>NC_142312.1:13316666-14577500 GCF_054855325.1 Carica papaya | reverse complement strand
TTTTGTTGGGTTTGTCTAGGACTAGAAAAGGTCGAGACTCAATATTTATTGTTGTTTATCGTTTTTCTAAAATGGCACACTTTATACTATGTCACAAAATAGATGATGCCACACATATAGCGGATTTATTTTCTCTGCGAAGTTGTTAGAATGTATGGCATCCCTAAAACCATTGTGTCCGATAAGGATGTTAAGTTTTTAAGCCACTTTTGGCGAGTATTGTGGTCCAAACTTGAGACCAAAATTTTATTTTCTATTACTTCACATCCACAAACGGATGGTCAAACTGTAGTAAATAGAACATCTAGTACATTATTATGTGCTTTAATTGGAATAAATGTTAGAACTTGGGAAGATATGCTACCATTTGTTGAATTTGTTTATAATCGAAGTATACATTATTCTACTGGGTTTTCTCTTTTTGAAATTGTATATGGCTTTAATCCCTTAACACCACTTGATTTGTTGCCTATTCCTATAAGTGATATTTTTAATTTGGATGGACATAAGAAAGCCAAAATGGTTAAAGCAATTCATGAAAAAGTAAGGCAGAGCATTGAAAAGAAAAATGAACAAGCAGGATCCCATGTCAATAAAGGAAGGTGCAATATTTCATTTGAACCTGAAGATTGGGTGTGGGTTCATTTGCGCAAGGAACAATTTTCATCAAAACAGAAATCTAAGTTGGATGCTCATGGGGATGGTCCATTTCAAATCATAACCAAAATCAATGAAAATACCTACAAAGTGGACATACCAGGTGAGTATAATGTTTTGGTTACATTTAACATATCTGATTTATCCCATTTTGAAATTGATGCAGGAATTGATTCGAGGACGAATTCTTTTGAGGGGAGGGGGAATGATACAAACAAGCCTAAAAATACTCAAGATACTCAAAAAGCATCAAAAAGTGACTTGAAGCAAATTTTAAATGACGTGAACACAAATAGAGTTTCAAACCTAGAAAGTTTCAGCAGACTAGTAACAAGATCAAAGGCAAAAAAACTTAAAGAGTTGCTCCAAGTTTTCACTCAAAAATATGTGGATGATGGGCTGGCCAATTGTGGAAAGTTCAAATATGAGCTTTTGAATAACCTTAATTCGTAACTTTAATTGGATTTAAATTATTTGGGATAATATGGGCTTGTTTGAGTCTTATTAGTAATGGGTGAGTAAGCCTTATGTATGGGCTGGATTAGTTGAGTTATTTTAAGTATTTTGGATTGTTTTATTTTAGTTTAACTTAATTAAGCCCATATAGTCAAGTGTAACTCATTTGGGCTTAAGTCTTGTCTTAGTGTTATTACAAGAATGAGCCCATAACTATATGATGCCACAAACAATTAGTGGTGTTAGTTAAGAAGATTGGAGTTACATAACAATTACATGCTTATAATTAGCTTAGTTATTGTTGGAGTTACAATTGTAATTATCACATAATTAACCTCGTTATTGTGGGAATTACAATTGTAGTTATTGTGTTGTAACTTATCATTGATTTCTTTGGCTATAAATACCAAAGACACTCTTCTTTATGGACATCAAGAATTGTAATCAAATATTTCAGAATTGAGTTAAGAGCGTTTTGGCTTTCTTTTCACTTTATGCACAAGGTGTTGATTTGGAATACAATTGTTATCACTTATATTCAATTTTGATTTCCTATTTCAATTGTTCTTGGTGTTTGTTTGGATTGGGTTCAAGGAATGTCATTTATCTTTCTTGGGTTCTATTTATCTTATACCATTTGGGTGATTGAACAAATTTGATTCATTTTTACTTGTGATCTAAATTATGTTTTACACCGATTGAAGAGTTCTAAGGTTCAAGTAAGGGTCTTGGAGTTCCGCATCACTTATTTTTTTTGTATAAAAGAAGATAATATAAAAAAGAGAATACAAATAGAAGACAATATGTCATTCTCATACATAAATGAGAAAAATAAAAGAGAATAGAGCAATTTAATGTGAGTTAGCCTTCCAACTTATTTGTAAAATAGACAAAGGTAAACCCCAAGAAACGCTATGTGCCTTCGCCCACTGTGCACATCACAGTAATGTGAGAAATTGTTCTTTTTGGGTGCTGCGTCTAAAGTAAGTCAATACTGTTGGTATAAAGTGTTGTGGTAGATGTAATTAAAGACTCTGATCTTGGAAGGGAACGTGCTATTTTTGTTAGTTTCCAAACAACAAATAAGAAATTAGTATTTTTTTGTGCATTTCTGTATAAAGCACAATATAAATTCCCATATGCAATTTATATAATTCTTATCAACTGATTCTTGTAATTTTTAATTTGAAAAACTATTACTTTAGATGCTTAGGTCAATAATTTTTACTTCTAAACACTATCAAATTAGATATTGGATTTGAAGCAAAAATTGGATGCTCCCACCCGGATCCAAGCAACACACCCTACTGCCTTACTTTTGAGATCTTTATGCCTTGTTCACTTGTTTGATTGGAATACCAGTGCTGTCATTTTACCACGTGCATCTATCATGATGGTCTACCTTGTCAAGACATTAACAAATACATCATATGATTTAAAATATTTTTTATAGAACAATATTTCTTGCATAAATTTATAATAGATGGTTTATATAGTTTAACTGCATTTAGCAGGAGTGTCAAGGAACATACCAACCGAAGATCACTTTATGCAGAGACTCTTAGATTTTGTTTGGATAAATTTCAGTGATGGTTAATTAATGTATAGTAATGGCAGTAATTGAATTGTAATAACACAAGATTATAATGGTAAATTTTTTTTACGGTTGGATGATGGTATATTAATATATGTTAATGACATATTTTTATTTGGATGATAGGATGTCATAGTTGTATTTTTAGCTAAATTATTAATTTATCCCTACATATTATATGTAATAGTAAATGGTATAAAAGAAGTATGTAAGTAAAAAAAAAATATTTATCAATATAATTATATTTGTATTTAAATAAATAATTATTATACATAATCAAATTAAAATTTTATATTTAATAAAATAAATAATAATTATTTATATTATTGTATTAATTTAATGAGTTTTTAATTGTCAGTATATATATTAAATTAATTAAATTAGATGGAGGTATAATGGAAAACAAATAGAACGCCTACCAAATACCACCAATTTGGTGGTTTTAAAATTCACCACAAAATTTGTTAGTCAAATACTATTTGTTACAATTGGAAATTGAAACAAATACGGTTTTCTCATGCCTGTAAAATACTATACATTAAAATTATATCATTTACTATGATCCAAACAGAGGGTTAGAGTTGAAGCACATTGGGTTACAGTGGGCAGAACATGCCAAGAAGGTTTGTTACAGTTGTGGATAATATTGTAGCACCCAACCTTTCTTTTTTTTTTTCTTTTTATTAATTATTATTATTTTTATATGAATATAATTATTATTTATATGATTTTAATTTGATTTATTTAATTTTAATTTGATTTAATGAAAATAATAATAATAATAATAATAATAAAAAGGGGTAAAAATTGGTTAGGGATTTAATTGAAAATAATTTTGGGGAAAAGAGGTGAAAATTTAGGTTCTGGGGGTATTTTTAAAAGAAAAATCGAAAACCGGGGGTCAAAATGCAATTTAAAAAAATTACGCAACGTCAGCTACCCCAACCAATCAGGACGCGCCAGGTGGCAGAGACGCTGATGCGGGAGGCCACATGAGGGGAGCCACGTGGGCGATTCGCGTGCGCACGATCAAACGACTGAGATCCGTTCCCGCGCGCACGGACGGTCCAGATAAAAAACGCACACAGACAGCCCAGATTACATCGCGCACGAACGGTTCAGATTGAATCGCGATGAATGGTCCAGATTGAATCGCGATGAACGGTCCAGATTCACTTTCTATTTAATCGCGATCAGATGGTCCAGATTAAAAGCGATGGACGGCTCAAATCAAAAGCGGATGGGTATAAATAACTCCATTCGTACCCAAACCCTAACCCTAGCCGCCAGAGCTCCTCGCCGGAGAAGACAGCCCAATCGTTGGGGAGCCGACCGCCGCCACCCGCCGCCATATCGGAGTAATTTTCGACCGCCAAACGAGGTAAAAATTTTCCCTCTTGCTTGGAATTCAATTTTAAACGCACCATGGCCAAATCGGAGTGAAAGAACCGGCCAATTGGCCGAAAAATGCCGCCGCGGGGTGTTTCATAAAATGTCTCCGATGAGGCCCTTTCCGATTCCCGTTCGATGTGATTTTTTCACCGTTGTGACCACCGTGTCCTTCTCTACAGGTTAACGGAAGCAAAACACCCAACCGTAATGTGAGTCGGAGGAGCCGCCACACCGGAGAGCCCCACCGCTAGTGAGTTTCAGTTTTTCATATTTTTTCAGCCCACCAAGGGCCCTAAGTGTGTTTTCTCGCAGGAACCGGTGCAAGTTCGGCTAAATTCGGGTGAAAACGATCGAAAATAGTCAACCTGAGGCGGATTGCCATTGTGGGCGGCGTCGCCGTCGCTGGAGCACGGCGGAGTCGCCGTGCCAGAATTTTGAAATTGGCTGAGTGGGCCCTGGGTCTGATTTTTAGGTTTATTGGGACACTTGTAGGTACTGTAAGTGCATTTTAGTTCTTGAAGAAAAATTCAGGGAACCGAGGGACCGTCCGTAGGCGTAGTAACCATCTAGTTTTCAGCATCAAATCAAGTAAGGACCCCTCACCCTATTTCCTATCATGGATGTAAAGTTCGAATAAATAATAATACAGTCTTTTGTACAAGTTAGATAAATATGCATGATTAATTATAGATTGCCAATGGAGCCCGAAATCGGATATTATTCTCCATTGATTCCTGTTGATTTATTTTATAGTTTAAAGGCATGATGGTGTCTGGTTTTGGAGTTTTAAATGCATGTATTATTCTATTACTTGACCAGTGTGTAATTTTGGGATTTAAAATATGATTGTATTACCGGGTACATATTCATTGTTTATGTGATTGTGTTTAATTTGGTAATGGAGATTAAGGATAAACAGGAAAGGGATGTGATCTAATAAACAGATAAGGTGATAGCCTCACTAGATATCCTGGGAGATGGTCGACGGACCGGGTTCATAGGGAACCCTACCGTGAACGTTGTCTCATATTGGACAAGGTATGGAGACTTAGTCATTTGGCGCTCATACTGAACGAGGTATGGGGACGGCCCGCTTCACCCTCATACTGGACGGGGTATTGAGGTTTAATGTCTTGGTGCTTATACCGGACGGGGTATGGAAACGGCCCTGGAATTTAGATTGTTAATAGAAATGGTTCACGTGTAGCGGGGACACCCTTATGGATCCCATGGATACTAGTAGGCTGATAAAAAAAGAAAATTGTTATTTGATGATTTGAATATAACAGAATAATATATGCTATGTTACAGATTATATATGAAATCATGATATTTATAATGTTATTGTTTCCATAGGTTGTTTTCATAAATCTCACTGCGGTAAGTGGAGGGTAAATGGTTTTATTATTGATAAATGAATTTGTTTAAAATTTGTGCTTAATTGGTTGTTTTTGGTTTTTCTACCAACCTTTACTTCTGTGACGGTGATATATTGTAATGTCCTTACCGGGCTAGTGTAGCTCACCCCTTATTTAACCTTTTAAGATCAGGAGGACTCGGTTCTGAACCCGATCCGCAAGAAGGCTACGAGTAGACCCTAGATATTCATTAGTTTCCTTTAATTTTTTCATTTTTCGTATTTTCTTCAGAAAATTTGTTCTGTGATGTTTGTTAGTACTTTTGAATTATCGTGTAAGGGATGTTAACCTTAACCTTTATTTCACTTGCGTACTAAAATTATTATATGCAATTCTTTTTAAATTTCCGGGGCCGTTACAAATATTATAACTTTTATTATGTTAGAAAGAAAATATTTATAAGTGTTTACAGGAATCCTTATACGACCAAGAAAAACAAAATTATGAACAGAAAAAAGTAATTATATAATAAAGATTTTTACTGGGAAATAACCATATATAAAATATATATTGTATTTTTCATTCTCACCCTCAAGCTGAAAAGTTTATATGATACGCACCGACTTGTTGCGAATGAACTTCACACAAGTTCCTTTTGAGGATTTTGAGAACATACAACTAGTTGCTTTGCCGATCTTATATAAGTAGTCTAAATCACATTTTGTGGAAGGTTTTTCTTAAACAAAATAATGATGAACCTCAATGGTTTTAGTTCTATCATGAAAAACTAGTCCAGAGCAATGCAGTTGCTGCTAGGCTATCATGTAGTAACTCCATGTGTTGTGGTTTGTGGAAAACCAAGCTCGTGATGTAGATGTTTTAATTAAATCAACTCACATAGTATGAACAATTGCTTAATATCTTGGCCTAACAACTATAATCTACTCATTGCTCTTCTTAATTTTCCAGCCATAAAGACATAGTAAATTGTGGTTTTTTTATCATAGTACCTAAACCAGCTAAATCAACATCTTTGGACTCCTATATTAGAGTGTGTCAATGATTCTTATAGAATAATCAACGACCAATTTATCTTAAGATATCTCAATAAACATACGATCTTCCAATAACTAGTTCAAGGAGAGTCCATAAATTGACTTACAAGCTCATTGTAAATAAAATGTCTAGACAAGTCACAATGAGGTAATTTGATTTTCCAACTAACTTCTATACACATAAAGATCCTCTAATAGTTCATTATCATCTAAGGCCAAAGTGAGATTAAGATTAGCAGGAATATCAACTGTTATGTCTCAATCAAAAGATAAAAATATGTTGCTTCTTTTTGACATACGAGAATTCAATTTTGATTTGGTTCTATGCCAAGAAAAGTATGATAACAACTCCAAATATTTTGTCTGGAATTGATTTTGAAGGAAAAACTTTAATTCTTCAATTCTCTTATTGTCATCAACTATGATGTACTTACATAGGCAAAAGGGACTTTTCCCACTATAACAAAGGGTTAGGGTTAGAGTGATGAAATAGTATAACCATTTGATAGTAATCCCTTCTCGCTAATCGTTCAATTATTAGCCTAGAGGTTCTTGCTTTCCTTTTTTTTTGCTTATTTTTTCTTGCCATTGGTAGCCTATATATAGGTAAGATTTTTGTGAATAAAGGCATCGATGAATCTATTATCTTAAAGCAACCACTCTCTCTGTTTCTTTATTATTTTCTTCCTTTTCTCTGATCGGATTCATGAACAAGGTTCGCGATAAGGTAGTATTCGAGCTGCGTACCAAATTTAGAGGAAAGGCGATAGTGGTGGATCCTGCGAAAATAGTTTGCCGCTAAACCACCAACAATGAAGGTTGCCGTCCAGCTTTTCACAAAAATTCTGACAAAAACGTACGAGATGCGGCAATAGCTGGATCTAATTGTGGAGATGTTGCACATTGGCATTTCTTTTTTGGAAGACGTGAGATTGATAACTCAAGTGACAACTGTCTCCATTGGGCAATGAAGGATTCCATAATCTCCTCAGATGCAAGAAGAAAATGGCAAAAGAAGAGATTAACCGGATGAAAAATGGAAAAACTCTAAATCGATTCAATAAATGAACTGACCAAGGAAACCCTAGACCTAGTTGATCCAAACCAGGCCAGGTACTAACTCTGTTGTATTTTGTAGTGGATCTCTCTACTGACAGAGCAACACTTCTCCCACTTCGTTCCTTAGTGGGTGCCCAAATTCTCTTCTGGTATGTGTTGTGTCCCACCCCTTCCTCATGGGTCGATCATCCTCTTGAATACTCATGAAAATTCAGAAGAAGACAAATCCCATCACTAAACCCTAGATCCATCCACAGAAATTAGGTAAAAAAAAGTAGGTGCTACACAAAATGAGATAGTGCTCCGATTAGTGGTGGCGCTGGTGTTGATATTGGTCGCCTGTGTTGAGCCTTGAATGCAGCCACAACGATAGATGATGTCGCTTGATTTATTATGATATGTGCGGCTTCCCCCTCAGATCTCACTTTAACTACCATGCCAACTCCTTGCACTTCCCTTCTTGTGCCGATCTCTCTCAGACCGTGCTAATTGACTTTGTCGAGGCTTTTGAAGTTAGAAATATGATTAAAATGAAGGGATTTTTAAAAGCGACATCTACTCCTGACATTGTGCTCTTAATGGGGCAATGCATGATGATCTTGCCTAATATAGTCTTAGTGGACGTGTTAAAGTTAGTAACTAGTCATCAACTACTCTTTTATTGTCGATTGCTGGTAAAAAAGTGTTGGAATGGCAAGTGGAAGTATTTGCCTCTCTTGTTAAAGGTCTTTATAATGGATTAGATTTGTTGGTGATTTTACAAAAGCAAGGGCATATCATTCTTTATTAGATAAAGTTTTTAAACTTCTGATGCTAAATTATAATGATAGGCTTGATGAATACCTTACCAAATTTAAAGAAGCTATAAATAGTGACTTCCCAGATTACTAGAACCATGATGCAACAAACAAGATGTTGAGATATTATTTAGTACTAATTGAATTATTTGCTGAGAGAGCTAATCAATGGTCAGAGGTCATTCACTACATCAGTTGGATGTGCTAAGATGTTGAGCTATTGTTTAGTACTAATTGAATTATTTACTGAAAGAGCTAATCAATGGTTAGAAGTCATTCACTACATCAGTTGCATTGATGTGCTAAGATCTTTGCAGTCACTATAATTACATCATCTGTTGCCATGGCTAGACCTGTTGTTTTGCCTAAATCTAAACTCTCTACTTTAAACCAAGAAACAAAAGGACCAGTACTCAAAATTAGAAGGTTATAGCGTCCATTTGCTCTTAGAAAGAATGGAGCACTACCTGTCTCAAATGACATATTTTTGGGTGAGGACATAGATGGCTGTCATCCCTGTTGTTTGATACTGACTGGACCTAATATGGGTGAGAAATCAACTCTTTTACACGGAACATGTCTAGTTGTTATACTTGCACAGCTGGATTGTTTTATGCCTTATGAGATGTGCTTCCTCTCACTTATAAATATTATTTTCACAAGGCTTGATGCTACTAACCGTATCATGACAGGGGAAAGTACCATCAGGGTTGAATGTATTGAAACTGCTTCAGTTCTTCAAAATGCTACTCAAAATTCTCTTGATGAACAAGGTCAAGGAATAAGCACTTTAATTAGATATGCCATTGCATATATTGTATTTCTTCATCTTATTGAAAAGGTTACTTGTCGATTACTATTAGAAACATACTATCATCCTCTCATAAAAAAATTTGATTCACATCCATGTGTTATATTGTATCCAAATTCAACTTTGAGGACAAGGTTGATGGTTAAGGGGAGGAAACCACCTATAATGTCCTAAAAAAGAAGGTTAAGGTTAGAATGGAGAAATAGAAAAACCGTTCGAGTGACCTCTTCCCCCTAGCCTTTCGGCCGTTGCAACCTTTAGGCATTCTTGGAGGTTATGCTTTCTTTTTTTGCTCATTTTCTCTGCCATTTGCAACCTATAAATAGGCATAGTTTCTATAAATAAAGGCATCGAAGAATCAATTACCTCAAAGCAACCGATCTCTCTCTTTCTTTATTATCTTCTTCTTTTTGCTCTACTTAGAGTCATGAACTTTCTATCAAAAAATGACAAAATATAAATCTAGCTTAGACACAATATGACTAGAACTTCAAGTGTAAAAATGAACTATCATAAAAGGAAAATCACTCTTTTATTAAAATGAGAAACAAAACTGAACACAGCAATGTTTCTTCATTTGACAAAACATAATATTATGGAAATGTGCTAAAGTAAGAACTAACATCCTTAAATTTTCTAGAGAAAGATAAACCAAACAATTAATTTAAAGAGTGACTACTACAAAGCAGGCTATTAGAGAGTAGGAGGAAAGTAATACAAGCCCTCATATTTGCGTCCTTCACTGCATGTCTTTAGATCTTAAACAATAATATAATCGGGTTAGGAACAAGCACAATTGTAATAACTTGGAACTTAAAGGAAATGAATTTGTATTTTTTAAATGCGGAAGTAAGCAATAATATTAAGATTTACATTCCTTATACAATAAATTAGAATGTCCAATAGGGTTACGGGAATATCCATACTACAGCTGCTTGTAAAGAGAAACAAATAAATGATTTAAAACAATTAGAATCGGTTTAGGAACAAGCACAACTGTAATAACTTGGAACTTAAAGGAAATGAATTTGTATTTTTTAAATGTGGAAGTAAGCAATAATATTAAGATTTACATTCCTTACACAATAAATTAGAATGTCCAATAGAGTCACGGGAATATCCATACTACAGCTGCTCGTAAAGAGAAGCAAATAAATGATTTAAAACAATTAGAATCGGGTTAGGAACAAGCACAACTGTAATAACTTGGAACTTAAAGGAAATGAATTTGTATTTTTTAAATGCGGAAGTTAGCAATAATATTAAGATTTACATTCCTTACACAATAAATTAGAATGTCCAATAGGATTACCCCACTACAGCTGCTCGTAAAGAGAAGCAAATAAATGATTTAAAATAATTAGATAAATGTCATAGGAGTTAACCTCCACTTGCTCTTGAAGGGGTCCGAGAAATAAACTACTCATAACATTCTTACTAATCGGGATCCGAATCTTAGTTCTCTTGATCTGAAATATTTAATAGAAAAGTGAGTTATACTAATCCAGTAAGAATATCACACTAATCACATATACAAAAAATCAAAAATTGGTAAAAATAACAAAAATAACTAATAGAGCCCTTAATTTAAGTAAATTTATTTATTATGAAGAAAATTGTTTATTCCATATTTACCGTTACGAGTTTTCCAAAAATCAACCTATGAAAACCAATATCCATACAAATTTTCAATTTTACACACAAGTGAATAAGAAACGATAATTGTCCTTTTTTACCTACTTACTAGTACCCTTGGGGGTTCATAAGGATGTCCCCTTACGCGTGAACCCAACATACAAATTTTTTAATTAACCGGTCGTCTCCATACCCTGTTGGGTAATGGGCGTCAAATATTCCATCGTCTCGATACCCTGTCCAATATGAGGGTGAACTATATCCCCTAAACCCTTCCGGTATAGGATTTTCCAGTCCTGTTCGACTGAGGTAATGTTCACATTAAGATTCCCTATGTACCGAGCCCATTCATCCTTTCTCAGGATACCCAGTAAGCTTTCCATATAAAGACCCCATCAATAAAACAACCACCAAGTGCATACCAACAT
The DNA here is from genome assembly GCF_054855325.1 of Carica papaya. Taxonomy (NCBI): domain Eukaryota; kingdom Viridiplantae; phylum Streptophyta; class Magnoliopsida; order Brassicales; family Caricaceae; genus Carica; species Carica papaya. Next base: position 14,566,258 of record NC_142312.1, on the reverse strand, counting down.
CTCATATCATATTCATAGATTAATTAAGTGACATTTATGCAAACACTACAATTTTATACCTTAATAACCAAGAAATGTACTCAAGACCTTTATTTTTAATTAGTCAATCAGATCAAGAAAATAACTATTAGGTAATCAATAAACGAGAAAATAATTAAAAATAATAATTAAAACACATGACGGAATAATAATCAATTTAGGTAGTACAGAAAAATGAATAGGCAACACAGATAAACTAGGACAAATATAAATTGATCGATTCCGACTCCACTAGTGACCTGTAATTATTTTTAGGATTTTTTTAATTTTTTACAAAACATAGTATTATTGATTATTAAGCCTCAATTTATCGTAATAGGAAATGGAGTGATGGGTTCTTATTCATATCGGTATTTTGAAATGTCGTACTATCTACTACGTTTCGTAACGGGTTCCAGGTTTCTTGAATTTTTCTTACAAAAATTAAAATACTTGTCACATACATAAAAATACCCAAAAAAACTCAAAATCGGTGTTGAAAACTATTTTCGACCAATTTTAGGATTTCGACACGGCGATAGTGTCGTGCTCCGGTGTCAGGGTTCGTCTCAGCCTGACCAGTTTTGACCGGTTTATATGTATCCCTGTGGAAAAACACGTTCGAAGGCCTCAGTTGGCCAGAAAATCAAAACAATTGAACCTACCAGTGGGGGGTCTCTAGGTGCAGCGGCTCTGCTGGTTCTCATTCGCCCTTGGGATTTATTCTTTGGCTAACTTGTATAGAAAAGGACGGTGAACACAAAGGTCAAAAAATTGTGTGAAACGAGAAATGGGAAGGGGGTCCTCGAAAAGGGTTTAGGGTTTTGGTTGCGGTAGCTCTACTGGACTTTGTTGGTAGTTTTCAACTCACCTGCCATCCCTTTTGCTCCGATATGGCCACAGAAAGGCTTGAAATTGAATTTTGAGCACGAAGGGGAAAATTTTACTTTTTTTTTGTAGTCGGTGGTGGTTCCGGTGCTGTGATGGTCGAGGATTGACCTTCTTCTCCAACGTCTGTTTCTTCTTCTTCGGTGAGGGCTAGGCGGCTAGGGTTCTGCTGCGACGTGATATTTAAATAGCCATCTCGTGTCGATCCGGCCCATATGTTCGAGGACATGTGGAACGAAGAGGACTATTCGATGATTTCTCGTTTAGGCTGATTGCGTGGACGAATCTGGCTCGTCCATCGTGATCAATCTCATCCGTCCGATCGCGTCTAAAGAGGGAATGCATCTAAACCATTCGCATGTGCAGGATGTGATCTGGGTCGTCAGATCGCTCAAGCACACGAACTGCCTGCATGTCCTCCCGCGTGGAGCTGATGTCAGCCTGCCTACCACACGACGTGCTCTAGTTTGCTCGGGTTGCTGAGTGGTTCGTCTCACGTGGCCGAACTTTTTTTTTGCGATTTAGCCCCCTATTTTTAATTTTTCTTTTAAAAACACTCCCCATATTCAGAATTTTGCCAATTTTTTTTTAAATTATTTTCAATTTCGTCCCTAATTCATTTTTCTCAAAAAAATAATAAAAATTAATTAAAATAAATAAAATTCCTTATTAATATATTTTTTTAAATAAAAAAATCCATCCCAAGTCGATTTTTAGGCTTAGGTATTACAACAACAATTTAAGTATTCTACTCACTGACTAAAGGCATAAGATTATACTGAGAGTTGGGAGTGTGAAAAGTAGAAGATGGGATAAGAGATGATCTAGGCAAATAGTCCTAGACTACTACTAATGGGAACTTTGTTCTCATTTTTCAAAGCAATTATAGGAGACCAACTAGATTTGACCTGATATGTGGTTTGTGATACCAGAATTTATCACCTACATAATTGGAATAGAAGAAAAACAAATAATATCATATAGTTCCATAACTGAGGAAAAAAAATAACAAAAGCAGAAGATTCCTTGATGCTTGATACTAAAGGAACTTTAGAAGTTGAGCCTTGTGGTTCAATCACATTCTTTAACAAAGTTACCTATTCAATATGGTTTACCAACCAAATTCCTGCATTAACCATGTTTATGATAATCTTTTTAACTTCCACAGTATATCTTGTCCGAAACGGCCACCTAAATTTTCTTCAAAACAACCATCACGACTACCTTAAACATGACCACCATGACCACAATTTCCTCCCCCTTGACCACCACTATTCGCTCAAATAACCAAGATATGATTGGTTTGGCTAGCATCTCAGGAGATGTGTCCTTAGTGGAAGACCACAAAACTCATTCATAGACTTCAGTAAACAAATGAAGCTAACAAGCTCAAATACATAATCACTACTTGCTCCTGGTGCTAAACATTGCCTTTAGTTAACTGGTATAGGTTATTTTCAATCCTTCATTAAGTCATTGCAGTCTAGAAGAGTAGAATAATGATTTATTCACTTTGTAAAGCCATAAACAATTCTATAAATAAAATGTTCATACTAGTCATGTTGATCGCAAACAATAGCATGACATAATCCCTTATTCCCTTGCATGAGTCAAGCTGACTCTGGTACTATATTACGAAAATTATTATAAATTTTTTTATGTATTATAAAAAAAGGGTAAATAGAAATTCTTTTGCCAAAGAAAAAAAAATTGTGAATAGGAAGAGTAACTATATAAGAAAGAACTATACTAAAAATAATTGTATAGAAAATATGTACGACATCATAACAATGATATTACACTTTAGTTTCTCTCTCGTAGATGTTCCATTACAAAATTAAGTGACTAATCGATACTATTTGCTTAATATACGAAAAGCACACTGTTTTTTTTGTGTGTGCTTGTTTCTAAGCTTCTGTAGAAATCAAATCCTTTTAGGTTCCTTGTTGTGTCGTAAGGACTAACATGTAGACCCGTTTCAAGTGATTCCGATTTCGGACACTCAACTCGACTGATAAAATTATCAATTGAGAGATTTTAAGGTAAACATGAGTGAAGGTGAGGAAGAGATTTTCTCTCATATTATCTTGTAGGAAAATTCACTATGTTTCAACAAAATGACATACTTCCCTTCTGAAAAAATATCCTTATTGTCTGACAGGTCACGAACCTACAAGCCCAATGAGAGGACAATGAGCAGTGGGAGAACATATTCCGCACGTGATACTTTATCAATAGTAAGGTATATGGAATGATCATTGACAGTGGTAGTTGTGCTAATGTGGCAGACACTTTATTCATGGAAAGGCAGGGTTGACATGCATCAAGCATCTGAATCCCTATTGATTACAGTAGTTGAATGACTATGGTGAAGCCCAAGTTACCAAGCAAGTCATAATGTCGTTCTCCATTGGAGAATATCATGACGAGGTATGTTGTGACATTGTACCTATGCATGCCAGTCACTTGGTACTTGGGAGACCTTAGTAGTTTGACAGATAGGTACAACAAAGCGGTCGTGCCAACCAATATTCATTGCGAAAGGACAGTCTGAATCATGTCCTTATGCCTTTATCACCAAAAGAGGCACATGAAGATCATGTCAAAATTAAATGGTCATTTTATTAATAGTCAAGGAGAGAAAAAAAAAGAGTGAAGGCCGAAAAAGAAAATAATGATCCATTAAGCATCGAAAAAGCTCGACCGATAGCTTTTGTGCAAAGGAAAAAATAAAGAGCGAAAACAAAAGAGCATCCTGATCACATAAACATAATATTAAGGAATATCTCTTGTGAAAAGGAAAGTTTGATTGTACTTACCTATAAGGAGATTTATTTTGACCTTAACCATTATTTACATAGTCGTACTATTTTCATCTCGCAGATAATTACCATGGCAAATAGGCTACGAATATTTGATCTAGATTTTGGAAGAATTATGAATCAAGTCATGACATTCATCAACAACAGAGTAAACATGTCAGAAAAGTATAGTGCGTTAAATTTATATTGTAATACCTAATTTTTTCCCTTGTGATGAAGACCCAAATTCGAGAACGAATCTTTTTAAAGAAGGGGTGGAAGATGTGCTCCTAGACAGCCTAGAATTAGTTCCAGAGATGCAATTTTGCATCAATGAGGAATGCTTAGAATAGGAAAATAATTTCATCCCTGACCACTTTCCTAAGTGGGATTATTCCAAGAGATGGCCAAATTTGTTCAAGACAGAAGGCTTAAGGTCCAAGTAAGATTAACAAACTTGAAGAATAAAAAAGAAGTCGAAGCTTTAAACCCAACTTGAGAAGGCCTCAAGGCCCTATGACCAAAATGGGCCATGGGCCAAGGATGTCACACCCATGGGTAGCCCACGTTCGAGGAAGATGGCCCACATGCACGCACCACACCCATATGCACTGTAAGGCCCGCATGCATGCGGGTTCAGGTTGGGCAGCAGCCCCGTTGACATAGTCTAAGAGGCCCGCAAGCCTCGCACATGGAATCCATCGCACGTAGCTAGGACCAAGGGGCTGAATGTGTGGGCCCCAAACCGACAGGCCTAGAACCTGCCTAAATCGCATAAGCCTGCAGACCTGCCCCGTAAGACCTAAGCAGGCCAATTGGCCCAACCCGATTAGATTGCCCCAAAAATCGGCCCCCTCCCCACTTTTAATTAATTAATGTTTTTTTAATTATTTTAGTATTTAAAATGCGTTGGAACCCACTTTTTAATTCTCCATGTTTTTAAATTAATTCTCACATGTTTAAATTAATTTTTTAATATTTTACATGGAAATCACATGGGATAAGTCTCATCTTATTTTAATTATTATTTTATTACAAATTCCATCTCTATAATTATTTACTTAATTTTTTTGTATTTAGATGAGATAAAATAAATATTTTATTATGTAATTATCCTATAATTACATAGAATTTTATCTAGAATATTATTTTATTAATTTATTCAAGAATTTGTACTAATCTAGATTATCCCTGGAAAGACTATAAATAGGTCTTTGTCCATAGGTTGTAAATACACAAATTACAATTAATTTGAGAGAAATTCTTGAAAGTTTAGGTTTTTCTTCTATTGGTATTTTTACTAATTTAGCTTCTTCAAGTTCTTCGATAAGCAGGAGTCTTCAAAAGTCTTGTTAAGCCAATGAATGGGGATCAACTTATCGATAATCCGTAGTATCTTTTCTTTCTTTATTTATTTTTTCTAGTATTTGTTTTTGCATTCCTCTTACTATTGTAGATTAAATTATAGGGAGGAGTTTATCTAGGCGGTTAAAATTATGATATTGCATAATGTTGAGTGAATTATAGGAGTTGATTCGATCTTCCCCATGCCCTCCCGCGTCAATTATTTAATTAATTATCTTGTATTTAAATGGAATAAAATAAACATTTTATTTTGTAATTATTCTAGAATTAAATAGAATTTTATGTAGGATATTATTTTCGTAATTTTTTTAAGAGATTGTAATCATCTAGAATTATCTCAGGGAAGGCTATAAATAGGTTTTTGCTCATAAGTTGTAAGTAAATCAATTACAATCAATTTGAGAGAAATTCTTGAAATTTTAGGTTTTTCTTTTATTAGCATTTTTGTTAATTTAACTTCTTCAAGTTCTTCGGAAAGTAGGAGTCTTTAGAAGTCTTATTGAGCCAAAGAGCGATAATCAACTTATCGGAAAGTCCGTGATGTTTTTCTTTTCTTTGTTTTATTTTTCTTTGTTTTTATTTTTGCATTCCTTTTAAGATTTTAGATTCAATTAGAGGGAGGGGTGTCTTAAGTGGTTAAGTTTCAGTATTGCATAACGTTGAGTAGGTTATAGAAGTTGATTCGATTCTCCCCATACCCTTCCACGTTAGTGAGTCAACCCATTGCAGACGCACAGATTACATGTGAGGCCTCGAGAAACACGTAAGCCAATGCAAGCTAGGCCTGTGTGCATGTTGGGTGCTGGATGTGTGTTTGGCCTAATGCATGCTAAGCGTACTCTTGGCTTGCTGGACTGAGCGCGCGCGACTTGGGCTGCTACATGTGACTATTTGGCATGAGATGCGGGCTAGATGCTTGACCTGTTGGGCTATGTGCACAAACATGCTTGTCTGTGCACAGGGTTATGCGCGTGCAAAATTTTATGTCCGCATATGTGTACAAGGTTGCGCAATCAGGTGGCCTGCTTTAGCTGAATGTCTTATAGGCTGTGAGGTCTTTAAGCCTTCTCAGCTTAGGTCGAAACTTAGACTTCCATTTGGTTCTTCAAGCCCATTAATTTTGCTTGAGCTTTAAGTTTTATTTGAACAAACTTGGCCCATTCTCTGGAATAATCCCATTTGGGAAAGTGTTTAGGGATTAAATTATTTTCTTATTCTAGGCGCCCCTCATTGATGCAGGATTGCATCTTTGGAACTAACTTTGAGCTGTCTAGGTTCACATAAAAAACTATCACTTGTAATTATATTAATTATTTTTTAATTGATTGATATTGATAACAAGTGAAAAATGAGGGGATTTATTTAAATATTTTCTTGAAATTGCACTTTGTTTTGAATAACTATTTTCTTGATTATGTTCTTGAAATGATTTTCACTTATGTGATTTTAGGTGTCTATATGCCTATTAATTTAACGTAGAAGTTTTACAAAATGGCTACCAATGTTGAAGAAGTGACAGGAGCATAGACCACCCTTCTTTGGTCTCAATGAAAGGATTCTTTCTTCTATGTGTAGGAGACTTTTTGTTGCTCATCGTTAGCATAACTTAGGGATTAGTAATGTTTGTCTCATATAGCAAAGATTACAATCTCTATTCTAACTACATTTCATATATACAACATGTTTTAGGTTTTTAGAAATAGTTTTTACATAACTACTAAATTAAAATCTTTAATACTAGCTTAAGACTATTTTTTATCATCGTCTACCTTAAATTTCTCATGTAAATCATCATGGTGGGATTTCTGCTTAGTTAATGTACAAATTTTGCTCGTGCTCAACTTGGTACATATGAAAGTGTGCTTGCGTGTGAAGAGAGTGATAAGATACGATATAAATAATAATCAGTTCATTTTTTATTGCTATAAGTTCTTTAAAAAGTTGGATATAACTCATTATTTAATATTATACCATGTACGATTTTATACTCCCTCTCATATTGAAGTTTTACTCAAATACGAAACACCCCTAACATGTCACTCTTCTTCTTCTTCATATTGATCCAGGATTTAGCGCTCCAACTGTATTTGACTCTGTAATTTTTATTGTCTCTATGTTGAAGATAAAGCTGCCTTTAAGTACTTGAGTATTCTTTTTACTACTAAAAAATATACATATCTAGATAAAATACTCACAAGAAACATTATATCAGGTCTGGGGCTGTGAAATATAAAGACTTCCTATAAGACTTTTATACAAGCTTTCATTAACCTTCTTTCTCTCAACATCTTTACTCAGTTTTTTGCTTGTGGATATTCGAATACCCACTAACTTGCAATTTGCTATGTGAAATTTCTTCAAGATTTATACTGCATATTTTTTTCTATATATGAAAATGCAATTTCTCAAGTACTCCACTTCCATGCCCAAAAAATATTGCATCAGTCCTAGATTTATCATTTTAAAAACCTCTCTCATTTGAGCTTTAAAGATTGGATGAATTTAGGATCTTCCCCTATTATTAGCATGTCATCAATGTGTAGAGAGGCAACTAGAACTTTACCATATGCTTATTTGATTTATAAGTTTGTTTCACTATTACTTCTTTTGAACCCGAACTGCAATAAATGGTTGTCTATTATGTTGTACCAAGCTCTTAGAACTTGTTTAAGACCATAAAAGGCTTTATTCTTCAATAAATAAACATAATTGTCTTTTTTAGAAATTACAAAACCATCAAACTGCTCAACATAGATTTTTTCATCAAGAGAGTCATTTAAAAATACAACTTTAATATCAAGTTGATGAATTTATCATTTTTTAAATGCAACAAGGGCGATAGTTTATATGATAGTATCGTACCTAGCAAATAGAGCAAATGTTTCTTGGTAATCAATCCTGTGTTATTACGCATAATCCTTTACCACAAGTCTTACCTTGTGTTTACAGATTGAGCCGTCAGGATTAAGTTTGGTTTAAGAAAACCAATTTGACTCCAATTACTTTTTGTTCTTCAAGTCTTTTAACAAGCTACCATGTTTCATTTTTGTTGATCATTTCATTCTCCTCCTACATTGTTTTTCTCTAAGCTGGTGAAGTTTTTATCTCATAGAAATTGTTAGGTTTTAAGACAATAAAATTAGACCTCTAATATATTTCTTGCAAGCATCTGGCACCTCTAATGGGTTCATCATTGAAAGTTTCATTATCTACTATAGGTTGTGATTGGTTTGACTCTTGAGAACTTTAATTTGTACTTTCTCAATATTCTTCCAATTCCAAGCAGTCATTTCATTAAATTTAATATCTTTACTCACAATAATTTTGTTAATTTTCAAATAATAAATTTTGTATCTATTTGTGACAATGTTGTAACCAACAAAAAGATGGTAATATTAATTCAAAGATCATATATTAATCCATATATTTTTGTTATAACCCAACCAATAAAATTAGAAATCGCCTCATAGCCTTTTATTTTTCATGAATAGTTCTTCTCTTTGATATATATTACAATGTTTAAAAATATTTTACATTTTCTTTAGTTCTAGTGAGGCTAAATTACTAACCTAATTTGAAATAAAACTACTTGTATAAATAGAATTCAAATTTAATTTTCAGCTCCCATTATCTATAGTGTAGCTCATTCTTGGAGGTTGTGGATCCTGATATGAATTTCTGTTATCAAAATCAGATTTTTTTCCTTTATATATTAAAGAGAATATTTTATAAATATTTTATAAAATAGTTTGACACGTTTTGGTAAAATTATTTTTATCTTGTTGCATGTGTAATATTTTAATTCAGTTTTATAGGAAATGCTGACTTTAGAATGATTAATAACCTTTAGGAATGTTTTATCTAATTTAAAAACTCATTCTTTTTTAGCTAAATAAATTAAAAATTATATGTAAATTTTGGTGGGAATATAAATACAATTAACCATAATTTACGTGGTAACATGCAAAAAATTAAAACTATAAATGGGTTATATTTAAAAAATATGTAATTTTACTTAATATAAATTAAATATTTTGTAAATTATTTTTTAAAAATTATATTTTGAATAGAAAGTAATAAATTGAGTTAGTTTATTGTTCAAGTCTGTTAACGTTCAACAAAGCAAAAAAATAATTGTACGAATCGCGACTTTTTTGGCTCATTGCAAGATGGCGAACACCTGGGGCCCACAGGAGCCCTCTTTCTTTTCTTTTTTTTTATATAAAAAATATGTATTCGTAATTAGCATGAGCTCATATATGGCCTATGTGGGACCCAACTAAGATTTCAATTATTCAACTTATTATTTCTTTACCACGAAAATGACTAACCCCCCTCCGGGTTATTAAAAATTGAAACATAGTCTTATTTAAAAAATTTAAATATATCAATAAAATATAATTTTTAAATATTTTAATTTTATTAAATTATCTAAATGGATATAAATTAGTCATAAAAATATACTGAAAATTACTGAAAAAATTAGTCTAAGTGGTAACAAATATTTTCTATTTTATTATATAAATTTAATTTTTTTATAGGTCCAATATAAGAAAATGCATCATTAAATTTGTCTACAAAAATTAATTTTCGTATATAAAAAAAGTAATGTAATAGCATTTTTAAATCTAAAATTTTGTAAAGAAAACTATAAATTTTGCAGTCAAAATTGACCCTAATCAAATTATTACAATATATAATTTTAATTTAAAAAATAAAAACTACAAATATTTGATTCTTACTTTTTAAAAAAATAATGAGAAATAAATTAAAAAATAAAATATTGGTTATAAAAATTAGATAGAGGCAGAGTGCATTGAACACAAAAGTCAAAATGCAGAAAGTAATCAAAAGAATAATATGTCATTATTTTATCTAAAATGATAAAATATCATCTTGTAATATTTTATGTGGCATTCCAGATGCCAGTTAAGGCAAATGGGTATTAGATACAGATTCAAAATAATGAGTGCATGATAATATTTATGTAACGGAATCAAAACTTTAACAAATCCCTTATAGATACATATATAACATTCCAAATACATACATCACTAAGTCCATAAGTGGCTATAAAATACAAAACATAAAGGTTACTTCTTTCACTATGCTACTGGAATTCATCAAAGTACGAGAACAAACATGTACTCAAACTTGTGGATTCACAAGATCCTTATAGACTTTCAAGGCTAGTGTAGCGGACGGGGTTTGGAATGAGGACTACGAAAGGAGTTTTTCAGAATTGAAGAAGCGACTGACTACTGCACCCGTGCTGGCTCTACCGAGTGGATCAGTATGCTGGTGGGAGCTCAAGCGGACCACCCTGCCTACACCAGCTATTTGGGAGCAGTTCTTAGCGGCCTTTCACGCGGAGTATCTCCCTAAACACATCCAACACCTAAAGGAAATGGAGTTTGCTCAATTGGTCCAGGGAAACATGACAGTGTCGGAGTATGCCCGTAAGTTCCTGGAGCTGGGCCGACATGCCCCGGAGACATTGATGGATGAGGGTCGAAAGGCCAGGAAATTCCAGTGGGGTCTCCGCCCGGAGATCAGACAGCACTTACTGGTAATGGAGCTCGAGACATATTCAGCAGTCCTGGCAAAGGCGCAGATCATAGAAAGGAGCTTCGACACCCTTTCCAGACGTATTTTCGGATGAACTGCCCGGTCTACCAGTGGATAGAGAGGTCGAGTTCACCATAGACTTACAGCCAGGTACCCAGCCCATCTCGGTTGCTCCTTACCAAATGAGCCGCATCGAGATGGAAGAACTAAGGAAACAGATCATTGAGCTACAAGACAGTAGTTTCATTAGACACAGCGTTTCCCCATGGGGTGCCGGGGTTACTTTTGCAAGGAAGGGAGATGGAACGTTGAGACTGTGCATTGATTACCAAAGGATAAACAAGGTAACAATTAAGAACAAATATCTTCTTCCCCGGATTGATGACCTTTTCGATCAGTTGCAAGGTGCACGAGTCTTTTCTAAAATAGATCTACGATCAGGTTACCATCAGGTAAAGGTAAGAGCAGAAGACATCCCCAAGACAGCATTCCGAACCAGGTACGGACACTATGAGTTCCTGGTCATGCCGTTTGGGCTGACCAACGCCCCGGCTATCTTTATGGATCTAATGAACAGGATCTTCATAGAGTTCTTGGATCAATTTGTCATCGTGTTCATCGATGATATCTTAGTCTACTCAAAAAGTAGAGAAGAACATGTTCATCATCTTGCCCAAGTCCTACAGGTACTCAGGGAAAAGAAGTTGTATGCAAAGTTGAGCAAGTGTGGATTCTGGCTCGAGCAAACCGCCTTCCTAGGACATGTTATATCGAAGGAAGGGGCGTCAGTGAACCCCGAAAAGGTTGAAGCGGTACTCGGTTGGGAAAGGCTGACAACAGTTAGGGAAATTCGCAGTTTCCTGGGGATGGCAGGTTATTACCGCCGGTTTGTCGAAGGGTTCTCTAGTCTAGCAGCTCCTCTAACCCGACTCACAAAGAAGAATGCAAAGTTTGAATGGAATGAGGACTGTGAAAGGAGTTTTTCAGAATTGAAGAAGCGACTGACTACTGCACCCGTGCTGGCTCTACCGAGTGGATCAGGAGGGTATACAGTTTATAGTGATGCCTCCTATCTGGGCCTGGGTTGTGTCCTGATGCAGCATGGAAAGGTTATAGCATATGGGTCTAGACAGCTAAAGAATCATAAGAAGAACTATCCTACCCATGACTTGGAGCTTGCCGCAATCATACACGCCTTGAAAACCTGGTGCCATTATTTATATGGAGAGACCTTTCAGATCTATACCGATCATAAGAGTTTGAAGCACATCTTCACTCAGAAGGATCTCAACATGCGTCAGAGAAGGTGGATGGAACTCCTCAAGGACTATGATTGTGACATCCTATACCATCCAGGTAAGGGCAACGTGGTAGCCGATGCCCTCAGCAGGAAAAGTGCAGGCACCCTAGCCCATTTGATGGTTTCAGAATGCAGGTCTATTGGGGCCATGCAGCAGGTTCGACTGCGAGATCTAAAGAGGGCCACATGTTTGGGCCACCTAGCAGTCCAACCCGAGTTAATCCAAAGAATAAAGGAAGCCCAGTCCGTCGACCCCGCCCTAGTAACCCGCAAGAAGGATGCAGAACAGGAGTGAGTTCAGAATTTCAGATCTCTGCCGACGGATTGATTCGTTTCAAGGACAGAGTGTGTGTCCTAGACGACAGTGAGTTAAAAAGAGACATCATGACGGAGTTCCATAGTTCAAGGTTTGCCATGCATCCAGGAAGTACAAAAATGTACCAAACTATGAGACCTCGGTTCTGGTCGAATGGGATGAAAAGAGATATAGCCGACTTTGTATCTAAGTACTTGGTATGTCAGTAGGTCAAAGCAGAACATCAACGCCCAGGTGGGTTACTTCAGCCTTTACCGATTCCAGAGTGGAAGTGGGAACACATCACCATGGACTTCGTATCGGGACTACCCAAGGCACGATCGGGACATGATGCTATATGGGTAATTGTTGACCGACTCACTAAGTCTTCTCACTTCCTGGCCATCAGAATGACTGATTCTTTGGACAAGTTGGCAAGAATGTATATCCGGGAGATAGTCAGACTGCATGGAGTCCCAGTGACAATGGTATCCGACAGGGATCCCAGATTCATTTCTCAGTTTTGGAATAGTTTCCAGCAAGCTATGGGAACAAAGCTGTCTCTTAGTACTGCCTTCCACCCCCAAACTGATGGACAATCAGAGAGGACAATTCGTACGCTTGAGGATATGCTCCGAGCTTGTGTCCTTGACTCCGGGGGCCATTGGGACGACCATCTACCCCTGAAAGAGTTTGCCTACAACAACAGCTACCAAGCAAGCATCGGCATGGCCCCATATGAGGTGCTATACGGGCGCCCGTGCAGGTCACCGATTTGTTGGGAGGAAGTGGGCGATAGAAGATTGTTTGGCCCGGATTTAGTAGAAGAGACCACATCCAAGATAGTTAAAATCAAGAAGAACATTCAGACAGCTCAGAGTAGGCAGAAGAGTTATGCTGATACCTGGAGGAGAGACCTGGCTTTTGAGAAAGGCGACCGGGTGTTTCTTAAGGTCACTCCCTTCAAGGGAATTAGTAGGTTCGGCAAGAGGGGAAAATTAAACCCCAGATATATTGGACCATTTGAAATCTTAGACAAGATTGGTACCACTGCCTACAGACTTGCACTGCCTCCTGAGCTCTCCTGGGTTCATAATGTGTTTCACGTATCTATGCTACGTAATTACAACCCGGACCCTTCTCATGTCTTGGCTCATGAACCGCTTCCACTCCAAGAGGACTTGTCTTATGAAGAAGTACCGGTCGGTATCACGGACCGAGAGAGCAGAATACTCCGCAACCGAGAAATATCATTTATAAAGGTCGTGTGGCAGAACCACACGCCCAGGGAGGCTATCGTGACGACGAAGGAGACGCCTAAAGACTCCATAGTCATATTCATAGCTTTTACCTTCGAGTTTCTCTTTTAGTTAGTTTGATCTTTTATATTTTGAGCACGTTTTTGGTTTTAGTGTAAGGGATGTTGATCGAAATTTTGACTTCGCTTCCGTATTTGACATTTTTAATACACATATTTCATTTTTAATGACTATGGAATCTTTAGGCGTCCCCTTCGTCGTCACGATAGCCTCCCTGGGCGTGTGGTTCTGCCACACGACCTTTACAAATGATATTTCCCGGTTGCGGAGTATTCTGCTCTCTCGATCCGTGATACCGACCGGTACTTCTTCATAAGACAAGTCCTCTTGGAGTGGAAGCGGTTCATGAGCCAAGACATGAGAAGGGTCCGGGTTGTAATTACGTAGTATAGATACGTGAAACACATTATGAACCCGAGAGAGCTCAGGAGGCAGTGCAAGTCTGTAGGCAGTGGTACCAATCTTGTCTAAGATTTCAAAGGGTCCAATATATCTGGGGTTTAATTTTTCCCTCCTGCCGAACCTACTAATTCCCTTGAAGGGAGTGACCTTAAGAAACACCCGGTCGCCTTTCTCAAAAGCCAGGTCTCTCCTCCGGGTATCAGCATAACTCTTCTGCCTACTCTGAGCTGTCTGAATGTTCTTCTTGATTTTAACTATCTTGGACGTGGTCTCTTCTACCAAATCCGGGCCAAACAATCTTCTATCGCCCACTTCCTCCCAACAAATTGGTGACCTGCATGGGCGCCCGTATAGCCCCTCGTATGGGGCCATGCCGATGCTTGCTTGGTAGCTGTTGTTGTAGGCAAACTCTATCAGGGGTAGATGGTCGTCCCAATGGCCCCCGGAGTCAAGGACACAAGCTCGGAGCATATCCTCAAGCGTACGAATTGTCCTCTCTAATTGTCCATCAGTTTGGGGGTGGAAGGCAATACTAAGAGACAGCTTTGTTCCCATAGCTTGCTGGAAACTATTCCAAAACCGATAAGTGAATCTGGGATCCCTGTCGGATACCACTGTCACTGGGACTCCATGCAGTCTGACTATCTCCCGGATATACATTCTTGCCAACTTGTCCAAAGAATCAGTCATTCTGATGGCCAGGAAGTGGGAAGACTTAGTGAGTCGGTCAACAATTACCCATATAGCATCATGTCCCGATCATGCCTTGGGTAGTCCCGATACGAAGTCCATGGTGATGTGTTCCCACTTCCACTCTGGAATCGGTAAAGGCTGAAGTAACCCACCTGGGCGTTGATGTTCTGCTTTGACCTGCTGACATACCAAGCACTTAGATACAAAGTCGGCTATATCTCTCTTCATCCCATTCCACCAGAACCGAGGTCGTATAGTTTGGTACATTTTTGTACTTCCTGGATGCATGGCAAACTTTGAACTATGGGACTCCGTCATGATGTCTCTTTTTAACTCACTGTAGTCTGGGACACACACTCTGTCCTTGAAACGAATCAATTCGTCGGCAGAGATCTGAAATTCTGAACTCACTCCCTGTTCTGCATCCTTCTTGCGGGTTACTAGGGTGGGGTCGACGGACTGGGCTTCCTTTATTCTTTGGATTAACTCGGGTTGGACTGCTAGGTGGCCCAAACATGTGGCCCTCTTCAGATCTCGCAACCGAACCTGCTGCGTGGCCCCAATTGACCTGCATTCTGAAACCATCAAATGGGCTAGGGTGCCTGCACTTTTCCTGCTAAGGGCATCGGCTACTACGTTGCCCTTACCTGGATGGTATAGGATGTCACAATCATAGTCCTTGAGGAGTTCCATCCACCTTCTCTGACGCATGTTGAGATCCTTCTGAGTGAAGATGTGCTTCAAACTCTTATGATCGGTATAGATCTGAAAGGTCTCTCCATACAAATAATGGTGCCAGGTTTTCAAGGCGTGTATGATTGCGGCAAGCTCCAAGTCATGGGTAGGATAGTTCTTCTCATGATTCTTTAGCTGTCTAGACCCATATGCTATAACATTTCCATGCTGCATCAAGACACAACCCAGGCCCAGATAGGAGGCATCACTATAAACTGTATACCCTCCTGATCCACTCGGTGAGCCAGCACGGGTGCAGTAGTCAGTCGCTTCTTCAATTCTGAAAAACTCCTTTCGCAGTCCTCATTCCATTCAAACTTTGCATTATTCTTTGTGAGTCGGGTTAGAGGAGCTGCTAGACTAGAGAACCCTTCGACAAACCGGCGGTAATAACCCGCCATCCCCAGGAAGCTGCGAATTTCCTTAACTGTCGTCAGCCTTTCCCAACCAAGTACCGCTTCAACCTTTTTAGGGTTCACTGATACCCCTTCCTTCGATATAACATGTCCCAGGAAGGCGATTTGCTCGATCCAAAATTCACACTTGCTCAACTTTGCATGCAACTTCTTTTCCCTGAGGACCTGCAAGACTTGGGCAAGATGATGAGCATGTTCTTCTCTACTTTTTGAGTAGACTAAGATATCATCGATGAACACGATGACAAATTGATCCAAGAACTCTCTGAAGATCCTGTTCATTAGATCCATAAAAATGGTCGGGGCGTTGGTTAGCCCAAACGGCATGACCAGGAACTCATAGTGTCCGTACCTGGTTCGGAATGCCGTCTTGGGGATGTCTTCTATTCTTACCTTTACCTGATGGTAACCTGATCGTAGATCTATTTTAAAAAAGACCCGTGCACCCTGCAACTGATCGAAAAGGTCATCAATCCGGGGAAGAGGATATTTGTTCTTAATTGTTACCTTGTTTATCCTTCTGTAATCAATGCACAGTCTCAACGTTCCATCTCCCTTCCTTGCAAAAGTAACCCCGGCACCCCATGGGGAAACACTGTGTCTAATGAAACCATTGTCTTGTAACTCAGTGATATGTTTCCTTAGTTCTTCCATCTCGATGCGACTCATTCGGTAAGGAGCAACCGAGATGGGCTGGGTACCTGGCTGTAAGTCTATGGTGAACTCGACCTCTGCGCATTGTCAGATCTCACAGATTTAATGGAAATTTGATATTGGGTAAGGATGAGAGTATAAAAGTCAGGAAAAATGTTAAGAACATCCGACTTTTGACGAAGAAGATACACCCAGGTAGTGCGAGTGTAATCATCAACAATGGTAAGAAAGTATTTGTATCCCTCAATAGTAGATGTAGAAAAAGGGCCCCAAATATCAATGTGGATTAAATCAAACGGACGAGCAGATAATTTATTGTGAGAACCAAAAGACAATTTACATTGTTTAGCCAAATGACAAATTTTACAATGAGAAATATTCGAAATCTGTAAACTTTTATTAATGTACTGAAGTTTGACATAGGAAGGATGACCCATTCTAAAGTGTCATAGGCTACTTTTAGAATTAGCGAAAATAGCATTAACAGTGACAAAATGAAAATGCCTAGTAATTAAGTAGTAGAGGTTGCCAATGTGTCTACCCTTCCCAATCAACAAGTCCCGAGTGTGGTCCTAGATGACACAAGAGTGAAGAAAAAAATTAACCGTACAGTTGTGGGCGATGGTCAACATGCTGACACTGACAAGATTAAAAGAAAAGTGAGGGACAAATAAGACATCATGTAGGGTTAGGGTGTCGATGAGGAACACATTTCCAAGTTGAGTGACTAGCACTGAACTACCATTTGGTAAAGTAAGTGGAATAGGTTCAACATGCTTAAGGGTGGTGAAGAGGATGGGTGTGCAACATATGTGATGTGTGGCTCCAGAATCAATAATCCAGCATTTAGAGGTAAATGTGTATGTGAAACTGGAAAGGCAAAAGGGGATTGGTGATATACTTGCCGCGTGAAGGTCAGAAGTAGTATTATTGGTGGGAGGAGAGAAGCTGTCCAGCGAGGTAGCAGAATACGGTTAGTGGAGCCGTGCGCTTAGATGGGCAATAATCTCCTGAATTTACAACGTGCTCAGAGAGTCGACCGAGGCAGCGGAATCAAGAGCCGGCAAGCAGGCAGTGGCGGAGGCGAAGCTCTGTGCCTGTCACACAGGAGGGTGCGTGCCCGAGGAAGAAGGAGAAGAGATGTGTCCTAGAGGATCCGATTCGTGGGCTGAGACTCGATTGGTAGAAGAGAGAGCGGACCTAGACCCAGACCCAAATAAATTAAATGATTTAGTGCCAGGAGTGGGCTTGGATTGAGTTGAAACATTGCGAGCTTGGGCTTGGGCTTGGGCTTGGGCTTGGGCTTGTCCTTTATTAAAAATAGCCTGGTTGGAATCAGGGTAACCGGGCGAGTGCAGCATGGGCTTGGGCTTGAAACCCGATGGATATCTATGTAACCAGTAGCACCTATCCACAGTGTGGCCCATGAGCCCACAGTGTGAACAGGTGGGTCGTCTTCGACCTTGAGCTAGGGCAACAGAAGAAGCAGACCCCACAGCCACCTCTGTGCACGCGTCGAAGCCAATCGCACGATGTCATTTTTCTTGCACCACTAACGAAAAACCTTAAAATGGATGGTGAAGATTCCATAATCAAGATTTGAGCCTTAACAGCCACGTAGGAAGGATTCAAACCCATTAAAAATATCATCACAAACTCCTGCTCTTAATAATCATTCCAAGCCTTCATGTTTCCACAATGACAGGTTGGAGCTGGTTGGTAAGTTTTGAGCTCGTCCCAAATGGTTTTCATCCGCGTATAATAGGCGTTGATGCTGAGTGATCCTTGAATGAGGCTGTTCATGCTCTGCTTCAGCTGGTAGATGCGCGGAGCATTGCTTTGTTGATAACTGAGCCTCAAATCTGTCCAGATGGATTGTGCATTCTCATGGTATAATAAACTATCAGCTATTTCCTTTGTTACAACATCCAACAACCAAGAAGTCACCATGCTATTATATTGTGACCAAGCTCCGGCAGTGGAATCGGTATTATTCAGTTGGTCGTAAGTTCTATCTATGAAGCCCAATTTGTTTTGGCATTTAAGGCTATTCTGATCACTCTCTCCCATGTGTTATAGTTGTTGCCATTGAGAAGGTTGGACACCAAGACCAATCTAGGGTGGTCCGCACTGTGAAGGAAGAAGGGGTTTTGTGAATCATCTGATGGCTCTCTAGCCATTGAGGATTAAAATTTGAAGCTCAATCACTGAGCTAAAAATTGTTTGATTAAAAGAACAAGCTCTGATACCATGTTAGGAATAGAGGAGAAGAAGAAAATTTTCTGATATTGATTTTTCTGATTGTTTCATATTTTGGGCAACATTTACCTTATACAGCTTGTACAATAGCATGAAGAAAAAGACAAAAACAGTTATGATTAATAAACTAATTAAACAGCTTAATATCAACTAATCAATGATTAATCTTAATAAGACGCGCACAAGCACCAGCAACGAGACCAGCCATGTGCGGTTAACCTGACCCTACACCCACCATCATGTGCTAACCACTGCTTCAGCAGCCTGTGCACCTGTCACCTGCTCTAGTCACCACCAGCAGTTTCTATAGCCGCTGCCTGTGTTATCCCTACTGTCCAACAGTGACTATCAAACTGACGTTAGTTGAATTGCTCACAACTAATTCGTATCATCCTAAAAGGAAAGAGAAAATTCAGCCATATTCTGGGTATCGAAAAATTGGGAGACCTCTAATTTGAGGTCTGGGATGAAGAAGACTCAATGATAATGGTTTTAATCTGGAGTCCGATATTACCTGAGATAGCCAATACATAGATACTCACGTAGGAAAATTTTTGGAAGTAATCAGAGAAACATATTCTGGACTGAAAGATGTAGCTCAGATACACAATTTGATAATAAGAGCTTGGCCTTCTAAGCAGGAAAGCAGATAAGTATCAAAAT
This sequence comes from Carica papaya, assembly GCF_054855325.1. Lineage (NCBI taxonomy): Eukaryota > Viridiplantae > Streptophyta > Magnoliopsida > Brassicales > Caricaceae > Carica > Carica papaya. The sequence continues at coordinate 14,546,882 of NC_142312.1, read as the reverse complement.
GTATTATCTTACTGAAAAATTGGTGGCAAGATCAATGTTGCTGCTTTACTATGGATTGTAGCAACCTTGAAGAAATTTATAGAAAAAGATAGAGCCTATGAGTTCAAGGCAGGCCTCAATACAAACATGACCAGGTGAGGATTCAAATATTAGGGAAAGAAGACCTACCTTCACTAAATGAAATTAGTTCTATCGTAGTTTGTTAGAACCTGGTTTCAAACACCAGAAAAAGAGCAGGATAGTAGGAACTTGCAATGGATGTACGAAGAAAACAGTGAAATTGTCCATAGAGGTTAAAAAAAAAAATAGGAACTAGAAAATGAAATATAGAACTGTCCACAGGCAAGCAAAACTCAAAGGGTATTTAAGTGTCGGCCGCCCAATAACTCCTGCCTAAAAGTGATTAACGTGTGACAATATCCAAGGAGATCTGGAGGGACATGGTCACAATCGTGGAGGGGGTATTTCAAACCCCAAAAATTGGGTTTTGTTGAGCCGCTTCTTCTTCATTTGGTGAACTGGTTGACTCTTCTCTGAACCGTTTCTTTTTTACGCAACTAATTCTTCATCTTCTTCCTCCATTCGACGTGACCCAATGGGAGAAAACTCATCTCAACGGTGGTTTATGGCGATGTTGACGGTTCGAAATGTATAATCATGTACTGTTTCATATAGTGTAAATGATACAACACAACTCAAGTATGACACTTTTAGAAATGAATCTCAAATAATCTATTCTCTTTATCTCTCTGTGTTCTTCAAACACATACACACTCTCTCTCTCTTCTCTGCTATCTTCTCTCTCGGCCGTATCTCTCTCCAAACTCTCACTCTCCCTCTGTTCTCGACTTCTCTATCTTCTTGGCTATCTTCTTTCTCTCTCTGTAACGTACCCTCTCTCTATTTCTTCTCCCTCTAAAAACCTTTCCCTCTCTCAGTCTCAACTTTATTTCTCTCCAGATTCTTCTCTCTTTTTTTTTAATTTTCTAACTCTCAAAATTAATCTTCTCTCTCGAAATTCTTCTATATTTGTTTAAAAATTAATTTCTTTTACTAATTTCCGGCTCCGATAAAGTACATGTCAATGCCGGGTCCTAACATAGCTATGGAAAAAAGCAGGAGCTAGTTATGCTGGAATCTTACTCCAGTGAAAGCTCGGCCATAATATTCAAAGATTCAAAACCTTGTCAACCAGCAAAGAGGCTGATTAAGACCGATCACACTAGCAATAAGAGGAGAGAATAAGGACGATATGTAGCATAACTTCTACAAGAAGCCAAGACATATGAAGGAGAAATGTTGGATACTCCATGGGATGCCCACTACCCCACAAAAGCCTCATAGACAAGCTCATGTGGTCAATCAATAAGAGAAAGAGAAAACCACTTATCTCATTGAATTTTAAAGCTGAGATTGAACACTTAAAGAACAAACTTAAGAATCTTTAAAAACCCAAAAGTACAGATTTGTTAATACACCCAAATCGGTTTACTATCTCATATGATTTAAATATCTTAAATATCAGTTGAAGAATTATGGACTATAAACCCATGGGTTAATGATCACATGACCAACTCATTACAATACTTTTACACATATATATCGTCTCTAAATAGTAAAAAAAAAATCATTATTAATGGTTCTTTAAATACTACTGCAAGAAAAGTAACATCAAAATTTTCACCGATATGATTCTTGAAAATGAGTTACATGTTTCTAAATTGTGTACTAGTCTTGTTTTTATAATGAAATTATCAAAGAACATGAATTGCAAAATAACATTTTTTCCTTTTCATTGTGATTCTCGGGACTAGAACTCAAAGAAGATGATTAGAGATAATAAGGCAAGAAATGATGGGACTACTTAAATGCTTTGAATTATCTCTCTCCACTACCACTACAAACTCCAACAAACTTTGGCTCCATCGCCAAAAATTTGGACACTTCTTTTTTTAAATTTTGAAGGTTACATTTTTTTTTTATTTAGAGATTCTTTTAAATGAAAATTTATATTATGATACATGTGAATTGTTCAAACATAAGCATGTAACATTTCTTAGTAACAATAAAAGAAGTATTATTCAATTTTCATTAATTTATAGTTATATTTGAGGACTATCCTACATCCTAAATAGTTCTATGGCTTAATGGTTTATGTCTTTCATTAATGATTGTACAAGATTCACATGACTTTTCTTAGATGTGAGTAACAAAATACCTCAATTTAATAACATGATAAAGATTTAGTTTGAAACCAACATCAAAAGATGATATGTCAAAAAAAATTTCTATAACACACTCTCATCATTCTTTCACCAAGAAGATATTATTCATGGATCTTTATATGTTTATAAAAAACAGAATGGAGGAATAAAAGAATAGTGAGTTTTTTATTACCACCCGAGCTTTTTTATTCCAAAACAATGTTCCAAAACAATATTGGAGAAAGTAGTTTTTACTATCACTTGCATTATAAATTGCTTAACCTAAAGTGTTTTACATTTTAAAAGCCTTATGGAAACACTTTCAAAATTCTACCCATAAGTCAAGTGTAACAAATCATCTAGTCCCCTAAAATATTTGAGTGTCTTATCTTTGTTCATATCCATTTACATCAAAAGAAAAACTTGATCTCAAAGCTTTAAAGTGTGTTTTCCTAGGATACTTCTCTTCTCAAAAGAAGACACAAGTGTATCATCCAACTATAGAAACATATTATATGCCTACAGATGTTACATTTGTTAAGATAAACTCTCATTTCTTTCAATTTTATCTTAAAGGAGATCCTATATTAAAAGATAAGTATAGTAATTTCTTGCTTGATCTCAATTTTCTATCCATACTACTTATCTAATCTCTACTTACACCACCATAAGAAAATGACCAATCTCAAAACCCACCAGAGAATCAACCTACTTAAGAAACCATATATGACCAGAGATTTACTTAGTTGTACTAAAGGAGGAAGAATGTGAATCCTGAGCTAAAGCAGGTTCAAGCATTAGAATCAAGTTTTGGAATCGAAATAAGTTCTAAAAACTTTATATAATATGATATTAATGTACTTATTAAAATATGTAAAAGAACTTGAAAATGTACTAAATACTCTCTTTATCTAATCTCATTATTTGTGTTTTTTTCATAAATGTTCATAATTTTATAAGAAATTCCTCATAAGTTTAAATATTGAGTTTATTCCTAACACCTTATCTGAGATATTATCCTGTGAGATATAGAAAAATATCATGAATATTGAAATGCTAACAATGGAAATGAACTAGACATGGAAAGTGGTGGACTTGCCTAAAGAAAGAAACTTTTTAGATTTAAGTGGATGTTTACTATAAAATACAAGGCTGATGGACTAATAAAGAGGTACAAAGTAATTTTATGCATGGGATACAAGTAGAGTTGGGCAGATTACACCTTGTTTATCAAACAATTGGATACAAAGAGAACTACAACATTTTTGCTGTATGTTGATGATATCATTGTGATAAGTAATGATGAAAAAGAAAAATTAATACGAAAACAATATCTAAGTAATGATTTTAAAATTAAAGATTAGAAAAGTTGAAATATTTCTTTAGAATTGAAGTTGCTCACTCGAAATGATGAATCTTTATCTCATAGCAAAATATAGTAGCAATTAGTTAAAAGATACGGTAAGCTGGCATGTAAACCTGCTAGTACTCTTATTGATCCCAACAACAAGTTAGAACAACAGAAGGTAAACAAAGAGATGTATTAGGGACTAGTTAGAAGACTGATATACCTGTCAAACACCAAATCGAACATTACCTATGTGGTAAGTATGATAAGCCAATTCATGCACAACCCCAAGAGGTACATTCACTGTAGCATAAAGAGTGTTATATTGCTTAAAGAGGACATTTGAGAACACTGTCACATTTAAAAAAATAACATGTTACTTCTCCAAACCTAACTGATGCGAACTATGTAGGATTATGTTAAATGCTATAATGGTAAAATTTGTTAAATGCTATAATGGTAAAATATACTCCTTGTGGTAAAACATACTCCTATATATTACTTGTGATTTTCTATCTTATTCTCAAGAATTTGTATATAGAGGACCATCATATTCAATAAGATATACAACACATAATTCTTAAGACCATCAAACCTTTAATAAAGGATAAAATAAAAATTAGGATAGCCCACATCTCAAACTTTGGAGCACTAAAGTTTTAGCAATTAGGAAGAACTTAATCAAATAGATAGCATTCAATTTCAGAAATTTGGACTTCTATCGAATTATTTGAAAATTCTTTTAACTCAAAAACTGCAAATTACTTGATATTCCAGACAAACCAAAGATCCAAATGCCAAACATGTAACATGATAAAATTTATGTGAAATATCTCTGACTAATGGTTTAAACAGATTACATAATCTCACAGATTTTAGGATTCTAAGTAAGAAATGGATGGCTACCTAAGAAATAGTATCCATATATTTAGAATTAACAAACTATAATAGTTACTGGAACTTTTTCACTATTACAACATAACCTCTAATCTTATATTCTTAAACATAAGCAGTTCCATTGAGAATCATGCTCTGTTTGATATATGCAAACTTTTTCTAGTTTTAATATCCTAAATTTACGTGTTTATTCGTAAAAGTATATCATAAATACGTGTTTTTAGAATAACTCAAGCATTAACAAAAATAATTTTCTAGAAGATACTAAAATATCACTTAATAATTTGCATACTCCATCATTTTTACTTTATTTTTTGAAGTGTTAACTAACTTATTCATTTTTGTGAATATAATATATATAGATTTAGAAAATGAAAACTAGAAAAAAATTTTATATGTCAAACGAATCCTTCTTCTTTCAAGATCTCTTTTCTGTTTTAGTAAATGATAACTCCTACAAAAGGTGCATCAACAACAAGGTATATTACCTAGTACCCCACTTTTAGCGTCTGCTAAAACCTCAACCAACAACTTGATGTCAGGACGCTTCCCTACAAATTTCTGAACAAGTCACAAGGAATACAAAGGTCAAGAAATAAACAAAACTTCGATGAGGGAAAAAAAATCTCTGAAAAGTTAAAACCATACTAGAGGACCGCCTCCATCAAGAGATATAGATCCATCTTCCAAGAAGTGGCAATAAGGGCATAAATATTGTTTTTTCATTTTCCATCAGTTTGTATTTGTCCTAGGCACTCCAAATGGCAGCTGCTCATTTCACAATTAGCTAAAAAAGAAGGGGAAAAAAAAGTCAATCCCATTAAAAAATAGACAAATTACAGTTTAACCTCTCTTCTAGTTTGGCTGATTGCAACTCAAATCCTATGATTTCTTTTCTAATATCTTAGTGTGCTATATCTTTATTTTTTGTAAATTTTATAAAACCATTAGTTTTTTAAGTTATTATATTATAACTCTTTTGCTTTTTACTCTAGTTTTAGCCTTAAACTTTCTTGGGTTCACATAGAAGCTTAAACAATGCAGACGTCCCCAGATCACGCTATTAGAGGAGACCACATCACAGAGCAGTAAACTTTTTTTTGAAATAAAAAGTATACAATATCATTAAGTCGCAGAGAAACAAAGTGTCACAATAAAATAAAAAAAAAAAGAAATAAAAACACAGTTTGAATTGGAATCAGGCCAAACTGCAAGAATCATATTTTACCCTAAAAGAATATGATGAAATGATGATTTAAAACAACAAACATAAGCTGAAGATGAGTGGAAATTGTTCCTTGTTGACTATTTAGGGGAAATGAGCCCTATACTTCTCAGTTTGTCACCAGCCAAACTTGAGGATGAGAGCTGACGGTAGAGAAGGAAGCTTAGAATCTAGTTTGCTTGGTATGGACCTAAGTGAATTTTTTGACTTAAAGATATGGGAATTGGTTAATAAGAGTTCAAAAAGTGGCTAAAGGTGACCAGGATGCGCGGGAGAGGCTGGAAAAAGATTAACTACAGCTGAAACGAAGCAGAACATGGTGCCAAAAATAGACCATAACAGAGTGCCGAAAACAGCAGATCTGCACAAAAATGGAGTAGATCTGTGTGCACAAAATAGAGTCAGTATGTGCGCAAAAACAGAGCAAATCTGCAGTCAAGAACAGAGCAGACTTGCACACAAAACAGAGGAAAATAGTGTAGGATACAAATCAGAACTGCATGCAAAAATAGAGCAGAATGAGGCATGGAAAACAGAGTAAAAATGAAGCAGCAACGGCTGAAACAGACTGATACACTCCGAAAAATCACAACAGCAGCGGATACCCAACCCCAAGCACAGTAACTGTTTGGTCCCAATCAAAGCTTGAAGAAAATAAGAAAAAGACTTTCTGCTAGAGGTGAGAAAGAAACCAGAATTTGATTTAAATTTTTACTTACTTTCTATCTAAAGTTTCAGGCTTTAAATAGCCAACAAGAGATTACAAGATAATGGTAAATTCCTACATTTACGACATGAAAAATAAAGGATAAAGATCGTGGATCACTTCAGTTGTGGGGAGTTGCTGATGTGGAGTGGAGCGGTTCTTCAGTTGGAGGTGGATAAGTGAGACCAATTTTGTAGGTGTGCACGTGCTATTGACCATGCTCCATCAAGGTACTTTGGGTTCTTTGGGGGGATACGTTGGTAAGCTTGTAAGAGCTGTGGTATCAGATAAGACTGAGGGGGTAGGACTACCTGATGCTTATAGTAAATCAATCCATTTCTTGCCGTAAATCTGTAAATCCCGACGTATCCCCACAAAGAACCCAAAGTATCTTGATGGAGCATGACCAGGTCAACAACGCGTGCACACCTACAGAATTGATCTCACTTATCCACCTCCAACGGAAGAACTGCTCTACTCCACAGCAGCAACTCCCCACAACAGAAGTGATCCACGATCTTTCTCATTTGGATTTGTAGTGGAACGTTGTCAAACCGTCCCTAGCATTTTAGAATGTTGCCGCTTGCCACTTTTACTGGAAACGGGGCCGTTGGAATGATCGGAAGCCGTAATCGGCTTGCCACCTTTTCGCAAATGAAGTTGTGCATGGAGCCACGATCGATGAGAGCAACTGCTTCCTGATGTCCGATGGTGGCGGTGACTCGCATGGTGCGAGCCGGTGTTCAGACCATGAGAGTGTGCAAGGAGATTTCGGGTTCGGGACCCTCTGCTTTTTTGTCTTCCTCACTGACTCCTTCAAGTAGCAGGAGCTACGGTATGCTACAATGGTGGCTAGCCATGAAGCGCTCGTTGCTGTTGAAGCACAACCCTTGTGATCTTCGTCGTTGCATCTTTTCTCAAGTGAGCCTCTTTGGCGCTATGTTCGTGGCGGCGGTTTGTGGAAGAGGCTCGGGTAAAGATGACGGATTCTGGGTAGGTTGGGTTTCCCGGGTCAGGTCAGACGATTTTTTTGACCCACCTATTCTTCCCGCATTCAAGTCAGGCCTATGGCATCTCTGAGTGTCCTGGGCTTGAACATCTGAATCCCATCAGCTATCTCAGGCTTGAGCCCACCAATGAAGGCTCCAACTAGGGCCCGCTGGGGCCACCCATGGACTCTGTTGCCTAATTTTTTGAACTCCCTCTGATAATCACAGAGTGGGCCGGTCTGACGGATGTGGGCCAGAGCTTCATCAAAGTCTTCAAACTCGGTTGGCCCAAACCGCGCCCACAGCTCCTCTTCAAACCCAGTCCAGGTGATTTCTTTTTCCTCTTCTTTGTAACTTCGGTTCAACCATTGCCACCATTGATTGGCCTCTCCTTCCAGGTGGTAGGCGGTAAGAGACACCTTGTGTTGCTCGGTGGTGCCTTGATAGGAGAAGAATTGGTCGATCCAGCATACCCATTCAGTCGAGTCACCCCCGGCAGAGACCGAAAACTCCAGCTTGGCGAGTTTGGAATAAAATGGGTTGCTGTTGTTCTCTTCAGGTAGTGGATTTACGTCGCGGTTTGTGAGAGACGAGCTGGGATGAAGGGGGTGGTGGCTACTGGAGCCTTCTTTACCAGATGCAATGGAGTTGGTGAGTCATTGGATGGATTCTTCAAGCGCTTGAAATCAATCGACCATTCCGGTTTTTATTCTAAATCCGTTTTTTATTAGTCATCATAGTAATCTACTTTGATACCAATGTTTGGTCCCAATAGCTTGAAGAAAATAAGAAAAAGGCTTTCTGCTTAAGGTGAGAAAGAAACCAGAATTTGATTTAAATTTTTACTTACATTCTATCTAAAGTTCTAGGCTTTAAATAGCCAATAAGAGATTACAAGATAATGGTAAATTCCTACATTTATGCCATGAAAATTAAAGGATAACGATCGTGGATCACTTCTGTTGTGGAGAGCTGCTACTGTGGAGTGGAGTGGTTCTTCAGCTGGAGGTGGATAAGTGAGACCAATTCTGTAGGTGTGCACGTGCTGTTGACTTAGTCATGCTCCATCAAGATACTTTGGGTTCTTTGTGGGGATACCTTGGGATCTATGAATCCTAATAGTAACCGCCTCCCATGATTCAATCAAATAGTTGAAGAAGAATTGCCATGATGTCATGATCTCCATCAGTTTCTGTAGGCAATTTCTTTTATCCCTAAATTAATGTTCATGTCCTGAATAGCAGGAGCAGTTCTGTGTTTACAGTTATGTTGTCTTGTATTTAAACATGCAAGTATCAAGTGAATGTATGTCTTTTATTATCAATGAAAAGTTGGGTTCTTTCTCACCCTAAGAGAATTTATCTTGTTTTTATGTTGTTCTGATTGGAACCACAACATTGTATCAGAGCAGGGAATGGCCACAAACAAAGAACGAATTGAAACCTTAGAGGCCACTGTTAGAGGCCTGTAAGACCACTTCAGCTAGATGGAGAATGGAATGACGAGCAAGCTGCAGACGATTGAGGACATTCTCCGATGTTTGATCGAATCGTTGAACCTATACAAAGAAGTAGCTAACAACAACTCCACCGGGCGAAGCACTCCGGAATGGCCGAATCACGAAAGTGGCGCTGAGCGAAATGATGGACCACGACCTGTGTTGGGTGCTCGATTGGCCCGAATCGACTTTCCCACTTACGATGGATCTGATCCTACAGAGTGACTTAATCGAGTTGATCAATTTTTTTATTTTCAAGAAAAAGTGGAGGAATATCGGGTGTCGTTGGCGGCTTTTCACATGGAAGGAGAAGCTAACCAGTGGTGGCTGAAGAAAACACACAAGGAAGAAGGCAGGGAACTAGGCTGGACCGAATTTGTGGATAAGCTTTGGGCTTGTGTTGGGCCGACGGAATGTGAAGATTTTGATGAAGCCTTATCCAGAGTGAAGCAGACCAACCCTCTTCGAGAATATTATAAGGAATTTGAGCGCATGGGTAACCAGGTTAAGGGTTGGATCTAAAAAGCTTTAGTTGGTACTTTTATGGGTGGGCTTTGGCTCGACGTCACTAACGAAATCAGACTGTTTCGGTCTAAAATAATGAAAGAGGCCATTAACTTGGCCCAAATGAGAGAAGACTAGTTAAACTGGTAAAGACAATCCAATCGAACTAAGCGGTTCACTCCCATGATGCAACAGAAAACCTTAGCCGTCTCTTCTTCGACTACAGACACTCCACCAGCCAGCACCATGAAATGAATCTCTTGGGACGATATATAGTGGAGACGCACACAAGGTCTCTGCTTCAATTATAAGGATAAATTCGTTCCTGGCCACCGATGTCGTCGGCCACAGCTATTGCTATTAGAGAGTAGAGAAGAGGAAGACGGGGTAGTCGCATATGAGGAACCAAAAATCCCTTTACATACCCTTGAAGGATGGCTGTCCGGTCGAAATATGAAGATCGTCGCCTCCATTTGACAGCATAGAGTAGTGGACAGTGGGTCGACTCACAATTTCATTAGTGAGCGACTTGTGAGCATCATACGACTGCCTGGAGTGCTAACCGAACCATTTATGGTCCGAGTGGCGAATAGGCGATCGATGAAATGAAGTGGCCAGTTCGAACTAGTTCTAGTCGAGATGCAAGGTATCATTTTCCATCTCACTCTCTATGTCCTTCTTTCAATCGAATTGGACTTGGTTGTAGGGGTTCAATGGCTGTCAGAGCTAGGCACCGTAACCTGTGACTGGAGGAAGATGACAATGAGGTTCATTTGGGACGACCAAGAACAACAGTTTTGCGGCATGACTCAGCCAGCCATCCGATCAGCTTCCAGAAAAAAAGTAAGCTAAGAAGCACAGTAAAAACATACCTTGCTTGCCATCTGCACAGTGGCCGCACCAGAACAACAACCATCTTCTATAACTTCACCATTGTGAAAGATCGGTTTTTCATTTCTACAGTAGATGATATGCTCGATGAGCTTCATGGAGCTAAATTCTTTACCAAGCTCAATTTAACAACCAGTTATCATCAGGTCAGAGTTCATCCTACAAATGTGTATAAAACTACTTTCTAGACACACAATGGGCACTATGAATATCTAGTCATGTCGTTTGTGTTATGCAATGCTCCTTCCACCTTCCAAGCCATCATGACTTTCATTTTTCGACCTTACATATATGTAAGTTTGTGTTGGTATTTTTTGACGTCATTCTAATTTGCAGTAGCACTTGGATATTGCATCTTGATCATGTCAAGTAGGCTCTAAACATCTTGAGACAACATCACTTCTTCATCAAATAAAAGAAATGTGTTTTTGGATAATAAGAACTAAAGTATTTAGGCCATATTATCACTTCACAGGGAGTTAAAATTGATCAAGCTAAAGTCAAGGCAATGGAATCATGGCAACGACTAACCAACATCTTTGAACTGCAAGGTTTTTTGGGACTTACTAGTTATTATAAAAAGTTTGTCAAAAATTATTGAATGATAGCTGGACCATTGACTAACCTCCTAAAGAAGGGTCAATTTGGGTGGACATAAGTAGTGGAACATGCCTTTGAACAACTAAAACAAGCTCTCTCAACAACTCCTACATTGGTATTACCGGACTTCAACGCTCCTTTCATAGTTGAAACTTATGTTTCAGGTGACGGTATTGGGCCTGTCCTCTCATAGAACGGGCACTCAATATGAGTCGTGCTCTGGGAGTTTCTAAGCAAGCCTAGTCGACTTACGCTGAAGAGATGTTGGCAATCATTGTAGCAGTCAAATTATGGAGACCATATCTTCTAGGTCACAAGTTTTATATTCAAATAGATCAGAGAAGCTTTAAATATCTACTGGAACAATAAATTTCCACTCCTGAACAACAGAAATGGGTTTCCAAATTATTTGGGTTTGATTATGAGATTATTTACAAACCAGGAAAAAAAAAAACTCTGTTGTCGATGCACTCTCTAGAAGGGATGTCATAACTCTCCATGCCCTCTCCATTCTATAAGCTCAGTTATGGGATGATCTATGCCCAAGTATCTCCACCGATCCTTACATGCAGAAGGTGGATATATTAGCTACCGAGAATCCAGGTCAACTCTACAACAAAAATGAGGTTTTCTCTATTTTAAATAATGAATTATTATTCCTCCTCAATCTAATATCATGTAGTAATTACTTCACAAATTTCATAACTCACCAAGTGGGGGACATTCTGGCATCCAAGGATCCTTTCAAATGGCTTGTCCAACAGTTTTATTGGCCATCCATACGCAAGTCTATCTACAATTATGTCTTATCTTGTGACACATGTCACAAAGCAAAATCAGATACACTCACTCTAGCTGGCCTTCTTCAACCATTACCGGTGCCCAATCAAATTTGGGAAAATATCACTATAGATTTCATTGAAGGGTTACCCATATCCCATGGCAAGAGCACTATTCTAGTAGTCGTCGACCGCCTCAGCAAATCTTCACACTTTGCAGCACTCAATCATCCTTTCACTGCCAAAATTATTGCAGAAATCTTTGTCAACACTATTGTAAAATTGCATGGGATGTCTTGGTCGATAGTTAGAGATTGTGATCCAGTTTTTATCAGCCACTTTTGGCGGGAGTTTTTCAAAATGTCCAGCACCACTCTCAAGATGAGTTCCTTTTATCATCCTCAAACTGATGGTCAATCCGAAGTTACCAACCAAATTTTAGAGCAATACTTGTGGTGTTTGTGCCATCAGCAACCACATAGTTTGAGCACTTTACTTCATTGGGCCTATTACTAGTATAATACCTCCTATCATTCTTCCATCAAAATGACTCATTTTCAGGCTCTATATGGTTGGCCATCGCCAACTAATCCCCTTTATCATACTGGTATTTCTCCTATGAATGAAGTTGACATTCAATTAACAAAGTGAGATGAACTACTATAGCACTTAAAATCAAATTTAGAGGTCACTATCAATCGTATCCAACAAGTAGCCAAGTCCAAGCGGTGGGACATAGAGTTCCAAGAAGGAGATTGGGTCTTTCTTAAATTACAACCATATCGCAACAAACTATCTTTAAGCATGCCTTCCAAAAGTTGGCTTGTCGTTTCTATGGACCCTTCTAAGTAATTCAATGCATTGTGCCAGTGGCTTATAAGCTTAATTTACCACTAGAATCTCGCATTCACCCGGCTTTCATGTGTCCGTACTTCAAAAGAAGATAGGTGATGTCACTCCTTCCACAGGGACTTTACCATTGACCTCGGACGAAGGGACCCTCATTCTCCAACCTGAATATGTTCTGGACACTAGGTGGGTCAAATAGGGATCTAAATTTATGGAAGAAAGTCTCATCAAATGGCACCACCTTCTTATTAACAATGCCACATGGGAACCAACATCTATTCTATAAGACCAGTTTCTTATTTTGAACCTTGAGGACAAGGTTCATAAAAAAGGAGGAGTAATGATAGAATACGGAAATCACAACAGCAGTGGATACCCAACCCCAAGTACAACAACCATCTCCCACGATTCAATCAAACAGTTGAAGAATAGTTTCCATGACTCCATGATCTCCATTAGTTTCTGTAAACAGTTTCCTTTATCCCTAAATTAATGTTCATGCCTTGAATAGCAAGACCAGTTGTGTATTTATAATTATGTTGTCTTCTCTTTAAACATGCAAGTATCAAGTGAATGTATGTCTTTTGTTATCATTAAAAAGTTGGGTTTTTTCTCACCCTAAGAGAATTTATCTTGCTTTCATGTTGTTTTAATTGGGACCACAATACAGACTTCCTAAAGAAAATAGAGTAACAACAGCTAGAAACTTGGTAGAAAATAAAGGTGGCTCTTTGCAGCCAAAAATAAAGGTTATTTGGAGGAGTTCTATCTATAAAGGCTGGTTGTAAATTTGCATTTTTTTAAGCAATGAAGGCTAGTTTAGGATTTGAAAATGAAAGAGAAATATTTTTTCATCTATGACTTATGCTATTTGGAGAAAATTGTACTTCTTACTGAATATTGCAAGTTATGACACAATTATATATAGTGTTGATATGTCAATATTAAAGAAAAACTTAATTATTTTGGAATTCCATTATTTATGGAATATTCTACCGTCATAGGGTCCTAATTAAATATACCCAATTTTATATAAAAAAGAAAAAAAATATATTTTCCTTTTCCAACATATGTCTTTGTTCCTTTTTCTCATCTTCTATTGATTATATATCTTTTTATAAAAAGGTCATGTATCATCTATCTTATTTATACCTAGTTTTTAGGTCTCATTTACAGCATTTACTCCTATTTTCTTGGTGTAAAAGCCGTAACAAATAGATTGTATTGTTATAAAACAGAGAATACTAAATTATTGTTCCCTTCTACTTCTCTCTTATTGACATCAGAAACTTTAGTTATTAGATGACTACAAAATAAAAAATGAAATAATCTAGGGTTTTATAGTTAAATGGAAAATATATTTACAAGACTAAAAGGAAAGCAAATCCTGTTGAGAGAATTATGATAATCAACATTAAGGTTTCTCAAAGAGGACAAAATTACCATGAGGCACGCCCATCAAGATGATTAACCAAGTTACGAATATGAGTAAAAAATGGAAGACCACCACTCTATTAATGTCAACAACTAGTCTACTGTTTTCCCTGTGATAGAATGAGGGAGCCATTACCTATCCTAGGACATATAAGAGGAATAATGAAGAGGTCATAGAGCTAAGAGATGATTTTCAGGTATTTTTGCTAGTCTTGGTATTCCTAATTTTAAAATCCCAACTATTACCATACCATCTATGAATACTCTTAAGGACCCTTTGCCCTAGCTCATATCATCCAACTCCCAACCCTAGGACTTCATTTTGTCATAAGACTTTTCAATATATTTCTTTTTTTTTTAATTTTGATTGGAGGATATCTTATTTCTAGCATTTTCTTTTATATCATCTCTCATCCTCACCCTAAACTGAAGAATCAAAGCAAAATAGGTTAGCCTTATAACCTTGGAAAGAAAGTAAATAAGTATATAAACTTTTTCTAGAACAAGTTAAAGTTGTTTGATCCCTAAAACAAACTATACAACATTTGAATAAAGTTATCCCTTCTGAGTCTCATGATCTTTCATAAAAGTATAAAGATTTATCCAGGGACAATTTGATTTGTATAAAAATTTAAAAATATATACATCATATAAGCTCTAAAAATAGTGTTATAAGAATATTAGAAAGTATAAAATAATGAAAAAGAATTTATAGAGGGGGGATTATTAGGACGAGACCTTCTGCAAAGAAACAAGTAACGAATTTGCATCTTCGCCAACTGCCCTAACAACATTTATACAATGTTCTTCCCACTTCTCAACTTTTTCAACTTCATATAAAACCATATCTAGCTTAGAACAAGCAAAGGCAGAGGTTTTTCTAAGTTCCTAAATATCAATGATGTCAATTAAAAGCAATCTTATAATATAAAGGACACTAAAGTATTCAACAAAAATTATCAAAAATCATATTATTTTAATAAAAGAACTTTACTGAAGAGAAAGAAAATATACAAAAGCCTTTGTCTTTATACATTAATAGAGCAATGTGTGAATGATTCAAGAAGATTCTCGTCCATTGTTAATTATGTCAGGAACCAGAGGAAGAATCATGTATGCACCCAAGAAGCGCACAACATGATCGGCTGGAGAAACCATACTTGAAGTCCTAGACACATTTGGGTTAAGAGATAAAGGTATGATGAAACTGGCCATCAAAGGTGATGTTAGCTAAAACAAATCTACCAGTTTTATGGTGGTTTCAACCATACTTAGTGGATGCAATCAAGAGGTTGTATCAGTAGAAAGAAGGGAGTTTTCCATTTTAAAAAGTGCAGGAATCCAGCCTGAAAATGTGGTGCGGGATAATGGGAGGAAAAAATTTGTGGGAGAGGCAATTATGGAGGATAAACATCATTTGGAGAGATTCCAACTATCACAGCTTACTTATAAGACTGTAGGAGGATTTGTTGGTGTTGGTTAAAATAGTTTATTGCTCAGTTAGTTAAGATATTTTTCTTTTTATAGTCTTTGCTATAATGATGTAGTTAATTAGTAAAATTAATTAGAATCTCTATAATAATGTAAATTTTCCTATTCATAGATAGGAATTATATTTATGTACCCTGGTTGTAATATGGCAAGACATAAAACAAAATAAAAATATTTTGCCTCCACAATCTACAGGTGCGAATATAAGAAAATGGAGACCAGCATATACTTTTTAAAGATATCTATACAAGGCAGATTTTAAACCATAAGCACAAGGTAAAATGGATCAATTTTATGAAAGATAAATATTAGGCTCAAAACTCCAAAAGAAAGTTCCAGTGTTTCCTAGAGGATGGATAAAAAAGGCCTTTACCCAGGCCCCCAACCAGAAAGAGATAGAAGGCCTAAAATCTAGGTGTCTAAGAAAAATCACTCTTTGACAGTCCAATCCTCTAACGCATCAGACCTAGGTATGGTGGCCTAGAACAGGAATCCCTGGAGGAACAATAAAAAGGAGGCAAACTAGTAGTGCTACCAAAGCCAAATGCCCGAGGGGTCAACCTCGACATTGAAAAAAACCGCTTGAGAGTCTAAACAAAAGCCTGTGTCATCCCTTTAATAGATTAAGGCCGAATTTGGTCAATCAGTATCAGAAGGCAGAACTGACATTGAAGGAGCTAGAAAAAAAAAAGATAGAGATGCCATTGCGATAAGGGGTAAGGAAGCCCCGTCTAAAATCAATTATAATGGTTGGTCTGTACAAAGCTGATCCCGCATGCTCTCTAATTCCTTTTCTACAACCACCACCTTTCAACGAATACATGGACTATGAGAATAGGTGGTCAAAATGCAGTCTTCAAGCAAAGAGGGACGTGTCCTAATACTTCTCAGCAGGCCAAAAAGAGAAATTAGGGAATAAAAGTGGAGGAAAATTCAAAAATAGATGTGATGTTATAAGAGCTAGAAGTGGCAGAGGAAGAAGAGGAGGAACAGGAGCTAGAGGAGATTGTACAAAAAAGGCAACACAAGAGAAAATATAAGAAATTTAGGAGTGACACCAATTCATATTTACGGAAAATAATATACAAATGATACAAGATAAAGAGAGGGAGGAAGAGCTTCAAATGAGTGAAGAGTTGAAGACACATAATAGTCCAATCCTTATACGGGGTAACAGAAACTTACTTTCGATTATCACCTGGTTGAGTTCCCTGCAGTTAATACACAACCTAAGGGTCTTATCTTTTTTGTTAACAAACAAAACTGGAGCACCACAAGGAGAATGACTTGGAATGATAAACTTTTTTTCCCTCAATGCTGTGGTATGATGTTCTAGCTCTAGAAGTTTTGTTGGCCCATTCGATAAGCAGTTTTAAGGATAAGTTGTGCCACTGTGACTATGTCAATAGAGAATTGGATCTTCCACTTGCGTCGCAGACTTGATAGCTCTACAGGAAAAACATTTGTGAAGTTACTAACGATAAGGATCGTCTGTATTGATGGCTCAGAATTCATGTGTCTGCATCACAAAGGTTAGAAAAAGACAAAACTTCCAACAATTCTAGGATTGCTCATTTTTAGGAGAGCAAAGTGTTACAGTTTTGTCATCATAATCGATTACAGCTCAATAGTTTTCTAAAGAGTTCATACCTGGTATTACATTGAATCCAAAAAAATCTAAGAGTATAAGATCTATAGCTAATTCTTAACCTGAAACTTTTACTCTATAGTTCTTATATACAATATGTATTTCTACGAGTCCTCTATAGGGTGTTTTTACAACTAAAATTTGTCCTATATGTAATACCCAGACCCGAAATTTGGTCCGGAATTAATTTTAAAATTAAAAAATATATATATAAATATATTTTTTAAATTTATAATTATTTTATTGAATGTAAAATTAGAAAAAAAAAATAGGTAGAGGATGAAATTGAAAATAATTTTGAGAAAAATGGGTGAAAATTTGGATTCGGTGGAGTATTTTTAAAAGAAAAAACATAATCGTGGAAAAAATAGCCACGTAGGATGGCCCAGTCAGCAGTCCCGACGAACCAGAGCGCGCCGCGTGGTAAAGCATGCTGACTTGGTGCCACACGGGAGGGCATGCTGGCAATCTATATGCCCGCGATCAGACAGCCCGGATACGTTCTCGTGTGCGTGAATGGTCTGAATCTGTTCCCTCCTTAGGCGTGATCGGACGGTCGTGATTAAACACGATGAACGTTCAGATTCATTCTCTCTTTAAACGCGATCGTACGATCAAGATCAAATCATGATGAACAGTCCAAATTTATTTCTTCTTTAAACACGATCAGACGGTCGAGATCAAACACAATGAACAGTCCAAATTTAAGGGAGACAGGTATAAATATCTCACTTCACACGGAACCCAAACCCTAGCCGTCAGCCCCCACTAGAGAAGAAGAACCAGTCGCCAAAGAAGGGAGCCGACCACCGTCCCCCGCCGCACCGAAGCCACTTCTGACTGTCAAAAAAGGTAAAAATTCTCTTATTCGCTCAGAATCTGATTTTAAATACCCCCATGGCCAAATCAGAGCAAAATGAATGACGGATGAGCCGGAAAGTGCAAGTAAAGCCCCGCGACGCCGCTACAGGAAAAATCAAACATCGCCTCCGATGAGCCCTTTTCTGTTAGTTGCTTCGTGTGATTTTTTTACCACTATGTTCACTGTTCTGTTTTCTACAAGTTGACCAAAGAAAAATGCGTAGCCGCAAAGGTGAACCAGTGGAGCCGCCGCACCGAAAAATTTCGCCGCTGGTAAGTTTTTATTTTTTGATTTTTTTCGGCCAACCGAGACCTTCTAAAGTATTTTCTTGCAGAGATTGGTATAAAACCGGCTGAAACCGGTCAAACTAACTGAAAATGGCCAAGTCGGGGCAAGCTGCCATCGTAGGCGATGGTGCCGCCATGCCGAAGTTTCGAAAATGACCGAAAGGTTTTTAACACCGATTTTAAATTTTTTGGAGTATTTTTAGGTACGTGAAGCGTGTTTCAATCTCCGCAGAAAAATTAAAAAACTCGAAGATCGCCAGTAGGCGCAGTTGAAAGTTTAATATTTCGGACACCGATTCGAGTAAGAATCTCTCACCTTATTCCCTGTTATAGAATTGAAGTCTAATTATAAATAATACAATATTTTGTATAATTTAGAAAACTTCAATAATTAATTACAGGTTACTAATGGAGGCAGAACTGGTTATTTATTATTGTTTGTCCTATTTTAACTGATTGTTTGATTTTATAATTTTAAATTTATAATAATACACTATAATTTGTAAGATGATTCAGTTGTATTTTCTTGATGCATGTATTGCTTATCTTGCATGATTTACAGTTAAATTGTAAAACTGAAAATTAAATATAAATGAAAAATTACTTGGTTAAGTGAATTAATGAAACGGTTGTCTTACTGGATATCTTGTGAGATAGTAGACGAACCGGGTATATAGGGAACCCTACTGTGAACATTACCTCATATCAAATAGGGTATCGAGGAATGATATTTTTGGCGCTCATACCGGATGACGTATAGAGACGGCCCGATTCACCCTCATACCGGATGGGGTATGGTGACGACCTGATTCACCCTCATACCAGATGGAGTATTGAGAGATGATACTTTTGGTGCTCATACCGAACAGGAGTATGGGGATGGCCAGTTAGTTGACAAGTTTTATTATGGGTTCACGCATAGCGAGACATCCCTATGGACCCCCAGAGATACCAGTAAGTAAATAAAAAGATAAAGTTGTTGTTCTAGCTAATTAAATATGAGATCATGATGTTGTTTGTGTTATTTCCTCTATAGATCAATTTTGAAAATCTTACTACGGTAAGTATGCAATAAATGATTTTATTTATGATAAATGAATTCACTTAATTTAAGAGCTTCATTAGTTGTTTTTATTATTTTTACCAACATTCATTTTAATATCGGTGAGTAGCGTGATATTCTTACTGGGGTAGTGTAGCTCACCCATTCATTAACTATTTCAGATCAAGAGGACCAAGATCCAAATTCCGATCAATAAGAGGGTTGTGAATAGTTCACCACCCCGACTCCCTTCAAAGGCTAGTGAATGTCGTCCTAGGATTCTAATTGTTTATTTTTCATTTATTTCTTGATTTTTCAATTTTTCTTTTAGAATTGTCATTCTCGTATCCCTATTAGGTATTTTAAATTATTGTGAAAGGAATATAAACCCTAACTCTATTACTTTGCTTCCGCATTCAATTTATAATTTATTTTCTTTTAAATTTTGGGTTGTTACACTATAGGTTTTAATTTTTAAATTTCTTGCAAACTTACATGACACAAAAAATGGGTGGCACTAGTATCAATCAAAGCATGGGTAGTAGAATTATGAACAGTAAACGTAACCTGAATTATAGCCAGTATCAGGCTTGTTAAGATGGAAGACTCTTCCTTGGGCAATCGGTCTAGTAGTGTTCTGCGGCTTCTCAGAACAATCCTTCACAAAGTGTTGTGTGCTCCTACACTTGTAACAGACATTGTTAGGTTGATGACAGGGTCGATTACCATGATTTCGTCCGCAATATTTGTAACACCCTAAACCTGTAATGTATGGTTAAACTCTATTTTAAATTTATATAGATAATAAATTCTCTCAGTATTTTTTTATTTTTGTATTTTAATTTTATCATGTTTTATAACAAAGATATCTATTCATTTAAAACATTGAATTTGATGTAATCTATATTTTAAGCATTTTCAAGAAATTAAGAAAAATAGAAAAAAAGGAAAAAGGGAAGAAAAATTGAAAAAATGGAGAAAATCTTTTAAAACCCAGGGAAGTGACTGCGACAATGTGCGCGGTCACCTCACGTGGGAACCCGCATGTCAGCCACACTAGTGTGTGCGCAGTGTGACTAGAAATGGATCTGCACGCACAGTGCACCCAATCACACGCTATCAGCCAAGCGGGCAAGTCGTGGACATGTCTCGTCTGCAGCGTGTCTCCCCATGCTATGTGGGTCCTACTGTTGACCACTCTCTCCTTAACCACCCACCACATGTACCGTTAGATTTCTGCCATGTAGCGAGCATCCGTAGCCCTCCAAAATCTATTTAAAACCCCTCTCCTCATTTTCACACTCATCCATTTCTTCTCTCTTTTTTCACCATTTTCATTCTCGCATTATTAGAATTTTAGATGAAGAAAAAAGTAAAGGTTAGAGAGAGAAAGCTTTAAGAAAAAAGAAAGGAAAGTAGGAATTTTTAAGAGCTTGTTCAAGGGTTACTAGAAGTCCTTTTTCTACCCTTTTAAAAGACTAATCGACTTGGTTTGGTAAGAAATTCTCTAGTATTTTCTCTTATATTTCTAAGTGTACTTTTTAGATAAATTATACTGGGATATTGCTTGACTTGATGCATGAATTACTATGTTTGTTGACGCTTAGTTTATTTGAATATGAAATATGAGTGGATATGCATGAGGGTTCAAAAAATATGATTCTGAAATATATGTGGGATTAGCCCTTCACTTTACCTTTGGTAATTGTGAAAAGGCTTATTCTATGAGTCCTGGCTCTCAGGAATATCCTGATGTTCAAGTCCAGATAATATGGACATTATGTCGGATATGTTAAGGGACCCCAACCGGGTTTTGGTTATATGATCATTAATGTGGGCCTTGGCTTGAATGTGTTATTAAACCCCACCTCTAATGAGAGTGGATTCTTAATGGTATATAGGACCACAGTGGTGACGTACGACTGTGGTCATTAGTTTATATTGATATGAATGGAAATTGATTGTCATTCACAGTGATAGCTAGAGATCATTCTACCCTCAGTAGATATATGTTTTTGAACGCCTTCGCATGGAGATCAATAAAAAACTTAAATAAAACACAGCCATGATACTTAGTTGGTACTCTATAATGATTTTATATGATGGTTCTTCTGTTCATTCTAAATTGAATATTCTGTTTATTTGGGTTCTGATGAATACCTTGTATGTTCGAATATGCTTGATGCAACTTAATATACCTGTTTATGACATTGGCTAATTGTCATCTACTTGGTTTTATAATCTTTCATTGGATTTTCGTAAGAAAGACGAAAAGGCTTTCTAAATACTTGAATATATTTTTTCAACGATGGTCCTCCGAGTTAAGAGGTATATATGGAAATGTTGTTCAGATTAGTTACCTTTTATACCTTAGTTGTATGGTTTAAATATTGCTTCCTTTATTGAGTTTACATGGAACTCACCCCTAATCCATGCCCCCCATATGATGTGGAAGTTGATGAATTGTTCCTCGGATTACCTCTTGAAGCTTATTTGGACCCATTCGCAAATCCTCAGTGAATCCCTAAAATATAATTTGAGTGCAATAGTTTAATCTATACTCTAATATAGTTATTTTATAAGAATTCTATTTTGTATTTTGATATCTAGGTCTGTCAATATATGGGCTTTGATGTAAATATTAATCTTATATTACTTTATAGGGATTTTTATCTTCCACTTCAATGATAAACTTGTTATTAGCACTCGTAACTACTTAATAGTTAGCTCCCTTTTACTCTTTAAGTATCTGGGATGTTACAATTTTAACATATCTAGGCAAGCTTAATAGGGTTACCAGGAGGTGGGGGTGGGGCAGTAGCAGGAACTACTCTGGGTCTTCTGTCAGTATGATTTGCCCCAGTAAACTTCCTCTTTTGCTATTGTTATGCTCATATATGATTGATGTGCCGGTAATGGGCCACAATGAGCACTTTGACAAACTAAGCATATTCAAGGACTCTGCATAGATATTTGGCATCAACATAGCCATTCGATTAAAGATATCTACCCTAAGTCCCTTTAGAATTTTTTGACCCTTTCGGCTCTCAGTGGCTACAATCTCACGGGAAAACTAGGATAATTGGACAAACTAGGTGACATATTGGCTGATAGTCATGCTTCCCTCCTGTAGGCCTTAGAATTATTCTTTTTTTTTCTCTTGAATATAGATTAGAAAGAAGTTTTTTATAAAAGCATCCATTAAATGACCCCAGGTAGTCAGAGTCGGCAAGGCATCTCTCTTGAGGTGCCACCAATGTTTGGTCTCTCTAGTGATCATAAAGACTGCCAAGGGAACCTTTTGCTCTTTGAAGAGTTCCAAGATGAAGAAGAGCTTCTCGATCTGCATGATTCATGCTTTTGCGACCATGGGATTAGGCCCACCATCAAAGTGATGAAGGTTCAATCTCCTAAATTTTGAGATGTTCAAAGAGATAATTTGGTCAACTAGATGATAATCATTTACGGGAGTTGGCTAATCGGCATTATGGGCACGGTTGTGACCCACAGCGGCAGTCAGACCCTGAATGGCTCGAAATAGTTCAGTAAACTCAGCCTAGGTTTTGCTTACAAAACAAAATAGCATCCTGGGCCTCGGGTTGTTCTACAGAATGTTTCCCATGAGTCATTTTGCCTACAAAAGAGAGACAAAGGTTTAGAAACAAAGTTTGTTGGCTAGGTTGCAAAAGGTTATTTATAGTTTTAAGAATTTCTTAAATCTAGACTTCAGAATTTAATGTAAGGGATATTACGAGAATCATGCTCTGATGCCAACTATGACATCCGGATACCTAGTGGGGTAAAAGGGAGCCTGATAACATAATAGTTACGAGTGCATAGAAATAAACAATATATGTACAGCTGAAAATATAAACCTTTACAAAAATTTGAGTTTCAATTTTACACCTGAGACCAAGAAGATGGCTACCACAATACATATATACACAAAAGTTTATGGAGAGCCACTTCTTTTATTACAAGAGTGTTTCATTAGAGTGTAGACAAGTAATGCACTTGAAATTCTCTTAAAGATCCGAGAACGAATCCAAACAAACTTCGATGGGCAACTCAGTGAACGAATTATCAATTCTAATATCATATGAGGAGGGACATAGATTGGGGTGAGTTATAATAAACTTAGAAAGGAAAATACTATTTAAACTATACTGTCAAAGTTTTTAAAGATTATTTATTTTCAAACATGTAAATAACATAAGTGGCTTACCTCTTAAACTATACTTGTCGTAGAACATGTTCATTCAAAATATTAAGAAAACGCTTACTTTTCTTTTAAACAAAATCAAAAACATTGGTATTCAAATCACAAGTATAAGAACTGAGAACAAAACTATGCAACATAAAAGAGTCAATGATACAGCGACAATGTAACAAAAACTAGTTAAACCAACTAAAAGCATAGCAATGTAATGCAAAACAGTGAAAAACATATTCTATTCAAGGAAAACTATTAAAGCATGGAAAATCAATCAAATGTTCTAGCTATATCATCAAATGATTTAGTTTATTTACGTCATTTCCAAATCTTCACGTGAAACTGTTCTAATTTATATCAGCTAAGGGCATAAAGGATCCCTAACTACCACTATGAATGGGAAAACATATTTATTTCAATATCAAATAGGTTGTGTCCCTGGAACTAGGTCACTGGAGAACTTGATCTCCCACCTATATAGCAGATTTGGTAGCTCTGCAGAAAAAATGTTTGGGAAGTCATAAACGATAGGGATCTTCTGTACTGACTGCTCAGAATCTATGTGCCGATGCATCATAAAAGTTTAGAAAAAGACAGACAATCTTAAATCTTTAAAATCTGTTTCATGTAGATATTTAACGCATTTAAATTTTTAAATATTCAAAACATCATTCAAAAATATTCATTCACAAAACAAAGCTTTCTCTAATCCTAGGATTATTTCTTAGGAGAATGAAGTGTTACAGTTTTGTCACTACAACCGATGGTAGCGCAATAGTTTTCTAATTAATACATACCCAAAATTGCATTGAACCCAAAAAAATACAAGAGTATAAGATCTATAGTTAGTTCTTTATCAGAAACTTTTACTCTACAGTTTTTATATACGACATAGGCTTTTAAGATTCCCCTAAAAGGTGTTTCAACAACTAAAGTTTGTCTTAGAGGTTCTAGTTTAATTTTTTGATTTTTGACAAACTCACATGACACAAAAGAATCGGTGACATCATTATCAATCAAAGCACAAGCAGTAGAATTATGAACAGAAAGCGTACCCTGAATGATAGCCGGTGTGGCCACGGCACTAGACTCGTCAAGATGGAAAACTCTCCCCTGGGAAATTAGTCTAGCAATGTCCCGTAACTTCTAGGGATAATTTTTCACGAAGTGTTTTATGCTTCTGCACTTGTAGCATGTATTTTTTAATTGGTAAAAGGGTCGATTACAATGGTTCCGCCCACAATATTGGCATGTCTATGCAGGCTAAGCAGGATTAGCAGGAGATAGAGGTGGGGCAGCAACTACAACAGGAGTTGTTTAGGTAACATGTATTTTGTGTTTTTAGGTAAGTTACTTTTCTAAAATTTGAGGACAAATTTTCTTTTTAGGGGGGTGAAATGTAACATCCAAACCTTATAATCTTTTATGAGTGAATAAAGGAGCTCTTTCAATATATGTACTTGTATTTTAAATTGAATTTAAAATTTGTATTAAATTTTAAGAAAAATAAAGAAAATTGGGAGGGGGGAGGGGAGAGTGCCCACGGATAGGAGAAATTCCCTCATGTCGTGGGCAATATGCCCACCCATACGGGCAAGCAGGGGAAAACAAATGCTTACCCACGTGGACACATAAAAAGGCTTCGCACGCCTTACCTGCAAATATGCGAACAGTTCCACGTGACAACCCACGAGCTTGGCTGCCCGCAGACACACACGTGGGGTAAAAATTGCGCACTTATCCCATGGATAGCTAGCCCACTGACATGCAAAACCTGCAAACATGCCTAGTCTTTAGACCTTCGACATGATAACGTCCCACTCTTTTATGAGTGGAACCTATACCAGACGGTGTGCTTGTAAGCCACCACTCCAACTATCAAGGCCACAACTTCCTCTTCTTATTTCTATCAACCATTTTCTTCTCCAAAGGCTGAGATTTGTTGCATGTAGTCCAACGATCCTTCTTGCATCGAAACCCCACTTAAAAGCCTTATTCATATTCTGTCTTCTTCATTGTTCACTGAGAAAGGAAAAGAAAGAGTTAAGAGCTTCAAAATAGAAAGAGAATCAGGGTTTTAGTGAGAGGAAGAAAGAAAAACATAAGTGAGACAAAGAAAGAGAGAGAAAGAGACGTACTTGGAAACAGGGGGTGTACTAATGCGTTGCCGAGGAGGAACCTGCTTCTTCCCAATGGAGGTAAGCTTGTTTCTTCTTCTTTTAAGCTGTTATTATCTCCTTTGAGGTCTCATCATTCTCCTTGAACATATTTAGGCTCCCAAATTACCACAGTCAACTTTGAATAGAGACTTCTATATTGTTACATTGTAAGACGCTCTTATGTAGGTAAGTCACTGTTTTGGCTGAGATTCTAGTTTTGTTTCTATTTTTTTTTTTCAATTCTAGGTTATAAATACATTAGTCTATCAGTTAGGAACTCTAGGGAATGAACTCTTACGGTGGATTTACTCCAAAATATGTGAATTCTTTCCAAAACTCACATTGACACTACCTTTGTTATCTAGGCAAGTCATTGCTATTAATCCATGCTTTTAGGACATTATACTTGTGCATTTTTCCTTCTATTTTGTGTATTTGTCAGGTAAAAGAGTAGGTTAATTTACACACATACTGCCATTTTTAGATGCATTGAATTGGTAAATTTTAAAAGAAAACTCGAATAATTTGTGGTTTTTTATTAAGTCGATATTTTTATGAATGATTTTACTTCCTAAATGTTTACAGATGTTGCTTAAGGTGTTGAGAATAGTTGTGAATGATTGTAAAAGCACGAATCATAGAAAAATTTGAAGAAACGTCAGTGGAAAGCTGATTGTTTTCTACTACGAAGCTTAGGCACCAAGGTGCCGAAAAATTGGGCAACACAACTCTGCTATGCGTGAGTGTGTGCACGCGACGTTGTCCAAGCACCAAAAAGGGTCAGAACAAGTCCCTTAGTGCACTACATACATTCAGCATGTTGCGTGTGGGAGAAAGCCATTATCAGACACCCCTGTTGTGCCGAGCAAGCCATAAGCGCAAGCACAAGGGATGTCATGCACGGTACGCATGATCTATGTGCACAAGAACATTTGTCTAGGTGCCCCTACGCTAGGGTATTTACCCCGTGGACGTGCTGCTACGTGCAACAGGCCACGTTGCGCAATCTTGATAGGCATACACATGCCGAGGGGTTTTTGCATACGAACAGGCCTTCTAGGACGCGAGTGCAGGCTAGGGGAAAATCCCCCACTCACGGGTTCGAGGGAAAAAATTCCCATGCAATGAAAATTTATGAAAAATTGAAATATTTTAAATTGGATAATTAATTTAAATAAAGAAATTGAATTAAAATTTAAAAAAAGAAAAATAAGGAAGAATTTGAGAAATTTTATAAATTGGAGCAAAGGGGAATTTTGAATAAAATGAAATTTTTGAATAATGGAAAAATTGGTAATTAAACAAATAATAAAATAAAATTTTAGCAAAATTAATAAAAGAAATAATTAATTTAAAAGAAGAAACTGAGCTAAAATTAAAGAAAAATAAACAAAATTTGGAAATTTTATAATTAGAAATAAAATAGGGATTTTGAGTAAAATGATATTTAAAGTGGACGTAAATTAAAAATTAAATAAAGTATTTAGGATAAATGGAATAGTTAGGGGACATTTAGATTTAATAAAGAAATAAATAAAACTTAAATTGTAATTACAAAGTCAAGTCTAAATCCAGTTCTCTAATTTTTCTTGGAGCGTAGTGGTAGTTGTAATAGCTAACTAGTTGTAATAGCTAACTGGAGCCACTATATTGTGTTTTGGGGGTTTGTTCCACTGAGTGGGACACTTGTGACATCCCAAATACTTAATGGATAGAAGGGAGACAACTGTTTGAGTAGTTACGAGTGCTAAAATAAAAAACCGTTTACAAAGCAATATAAGATTTAAAACTTACATTAAGGTTATAATTTGGCAACTCTAAGTATTAAATACAAAATAAAGTTTTTATAAGATTTTATATTAGAGTGTGAGATAACTATTGCCCTCGAATATGTCTTAGAGAATTTTTAAGAATTTGTGAATGGGTCTAGTCAAACTCAAATGGATGTCTTAAGGGATGCAATTCCTCAACTTTATCAACACTTAGGAGGGGGGAGGGGCAACACGAATTAAGGGTGAGTTCCATGTAAACTCAATAAGGAAAGCAATATTTAAAAATACATTGTTCAGGTTTAAAAAGTGAATAACTTGAACAATAGTTTTGATGTCTCTTACCTTGGAGAAATGTCACAGCATGAAGTCATTTAATCATTTAAAAAACCCTTGCCTTTATGAAGAAATATGGTGAAATAATTATACAATCAAGCTAAAAACACCATTACTCAACTTTTAAGCAGACATGTTACGTCACATTTGACACATTCGTATATATATAACATATACTAAACCAATGACATGTTCAGTAAATAGAAGAACCATCATACATACCATTGTAGAAATATTAGTAACACAAGCAACAACTTAGTAAACAGAAGAACCAACATACAAATCATGATTAGCATTCTTAACCATATCTAGGTTTTATTAAATTTTTTATTGATCTCCGTGCAAAATCATTACAATATATATCCTTTTAGGACAAAAGGGATTTCGTACTACCACTGTGAATCACCAATTCGACCTAGATCATTTAACTAAAAACAAAATTAACACTTTTTTTACTAAACCCAATAGATATCAACTTAGGCTTGGGCTCAAGCTCAACTCGTTCCCAATCTAGATTTATCCTTTCTCCTCTTTTTTTTTTTTTGAAAGCCCATCTATGCATGTTCGGGCTACTGAAGGTCTAGACCTATATCTCTCAAGTTGTAAGCACAACCCATTTCCACACTCTTAGTCCTATCGTCTTCAACCTCCCGAAACCCTAATCGGATTTGCTATTATTTCAAATATAGAGATTTAGAGTACAAACTACTCTTATCATCAACAATGTGATTCACAATAGTCTTGGTGACTATTCTTTACCTAACTTGTAAAGCTCATCATTAATTCGTCTACATTTACATAAAAGACATTGAATGAGAAGAAATGGTGCAGTTACGACTTACTCACCATATACTACCCTTTTCGTAACCAACCTAGGTTGTTCGACGGTGCCATAAGGTGTCTTGTCTTCTTTTTTAACTATGCGTAGTTCCCCTCTCCTCTTCCCTTCCCTCGACAACCTCTCTCTCTCTCTCTTAGGGTTTTATCTTTTCTCCTTTTTTATGTAAACGCAGAGCTTTTTATAAATAGATAAGGTGAAAGGAGAATTGTTGGATCTAAGGATTATATCATGGTCGTCCGATTTTTTTTTATTTCATCAAGGGTAATCTAGGTATTTCATGGGGTCCTTTATGCAGGGGTCATCTGATTCAGTGCACTTTTATAATCTTCTTTGGCTTTAGGCAATATCAAATCCCAACTATTCGATGGTTACTAAGTGTGCAATTCTA
Organism: Carica papaya; assembly: GCF_054855325.1. Taxonomy (NCBI): domain Eukaryota; kingdom Viridiplantae; phylum Streptophyta; class Magnoliopsida; order Brassicales; family Caricaceae; genus Carica; species Carica papaya. The sequence continues at coordinate 14,517,922 of NC_142312.1, read as the reverse complement.
AACGTTCAATTTTTCAGCTCACTTCATTTTTTTCCATGTGTTCGTATTCTGTTATTTTCTTTTCCTTTTCATGGGATATTACATTTATTTCATCTTGGGTTGCTTCATTAGAATGTGTGAGGACATGATTCATAATGGTTGTATATGATTTGTCTTAAATATACATGTTATTTATACTCCCCTTAATTTCATTTTGGAATCCCATTTGAACCACCATATTTTGGTTCATTTTATAGGCCAATGACCCAATTTGTAACACACTATTTAACCTTTTATAAGCATTTAATTTAGTTACGTGCTTTATTGGCTCCCAATTGAAATTCGTATAAGAAATGTCATTTTTCAACTTGTTTTGGTATATCAATTACTTTATGATGTTACCAACTCAAAATAAAAATTCAATAGGCCAATGACCCAATTCGTAACACACTATTTAATCTTATATAAGCATTTAATTTAGTTATGTGCTTTATTGGCTCCCAATTGAAATTCGTATAAGAAATTTCATTTTTTAACTTATTTTGGTATATCAATTACTTTATGATGTTACTAACTCAAAATAAAAATTCAATAGGCCAATGACCCAATTCGTAATACACTATTTAATCTTTTATAAGCATTTAATTTAGTTATGTGCTTTATTGGCTCCCAATTGAAATTCGTATAAGAAATTTCATTTTTTAACTTGTTTTGGTATATCAATTACTTTATAATGTTACCAACTCAAAATAAAAATTCAATTACCACAATATTTTATAATAAGTAACATGATATTTGGTATATTTTTAATTATAAAACATAAAATGTGGTGGAATATTTGATTGAACTCAATTAAAAATATTGAAATAAAACATTAAATCTTCAAATTACACACTTTTTGGTCCTATTTAGCACATATTTATTACATCAAGAAAGGAATTATTTTTCTTTTTCTATAGCGTAAGAATATCCAGTTCATTGAGTATAATCTCATAATGCTCACATTGTTCTCATGAGATATAACCAAAAACGAGAGGCGGTCATATCATAAAAAGCAAAATGATGATGCAATACATATATATATATATAATCACTAAAATTATAATGTTATGATTAATTAAATTAAAACCCACAAACAATATTGATTGCAAATATATCCCCACCACCTTACTATCAAAGTAGAAACGTTTTTTTAACCATTATTGTTAGTCTTAATTAAGATTATTGATATTAGATGTGCAAAAGAGGTTAATATAATTAATTAGTATGTTATGTATTAATTTAAACTGTCACATCAATCTATTGTATAATTAATTGCAATTAAAGAAGAATAAAAGTTCATTTTTCTCATATTAATATTAATTGTAACACATGAAATAATTACAAAGTTGGAATATACATGAAAATAAATTTTTCTTATTAAAAAAAGGTTTGACATGTCCTACGAGGACGATTCAATGCTCAAGAAAATTTGACTCTAATTTAATTAATTAATGACACTTCGACAATGGTGCTCACATCTAATCATAACTAGTGCCACTTAATCAAAGTCTATATATAATTACAAGGAGAATGTTTAGTTTTTTTTCTGTTGTTTAGAGATAGAAATTTATTTTATTTTATGGTTTATATTTTTAGTATAAAATTTTATTAAATTATTAACTTTGTGCTTTAAATTTTACTAATCTTAATAATTTTTTAACTTATAATTTGAAATGGTAGTAGAATATCATATTAATCAGTGTTTTAGTTTTACTTTTAAAATGTAAATGTTGATAATTCTAAATTGATTATTAATTTATAATTAAAATACAAATAAAATATAAATATACTTACATTTTTAGGTTGGAATTTTGGATGTCTATCTATCTAAAAGAAAAAGAAAAAAAAAATCTGCAATAGATCTTTGTTAAAGTGATTGATAAGCATATCATATGATGGGAATTATAAATATATACCAACAATAATTGGTCATAACAGTATATAATATATATATATATATTTTTTTTTGTCAAATGCCAATACGGCGTCGTTTTATCAAATGACAGAGAAAACCATCCTTGTTTTCTAGTTTGGCCGAAAATTAAGGAAAATTGGGTGGGGGCTGTAAGAGTAGAGAGGGGGAGGGGAAGAATATGAGTGAAGGAGAAGAAGAAAGAGATGAAGCCGAGAAGAAGAAGAAGAAGAAGAAGAAGAAGAAGAAGAAAAGAGAAGCAACAACATCCAACAAAGCTCAGTCTATTGAAATTTTGTCAACTCGGTGAAGATGAAGCGGATTGGAGTGAAAAATATAAGAAGTCAAAGAGGCAAAAAAAGAGAAATGGAAAATAAATGTGGAACTTCGGGAGAGCAAATGCAAAGGGAAATAAATGCAAAATGGGAAGAGGAGCCAGCTGACAATTTAAGAAGAAAGAAACGGACAGAAAGAGAAGTGGAAAGAACAGAGAAAGGTTAGTGAAGGCTTTTTTTTTTTCCATTGCTTTTGTTCTTGTTCTGAAACCTTGTCAACTAAATTGTGTTCCTCTGCTTGAATGTTTTAACTGTTATATTATTATTTTTATAAATTATAAATGTTTTCAAATTTTCATTGCTTGATTTTTCTCGTGTTATTTACTGACTATAGATGTCTACAGACGAAGGTTTTGAGACCATAGGTTTCTTCTTCAGCAAACTTTTATGCTGTCATTGATGTTGGGTTCCTACAGTTAGATTCACTTTTAATATTTGTTTACTTTTGGTGCTTCAATGGTGACATTGATTTTTAGTAAACATTTTAAGAATGGTAGATAATTAACAGCTAAGTTATTTGACTCACAATTCTCCTAAAATTTTGATTAAAGTTATTTAAAAAAAAGAAAAGATGAGTCATAATCCAATGGTTATATGCAATGAGACCCTGGAAAGCTTTATTTTTTAATATTATACACTGACTTCACCTATTAAAATGTAATCTGGAGACCAATGAGCTTGTAGTAGTCTTTTATGCCGAATGAAATTATTCAAGTAGTTTTTAGGGAACTTTGAGGTAGATAACAAATTTTCATCAGAAATGAAAAATGAATTTTTTTTTTCATTTTTTTTTAAAAAACATCCCAGAAAGCATTAGATTGTAATGTTGTATGGGAGTTTTTATTTATAGCACAAGTTCGCAAATGAACTAAATTTTGCAGGACATACATCTTGGTCTCTTCCCTCTTTTAAGAATGTATTTCATGTAGACGGCAATGAACTAAATTTTTGGATGGTGAATAAAATGGATTAGGTTAATATTTGACCCTAGTTTATGATTAAAGCAGGAGTTACTGTCAATTCCAGCTTGGAGTTTGAATTTTCACATTTGTTTTAATTAGCTGTTTAATGACTTATTCTTTACAACTGGCTATTTTTTAAAACATCCTAAGCTCACTCATGATTTCGAATCTGTTTAACCTTCTTAAATAGTCCTTTAAACCTGGTTTTGGCTCCATTACAAGTATTTTAAATATGTTTGAATCCTCAATTCTGCTTTAGTACCTTATTTTCTCTCTCAATTTTGGTTTTAGCTCTCCTTAATATGTCTAAGTCTGCTATAGGTTTTCACTTTGGAACCTCAAATCCATTTTGCAATTTCAAATCTGTGTTGGGGTTGCTACTCTTCTCACTAGTTCATGAATCGTATTATGATCCCAATTTGCCTTGAAGGTTGAAGTAGTCTTGGTTTACATATTATTTTTGTGGGTTATGAGAGTTTGAAATTGATTTGAATTCATTTTAATATTCCGAACTCGCATTGTCTTGGCAAGTTTATTTTGTCTTATGTGTCTTTTTTGGCATTCCTAAATTGATTTGAGATATTTCTTATTTTAAACCTACTAACGGAACCTCTGAATAAAAGATCCACTTGGTATTTATCCTGTCTTTTTTTTTTCTCTGTACTTCCCCCTTCCTTAGTGATGATCTAATGAAGGTTACTCAAGTTTTTAAAAGAAATGGAAGGCATGATTTTCTTTAAAAAAAAAAAAATCTGTTTCTTGACGTTTTGAGCAAGTTCGGGTGATGTGAGTCAAGGATGCAAGATAGTGGGAATAACTTGCATTAGTTTTGGCATTCTAGTCATGTTCGCTTAGTTCATTGTGTAGTTTTGAGAGTCTTTTTCCTACGAAGAAAACAGTGCCCAGGTTGACAGATTTTGCTTCCCTTTAAACCTCGATTTTACTTAGACACTAAGTTTGGTACTGTTCTAGGAACTTTGGCATGCTCCACTCATCATTTCTGAAGTATTGGGGTCACTGTTTTGACAGTTAAGGGGTGCATCTGAACATGTTCTTATGAAAATGATTCCTTTCTCAAAACAATGTCTTAATGTTTTGTTTTTGCATGTCTTGAGGGAAAACTTTTGGAGTAACGAAATACATGGTTGTTTTACCCTTTTGCTGCTGTTCGGGTAACTGAACTTCAGAACTTATTTGCTGTTCGGGGGTCTAAAATGAGTGATTTGATGTGTTTTGGGAATCTTAAATCGCAAAATGCGTTTGTTTTGAAGAAACAATGTTAGACCTCCATGAAACTACTGTTTAGAATCTATGAGAGTCTAGATTCAAAGAAAAAGTTTGATCTTTAAAAAGGTTTTCCAGTACATGCTTGGGAACCTTTCGAATGAGTTAGTCTTGTTCCAACCTGTCTCATATAGGTTGGGTTGTTAGATTATTTATCATTTTTGGTTCTTAGTCCTTTATCCTTGGCCCTAACTTGCAAAATTTGTTTGCACGAATTAAGTAATCCTTTGCTGTTGGCTGAGTGCCTCATCCTTCTATTCAGTACCACTTCTCAAGCTTAGGTTCTCTTGATCAAGATCAGTGCACGTTTTGGTGTCTAATCTTGTCTGGAATGGATTAGTGACGACTCCTATTTCTTTGTTTATGTTTTTGCTGGACCTTGCCTCTGCGTCACAGTTGTGACAGGATGATAGAAAGAGAAAAAGAAGAGGAACAAAGATGAGCTAGATTTAGCTATACGACATAGAGAAGCCAAAAAAGAAAAGAGGAGCTTTTGGTAAAGAAGAGGATTTAGGTTTTTTTAGCAGATTAAAGTAGAGATTCTGAGTATTATCAAAGGGAGAGGTAGAGAGTTAAGAGAGGAAGAAATTCAAATGAGGAGATCCAGAGAAAGGGTTGTTGGAACCCTAAGGAAAACATTACAGGATTTCCAATTTGAAACCCTTAGGTAAGATTTGTAGGCCTTGAATCTTTTTATTTAGTTTAATGTCATTATTATTAAGTTCACCTGGGTATATTTGTTATTTGTTTCAATTTGTTTTGTGAATTAGGAAGTTTCAGCATGAATTAAATCAGTTAATTACTACACATATATGTACATATATATAAGACTATTATTATTAATTGGTTTTATTAATTTACAAGTCACTTTCCATGAGCGAGGAGAACCTCTCTATTGTCGTTTCTCTTTTCCAATATTGTTGAATGAATTTAGTAAATTTAGCAAATAATAATGTTTCTCATATAATATATTTTATGTTTTTTTTCCTAAAAGATCTCATACATGCATAAAAAATAGGTGCAAGTTGATTGAAGCTTGATAGAATGAATTTACGATTGCATCTAGGAGAATGCAAGGGGAGCTTTAATTTGGAGAAAGCAGTGTGCAATCATGGCTTCTTTATGATGCCTCCAAACTTGTGGAGTCCTTCCAAAAAGACACTTGAAAGGCCTTTACGCCTCTCCAATGTCTCTTCTTCAGTATATGCTTCAATCTCACACCCTTCGAACTCTACATTTCTTGTTATTCAACTACACCATATTCATAATATCTCCTCTTCTGACAAGCACGCCATACTGGTATGTCGCCAATTCCTCTCCTCTCTCATAAACACGTACAATATATACATGTGTATCCTACAGTGAACTTGTTTTACTGATGGTAGATCCTCATTTTTTTGGGAAAATATATATATTTTTTATCTAAATGTATATACACGATCAATTTATTGATAGTATTTCAGATAAATATATATATATGTATATATATAATGTATACATATATTTGTGTATATATATATAGGAACAAGTTGGAAGAATGTTGAGAATATCTAAAAAGGATGAGGAAGTTGTGCGAGAGTTCCAGAAAGTGCATGAGGCGGCAAAGAACAAGGGTTTTGGTCGAGTTTTTCGATCTCCTTCTCTCTTTGAAGATGTCGTCAAGTCTCTCCTTCTTTGCAATTGCACGTATGTATGCAATTATATATGTACATGTATTATGTGGTCGTTTATAACTAATGAAATTACATGTATGCATTAATTACAATTAGTTTTGTTTTAATTAATACAGATGGGGAAGAACATTGAAGATGGCAAAAAGTCTTTGTGAGCTCCAATATGAAATTGTAAGAGGGATTTCCGTAGAAAAGAGAAAGAAAAGGAAGAGGACAACAAATAGAAGCATTAACGACACTATGAATCAAGAATACTTCAGCAAAGGCAATTTCCCAAATGCTGAAGAGTTGGCTGGTCTCAGTCCAGACTTACTTGAAGAGCGTTGTAAACTTGGTTATAGAGCAAACTATGTTATTAACCTTGCTCAACTAGTTAAGAGTGGGAGACTTGACCTTACTAATATTCAAGATTTGGTCAAAATTAAGGGCTTTGGCTCTTTCGTATGTGCTAATGTTTCCATGTGTATTGGATTTTACCAAAATATTCCTGCAGATACCGAGACTATGAGGCATTTGAAACAGGTTTGACTGAAATTAAAATTAAAAATTTAATCAATGTGTTAATTTTAATTTTCCATAAATATTAAATTTTTAATCTTTTCAGGTACATGGCTTGGAAACTTGCTCTAGGAGTACGCTGGTAAAAGACGTTAAAGCTATTTATGACAAATATTCACCATTCCAAGCTTTGGCATATTGGTAATTCAATTATCTACATGCACAAATAAATGTTGTCTTTTATATTGCATATGCATGCATGTAGCATCTTAATTTCACTTAATGTTGTATATATAGGTTCGAGTTGCTCAATTACTATGAAAGCAAATGCGGGAAGCTTAGTGAGCTACCATGTTCTAAGTATCCAAGTGTTACTGGAAGTGTGTTTGAGTGAAATTGAAATGTTGTATTTTGAATGGGATGTAGTTTGATTAATTAGATATATTTACCAAAATATTATAATGTTGTAGTTTGCACTAAAATTTTAGATTAGTTTTCCAACTACTATTGTATCTACTGTAAGGGTTCTATTCCACCTACTTTAGATTCTTTTGGTTGATACTTCTCTATTTTTTATATTTAATTAAAATTACGAGAAAGTTTTAGAAACTAAAAAATAAACATGCATACTAAATTGTTTAATTATTACATATATTAAGAAAAAATCTTAATTGTTAAAGATAATTTTTTAAATTTAATTTGATTGTTTACATCTAGTGAAACTATTGTAGTTATTATAGTTGAATGAATGAAATTAATGTTTTAACTAAACGAATATTAATAGAGTTGAAATTGAATTTGTGTTTCAGATATTTTAAATTAATTAAATAAAAAGAAAATTTAAGTTAAAAATGGCATAATAGCATTGGTCAACACATTAGAAAGTCGCATCAATTTACCCATCGAAAATTTGCACCATGTTGAAATTCCAGGAAGCCCACATCCACCCTAAACCCCCTCTTTTAACTTGGGATCCAAACAAATATCCCTGGGTTTGTTAGCATGCCAATCCAGACGAGTGGGTCAAACTTAACACGAATAACTCTTAAGAGAGGTTCCCCCCGTAACGGTTACTGGGGATGACTTAATTTGTGACAATTAGGGTAATTGAATTTTAGGTTTTATAGTCAACTTCAGCGCTTGTCAACTAAATACTTTCGAGATATTAACCCCTTAAAACCTCTAGCTTACTATAGCTCATGATGTTTCGATATTTAATCATTAAGATGGAGCCATTGCACATTTTGTGATCTCGGTTTTCAATTGAGTAGAATAAGAAGAAAAAAAAAAAAAAAAAAAAAAGGAGAAGAAACCAAGGAAAAGTAGAAAGAAAGAGAAGCAATGACACTCAATAAAGTTGAGGTTATTAGAGTTTTTGTCAGCTCAGTGAAGATAAAACGGATTGCAGTGAAAAATAAAAGAAATCAAAAAGTCTCCAACAAAGTGTCGAGTGCGCAAAAAAAAAAAAAAAAAAAAAAAAAAAAAGACGAATGTGGAACTTTGGGAGAGCAACATGCAAAGGGCAAAATGGAAAGATAAAACGAGAGAAGGGATATTTATGGAAACATCAATTTTAAATATACCGTGTAATTAATATCTTCGTACGTTTCATTAGTTGGTAACTGTGCGTTCAAAACTTTATGAAGGATTAAGATGTTACTGGATGATATTGTCATTTTAGATAAAATAATGACATACTATTCTTTTTGATTACTTTGTGCATTTTGATTTTTGTGCTGCTGCCACTACCTAATTTTTATAACAAATATTTTATTTTTTAATTTATTTCTCTTTACTTTTTGAAAAAAATAAGATTCAAATATTTGTAATCTTTATTTTTTAAAATTTAAAATTATATATATTGTAATTATTTGATTAGGGTCAATTTTGACTGAAAAATTTATAGTTTTCTTTACAAAATTTTAGATTTAAAGATACTATTACATTAATTTTTTTAAATACGGAAATTAATTTTTGTAGACAAATTTAATGATGCTTTTTCTTATATTGGACCTACAAAAAAATTAAATTTATATAATAAAATAGAAAATATTTGTTACCACTGGGACTAATTTTTTCAGTAATTTTCAGTATATTGTTATGACTAATTTATATACATTTAGATATTTTAATAAAATTAAAATATTTAAAAAATATATTTTATTGATATATTTAAATTTTTTTAAATAAGATTTTGTTTCAATTTTTAATAACCGTAAAGAAATAATAAGTTGAATCATTGAAATCTTAGTTGGGTCCCCATATATGAGCTCATGCTAATTAGGAATACATATTTTTTCTATAAAAAAAAAAGAAAGAGGGGCTCCTGTGGGCCCCATGTGTTTGCCATCTTGCTTTTTGCTTTGTTTAACGTTAACAGATTTGACCAATAAACTAACTCAATTTATTACTTTCTATTCAAAATACAATTTTTAAAAACTAATTTAATTTATATCAAGTAAAATTACATATTTTTTAAATATAACTCATTTATAATTTTAATTTTTTGCATGTTACCACGTAAATTATAATTAATTGTATTTATATTCCCACCAAAATTTACATATAATTTGTAGCGCCCGGACCAAGGAGAAGAAAAAAAAAAAAAAGAAAAAAAAGAGAAAAGCCACGTCGGCAGCCACGTCAGCAGGCCCGGTCAGCGGTCCCGGCCAACCGAGACCTGCCACGTGAAAAAACCACGTCGTTCCAAAAAGGGCCACGTTGGCGATCCGCGTGGGCGCGATCGGACGGCCCAGATTCAATCAAAAACGGACGGCCCAGATTAAAACAAAATGGACGGCTGAGATCAAAAGGCAAGGGGTTATAAATAGAACCCCCACACCAGACCACAAACCCTAGCCGCCGCCGCCGCCACCCGCCGCCGCACCGGAGGAACTTCCGACCGCCGATCGAGGTAAATTTCGTACCCCCGACTCGTTTTTCCACGCTGATTCCTCCTGTGGCCAAATCGGAGCCAAAATCCCGGCCAAACGGCCGGAATGCACGGCCGAAGCCCAGCGGCGCTGCCGCGCCCTTCTCAGTTTTTGCCTCCGATGAGGCCCTTCCCGGCCTCCGTTTGATGCAATTTTTATATCACCGTGATCACCACTCTTTTCTCTACAGGTTGACCGGAGCCGAATCATCAAAACACGAACCTCGCCAGAGAGCCGCCGCACCCGAGAGCGCCGCCGCCGGTAAGCTCCATTTTTCCGTGATTTTTTGGCCCCCCGAGGGCCCTAGGGTTGTTTTCTCGCAGAGACCGATGCGAGTGTGGCCGAATTCGGCCGGAAACGGTCGAAAACAGCCAACCCGAGGCGAATCGCCGTCGCCGGAGCACGGCGAAGCCGCCGTGCCGGAGTTGCGATTAGGGCCGAAAGGGGCCCTGGGTCTAATTTGGAATTTTTTTGGAACATGTGCAGGTACCAGTAGTGCGTTTCAGTTCCCCGAGGAAATTCAGGGAAAATTAGGGACAGCCTGCAAGCGCACTGTGAAGCCGTGTTCGGACCCCTCACCTTATTTCCTATCACGGTTTTAAAGTTCAATAAATGATAAAACGGTATTTCATGAATCAACGAATGTGTGAAATTGCTTAAGGTCGCTAATGGAGCCCGAGTCTAGTGTGTTCGTCGGTTAATTGTTATTTGGCCTGTTTTACAGTTTTAAACGTAACATGAGGTTTGATGTTTTCATTTTATAGTTTCGTGTGCATGTTTTACTGTTTTATTGATTATGGATTAAATAACCGGGATATTGATGCTGTATGTTGTCCGTTTAGCATAAATTACTGTTTGCTTGCTTGTATGTGGATTAATGATGCTGACTGAGGAAAAAAGAGAATGAACAATTATGTAAATGGATAATGGTATAATGTGGTCAGCCTGACTAGATATCCTGGGAGATGGTGGACGGACCGGGTCCGTAGGGAACCCTACCGGGATTGTGGTCTCCCATACCGGACGGGGTATGGAGATCTTATGTGTTTTGGCACCCATACCGGACGGGGTATGGGGACGGCCCGTTTCACCCTCATACCAGACGGGGTAATGAGGTCTATGTTTTGGTACCCATACCGGACGGGGTATGGGGACGACCCGTTTCACCCTCATACCGGACGGGATAATGAGGTTTATGGTTTGGCGCCCATACCGGACGGGGTATGGGGACCGCCCTGCAATTTGATTTCATGTGTTAAGGATTAACGGGTAGCGGGACCCCTATGGATCCCCATGGATACTAGTGGGCTGGTGAATTAGGAAAATATGTTGTGTAACGATTGAATTACGAAAAGTGTGATAGGTATTATGTTATACAGTTCATATATATGTTTCCATGATGATGATGATGTTATTGCTTTCGTATATTGTTTTATGAATTTCACCGAGGTAAGTAAATGGTAAAGGTTTTATTTATCGATAAAAGGATTTGTTGTAAATTATGCTCCATTGGTCTTTTTGTGTTTTCTACCCACCTTTACCTCCGTGACGGTGAGATATCGTGATGTCTTTACTGGGCTAGTGTAGCTCATTCCTTATTTAATCATTTCAGATCAAGAGGACATCGTTCCCGAGCCGATTCCGCAGGAGGACGACGAAGGGGACGCCTAAAGACTCCATAGTCACATTCGTAGTTTTTACTTTCAAGTTTCTCCTTTAGGTAGTTTAATCTTTTATATTTTGTGAGCACGTTTCGGTTTCAGTGTAAGGGATGTTATTCAAATTTTGACTTCGCTTCCGCATTTGATATTTATAATATAAATTCAATTACGAATTTCTGGGGCTGCTACATAATTTTTAATTTATTTAATAAAAAAAGAATGAATTTTTAAATTAGATAAGACATTCCTATAGCTTATTAGTGATTCTAAAGTCAACATTTCCGATAAAATTGAATTAGAATATCACACATGGAACAAGATAAAAATAATTTTACAAAACATGTCAAACCACTTTATAAAATATTTATAAAATATTCTCTTTAAGATATAAATGAGAAAAATTTCACTTTGATAATGAAAATTCGTATCAGAATCCACAACCTCCAAGAATGAGCTATACTATGGATAATGGGAGCTTATGTCCCTAGTGAACTTGAAAATCAAATTTGAATTCTATTTCTACAAGTAGTTTTATTTCCAATTAGGTTAGTAATTTAACCTCACTAGAACTAAAGAAAATGTAAAATATTTTAAACATTGTAATATATATCAAAGAGAAGAACTATTAATGAAAAATAAAATGTTATGAGGCGATTTCTAATTTTATTGGTTGAGTTATACAAAAAATATATAGATTAGTATATGATCTTTGAATTAATATTACCATCTTTTTGTTGGTTACGACATTGTCACAAAGGGATACAAAATTTAGTATTTGAAAACTAACAAAATTATTGTGAGCAAATATATTAAATTTAATGAAATGACTGCTTGGAACTGGGAGAATATTGAGGAAGTGCAAATTAACGTTCTCAAGAGTCAAATCAATCACAACCTGTAATAGATAGTGAAACTTTTAATGATGAACCCATTAGAGGTGCCAGATGCTTGCAAGAAATATATTAGAGGTGTAATTTTGTTGTCTTAAAACCTAACAATTTTTTTGAGATAAAAACTTCACCAGCTTGGAGAAAAGCAACGTAGGAAGAGATTGAAATGATCAACAAAAATGAGATATGACAGCTTGTTAAAAGACTCAAAGAACAAAAAGTAATTGGAGTCAAATAAGTTTTTTTAAACCAAACTTAATCCTGACGGCTCAATCTGTAAACACAAGGCAAGACTTCTGGTCAAAGATTATGCGCAATAACACAAGGTTGATTACTAAGAAACATTTGCTCTATTTGCTTGGTATGATACTATCAGATTAATTATTACCTTTGCTGCATTTAAAAAAATGAAAAATTCATCAAGTTAATGTTAAATCTGTATTTTTAAATGACTCTCTTGATGAAAAAATCTATGTTGAGCAACTTGATGATTTTGTAATTTCTAAAAAAGACAATTATGTTTATGCATTAAAGAATAAAGCTCTTTATGGTCTTAAGCAAGTTCTAAGAGCTTGGTGCAATATAATAGACAATCATTTATTGTAGTTTGGGTTCAAAAAAAGTAATAGTGAAACAACCTTATATATCACATGGACAGATGGTAAAATTCTGGTTGTCTCTCTATACGTTGATGACATACTAATAATAGGGGAAGATCCTGAATTCATCTAATCCTTTAAAGCTCAAATGAGAAAGGTTTTTAAAATGACAAATCTAGGACTGATGCAATATTTTTTGGGCATGGAAGTGGAGCACTTGAGAAATTGCATTTTCATATGTAGAAAAAAATATGCAGCATAAATCTTGAAGAAATTTCACATGGCAAATTACAAGCTGGTGGGTATTCGAATATCCACAAGGGAAAATTGAGTAAAGATGTTGATAAAAAGAAAGTTGATGAAAGCTTGTATAGAAATCTTATAGAAAGTCTTTTATATCTCACAGCCCCAGACTTGATATTATGTTTGTTGTGAGTATTTTATCTAGATATGTATATTTTTCATCTAAAAAATTTTTTTCAGTAGTAAAAAGAATACTCAGGTACTTAAAGGCAACTATATCTTCAACATAGAGACAATAAAACTTACAGAGTCAAATATAATTGAAGCGCTAAGTCCTGCATCAATATGAAGAAGAAGAAGAGTGGCACGTTAGGGGTGTTACGTATTTGAGTAAAACTTCAATATGAAAGGGAGTATAAAATCGTACATGGTATAATATTAAATAATGAATTATATCCAGCTTTTTAAAGAAGTTATAACAATAAAAAAATGAATTAATTATTATATACATTGTATCTTATCACTCTCTTCACATGAAAGCACACTTTCATATGTACCAGGTTGAACACAAGCAAAATTTGTATATTAACTAAGAAGAAATCCCACCATGATGATATGCATGAGAAATTTAAGGTAGATGATGATAAAAAACAGTCTTAAGCTAGTATTAAAGATTTTAATTTATTAGTTATACAAAAACTACTTCTAAAAACCCAAAACATATTGTATACATGAAATGTAGTTAGAAAAGAGATTGTAATCTTTGCTACATGAGACAAACATTACTAATCTCTAAGTCATGTTAAGGATGAGCAATAACAAATCTCCTACACATAGAAGAAAGAATCCTTTCATCGAGGACCAAAGGATGGTGGTCTGCGCTCCTGCCACTTACTTCTTCAACATTGGTAGTCATTTTGTAAAACTTATACGTTAAATTAATAGGCATATGGACACCTAAAAACACATAAGTGAAAATCATTTCAAAAACATAATAAAAAAATAGTTATTCAAAACAAATTGCAATTTCAAGAAAATATTTAAATAAATCCCCTCATTTTTCATCTGTTATCAATATCAATCAATTAAAAATAATTAATATAATTGCAAGTGATAGTTTCTGATGTGAACCTAGACAGCTCAAAGTTACTTCCAAAGATGCAATTCTACATCAATGAGGGGCGCCTAGAATAGGAAAATAATTTAATCCCTAAACACTTTCCCAAATGGGATTATTCCCGAGAATGGACCAATTTGTCTAAATAAAACTTAAGGTCCAAGTAAAATTAATGAGCTTGAAGAACCAAAGGGAAGTCCAAGTTTCGACCTAACTTGAGAAGGCCTCAAGACCTCACAGCCTATAAGACATTCAACCAAGGGAGGCCACCCGAATGCGTAACCTTGCGTACATATGTGGACATAAAATTTTGCACGCCCTGCACATGCGTAACCCCATGCACAGACAAACATAACCCAGCAGGCCGAGCATCTAGCCCGCATCCCATGCCAAGCAGACACACGTAACAGCCCAAGCTGCACGCGCCCAGGCCCAACAAGCTAGGCGCACGCCTACCATGCATCAGGCTAGACACACGTCCAGCGCCCAGCACGCACGTAGGCCTAGCTCATGTTGGCTCACGTGTTTCGCGAGGTCTCACACGTAATTTATGTGTGTGCAACAGGTTAACTTGCCGACGTGGGAGGGTATGGGGATGATCGAATCAACTCCTATAACCCACTCAGCGTTATACAATATCGAAAATTAACCGCTTAAATCTACACTCCTAAAAAGAATGCAAAAACAAAAACTAAGGAAAATAAAACAAAGAAAGAAAAAATGTCACAGACTTTCTGATAAGTTGATTATCGCTTTTTGGTTCAATAAGAATTCTAAAGACTCTTGCTTTCCGAAGAATTTGAAGAAGCTAAATTAGAAAAAATGCTAATAGAAGAAAATCTAAGCTTTCAAGAATTTCTCTCAAATTGATTGTAATTAATGTACTTATAACTTATGAGTAAAGACTTATTTATAGCATTCTCTGAGATAATTCTAGATTATTACAATTTCTTGAAAAAATTACTAAAATAATATCTTACATAAAATTCTATCTAATTTAAGAATAATTATATAATAAAATATTTATTTTATCTTATCTGAATACAAGATAATTAATTAAATAATTGATGTGGGAGGGAATAGGGAAGATCGAATCAACTCTTATAACTCACTCAATGTTATGCAATTGAAACTTTAACCACCTAGATAAATTCCTCCCTCTAATTGAATCTACAATCCTAAGAGGAATGCAAAAACAAAGACTAGAAAAAATAAATAAGAAAAGAAAAAATATGGACTTACCGATAATTTGATCCCCACTCATTGGCTCAACAAGCATTTTAAAGACTCTTACTCATCGAAGAAATTGGAAAAACTAAATTAGTAAAAATGCCAATAGAAGAAAAATCTAAACTTTCAAGAATTTCTCTCAAATTGATTGTAATTAGTGTGTTTATAACCTATGGACAAAGACCTACCCGAGATAATCTAGATGAGTGAAAACTCTTAAATAAATTAATAAAATAATATCCCATGTAAAATTCTATCTAATGATAGGATAATTACATAATAAAATATTTATTCTATCTCATCTAAATATAAAAAAATTAATTAAATAATCATAGGGATAAAATTTATAATAAAATCGTAATTAAAATAAGATAAAACTTATCCCATATGATTTCTATGTAAAATATGAAAAAATTAATTTAGACATGTGGGAATTAATTTAAAAATATGGAGAATTAAAAAGTGGGTTCCAAAGCATTTTAAATACTAAAATAATTAAAAAACACTAATTAATTAAAAGTGAGGAGGGACTCAATTTTGGGGCAATCTGATCGGGTTAGGCCGATTGGCATGTTTGGGTCGCGAGGGGTAGGCCCGCAGTAGGCTTACACAATTTGGTCCAGTTCTAGGCCGGTTGGCACGGGGCCCACGCGTTCAGCCCCTTGGCCCTGCGTACACCCAGTGGTTTCTGCGTGCGGGGCTTGTGGGCCACTTAGACTGTTTGGGCGAGGTTGCTACCTGGCTTGAACTCGCATGCGTGCGGGCCTTGCAGTGCATATGCGCGTGGTGCGTGCATGTGGGCCATCTTCCTCGAGCGTGGGCTGACCATGGGTGCGACATCCTTGGCCCATGGCCCATTTTGGTCATAAAGCGTTAAGGCCTTCTCGAGTTGGGTCCAAAGCTTGGACTTCATTTTAATTCTTCAAGTCCGTCATTCTTACTTGAGCCTTAAGCCTTCTGTCTTGAAAAAACTTGGCCAATCTCTTGGAGTAATCCCACTTAGCAAAGCGTTCAGGGAAGAAATTACTTTCATGTTCTAGGCATTCCCCATTGATGCAAGATTACATTTATGAAACTAATTCTAGGCTGTCTAGGAGCACATCATCTCCTCTTTTTCAAAGAGATTCGTCCTCAAATTTGGGCCTTCATCACAGGGGAAAAAATTAGTGATGATAATATAAAACACACCATTCTGTTTTCATCTCGCGGATAATTACCATGGCAAGTAGGCTGCGAATATTTGATCCAGATTTTGGAGGAATTATGAATTAAGTGGTTAAGGTCAAAATGAATCTTCTTGCAGGTAAATATAATCAAACTTTCCTTTTCACAAGAGATATTCCTTAACATTGTGTTTATATGATCAGGATGTTCTTTTGTTTTCGCTCTCTATTTTTCCCTTTCCACAAGAGTTGTCTGTCGGGCTTCTTTGATGCTTAATGGATCATTAGTTGCCTTTTTGGCCTTCACTCTCTCTTTTTCTCTTCTTGAGTATTCATAAAAGGACCATTTAATTTTGAACATAATCTTCATGTGCCTCTTTTGGTGATAAAGGCGTAAGGATATGATTCAAACTGTCCTTTCGCAATGAATATTAGTTGGCGTGACCGCTATGTTGCACCTGTCTATTAAACTGCCAAGGTCTCCCAAGTATCAAGTTACTGGCATACATAGGTACAATGTCACAACATACCTTATCGTGATATTCTCCAATGAAGAACGACAATATGACTTGCTTGGTAACTTGGGCTTCACCACATTCATTCAACCACTATAATATGTGAGGATTCGGATGCTTGATGCATGTCAACCCTGCTTTTTTCATGAATAAAATGCTTGCTATATTAGCATAACTACCACTGTCAATGATCATTCCATATACCTTACTATTGACAAAGTATCACGTGTGGAATATGTTCTCCCTCTCCTCGTTGTCCTCTCCCTGGGCTTATAGGTTCATGACCCGTCGGACAACAAGGATATTTTCCTAGAAGGGAAGTATGTCATTTTGTTGAAACATAATGAATTTTCCTGCAAGATAAAGGCTAACGAAAGAAAATCTCTTCCTCACCTTCACTCATGTTTACCTCGCAATCTCTTAATTAACAATTTTGTCAGTCGAGTTGAGTGTCCAAAATCGAAATCACTTGAATTGGATCTGCACGTTAGTCCTTACAACACAACAAGGAACCTAAAAGGATTTGATTTCTATGGAAGCTCAAAAACAAGCACACAGAAAAAGGAACAATATGCCTTTTGTGTGTTAAGTAATATCGATTAATCACTTAATTTTGTAATGGAACAAATGTAAAATAAAAAATGGAAACGTAGATCACAAAAATTAACAAGACGGATTGATGGATCAATCCTGATGGAGGTGTAACTATGTATAATGCTCCCGATTTATCAGCTATGCTCTATGAACGATCAAGTTTCTTTATGTAACGTTGATGCAAGATTATATAGAACTGCAATTCGAGAATTAAACATGAATAATATGTAGAATAAAAATAAAAGTTTTCGTTTGCACCCATTAGGTGAGATACTTTACCTTCGACTTCTCAAAGGATTTTCAGTCACCAATTAGGTGACTATTCTATTTTTGTCATGCAAGATGCAAATGGCACGCCAATTGCCTTATGGAGTGCAATTGAGATATTTTTGGTATTTTTGATAGATATAATTTTTTTTACGAAGTAATAAATTAAAAATTAATTTGAATTGTTAATTAAAGAACAAAAATGATGAAAGCAATAAAGATAGATATGGGTTCTTGGAGCCTAAGCTCTTATACTAAATGATGCGAAATGGTATGGGGAGGATCGAATCAACTCCTATAACCCACTCAGCATTATGCAATATCGAAACTTTAACCGCCTAGATAAATCTATTCTACAATCTTAATTGAAATACAAAAATAAAGATTAGGAAAAATAAATAAAGAAAGAAAAAATGTCACGGACTTACTACTCTTTGGCTCCACAAAACTTTTGAAGACTTTTGCTCATCGAAGAACTTGAAAAAACTAAATTAGCAAAAATGTTAATAGAAAAAAAGCCTAAATTTTTAAAAATTTCTCTCAAATTAATTATAATTGGTGTGTTTACAATCTATAGGCAAAGACCTGTTTATAGTCTTTCCCAGGGCAATCTAGATGAGTACAGATTCTTTAATAAATTAATAAAATAAGATCCTAGATAAAATTCTATCTAATTCTAAGATAATTATATAATAAAATATTTATTTTGTCGTATCTAAAAATAATGAAACTAAATAAATAATCATAGGGATAGAATTTGCAATAAAATAATAATTAAAATAAGATAAAACTTATATTATGTTACTTCCATGGAAAACCATAGGGAAACATGAAGGTTCCCAGGTGTTACGAGCCTAATATAAGACATTACACTTGTGATATAGAAAACGTGAGTTTGATTTTTACCTTTTAACTTATTATAAACAAAGGTTTAAATGAATAAGACAAAGTAGCTAACATGTGGTGTGTGACATGGAGCATAAAACACACTCGTAGAAATATTTTTAGGTAAAAATGTGAGATGGAGCGTGAAACGCACTCACTCGTAAAAATATTTTTAAATAAAAGTATGAAATGGAGCATAAAACACACTTATAAAAATATTTTTAGATAAAAATGTGATATGGAGCATAAAACGCACTCATCAGGAAAAAAAACATAATTGTGTTAAGTTTATTACCTTGGTTGAAGTAGCAAAGAGGTAATGTTAAACAAAACATAATTTATAAATCAAGAGTAGAGACTTAAAGATGAAACTTATGTGCTGGAATTATGCAAATTTTGCTGAAGGGTATAAGAGCTAACAATCTATTTATATTTTACAATATTTCTTTTGAGTTTTCAACTGACTAACAATCGCAAGAAATGAATAGAATTTCAATATTATCAAGCTTAATAGTTTTCTTTTAAGTATTTCTTTTCAATCTTTTGCTCGAAGACTAGTAAAAAGTTAAGTATGGGGGTATTTGATGAGTGACTTTTAAACTCATGATTTAAATACTTTTATTCTGCTTTTATTGGTTTTTGAGAATTTATTTTCGGATTTATGCTTGGTTTGTGTTTACTTTCCTAGGTTGATAAGAAGATTGGGTGCGAAGTAATTTGGAGGAGTTTGGAAGCAAATTTTGAATCAAGAATTAAGCTGAGGATAGAATGATGATGAGGAATCCCAAGACCCCTACTTGAACCTTAGAACACTTCAATCGGTTTAGAACGGAATTTAGATCACAAGTAAAAAAGGAATCAAATTTGTTCAATCACCCAAATGGTAGAAGTTAAATAGAACCCAAGAAAGATAAATGATATCCCTTGAACCCAATCCAAACAAGCATCAAGAACAATTGAAATAGGAAATCAAAATTGAAATACAAGTGATAACAATTGTATTCCAAAACAACATCTTGTGCATAAAGTGAAATGAAAGCAAAAACACTCTCAACTCAATTCTGAAATATTTGATTACAACTTTTGATGTCTACAAAGAAAAGTTCCTTTGGTATTTATAGCTAAAGAAATCAATGATAAGTTACAATACAATAACTACAATTGTAACTCCTACAATAACTAGGTTAATTACATGATAATTACAATTGTAACTCCAACAATAACTAGGCTAATTATAAGCATGTAATTATTATGTAACTTCTTGTAACTCCAATATTCTTAACCAACACCATTAATTGTTTGTGACACCATATAGTTATGGGTTCATTCTTGTAATAACACTAAGATAAGAGTTACACTTGACTATATGAGCTTAATTAACTCAAAATAAAATAAAACAATCCAAAATACTTAAAACAACTCAACTAATCCAGCCCATACCCAAGGCTTATTCATCAATTATCAATAAGACTCAAACAAGCCCAAATTATCCCATATCACTTAAATCCAATTAAAGTTACAAATTTAGGCTGTTCAAAAAGCTCATATTTGAACTTTCCACAATTGGCCAACCCATCATCCATATGTTTTTGAGTGAAAACTTGGAGCAACTTTTTAAGCTTTTTTGCCTTTGATCTTGTTATTGGTCCGCTGAAACTTTTCAGGTTTGGAACTCTATTTGTGTTTATATCATTTGAAATTTGCTCCAAGTCACCTTTTGATGCTATTTGAGTATCTTGAGTGTTTTTAGCCTTATTTGCATCATTCCCCCCTCCCCTCAAAAGGATTCGTCCTCGAATCAATTCCTGCATCAATTTCAAAAGGAGATAAATCAGATATGTTAAATGTAGCCGAAACACTATACTCACATAGTAGGTCCACTTTATAGGCATTTTCGTTGATTTTGGCTATGATTTGAAATAGACTATCCCCACAAGCATCCAACTTAGATTTCCGTTTTGATGGAAATTGTTCCTTGCGCAAATGAACCCACACCCAATCTCCAGGTTCAAATGAAATTTTGCGCCTTCCTTTATTGACATGGGATGGTACTTGTTCAATTTTCTTTTCAATGTTCTACCTTACTTTTTCATGAATTGATTTAACAATTTTTGCTTTCTTATGTCCATCCAAATTAGAAATGTCACTTATAGGAATAGGCAACAAATCAAGTGGAGTTAAGGGATTAAAACCATACACAATTTCAAAAGGAGAAAACCCAATAGAAGAATGTATACTCTGATTATAAGCAAATTCAACAAATGGTAGCATATCTTCCCAAGTTTTAACATTCCTTCCAATTAAAGCACGTAATAATGTACCAAGCGTTCTATTTACTACTTCAGTTTGACCATCTGTTTGTGGATGTAAAATAGTAGAAAATAAAAGTTTGGTCCCAAGTTTGGACCACAAAACTCGCCAAAAGTGGCTTAAAACTTAACATCCCTATCAGACACAATAGTTTTAGGAATGCCATGCATTCTAACAACTTCGTGAAAAAACAAATCCGCTATGTGTGTGGCATCATCTGTTTTGTGACATGGTATAAAATGTGTCATTTTGAAAAAACGATCAACAACAACAAATATTAAGTCTCGACCTTTTTTAGTCCTAGGCAAACCCAACAAAAAGTCCATACAAATATCAACCCAAAGATGTGTAGGAATGGGTAATGGCATATATTGGTTGAACTCTACACTTAGCTTGCCTACATGAGATGCACTGCACACAAATTTTCTCAACATGTTTATGCATATTAGGCCAAAATAAATGTTCATGTAAAATGTTCAATGTTTTATCAATCCCAAAATATCTCATTAAACCACCACTATGTGCTTCACGAATAAACAACTCCCTAATAGAACTATTAGGCACACATAATTTTTTCTTTTTAAATAGAAAACCATCATGCCTATAATAGTCTTGAAATACTGTATGTTTACAAGCCACATAAACATTTAAAAAATCACTATCGTGCACATACAATTCTTTGAAATGCTCAAATCCCAAAAACTATATAGAAAGAGGAGAGATAAGACTATACCTTCTTAAAAGTGCATTAGCTACCACATTTTCTTTTCCTTGCTTATATTGGATCACATATGGGAAGGACTCTATGAATTCCACCCATTTTACATGTCGTTTATTAAGCTTGTTTTGCCCTTTCAAATGCCTCAAAGATTCATGATCGGTGTGAATCACAAATTCTTTTGGTGACAAATAATGCTGACATGTCTCTAATGCTCTTACCAAAGCATAAAATTCTTTGTCATAGGTGGAATAATTCAATTGTGCACCATTGAGCTTCTCACTGAAGTAAGCAATGGGTCTTTTATCCGGCATAAGAACAACACCTATCCCAAGCCCAGAGGCATCACATTCAATTTTAAAAGTTGAATCAAAATTAGGCAATCTTAATAAAGGCGCATTACATAATTTTTCTTTCAATAAGGAAAACACATGTTCTTGTTCTTTTCCCCAAACAAACCCCTTATCTTTTATCATGATTTCAGTTAAAGGGGCAGCAATGGTACTAAAATATTTTACAAATCTCCTATAGAAACATGCCAAACTATGAAAATTATGCACCTCACTTACACTTTTAGGTGTTGGCCACTCTTGAATAGCCTTTACCTTTTCACTATCTACCTCAATTCCTTTTGCACTCACGACATATCCTAAGAAAATAATGCAATCAATACAACATGTACATTTTTTCATGTTAGCATATAGTTGAAATTTGCGCAATATGTCAAACACTTGCCTCAAATACATGACATGCTCATCAATAGATTTGTTATACATAAGAATGTCATCGAAGTAAACAACCACAAACTTTTCAATAAATTCACGTAAAACGTAGTTCATTAAACGCATGAAAGTACTTGCCGCATTAGTTAAGCCAACTGGCATAACCAACCACTCATATAATCCTTGTTTTGCTTTAAAAGCAGTTTTCCGTTCATCTCCTGGTTTCATTCTTATTTGGTGATAACCATTTTTAATATCAATTTTAAAAAATACACAAGCACCCTGCAACTTATCTAACATATCATCAAGTCAAGGTATTGGGTGTCGATATTTTACTGTTATTTTGTTGACGGTTCTACAATCAACACACATACGCTAAGAAGTGCACAACAAGATCGGCTGGAGAACCATACTTGAAGTCCTGGAGACATTTGGGTTAAGAGATAAAGGCATGACGAAACCGGCCATCAAAGGTGATGTTAGCCAGAAAAAATCTACCAGTTTCATGGCGGATTCAGCCATACTTGGGTGAATGTAGCGCGGAGGTTGTATTAGTAGAAAGGAGTTTTCCATTTTAAAAAATGCAGGAATCCAGCCTGGAAATGTGGTGTGGGATAATGGGAGGAAAAGATTTGTGGAAGAGGCAGTTATGGGGCATAAACATCATTTGGAGAGATTCCAATTATCACAGCTTACTTCCAAGACTGTAGGAGGATTTGGTGGTGTTGGTTAAAGTATTTTGTTACTCAATTAGTTAAGATATTTTTCTTTTATAGTCTTTCCTAAAATGATGTAATTAATTAGTAAAATCAATTAGAATCCCTACAATAATGTAAATTTCCCTATTTATACATAGGAATTGTGTTTATGTACCCCGGTTCTAATATGGCAAGACATAAGAAAATAAAAATATTTTCTCCAAAATCTACAGGTGGAAATATAAGGAAAATGGAGATCAGCATATACCTTTTAAAGATATCCTCTTGAATGGACCTATACAAGGCATATTTTAAACCACAAGCACAAGGCAAAATGGATTAGTTTTTCAAAAGAAAAATCTTAGGCTCAAAACTCCAAAAGAAAGGCCCAGTATTTCCTAAATGCTGGATAAAAAAGGCTCTTACCCAGGCCCCCAGCCAGAAAGAGATAGAAGGCCTAAAATCTAGGTGGCTGAGAAGGATCACTCCTCGGTAGTCCAATCCTTTGACGCAGCATACCTAGGTATGGCGGCCTAGAACAGGAATCCCTGGACAAACAACAAAGGGGAGGCAAGCTAGTAGTGCTGCCAAAGCCAAATGGCTGAGGGATCCACCTCGACCTCGCAGAAAGTCGCCTGAGTGCCTAGCCTGAGTGCCTAAACAGACGCCCGTGTCATCCCTTTAATAGATTAAGGCCGAATTTGGTCACTCAGTACCAGAAGGCAGAACCGACATTGAAGGAGCCAGAAAACAGAAGGCAGAAATGCCATTGTGGCAAAGGGCAGGGAAGCCTCATCTATAATCAATTATAATGGTTGATATGTACAAAGCCGATCCCACATGCTCTCCAATTCCTGTTATGAAGTCGCCACCTTTCAGCGAATGCAGAGACTGTGAGAATAGGGTGCCGGTCAAAATACTCTTCAAGCAAAGAGAGATGAGGTCCTAATACTTCTCCACTGACCGAAAAAGGAAATGAGGGAATAGAAGCGGAGGAAAATTCAGAAACAGATGTGATGCTAGAAGAGCTAGAGATGGCAGAGGAAGAGGAGGAGAAAGAGGAGCTAGAGGAGATTGTACAAAAAAGGCAACACAAGAGACAATATAAGAGATGTGGGAGTGACTCCAATTCATATTTACAGAAAATAATATGCAAATGAGACAGGATAAGGAGACGGAAGAAGAGCTTCAAATGAGTGAAGAGCCGACGACACATAGTAGTCCACCCTTTATACGGAGTAACAAATACTTACTTTTGATTGTCAGCTGGTTGAGTTTTCTGTAATTAATACACAACCTGAGGGTCTTATCCTTCTTGTTAACAAACAAAATTGGAATACCACAAGGAGAATGACTTGGTCTGATAAACTTCTTTTCCCTTAATGTTGTGATCTGATATTCTAACTTTAAAAGTTCTGTTTGGCCCATTCGATAAGCAATTTTGAAGATAAGTTGTGTCCTTGGGACTAGGTCAATGGAGAATTCGATCTCCTACCTGGGTGGCAAACTTGGTAACTCCGCAGGAAAAACATCTGAGAAGTTACAGACGATAGGAATCGTCTGTACTGATGGCTCAAAAGTCATGTGTCTATGCGTCAAAGAGATTAGAAAAAAACAGGCAAATCTAAATCTTAAAAAATCTTTTGCATAAAAAATTTTATAAATATTCATTTACAAAGCTTCCTACAATTCTAGGATTGTTCCTTTTTAGGAGAGCAGAGGGTTACAGTTTTCTCACCACAATCAATTACAGCTCAGTAGTTTTCTAAACAGTTCATACCTAGTATTACATTGAATCCAGAAAAATCTAAAAGTATAAGGTTTATAGTTAATTCTTTACTTGAAACTTTCACTTTATAGTTCTTATATACAACATGTGTCTCTATGAATCCCCTATAGGATGTTTCTACAACTAAAATTTGTCCTAGAGGTTCTAATTTTAATTTTTAAATTTCTTGCAAGGTTACATGACACAAAAAATAGGTGGCACTACTATCAATCAAAGCATGAATAGCAAAATTATGAACAGTAAGTGGACCCTGAATGATAGCCGGTATCACCACGATATCAACCTCGTCAAGATGGAAGATTCTTCCTTGGGCAATCGGTCTAGTAGTGTCCTGCAGCTTTTTGGGATAGTTCTTCGCAAAGTGTTGTGTGCTTCCGCACTTGTAACATACATTGTTAAGTCGGTGAAAGGGTTGATTACCATGATTTCGCCCGTAATATTTGTAACACCCCGAACCTGTAATGTATAGTTAAACTCTATTTTAAATTTATATCGACGATAAATTTTCTTAGTATTTTAAGATTTTCATATTTTAATTTTATTTTGTTTTATAACAAAGGTATTTTTTCATTTAAAACATTAAATTTGACTTAATTTGTATTTTATGCATTTTCAAGAAATTAAGAAAAATAGAAAAAAAAAGGAAAAAGGGAAGAAAAATCGAAAAAATGGAGAAAATCCCCAAAAACCCTCGGAAATGACAGCGTCACTGTATGCGGTCACCTTACGCAGGAACCCGCAAGTCAACTGCACCAGTGCGTGCACAGTGCTACTAGACTTGCATCTGTGCGCACAGCGCACCCAGTCACATGCTATCAGCCAAGCAGGCAAGCTGCAGACATGTCTCGTCCGCAGCGTGTCTCCTCATGCCGTGTGGGTCCCACCGCCAACCACTCTCTCCTTAACCACCCACCATGTATACTGTAACACCCCGATTTTTTTTTTCGCGGCATTACGATTTTCCTGTTAACATACGTGGTAAAATATACATCCCAAAAACAATTTCGACCATCCATATAGAAAATATTCAATACAAATCATTCAAATTACTAAATCCATTATATATCTCTCAATATGATAGCTTACAATTTCACAACTTCTCGTTTCAAATGAGTTACTTGCTACTAATTATCTAAGTATTTCATTTTCCTATCTATACTCTCTGCTCTGTCGTCTCTAACCGCTAAGTTCGGGAGAATGTAGCTCTGGTCCAGCTTCCGATACTACATCATCTGTAAATGTTAGGAAATGAGCATACAGAAACTCAGTAAAGTAAACTCAAATTATAGACAAGGTACGGCAAACGAGTTAAATGCCTTTCTCCCTATATCTCCACTTCCATTGGTCACGCCATATTTCCTACCCACACTCTTATCCCCTTGTTCACCTACCCTTACTGTACCTACATCATCTCCTCAAAGAGAATCATCAACTCTCCCACTTCTTACCATGTGAGGTCACCATGTTAGACCATCTCAACATTTCCCACGTACCTGTCCACACGACCCTGGTTCGGCCACCCACCCATACAATCACTCCCAGATAAGCCCCTCCCACAGCTATCACAAATATCGATGATCCCTATTTGTCACCACTCGACCCCCAACCGACCACTCACTCATAACCTTATCCATTTCTTCCCTCACCAATATCGGCGACTCAACTCATCCCCAATCTCATCAATCCGCGACCATAAACTGGTCACACACTCACACCGTTATCTTCTCGGCAACCCCCAAACGGTCACCAACATCATCGACTCAGCTCATCCCTGATCTCATCAATCCACGACCATAAATTGGTCACACACTCACACCGTTACCTTCTCGGCAACCCCCAAACCATCACCAACATCGATGACTCAACTCATCCCCGACTTCATCAATCCACGATCAGAAACTGGCCACACACATTCACACCGTTACCTTCCCGGCAACCCCCAATCTGTCACCAACATTGGTGACCTCACTCACCCCCAGTACCAACAGCCAGCAATAGCCAACATCGACTTATTCAGCCACCAACAATATCACCAATAGAGTAATACAATTTCCACAATAATAGTTCAACAACACACATACACGCATATTCAACAAACACAGAATAATTCATACAAACATACATATTCTAAAAGTACATAAACTAGTTCATACTAACATCCACACACATGTTCATTCAACAGAATCCACATACACACACATTATCCCCATCATATAACTTATACCTACTTATCTCCTCTCACTGTATCACAACCTCTTATCTCTCCCAATTGCCCCTCCCGACCATACACACACACACACTTTCCCTCACTTATATATATCTCTCTCTCTTATCCCCTCCAAGTGTCCCTCTTGGTTCCTCCCTCACTAGTATAATTCCCTCTCACTCTCACTGTCATCTCTCTCTCTCAGCTCCTTCCAGTGTCCGTCTCAGACTACTCTCTCTCACCTATATATCTCTCTCGTGATCCCCCAATGGTTCCTCTCAGACCGCCCCTACATTCACAATCACTGGTATAAGTCCACTCCCAGCCTTACCTCAAAGGTTCCTAAATCTCCTCTCTCCTTGGCATAAATACTCACCTATGCGTTTATTTTTACTTTTCCCATCCCAAACTCTACATTAATCGGACTACCTCTCCTGGTGGTGATAATATACATAGATCGCACTCCCGTTCGTAATTCCCGCACAGTTTCCTCACACGTTTGCCTACCAAATTTATCCCTCCCTAAATCACTCTCCTCCTGACTCCCTACTAGACATTCCTCCTTCTACGACGCCCTAGCCTCTCCGTTGATCCCTCTCGACTAGAGTTCCATTCATCGAGATGCATTTCCAGATAAGCATTTAACTATAATTTGTCATTTTTAATGTTTGAAATTTAAGTTCACAATACCTTCTGTCTCCATCGTCCTCCACAGCCACAGCTCACTAACTCACCTTAATTGTCTCCTCCTTATCCGGCTCTCTCTCAATCCACGATCGACTGCCTCCTTCCCTCCCTTCTCGTCTCTTCCTTCTCCGACTGCCTCTCAAATTTCTCTCGAATGTCTCCTCTTTTCTTTCCATTTTCTCTTCTTTTCCTTTTTCCTTTCTTTTTCTCCTCCTTTCCTTTTTTTTTTCCTTTCTATTTATAATTACCCTGCTAAACATCACAACCGTCCATTCCATTCCCCAACCCTTTAATCTAAACCGTTTCTTCTTACCCCTCCCCCTCTTGCCTGTATATATATATATATCATTATTAATATTTATTACTTATTATTTATTTGTATATATTTTTTATACATATATATAACTCAGTTATTACATGTACCATCAGATTTTTGCCATGAAGCGAGCATCTGTAGCCCTCCGAAATCTATTTAAAACCCCTCTCCTCATTTTCATACTCATCCATTTCTTCTCTCTTTTTTCACCATTTTCATTCTCGCATTATTAGAATTTTAGAGAAAGAAAAGAGTGAAGGTTAAAGAGAAAGAGTCAGGAAAGAAGAAAGGAAATTACGATTTTTTAAGAGCTTGTTCAAGAGTTAATAGAAGTAATTTTTCTCCCCTTTCGAAAGACTAATCGACTTGGTTTCAGTAAGGGATTCTCTAGTATTTTCTCTCACATTTCTAAATGCACTTTTTAAATAAATTATATTGGGATATTACTTGACTTGATGCATGAATTGCTATGTTTGTTGACGCTTAGTTTATTTGAATATGAAATGTGAGTGGATATGAGGGTTAAAAAAATATGATTACATGTGGGATTAGCCCTTTATTTTTACCTTTGGTAAAGGTGAAAAGGGTAATTCTATGTGCCTTAGCTCTCAGAAATATCCCGATAGTCAAGTTCAAATAATATGGACCTTATGTCGAATATGTTAAGGGACCCCAACCGGGTTCTAGGTATGTGATCATGAATGTGGGCCTTGGCTTGAATATGTTATTGAACCCCACCGTGTTCAAAACGTATGATTGATATAACAAGAGCCACTATATTGTGTTTTCGGGGTTTGTTCCACCGAGTGGGATGCTTGTGACGTCCCAAATACTTAATGAGTAGAAGGGAGACAATTGTTTGAATAATTACGAGTACTAAAACAAAAATTTGACATTGAAGTGAAAATGGAAAACCCCTTACAAAGCAATCTAAGATTTAGAACTTACATTAAGATCATAATTTGGCAACTCTAAGTATTAAATACAAAATAGAGTTCTTACAGGATTTTACATCATAGTGCGAAATAACTTTTGCACTCGAATTATATCCTAAAGAATTTTTAAGAATCTGTGAATGGGTCTAGTCAAACTTCAACGGATGACTCGAGGAGCAATTCCTCAAATTTATCAACACCTGAGGGGGGAGACACGTATTAGGGGTGAATTCCATATAAACTCAATAAGGAAAGCAATATTTAAAAATACACAGTTAAGATTTAAAAAGTGAATAACTTGAACAATACTTTTGATATCTCTTACCTTGGAGAACCGTCGCGGGATGAAGTCATTTAATCATTTAGAAAACCCTTGCCTTTATGGAGAAATATGGTGAAACAATTATACAATCAAGCTAAAAATACCATTACTCAACTTTTAAGCAGGTGTGTTACGTCATATTTGGCACACTTGTATATATATAATATACAATAAAACAATGGCACGCTTCGTAAACAGAAGAACCATCATACAAACTACTATAGAGATACTAGTAACAAACAACAACTTAGTAAACAGAAGAACCATCATACAAATTATGATTAGCATTCTTAACCATATCTAGGTTTTATTAAGTCTTTTACTGATCTCCGCGCGAAACTATTACAACATATATCCACTGAGGGCAGAAGGGATTTCTGACTACCATTGTGAATCACCGATCCATTCCCAAGCCATTCTCATTTCTCCATCTGAACTATGACCACAGTTGTACTTGGCCACATTGGCCCTATATATACCTAACGCGTATATTTTCTCGTCAGAGGGACCGCTGATCATCACAGGAAACGGTTCACCAACACTTTTATTCAGAGAGGGAAAAAATAGAAAAGCCTCAGAAATAACAGTTAAATGGATTTTTTGCCATTCTTCTCACTTGTTTATTTCATGCTTACAACAATTTCATATCTTTTCATATGCATATTACATGTTCAATTCAACCATTTCTAAATCCACCAGGATTCCATAATTTATCTAGCCTGTAGGTCCTTTTCTCACATATCCGGCCTGAAGGCTCTTTTCCTATGTCCGGGCCGAAGGCTTTTTACCTGAACTCGACCTTCGGATCATCCTCTTGAGCCAAGACTCACTAGAATGATCTTTTTCGTCATTATTAAAGTGAAGGGAAGGACCAAACCCACATGTAATTTCCAATCATCATGTCCTCGGGCATTATGCGAAACATGTCATGGTTAAGACAGTTATCAAACATCAAAGAGACTTAATCATCACTCATCATGTTCAACAATATTATATACGTAAACAAGCAGTAAATCTAGTAGGAATTCATGCATCATAGTCATGTCGCACGACTATCATATATTACACTTTACATAATTATGAATATTTTGTGTTTCACTTCCAGAAACTTGACGAGGGCTCACTGACATAATCAACCAAGGGCATCATATGCTCGGATTTGACCATTTAGGATATTCTTTAAAACTGAAACTCCTTAAAACAACCCTCTTTATCATTACCATTGTAAGACAAAAGGTCAATCTCACATGTACCCCAAATTATCATTCTAATACATTTATCATGGATGAATCTTCATATATAATACATCACCAAAACAAGCATAGAATTCGTTTCCCACAATCCTTTAATTTTACCAAATTAATTAACTAAAAAGAGTACTTATAAATATAGATAAAAATATTAAAGAATCTTTTACCAAGACCGAGCCGTCTTAGCCTTTTAGAAGTGAAGGAAAGAGCTTCTAGAAATTCCTTAAACAAGCTAGCGAAACTCCTATTTTTCTCCTTCTTTCTTGCTTCTTTCTCTCTCTAAAAATCTCTTTTCTCTCTCTCTAATTTGATAAAATGTGAAAAAAAATAAAGAGGGGACGAGGGCTTTATAAAGAGGCAAGGAGGGCAAGATTTGTACCACTTGGTGGAGATCGGAGAAGCCAAGTGGAGCAAAGTGGGTGGGAAGTGGGGCCCGCTTGGCATTGCTAAGCATGACCAACAGGACAAGGTAGTTAGTCGCAGCTGATCGCAGACTGGGCTGCAGGCTGGTTTTTGCTTCTGACTTTCCTGATTTTCACTGATTATTGTTGTTTTCCTGAAAATTAAATTGGAAATATTTTTGGAAAAATAAAAAGATTAATAAAATAATATAAATTACTCAAATTATCGTAAGGAAAAATACCGATAAATTTAAATACCTACAAAGCCCAAAATAATGAGTTCGATGCATGGTAAACGTAAAGTTTTCAGGGTGTTACAACACTACTGTCTGGGACAATCGATGTCATTATTGTCCGTAACAGTTGCCATTGTTGCTAACTGGGGCAATCATGATGGCAACCTGAGTGACTATGAGTGTGCGGACCAAAGTGTTGAGTGAATTATATGCATTTATCTATTTGTTATCAACATTTTGTAATGCGCTAAATAATATTTACCCAACTCATGGATAATGGTGCCCTTTGTTGTCCTCCTTGGAAATAGGGTTAACGACTGCGCACATAGGTTTATAATCATTTAAACTAACAGTAAGATAACTAATTTGTAATATCAAAAATGTTGAATTTGAGTCTTAATAAAGGTAGAGGGTGTGTGTGTGTGTGTGTGTACAAAACTTGGAATTGGATGTGATGCTTTTATATATCTATGTTGGTACTGATTAATTATGGAAAGAGATGAATGGCACAACTTGAGCATAAGCAACGAGAAGAATTTGTATGTTTATGATTAAATTATTTTATTTAAATCAAATTAGTTAACGTTTGAAAACGTAGCTATGTAATTTCAATAGTTTCCTTCTTACTAAGTTTTATAGAATTCACTACCAATCCATTACCCCCAGATGAGTCAAAAGAAGTTCCTGACAACCTGCGTCTAGACTCCTTTCAAGAGGACTAGATGAAGAGAAGACTTTAGAGTTATTTTGGAGGCATTTAGGTTAATTTATTTTGTTTTTGAAAATTTTACTCTGTAAATAGTTTACATTAGCCATTTGCCTTAATGATACTACTTGTATTGATTGTAAGGGATATGTATTTTCACATTATATATTTTTATTCTATTAGTTTAATGGCTCAGTTGGACGTTGGTGCCCCTACTAGCATCAGGATGTCACATCAAGTCAACAAAACAAAAATTAGCTACACATGATAAAGTTCAATAACTAGTGAAAGAACATACTCTCACTATAGACAATTAACAACCACAACTAATGCTAATGACGGTTTTATTCATCAAAAGCTCATATCAATTACATAGATAATTGTATGCCTTCTATGAAATGTTAAATTTCCATAATTCATTATTCCTCTCTTCTGATTTTTAAATTTCTCTAGTACTAGTTTGACCATCAAAGTAAATCTATGAAATTGTTTATTTATTATTGATTTTAGATAAGCAGACTCACAATTAAGAATAACAAAATATATAATAATTAATTGTTTATCCAAAAAAATAAAGTATAATGCTCATTTATTGAATGTTGTCCGCCACTTACTCTTATAACAGAATAATTATTAACAATAGAATTACATAAAGTATCAAAATAATTATTTATGATAATATATATTTCATTTCTAATAATGTTATAGTTTAGCAAAACTAGGAAAATTTCTCTGATGCCCTTCATTGATCCTGAAACTACTTCTATATTTTTTTTCCTATAATTTGGGAGCGTGTAAATTGAGGCGAGCTTTACTTGTTCAGTAAGTATAACTATCAATCTATCCCCTAAGCATGTGATATGCAATCACACAATCATACAAAAAATGTAGTACAGGAAGTTACTAAAAGAAATTAAACAAATGCAAGTTACTTATGAAAAACACTAAGCTGAAAACTTCATGACAAAATGTCATTCTAAATTTTACTTCCTTCATTCTTATTTTAAAACTTGTTCACATTATTATTCGTGTATCTTATTCTCATTTCATATATCATTTAACTTTTATTCATATATGTTACTGATCTCTTCACCCTCTTCTCTCTTTATTCACATTTATTTCAATTCACATCCCCTATAACACAATCTTATCTAAGTCTTACGTACGCATCATTCTGCACATATTCTTACTGAATCACGTATATTGTTAATTTCTTTCCTTTTTTTCCTATTCACACTTATTTACCCTCAGAAACACAATCACAATTTTACTAGTAGCACATCGGGTTTCATATTCACACTTGCACATAGACACTTTTTCACTGATACACATCGAATTCACATCTAATTCACATTTTCACAACTATACATAGTCACATTTGCACATTTTCATATGTTCGCATTTACACAATTTCACTTATTTACGTTTTACACTTATATACACATAAATTTCACAGACATATTTGTTTTCACATTTTGTTCTCTATATTTTATTTCTACTCTTACTCTTATTAAGATTTCATCGCATGATGCTATTTTATTAGTACTATTGAGAGCACAAATGATCCCCTCTACCACATGGTCAGACACATAACGCGCACTCATCGAAATGGCCACTAAGTCATCACATCACATAGCACAACCCAACCATGGGTGGGGTTCACTATACATCCTGTTGGGTTCAACCACACACACACTACCTCTCTACTACTCAGCTAAACAGACTTTTAAAGTCTTAATTACACTCTCAAATTGTCTTTTCTTATTTTTTTATTGTACTAATCAATACTTTGAAATTTTTTTTTCTATCTTTTTAACATTTCCACACTTCTCTACGGAATTAGCACACCAACACTTTAATGTTTTCCTTTTATTACACACTTCATACCCATCTCTTACTCGATATACATTAGCTTATTCTAATTCCTATCCAGTTCTACTTAATTTTCCTAAGTTTCATTCTTTCCTTCCTTCAACTTAACTAAATCGCATTTTCCATTTTTGCCAATAGTTTTCTTGTTTGACAAAATCATAATTCTTCCATTTCCCTAGTGTTTGCTTTGTAGGTCTTTCAAATCATTCATTTTTTATTAAGGTTATCTAACATCTTCCCACACTATTTAAAAACTAAATCTTCTGCCAAAAGTTTCCTACCATTTTTCATCCCATTCTCGTTTTACTCTCGGTTATTAGGCAAGTTATTATGCCACCTCCTCTAACCTACTCATCACAATTCCAATGGATCTAACTTATTGCTATGCACGTCCATTGATACCAAATTCGAATACCTAATTCGCATACCCAATTTAATATCCTTAGTTGCCAATCATTCGCCTTATTAACTAAGAATGCTCTTAAGGTTTTAATTTCTTTAGCCCAAGCAATTTCCCTTTACTCCCTACTTAATTTTTTATTCATTATTGCAACTTCAATTTGAATTTTTTTTAAATTTACTACCATACATGTCAATCACCTGATTCCTGATTCACAAACCAAAGAAATTTCATAATCCTTTACCACTTGCAAATTCACTAATTATCCCTATTAAATCCTACTAACACATGTCGACTAACCCGATTCATATTTTCCCCATTAATCGTCTAAACCTTCATTTACTTTACTAATTCATTTATTTCAACCTTTCAATCCCCTAATATCATGTAAACGGAGGCAAAGATGCAAGAAGAATATAAACATACAGACTCAGTAATATCATGCAAACAAAACATGAACACATGCCATGAATCCTTCGTACAAGACTGAAAATTAAAGCATGCAGCTCACTTCCAGGCATCATAGATTAGAAATTCCTACCGATCTTTCCAACTTAGGGCTTCAGGTTCACGGTCCCCTCAACTCCTGCCATTACTCACTTAAAATTTCTCCTAAGAACATTAAAACACGCATATTAATCAATGGGATAATTTTTGAAAATGAATCGAACAGGAGACGGGCTTGTTGTTTACCTTTGGAATACGAAATTTTTCAGACATCGGGCCTCAGATCTCACTGCATCTGGTTTTTAATATTTTGGTCCGTGAGGCTTAGCGTTGGCAACCCGAGAGGAAACTTCGCTCACGGGCCACACCGGCATTCCCTCTCCCCTACTCGACTCGTCCACCCGAAAAGGAAAATGATCCCCCTTTGTGCGGCGGTCTCTACCACCACACACACGGAGGGCCAGCTCCCTTGCGGCCAGCTCCATCCTGTCGCTGCATCACTCTCTCACTGCCGCCACTCTTTTGTCCTCTCACACGGTGGTTTAACGGCTCTCCTCCACCCACGCACACACCTCTTTCTGTCATCTCAGGTTCCCCCCCCCCCTCGCACTCACTAGATTTCTCACTCACTCTTCCTCCCATTGGTCCTCCCTCTGTGCTACTCGCACAACCTCCATTTTCCCCCACGGTTCCCCATACGCCCCAAACATTGCCATACTTTCGCTTCCCCCAGCCTCCTCCATGAACGTGCGGAATAATCCCACACTCTACCGCCTACCTCCACCTCTCAGCTCCGTCACACCAACTACAGACTCCGCAACCTACAAAAAATTCACAACTCACACCACACCAAAGCAACTGAAATTTTCACCGTACCTCCCGTTTCCATCTTCTTTCCTTCTGCCGGTATCGTCGTCCGTCCACGGCCTCCTTCCCTCTCCCTTCTCGCTCCCTTCCGCTCCGACTCTCTTCTCTCTCCTTCTGGAACTTTCCTTCCCTTCTTCTTCTCCTCCTTCCCGCTCTCTTCTTTCTCTCCTTTTCTCTTTTTTTTTTCCTTCCCTCTTCTCCCTTTCCCGATCTCTCTTTATACCCTACCAGCTTACTCAAAACGATGTCATTTTCCTCCATACCAAAACGATGTCATTTTTTCCCCTTTCAAAACGACGTCGTTTTTTTCCTCTTTAAAACAACATCGTTTCCTACCTATATATATATATTTTTTAATTTATTATTACTTTATATATATATATATTTTTTTTGTTTCTAGTCATTACATACACTCCCCCTACAAAGAAAATTTGGTCCCTCAAATTTTGTTACCTTACCTCCAAACAATTCCGGATAATTCCGTCTCATTTCGTCTTCCCGTTCCCAGGTTGCCTCTTCCTTGGCATGATGTCTCCACTGTATCTTCACCATAAGTATCACTCTGCTCCTCAACTTCCTTTCTTGTCGTTCGAGAACTCAGATTGGCTCCTCCTCATAAGACAAGTCCTTCTCCAATGGTAACGATTCATACTTTAGAATGTGATTGGGATCCGGACGGTATTTCCGTAGTAGTGATATGTGAAATACATTGTGAACCCCACTGTACCGAGGAGGAAGCGCTACCCTATACGCAACCACTCCCACCTTCTCCAAAATCTCAAACGGCCCTATGAACCGGGCACTTAATTTCCCTTTCTTTCCAAACCTCAATAAACCTTTCATGGGAGAAACTTTTAGGAACACATGATCCCCTACCTCAAAGCTTAATTATCTCCTACGATTGTCTGCGTACCCCTTCTGTCTACTTTGAGCAGCTTGTAAATTCTGTCGTATCACCCGTACCTTAGTCGTGGTTTCCTCTACCATCTCCAGCCCCAACAACTGTCTTTCCCCCACCTCGCTCCAACACACCGGCGACCTACAGGGTCGACCATACAGAGCTTCATAAGGAGTCATGCTGATGCTGGTGTGATAACTATTATTGTATGTAAATTCTATTAAGGGTAGTATGTCTTCCCAATCTCCTCCCGCGTCGATGACACAGGCTCTCAACATATCCTCCAATACTTGTATCGTCCTCTCCGCCTGTCTGTCCGTTTGTGGGTGAAAAGCTATGCTAAAGCTCAATTTAGTACCCAAAGCTTGTTGCAACCCTCTCCAAAATCTGGAGGTAAATCGGGAATCCTGGTCGGAGACAATCGATACAGGAATGCCGTGTAATCTCACTACCTCTTTGACATACAGTCTCGCCAACTGCTCCACTGAATCGGTCACTTTCATTGCTAAGAAATGAGAAGATTTAGTTAGACAATCAACCACCACCCAAATACTATCATGTTTCTTACGGTTACCTGGCAACCCGGTCACAAAATCCATGGAGACATGTTCCCACTTCCACTCGGATATAGGTAAGGGCTGTAACAAACCCCCAGGCCGCTGGTGTTCCGCCTTGACTTGCTGGCATATCAAGCACTTTAACACATACTCGGCCACATCCCTCTTCATGCCCCTCCACCAGAAGCTTTTCTGCAAATTTTTGTACATCTTAGTACTTCCTGGGTGTATAGCAAATTTGGTGTCATGAGCCTCACTGAGTATCTCTTCTCAGATTGTACGATCACTGGGAACGCACATTCTGGTTTGAAATCTGAGTATCCCATCATCCCCCACCCCAAAATCTCCCATTGTACCCTGTTCCACTCCCTCCCAGATCCTCTGTAATTTAGTGTCCACCAATTGCCCCTCTCTTATTTTCTGAACCAAAGTAGGTTGTGCCCTCAAACTAGCCACATATCTGCCATTGTCCCCCTTTTGAATACTTAATCGTTGCATGGCTTCCCGTACACACCACTCAGACACCATCAAGTGAGATAACATCCCAGTACTCTTACGACTGAGAGCATCTACCACAACATTTCCCCGTCCGGGGTGGTACCTGATTCTGCAGTCAAAATCTTTCAACAGATCCATCCATCTCCTCTACCGCATATTCAATTCCCGCTGTGTGAACAAGCACTGTAAACTTTTGTGATCTGTGTAAATTTCAAATGTTACCCCGTATAAGTAATGTCGCCACAGTTTTAAAGCATAGACCACTGCAGCTAGTTCCAAATTGTGTGTTGGATAATTCTTTTCGTGTGTCCTCAATTGTCGCGACCCATACGCTATAACCTTCCCCTGTTACATTAATACACAGCCTAACCCAACATGAGATGCGTCGCTATACACTGCAAAATTACCCTCTCTCGATGGAATGGCCAATATTGGAGTAGTAGTCAGTCTATGTTTCAATTCCTGAAAGCTACCCTCACACTTTTCATTCCATTCGAACTTCACATTCTTTTTTGTCAGCTTGGTAAGAGGTGCCGCAATACTAGAAAATCCTCGGACAAACCGGCGGTAATATCCTGCCAAACCCAGAAAACTCCTGATCTCTGTGACAGACTTTGGCCTTTCCCACTTTACCACTGCTTCTATTTTCGTTGGGTTTACTGATACCCCATCTCTCGACACAATATGGCCCAAGAAGGTAATTTGATCCAACCAGAACTCACACTTACTAAGCTTTACATACAGTTTAGCTTTCTGAAGTATCCCTAGCACCGTAGTTAGATGTTCTGCATGTTCTCCCAAGTCCCTTGAGTAAATCAATATGTCATTATGTATGGGCTAGATTATTTGAGTTGTTTTAAGTATTTTGGATTGTTTTATTTTAGTTTAAGTTAATTAAGCCCATATAATCAAGGGTAACTCATTTTGGTCTTAAGTCTTGTCTTAGTGTTATTATAAGAATGAGCTCATAACTATAGGGTGCCACAAATAATTAGTGGTTTTGGTTAAGAAAATTGGAGTTACATAATAATTACATGCCTATAATTAGCCTAGTTATTGTGGGAGTCAAAATTATAGTTATTGTGTTGTAACTTATCATTGATTTCTTTTGCTATAAATACAAAAAAACTCTTCTTTGTGGACATCAGGAGTTGTAATCAAATATTTCAAAATTGAGTTGAGAGTCTTTTGGCTTTTTTTTCACTTTATGCACAAGGTGTTAATTTGGAATACAATTGTTATCACTTGTATTTCAATTTTGATTTCCTATTTCAATTGTTCTTGGTGCTTGTTTGGATTGGGTTCAAGGGATATCATTTATCTTTCTTAGGTTTTATTTAACTTCTACCATTTGGGTGATTGAACAAATTTGATTCTTTTTTACTTGTTATATAAATTCTGTTCTAAATCGATAGAAGAGTTCTAAGGTTCAAGTAAGGGTCTTGGGGTTCTGCATCATTTGGTATTAGAACATTGGTTCACCAAGTAAACTAGTCTATTTTTATTTTGTTGTCTTTATTTTCATTATTTCTTACACAAAAAAAGACCCATTGCTTACTTCAGTGAGAAGCTCAATGGTGCACAATTGAATTATTCCACCTATGACAAAGAGTTTTATACTTTGGTAAGAGCATTAGAGACATGTCAGCATTATTTGTTACCAAAAGAATTTGTGATTCACACCAATCATGAATCTTTGAGGTATTTGAAAGGGTAAGGCAAGCTTAATAAACGACATGTAAAATGGGTGGAATTCATAGAGTCCTTCCCATATGTGATCCAATATAAGCAAGGAAAAGAAAATGTGGTAGCTGATGCGCTTTCAAGAAAGTATAGTCTTATCTCTACTCTTTCTACAGAGTTGTTATGATTTGAGCATTTCAAAGAATTGTATTGCATAATAATGATTTTTCAAATGTTTATGTGGCTTGTGAACATGCGACATTTCAAGACTTTTATAGGCATGATGGTTTTCTGTTTAAAACTGAAAAATAATGTGTGCCTAATAGTTATATTAGGGAGTTACTTGTTTGTGAAACACATAATGGTGGCTTAATGAGACATTTTGGGATTGACAAAAGTTTGCGAATTTTACATGAACATTTCTTTTGGCTTAATATGCGCAAATATGTTGAGAAAATTTGTGCGCAGTGCATCTCATGTAGGCAAGCTAAGTCTAGAGTTCAACCACATGGATTATATATGCCATTACCCATTCCTACACATCCTTGGGTTGATATTTCTAGAGACTTTCTGTTTGGCTTGCCTAGGACCAGAAAAGACCAAGACTCAATATTTGTTGTTGTTGATCGTTTTTTCAAAATGACACACTTTATACCATGTTACAAAACAGATGATGCCACACACATAACATATTTGTTTTTCCACGAAGTTGTTAGAATGCATGACATTTCTAAAACCATTGTGTCCGATAGGGATGTTAAGTTTTTAAGCCACTTTTGGCGAGTTTTGTGGTCCAAACTTGGGACCAAACTTTTATTTTCTACTACTTCATATCCACAAACGGATGGTCAAACTGAAGTAGTAAATAGAACACTTGGTACATTATTACGTGCTTTAATTGGAATGAATGTTAAAACTTGGGAAGATATGCTACCATTTGTTGAATTTGCTTATAATTGGAGTATACATTCTTCTACTGAGTTTTCTCCTTTTGAAATTGTGTATGATTTTAATCTCTTAACTCCACTTGATTTGTTGCCTATTCGTATAAGTGACATTTCTAATTTGGATGGACATAAGAAAGTAAAAATGGTTAAAGCAATTCATGAAAAAGCAAGGCAGAACGTTGAAAAGAAAAATGAACAAGTAGCATTCCATGTCAATAAAGGAAGGCGCAAGATTTCATTTGAACCCGGAGATTAGGTGTGGGTTCATATGCACAAGGAACGATTTCCATCAAAACGAAAATCTAAGTTGGATTTCGTGGGGATGGTCCATTTTAAATCATAGCCAAAATAAAAAAAATACCTATAAAGTGGACCTACCGGTGAGTATAGTATTTCGGCTACATTTAACATATCTTATTTATCCCTTTTTGAAATTGATGCAGGAATGGATTCGAGAACGAATCCTTTTGAGGGGAGGGAGAATGATGCAAACAAGCTAAAAACACTCAAGATACTTAAAGAGCATCAAAAGGTGACTTGGAGCAAATTTCAAATAACATAAACACAAATAGAGTTCTAAACCTGAAAAGTTTCAGTGGACCAGTAACAAAATCAAAGGCAAATAAGTTTAAAGAGTTACTACAAGTTTTCACTCAAAAACATGTGGATGATGGGCTGACCAATTGTGAAAAATTCAAATATGAGCTCTTTGAACAGTCTAAATTCGTAACTTTAATTGGGTTTAAATTATTTGGGATAATTTGGACTTGTTTGAGTCTTATTGGTAATGAGTGAATAAGTCTTGTGTATGGGCTGGATTAGTTGAGTTGTTTTAAGTATTTTGGATTGTTTTATTTTAGTTTGAATTAATTAAGCCCATATAGTCAAGTGTAACTCATTTGGGCTTAAGTCTTGTCTTAGTGTTATTACAAGAATGAGCCCATAACTATATGGTGCACAAACAATTAGTGGTGTTGGTTAAGAATATTTGAGTTACAATGAGTTACATAATAATTACATGCCTATAATTAGCCTATTTATTATTGGAGTTACATTTGTAATTATCACATAATTAGGCTAGTTATTGTAGGAGTTACAATTGTAGTTATTGTGTTGTAACTTATCATTGATTTCTTTGGCTATAAATACCAAATGAACCTTTGATCTTGTTACTGGTCCGCTGAAACTTTCTAGGTTCGAAACTCTATTTGTGTTTACGTTATTTAAAATTTATTCCAAGTCACCTTTTGACGCTCTTTGAGTATCTTGAGTGTTTTTAGCCTTATTTGCATCTGGTAGCCCGAGCATGACATGGATAGGCTTTAAAAAAAAGTGGGAAAAGGATAGATCTAGACTAGGAACGAGTTGAGCCCGAGCCCAAGTTGATATCTATTGAGTTTAGTAAAAAAAGTGTTAATTTTGTTTTTAGTTAAATGATCTAGGTCAAATTGGATGGGTTGGGATGATTTAAAAATTAAATTTGGATTAGGTTAGGCTTGGATTTGGAGTTCAAAGTTCGTCCAAACTCAATCTAATTATATTTAACATATATATTTTTTTATTTTAATTAATAAAATATGATATACTTTAATTTGGTACATGGTATGTGTGTGTATGTGTATATATATATCATTTGGTTGGAATTTAACTAAAAATCTAGTCAAGTCAAAAAGAAAATAAATTTTATGAACTTACTTTAAATACTAAATTAGTTTAAGTGTCACACCCATTCGTAGTCGAATTTAAATTAATGAAAACTGCCTCTTGAATTAATAATTTTGATTTTATTTTATAAGATTTTAATAAATTTATATAATAATTTTAAATTAACCGGAATAATTTT
This sequence comes from Carica papaya, assembly GCF_054855325.1. Classification (NCBI taxonomy): domain Eukaryota; kingdom Viridiplantae; phylum Streptophyta; class Magnoliopsida; order Brassicales; family Caricaceae; genus Carica; species Carica papaya. The sequence goes on along the minus strand of NC_142312.1, from coordinate 14,475,832 downwards.
GATAAAATTATCAGAAAATAAGCCCCAGAAAATTTAAAATTTAAATTTAAACCTTAAAAATAAGAAATTAAGAGTTTATGGATCTAAATAAAAGAAATTAGAAAATTTGAGGGCTTTCTGCAAATTGAAAAAGGGCCTAAAGACCTAAACAAAAAAAGTTTAAAAAAATTGGGGCATTTTGTAAATACCAAAAGTTGCGACACGTAAGCATGTGACATGTTTCGCGATACTAGACCATGCTTGCCATGTGTCAGACACTTGACCTCACACGCACGGGCAGCCATGTAGATGTAACTTTCAGACGATTGTGATGGTCTCCTGCCTGATTATGCGGTCGAGACCAATTTTCGCCTCAAAGTGATCGAATGGTCACAATGGCTTTCTGACTAAACGAATCGACATAGATGTAATCCCGCTCAAAAATTAAATGAATGGTCCAGATTCTTTTTCACCTAAACACAATAAACAACCCAAATCCAAAAGATTAGATAAACGAACCAGATTGCATGGTGAACAATCCAACTACCATAATTAATAAAGCGTAAAAGACCAAAATAACCTTAATAAAATCCTAGATGTAATAGTTACGGATTAAGGTGTTAAGATCGGATGGTCAGAATTCCTTTTAGCACATGAAATGACGAAAAGCCCCTAATTTGCTTAATTGTGCAAAACACACTTTAACCAATTCTACTTTGTGTAACTGAAACACCTGCTGTTATTTTTCATTTATTTATCTCATATAATATTCAAATACATTTAAAATTTAAAAAGAAAACTCGTTTCAAGACTGTTTGTTTGGTTGAGATTGTTTGTGTAATTTTTTGGGCTGTTTGGAAATAACTTACCTCAATTGAGTTTATTTTCATCCAAAACTGTTTGTTTCACATAATTTAAATATTTTTGGGTGATAATTTGTATTAAAGAATTACAAGTTTCGTGCATTAAATTCCAGATTCACCATTTTTTTTCTAGCATCTTTAGTTTTCATTTAATATTTCTACCCATTTGTTTCTTATTACATCTTGAGGTAATAATATTGATTCGTTGTTTCCTAATTAACATAAAAATCATCATACACTTATTTCTATATCAAGTGTGTCTCTTCATTATTTAGATTGTTCTAGTTTGCTTTTAGAGTTGAATTCGTGTATCTTGTTTCTTTAGGAATTTTTTGTTATCTCTAATTAAAATTGAGTATATAGTGATAATTAATTGTTGTTTGAATTGGTCCTTTTATATAAAGTTATAAAAGAATGCTTGAGTGGTAAAAAGCAAGAGAGTGTGAGCTCAAAAGAGGGTAAAAGCCAAAATTGAGTGAAACACGAGTGCCCATACTACGAGAGTAAACACGTGAGGGAGTGATTTGTGAGGTTGCAATCTATTTTGTTTGTCATTAAAATTTCAGATTTGAAGATGGAGTGCTACAAGAGAGTGAAAAAACATCAAAAGATCAAGAATTCATTCTAGATGTCTAGTGAATGGAAAATTGTGTAGCATGATTATTGATGGGGGAAGTTGTGTAACTGTGGTTAGTACCTTGTTTGTTGATAAACTGAGTTTGGAAACCACAAAACATCCTAAACCTTATAAACTGCAATTGCTTAAGAATAGTGGGGAGGTGAGAGTTAATAAGCAAGTAAGGATGTCTTTTACTATTGGGAAGTATAGTGATGAGGTGACATGTGATGTAGTTCCTATGCAAGCTAGTCGTATTTTATTGGGTGGACTATGGCAATGGGATAGGAGAGTGATGCATGATGGATATCTCAATAGGCACATGGTAGAAAAAGAGGGCAAAAAGTATACTTTTCTTCCTTTAACCCCTAAACAAGTTTTTGAAGACCAAATGCAACTTGAAAAGTCCCATGACGAATTCACACAAAGAGAAGCCAAGAGAAAAAGAAAAAAAAAAGAAAAGAAAAGGAAAAAGAAAAAAGAAAAGAGAGTGAGAGAAAATTAGAGTGGAAAAATGAAGATCAAAAGAAAAAAGAAAAAAAGGTGCATTCGACCATAAAAAAGAATGAGGGAAAGAAAATGAGCTTTTATGCTAAAATGAGATATGTGAGGAAAGCTTTATATTCTAACAAGCCAATGATTGTACTCATGTACAAGGAAGCTTGTTTCTCAACTAACGAACTTGACCCTTCTTTGTCAAGTGTTGTGGTTGAAATTTTGCAGGAATTTAGCGATGTCTTTCGATGATCTACCTCAAGGTTTACCACCTTTTGAGAGGGATTGAGCGTCAAATTGACTCCATTCTCGGGGATGTCATACCAAATAGACCAGCCTATAGGAACAATCCTGAGGAGACCAAAGAGCTTCAAAGGCAAGTGGAGGAGCTCTTACAAAAGGGGCACATTGGAGAAAGTTTAAGCCCATGCGCAGTGCCCGTCTTATTAGTACCTAAAAAAGATGGTAGTTGGCGTATGTGTGTTGATTGTAGAACCGTCAATAAAATAACGGTAAAATATCGACGCCCAATACCTCGACTTGATGATATGTTAGAAGAGTTGCAAGGTGTTTGTGTATTTTTTAAAATTGATCTTAAAAGTGATTATCACCAAATAAGAATGAAACCAGGAGATGAATGAAAAATTGTTTTTAAAGCAAAACAAGTGTTATATGAGTGGTTGGTTATGCCATTTGGTTTAATTAATGCACCGAATACTTTCATGCGTTTAATAAACCATGTTTTAGGTGAATTTATTAAAAAGTTTGTGGTTGTCTACTTCAATGATATTCTTGTGTATAGCAAATCTATTAATGAGCATGTCATGCATTTGAGGCAAGTGTTTGACACATTGCACAAATTTCAACTATATGCTAACATGAAGAAATATACATGTTGCATTGATTGCATTATTTTCTTAGGATATGTCATGAGTGCAAAAGGAATTGAGGTAGATAGTGAAAAGGTAAAGGCTATTCAAGAGTGACCGATACCTAAAAGTATAAGTGAAGTACGTAGTTTTCATAGTTTGACAAGTTTCTATAGGAGATTTGTTTGGGGAAAAGAACAAGAACATGAGTTTTTCTTATTGAAAGAAAAGTTATGTAATGCGCCTTTATTAAGATTGCCTAATTTTGATTCAGTTTTTGAAATTGAATGTGATGCCTCTGGGCTTGGGATAGGTACTGTTCTTATGCCGAATAAAAGACTCATTGCTTACTTCAGTGAGAAGCTCAATGGTGCACAATTGAATTATTCCACCTATGACAAAGAGTTTTATGCTTTGGTAAAAGTATTAGAGACATGTCAGCATTATTTTTTACCAAAAGAATTTGTGATTCACACCAATCATGAATCTTTTAGGCATTTGAAAGGGCAAGGCAAGCTCAATAAATGACATGTAAAATGAGTGAAATTCATATAGTCCTTCCCATATGTGATCCAATATAAGCAAGGAAAAGAAAATGTGGTAGTTGATGCGCTTTCAAGAAGGTATAGTCTTATCTCTACTCTTTCTACAAAGCTGTTAGGATTTGAGCATTTCAAATAATTGTATGTGCATGATAGTGATTTTTTAAATGTTTATGTAGCTTATGAACATGCGGTATTTCAAGACTTTTATAGGCATGATAGTTTTCTATTTAAAAAAAAAACATTATGTTTGCCTAATAGTTCTATTAGAGAGTTGCTTGTTTGTGAAGCACATAGTGGTGGTTTAATGGGACATTTTGGGATCGACAAAACTTTGAGCATTTTATATGAACATTTCTTTTGGCCTAATATGCGCAAATATGTTGAGAAAATTTGTGCGCAGTGCATCTCATGTAGGCAAGCTAAGTATAGAGTTCAACAACATGGATTATATATGCCATTACCTATTCCTACACATCTTTGGGTTGATATTTATATGCACTTTTTGTTGGTTTGCTTAGGACTAAAAAAGGTCGAGATTTAATATTTGTTGTTGTTGATCGTTTTTCGAAAATGGCACACTTTATACCATATCACAAAACAGATGATGCCACACACATAGCGGATTTGTTTTTCTGCAAACTTGTTAGAATGCATGGCATTCCTAAAACCATTATGTCCGATAGCGATGTTAAGTTTTTAAGCCACTTTTGGCGAGTTTTGTGGTCTAAACTTAGGACCAAACTTTTATTTTCTACTACTTCACATTCACAAATGGATGGTCAAACTGAAGTAGTAAATAGAATACTTGGTACATTATTACGTGCGTTAATTGAAAGAAATGTTAAAACTTGGGAAGATATGCTACCATTTATTGAATTTGCTTATAATCGGAGTATACATTCTTCTACTGAGTTTTCTCCTTTTGAAATTGTGTATGGTTTTAATCTCTTAACTCGACTTGATTTGTTGCTTATTCATATAAGTGATATTTCTAATTTGGATGGACAAAAGAAAGCAAAAATAGTTAAAGTAATTCATGAAAAAGCAAGATAGAACATTGAAAAGAAAAATGAACAAGTAGCATCCCATGTTAATAAAAGAAGGCGCAAGATTTCATTGCCTGGAGATTGGGTGTGGGTTCATATGCCCAAGGAACGATTTCCATCAAAACGAAAATCTAAGTTGGATGCTCGTGGGGATGGTCCATTTCAAGTCATAGCCAAAATCAATGAAATTGCCTACAAAGTGGACCTATCAGGTGAGGATAGTGTTTCGGCTACATTTAACATATCTGATTTATCCCATTTTAAAATTGATGCAAGAATTGATTCAAGGACGAATCCTTTTGAGGGGAGGGGAAATGATGCAAACAATACTAAAAACGTTAAAGATACTCAAAGAATATTAAAAGGTGACTTGGAGTAAATTTCAAATGATATAAACACAAATAGAGTTCCAAACCTGAAAAATTTCAGCGGACCAATAACAAGATCAAATGCAAAGAAGCTTAAAGAGTTGCTCCAAGTTTTCACTCAAAAACATGTGGATGATTGGCTGGCCAATTGTGGAAAGTTCAAATATGAGCTTTTTGAACAGCCCCAATTCGTAACTTTAATTGGGTTTAAATGATTTGGGATAATTTGGTCTTGTTTGAGTCTTATCAGTAATAGGTGAATAAGCCTTGTGTATGAGCTAGATTAGTTGAGTTGTTTTAAGTATTTTGGATTGTTTTATTTTAGTTTGAGTTAATTAAACTCATATAGTCAACTGTAACTCATTTTGGGCTTAAGTATTGTCTTAATGTTATTACAAGAATGAGCCCATAACTATATAGTGTCATAAACAATTAGTGTTGTTGTGTATTGCTTGAGGGAAGTCTAGTCAGCTGGAGATCAAAGAAGCAGCCAACAATTTCCATATCATCAGCAGAACTGAATACCGCGCCATGGTAACAACTCGTTGCGAATTAACTTAGTTAAGGTACCTGCTAAACGATCTTCAAATCAACCATCTTGATCTTACTGTTCTTCACTATGACAACAAATCAGCTATATATATAGCTGCGAACCCAGTTTTTCACAAACGTACTAAGCATATCAAATTGAATTATCATCTAATTCGAGAAAAGATTAAAGAATGAATGGTAATTACTTCACATGTTCAAAGTGGATTACAATTGGTCGATATGTTCACCAAATCATTGGGTAAGGAAACACTGGTTTCTCACATGAACAAGATGGGAGTAGAAAATATCTACAAGCCATCTTGCAGGGGAGTGTTAAAGAATAAAGATGATGTACATGGTCAACGATCCACATCAGCAGGATGCACACGTGGTGGATATTTATGCAGGAAATGAAAGGCAAAAGTGGCAAAGTTACCACGTTAGGAGAGTGAAGGTCATCTCCCTCCAGCTCAGAAGCAGCAATATAGAAACCGTTGAGCCTCTATCATCGTGTCTGGCAGTCATTGGTGACCTACAGATTTGTTAATGATTTCACACATATTCCTTGTAACTGATTGTGCAGTGGATGATATACTCATCACGTGATTGCTTCTATTTATTCTATTTTTTTAATATATATTTTTTACTTTATGTAAAAAGGGAGGTAAGCAGCTCCCTTAAAATACTGTAACTTCTTCTTTAATAAATATACACAGAAGAGCAGGAAGACAGAGTAATACATACTCTGTTTTTTCACCAAAACTGTAAATTTCATTTTCTCTCAAAACTTGTTCAAATCTTTACAAAAACTATCCATAAGAAAGCACGTGAGTAGATTAAAAAAAAAACCAAGTTTATGTTCAAAGGGCTAATAAAGGGCGAAAACAAGTTATACTTGAACCTACCGATTGGGTTTGGGTATGTATGCATAAGAAAAGGTTTCTAAAATAAAGGAAGTCAAATTTAGATCTGAGAGGCAATGGACCATTTCAAGTGTTGGAGAAAATCAATGATAATGTTTATCGGATTGATCTCCCTTATGAGTATTATGAGTCTGCTACTTTTAACGTTTATGATCTTTCTACGTTTGATATGAATGCATATTCGAGGATGAATCCTTTTAAAGAAATAGGGAATGATACGAACATGGGTTCAAAAAACATTAAAGAGAAACATGAAGAAGATATTACAACGTCAGCTAGTCCAATCATAAGATTTCAAGCCAAGAAGCTAAAACATATATTTCAAAACTTTGTACAAAGATAGATACAATAAGAGCTTAGCACATGTGAACTATTTAAAGAATCAAAGAAGCCAAAGAAGATTATTAATGTCGTTCAAGTGTGTGGGCAGAATTTAGAATGTCTAGAATCATTTTAGTCATTTCCTGTATAATTAAATTATATTCATATTTTTCTAGGTCATTTAATACTATGTTTCCCTATATCATTTAATACTATGTTCTTCTAGGTCATTTAATACCATATTTTCCTATATCATTTAATATTATGTTCTCCTAAGTTATTTAATACCATGTTTCCCTATGTCATTTAATATCATGTTTCCCTTGGTCATTTAAATTATGTTCATATTTCTCTAAGTCATCTAATTATGATCATTTGGCAGAATCTAGGTATTTTAGTATATAAATATCTCATTTGCAATGTAATATGACACACTTTGATTATTGAATGAATTTCATTGCCTTTGGTAGAACTTTGACAAGTGAGAATTTTTATTCTTCTTGTTGCATCAAGAATTGAATTAACTTATCAAGTTATCTTGTGGTGCTTATTCATTCTTGCTTCTTTTATCCCAATCACCCAAGTTCTCAATTATAGGTTAATTGTGGGTTTGGTAGGGAAGATTTATTTAGTGTTCTAAGTTATCTATGCTAAATATATATGTAGAGTTCTAGATGTAATATTTGATTCTCGGGTTCTGCATCATCTTCTCTATGTTCTTGCGCATATCTTCATGTATCTTCTTCACCAAATTTGCCTTTTTCCTTCCATTTAAACTAGTTCTTTCATTACATGCCGAGAGACCATCACAGGATGTCCCTTGTGCCACAGGCACGGGCAAGGAAAAATTTCCCTCGGGCATGTAGCAGTGAGGGGTAAAATGGTAATTTGGACAATTTTAAATTAAATTTAAATATAATTGGAAATTTGATTTAAAAAATCGGATTAAAAAATTAAGGGGCAAATTGAGAAAATTAAAATGAGAAATAAAAAAGAAAATAGGAAATTTGGATATTAAAAGGCAAATTAATAAGGAACATTTGCAAATGGAAATGAGAAATTAAACTTAAAACTAAAGTGAAATATTAAATTTAAAGGATAAATAAATAATAAACTTAGGGCAAGGGAGAATTAAATAATTTTAGTAAAATTTAGGAATAAAACCCATAATTATAATATAAACTATAAACAAATCTAAAATCTAAAATAAAAAATAATCAAAATAAGTTAATAAATTAATAAATTCAAAAAGAAATTAATCTTTAAACTAATTAAAGATCAAAAACTTAATCAACACAAAGTCTAGTTAAATTCAGTTGACCTGATTTCTATGAAGGGGTGTTTGATATTGATAATGGTTCGGTATTGTTTTTTTTTTTGGGAACCACTGAACTATGGGTATTGGTTATTTTGGTTCCATGATTGGAATTGTGGTTTAGTTTTCCTTGAGAGATCTGAACTAATTGGTATTCATGCTCTAGGGCCCATGGACATAGATCATGGCGACCAAAGTAAAACTGTGGGATGGTGACTAGAGAGGAAGTTTTATTGCTTAATTTTACGGGTAATATGTTGTTATTGTACTATTAATCTATTGCGCACTCATTCATAGCTAGTCGGTGTCCCGTTTGCACTCTTTGAAAATAGGTATAAGAGGTTGTGTGCATAGGTTTGTGATAAATGAAACCTAAATTAAGATTAATAAACTAATATTAAAACTGTGTCAGAAGAAGAGTCAAAATCAGGTTTTTTTTTTATGTGTATATTATATAAACCCATTGAATACAATATTAAGCGTCAGATGACGACTGATTGGAATAGTGATGTTGAATGGATGTATGGTACGTAATTAAGAAAATTATTTATTGCATTTGAAACATCAATGCTTTTTTAAAAATTATATTAATATTTTTAAGCGTATTTATATGACTCAATCACTGTTTATCTTACTGAGTATTTTAGAACTCACTGCAAATCCATTTCCCCCCAACTTTTGAGCAGGAGGATCTCTCTGAAGAACCGAGTCTAAATTCCATATAGGAAGGATAAAAAATAGGGAGCATATTATGTTTATTTTTGGAAAAAGCTTTTGGAGGCTAGTATTATAAGAAAATAAGCTATTCATAATCTTTGTATATAAATTTAATAGCTTTATATGCCTCAAGATACAGTATTTTGTATATGTATGGGATGTGACATTCTAGTATAATATAATTGTATTACTTTTATATGCTCTTTTGGATGTTGGTGCCCTATTTGGCATCAAGACATCACATTATGTATTAAAATCTTATTTTTTAGTTTGTTTAAGCTAAATCTAAAAAAATAATATTTCTAAGAAAATTTTGACACATAAAATTAGGTTGTCCACCAGTTAAATAGTTTGGATCAATAGGGTTTGATGCATAATATTAATGAGTGTAGACTTAAGTTTGTTTTCATGAACAAGAAATTTATGTGATTTTAGTTGATAATTTGTCGTAATTGAAGTATTTTCAATTGTGTTGGAACTACTAGTGAAGTAAGTTCGTTCTTTTTCTTAGTAACATATTTCTTAGTTTTGAAGAACATATATGTGTGTGCGTGTATATATATATATATATATATATATATATATTTATTTATTTATTTATGCATACATGTTATTTATGAATTTCAAATTTTTATTATTGCAGAATATATATTTGATGTCAAAAGGTTGTCATATTTAAATTTTGTATGCTTTATTAAGTTATGCTTTAATAAATAAAATTATTATTTTATCTACTTTCTATAATTTAATTGTTTTGGGAATTTGACTTAATATTATCTTACGAATTCTTATGTTTTTCATAAATTTGAGAACTACATATGTTTTTATGTACCGCTGAAACAAGTGTAGACAAATTTCAATTTATTTTGAAATAAGTGAAAAAAAATCTAGTTTGTGATCATAACAAATTCCAGTTTCTTGATAATAAAATTTATGATCCTACCATAGGAGTTAAGCGTTGTACATTATGATCTTATTAATGGAGTTAAATATTGGTTAATAATTCATTATCCTATCAATTGTGAATTAAACTTGAGCATAGTGACCCTGTTAATAGGAGGTTAAATAGTGAGTATATTGATCCTATCAATGAGTGTCACAAACTGCCCAAGTTTACATGTTAATATGATGGAAACTAGTTTGACACTATGCCACCAGTGACAATGTATGTATGTTATTTGTGATTTTTTACGTGTGATATTAATTTATATTGAATACAAATTTTTTTTTTATGTTAGATATGTTTATAGCTAAATTTTGAATATACAAATATAAATATTTTGGATTATAATTTCAAAAAGATTTCATAAGAAAATGTGAATTAAAAATAATGAGGATTTATTTTGAATATTTGTATTTATAAAAGTAAATGTATTATTTTTGTTTATGTTGCAACAATCAATAACAAGCTTTTCTAATGTTGTTCTTCTACTATATTCCAATATTTTCTTTATAAAAAAAATCATAAATCGACACTAAATTTCCTCTTACTTGTAAACCCAAAACACAAATTCAAAAGGGTATAATCACTCCTAACTTGATGCCCTAATCTTCTTTCTTTTTCTCAACGTCACATTTTTCTTGTTTTTGAAGTTTTCTCTCATTTTCTCCATTAGTTTTCGCTTGAAAACCCTAATTTTTTAAATGTCTTTTTTCTGAATTTTTGGTTGCGCATTCATTTCCTCTTCTTTATGGCTTTGAGTGGAATCGAGACTTTAAAAGCTCTTATTCTCTTCTCTTCTTAAACACATAACTCAACTGTATCTTTGCTTTATTTGTTCCTTCTTGTTATGTTTCCATCATCTCCCTCAAACGGTATAAAAAAAAAGTCTTAAGATCTGATCAACGACAAGTAAGACACTTCTAAGCTCCATGAAAAGCTATAATTCTCTTCATTTTCTAAGAGTGAAATTGAGTTTAGGTGGGTTTATTTTTATATAGACAAATAGTTAAGTATAAGGAGTATGTGGAGGAGAATCTCTTTTATGGGAGAGTGAAATAGGAACAAAAGAGAGAGAATTAGTATTGAGGGAGAATGAGGATGAGACAGAGGATAGAAGGCTGATGAATAGGTTTATTCTTTTGTTGTCCAAACAACCATTAAGGTTTTTATGCCTTTTTTATTAAAAACTTTAATGACGCTAGCTATTTGAAATAATTTTAAATATTTAGGGGCTAATTTGTAATAAAAAATATTTAAGAATAAAGTGTAAAATTAGATATAATTTAAGGAGTAAATTGGATAGTGTCATTATAATATAATATAATATAAATATATTTATAAAAAAGTACTATATTATATATGACATACAACTAATATATTATATAAAAATTTAGTTAATACAATAAGTAACTATTAATATAATATATAATAATTTTAAATTATATATAATATTAAAAACTAAAAAATTGTTCAATTTTTTGGTCATTTTGGAACCAACTGAAAATCCGATAAATAATCAATTAATGAATAAGTTCATACACATTTTCAATACTGTATGGTTACAAAACACAATAATTTAAAAAGTTAAAAATGCACCTCTTTGATTTTCTTTTTGATGTATGGTTGTTGGGCACATAGAACAACACATGAAAAAATATATTTTCTTTTTATTTTAATAAATTTTCTTCTAAAGATTCATAATTAGTTAATATTTTTACGAATTTATAGAATGGAAGAGAAAATAATTCATAATATGAGAGCTTGTATCTTTCATTATTCTTCTCGTTGGCCATTAATATAGATGCCGGCCCATAAAGCCATTTTCTTGATTGTTGCTAAGATATCTTCTTCAATTCTCATTAAATGTTTTTCCGGAATATTAAATTTTGTTATATATTAAAATCAATTTGAAGTTGAAAAGAAGAAGGTTGGAGATTTTGGAATTGGGAATTTAGATAGAATCGAAGAGACAGACGTTCAAATTGAGCAAAATTTAATTTCAAAGCTAACGGGAACACCGTGTAATTGTCCTGTGGCTTCTTTCAAAACTTGAATTTCGGATGCTGCCGCAGTAGTTAGCTTCTTCTTATACAAAGTTTCAGCAATCTTGTAATCTAGGGTTTTGAAGTTTCCCTTCCAACTATTCCACATGGCTTTCTGGGGTAAGTGATTACTCTCTCCCCTTAGTTTCTGCTCTGTTTTCTCATGGCCTTCGGGGGTAAGATGCTACTCATCTTCCAGCTTAACTCCTATATACGCATAGTTTCAAATGGATTATTTTGCAGGAGTCGAAGTGAAACCAGGCAGACCTTTCACTCATGCCGCTAGTGGTGCGAGAGGAAGGCTTCACATTTCTCAGGTAAGAGACCTTTCTTACTTTGTTGTTTTTTTTAACCTTGGATTTTTGTGCTTTGTCCTGATTCTTTGTTTTGTTGTTTGTTTTTTTTTCCCTGTTCAATTTGTATGCGATTTAGTTTGTGTTTTGGAGTAGAAACTCAAGAGAGTTTTATGTTTCCTCGACTCTGCTTTTGCTGCATCCCACTACCGGATGCATGTATTCCGTATTGAACTGTACTTTTCACTCTATACGTGCCTTCAAGTTCGAGCCACTTTTGATTGATGGTTTCAATTCTGGTTCGCCCAGGCTACTCTAGGGGTTGGCACGCCAACAAACAAAAGTCTGCTACAATGTAATGTAGGAACTAAGAGTCCTGTACTCTTATGCTCATTGTTTCCTAACAAGTTCGAGTCCTGCCAATTGAATTTGGAATTTGATGAGGTGGATGAAGTTGTGTTCTCAGTGATTGGACCTCGCAGTGTTCACATAACTGGCTATTATCTTGGCAGTGCTGGGCGTTCTAATTTATTAAAGGACGATGACTCGTATCCTTTTCTTCTTCTTCAGATGTAGTTTTTTTATGTAGTCGTAGTCTTCATTTGCATCATGGTCTGGCACTATTAGTTCTATGTGATTTATCGAGTTTTTCTCGAGCCTTTTGCTCTCAAAGAAAAGCTCGGAAAATGAAAGCAATAAAGACATTATTAAATCAGAATAAGTAACTACATGAAGACATGGAAGAATGTATACTGTATTGAGGTTTTTGAGATGAGAAAGCCATCTTTGGCCACAAAGGTCAAATGAAATTAGAAATTCAATATTTTCTTTTCTATGGAATTTGTTGCAGTGATATCCGATATTATCATGAAAAATTAATTGCATTTTCTTTTGGTGAAATTTTTATGGGTTTGATTTTGTTTTCCCTCATCATGTTGGCAAGAGAATCATATGGAGAAGACATTGATAATACAGAGTCAGAAGCATTTGACAATAACGATGATGAGTATGAGTATGATAGTTTTATTGATGATGATGATGATCCGGAGATCTTCCCAGATTCTCCAGTTTCTGAGGGTGAAAGTATGTATAACACTGTTGTCTGTTAGATGTGGGTGCATGTGTATATTCTATTATGGTTCTTTTCATGCTCTTTGCAGTTGCATCTCCCTGTTTGACGGCCTTTCATCTTTTCACCTGATGAAAATTTTGCATGAACCCAAATCAAGTTGCATTTTCATTAGTAGCTCAAGCACTATTTTCGGTAAAGTTTTACCATTCAGTTTTCTTGGTTTTGATTCCAGTAGTTAAAGATACAGTTGGCAAAAGGAAATCTAGAAATAAGAAGAGACTTAGAAGACTTGTGAAGAAGCACAAATCTGATGATCAATTTTTTTCTGGGAGTGATACCGATATGGCATTATGGGACGGTGAAAATGAAGAAAACCTACCATGTTCTTCAACCCGCAAGGACACATGCCTAGCAATTGGGGTGAGCTTTGGGATGGAAATGACTGACATAGAAGCAAATGGTGGGACTGGCATTGGCAAGAATACATTAGGAGAAAAGGTTAATGCTGCTTCAGCAATTGAGTCTGTAAGGTGAGAGAACTTTGGTTCTGTTGGGCTGAAATTCGTAAGTTGTTTTTTTTTTCTCTCTCCTAAAGCAGAAAGAGTACAGTTGTTCTTTTTCCTTCCTCCTATTGGCTCTTATATTGGAGGATTTACTGGATTTGACATTTCTAATTTCTTTTACTGTGTGGATACTACTGCAGGGATGCTAGCATCCAGCCTTCTGCTAAGATGAGCTCTGAAAATGATGCAACACCGAGGAAGAAAAAGAAAGTGCAGGCAAAGGAGGCAAAATGTTTGGACATTGCACATACTCACCATGATGTTCTTAAGCATGATGATGAACTGCAAGAGGAGGAAAAGTCTAAAGAAGCATGTCTGGAAAGGAATGTGACAAATGAAGGCTGTGAAAATGGAAAAATAATGAAGAAGAAAAAGAAAGAAACAAAGGGTGAAATTGCTTTTGATATTAGTGGTGTGAGCCATGGCAATGATATGCAGCTTGAGGCAGAGCATGAGGTCTTGCAAGATTTTGAGAAATCTGGAAATAGGTGTGATGAAATGATTGTAGAAAATGGAGGCTGTGAAAATGGAATAATGATGAAGATGAAACATACAAGACAAGTAAAGGACGAAAAGGCTTCTGAAATTAATGGCGGGAATTGTGGCGATGATATTTTACTTGAGGAAGAGGATGGTAGTTTGGTCCAGGACCTAACAGAGAGACATGAACTAGTTAAGAACCAAGCTGCTGATGAGTATGTTACTATGGAGTTTCAGCTTTTGGTTTCAATTTCTATGCATTCTCATAGTTTTATTTTCATGTTTATTAGATCCAGTTGTTTTCTTGGCAATAAAACATCATGTCTATTTCAATCCATTGGAATTGGTGTAATCTTCAGGGAAACAAAAGGCAATTCTGGGCTAGGCAATGAGGATGGTGACAAGTTGAAAAAGAAAAGGAAGCAAAGAGGAGAGGAGAAAATTCTTGAAGATGATAGTTGTAAGAAGGACAAAATTCGGCAATATTGTGTGAAGTCTGGTAGTGTGACCCGAGATTTGCCTATGAGAAATGAACAAAATCAGAAACAAGCAGTTGATAGGTAAGTTTCTCACGTTCGTTTGAGATTTATATCACTTCGATGTATGTTCGAACTGAAAAAAAATGAGGTTAATTCACCTAAACCAAGCTAACCTGCTTCAGACCCTCCCAATTGAGGATGCTATTTTTTCTTTAATGGATCTGGCAGCTTTCCTGTAATTTCTGAAAGAAGTCATAGCTTAGAGAAAAATGGTTAGACAACCAGATCACAAATTTAATGTATAAGGGATTACCATTTCTTTATAAATGGGATTATGTAATAAAAAAGGGTTATGCAATCAAAAGAAAAGGATTATACAATCAGGCTAGAACTTTATCAAGGGAAATAAGAAATTACTTTATGAATATGATTACAGTTGTACTTATAAAGAAATCCTTATCTCCCTTGATTCTAAGGGTTCTACACTCAAGAGCCTTTCTTGTTTTAGCTATAGATTTTCATAAATGAGGAAGATGAGAGTGAAAATGAGTTCATTGTCCCTGTTATAATTGTTCCCAAGTTTGCATTTAAGTTTGTTAATAAATTTGGCAGGAGCTTTGATAATTATGTTGATCAGTTTGTTGATGAATCCCATCCTGATGAGCGGAAAAAGAAGAGGAAAAATAAGCAAGGAAAAACTGAACATGTTAAAGATGCCATAAATGCGGAGAACCCTATTTTGCCAATGGTGGAAAAGAACAATTCTGTTGTGGATGCTGAAAACAGGAGGGCTGATGACAAGCCATGTCAATTCAGTATATTGCCAAATGGGTTAATCACTGAAGAGCTAGAAACTGGGAAAGAAGATGGCAAAGTGGCTGGTCCAGGGAAAACTGTGAGTTGGTTTGCATGTATCCTTAGATAAAATTTTCTACTGATTGATGAGATCATAAGAACATTCTTTGTCGTTCGTACTCTTTGGTTAGATGTTTATGCAGGTAAACATGCATGGGCAGGCAAAGCGGACGTCACAAATTTTTAGCATGTTCACTAGAATGGATCTTTAGGTCAAGTAAATTGGATAGTTATGCATCAAAATATACCAAATTAGATCTAGGTTTATGGGAGCATAACTCGAATGCATAGGCCAAATACCCTCTTGTTGGGATCTTTAATTTCCTTGCTTGTCCTTCAAAAACTTTCTCCAGAGCCTTTGATGCGGAATCCGATGATCAAAGATTACATGCAGAGTCTCGCATATATATAGTTAGCATAGATAATTAAGAACCCTAAGCAAATCATCTCTACCAAACTCACAACTAATTTGTAATTGAGAATTTGGGTAATTAGGATGAAAGAAGTTAGAATGAATAAATGCCACAAGATAACTTGATAAGTTAATTCAATTCTTGATGCAACAAGAAGAATAAAAATTCTCACTTGTCAAAGTTCTTCTAAAGGCAATAAAATTCATTCAATAATCGAAGTGTGTCATATTACATTGAAAAGAAGATATATATGGGCTAAAACACTTAGATTCTATCAAAAGATTATAATTAGATGACCTAGAAAAACATGAATTTAAATAATCTAAATAAACATAATATTAAATGATTTAGGGTAACATAGTATTTAATGACCTAGAGGAATATGGTATTAAATAACCTGGGGAAATATAGTATTAAATAAGATAGGGAAACATGGTATTTAATGACTTAGTAACATGGTATTAAATAACGTAGGGGAAGATAGTATTAATTGACTTAGAAAAACATAGTATTAAATGATGTAGGAAAACATAATATTAAATAACCCAGAGAAACATAGTATCAAATGACATAGAGAAATATGAACATAATTTAATTATATAGAAAATGACTAAAATGATTATAGACATTCATTCTAAATTTTGCCCACACACTTGGACGAAATTAATGATTTTGTTTGACTTATTTGATTTTTCAAATAGTTCACATGTGCTAAGTTCTTGTTGTATCTATTTTTGTACAAAGTTTTGAAATGTATGTTTTAACTTCTTGACTTGAAATCTTGTGATTGGACCAGCTAACATTGTAATATTTTCCTCATGCTTCTCTTTAATACATTTTGAACTCATATCCGCATCATTCCCTCATCATTCAAAAGGATTTGTCATCGAATCTGTATTTATATCTAACGGAAAAAGGTCAGAAATGTTAAAAGTAGCGGACTCAGAATACTCATAAGGGAGATCAATCGATAAGCTATCATTGATTTTCTCCAACACTTGAAATGATCCATCGGCTCTCGGATCCAGCTTTGACTTCATTTGTTTTGGAAACCTTTCTTTGCGCATATGTACTCAAACCCAATCTCCAGATTCAAGTACAACTTGTTTTCGTCCTTTATTAGCCATTTGAGTATAAACTTGGTTCTTTTTAATATGCTCACGTACTTTCTCATGGATAGCTTTAACTATTTCAGTACTCTTCTTACCATCTAAGATAGAAATTTAATTTAAAGGTACTGACATTAAATCCAAAACAATTAATGGATTAAAACCATACACAATTTCAAAAAGTAAAAAATTTGTAGAAGAATGAATAGTACGATTATATGCAAACTTAATGAATGGCAAACAATCTTCTCAAGTTTTCAAATTCTTACCTTTAACAACACGCATCAAAGTTTCCAAAGTTCTATTGACAACTTCAGTTTGACCATCAGTTTGTGGATGACAAGTAAAATACAAAAGTTTAGTTCCTAACTTAATCTACAAAGCTTTTCAAAAAATGACTCAAGAATTTAATATCACGATAAAAAAAATAGTTTTAGGTACACCATGTAACCTTACTACTTCTCTAAAGAACAAATCAGTAATGTTTGTTGCGTTATCGGTTTTGTGACATGCAACAAAATGTGCATTTTATTAAATCTGTCAACTATAACAAATATGCTATCTTTACCTCTTTTAGTTTTAGGCAAATCTAACACAAAATATATAGAAATATCAGCCCAAGGTTGAGTAGGAACTAGTAATGGAGTGTATAAACAATGCAGTTTGGACTTAGATTTAGCTTGTGGACATGCAATACAAGATGAACAAAGTTTCTCAACATCTCTACGCATGTTTGGCTGATAAAAATATTTAGTCAGAATGTATAAAGTTTTATACACACTAAAATGACCCATTAATCCCCCCACTATGAGACTCACGAACAAGCAGTTCACGCAATGAACATTTAGGTACACAATTATTTTTCACGAAATAAAAATCTTTCATGCCTATAAAACTTATCAAATGTAGCATGTTCACAAGCAGCATAAACATTGCAAAAATCAGAATCATTAGCATACATATCTTTGAGTTGTTCAAATCCTAACAATTTAAAACTAAATGTATAAATTAAAACGTACCTTCTAGATAATGTATTTGTCACCAGATTGTCTTTACCATGCTTGTAATCACATAGGAAAAAGTCTCAATGAACTCTATACACGTAGGTGGCATATTCACCCTGGTCCGTACATATCACGCTCTTATCTCGTTCCTGCTCCTCTTTTTTAAATTCGCTATCAGGGTGAAGGGACCATTTGGTCATGTCCCTTTTGATTACGTGATCCACGAGCTTGACCGAGGTTTGGTTGTACTGGATCTCGGGTCCTTGATTGAGTTGCCTAGCTTTTTGAGTCACAGCCCTTCTCCGCCTCTCCATGCAGCCCCAAAGAGTGGCTATCAAGCGCTCTTCGCTCAAGCCCTCAATTGGATTTCGTAAGGGCAAGCGAATCAATCTTTTTTGTAGCGGGCCCGACTCTCGTATAGCTTTTGGTATGGAATGGGCAAAAAGAATGACGGGCACCCTTTTTGGGATGTCTTTTATTCAACTTTTTTTGTTCCTTTAAATACTTGATGGACTCATGATCAGTATGAATCACAAATTCCTTTGAAAGTAGGTAATATTGCCACACTTGCGGTGCACGAACTAAAGCATATAACTCCTTGTCACAAGTAGAATAGTTCAATGGTGCCTCCATTTAACTTTTCGCTGAAGTATGTAATTGGACGTTTATCTTATATCAAAACAGTTTCAATACCTATTCCAGAATCATCACATTCAATTTCAAAATTTTTAGAAAAATAAGATAAACAAAGAACAGATGTAGAACACAATTTATCTTTCGAAGTTTTGAATGCATGCTCTTGCTCCTCTCCCCATTTGAATCCAATATCCTTTTTAACTATTGCAGTTAAAAGAGCAACAATAATTGAGAAATCTTTTACAAATCTCTTGTAAAAACTAGCCAGCTCGTGAAAACTCCTCAGATCAGACACACTCCTAGGTGTTGGCTATTTTTGTATAGGTGTCACTTTGTCACTATCAACCTCAACTCCCTTTGTATTAACAATAAACCTTCAAAACACAATTTGATCACAGCGAAAAGTACATTTCTGTAAGTTAGCATATAATTGTTCATTTCTTAAAACTTTTAGAATAGTTTTAACACGCACAAGATGATCATCCAAATACTTGTTATAAATTATAATATCATCAAAATAAACTACAACAAACTTTCTAAAAAATTCACGCAAGACATGATTCATTAATCTCATGAATTTACTAGGTGGATTAGTTAAACCAAATGGCATAATCATCCACTCATATAAACCATATTTAGTTTTGAATGTAGTTTTCTATTCATCACCTGGTTTCATGTAAATTTGGTGATATCCACTTTTCAGATCAATCTTTGTAAAAATACATTCACCATGCAAATTCATCTAACATGTCATCTAATATAGGAATAGGATGACGATACTTTACATTGATTTTATTTACTGCATGACAGTTAACACACATCCTCCATGATCCATTTTTTTTAGAAACTAGCAACACAGGAATTGCACATGGACTCATGCTAATGCAGACATAGGTTCAAAAGGCATTAAAGAGAAGTATGAAGAAGATATTACAATACCAGCTGGTTCAATCACAAGATTTCAAGCCAAGAAAGTAAAACATACATTTCAAGACTTTGTACAAAGATGCATACAATAAGAACTTAGCACATGTGAACACGTAAGGGAGTGTTGTGAGAAAATTTCTTTACTAACAATTTTTTGCAGGTTCTACATCATGTCAAATTCTGAAAGTGAGAAGTGTGAAATAACCATGAATGGCATAGCCTTTATGATAGAGGCAATGCAAAGGCAGTTTAAGAAGCATAATAGGGACATAGACAATATGAAAGGTGATATAGATAGCCTTCGAGGCCGACAAGGTGGTCATAATCAAAAGAGGCAAAATAGGGGAAGAAGAAATATGTTGAATGATGACGATATTGAAAGGGAAGTGGATAGTGAAGAGTCAACGGTACAAAGAAGACTCGAAAGAAGGGACAATAACATTAATTCTATCAAGATGAAAATTCCTTCTTTTCAAGGTAGAAATGATGCTGAAACTTATCTAGAATGGGAGCGAAAAGTTGAGTTGATATTTAAATGTCATAACTAATTCGAGGAGAAGAAGGTGAAGTTGGCAGTTGTTGAATTTACTGATTATGCTTTGGTTTGGTGAGATCAATTACTCATCTCTAAGAGAGGTAATGGAGAGGCACTCATCACCAACCTGAACTCAAATGAAAGCTATCATGAGAAAATGGTTTGTTCTATCATTGTACTATAAATAGCTCCATTAGAAATTGCAAATGCTCACTTAAGGGTCTATATCAGTTGAAGATTCTCACAAAGAAATAGAGATAGCCATGATTCGAGTAAATATCGAGGAGGATAGAGAAGCTACCATGGCACGATTTCTAAGTAGCTTGAATAAAGAAATTGCTGATATAGTTGAATTACATCACTGTGTTGAGTTGGAAGAGATGGTTAATATAGCCATGAAAGTAGAAAGACAATTGAAAAGTAAGGGGACAACAAGGTCATATGGTTCTAATAGCAATTGGAATTCAAAGTGGTCTAAGAAAGAGGAGAAGATCAAGGAGAAGAGTTTTGGTTTTAAGGAGGAGGCTAGAGATTTCAACAAAGACAAAGATAAAGGTACCCCATCGTCTATTAAAGGTACTTTTGATCTCACATCTACTGATAAACATAAAAATATTAAATGTTTGAGATGTTTGGGAGTAGGACATATTGCTTCACAATGTCCAAATAAGGTCATGATTATTAGGGACAATGGGGATATTAAGTCTGAATTTGATTCTGATTGTGATAATATGCCATCTTTAGAAGATTGTGATGATGATGTTGAGTATGCTGCCTGTGGAGAATCATTGGTTATTAGGCGAGCTCTTAATATGCAAGTTAAGGAGGAAATTTTAGAACAAAGGGAAAATCTATTCTATACAAGATGCCTTGTAAGTGGAAAAGTTTGTGTTGTGATCATTGATGGAGGGACTTGTGCAAATGTAGCTAGTACTACTTTGGTGGAGAAATTATGTTTAAAATGTGAAAAGCACCCAAGACCCTACAAGCTGCAATGGTTGAATGATTATGGAGAAGTAAAGGTGATTAAACAAGTTATAATTCCATTCTCCATTGGGAAGTATGTTGATGAAATATTATGTGATGTAATGCCCATGCAAGCTGGTCATTTGTTGTGAGGGCGACCTTGACAATTTGATAGAAGAGCCATACATGATGGATACACTAGTAAGTACTCATTTATTTTGAATGACAGAGATTTTACACTTGCGCCATTATCTCCTTTAGAAGTGTATAAGGATCAAATGAAAATGATACAAACTTCTAATAGGAATTCAAGTAGTGAGAAAAGTAAAAGAAATGAGGAAAAAGAGGCTAGAAAAGAAAAGAAAAAAAAAATAACACCCCATAGGTGAGTGATTGCCCTAGTGAGAAAAAGAAAGAGGGAAGCACATAAGAGAAAAGTATAATGAGAGAAGAAAAGAGTGAAAACAAACTAGGTTTGTATTCAAAGAAAAGAGAATTAATAAGTGCTTATGCAAGTAAGAGAGCTTTGATAGTGCTTAGGTTTAGAGAAATTTATTTCTCTAAAACTAACCTTAATCCAAATCTGCCTAGTATGTTTATTTCTTTGTTGCAGGAGTTTGAATATGTGTTTCCAAATGATATGCCAAATAGATTATCACCTCTAAGGGGTATTGAGCATCAAATTGATTTCATCCCTGGTTTTGCAATTCCTAATAGACCAGCATATAGGAGTAATCCAGATGAAACAAAAGAACTCAAAAGGCAAGTAGATAAACTCTTAGCAAAATGGTATGTAAGGGAGAACATGAGTCCATGTGCAATTCCTGCGTTGCTAGTTCCTAAAAAGGATGGATCATGGAGAATGTGTGTTGACTCTCGTGCTGTCAATAAAATCACCGTAAAGTATTGTCATCTTATTTCTAGATTAAATGACATGTTAGATGAATTGCGTGGTGCATGTATTTTCACAAAGATTGATATGAAAAGTAGATATCACCAAATTCGTATGAAACCAAGTGATGAATGAAAAACTGCATTCAAAACTAAATATAGTTTGTATGAGTGGATGGTTATGCCATTTGGTTTAACTAATGCACCTAGTACATTCATGAGGTTAATGAATCATGTCTTGTGTGAATTTCTTGAAAAATTTGTTGTAGTTTATTTTGATGATATTATGATTTATAGTAAGTCGTTGGATGATCATCTTGTGTATGTTAGAACTGTTCTAGAAGTTTTGAGAAAAAAACAACTGTTTGCTAATTTACAGAATTGTACTTTTTGTTTTGATCAAGTTGTGTTTTTAGGGTTTATTGTTAGTGCAAAGGGAGCTGACGTTGATAGTGACAAAGTGAAAACTATACAAGAATGACCAACATTTAGCAGTGTGCTGATGTGATGAGTTTTCACGGACTGGCTATTTTTTATAAAAGATTTGTGAAAGATATCTCAACTATTGTTGCTCCTTTAATTACAGTGGTTAAAAAGGAGGTTGGATTCAAATGGGGAGAGGAACAAGAGCATGCATTCAAAACTTTGAAGGATAAATTGTGTTCTGCATTTGTTCTTTGTTTACATGATTTTTCTAAAATTTTTGAAATTGAATGTGATGCTTCTGGAATAGGTATTGGAGTTGTTTTGATACAGGATGAACGTTCAATTGCATACTTCAACGACAAGTTAAATGGAGCACCATTGAACTATTCTACTTATGACAAGCAGTTATATATTTTAGTTTGTGCACTACAAGTGTGGCAGCATTACCTACTTCCAAAAAAATTTGTGATTCATACTGATCATGAGTCCCTCAAGTATTTAAAGGAACAAAGGAAGCTAAACAAAAGACATGCAAAGTGGATAGAGTTCATTGAGACTTTTCCCTATGTGATTCGTTATAAGTAAGGTAAAGACAATGTAGTGGCAGATGCATTATCTAGACGTGAAATTTCTAGTTTAGATGGTAAGAAGGCTGAAATGTTTAAAATTATTCATGAGAAAGCGCGTGAGCAAATTAAAAAGAAGAATTAAGTTTATACTCAAAGGGTTAACAAAGGGCAAAAACAGGTTATACTTGAACTTGGTGATTGGGTTTGGGTACATAAACGCAAGGAAAGGTTTAAAACGAAGAAAATCAAAGTTGGATCCGAGAGGCAATTGACCATTTCAAGTGTTGGAGAAAATTAATAATAATGCTTATCGGATTGATCTCCCTGATGAGTATTTTAAGTTCGTTATTTTTAACGTTTTTGATCTTTCTCCTTTTGATATGAATGCAGATTCAAGGACAAATTCTTTTGAAGAAGGGAATAATGCAGGCATGGGTTCAAAGACATTAAAGAGAAGTTTGAAAAAGATATTATAATGCCAGTTGGTCCAATCACAAGATTTCAAGTCAAGAAATTAAAACGTACATTTCACGACTTTGTACAAAGATGGATACAATAAAAACTTAGCACATGTGAACTATTTGAAAAATCAAAAAAGCCAAAAAAGATTATTAATTTTGTCCGAATGTGTGGACATAATTTACAATGAATGTTTAGGATCATTTGGTCATTTTCTAAACTTTCTTTCTTAACTTGCATATTAAGAGCTCACCTAATAACCAATGATTCTCCACAAGCAGCATACTCAACATTATCATCACAATCTTCTAAAGGTGGCATATTATCACAATCAGAATCAGATTCAGACTCAATATTCCCATTGTTCGTAATAAACATGACCTTCTTATTTGAACATTGTGAAGCAACATGTCCCACTCCCAAACATCTAAAACATTTAATATTTATATATTTATTAGTAGATGTGAGATCAGAAGTACCTTTAATAAATGATGAGATACTTTTATCTTTGAAATCTGTAGCCTTCTCCTTGGAACCAAAGCTCTTATTCTTGGTCTTCTCCTCTCTCTTAGGCCACTTTGAATTCCAATTGCTATTAGAACCAGAATATGACTTTGCTGTCCCCATACTTTTCAATTGTCTTTATACTTTCATGACCATATTAACCATCTCCTCCAGTTCAACATAGTGATGTAATTCAACTATATCGAAAATTTCTCTATTCAAGGCACTTAGAAATCGTGCCATGGTAGCTTCTCTATTCTTGATATTTACTCGAATCATGACTATCTTCGTTTCTTTTTAATAATCTTCAACTGATTTAGACTCTTGAGTGAGCATTTGCAATTTCTGATGGAGCTCTCTGTAGTAAAATGATGGAACAAATATTTTTCTCATGATAGCTTTCATTTGAGTCTAGGTGGTGATGGGTGCCTCTCGATTACGTCTCATAGAAATGAGTAATTGATCCCACTAAACCAAAGCATAATCAGTAAATTCAACGGCTGCTAACTTCACATTCTTTTCCTTGGAGTAGTTATGACAATCAAATATCAACTCAACTTTTTTCTTCCATTTTAAATAAGTTTCAGCATCATTTCTATCTTGAAAAGAAGGAATCTTCATCTTGATAGAATTAAGATTGTTGTCCCTCCTTTCGGGTCTTTGTACCGTTGACTCTTCACTATCTTCATTTGCTTCACTTTCTATCTCGTCATCATTCAACATATTTTTTCTTTTCCTATTTTGTCTCCTTTGATTAGGACCATCTTCTCGGCCTCGAATCCTATCCATATCACCTTTCATGTTGTTTATGTCTCTATTATGCTTCTCAAACTGCTTTTGAATTGCTTCTAACATCAAGGCTATGTCATTCATAGTTATTTCACGCTTCTCACTTCTAGAATTTGACATGATGTAAAACCTGCAAAAAATGTTTGTAAAGAAAATTTCTCACAACACTCCCTTGCATGTTTCACTTTTAAATATATTTGTAACTTCTCTCGTGTTTTCACTCAGGATTTTGGTTTTTATCCTCTTCTACACCACACCTTGCCTTTTACTACTTTATTCTCTTCTTCAAGTTGTACTTCAGAATTGAAAGTAAGTCAATCAAGATAAACAAGTAGTTGTTTATGTGACATTTCAAGGAATCCTAATGAATGAGAAGGTAAATAATTAACATTAAATGCAAATTAGATAAATAAGAACATAATCTTCTAAACACATATTAAACTGTACTTTTAGTGTAATGAAAACAAGAGGTATGTGAAGAAACGAAACTAAAAAATGTAAGAAAATGATTTTCGACTAATGATAGTAGAATTCAAATCACTCCTAATGAAAAATCTGAATATGTAAATATAAAATTTATTCCCAATGTAAGATACGCTCTAAACAATAAAAATTATGCTATTGTGAGGCAATATATGTGAAGTGAATGCACTTTGCTTAAGATGGATAGAATTGAAAGTTCAATGAACACACAATTTCTCTTTTACAATAGATGTTGATTCTGATATTTCTTTTTTTTTTTCTTTATTTTTTTTTTACTTTTCTTTTGATTTCTTTTTTTAGTTCGGCTAATAAGAACAAAAACAAAAAGACAAATAACATAGAATTGAAGAATAAAAACAAAGTGCAACCAAAATTAAGAATAATAAAAATAGAAGTTGAACAGTATAAACAAATAAAAATAAGAAAATAAACTTAGATAAATCAAACACAAATGATACCTAGAGATTTATTAAAGGCTAAAACTCTGATATCAAACTGATGCGGAACCCGAGGATCAAAGATTACATTTAGTATCCCACAAATTAGCATAGATAACTTAGAATTCTAAACAAATTTTCCCTACTAAACTCACAACTAATATGTAATTGAGAATGTGAGTAATTGGGATGAAATAAGCAAGAATGAATAAATACCGCAAGATAACTGAATAAAATAATTCAATTCTTGATGCGACAAGAAAAATAAGTATTCTCACTTGTCCAAATTCTAACAAAGGTAATGAAATTTATTCAATAATCGAAGTGTGTCATATTACATTAAAAATTATATATTTATATGTTAAATAGATTTTTCCAAAGGATCATAATTAGATGACTTAGGGAAACATAAACATAATTTAAATGACCTAAAGAAATATGATATTAAATGACCTAGGAAAATATGGTATTTAATGACCTAAGGAATATGGTATTTAATGACTTAGGAAAATATGGTATTAAATAATATAGGGGAACATAATATTAAATGATTTAGAAAAATATGATATTAAATGATTTAGGGAAACAAACTATTAAATGACTTAGGGAAACATGAATATAATTTAATTATTTAGGAAATGATCAAAATGATTCTAAACATTCATTTTAAATTATGCTCACATACTTGGACAAAATTAAGGATCTTCTTTAATTTTTTTTATTTTTCAAATAGTTCACATGTGCTAAGTTCTTATTGTATTCATATTTGTACAAAGTATTGAAATGTATATTTTAGATTCTTGGCTTGAAATCTTGTGATTGGGCCAGCTGACATTGTAATATCTTCTTTATGCTTCTCTCTAATGCCTTTTGAACCCATATCCGCATTAGCCTCTTTTTTTTGAGTGGTTGTGATAAATTCTTATAACTCAGTGACTACCAATATCAAGAGTAGGCTTCTATTTAAGTTAGAATTAGGATTAATAATCCAAATCTAAAAAACCATTAAAATTTTGGTATGATTAGGATTTAAATCCTCATTTTGGCCCTAAGTTTGGCAATTTTGAGCTTTCATTCTCTCGTGGTGACTTATGAAAAGTTAATTTACTTATAGATTGAATCTCATGTTTGAATCATACTAAAACTAAAACCCTTCAAATTCTAGTCAAGCTAGAATTTAGTGTCCAAATTGGAAATGCTCTTTCAGATTCTCTATGAAATTAATTTCTAGATATCTAATTATTTAATTGGTAGTTAAATTCTTGCTTTATCAATTCAACCTAGAGATTGGCCAGCTATTCTCTCTTATGATTAGCTAGTCTTCCTCTTTTTGATTGGTTTTCTTTCAAGGATATCTAATCCTCCTTATTTGTATGTTCTTCTTCCTTTTTGTATATTTTCTTTTTCTATTAAAATAAACTTGTTTCGAATCGTACTACAATTACAAAATTTTGATGTGCGAATTGACTTTTAAGAACTTTTCAAACGTACACAACTGTCCAATCTAATTTAATATTTAAATTTAACTCTTGCTGGAATTGTAATTGCATATTATGCTTTTGTGCCCTTTTTTAATAGAAAAAAAGTATTCTTAGAAAAGATGGAAGAGAAAAAATTACAAAAGACTAAGACATCCTTTTCAAAGCCTCCAAAAAGAACTTGAGGGAAACAAAATAGAGGAAAAAACAATAGCACCCAATTCCAAAGAACAATTGACAACTCTAAAGCGCCAATTTCCCTCACCCACAAAGGAGCGAAGACGGTCATTCTATCCCAAGGAAGCTTGAGGAGGAATATAATGATGCTTGAAATTCTATAGATTGCTTCAATTACAAAACCTGCAAGTGATGAAAAAGAGCACCTCTCTAAAGGGTCCTAGCTTCCTTCTTCACTCGACCCCTTTGTAAAGGAAATCAGAGAACACCAAAGAGGAGGGATGGGTACTCACATCATGCCAAAAGTATCAAAAACCATAGTGCAGAGCTTCCAAGCACGTCATACTGGAGGAAAAGATGACAATGAGATTAGCACTCTAGAAGGCATCATACACATGTCTGGGGAGAGAGCAGGGTCAGACTTGTGAACTTGCAGCAAGTCATTTGTGTTTAATCTGTTAATTGCAAGAATCTAGGCAATAATCTTAACCCTAGAGGGGATTTAATGTTCACGAAAATTTAGTACTCAAAGCTAATTGGCATGAATGACATGATTTGGTACTCAAAGGCTTCTAGTTGACATAATAACCTTAACCCTGGGTGAGTTTCTAGCTTGAAGAATGGATTGATATACTCTATTGATTTTACAAGGAAGGCACAATGGACTCTTTTTCGAGATCATGTATCAGTGGTATTTTGAGTACTTGATCTAATGAGGAACGTCAATAATTGGGAGGTTGATGATTATTTTAACTTATTTCAGGTTCTCTTGCAATGTGCAAACTTATTGAGGCTCTAAATGAACTAGTTTGGAAGCCAAACTGTAGAGGAGTTTATTGTAAACTCATATTACCTGCAGTTGGTTGGGAGTGAGGGAGTAAGTGAGAAGTTTACTTGTTGTTCTCTACTAAATTTTATTATTTAATTATTTTAGTTTATTATTTAATTAGGTAGTATTATGTAATTAGAATTTTATAAAAATAATAATCTCATGTAATTAGAAATTTAGTAAAATAAGAATTTCGCTATTAGTAGGATAAGAATTCTATAAATATTTTAAGTGTAATAATTTAAAAAATGAAAAATAAAATTTATATTTTTTCTCCAAATCAACACTTGTATATTTGGAAGATCAATGCACCACCTAGGAATTATTTTTTTGGTGTATGGGGAGCGACAAAGGAATGCATTTTAACAATAGAAAACTAATCAAAAGGGGGAAAATTCATGTAAATGGGTGTGATTTGTGTAAGAGAGCTGCCAAGTTTTGCAACCATATCCTTCTTTGTTGCCTTTCTCGTATTGGCCTTGAGCTATGGCTTATATTCTATTGAGAGTAAATTGGTGATGATGAGAATAGTGAAAGAAGAGCTTTGAGCTTTGGAGATGCATCCATAACGGTGAATGCTTCAACAAGACCTTGTGTCTTATCCATTTGGCTACCTTTTGGGTCATTTTGAAGGGAAGAAAGAGAAGAGCTTTTGTGGGTGTAGAGTCTACTTTTGATAGATTTAGAAATTTATAGTTTTAGATCTTAGCTTTTCTATTAAAGGTCACTCTCTTCATACTTCTAAGGATTTTGGGGACCTTATTGCTATTTTAGCAGACTTGTAAATATTTGTATATGGGCTTGCACTCCCTTTTTTAAAATAAAAGAAAATTCGAATTAATATGGGCTTGCACTCCCTTGGTGCCTGCTGATATCTTTTATTTTTATTTTTCAGAAAATCTCATTCAGGCAACTAGGATTATGAGTAAGGTGGCTGAGAAGGGACTCGATACATATCCAAAGAGTTCAAAGTCCAGATTTTACTATCAGAATGTTAAGATTATTACCAGGCTTGACTAAGTTAAGCAAGGAGAGGATATGGCCAGACTCTTGATTATCTAGGTTTTTGAAGAAATGCATATTCCACAAGGTATTGCCCCTCAAAACAATTTATGAAGTTAGATAGGAGCCTCTAATTCTCAAATCCCAAGATCGACATCCAACTAGGAATATTCGCCATCAGCGTAAAAGAAATGGGGGAGTGAGATTATCTTATCTTACACATTTTTGACCTCGAAACTTGGACTTAGGCTCACAATTAACAATAACCACGAATGGCAGATTATAAGCTACTTATCCTCTTCCTTTTCCTCTCCCAAAACCTTTTTTCAGCGTAAGTTATCCAAGAAACCCCAGCTGATTCTATATGCTTTCTCGAGGTCCAGTTCTTCATTAGCAATGAGAGAAGCATCAAAGATTAGCATACAAACCATAAGGGGTTTTTTATTGAAAGGTATAAAGTTCAGGACCTCACTTAATCTCTCAATTGAAACACTTTCATGATAATCTTATAGACAATGATCACTAGGCTGCTAGGCAGAAACAGATCTATCATTTGAAGGCACCAAAATAATAAAAGTAGAATTCACGCTTTTGCAGAATAAGTCCCAACGAGGTAGAATTTATCGCTTTCTTTCATCAAATCAGTTTAACACGATGTGAATAAGTTTGGAAGAAAGTAATAGAAAAGCTATCTAGGCTAGGAGTTCCTTATCAAGACTGAGGGCTCAAAGGATTTCTTCACCTCAAGGAAAGGTCTCCCAACCAGCTTGCTCTATAATAGGATTCTAGTTAATATCCCCCAGAAACTATTGATCACTAATCTCTTTATATAACATTCTACAAAAATCAGTGATCTTCTCCATTGAGAAATAGGATCTCTCTCTGTAGGACCGTCTCTCACTCCAGCTGCTTAATAAAGCTTTTTCTTATGCAATTAGCAACCTTATTAAAAAGATTAGAATTAACATTACCAAACTACTTGAATCTAGATTTTTACCTCCAACTAATTTCCTCTTTAACAATGACCCCCTCTAAACTCATTCCTTAAAGAAGAAAGCTAACCCAGTTGATCCTTAGAATAGTACTAAAAGAAGCTAGCTTATCAAGAACAGAAATCTTCTCAAGAATAGAAATAGCAACTTCCTCGTACATTTGAAACCTTCTCAACCATCCACCTCAACTTTATCTTACCACTCTGACTTAATTAAGAAAATCAGGATGATGCAACCACATGTGCTCAGAGCAAAGGGAGTAGGGTCCCATCTCAAATGCTCAGAGTAAGGATGATAGAAAATTATTTGAGATAGAACAAGAGAGAAGGCGAATAATTTTCTATCTCACTTTCATGCTCAATCATTCTTTGCCTTCTACCTTCCTCTTAGCTATCAGACACCAGAAACCAAACAATGCAGGAGGAACCAATCCCACCCCTATTGATGACCAAATAATTGGGCATTACAAAAAGAGGGTATTTGCGCTTAGTACTAGATGGAAGTGTCAAAACCACTGATGATGGAGGTAACTCTTGGTATATCAAGTTTTCACAAGGAAACCTACAAGCATTAAGAGCACCAACAAACACCAAAAAGGATTACATAGACTGGAAGAAGAAAGAGAGTTCCTCCCATGAGAAGGAATGAGGCCCTAGGATGGTTTGGACCATACACACAAGTAAGCCACCAATTGCTCTTTATCTTTGATATTGATCTAAACTGATTCGGAACAAACATCCTCAGTGGAGTCAAATTAGATGCATTTTAGTATCCCACATCACTAAAATTCCACTTGATGCCTCGAAGAAAGGGCTAGCAACCCAATCTGTAAACCTAGAAAACCAAACACTCTAAATCAACAAAGCATCTGTCTCTTGAAACATGACAATATCTGGACATACCTTAGAGATCACCTCTTTAGCCTTTCTCCTCTCAAGAATACTTCCTAGACCATTCACATTCAAAACTAATTATCTCCATGATGGAATGTCTTTCTCTTTTATATTTTAGGCTATCATAAAAATTGTGGATGACAGCTTCTGGAATTCTAATCTATTTCTATTCTTTTTCATCACATACATTCTAGGAGAGATTCAACATCATCTCCTTAGCCGATGGCCCAACTAATTGGATTTGAAACTCTCCAAATTAGCATTGGGGTTCTCATGTTCGAAACCTGTTGAAATAGGCTTTAAAGCAACAAGTTTTTAAGTGCCCAAGTAAGTTTATCACCAGTTACATTAGAGGATTAGGGTTCATCTCACAATCACCACCTTATAAAACTGCTGCGGAAAGAAAAAAAGAGGCATAAGGTCCAAACAAGAAAAAGTTCCACGGAATTTATTGAAACTCTAGAATGTAAAGAAGGTTTAGTCCTCCATTCTTGTACTTTAACTTTGGCAAAAACATTAAGTTCCCTCAACTTTGGCTGGGGTACAAAGTTAAGTTTGCTTCCTTTAGTTATACAAATAATTAAGTTATCCTCGCCTTGGTGAGGGGTACAGAATGTACAAATAATTTTCCCTGCCTTAACCAATGGGTAGAAAATAATTTTTTGTCCTTGATGGGGTACAAATTCTTAATTTTCTCCAGTAAGGCAATTGTGCAATTATGTTACTGTAGATCAATTCTCATTATCTGAAAAATCTTTTCTAGTTGGTGACTACTTTGCTAAGAGATTTCCAAATTATTTACACAACATAAACACAAGTTAGATATCTAAATTATTTACATAACATAAACACAAGTTAGATATCTCTCTTTTTTGTAGGATTGTTAAATCTTTAGCTACCTCTCATTTGACGCTACTTAATTAGGATAACATCGAGTAATTACTCTAATTACGTCATGCAAAAGCAGATCTTAACTTTATAACAGCAAAGCATGACAATTAATGCAGGAGGCGACTGTAGTAAAACTTAGCCCAAGTAATACCTTGCTCAACTATCATATTCTTGTAGAAACATGCACTGAAAATTCTATACAAGAATATAACACCCGACTTAATAAAGTGAATTTATTCAATTACGAAGGACACGTAATTGCTAGTGTCATATATACAAGTTTCTGATGAGATCAAACACTTTTTTCATTGACATGATATATACTAGTATATCAGGTATTCAATAGTGTCTATCAAATTGGTTTATGAATTTTGCTGTATATATTGATTAACATATGATAAAACATATGAGCAAGATATTGATTGATGAATTAGCATTCAATTGAGTAACTTATGATGAACAAACATAATGCTATTCATTAATTAAAACATTACATGAAGGATCTTGGAATAAGATTATTACAATAACAGCCCCATCACATCTTATGCAATTAATTTATGGGACACATTATTATTAACTCGTGGCAGAAAAATTCTCTTGGCTGTCTTCCCATGGTAATTATGGAAGAAGTGTGAAAACAAGATGTATTGAAACTTCTTTCATTTTGTTTCAGGTCAGCATACGTTATGTTGGCAAATTAAAGGAGAATGGAGAGGTTTTCAGTTCTAATATCTCCAAAGCTGCATTCAAATTTCAACTAGGTATCATCTTATCAGATTATAGATGTCAGTTTGAGATTTTATTTTTTGATTACGAGAATGTTGCTTCTCGCAGGTGCGGAAGATGTCATAGAGGGTTGGAATGTTGGTATTAATGGTATCAACAATGACCTAGACTTTATCTTCTATGTTTCTTTTCAAATTAATCATCCTAGCCTATGTTTGGAATAGATCCAGAAGTTATATAGTTCATTTACAAATCCAAACTATGTTTCACTAAGAGAAAGTTTAAATTTGTATTTGAACAAAAAAAGGTCGAGTATATGTAGAATTCTGTGTGAACTTAAAACTATATAATGATTGGATTAGGATTGTATCATTCTAATTCCATATAAACTCAACTTTTGTCATTTTAAATAGGATTTTCATCATCAAACATGGATTTGTAAGTAAATTCCAGACAAATTGTGAGTTTGTTCCAGACATAGTCTAATCGTATCTCATGATGAATTTTATTTATTTTGTTGGAGAAAATCTCTAATAATGCATCTTGTGGTTTCTAGGTATGCGGGTTGGTGAAAAAAGACAACTGACTGTTCCACCTACTTTGGGGTCTGCAAATCGGACTCATATTTTCTGTAAATAGGGATGAGTTTATAGGAACATATTTGCAGTATGATCTTTCTGGGCATATCATGACTTGTCTCTTATTTCTGTTTTGCAGTTATGGAAGTGAAGGAGTTGCTGGGATTGTACCGCCAGATTCGTGGCTTGTATTTGAAGTTGAATTGGTTAAAGTCCGATAACTGGTGTCTTCGGTGGTTGTTGCCTTAGGGTCTCCATTTTTTTGTTATTCTGGCCTTTTCCTAAATATATTACTTTGCAGAAGCAGCTTTGAACTTTTAGTTCGATAACGCTAACAAAAATGTAAACTTACCATTTGAGGTAACCATTGATTGTTTTTGTTCTTCCAGAAGGGGTAAATGGTTCCCTTGATTGTTTGGAGAAAGAAATATGCATATCTAAAGATAACATTAAAAATGGGAGTATAAGAACAAACAAAATAGGCCTTTTGTCTCCTCTTTATTAAAAAAAATTATAAAATATGAGACTTAAAAAAGTTATGCAATATTTTTCTTAATATTTATTACTTTTCTTGATGATTAGTTTTCTTATGCAAGTTACTAAAATTCATTATGTTTTTTATTTTAATACTAGTACCAGTAATAATAAGCTAACTACTAATTGCAATAAATTATGTTTTTAATTTTAGTGCTAGTTTTAGTAAAAATAAGATAATTACTAATTGTATATCACATATTTATAGTACCAAAAAACATAATTCTTAAATATTCCTGAATCTCAGCAATGTAACTATACCTGAATTTGTATATTACGTTACTTCGAACCAGCATTAAAACTTTGAACCTTTATTAAAAAATGGTGAGATCTCGACCTTGGTGCTAAATTTCAAGACTGTTGAAGTAAAAAAAAATAATAATTTATAATCACTTTCTCGTAACTAAATAGTACTTTATATATAATAGTTTAATGCCGGGTATATAAACAAATTTATTTATTAAAAAGAAAACAGGCTTGACCCGTGCTAAGTTCAGCGTGGACAAGATGGACCGTCATTAATATTTGAGCACATCTTTTGAAATGGTCTAACTTTAAAATTAAAATTAATAATTAATTGATTAAGTAATAATACCAACAATAATAATAATATTCATAATATTAATAATTATGTGTATTTTTTTTGCAGGTGCCTAATATATCAAAAATTTATTGAACTTCATATCGTGGTGAAGTAAAATCTAATTTAAAAAATAGTGTTCAAAATAAAGATTTCCAGTAATTAATTTGGATTTTGAGGATGCTAAACCAAATCTAATTTGGAACACTAACATCAAAATCAAATTAAGGATTTTAATACTTAATTAATTCTATATAGTTAAAAATTGGGTCTTAATTGGCCCAGTGTGGCACCCTTGAACTTTTAAATATTGATATTGTAATAGTACTCAGATTTTTATTTTACAAAATTTTTTAAATTCAGTATTGAAAATTATTTTATGGTATTTTTAGTTATTAGTTTTAATGTTCGAAAATATTTTTTATTCATATATTAACTTATTATTTTGTTAGAAGAATATTTAAGTTTTTTTTAGAATAAATAAAATAAAAATGAAACAGAAAAACAGAGGAGAAACTCGTGGGCAAGCTCTAAGGGAAAAAACCTGCAAGCTTGCGAACAGGCCCGCAGGGGATCACGCACGAGCTGTGTGCTGATGTGTGCCCAATGTGCGTCCCATTCGCATGCCTGTGCTTGCGCACACCTCGCCTCATGCTTGTGCTTGCGCACACGCCGCACTTGCAGCACGTCCTATCGCTGCACGCGCACGTCCCATCGTTTGCATGGTGTCTGTCGTGCACCTGCTGTGTGTTGCGTCGCTTGTTGCTGTCTCGTTTGCAGCTGCCTGTCACATCCCGTCTGCAGCTGCTTGCACCACTGCCGCTGGCTGCCACATGGCACGCATGCAAGCCACCATGTGGTGCACATGCATTTTTCTTTTTTTGGCAATTTAAAGCCTTCCTCTCCACTCTTCTCACCCATTTTCTTCTTCTTCTCCATTTGGCTGAGAGAGAGGGAAGAGAGAGAGATTAGAGAGAGAAAATAAAGAGAGAAAGAGACGGAACCAAAGGAGATCGAGAAAACTTTTTCACTCACACGATAAGTCTTCTTTTTCTCAAATTTGTTTCTTCACTAAGACTTCTAAGTTGTTCTTATATTATCCATTTCATTTATTCTAGAAATTCCTTCTAAAATCTACAGGTTGTCGAACAACCTTCTTTCTTATTCAAATTCGTAAATAACCTCGTTTTGGAAATTGAAAACTTAAAAATTTAGGTAAGGGATTTTTAATATTTTCACGAACTCTCCTATTATGTTTTCTAGATATTAAAAATGTTTAAGGATAATAAAACGTGTGATTGTTCGGTTAGTTTTCTTACATGAAATGACGTTTTGTGTTAAGGATCATAAATCACATGATGTTTAATGGGTTTAAGTGTTTTATTTTAGTGTCATGTATGGATATGAATTGTTTATTATGTCTTGGAAATGAAAGGATTATTTTATATGAAACGCCATGTGTGCAGACTGGGCCCTCGACCTCGCTTTAAGGGCAGTGGTTGAGAGGGTTACTCCATTGGGCTTGGACCTGATAAGGGAACTTGATGGTCCAATCCGAGTATATGGGCCCTTACTGGTCAAGATTGGTTTGTGGGCCCTCATTGGGTCTGGACCATAAAAATTGATAATGATTTCAAACTAATATGAGAAGTAAAAAGAGTAAAAATCTATTTGACCATTATCATTGAGGGGTTACCGATTATGACTACTACTAACTATTGGTGAATCACTCCCTGTGAATGGTACTAGCATTCCTTTTGGCGAGAGTGAAATTGCGATTGATTGTAAGGGCCATAGTGGTAAAATACATTCGTGGTCATTAGTTTTCAATTGTGATTGTATGGCCACAATGGCAAAGTATAATAGTGGTAATTAGTTTTCAACTATTATATTGTATATCGAACTGAATTATTTTCCATTCACAGTGGTAGTTGGAGATCCCTTCTGTCAACTGTTGATATAGTTTAAAATAACTTCGCGCGAAGATTTGTAAAACCTGTAATTAAATCAAACCGTTTAACTGTCTAACAACGAATGTTGATTGGTTTCCCATGCTTATGTAGTTTCCTTGAATTGAATATGTGTTCATTGCTCTGTCATGTCGTGCCATGCTATAGTTGGTTCAATTAATTTTAGTTATATTTCTCATTGTTCCGTGATGTCATTGAGTTTATTATGTCTCACTGTTATCTTCTTACTGCTTATGTTTGGGACTAACAATTAAATTAAAAGTAAACATTTTCTTGGTATTTCAAAATAAATATGTTCGGCGACAAGTCTAGAGGTAAATCGTTAACTTTGAAGGTAATGACATGTTTTGAAAATAAATAACCTTTAAAACTTTAGTACTATAGTTTAAATACTATCTCCCTTACTGAGTTTTATGAAATTCACCCCAATCCATTTCCCCTAAATGATGATGATAGTGAGGAATCACTTCCTGAGCTATCCCTTGAAGCTTACTTGGATGATGTGATCCTAAATAACCCATTTAGTTCCAAAAATGCAATCCCATACCTAGGAGGAACCCCATAAAAATTCGAATTCCTACGAAACAATCATATGTGAGTCTTGTCCCAAATAGGAAAGTGATGCCAACATCCTTGTGTTTCCTAAATGGGAACGCCGTGAATGGGAAACTAAAATTATCCGTCACTACTTTCCTAAATGGTATTCTTCTAAAGCACGGGCCAAGTTGGTCCAAATGAAGCTTAAGTGGGAGTTGGAAACTGCAAAAGTGAAATACCATTACTTTTAATATTATTTTATTTATTTTGTGAATCGAAGGCAGGACAACGCCCCTCTTTTTAGATCTAAGGCCCGCTCTGCTGGCTGATCTAAGTAGAAGACATTGTCAGGTGGGGAGTTTGGCTGGGGCAACACATCTATTAAAATATAACAAAAGTATTTTAAGATGAGCTCAATGAGAACAAAAATTGTGTGTGGAACAAAAGGGTAAAAGCTCGTTTGATTTTGATTTCTAGTATGAATACGAACAGTGAAAGCGTGACCTATCGATTCTTTAGACCTTCAGAATTTGAAGGTAGAGGTGTCAGAAAAGTTACCATAGGGATAGCTGGCTTATGGTAGCCAAACATTCATAACGACTTTGCTTTTTTATCCTTCAATGTTGGCTCTTGCTATCATTGTGAAGCAGAATTCACCAAGTGTTGGATTGTTCACCCACTAATAAAAAATGTGAGCTAGGTTTAAACCCTCATGAGATATGTTATTTTTGCCCTACTGATATTCGTTTCGTGATAGTAATTCAACCTAGTACGAGAGGAACCGTTGATTCTTACAATTTGTCATCGTACTTGGTTGAAAAGCCAGTGGCGTTAAGCTATCGCATGCTGGATTATGACTGAATGCCTTTAAGTTAGAATCTGGACTAGAAGCGACGCACGTGCTCGTCACCCAATTTCTGAGCCTCAGTAGGGGCCTTCCGTCCCTAAAGGAACGTGTCATTGGCCAAGCCCGCTGAATAGAA
This sequence comes from Carica papaya, assembly GCF_054855325.1. Lineage (NCBI taxonomy): Eukaryota > Viridiplantae > Streptophyta > Magnoliopsida > Brassicales > Caricaceae > Carica > Carica papaya. The sequence goes on along the minus strand of NC_142312.1, from coordinate 14,438,199 downwards.
GTGTCGTGCAAGCTGGCTTGAAGTACGATTCCAACTGAACAGTGAGTAGAATCCTTTGTAGATGACTTAAATACGCAATAAGATATTGGAAGTGGTAGAGTGGTCTTGCTTCCACAATCCACTGAGATTAAATCATTTTTTACACCGATTCATCCCTCCCCTCCCTCCTCCACTCTAAACTCATCTCTCATTCCCTATTCAGGCAATGAAGCTATTGGGCCTCGTGCTAGGCCCGTGACCCTCCTCCCCACCCCTAGAGTTATTTATTCGAGTTCAGATTGCTTGACAAACAACCGAGTCCTTTCCACATTTGCGTTGAATATCACAAAGTCCTATGAACCCAAAATTATTTACCCATTGACGTTGACGTGTGCAGGTCAACCTCGCCCACAATGGGGCATTGCACACAGGCCTGTCCCGCGTGCACACAAGCCAACGCGCTGGCATGCCCCGTGTGCTAGGGTGTCGTACGCTGACATGCCCCGTGGGCGCGCAGGGGTGTTGAGTGCACTTAGGGATGTCGGGCGCACTAGGGTGCCGAGCGCGCTGGGATGCCCCACGCATATTGGGGTGCCGCACACTAACATTCCCCCATGCATGCTGGCATGCTTCGTGCGTTAGGGGTGTCGAGCGTGCTGGGTTGCTGCGCGCAGGGTTCCTGAGCGCACTAGCATGGGTCCCGCGCATGCAGGGGTTCTGAGCGTGTTAACATGCCCCGTGCACGCAGGGGTTCTGCGTGAAGGCCTATTCCGTGTGCGTGCCTACAAGCACTGCGCGCAGGCCTGCCACATGTATGCGTAGTGACACCGCGCGCAGGCCTACCCTGCACGCGTTGACATGGTATGACCCCTACCCCTTTGTGCTAAAAACGTTGTATTTTTGCCGAGTGTGGTTATTTTGCCCTACATTGTGCAAAAAAACACGTTTTTAGGTTGTCATGTCAATACTTTTTTTGCTCGTTATCACTTGTTAGTATGAAAATTTTCCTCCTTATGGTGCAATGTTTGCTTGCCTCATGGCCATGGGCACATCCATGCATTACCATTATGGAGGTAGTTTTGTTTTATTGGAAATATGTGTATCTAAGGGCTGCAATATTGAAGATTATTCACTATAACAATATATATTGACATTGTAAATGTTCACAAATAGTTTTTAAACCTTAAAAAATATATATATATTTTTTAATTTTCGTATTTTTTTCAAAAAATAAAAAAAGATATTTTTTGTTAAAAAATTTTCTCATTTTTTTCCTATGATAGATACCATTATTCTTTACATGTGTATAAAAAATCAAGTGAAAATTTGAAGAAATAAATTTTTTATGATCCATTCATCTACTCAATCATTATGATACTTTTTCCTACCAATAATGATTTTGCAAATAAGACTGGGTCCCAAATTGTAGTATGGAGAAGCGTCCTCAGCGACAGACCAGGGTCCAAGTATCTTGGAAGGGGCAGCTGGAGATGGTGAGAGCCTTGTCCTGCCTGTACCTTGTCGCACCACGAGACGTTGTTAACGAGTTCAGTTTTAGGCGAATGCAGCCCAAATAAGGTGGTAAATTTCGTCTAAAGCTAAATACGGGTGAAAGACCGATAGTGACCAAGTACCATGAGGAAAAGATGAAAAGGGCTTGAAAAGATAGTCAAAGAGTGCTTGAAATTATCAGGAGGGAAGTGGATAGGGGCCGGTGGTGTGCCTCAGTTGGATGTAGAACAGCAAGAGCCAGTTTATCGATCGACTGGGGGTGCGGATCGACGCGGATCGGGATGGTAGCCCAAGTTCGGGCTCTTAATATGCCTGTAGAGATGTCGTCGCCTCAATTGTGGATGGTAACGTGCGCCTCACTGTGCACTTCAACATCTGCGCACTCTTGGCATCGGCCTATGGGCTCCCCATTCGAACTGTCTTGAAACACAGACCAAGGAGTTTGACATGTGTGCGAGTCAACGGGTGAGTAAACCCGTAAGGGGCAAGGAAATTGATTGGCGAGATCCTTCGTGGGTGCATCGCCGACCGACCTTGATCTTCTGAGAAGGGTTCGAGTATGAGCAGGCCTGTCATGACCCAAAAGATGGTGAACTATGCCTGAGTGGGGCGAAGCTAGAGGAAACTCTGATGGAGGCCCACAGCGATACGGACGTGTAAATCATTCGTCTGGCTTGGGTATATGGACGAAAAACTAATTGAATCGTCTAATAATTGGTTCCCTTTGAAGTTTCCCTCAGGATAGCTAGAGCTTAGATGCGAGTTCTGTCAGGTAAAGCCAATGATTAGAGGCATCGGGGGTGCAACACCCTCGATCTATTCTCAAACTTTAGATAGGTAGGACAGGACAACTACTTCATTTAGCCGTCCCACAGAATCGAGAGCTCTAAGTGGGTCATTTTTTGTAAACAGAATTGGCAATATAGGATGAATTGAAAGCTGGGTTACGGTGCCCAACTGCACGCTAACCCAGAACCCACAGAGGGTATTGGTCGATTGAGATAGTAGGACGATAGTCATGGAAGTCGAAATCTATTAAGGAGTGTGTAACAACTCAATTACTGAATTAACTAGTGTAAAAAATGGATGGTGCTTGAGCGTGCGACCTATACCCAGCTATCAGGATAAAGGCTAGGCCCCGATGAGTAGGAAGGTGTGTTGGTTGCTATAAAATCTTGGGCACAAGCCCGGGTAGAGCGGTTGCAGGTGCAGATGTTAGTGGTAGTAGTAAATATTCAAATGAGAACTTTAAAGGCCGAAGAGGAGAAAGGTTCCATGTGAATGACACTTGCACATGGGTTAGTCGATCCTAAGAGACAGGGGGAAGCCTGTTCGATAGCGCCTCAGCACAAGCTCCGAAAGGAGATCCAGTTAAAATTTTAGAACCAGGACATGACAGCTGACGGCAATGTTAGGTAGTCCGGAGACGTCAGTGGGGGCCTCGAAAAGAGTTATGTTTTTTGTTTAACAGACTACCCACCCTGGAAACGGCTCAGTCAAAGATAGGGTTTAGAGGTTAGAAGAGCATCACATATCGCATGGTGTTCAGTGCGCCCCCGGCAAACCTTGAAAATCAAGAGGACTAAGTGCTTCCCATGCCTGGTCATACTCATAACCACATTAAGTCTTCAAGGTTAACAATCTCTTGTTGATGGAATAATATAGGTAAGGAAAGTTGGCAAAATGGATTTGTAACCTTGGAAAAAGGGTTGGCATTAAGGACTGGGCATGGAGTTCCCAGCCACGAACTCGTCAACTGTCGATGGACAGCTCATGCTACTCCCGTAGCGAGAGTAGGTCATCACATGCTGAGCGGGGGACATACTGGGAATGGCTCCCTCGCAGGGGCAAGGCCCCCGGGCGTCAAACAGTCGACTTAGAATTTGTACCGACAAGGAAAATCTGACTGTTTAATTAAAACAAAGATATATGATGGTCCCTTGTTGATGCTCACGCAATGTGATTTCTACCCAGTGCTTTGAATGTCAAAGTGAAGAAATTCAACTAAGCGCGGATAAACGACGAGAGTAACTGTGACTCTCTTAAGGTAGCGAAATGCCTCGTAATCTAATTAGTGACGCGTATGAATGGATTAATGAGATTCCTACTGTCCCTGTCTACTATCCAGTGAAACTACAGCCAAGGGAACAGGCTTGGGAGAATTAGCAGGGAAAAAAGACTCTGTTGAGCTTGACTCTAGTCCGACTTTGTAAAATAACTTGAGAGGTGTAGGATAAGTGGGAGCTGGAAACGGTAAAAGTTAAATACTACTATTTTTAATGTTATTTTACTTATTTCGTGAATTGGAGGCGAGACAACATCTCTTTTTTTAGATCTAAGGCCCGTTTCGCGGGTCAATCCGGGTGGAAGACATTGTCAAGTGGGGAGTTTATCTAGAGCGTTACATCTATTAAAAGATAACATAGGTGTCTTAAGATGAGCTCAATGAGAATAGAAATCTCATGTGCAAAAAAAGGGTAAAAGCTTATTTGATTCTGATTTTCAGTACGAATATGAATCGTGAAAGCTTGGCCTGTTGATCATTTAAACCTTCGAAATTTAAAGGTAAAGGTGCTAGAAAAGTTACCACAGGGATAATTGGCTTGTGGCAGCCAAACGTTCAAAGCGACATTGCTTTTTTATCATTCGATGTCGGCAATTCCTATCATTGTGAAGCAAAATTCACAAAGTGTTGGATTTTTCACCCACCAATAGGGAATGTGAGTTGGGTTTAGATCGTCGTGAGACAGATTAGTTTCACCTTACAGACGCCCGTGTCGCGATAGTAATTCAACCTAGTATGAGAGAAACCGTTGATTCGCACAATTGGTCATCGCACTTAGTTCAAAAGCCAATGGTGTGAAGTTATCGTTCCCTGGATTATGACTGAATGCCTTTAAGTCCGAATTTGGGCTAGAAGCAATGGACGTGTCTGCTACCTGATTGCCAACCCTCAGTAAGGGTCTCCCGGCCCCAAAAGGCACGTGTCATTGGCCAAACCCGTTTGCTGAAAGTGTTGCACGGGCTGCCTTGAAGTACGATTCCCACCGAGCAGTGGATCTCAGTCCTTTACAGAAGACTTAAATACATAGTGGGGTATTGTAAGTGGCAGAGTGGTTTTGCTGTCACGATCCATTAAGATTCAACTATTTATTACACCGATTCGTCCCTCCCCTCCCTCCCCCACTCCAAACTCATCTCTTATTCCCTCCCCAAGCCACGAACTACTGGGTCCTGCGTGGAGCCTACAACCCTCCTCCCCACCCCTAGAGTTATTTGTCTGAACCCGAGTTGCTTGACAAATAACCAAGTCTTTCCCGCACTTGTACCGAATATCACTGAGTCCCCCGAACCCAAAATTATTTGTCTAATAACATCGACGTGCGTGGGAAAATCTCATGAGCATTGGGGCGTCGCACACAGACCTGTCCCACGTGTGCAGTGGGTGCCCAGTGTGTGCAGTGGTGCCTAGCGCGCCTAGGGGTGCCTAGCGCGTGCAGGGGTGCTGTTCGCGTAGGGATGCTGAGCGTGTTGTCATGCCCCACGCGCGCAGGGGTGTCGAGCACACTAGTTTGCCCCATGTGCATAGGGGTGCTGAGCGCTCTGGCATGCCTCGCGAGCGGTCGGGTGCAGCATGCTGGCAAGCCTCCGCGCGCGTATGGGTGTTGCACATGTTAGGTTGCTTCTCGGTGGCATGCCTCCCTTGCACGCGCGTAGGGTTCCTGAACGTGCAGGCATTCCCTGCGTGTGTGGGGGTGTCGCGCGCAATGGTGCCACACGCTTGCCTGCCCCACGCACACTGACATGGTACGACCCCCACTTTTTTGTGCTAAAAATATGGTATTTTTGTCGAGTGAGGTTTTTTTCCCTTACATTTTATTAAAAAAATGCATTTTTAGGATGGTATATCAATACCTTTTGTGCTTGTTATTGCTCATTGGTATGAGAAGTTTCCTCCCTATGGTGTCAAGGTTTCTTGCTTCGTGACCATGGACACAACCATGGGGCTTAGGACATGCCTTACCCTCCACATGCATGACCATTGTGGAGGTAGTTTTGTTTTATTGCAAAAATTTGTGTCTAAGGGTTTGGATATTGAAGATTATTCACTATAACAACATATATTGACATTGTAGATGTTCCCAAATAGTTTTTAAACCTTAAAATATTTTTTTTTTAATTTTTATATATTTTTTTAAAAAATTAAAAATAATATTTTTCATCATCAATTTTTTTTTTCTTTTTTCTATGATAGATACCATTATTCTTTACATGTGTACAAAAAATCAAGTGAAAATTTAAAGAAATAAATTTTTTATGACCCATTCATCCACTCAAGTATTATGATGTTTCTTCCTGGCAATAGTGATTTTGCAAATAAGACTCTTTAAGGGAGGGGGGGAGGGAAGGGGGGCATCTTGCAAGAGCCTTGGAAGGCTCTTGCCTCGCTGTGGGTGATGGGTATCTAGGGACTTAAGCCCTCCCTCCCCCAATCGATCCCAAGTGGTGCCGGACATCAGGTCCAACCATTGCGATGACAGTTTTTCGGCGAGCCGTGGGCAGAGTGCATGGGTGCAATTTTTTCATTGGGCACAATTTGCATGCAATCATTGAGGCAATGATGGTATTTATATGAATGCTTAGTCCGATGAGCCAATAGATACCAGACATATGCAATGATGGCACGGTGCTTGTGCTTGAGCTTGTGTATGTGTAGGGGGCTTATCCGTATGGTTGGGCATGCTAAGCTTCATGTGGAGCAAAGGGCACTCACCCAGCCATGGTGTATTGTCGCCCCGCTATGGGCAATTGTTGCTTAATTAGGACGTTGTCTCGCGCTAGACGTTTCTCCTCGTCGGTCTAAGGTCCCTCGGTCCCTCTCGGGTTTATTGCGCTAAGTTGCATAGGTGCGGTGTGCCGATGGTAATGGAATGCTCTCGATCGACGTTACTCTCACGTGTTCTGCTCGTTTTGTATGCTTAGTGCTTACACCGTAGTGCCTGGCAGCCTCAGTCCCTCTCTAGTTTATCACACTAAGCTACATAAGTACGGTGTGCGATGGTAGTGGAATGCTCTCGATCGACATTAATCTCATGTGTTTCGCTCATTTCGGTGCACTAGTTGCTTATGCCATGGTGTGCGGTACACTCGGTCCTTCTCCGATTTATCCCGCTAAGCTGCATAGGTGCAGTATACCGATAGAAGATCGATAAAAGTGGAATACTCTCGATCGACGTTAGTCTCATGTATTCTGCTCGTTTCGGTGCGCTAGTTGCTTATAGCGCGGTGCGCGGTGCCTCTGTCCCTCTCGAGTTTATTGCGTTAAATTGCATAGGTGCAGTGTGCCGATGGTAGTGGAATGCTCTCGATCGACATTAGTCTCATGCATTTTGCTCGATTCGGTGTGCTAGTTGCTTATGCCACAGTGTGTGGTGCCCTCAGTCCCTCACGGGTTTCTTGCGCTAACCTGCATAGTTGTGGCGTGCCGATGGTAGTGGAATACTCTTGGTGGACGTTAGTATTACGTGTTCTGCTCGTTTTGGTGCTCTAGTTTCTTATGCTATGGTGCGCGGGGTGCCTCAAGTCCCTTCTCGATTTTTTTACGCTTAGCGGCATAGGTGCTTGTGCGCTTACATAACTTGGATCAGATTTGATGCAAGTCTCTTGTGTCCAATTTGTTAGGTGTGCTTGTCGCATGTGTTGTGCAGTGCGGTGCCCCTAGTCCCTTCTTAGTTTTTTCCCACTTAGTCGCACTTAACAAATTGGACACTCGATTGGTGTAACTCTCTTGTGTTCAAGTCTTTCGGTGTGCTTGTTGCCTATTGTACGTGCGTCGTGTGAGTAGTGATTCGATTGTGCGTGTTGGTAGGCTCCATGCTTTGTGCATCGAACTGTTGAGCCACACTCCACTTTATTGAGATCTGCTATTACGATGAATGCTCTAGGGGTCATGCGGGATCCTGTGCTATGTACCTGTTTTAATGGAACGATTGAGTAGCGTGTTGCATTTAAGATTGTACTCCGATTGGCGTGCGATGTGGACTCTAGCTGCACCTTCTTTCTCCAGCATGCTCCACACCCCCGTGGAACTGTCATGATGCAGTTGGCCATAGTTGTTCTCTTAGATGCAGAAAAGTTAAAGGGTGGGTGGGACTTGTTTCCATGTTGCCCCATTCGTTTTTACGTTTCTGAACGACAATCGTGACTGTTTTGGGCTCTCCTCAACTGTTTGTTTTGGATTTGTCTATGTGGATCCATTGTTGCAAAGGATTGCTACCTGGTTGATCCTACCAGTAGTCATATGCTTGTCTCAAAGATTAAGCCATGCATGTGTAAGTATGAACTAATTCAGACTGTAAAACTACGAATGACTCATTAAATCAACTATAGTTTGTTTAATGATATTTGCTACTCAGATTACCGTAGTAATTCTAGAGCTAATACGTACAACAAACCCTGACTTCCGGAAGGGATGCATTTATTAGATAAAACATTGACGCAGGCTTTGGCCATTATTCTGATGATTCATGATAACTCGATAGATCGCAAGGCCATCGTGCCGGTGACGCATCATTCAAATTTTTGCCTTATCAATTTTCGATGGTAGGATAGTGGCCTATCATGATGGTGATGGGTGATGGAGAATTAAGGTTCGATTCTAGAGAGGAAGCCTGAGAAATGGCTACCACATCCAAGGAAGGCAATAGACGCGCAAATTATCCAATCCCGACACAGGAAGATAGCGACAATAAATAACAATACTGGGCTCTTCGAGTATAATAATTGGAATGAGTATAATATAAATCCTTAACGAGGATCCATTGGAGGGCAAGTTTAGTGCTTGCAGCCATGGCAATTCCAGCTCTAATAGCATATATTTAAGTGTTTGCAGTTAAAAAACTCGTAGTTGGACTTTGGGTTGGATCAGCCAGTCTGCCTATGGTGTGCACCGGTTGGCTCATCCCTATTTTTAGTGATCCGCTCCTACCCTTAATTGGTTGGGTCGTGCCTCCGGCGTTGTTACTTTGAAGAAATTAGAGTACTCAAAGCAAGCATACGCTCTGTATACATTAGCATGGGATAACATCATAGGATTTCAGTCCTATTTTAATGGCTTTCGGGATCAGAGTAATGATTAACAAGGACAGACTGGGACATTCATATTTCATAGTCAAAGGTGAAATTCTTGGATTTATGAAAGACGAACAACTGCGAAAGCATTTGCCAAGGATGTTTTCATTAATCAAGAACTAAAGTTGGGGGCTCGAAGATGATCAGATACCGTTATAGTCTTAACCATAAATGATGTCGACCAAGGATCAACGGATGTTGCTTTTGGGACTCCGCTGACACCTTATGAGAAATCAAAGTCTTTAGGTTCTGGGGGGAGTATGGTCGTAAGCCTGAATGATGCGGAGCCCCAAGACCTTTACTTGAACCATAGAACTCTTCAATCAGTTTAGAACAGAATTTAGATCATAAGTAAAAAAGAATCAAATTTGTTCAATCACCCAAATTGTAGAAGTGAAATAGAACCCAAAAAAGATAAATGATATCCCTTGAACCCAATCCAAACAAGCACCAAGAACAATTGAAATAGGAAATCAAAATGGAAATACAAGTGATAATAATTGCATTCCAAATCAACACCTTGTGCATAAAATGAAAAGAAAGCCAAAACGCTCTCAACTCAATTCTGAAATATTTGATTACAACTCTTGATGTCCATAAAGAAGAGTTCCTTTGGTATTTATACCCAAAGAAATCAATGATAAGTTACAACACAATAATTACAATTGTAACTCCAACAATAACTAAGCTAATTATGTGATAATTACGATTGTAACTCCAACAATAACTAGACTAATTATAAGCATGTAATTGTTATGTAACTCCAATTTTCTTAACCAACACCACTAATTATTTGTGGCACCATATAGTTATAGGCTCATTCTTGTAATAACACTGAGACAAGATTTAAACCCAAAATGAGTTACACTTGACTATATGGGCTTAATTAACTCAAACTAAAATAAAATAATCGAAAATTCTTAAAACAGCCCATACACAAGTCTTATTCACCAATTACTAATAAGACTCAAATAAGCCCAAATTATCCCAAATCATTTAAACCCAATTAAAGTTATGAATTTGGGCTGTTCAAAAAGCTCATATTTGAACTTTCCACGATTGGCCAGCCCATCATCCATATGTTTTTGAGTGAAAACTTGGAGCAACTCTTTAAGCTTCTTTACCTTTGATCTTGTTACTGGTCTGCTGAAACTTTCCAGGTTTGGAACTCTATTTGTGTTCACGTCATTTGAAATTTGCTATAAGTCATCTTTTGATGCTCCTTGAGTATCTTGAGTGTTTTTAGCCTTGTTTGCATAATTTTCCCTCCCCTCAAAAGGATTCATCCTCGAATCAATTCCTGTATCAATTTTAAAAGAGGATAAATCAGATATGTTAAATGTAGTCGAAACACTATACTCACATGGTACCACTTTGTAGGCATTTTCATTGGTTTTGGCTATGATTTGAAATGGACCATCCCCACGAGCATCCAACTTAGATTTTCGTTTTGATGGAAATCATTCCTTACGCAAATGAACCCATATCCAATTTCCGGGTTCAAATGAAATCTGGCGCCTTCCTTTATTGACATGAGATGCTACTTGTTCAATTTTCTTTTCAATGTTCTATCTTGCTTTTTCATTAATTGATTTAACCATTTTGGCTTTCTTATGTCCATCCAAATTAGAAATGTCACTTATAGGAATATGCAACAAATCAAATGGAGTTAAGGGATTAAAACCATACACAATTTCAAAAGGAGAAAACCCAGTAAAAGAATGTATACTCTGATTATAAGCAAATTCAACAAATGATAGCATATCTTCCCAAGTTTTAACATTCCTTCCAATTAAAGCACGTAATAATGTACTAAGTGTTCTATTTACTACTTCAGTTTGACCATCCATTTGTGGATGTGAAGTAGTAGAAAATAAAAGTTAGGTCCCAAGTTTGGACCACAAAACTCGCTAAAAGTGGCTTAAAAACTTAACATCCCTATCGGACACAATGGTTTTAGGAATGCCATGCAGTCTAACAACTTCGCAGAAAAATAAATCCGCTATGTGTGTGGCATCATCTGTTTTGTGAGATGGTATAAAGTGTACCATTTTAGAAAAACGATCAACAACAACAAATATTGAGTCTCGATATTTTCTAGTACTAAACAAACCAAACAAAAAATTCATAGAAATATCGACCCAAGGATGTGTAGGAATGGGTAATGGCATATATAATCCATGTGGTTGAATTATATAAGATGCACATGAGATGCACCGCGCACAAATTTTCTCAACATATTTGTCCATATTAGGCCAAAAGAGATGTTCATGTAAAATATCCAAGCTTTTGTCAATCCCAAAATGTTCCATTAAACCACTATTATGTGTTTCACGAACAAGCAACTCCCTAATAGAACTATTATGCACACATAATTTTTCCTTTTTAAATACAAAACCATCATGCCTATAAAATTCTTGAAATGACGCATGTTCACAAGCCACATAAATATTTAAAAAATCACTATTATGCACATACAATTCTTTGAAATGCTCAAATCTCAACAACTTTTTAGAAAGAGTAGAGATAAGACTGTACCTTCTTGAAAGTGCATCAGCTACCACATTTTCTTTTCCTTGCTTATATTGGATCACATATGGGAAAGACTCTATGAATTCCACCCATTTTGCATGTCGTTTATTAAGCTTGCCTGCCCTTTCAAATGCCTCAAAGATTCATGATCGGTGTGAATCACAAATTCCTTTGGTAACAAATAATGCTGACATGTCTCTAATGCTCTTACCAAAGCATAAAACTCTTTGTTATAGGTGGAATAATTCAATTGTGCACCATTGAGCTTCTCACTGAAGTAAGCAATGGGTCTTTTATCATGCATAAGAACAACACCTATCCCAAGCCCAGAGGCATCACATTCAATTTTAAAAGTTGAATCAAAATTAAGCAATCTTGATAAAGGCGCATTACATAACTTTTCTTTCAATAAGAAAAACACATATTCTTGTTCTTTTTCCCAAACAAACCCTTTATCTTTTTTCATGATTTCAATTAAAGGGGCAGTAACGGTGCTAAAATCTTTTACAAATCTCTTATAGAAACTTGCCAAACCATGAAAACTACGCACCTCACTTATACTTTTAGGTGTCAGCCACTCTTGAATATCCTTTACCTTTTCACTATCTACCTCGATTCCTTTTGCACTCATGATATATCCTAAGAAAATGATGCGATCAATGCAAAATGTATATTTTTTCATGTTAGCATATAGTTGAAATTTGCACAATGTGTCAAACACTTGCCTCAAATTGATGACATGCTCATCAATAGATTTGCTATACACAAGAATGTCATCAAAGTAGATAACCACAAACTTTCCAATAAATTCACGTAAAACATGGTTCATTAAATGCATAAAAGTACTTGTCGCATTAGTTAAGCTAAATGGCATAACCAACCACTCATATAACCCTTGTTTTGTTTTAAAAGTAGTTTTTCATTCATCTTCTGGTTTCATTCTTATTTGGTGATAACCACTTTTAAGATCAAATTTAGAAAATACACAAGCACCATACAACTCATCTAACATATCATCAAGTCAAGGTATTGGGTGTCGATATCTTACCGTTATTTTGTTGACGGCTCTACAATCAATACACATATGCCAACTACCATTTTTTTTTGGGTACTAATAAGACGGGCACTGCGCATGAACTTAAACTTTCTTGAATGTGCCCCTTTTGTAAGAACTCCTCTACTTGCCTTTGAAGCTCTTTGCTCTCCTTGGGATTGTTCCTATAGGCTGGTCTATTTGGTATGGTAGCCCCGGGAATGAACTTAATTTGATGCTCAATCCCTCTCAAAGGTGATAAACCTTGAAGTAGATCATCGAGAAAGACATTACTAACTTCCTATAAAACTTCAACCACAACACTTAGTAAAGAAGGGTCAAGTTCGTTAGTTGAGAAACAATCTTCCTTGTACATGAGTACAATCATTGGCTTGTTAGAAAATAAAGATTTTCTCACATCTCTCATTTTAGCATAAAAGCTCATTTTCTCTCCCTTATTCTTTTATATGGTCGAACACACCTCTCTTTCTTTTCCTTTTGATCTTCATTTTTCCACTCTAATTTTCTCTCACTCTCTTTTCTTTTCTCTTTTTCTTTTTCTTTTCTTTTTCTCTCGGCCTCTCTTTGTGCAAATTCATCATGGGACTTTTTAAGTTGCATGTGGTCTTCAAAAACTTGTTTAGGGGTTAAAGGAAGAAGAGTATACTTTTTGCCCATTTTTTCTACCATGTACCTATTGAGATAACCATCATGCATCACTCTCCTATCACATTGCCATGGTCTACCCAATAAAATATGACTAGCTTGCATAGGAACTACATTACATGTCACCTCATCACTATATTTTCCAATATTAAAAGGCACCCTCACTTGCTTATTAACTCTCATCTCCCCACTATTGTTAAGCCATTGCAGTTTATAAGGTTTAGGATGTTTTATAGTTTCCAAACCCAGTTTATCAACAAATAAGGTACTAGCCAAATTTACACAACTACCCCCATCAATAATCATGTTACACAATTTTTCATTCACTAGACATCTAGAATGAAAAATGTTCTCTCTTTGCAACTTAACCCCCTCATCATCGTTCCTTACTTGTGTATTCAAAGCACGCCTAAAAACTAACAATCTACCTTCCATAGGTGTTTTCCCATCACTACAATCCTCCAAATGAGGCATTTCATCCTCCACATCACTCTCATCATCCGTTTCAACACCATCACCACGCATCACCATTACCCTTTTATTTGGACATTGAGATGCAATATGAACAAAGCCCAAGCATCTAAAACACTTGATATCTCTATTTCTAGGAGTTTGAGAGTTAGAAACACCTTTATTTTTATTATTATTAGCATCTTTTGGCTTGGTTTTGTCATCTCTTTTGAATTGGACAGCTTTGTTATCTGCCTTCCAATTCGGCCTCCAATTGGAATTTTGGGCCGAATAAGTGTTGGCTTGCCTTGTGTTCCCCTTTCGTTTTAATTGTCTTTCAATCTTTATAGCCATGTCACCATATCATCAATCTCCACATAATGTTGAAGCTCTACAATGTTGGCTATGTCTTTGTTAAGGCCATTTAAGAACCTTGCCATAGTAGCTTCCCTATCCTCTTCAATATTAGCCCTTATCATGGCTATCTCCATCTCTTTGTAGTAGTCTTCTACACTCTTGTTCCGTTGTATAAGGCCTTGCAATTTTTGATGTAAGTCCCTATAGTAGTGAGTAGGAACAAAGTGCCTTCTCATGATAGCCTTTATTTCGGCCTAAGTGGAAATAGGTCTCTCTCTATTTCTACTTTTACTTATGATGAGTTGATCCCACCACACAATGGCATACGCTCCAAACTTCACGGTCGCAAGCTTTATCTTTTTCTCCTCTGAATAATTGTAGCACTCAAAAATAAGCTCCATCTTGCGCTCCCATTTAAGATAAGCATTTGGATCATTCTTGCTTAGAAATGATGGGATTTTCATTTTGATGCTCCCAATGTTTTTTATCAAGATCGTTTCGACCCCTACTATAATTTCGACCTTCATTGACCAAAGTAGCTTGCTCATCAAATTCTTCCTCCACTTCCTCATCAAAAGGTGGTGTTGGAAGTCTTCTTGCCCTTGGATTAGTTTGGGAAGCTTCCCATCTCATGGAATTTAACTCGCTTTGTTGTTTCTCTAGTTTCTCATTCTGTTGCCAATAGCTAGTTGAATCCTCTCAAATTGTTGTTGCATTGCTTTGAGGATGAATTCTTGATCTTTTGATGTTCTTTCACTCCCTTGTGGCTCCATCTTCAAATATGAAATTTTAATGACAAATAAAATAGATTGCAACCTCACAAATCACTCCCTCACGTGTTTACTCTCGTAGTATGGGCACTCGTGTTTCACTCAATTTTGGCTTTTACCCTCTTTTGAGCTCACACTCTTTTGCTTTTTACCACTCAAGCAATCTTTTATACATTTATACAGAAGGACGAATTCAAACAATAATTAATTATCATTATGTACTTAATTTTAATTAGAGATAACAAAGAATTCTTAAAGAAACAAGATACACGAATTCAACTTTAGAAGCAAACTAGAATAATCTAAACAATGAAGAGCACACACTTGATATAGAAATAAGTGTATGATAATTTTTATATTAATTAAGTAACAACAAATTAATATTATTACCTCAAGATGTAATAAGAAGTAAATAGTCAGAAATATTAAATGAAAACTAAAGATGTAAGGAAAAAAAATGGTAAATCTGAAATTTAATGCACGAAACTTATAATTCTCTAATAGAACCATAAATTATCACCCAAAATACTCAAATTAAGTGAAACAAAAAGTTTTGGATGAAAACAAACTCAATTGAGATAAGTTGTTTCCAAATAGCCACAAAAATTACACAAACAATCTCAACCAAACAAATAGCCTTAAAACGAATTTTCCTTTTAAATTTTAAATGTATTTGAATATTATATGAGATAAATAAAAGAAAAATAACAGCAAGTATTTCAATTACACAAGGTGGAATTAGTTGAAATGGGTTTTGCACAATTAAGCAAATTAGGCTAATCTGATTTTTTTTTTGTTGAATGCAAATTTGTCATTTTTTTTGCAAGAAATATTGAAAATAAAGATAACAAAATAAGAAAATACTAATTTACTTGGTGAACCAATGCTATGATACCAAATGATGCGGAACTCCAAGACCCTTACTTGAACCTTAGAATTCTTCAATCGGTTTAGAACGGAATTTAAATTACAAGTAAAAAGGAATCAAATTTGTTCAATCACCCAAATGGTAGAAGTTAAATAGAACCTAAAAAAGATAAATGATATCCCTTGAACCCAATACAAACAAGCACCAAGAACAGTTGAAATAAGAAATCAAAATTGAAATACAAGTGATAACAATTGTATTCCAAATCAACACCTTGTACATAAAGTGAAAAGAAAGCCAAAACTCAACTCAATTATAAAATATTTGATTACAACTCCTGATGTCCACAAAGAAGAGTTCCTTCGGTATTTATAGCCAAAGAAATCAATGATAAGTTACAACACAATAACTACAATTATAACTCCCACAATAACTAGGCTAATTATAAACATATAATTATTATATAACTCCTTGTAACTCCAATCTTCTTAAGTAACAACACTAATTGTTTGTGACACCATATAGTTATGGGCTCATTCTTGTAATAACACTAAGATAAAACTTAAGCTCAAAATAAATTACATTTGATTATATGGGCTTAATTAATTTAAACTAAAATAAAACAATCCAAAATTCTTAAAACAACTCAACTAATTCAGTCCATACACAAAACTTATTCACCTATTACCAATAAAACTCAAACAAGTTCAAATTATCTCAAATCACTTAAACCCAATTAAAGTTACGAATTTAGGCTGTTCAAAAAACTCATATTTGAACTTTCCACAATTGGCCAGCCCATCATCCACATATTTTTGAGTGAAAACTTGTAGCAACTCTTTATGCTTTTTTGCCTTTGATCTTGTTACTGATCCGTTGAAACTTTTCATATTTGGAACTCTATTTGTGTTTACGTCATTTGAAATTTGCTCCAAGTCACCTTTTGATGCTCTTTGAGTATCTTGAGTGTTTTTAGCCTTATTTGCATCATTATGGAGAAACAAAAACAATATCAAATGTCTGAAAGAAAACTAGACAATTAAAAGCTATAAGAAGCTATCACATAAAGAAAAAATAGTGATGTAAGAAATGCAAGATCTTAGCATATTCAAGATTAGTCTAAACTAACCAT
The DNA here is from genome assembly GCF_054855325.1 of Carica papaya. Classification (NCBI taxonomy): domain Eukaryota; kingdom Viridiplantae; phylum Streptophyta; class Magnoliopsida; order Brassicales; family Caricaceae; genus Carica; species Carica papaya. The sequence goes on along the minus strand of NC_142312.1, from coordinate 14,421,769 downwards.
GCCCTGATCATACTAACACTTTGATGAACATAGATGTTCATAAGATAAAAAAAATTCTGTAAACTTATTAGACTCATTCTAGGATTTGAACCATGTTTTCACATAGTTTTGCCAATAATTCTTAAAAAACAAATGAAAAGTAGTTGATCAAATGAACATGCATTGCATCAATAAAAAATTTTGTAAGCATAACTCTCTAAACACATCATACCAAAGCTGTAGCAGTTTAGAACGTTAGCCTCATATCAGTAGAAAATAAATAATTCCAAAAGTAAAAGATACAACCATATAATCCTGCATCACCTTAGAACCACCAAATCTAGAACTAAAGGATTCCCATTTACTACATAAATAAAGGTTTTAACTGTATCCAACAACTACTAAATCTTTATTTGGGTGTCTGCCAATGTTTCTTAATAAAAAGAAAAAAAAAACAAACAATAAAGTGAGCAAAAAATTACTATAAAAAAATCTAAAAATTCAAAAAAAAAAAAGGATACCACAGACATCCAAATAAATAAAGTACACACATAAACGTACAGATATAGCAAGCAACATATTTGAATTATGAAAATAAATATACTAAATTTACTAATTTAAGAGACCATACCCACAATTGCAGGCCCAACATATTTGTGCCTAATCCTTTTATTTGTGCAAGAAAATGGTCACCAACATTATGTTAAACTATTTTTTAATCAAGCAAGAGGTCATTATTTTACCTGAAAATGATGTCTAATTGCTCCTATTGCCATTTCTTGCAGATAATCTAAGCCAAACCAATGAGAAAACAAAGCACCATTTGCAAATCACATGTTCTCCACAACTATCCAGATTTACACATGTGCTGATCAAAGTAATTGCAGGAAAATGATTGCAACCTTCTAAGTGTTATTATGTAGATGCAAGCATTTAGAATGTTGATAAGGTGATGCTCAAATCTAGCGTTGACCTCTTATTTTAGTTCAGTTGGGTTTTTGGAAAGTGGTCGAATAGACTGGTAAAATTAAACCACCTTCAAACACATTGTTGACTACTAAACGACAAATGACTATGCAATTAATATAATTTAATTTAATTATCTTATATACCATGCACCAACTTGTCTGCATTTCAACTGTATATATAAATTTTTAACTTGGGACTTATGAACTTTTTTGTCGTTTAGTTGGTGTATGTAGACTATCTATATATTTATATATGCATACATATGTGGAAGAAAACATAAAAAATATAAACAAATTTTTAGGTAATCCCAAATAAAACTTTCTACTCTTTTCACTTGCACGTCATGCACCGTTATTTTCTTCATATATGTTTATGTGTGTGTATATATATATATATATATATATATATATATATATATTCAACTATTAAATATTTTTTGTGTATGAGACAAGAATCAACAAAGAGAGACTACTGGAAATTAATGATTTTGATTGCCTATGGACTATGAAAGTAACACTCACCCACTCAAGCCTCAGCCAAACAAAACTTCAAGTTGGTTTAAAGAAACTACGACTAGGAACACATGAAAATTGCAGATTTAACTTTGGTACCAGAAGTGAAGTTTTGAAAAAAAATGGAAGGTAAATTAACAGAAGCGAAAAAGACTCTTTCTGATGGCCAAGCCAGACAAGGAAGCTTTGAACAAGAAAGAAAAAACTTGCTTGAAGAGCTGGCTAGGTCTGAGGCGAAGTAGGAGTACGTAGCTGCCATTTTGCATGACAAAAAAATTACTACTGCAGAACTTGAGGCTGCCAAGTCTCAGCTGCATCAGAAGCTGCAGGCATCGGTGGAAGACAAGTTTGCTTTGGAATCTAAGTTGGTCCTTACAAAACAAGATGTTGTTGATGCAAGAGAATGATGCAAGGGACCTCTCTTGTCTATATTCCTAACCAGGTAGCAAGCAGAGAAGGAAAAAATAACAGTTAGGAATAATTTTGGATGCCGATGACAACATTAGTTTGGATATATATATATATATGAAAAAAAGGAATTATCAAGAAATTTACAACTCTTACCAAGAGTTGTAAATAATAGGTGCTACTCCTCTGAAGATTACCATGCAAATTAAAAAAAATTGAGAGAGAGAGAGAGAGATATATATATATATATATATGATGTTTAATATATATATATATAGATAGAAGATAAATATATATAGACATAAGATAAAAAAGAAAACACACATTCTCCTCCTCTGTTCAGTAGCAACAACAAGGGCAAAAATTGAAGCCATATATATATAGGTGTCTATATATATGTTAAAAACTCAAATCAAATCAACAAATGAGACCCAAAACATACCAGCAATCTAATAGCAAACACAGAAAAGAGGAAAGCATACCAGCAATCTAATAGCAAAGAGAAAAACATTAGATATAAAAAAGAAAAACATCCCAGCAAATCGCAAAGGGAAGAGAAGCAGATCGAGTGATGAAGGAAGCAGATTGAGAAGAAGAGAAACAGATGGAGAAGAAGAGAAGAAAAGAAGTAGGTTAGGTTGCAGAGAAGAAAATGAAGTCTAAAATAAGGATTTTTTAAGAGTAAAATGAGAATTAGCAAATTAACGAATTAGTAGTTTTAAAAATTTATCTAAATTTTAACTTTTTGATACCATTAAATGCCCTAAACTAATTATACCATCAGCAAACAAATATAATTTTGTCATCTCATCATCATAACCTAGGTTAATGAACTACAAACTAACATGATTCAAATAGAGGATTAGAAGAGAGAGAAAACATTTATTCTAATTTTTTATAAACAACAATGAAGAAACATTAGAATAAATGTTTGGCAATAGTTATATTGCTTTTGAACTGCTTGTTAGAATTTTTGTATATTAAAGAAGGTATTTCAAAAGAACTTAAAGAATTTTTATTAAGAAGTAGTTTGACATCATCATATTCCATATTGAAAGGTTGTTATGTGCTCAAATGGGATTATGATCTTTTTGGTGAGAAATGTTTTCTTTCAAGGTCAATATTAATGGAGGAAGAAATAAAGAACCAAAATTCGGTAGACTCATCTAAATCTCAATTTAATTTGTTTTATTTATTTATTTTTTATTTTAATTCCTCAACAAGAAGCAGTCTATATTAATTAAATTTTCTTTTGATGAATACATGTGCAATGTAACTATTTCCCTCTTAAAAAAAATGAACTTTTTATTAAAAAATAAAAAAATGAAGAAATAAAAACTAATAGCATGGACCCAACAAAAACCAAATACATGCAAGAGAATTTTACTGGCAATAAATGTTTACATTATCTTATTACTATAAGAGATAGACATGCCAGGTAAGAGCTTAAGATATGAGTACCAAACTAAATCAACCCTATTAAAAGTCAACAATAAATGATTGCACAATTTTGGGATGTTAGTTTGAAATTTAATGCTCGTTGAATTAAATGTGAGCCCTATAAGTATCCCCACCCCACCAACCACCAATTTCCCAACCAAAGTAGAAGATGGCGACTCCAAAGCTTGTCGTGTTTTCTGCTCTTCTAGTTACGATTATGTTGTTTTCTCATTCCATTGCACAAGTTTATGGGACTCCTTCATCTTCTTTTCCCATTCTTGATGTTTTTAGTTCATTATAATTGTTAAGGGATATAAATCCCACATTTACCAGGCATCATCTATTATGAGAAACATAAAGATGGGCCAAAAACCCTAAAAATGGCCGTCTACCCTAAGGAAAATACAAAATAGGTCAAAAACCGGAAAGGGGTGGTCCACCCCAGACAACAATGAAAAACGAAGTTTGGAGGAAATTGTGTAGTTGTTGCCAAGACCTTAACAGATAATGCAAGGGGGACATCAAAATCATGGTCCGAACCAATGAGGGATGTTCTCTAGCAGGAATATACATCCCTCAAAGACCATATATTTCTCAAAATATCTCCAGAATCTTCATCAGTTAGCATAGGCATATAATCAACCATTCCACTCTTTTGCATAAGTTTCGAAGACTAGTCTAAATCTTTTATGGCACAATCAGATCAAATCATCATTGACAATAAAAGCATGCTGATTTGCATATTTCATACCAAGGTAAGATGTCACACATCCATTCAATGGCGTGTAGACTCTCCAAGGCTTTATCTTCTACAGTTTGAGATGTGAGATCCGACTCCAAAAGCAGGGAAGTTAATTCAGTTTCAAATGAAGAGCAAAGTTTTGAGAGGCCCATCCTTACTACTGATTTCACTTCATCATCGGCTGTAACTAATGGAGTGTGCTCATCTGCCCCTAGCATTTACTCAACCTGTTATTGAGCAGAAGTTTCAAGATCATCTCCAAACGAAGGAGATGCTCCAGCAAAGGACATGGCAAACTGAACCACTGAAAGGAAAACATCTTTCGTTGCAGTTATATCTACAGGTTGAATTCTCGATAAAATTGGCATTGCTACCGGACCCAGTTCTTAGACTGCATTTATAATTTCTTCCTCATCATTGTCTTCTGAAGGAATTTAAACAGCAAATCTCTATGTATGCTTTAGAGTCAGGACTGGAGATCTGATCAGCAAAGAACTCGCTCTTGTTTATGAGAATAAATGAGTGGGAGTAGAACCATTCAGGTCTACCCCTGGTATTTCTCAAGGCTTGGCTGCTTCAGTTGAGTCCATACAGAGAAATGAAGGATAGAAAATTCACCCTTCAGCAACTAAAAGAATAAATATCCAAATTAGACTGTACCCTTAATGAGAGTCAAAATCACAATTAATATAATTTTGACATTGCTGATCAGATCTCCTGTCCTGACTCTAAATTACAACTATCATGTTAGTCTTTTCACATTGCTGTACCTCTCTTCAGAGTTGCTTCTGGAGTCCCTGGACCCTGTTGAATCTGCTGTTGGTATTCTTCAGATCGGCGGTTTGCATTGCACTGTAAAGAGATCAGGAATTGCTGCATCCAGCATTTGGAGGCCATTTCTTGAGAAGACAGGGATGAGGAAGAAATTATAAATGCAGTCTCAGAACTGGGTTCAGTAGCAATACCCATTTTGTCGAGAATTAAACCTGTAGATAGAACTGCAACGAGAAATGTTTTCATTTCAGCGGTTCAGTTTGCTATGTCCTTTGGCGGAGCATCTCCTCCACTCGTAGATGATCTTAAAACCTCTGCTCAAGAACAGGTTGAATACATGCTAGGGGCAGATGAGCATACCCAATAGTTACAGCCGATGATGAAGTGAAATCAGTAGTACGGATGGGCTTCCCAAAAGTTTGCTTTTCATTCGAAACTGACTTATCTTCCCTGCTTTTGGAGTCGGATCTCACATCTCAGACTACAGAAGGTAAATCCTTACAGAGTCTACATGACATCGAATGGATGTGTAACATCTTACCGAGGATGGATTTAACGAAGGACTTTGTTTGTAACTGGGCAGAGATCTCTGGTAAGGTTTTAGAGATAGTAGAGGATAAGAAACCGGGATCTACAATGCTGGGTTTGAAAGTAAAGCTGATAGAAGCGACAGACAAAGTGTTGGAAGCAGTAGGGTACGGGAATGTAATCCTTCCGGCTTCAGGCCGGCTGCAATTGCTAAATTCATGGCTCCCATTTATCCGGAGGATAAAAGTGATTTTGGACGCAACAAACGAGGAGCAATCGAGCAGTACGTACAGGATGGATGAAGAGATGTGAGGAAACATTGAGGGAGCAATTGCATCATTGGTACTCGCATTGCCATCAAATGACAAAGCCAATGTTTTTGCAGATTGGATAAAGACAGAACAGATGAGATATCCTGATTTGAGGCGTTCGAAATTTGGTGTTATAGGACAAAAAGTCTGCAAAGAGAAGATTGTTGGAGGGATCTGAGGGAGTTGGCAATGCCACTGTCAGTCTTTGATTAGTTTAATTTGATGGGATTGTTGTTGTATGTATTGAATTGCAGAATCCTGTTTTTCATAATAATAGTTGCAATGTATGATTGAAAATTCTTCATTTTCTAACATAAAAAACAACCAACATCCTTATTTATTTGTTTTGAGAAATAAAGATGAAACAACCAGGAAAATTAGTTCACTGCTTCCAAGCTGCTGGTGGCTACATATCCTTCAGGATTTTGAATGTTGAGAATGGAGGTTCCTTCTAGCTTTTCTTAACCCACCTATCAAAAGAATATATATCTCTAGTAATTTTTATAATTCTTCTGTCATGAATATTTAATTCAAATATCATAATAATTTTATTATAAAGTTAGTTTTTTAAAAATTATAAATTCCTTAATACAATGAAAGAGAAAGATATGTCATATCCATTCCACCAAAAACATGGAGTCATTATTCTCATAGCCACATAAAACATAACCCATTTTGTTGACATATCTTCTTGTGAACTTTATAATTTATAAACATACTTTTCCTAAAGATAATTTGATTATATATGTTAAATAAAATACATTTGCTTGTTTATAAATGTCAAATAAAAAACATATTAGCAAATATATATTTCCTTGGCTTTCTTTTTCTAAATGGAATAAGAATGGTTAACTTTACAATGAAAAAATAATGTCATCTAAGTTAAATATTTTTGTTATTTTTCAAAAGAAGGTTCATATAATGGACCGAAAGTTTGGGTTTGAACCCGACCCGATGTCGCAAACCGACCCGGATAAATTATAGAGAATCCGAAAAGGAATAAAAAAAAAAAAAAAGTAAAAGGGGGTTAAAAATAAAGGGGGCAACCGAAGAGAAAAAGAGGAGTCTAGTTTATACGTACGTACAATCTAATCCAATAAAATCATCGTTATCGTTTTCATTGTCATAGCAATTATAATAATGAAAACACAAGATTATCATGAATTCTCTGCTATGATATTCTGATCATCGTCCCGCGAAAATCGATTTGTGTAGCAGGCAAAGAGAAGAGGAGAAACGAATTGGAAGGGAAAGAGGAAAGAAAAGAAGATGTACGTTCAGGCGGTACCAACGACGGATGTGAACAGGAACACGGAGTGGTTCACGTATCCAGGCGTGTGGACCACCTACATCCTCATTCTCTTCTTCTCGTGGCTTATTGTCCTTTGCATCTTTGGTTGCTCCCCTGGCATGGCCTGGACCATCGTTCACCTCTCCCATTTTATTGTAATACCCCTCGCTCTCTCTCTCTCTCTCTCTCTCTCAATAGACGTCCATTCTTTTGCTATTTGCTTTTTTCTCCCTCTCTTTCCTTTACTGTGTGTTTTGCGTTTGTTAATTGTTCGATTCGGTATGTTTGATGTCTATTGATCTATTTTATTTGTATTTTATTAGCTCGATTAATGTTGGATTCTGGTCTTTTCTTTTTCCTTTCGTGGAAATTGAGATTTCGTTTCATTACAATGTCCTCAAATTTTGTGCACAAATCGTTGCTGTTATTTAGGGCTTGAAAGTGGTTTAGAGATGCCTACGGAGAGAGTCGATAATTTTTTTATTCCTCATATGACATTCTGATTTGCTGTTTCATCCTTCCATTATTTGTGTTCTGTTCTCGTTAAATTTCGTCCGTTATGCTATTTCTTTTGGCACTCGTTTCTCATGCGCTTATGCACTAGCCAACATTACTTTATTTATTATATTTTTAGGACAAAACCAGGATAAGATTTGAACTATTGTATGTGATTTTAAGAACGTATCCACCTTTGAAAAATTCTATCATACTCTTTTTGTACTCATTTAGACTCAACTTTTTATCTTCTACTTACCTATAGGAGGAAGGGACAATAAACACTACGTGTTTTGAACAAATGAGTTCCAGAGAGAAAAGTAGGAATTTATTTGCGAACTATATTTTTAGAAATTTGACGCAGAAGTGAATCTAAAATGAATTCTGCACTTATTCTTTTACAGAATTCATTTAATTTTAAAACATACCTCATCAGTTTGTACTTTTAGAGCTCCATGAGAAGGATGAAGGCTTGTAACCAAACATTTTATTCAATCAAGAAAATCTTGAAAATTACTCCTAAGTTGAAGTTATATAGTTGATTTATAGATGCTGCTGAAGATAATTCAGACAGTGTTGTGTCAAGAGCATTTAGGTTATATATCCGCATCATGTAGATACTTAGGTATTGTTTCCGCTTTGGATATCTTTGCAGGATTGATCATAACAATCAAGACAATGTATTTAACCTTGGGTTGGAACTTTCCTATGTGCATGTGAAGGAGTTTCTTCAGGTTCTGAAATGTGCTTAGAACATTATATTCTCGGTTCATCAAACTATATATGTGGCATCTAGGTTGTAAATTATGGTTTGCATGGTCATTGAAAGACAGATATATTCATATATATGGACAACATGTAGTTTAGATGAGAGATTTCTATAGGTATAGATTTTAGAATTGCTCTGATTTTAATTTTTCTTATGAGGATTCTTTTTTTTATTTTCAACCTTTTTGGAAGAAGTGGATGATTTGTGAATGAATACTTGATACTGTTCTGAGCATCTCTATCTTGTTTGAGTTTGGTGTTTATGTCTGCGTCAATTTAGGTGTGTACAATTGGTGGCTTTCTGGGATTTTGAGGGAATTTTTGAAGAGTGTTTGGCTTAGCTTAAGATAGAGGAGTTTGTAAGCTATAGGGTAACTTAAAGTTGTCATCAGCTTATCTTATTTATTGCCTAAGCTGTTCAATTGTTTGGTTAATAATGTACTTAAGATGTTTTTGTTTAGTTTAATAAAGTTTAAAATTAATGAGAATTATTTTGAATTTAGAAATGTTTAAGATTCAGAGCAATTTTCTCGTGTACTTTGCGTCAAACACAAGTTTATTTTAGAGTGTAAGTTATCTAAAAAGAAAAAAGTAATGGTCCAGTCAAAACTGCTGATGCAAAAGCTTATAAGATCTTTATCAAATACCTCTTTGGCTAAAGATTAAGCTAAGTAAACACTCTCTTGATCATACACTATCGCGTTCATACAAGGGTGGATTTCCTTATATTCATCATTTTTAATTGATATCCTTCATTATTTTGTGAAGAACCACAGATGCTTCTCCTTTCACCAGATATTAAATTCACGTTAAATTACTTGTGAGTAAATGTCCTCTCTTAAACTTCAATAATCTCAATAAACTTACGTTAAAGAATCCCCTTAGTCAGCAGCATAGTTTGATCATTACTTATCCTCTTTTTCTTGTTTACATTCCTGCTGCCTCTTGTGCTTAGCTTTTTCCTACCTAAGCAGGGCACAAGAAGGTAAAGATATAGATAATATAGAAGTAATGAAAATTTTATTACTTGTAAACTGTTTCTATGTGCTGCTGATCCAAATTTTTTGTTCCTTTCTCTACCCTTCCATGTACTCTTTTGGCTCTCCTGGTCATTCAGAGGAATCATTTTGTCTCTATCTTCATGTTAGCTAAGCTGTGTTATGCTCTGAAATTTGACATCATTTAGTTATTTCTTTCTTTGGGAAAAATAATTGATGCAAGACAGAGAGCTTGAAGAAAATTTAGAGAAAATTTATCAAGAACCAAACTGGAGATCTCAGTTCTCATAATAAAAAAATGTCAGTATTTGAATAATAATCATAAATAATCTACCAAACAACTAAAATAGGATGTTTCTTTTATAGGCATAAAATACAACGAAAATAGGAATCTTAAGTCCATCTAGAAATTTCATGGAATAGGAAAATAAACTAAGTAGAATAACCTATAGTAGAAAATAGCTAATAAGATCTTAATTAAATAGAAATAAACTTATTCCACATGGATACTAATTCCTAAATAACCAAAATCCCTTAATAATACATAGATAATGGATATATCTTATTGTAGAAAAATGTCCATTTTTAGGTCTTCTTGTTCTGTATCAATGATCTTTCTCTGGAGAATGTTACTTGTCATTTACTTTAAAGAAAGCTAATTGGTTTTTTTCCATCATTTGCTAGCACTCTATAAATTTTTTGCTTCCAGTCACTTATTTTGCATCTTGGTTCAGGTTACCTATCAGTGTTTTCATTGGAAGAAGGGGACACCTTTTGCTGATGATCAAGGCATCTACAATGGGTTGACTTGGTGGGAGCAGATTGACAATGGCAAGCAGCTGACTCGTAACAGAAAGTTTCTGACTGTTGTACCAGTTGTTCTGTAAGTTTTACCATGAAGGCTTTCTGTTTTGAGTACAAAAAAATCAAAGCATCAAACATGGTTATAGATCTTGTGATAACTGTTAGCCCCAGAATGAACATGGGGCATTCTTGTTCATTTGGCTAAAGTCATAAACATACCTGTATTATTTCATTCTTTTAGTTTTTTTTTTAAATATTTCATTCTTTTAGTCCGGATAACTTCTTGGTTTGGTTGACCTTTGTGTAGTTTGACGTTCCGGGCTTCTTATGTCGACAGTTAGTAATGGGTTTATCTGCTCCCTGCAAGTCATTTTCTTGCTTCAGTCAGGGAAAATAGGAGATTATTTTTAGGGGTTCGGGTCACTGCAGAGATTTTGTCAAGCATTGCAAATAAAACCCTGAAAGTCTTTTAATCTGTGTCTTCCAAAGTAAATTTTATTTGTTTGCATATACTTCCTGCATGCTTGCGTGGTGTTTTTTACAATCCTTTCTTTTTGGATCCTTTTGGGAGGCTGTTCAGTGGGGAAGGGAGGATAGACAAGAATTGTTGAATGCAGAACATTTTCGATTCTACTGGGGAAATGCCATGCATTTTAGCCATGTATGCCCAACATTCTCTTGATAGGTGCAGTTCCTGATTAAATGAAACCAATTAGGTTTTGTATAGTTCTGGGTTTCATCTGTTTCCTTTGATTTTCAACTATCCCATAATTCTTACCAGTATTCTGAATAACTGCAACATGATTTTAGTCTGACATGGGCACTTCTCCTGCACTTGTCTTTCCAAAGGGGGTTTGTCGCATGGCCAAGCCTCATATTTTTTCTTGAAATATATTAGAATTTAAATATTCAACCCCAGTAATGCAGTGATAGGAAAAGGTGTAGTAGATTGGATAACCACTTGTACTTTTGTGCTTACTGGCTTCACTTTCTCAAGCAAGTAGCATGCAATTGTGTTTTATATTTCCAGTTGTAGACAACTGCACCCGGTTTGAGAACCTGCCTGGTTACTAAATTCTTGACATTAAAATTAAGTAATGGAGATGTACATAAAAGATACTATAGATAATTACTGAGTATGCTGGTTAAGATTTATTTTTAACGCTCAAAATCTAGAAAATACCTGCAATGCTGGTATAATATTTTATGATATATTCTCCCATTAGTTGATAAAAATTTTTACTCATTTGTGTTTAAAATGGGAAATAAATTTCGGGGATGATCAATGATATTGGATGTATTTTCCTTTCCAGAATTGGGCTTGAATAAGTCCCTTGTTATTTTCATTCAACCTAATTGCAAAAAATTTTGTTCATAGCAGAAATTGATTATATATGGAAACGTAGCATTAAGATTAGACTTGGCTTTTATTTATTTATTTTGCTTTGGTGTCAGATTAGGCATAGCCTAACAAAGATGAGTTTGAATGCTACTTGTGGCAAAGCAGTTTTCTTGTTCTTATTGCCATTATTATGTCTTTGACATAATGACTTCTTCTAATTAGTAGACAAGTGTCTCCCTCCCTACATGCTTTTTTAAGGAATGGTGTGTGATTATTGATTGCAAAAGGTGATATATCTCTGTCGTTGGCCAACTCTTCGATATACCATGATGATTTCTTCTCTCTCTTTTTTGGGCTTTTGAGAGATGTCCACTTCTGCTGGAAAAGCAAAAGTTTTAGTTGTTTGTATATTGTCCATCTTCTTTAGAGATGTAATTGATTTCTCTTAAGACTCATCATTATGTGAGGTTTGAATTTCTGGATGTAACAAAGCAATAAAGTTAAGATTAGTAGGAGAAAAAGTTTCAAAAACATTTTGTGAGTGGTTGGATACTGTACTCGCAGGCATTTTGACTGTTGTTTACTTGGCAGGTACTTGATCGCATCACACACAACAGACTATGAGAACCCAATGCTCTTTTTGAACACTTTGGCAGTTTTTATACTGGTGGTTGCGAAGTTCCCACACATGCACAAGGTCCGAATATTTGGAATCAATGCTGATCACTAAACTGCCAAGGAAGCTGAGTTTGGCTTAATCTAGTTCCTAGGGTTGATTGATAATTTTGGCATTTGTTATGCCCCTGTACAGAATAATTAAACTGGAAAGGGTGTTATTATATATTTTCTTTCTTTTATTAAGTGAATACAAATACCTCCCTTTGTTGCATAGAGGGAAAAATGTGCATTTTGTTTTCAATTTCCATTGGTTATCAACGTTGCTGGCTTTTGTTTATTAATATCTTTTTCAATGAGAAGGTAGAAGAACCTTTTGTAAGTGCTTGTGATATTTAACCATTTGTAAGTGGCATTTAACCAATTTGATGGGTTTGGGCTCGAATCTGATTTGCTCTCTTATCTATTTGTAAATGCCGTTACTTTCTCATTCCATCATCTATTGAATACATTTCATGATATAATTTCTGGGTTTTGATGCTTGTTCAAGAAAGGATTTTGTGGCGTGTTAGGAGCCCAAAACATAAACAAGAATCACAATTTAAAGAAGGAAGAGAAAAAAGCATGTGTTAGTGATGGGGAAGGTGGGGTTTTGACATGTAGTAGATTGGAATAATGAGGTTGAATGTAAACAGTGGGATGCAGAGCGTTTGTCGGCATTCGGTCACTTGTGCTTGAAGCTTTCACTTCTCTCTCTTTCAATCCCTTCTCTTTCACGTCATTTCAAACTCATTTATTTCAGATCTGTTTATTTGTTACATTCCCGTTTCTAATCAAATTGATTTTGAATTCGATGGTCAAAGGAACGAAGAAATAAGATTGATTCAATTTGTGGGCAGCAAAAATCAAACAAGATTATTCTCTTCAATCTAATTCTTATAAATTAGGAAGGTAAAGAAAATTAATAATAAATAATATTGTTGGCAGTCATGATGCAGAGCTAGTGGGTTACAGCAAAACAAGGAGAAGAAAATCAAGATCATCTTAGTGCGGTGTATTATTCTTCAACACACTTGCCTAGGGGAATGTTTGTGGGTCCCTTTCAAGAAGACTAAAAGAAAAGAGACTTGTGTTGGTCAGATCTTTTGATTAGAAAAAGGAAACTACAGGTGCCATGGAAGTAATCATCATCAGAAATTTTATTTTTAAAGGAATTGATTCTTGTTTATTATTATTAGCGTGTAATATGGAGGGTTCAGATCAGAGATTTCTAACCTGCCTCTCTACCAACCACTACATCCATCCATGGTCGTCTTTAATGTCTGAAACAATCTCCTTTCTACATTTGAAACTCGCATTAATCCATTAATCTCAACACACTTTATACACCTCGAACAACAATAATTAATATTGGAAGAATTAAACTATATATATATTTATAAAATATATCATGATGCATAAATTAAACATGACCTTACAAACCCTGGACATTGTACATTCTCTTTTTTTTTTTTTTTTTTTTTTTTCTAAGCCAACCAGTGAAATATACCATGACATGACCTTCATAATTTGTTCTTTCCTCAGAGAAGAGAAGTTACTGTGACATAGAGGACCTCTGCAACATGATCTCATCTTCTACATCTTACCTAAAAAATTTGGGCTTATAGCCTTTCATCAGCGCTCTTCTTGTTCTATCTTTCCTTGTCATCATAACTTATGAAGCCAACCTAAAATGAAGCTTCAAGCTCCCACCAAAATCAAAGAGCTAGCTACTAAAGAAGAATAACCCAAAAAAAAAAACAAGAGAAAGAGAGAAACCCATGTATCCTATCTGTTAGTAATGAAGAAATCCAAACAAGTCACCCCAGCTTAACAAATCAATAAAAGTTTTTTTAAAAAAGAGAAAAATTATCATGAAGACGTTTATAAATTAACCCAGATAATAAATTATTTATCATCTCCTTTACCATGATCCTGATCCACCTAACATTCCAGTCCAGTACCCAGCTGAATCTCCCTGCTCTCTATTTTGCCCAATCTCACCTGTACTGGACACTTGTTTCAAGTCTTCAAATGGAAATAAGAGCCTCCCATTAGTCTCTTGAAGACTCCCATACCCCGTTCCAAGACCATCTAGTGAGAAATTTAGGGTTGGCTTCAAGTCTTGTAGAGGAAACGTTAAGCCAGAGGTGTAAACGCTGGTTGGATCTGGAATTGGCATGGGCATGAAGGAATTCAACCCTCTTGTGGACATTCCAGTTAGCAGCTCCAAGGCTGAGAGCTGAGTAGTAGTAGCAGTAGAAGTAGAAGTCGTAGTAGTAGTAGAAGTAGTAGAAGATATCTGATTCTTGTTGTTGTTATTGTTGTTGTCAATGGTGGGGACTTGAACCAATTGAGAGAGAGAGGCGAAACCTTGAGGAGCTGTTGCAGGGAAAGATAAGTTGAGATCTTGGGCTTGATCATTAGGGTTTTGTAGTGGAGCAGAAATCAGATCAGAGAGTTTCTTTGAAGAAGAGATAATAGAAGAAGAAGAAGTTGATGATGACGATGATCTCTTGTTCTTTCTTGAACCACCACCAACTGGGATGTTTCTTAAAGAACCACCTTCAGTCCAATATCTTCTGCAAGTCTTGCAGAAGTATCTAGGTTGTGTTAGACTGTAATTGTTATAGTAACAGAACTTGGTATTTGTTGAGTTGCACCTTGGACAATTCAAAGCATGTTCTTTTTGAGGCCTGACTTTCCTTTCTATTGCTGCTGGTTTTGTGACTATCTCCTCTATTGGTTTCACTACAATCTCCTACAAAACATATTATATACATAAATATATATTTGTCAACAATTCAAGATTACAAAAGAAAACAGACCTTGAAAAGAAAAAAAGAGTACAAAAACTAGAAAACAAAACATAATTCAGATTGCAAATTACTTGCTTTGCACTTTTCAGGTTTATTTTAGCCAGGAATAAAGAAGAAAAAGGAGAAGAAATTTAAAAGCCTTTTTCTTTTAGAAAAGAAGAAGAAGAAGAAGAAGAAGAAGAAGAAAAGCAAAGGAGAAAGATAAAGTGCAAAACGTTGAAGAACTGATAAAAACTAAATCCAAATATGAGTGGGGACTCGAGAGACTTGCACCACTAAAGACATGAACACCACCATCTTTTGCCAAAGAAAAAAGGCACCCAATAAACAAGAATTCCTTTTGAAAAACAAAAGAAAAAAGAAAGCCAAAAGCTTCCTGAACACAAAATAACCAAAACCCAGATCTCTCTACCTGTGGCCACTGAGCAGCTGTATCCATGGATGAAACCAAACTGAAACTGAAGAAGAAAATATGATCCAAAGAAGGCTTTCCTTTTCCGTTTTTCTGGGTGGGTTTTGTGTGTATATATGTATATGTATATTCTTCTGTGAGTAGCAGCAGCAGCAGCTTTGCTTTATGGCTTGTGGGTGTTTGTGTAGGACATGTGAGAGAAAATAAAAGGTGTGAGTGAGATGAGATGAAGAGAGAGTTGGGCGTTTTAATTAAAAGAATGTAATTAAACAGCCGCATCAGTTTTTTATTCTTATGTAACACTACTAACTTCTTCACTGCGAATATTTGTCCTTCTAAAATATTCGGAAATAATTAAAATCATTACGATACATACACACACACATATATATATATATATGAGAAAACTTAGTGGGTAGGTTTTCCTTATGCGTTAATGGCGTATATCTTCTCTGACCTTAGAAGTGGACTAAATCCAGATCTTTTTTTTTTTTTAGGTAAGCAATATATTTCTCTCATGCATCTTTTGTAATATTTTGTTTGTTTTAATTAGTCCAAATTCCCTACTTTTCATTTGCTGACAAAAAGAAAATTATAATGAAACTGAATATTGGATGTGTGTGTATATATATATATATATATATATATATGTATTAATTGAATTAAAATTTTTAACTGGGTATATAGAAAATGAAATTCACTCAATCCAACTAGTTAGTTTTGCCTGCTAGTTAAGTTACAAAATATCCTAACGTAATATTCTATTTTGAGTTACTATTATACATTAGATTATTAATTATTAAACAGATTTTAATTAATTCAATAGTGTTATATATATATATTATATTATATTTTATTTCTGATTAAAATAGTTTTAAATGAATTTGTTCTCAGCTGGATAAGAAACATGTCATTCATATTAGGATTAAAATATTTACGAAACATTTATTCTAATCTCATCCAAAAAGTTAAACTCTAAACCTAACTTGCAAATCAATGTTACGTGATAATACTTTAGGGGTTGTATATACATAATTTAATTCGTGTATTGTTAGAAATTTATTATTTTCATATCCATAAATATGTAAATAAAACACAAGTAATCTTATTAGTAGAAATGAAATGGGTATTTGTGCGTAGAGCGGTAGCGTGAGTCAGTATCCACACACACACACATATATATATATATATATATGTTTTGTGGGTAGTGACTATACATTAATTAATACATTTTATATGTATATCCATTAATAAGATTTTGTCCGTCTACTATACACGCATTAATTTTGCTATGCCTTCTTAATTAACCACCATTTCCAAACAATGCAAAAAAAGGAAATTACCAGTCACTTTGCTGTATACGTTCAAATCAAATTGTTTTCATATGATCTTAAAACATAAATTCAGGTTTAAAATTTTATATATTAATTGTTATCAACAAGAACTAAATCTTATTAATCTAATTTAATTATTCTTATTTTCTCATATAAGACTAAGGATAATACTTTAAATCTGATGTTCTTTTAATGTTCTTCAATGTCAAAACACTTTATAATTAATGAAATATTTTTATCAAAGGTAAGATCTTTTTTCACTTATTGCCTTTTTATACATTCTTTTTTAGTTCATAATTTACAACTAACTAATTCTATTTTAAAATAACAATATTTTATATAGTTACAATAGTTTTTTTTTTTTTTTTACTTACATTTTCAGGGAACAACTATTTATTAACTGCCTTAAATGAGTGTTTAAGTATGTTGTAATTTAATTAAAAGTAATATGGCAAATAAGTGTAATTAATAACTGTAATTAGATTAATGATTTTGCTTATTAATTAATGTTTCTATTGATGAGAATGATTAATTTGATTTGAATTTTAAGTCCAAAATCACACGCATTTAATGGATGAAGACGTACACATTCAAATATTTTATGACTTGACTGAACCACAATTATCTCTTTAAATTGCTTTTCTTAGAACCTGCCAATATGCAGTACAAAATTAATCTCCCTTTCCCTTCTCATTTGCATTTTAATTATACAACCAAACGAGGCATAAAACTCTTTTTCCAAAAAGGAAAAAAAAAAAAAGAGAGAGATAAGATATATATAATGAATTGCTTAAGTACTTGGAGGATCTCAATGAAAGTCAATGTTATATTATTTTCTCACTTTTGATGGGTGTCTAAAAGGGTAATATTATTGGAAATTGTCAAAAGATATAAAATTATATTCAACGAATACGAAAATCTACACTAATCAATTTTATCTCATAGTTTGATCATAACACTATATGAGGAGGAATGATATTAAGGAATGTGATTTTATTATCATTATATAATTTTGGATTACCATGCAATATAAATTTTTATTATTACGAATTTAATTGGTTTAATCAGTTTAAATATTAAGAGTTTAGAATTTTTATTTTTAATTTTAATGATGTAAAATGAGGTATAATTTAACATGGCTTTGGTTGAGAAATATTTTTTATTTTTCTCTATGTTTTGAGAGATAATAGATAAATTTATTGAAATGTAACCTTCAATTATCTTTACTTTTGTCTGATATTGAGAACCTATCTCAATATTCCACTATGTGAGAACAAACCATAATTTCCAGCATGAATTTTTTGCACTAAAATTAAATATTAGTTAAGCATATGATAGGATTTTTTAGAAATGATGATCCTTAAATTAGGGTTTGGCTTGAGGCTTTTATCTTTTGTTATAGAGTGTGTAAGGATTGCGTGTTATTCTATTTTAACCAATACAGAGTTAAAAACATGTTTTACACCCTTGTAAAGGTATTCAAACAAAATGATCCTTTATTTCCTAATTTATTTTATTCTATTTCCAGAAGGTTTTTTAGGAATACTTCAAAAAGCTGAGGTTGAAAGCAAATTACAAGAAGTTAAGATTGCAGGCTCAACACCACATATATCATATTTGTTATTTCCAGACGATAGTATGATCTTTGGTTGAGAATTTGTGGTAGATATTTCAACCTTTTTTATTATATTAAAAACTTATAAGAAGGCATCAGGGTAGGCAATCATTCATAAAAGTCTACCATATGTTTTTCTAAGGGAATAAGATGGTAATTGAGGATTGAGCTCTAAAATATACTTGGAGTTAACTTGATGGACAATCATAGTATCTATTTGAGCTTCCCAACTTTTGTTTCGCAATTAATATCTAGCATTTTTCAATTATTGGTGGATCATGTTGCAAAGAATATACACGGATAAAAGATAAAGAAATTATCACAAACAAACATGACAATTTTATTGAAAGTAGTGATGTAATCAATATCCACTTATTACATGAGTATTTTCTTACTTAAAATGTTTAAATGCTTACAATTGGAAATGATTATCTCTAGATTTTAGTATGAACAGAAAGGGGAGATAAAAGTATATTAGATGCCTTATCAAAGCTTTTATTCTAGAAAAATAAAAGGGGCATGGATTCTATGATTTTCACAATTTCAACCTAGTTATTCTTCAGAAGTTAACATACTGATTGCTTACTAACCTAGATATACTTTTATATTTGTTGCTACATGCAAGATATTTCATAGAGGAATTTTCAAATATCCCTTATAAGTTCAATATTTAGTTATACATGAAGAAACATTTTGGCAGAAAGGGACTTTATGGTTGAGGGTCTAAGATGGGGAGTGGAGAATGGTTAATCTAATTATTTTTAAGAAAAAAAGTGATTATAGAGCCATGAAAATTACAAGATACGAATCCCAATATTAGCTTCTTTGGCACCATCAAATGTCTCTTTTTTGTTTTTACCATAATTGACATGATATATACCTTTTATTAATAATCTATTTGTGCTTTGTGAAGATGAATATATCCTTAGTTTTTCTATAATTAGGAGATTACCATAGGACAAGTTAATTTAGGAGTCACTTAAATGATGGCAAGTACTTGGTAAAAACTTGCTACTAGATAGCTTGGAATGCAAGGTGTTGACAAATAGAGTGTATTTATTTAAGCTCTAATCCTTTATAGAAGAAACTTTAGCATGCCTTGGTTTTACGCTATGGTAAGCATATGATTTGGCGGGTATCTAAAGGTATTCTTTCTATTAGATTCAATTAGAGAGAATGAGTTTAGAAATTTTATGCTTCATGTATGAAGAAACTGATGAGACGATGGATCATTGACTTAGAAAATGTGAGTTACACATAAGGTTTGAGAGGTAAGTCCTATCAAAAGTAACTCTTCTTCTTTGGTCCTTTTTAATATGTGGCTACCTCAAGAGGTCTCAAACCCACTGGCTGATTATACTTTCGTTATGGGTACTTAATGGGATGAGAATATGTGGGTTCACTAACAAAAATGAGTAGATGCTAATATCTTGATTAAGAAGTTACATGCACTTTTTTAAATATAATATTAAGGTAGAAAATTTTAATCCTAAGAATTTGTCTAGGGTGAGACACCATCAGATGTGGTATCCATTATCTCTAGGCATTTATAAACTTAATTTTGATGCAACAATGGAGAAAAAGAAGTGGATAGGTATTAGTGTAATTAGTAGAAGATGAGACACAGAGGTGCTATTTACAAGAATAAATAGGATGCTACACCCTAAAAAAGTGGAGCTCACTAAGATTATGGCCATGGTATATCATCCCAACAAAAAACAAATACTGACACACTGTTAAGGATTAGAAAACTAATGAAAGAAAAAAGAAGTTTTAGAGGAAATCTCTACACTGAATTGAAATTGCCTTACATAATAAAATATAGTCAGAATAATTTGCATAAGTCTATCAAATTCTAATGGCGTGAAAAGACTAAATAAAACAAACATGAATCTCAACAAAATAGAAATTTATTGATTCATGTTGCTTCTTTTCTATCTTCTTATATTTAGTTTTAAGAATTTAACATTATATTTACATTACTAGATGCGAATGAAGAAAATATAATTAAACATTATTTATAAATAAAATATATAATATCAAATACCTTTAAAACTCAAAAACTTAAAACATAAAAAAGAAATGGAAATGGACATCATGTTTGGTTACTTGCTAAAATTTATTGTCTTATTCCTTTCGTTTTTGTTTTTCTGCTTCTAACATCTTCAAATGTAATTGAAGCTTTCCCTTTTAAGTGCCTAAAAAGATTACTTGCTAGTACAAGTATTATGAGCTCATTAACTTAAAAATTTTAAGAAAGAATTCTTAAAACTAAGGTTATAATCTAAAAATTATGTTTACAAAATTAAAGAAATTTACTTAAGGGACTTTTGAAAAGAATGGAAAAGAAAATTCTTGTGAAATATGATTTTTGGCTGAATCTTATCAAGAGAAGTGTTACTTTTAATTCCATGTGGAAGAAGAATAGAAAACAAAAAAAGAACTTGTCTTCTCCCAAGGGGTTCTCTTTTTCCAACTTCACTTAACATCAAACATAAGGTATGTAAATGTACAAAATTTGTTAGGTTTAAGTCTATGCAAATCTGGAAAACATTATAATAAATAATTTTACATGTTTAGGTTTTAATCAAATATTAAGATTCAATGTGATTAAATTAAATATACATCTCGTCAATACTAGTAAATTAATAGGGTTGATAAAGTTTATTTGAAAATATATGTTAAGAAGATCGATATCATATATATTAGGGCAAATCTAAGGTTGAGAAAACATTAAATAACAAGTAAAGGTTGAATATTTTTCAAGTTAATTTTTACTATTATCTTAACTTGAAATAACAAGTAAATTTAGTTTTACCCACCTTATTGTAAATGTGAAGTGATGTGGACATTGCAACTGTGAATTAAAGAGAGGCAGGGTAAATGGGTTTGACATTTTTGTTTTAGGGAGAGTAACCAAACCTGGTGAGAGTAGGCTAGAGGTGCAGCACCCACTAAAAGAGGTAGAGCCCATATGGCCATAAAGTTGGACCACTTTCGGCCTTCATTCTGATTGGATCAGAAATGTTGAATCCATTCCTAATTATTTATCTACAAGTTTAAATCGAATTATATAAATTATATATTTTAATATATTCATTGTATCAAGAAACCAAAAGAACATCTTATTTTTCTTGAAAGAAGAAGATTGTCATTCATTTTAAATAAAATTACTCTTTTATTATACGATTTGAATTTGAATTTTATCTTTTATCTGCTCTTTGAAAAAATCGCAATTAATCTAAACATGTTTTAAACAGCCTTCTCAGCTCATTCAATAGAGACTTTAGAGGACCTAATAACCGGGACTAGACGAGGAGGTTTCGAGCTCAGGGCCTTATGGGATCGTCTAGATAGTTACTACTGGGTTGGGCTAGGATGACAGGTTATCAATGTTGTTATTACTATGAATCTTAAAATATTGTTTGAAATTTTATTGGGTTTTCCTAAAGCCCAAGTATAATTTGTATAGAGAACAATAATTGTTCAAAGTCGGCTTAACTTAACTTGGTACCAATTTGGGCTTCAACTTGAGTAAGCTTGGATTATGTTCATGATAAAAATTTATGTTCTTTATATTTTCTACTATAATTATTTAAATAAATACGTATTTATATTAAAGTTTGATGTATGTAGATTCTTTGTTTTCTTTAAACTATTTTATATTTAATATAATATTTATTTATATATAAATATATTTGTTGAAAATTAATATAGAAATTATAAATTATTTTATTTATTAATTTTAATTCAAATATTATTTATCTTTAATTAGTTTTAGAACATGTTTATTTTTTAAATAACATGTTATAAGTGAGAATTTATTTTTTAGGAGATTTGATTTATATTTATCTCTTAAATAGTGGTAGATTATTTTTCAGAAATTTTAAATTTGATGTAAACTTATTTAAAGGTACTTTAAGTTATTAATTTTAAGGAGTAAGTGAAATCAATAGAAATTTAAATTTTCTTCATCCTGAAAAAATTATAACAAGTGGTATCAGAGCCTTTCTTAATCATGAGTCTGTGAGAAAAAAAATATACAGAGAAAACAATGAAGTTTCATACATCAAATATAATCTTAAACACTTTTTCTTTGGCTTTACCTCCCATTTTCATATGAAAAAATTATTAATTATGTTGTGTGAAAATGCAAATATATCTACAATCTTTTAATTTGCGAGATGTGATTAAAAATGATGGAATTTGGAGAGAAGTACTCCAAGAAATTTTGATGAAAAGTGCATCAAATAATTAAAAATTGATGAGAAGTGCATCAATAATCAGAGGTTTGTGAGAAATATATCAACAATTGAAGAGAAGTACTTTAAAATATAAAAATCAAATAAGAAATATTATAAAGAATTGCTCCAATAAAATAAATTTGGTGATTATAATTTATACATTAAGAGAGAGTGTAAAAACCAAAACTAAAAGAAAATGATTTATTATCTAAATGCAGAAGCGAACAATAAAGTTTAGGTTTTCATTCTTTACATAGTAATTTGAAATCCACAATAGGGTTACGAGAATGCCCTTCTACATTGGATCATAAAAAAAAAAGAAAAACGATAATTAAAAACAAATAAATAGATATCTTAGGGGTTAACTTCCACTAGCACTTAAAGGGAATCCGGGAGGTGAACTACCCACAATTTCTTATTGATCGGGATCTGAATCTTGGTCTTCTTGATATGAAATGATTAATGAAAGAGTGAGCTCTATTATCTCAATAAGAATATTACACTAATTACTGAGACGGAAAACTGAAAGTTGATAAAAATTACAAAATAACTAATGAAGTCCTATATTTAAGTAAATTCGTTTGACAATAGAGAAAACTGTTTATTCCATACTTATCGTTGCAAGTTTTTCAAAATCAACCTATAATGACAAATACTCAGATAACATTATGATTTTATGTACAAGTGAACAAGATTAGCAATTCTCATTTTAACCTGCTTACTGGGACCCCTGGAGGTCCATATGGATATTCTCCTATTCGTGAACAAAATATCTAAATTTATCAGTTAACTCGGCCGTCTTCATAATCCATCTGGTAATGGGCGTCAAACACACCATCGCCTCGATACACCGTCCGGTATGAGGGAGAACCATATCTCCCAAACCCTTCTGGTATGAGATTTCTCAGCCCCGTCCAGCTGAGGTAATGTTCACAGTAGGGTTCCCTATGTATCGAGCTCGTCCACCATTTTCCAAGGTACTTAGTAAGTCTTTCATACATATATCTATATCATCAATCAATCGTCAATTTCATGCCAACATTTCGTATTCACAAATCAATAGTAGGTTATGTAACCAGACGATATGTACATTAAGAATATAATTGAGATATTTTATTTCAAAACAGACCAACACAGGAATGTGAAATGAGGTAAACCAAACAATTGAGAGAGCAATTCAAAATCATCAATTAAATATACACAATTTAATAGTAAGCAATTCAAACAGTACAGAAAAATATACAGTGAATCAAGACAAATATGAACTGACTGGTTTCGTATCCACTAGTGACTTGTAATTATTTTTAGAATTTTTAATTTTTCACAAAATATAAGATATTCGATTATTAAGTTTTAATTTACCATAATAGGGAATAGGGTGAGGAATTTTTATCGGAATCAGTATTTTGAAATGTTGTGCTATGCACTACGCCTCCTAACGGGCCCGGAGTTTCCCGAATTTTTCCTGCAAGAATCAAAATATTTGTCACGTACCCAAAAATACCCTAAAACCCCAAAATCGGTGTTGAAAATTCTTTTCAGCCAATTTTAGGGTTCCAGCATGGCGGCACCGCCATGCTCCGGTGCTAGCTCCACTGCCCAAACGGCGATTCATCTCAGTCTAACCGGCTTAGTCATTTTTACATGTATCCTTGCAAAAAAATACATTAGGAAGCCTTGGTTGCTAGAAAAATAAAAAAATTGAACGTATTGGCTGGGGTCTTCGAGTGCAGCGGCTCTGCCGGTTCTCCTTCACGGTTGGAGTTTCTCCTTCGCCTAACCTGCATAGAAAGGGATAATGAATACAATGGTCAAAGAATTGTGTGAAAGGGAAACAGGAATGGGCTCATCAGATGGGGTTTAGGATTTTGGCCACAATGGCTCCGTTAGGCTTTACCCGCCATTTTTGACTCACCCCCAGTCCTTTTTGCTCCGATATAGCTATAGGGAGACTCAGAATCGAATTTCAAGTGGAAATGAGAAAATTTTACTTTTTTTGGCTGTCGACGGTGGCTTTGGTGCTGCGACGACTGAGGTTCGATCTTTTTCTCCAGCATCTGGTTCTTCTTCTTCGGCGGGGCCTGGCGGCTAAGATTAGGTTCTCCAGCGAAGAGGAGTTTAAATACCCTCTCCTTTTCGATCCGAGCTGTCTGTTTATGTCGATGTAGAGCGAGGAGGACCGTTCGATGGTTTTCCATTTAGACTGATGGCGTGGGCGAATCCAGGCCGTCCATCACGATTCACCTCATTCATCCAATCACATCTAGATACGGAATGCATCTAGGTCGTTCACGTGCGTGGGACGAGATCTGGGTCGTCGGATCACTGGGCACACGGATCACTCGCATGGCTTCCCGCGTGGTGCCGATGTCAGCGGAGTTGCCACACAACGGTTCCTATTCGTCGGGGCTACTGACTGGACCGTCCTTCGTGGTTGAACTTTTTTTTTACATTTTAACCCCATGTTTCTAATTTTTCTTTCGAAAATACCTTTTGAATTCAAATTTTCATCTTTCCCCAAAATTCTTTTCAATTTTGTCCCTAATTTATTTTTTAAAAAATAAAATAAAATAAATTATTTAAAAAAATTTATAAATAAAATATAAAAAATCATCATGGACTGATTTTCAGGCCTAGGTATTACAACTCTTCTCCCTTAAGAAAATTTAGTCCCTCAAATTTGTTACACTTTCTCTTAGTTAAACAATTAGGGGTACCGAAATTTGAAGTCTAATTCTAACTCCCTAGTGGCCTTTTCCTGTGTGTGATTCTGCCATAGGACTTTGATGAAAGCAATCTCTTTATTGCAAAGGACTCTACTCTTTCGATCCATAATGCCTACTGGTACCTCCTCATATGATGATCCTCCTAGAGTAAGAGGGACTTGTGGGACAGGATGTGTGAGGGATCAGGATTGTACTTACGTAGCATGAACACATGAAACGCATTATAAACTTTAGATAGCTCTAGAGGTAGTACTAGTCTGTAAGCAGACATACCAATCCTGTTTAAGATTTCCAATGACCCAATAAACTGGGGATTTAATTTTTTCCTCTTGTCAAACCTGCTGATTTCCTTGAAATGGGTGACCTTAAGAAACACTCGATCACATTTTTCAAATTCTAAAGCCCTCATTTAGGTGTCTGCATAACTCTTCTGTTTGCTCTGAGCTATCTGGATGTTCTTCCTAATTTTAACTATCTTGGTTGTAGTCTCCTCTACAAGATCCAGGCCAAATAATTTTTTATTACCCACCTCTTCCTAGTAGATCAGCGACCTACAAAGTCGACCATATAATGCCTCATACAGGGCCATGTCGATGCTTGCTTGATAGCTATTATTTCTAAATTATACAAAATACCATATTATTATTTATTTAGACTTCAATTCCATACAAAGAATAGGGTAAGGGATTCTTACTCAATTCGATAACCAAAAAATGGAACTTGTTGACTGCGCTTACTAGTGGTCCCCAGATTCTCTGAATTTTTCTTTAAGAATTAAAACGCGTTATAAGTACATAAAAATGTCCCAAAAAATCCAAAATCAGTATGAGGACCGGCGACAGCCCCACCGCCCGCAATGGTGATTAGTCTCGGGTTGGCAGTTTTTTGGCCATTTTCGATAAAATTTGACTGATTTTGCATCAACTCCTGTAAGAAAATACGTTAAGAGACCTCGGTTGGCCAAAAAACACAAAACTGAAACTCACCGGTGGTAGGGCTCTCATTAAAGATAGGTGATCATCCCAATGGCCCACAAAGTCTAGAATACAAGCTCGCAGTATATCTTCCAGTGTGCGAATCGTTCTCTCTGATTGTCCATCGGTTTGAGGGTGGAATGGGGTGTTAACAGACAGTTTCATTCCCATGGCTTACTGAAGACTAGACCAAAATCAAAAAGTGAATCTAGAGTCTCTATCGGATACCACTGTCACCGAGACTCCATATAACCTAACTATTTCCCGTATATAGATTTTTGCTAACTTGTCCAATAGATTGGTCATCTTAATAGTTAGGAAGTGAGAGGACTTGGTGAGTTGATCGACAATTACCCATATATCATCATGTCCTAAGCGTGCCTTAAGTAACCCTATCATGAAGTCCATTGTAATATGTTCTCATTTTCACTATGGGATCAGTAATAACTGAAGTAGCCTACCTGGGCATTGATGCTCTGCCTTAATCTGTTGGCATACCAGACACTTGGAGATAAAGTCATCTCTCTTTTCATCCCGCTCCACGAAAATTGGGATTTTGATACATCTTAGTACTTCTGGGATATATGGCGAACTATGAGCTATGAGCCTCTGTTTTGATGTCCCTCTTTAGTTTACTATCATCTGAAACACACACTTTGTCCTGAAATCTGAATAACCTATCGACAAAGACTCGTAATTTTGGATTTATTCCCTATTTTGCATCCTTCTTGAGCTGCTATGTGGAATCGATTAATTGAGCTTCCTCTATTCTCTGGATCAATTCGAGCTGGATAGTTAGGTGGGCTAAGTATGTAACCCTCTTCAAGTCCTGAAGTCATATTTGTTGTGCAACCCTTGTTACCCCTCATTCAGAAATCATTAAGTAAGCCAACATACCTGTACTTTTTATGCTTAGCATGTCGGCTACCATATTGCTCTTACTCGGGTGATACAAAATCTTGCAATCATAGTCATTAAAGAGCTCTATCTAATGTCTCTGATGCATATTGAGATCATTTTGAGTGAATGTATGATTCAAGCTCTTATGGTCTGTATAAATATCAAAAGTCTTCCTATATAAGTTGATGATTTTACCGATCTTCTCCATTTACTTAATTCAAATTTAAATTCAAAAGTAGGTTGTGAAGAAAGTGCCTCACTGCAGCCTGCGCAGCTGCCATGCAGCCGCTTAACATGAATCTCTGAGTTTTATTTTATCGAGTAATCTTTGGTGTAATCAAGCACAACTCCGTGCTTATAAATGTAATCGTGCAATTCAATAAAGTTAGTTTTTTCCTCTCTTCAAAAAAAAAACGAAAAGAAACCAAATTCTTCTGAAATTAAAGAAACAGAGGGTGCTGCAGCCTTGGACTCTATTTTGCAGTTCTCTCTCTCTCCTTGACTCTCTCTCTCTAAATTTGCTCACCTTCTCAGTTTCTTTTGAAGCTATTACTCATCCGATCAAACAAGTGGTATCAGAGCCAGGTTCTCCTACGTATCAGGTGAATCAAAAATTTCTCAAACCCGATGGCTACCTCAGGAACTACCCCTGCGCCGTAGTTTAAGGGAGAAAATTACCATGTGTGGGCAATAAAGATGCGAGCTCACCTCAAAGCTCTGGGTTTATGGGATGTTATTATAGACGATAGCGAACCAACCCCACTGCAAGAAACTGCTACATTGAACTAGATTAAAAGACACAAGGAAGAGAAGGCCAAGAAACCAAAAGCAATTGCCTGCCTCTTCTCAGCGGTTTCGGATAGGGTTTTCTATAGGATTATAAACTATGAATCACCCAAGGAAGCGTGGGAGAAACTGAAGGAAGAGTTTGATCGAGGAGACAGAAGCAAGAAGATCAAACTACTAAGGCTGAAAAGTGAGTTTGCATTACTCAGAATGCAAGAAAATGAGTCTGTTAGGGACTATGCCTCTAAACTCTCGGATATTGTGAATAAAATGAGATTGTTGGGGGAGAATTTTCCTGAATCAAGGGTGGTAGAACAAATTCTTATAAGCTTACCACCAAAATTTGAGTCTAAAATCTCAGCCTTGGAGGAACTTGCAGATATTGTAAGATTTCTTCTGCTGAACTAATCAATAAGCTGCAATCACAAGAGCAACGTGTCAACATGCATGCTCGTGTACCTACTGAAGGAGCCTTATTCTCGTCTTAAACCAAAGCTACCCCTTTAAATCAGTATCAAGGCAGAAGGAATGAAGGAAATCAAACTGGAAACCAAAGTTTCAGAAAACAGAAGAAGTATCCTCCTTGCAACATCTGCTCCCTCACAAATCATTTTGAGAGTGAATGCTGGTATAAGGGAAAGAAAGCTGTTCGATGCAACTTCTGCAAAAGACTTGGCCACAAAGAGAAGTTCTGTAGGCAAAAACAAAAGCTGGAAGCAACACAATCTAAGCAGGAGCTACAACATGTAAATGTCACTGAGATATCCAGTGAGCAAAGTAATACAATTCTTATTGCTTCAAGTGAATTGACAGTGGAAGACGACAGCCTCTGGGTTGTTGATAGTGGTTGCACTTCTCACATGTGCAAGAATGAAGCCATGTTTGTGTCACTTGACAAATCAACAATAGGCCAAGTAAGAGTTGGAAACGGTATGCTGGAATCCATAAAAGGAAAAGGTAATGTTGCTACAAAAATGAGGGAAGGTAGGAAACTTATCATTATTGTGAATTTCGTTCCCACTCTCTCTCAAAATATGCTTAGTGTAAATCAAATGACCAATAATGGATACTCAGTTTCATTCAAAAACCAATGCTGTAGAATCCATAATCCTGAAGACAAATTGATTGCTCTCATTCCAAAAAGAATGAGAGCTGGGTTACTTTAGTTGCAGAAGGGAGACCTAACCAAGGATCTTCCAAATATAGGAGCTACCGAAAAGGTTTGTGGTGTCTGTCAGTTGGGAAAAATGGCTCGACAAGCATTTCCTACTCAGACATATTGGAGGGCAAATCAAAAGCTTGCACTAATTCACTCGGACATATGTGGTCCAATGAGTGAAAACTCAATGAATGGAAACAGGTATTTTGGTTTATTTATTGATGATTTTACCAGGATGACCTGGGTGTGCTTTCTGCAAAACAAAGCTCAGATAGTAGACGAATTCAAAAGATTTAAAGTCATGACAAAAAAGGAATGTGGTTGTGTGTTGAAGTGCGTAAGAACAAATAATGGACTTGAGTTCAATTCCGGTGAATTCAAGGAATTTTGCTCCAAAAATGGGATCAAACAACAACTTACAGCACCATATTCTCCACAATAGAATGGTGTCTCGGAGAAGAAGAATAGAACCATCGTGGAAATGGAAAGAAGTATGCTTGCTGACAAACATTTGCCAAAAGTACTTTGGGCTGAGGCAGTAAACACTGCTGTATTTCTGCTCAACATGTTGCCCACAAAGGCAGTGGAAGGAACGACACCCGTGGAGGCCTGGAATGGCATAAAACCATCAACTCAGCATCTAAAAATGTTTGGGTCGATTTGTTACTATCATGTTTCAAATGACAGAAGAACAAAGCTTGACGAGAAGGCTGACTTGGGTTTATTTTTAGGATACAGTGCAGAAGCAAAAGCATATTGGGTTTGAGCTTGAAAAACAATAAGCTCATGATCCGAAGAGATGTGTTAGTAGATGAAACAAGCTACTGGAACTGGGAGAAAAGAAAAATAGAAACAGATTGTTTAACTGTTGAAGCTATAACCAAATCCAGTCCAACTCTAACATCTAGCTCAATTGATGTAATAGAGGAAGAAGGTGACGATTTAGATGAGGAAAGCATAAGACCAAATAAAATTAAAAGCCTCGTTGATATTTATGAACGTTGTAGCCTTGCTGCGGATGAACTTGTAACCTTTGAAGCAGCTACAAAACAAATTCAGTGGGTTAAAGCTATGGAAGAGGAAATACGTGTAATTGTGAATAATGGAACCTGGACCCTGGTTTCAAGACCGGCAAACAAGAAACCAATCGCAGTAAAGTGGGTATTCAGGCTAAAGCAAAATCCTGAAGGTAAAATTAACAAATATAAGGCTCGGTTGGTTGTAAAGGGCTTTGCGCAAGTACCTAGTGTTGATTTTGCTGAAACGTTCGCACCAGTAGCAAGACATGAAGTCATACATCTTATTTTGGCACTTGCTGCCCAGTTTCAATGGCAAGTAATGCACTTGGATGTCAAGGCTGCCTTCTTAAATGGTGACTTGAAGGAAGAAATATTTGTGGAACAGCCGAAGGGATTTTTAGTTGCAGGAAAAGAATATCACGTGTATATCCTGCATAAGGCTTTATATGGATTGAAGCAGGCACCCCGAGCCTGGTATGAGAAATTGAATGATTATCTTCTATAGTGTGGCTTTAAGAAAAGCAAAACTGAATCTACTTTTTATGCCAAAATTGAAGGAGAATTAAAGATATACACTGTTGTGTATGTGGACGACATATTAGTCACGGGAAACAATGAAACAGAGATAGATGGATTCAAGAAGCAGTTAGAAGATCAATTTGAGATGTCAAGTCTAGGGGGAGCTGCTTATTTTCTTCGACTGGAGATCAATCAAATAAAGGGAGGGATCTTCCTAAGTCAGTCCAAATATGCTCGTGAAATACTGAGTAAATTTAAAATGGAAAGGTGTAAAGCTGTAGGAACTCCATTAACACATAATCTAAAGCTGTCAAAGGATTACGGTGGAAGTGAGGTTGATGAGGGTACCTATCGAAGTCTAATTGGTAGTCTTCTCTATCTCACTGTTTCAAGGCCAGACATGCTATATGCAGTGAGCCTTCTATCAAGATTTATGGGGGCTCCCAAACAGATGCACATGGCAGCAGCTAAGCATGTGTTAAGGTACCTGCGGGGATTTGTAATTTTGGAATATGGTATGATGCTAAAGTAGGTGAGCTGCTAGGATATACAGATAGTGATTGGGTCAGTTGTATTGATGATGTAAAGAGTACTTCAGGTTATGTATTCTCTCTTGGCTCAGGAGCTTTCTCGTGGGCTTCAAAGAAACAGGAGGTAGTTGCACAATCAACAACTGAAGCAGAATACATTGCAGCTGTTGCGGCTTCAAATCAGGCCATCTGGTTGAGGCAAGTAATGGCAGACATGGGGTATGCATTACACAGACCAACCGTGATACAAGTAGATAACAAGTCTGCAATTGCTATCACAAAAATCCAGTCATGCATGGACGAACCAAACATATCAAAGTAAAGTTCCATGCCATTCGAGATGCTATGAAAAACCAAGAAATTAGTCTTCTACACTGCCCAACTTATGAGCAGCTTGTAGACATCTTTACAAAGTCGCTGCCTAAGGCTAGGTTTGAGGACTTGCGAAGAAAAATTAGAATCAGAGATAAAATTGTTGAGGGGGAGTGTTGATTTTACCGATCTTATCTATTTACTTAATTCAAATTTAAATTCAAAAGTAGGTTGTGAAGCAAGTGCCTCACCGCAGCCTGCGCAGCTGCCATGCAGCGTGTTAACATGAATCTCTGAGTTTTATTTTATCGGGTCATCTTTAGTGGAATCAAGCACAACTCCACGCTTATAAATGTAATCGTGCAATTCAATAAAGTTAGTTTTTTCCTCTCTTCAAAAAAAAAACAAACAGAAACCAAATTCTTTTGAAATTAAAGAAACAGAGGGTGCTGCAACCTTGGACTCTGTTTTGCAGTTCTCTCTCTCTAAATTTGCTCACCGTCTCAGCTTCTTTTGAAGCTATTACCCATCCGATCCAACACAAGTAGTGGTGTCAGGCCTTCAAGGCGTTGATAATGACAGCAAGTTCGAAGTCGTGGGTGGAGTAATTCTTCTTATGACTATTCAACTATCTAGACCCATAGGCTATGACTTTCACATACTGTATCAGAATACAATCCAACCCCAAGTAGGAGACATCACTATATACTGTGTATCTACCTGTCTTACTCGGTAGAGCCAACAAGGGTGCAGTAGTCAACCGCTTCTTGAATTCTGTAAAATTTTTTTTACAATCGTTCAATTCAAACTTAACATTCTTCTTTGTGAGCTGGGTTAAAAGAGCAGTTATGCTAAAAAATCCTTTCACAAACCTGTAGTAATAATATGTCATTCCCAAAAAGCTATGAATCTCTTTAACTGATGTCAGTTTCTCCTAACCAAGTACTGCCTCAGCTTTTTAGGGATTCAATGATACTCCATCTCTCTATATGATGTGCCATAAGAAGGTAGTATGCTTAAGTCAGAACCCATACTTGCTCAATTTTACATACAATTTCTTTTCTCTAAGAACCTGTAAACCTGAGTTAGGTGATGAGCGTGTTCCTCTCTACTCTTTGAATAGACTAGAATATCATCAATAAACACAATAACGAACTGATTCAGGAATTATTTGAAAATCTTGTTCATCAAGTCCATAAAAATTATTGGCGATTTGTTAGCCCAAACAACATGATCAAGAACTCATAGTGTCCGTACCTAGTTCTGAATGTTGTCTTAGGAATGTTCTTTACCCTGATCTTTACCTGATGATAACCCAAATGTAAGTCTATTTTAGAAAAAATCTGGGCACTCTGCAATTAGTCAAAAAGGTCATTAATTCTAGGGAGGAAGTACTTATTTTTTATCGTGACTCTGTTCAATCTCCTATAGTTAATACATAATCTCAATGTTCTATCTCATTTTCTTACAAATGTGTCTCTAACACCCCAAAGAGACACACTATATCAGATGAACCCACTATCCTGTAATTCATTAATATATTTTCTCAACTCTTCTATCTCAACATGAGTCATGTGGTAAGGAGCAACCGAGATAGGCTAGGTATTAGGCTGAAGATCTATGGTGAACTCAACTTTTCTGTCTATTAGCAATTCGAGCAGTTTATCAGGAAACACATCTAGAAAGTCTCATACTCCATAGATCTCTTAAATACAAACTTCTTTCTTATGTTTGCCTAATGTAGAGAAGACAACTGAGTTAAAACGCTATGTAATAAGAAAATTTTCATGAAGGAATAATATTTAAAACTTTTATTAACTTGTAAATGACTTTTCGTTAGGAGAGTTAAATACAATTTTCTTATGAAAACAATCTACTGTGGTGTGATACGCCACTAATTAGTTCATTCTCAGAATTATTTCAAAGTCCCCCATGTCTATCTCTATCAAGTCTACACTTAGTTTTCTCTTTGCTTTGTCTATGATATAAGCTTTGTATATAATCTTCCCTACTAGTGTCCTACTTCTAGGAATAGATATAAACATCACATAATCAAGTTCTTCAGGTAATACATTCAAGTTTTTTGCAAAGGCATGTGAGACAAACGAATATAAAGCACTAGTATCAATCAAAACATATGCAAGGTAATTACAGATAGTGTACGTACCCTATATCACATTTGGGTAGCTTCAGCATCCTACTGGTTGAGTTATAAGCTCTACCTTGAATATAAGGTCTGGCCTTATTCTGATTTCACAGGCAC
Organism: Carica papaya; assembly: GCF_054855325.1. NCBI lineage: Eukaryota > Viridiplantae > Streptophyta > Magnoliopsida > Brassicales > Caricaceae > Carica > Carica papaya. The sequence goes on along the minus strand of NC_142312.1, from coordinate 14,388,142 downwards.
TCTCTCACGTAGTATTGGACACTCTCATATATACGACAGGTGTTGTTGAGACGATAGTAGGGTCGATCCCCATAATATTAAGTACAGTGCTGGCAAGTTCTATCGCGTCCTGTTGCCAGAGCTTGAGAAAGAGTCTGAGTCACTGGCCTAGGCCTCTTGTTCTGCTGAATCGATATAGTGGATTCTAGTTTACGGTGTGAAACCGAGAGTTTGGGATTTTTCACTGTTAGAGGGAAGATACGAATGTTTCTCTCTACTAGCTGTGTTTTGGTCAGAACGGCTGAGTAGGTACTGAGCTCAAATATGTACAATTGCTGTCTGATTTCAGGATGGAGGCCCCACTCGAACTTCCTTACTTTTCTACCTTTATCCATCATACTCTCGGGGGAATACTGGTCTAATTTTAGGAACTTTCAAGCATACTCTGACACAGTCATATCACCCTAGACTATGTGTGAAAACTTTATTTCTTTCAAATGTCGAAGGTGCTCTGGAAGGTACTCTACATTGAAGGCCATTAGGAACTGTTCCCAAGTGACTGGAGTGGGCAGGGTGGCCCGCTTGAGCTGTTACCAGCGACCTGCCTCTCCCACGAGCATGTAGGTGACAAATACAACCTTCTCTTCAGAAACCACCCCAAGAGTCACGAAGGCCTTCTCTGTCTCAGGTAACCAATACTCAGACTCTTTGAAAGAGGATGCCCCTACAAAGGTAGATGAATTTAGTCTTTTATATCTTCAATGTAGCCTAAGTCCATAATGGGTGGAATCGGGTCCCGTGAAAGAAGGACTAGATTGTGCTAGAGAGTGGCTGAGTGGTCCACCCTATGACGGCACCTGGTTGTATGGTAAGGACACCAAATTGTACTGTAACGGTGCCCGATGATGCGGTGGAGGAGCGGGGTTGTACCGGGGTGGCTTTGGATCTTTTCGCTGCAAGGGTGGCTCAAACTGTGGTAGCTGGAGAGGGTCAAACAACTCCCTCCTTTCCTCCCAGGTCTGTAGGTCAAAGATGAGTCTCTCCAGCATTTTAAAGAGTCGATCAACATCCTCTTGAAGTGAACCATCTCAGGCTGTTCGGTTTAGTGAGGGCCTTACTCTCCTTATATCCTTATACCTGCATTTCACAAGAAATGATTGAGTGACAGTATGTATTTGGTGTTTTTAAGTCTTTGTGTAAGGAAAGGTTCTGAGGAACGCGGCTTTGATACCAACTGTAAAAGTCTGAAACTAAAATAAAATGATTTATTATTTAAATATGGAAGCGAATAATAAAATTGGGGTTTATATTCCTTACACAATAATTTAGAATACCCAATAAGGTTACGAAAATATCCCTTCTACATTGGTTCATAAAAAAAGAAAAATGATAATTAAAAATAAATAAGTAGATATCCTATGGGTTAACCGCATTAGTACTTGAAGAGAATTCAGGAGGTGAACTACTTACAACTCTCTTACTGATCAGGATTTGGATCTTGATCTTCTTGATCTAAAATAGTTAATGAAATGGTAAGGTATACTAGCCCAGTAAGAAGATAACATTAATCACTGATACTGAAAATTAAAAGTTGGTAAAAATCATAAAACAACTAATAGAGCTCTTTTATTTAAGTAGATTCGTTTGACAATAGAGAAAATCGTTTATTCCATACTTATCGTTGCGAATTTTTCAAAATCAATCTATAAAGATAAATACTCAAATAACATTATGATTTTATGTACAAGTGAACAAGATTAACTATTCTCCTTTTAACCTGCTTACTGGGACCCCTGGGGGTCCATAGGGATATTCTCCTACTCGTGAACCTAATATCTAGATTTATCAATTAACCTAGTCGTCCTCATACCCCGTTCAGTAATGGGCACCAAACACACCATCAGCTCGATACCCCATCCAGTATAAGGGTGAACCATATCTTCTAAACCCTTCCGATACGGGACTTCTCAACCCCGTCCGGTTGAGATAATATTCACAGTAAGGTTTTGTATGTACCGGGTCCGTCCACCCTTTTCCAAGGTACCCAGTAAGCCTTTCATACATATATCTATATCATCAATCAATCGTCAATTTCATGCCACCATTTCGTATTCACAAATCAATAATAGGTTACGTAACTAGGCGATATGTATATTAAGAACATAATTAGGATTTTTTATTTAAGAACAGACCAACACGAGAATGTGCAGTGAGGTAAACCAAACAATCAAAAAAAATAATTCAAAATCATCAATTAAATACGCACAATATAATAATAAGCAATTCAAGTAATGCAAAAAAATACACAATGAATCATGGCAAATATGAACTAACCATTTTCGACTCCACTAGTGACTTGTAATTATTTTTAAGATTTTTTAATTTTTTACAAAACACAAGATATTCGATTATTAAACTTCAATTTACCGTAACAGGGAAGAGGGTGAGGGATTCTTACCGGGATCAGTATTTTGAAATGTTGTGTTACCCACTATGCCTCCTAGCGGACCCAGGATTTCTTGAACTTTTTCTGTGTGAATCAAAAGACTCGTCACGTACCCAAAAATATCCTAAAAATCCAAAATCGCTGTTGAAAATTCTTTCTAACCAATTTCAGGATTCTGGAACAGTGGCATTGTCGTGCTTCGGCGCCATCTCTGTTGCCCACGGCAGCGGTTTGCCTTGGCTAGCCAGTTTTTGGCTGGTTTTGACCGGTTTTACATATATGCCTGCAAAAAAATACGTTAGGAAGCCTCAATTTGGTAGAAAACCAAAAAATCGAACCTATCGACGGGTCTTTAGGTGCGATGGTTCTGTCGATTCTTCTTCGCTGCTGGAGTTTCTCCTTTGACTAACCTGTACAAAAAGAGATGGTGAATACAATGGTCAAAGAATCGTGTGAAACGGAAAACGGGAAGGGGTTCGTCGAAGGGGGTTTAGGGTTTTGGTTGTGGTGGCTCCGCTGGGCTTTGTCCGCAGCTTTTGACTCACACACTGTCCCTTTTGCTCTTATATGGTCATAGGGAGACTCAGAATCAAATTCTGAGCGAGAAGGAGAAAATTTTATCTTTTTTAGTGATCGGTGGTGGCTCTAGCGCGGCGGCAACTGGGAGCCGGTCTTCTTCTTCGGGTCTGGTTCTTCTTCTCTAGCAGAGGCTGGCGGCTAGGGTTAAGTTCTCCTGCGAATAGGAGTTTAAATACCCTCTCCTCTTCGATTTGAGCCGTTCGTTTATGTCGACGTGGGGCGAGAAGGACTGTTCAATGGTTTTTCGTTTAGGCTGGTGGCGTGGGCGAATTCGAATCGTTCATCACGATCCATCTCGTCTATCCGATCACATCTAAAGGTGAAACGCATCTCGGCTGTTCATGCACAGGGGATGAGATCTGGGCCGTCAAATCACTAGGCAGACAGCTCGCTCAACGGGGTTGCCAAACAGCGTGCTTCGGTTCGTCGGAGCTGCTGACTGGATCATCCTATGTGGCCAAACTTTTTTTTTTGTATTTTAACCCCCTATTTTTAATTTTTCTTTAAAAAATACCCACTAAATTTAAAATTTCACCCATTTTTTTCAAAATTTTGTCTCTAATTCTTTTTTTTCCTAAAAAATTCAATAAAATAAAATTAAAATTAATAAAATTAATTATTTAAAAAATTTTATAAATAAAATAAAGAAAATCATCCCGAGTCGATTTTCGGACCCGAGTATTACAGAGAGTGTTGAAAATTAATGTAGAAATTATAAATTATTTTACTTATTAATTTGAATTCAAATATGATTTATCTTTAATTAGATTTAGAATGTGTTTATTTTTTAAATATCATGTTATTACCGAAAATTTATCTTTTAGGATATTTGATTTATATTTATCTCTTAGATAGTGGTAAATTATTTTTAGGAAATTTCAATTTGATGTAAGCCTATTGAAAGATACTTTAAGTTGTTAATTTTAATAAACAAGTGAAATAAATAGAAATTTAGATTTCCTTCATCGTGAAAAAAATTCTAACAAGTCCTTGTTGAAGATTAATGTACAAATTATAAATTATTTTATTTATTAGTTTGAATTCAAATAAAATTTATCTTTAGTTCAATTTAAAATATATTTATTTTATAAAAAAAATTATATTATTAGTGAAAGTTTATCTTTTAGAAAATTTGAATTATATTTATCTTTTATATTATGATAGATTATTTTAAGAAATTTGAATTTGATGTAAACTTATTTAAAAACACTTTAAGTTGTTAATTTGGTGGAATGAAGTCAATGAAAATTTAGATTTTCTTCATCTTTGAAAAAATCCCAAAAATATTAAAATAAAATTAATATGGCAATACATAATAATTTATAAAAAAAATGTAATTTTATTTTTTTTTATAGTTATTCTAGTATTTAACTAAATAAAGAAAATGTATTTCAAGTAGAAGTCACTTAAAGAAGTAACATCAGGATAAATATATAAATTCCAAACTATATATTAATTATCTATTTACCAAACAGTTATCAATGAAAATTATTATATATTAAGTTGTAAAACATAATATTTAAATAAAAGTAAATCGAAAGATAAGTAATTATCCTCTGCGTTCCATTAATCTCCTTTAACCTTAATTTCCCTTAAATACCCATTTTAGATTTGTTCCACATATCCCTCACTAATCCTGGAAGGATGACACATAGCCTATTTAATCCCCGTACTTGCCAGTAGTTAACACATTTCCTTTTTATTTTAGATTGCACCCCGTGTTGCCAACTATTCTCTACTTCCTGTTTCATTTTTCCCTTCATGGACTCATTTAAATTGAATGGTCTGAGTCTCATTCTTCTTTGTGAGCTCGTTCTAAGTGTCTACTTTCTATCATATTTTTCTTCATGTGAGCTCGTCACCTTATAATTCCCTCCTATTGAGAGGAACCTTGTCCTCAAGGATAAGATAAAGAATAGGTTGTTAAAGAAGGAATGTGGATTCTCTTTAGAATAGGTTGGTGTGGACCATGACTTTCTCACTTTTTGTATATGGTTTAATTCTCTTTGTTAAAGTTTCTATGGAGCAAATATAGACCATTAAGAGCTATTTTGATGTTTTTTGTAATAGCTTCTATTAAAATACTAGCCTTGTTAAGTACAAAATTTTTTATCTAAGAATATCATTAGGGAGCTAAGGCATCTGTTATCTATGACTGGCTTGAAATCTAATACTATCGCCTTAGGAGATACTTTGGGGTCCTCTTATTCTATTCTGGGACTGACCAAAATACTTATTGGGAGGTGGTTGGTTGTGTTCAAAAGAGATTAGTTAGGTGGCAAATTCCCCACTTTTCTATGGTGGGTCGATCACACTTACCAAGTCAATCTTGGTTATTATCCTATCATATTCAACGCATACCATACTTTTTCCTAGCTCGATTTCTTCTTAGATGGGCAGTCATTACGGATTTCATCTGGGGCTCTATTAGTTCTAACTAGAAAGTTCACCTCATGGATTGGAAAGTTGTTGATAAGAATAGTGTTAATTTTTAAAGAGATGTCTGAATCGGAGATTATTCCCTCATTTTTCATCTTTACTTGTCTGTCTTTGTTGTCCATCTTGGATGGTGTATTATAGCCTCGTATGCTAATCCCGATAGTTCTTGAAAATAACATGGGTGCGTCGATCTTTTTCTTCTTGATGTTTGTTTGAACATCACTCCCATGCGTATTTGACCTGATACTCTTAATAATTCAATCTAGCCCCAAACATCCTATAGGATATTCACGGTTGCGTACTCTAAGTTTACGCCCTTATCCTATGGGCACGGTAGATGTGGAACAGTGCCAGAATTGCCATTTGAGAATAAAAGATAAGTTACACATCGCTAGAGATTGCTTTCTGACACTCTAAGTTTGGAAAATTTTAATTGAAAATCATTTTGCTAATAATTTTTTTTTTCTATTCCTTTTAATAGGTGGCCAAAACGAAATCTCAACACGAATATCAGTATCTATAGTAGTGCTAGTTAGAGGATGATGATCTTTCTTACTGCTGTTCGGATATTGAGGAATAAAAGGAACGAAATTATCTTTGGGAATGCTTAGTACATTAGTATCCCAATTAACCCGTCCATTATGAATATAACTTTGGAGTTTCAGGAAGTTTGGGTTATCTATTTTAACCTACTGGACATACTTACCTTTCCAAACATCCTTAGGTTAACTAGAAGACTCCATCTCCTGAGTGGTTCAAGCTTTAATACAGATAGCTCTACTCTTGGTGATCTATGGTCTACGTCTTCTACTGGCCTCATTAGGTGATGTGATATTGGATAACATAAATTTGGTGTCAATGATGTCAATCTAGATGAAAGAGGAATCCAGCAGGTCCAACCTCAAACAAGAAAGTAAGTTCTAGTTTCCTAAACGAGAATGCGCAGAATAGGAAAGTAATTTCATTCCTGACTACTTTTGCTAATTTGGATTATTCTAATGAATGGGCCAAGTTTGCCCAAAGGAAGCTTAAGGCCCAAGTAAGGTTAATAGATTTGGAGAATAAGTCATGACCTAAGAAGAGTCAAGACTCATGGCCAAGGAGGCCCACGACCCAATTAAGAATGGGCCTTGGAAGGCCTTTGATCGCACACACAATCCGTGCAACTGTGTGGACCAAGCAGGCCCCACGCTTGGTGCACGCACACATGCACGCAAGGGGAAGACAGCCCACATGCACACACCCCTACACGTGTGCACGAGCTATTCAGCCCATGCCCCACATGGGCCTACATGTGTGGCCCGAAGCCTATGCCCAATAGTAGCCCCGCGTGGCCCAAAGGCCCGTTTGCATGCCAAACGGCCCAATTCAAACAACCTTGAAGCCCGAGTGGCACCTATTCTTGGATAAGCTTTAAAATTTATTTATTTTAATCCTTCCTACTCTAAAAAGGTTTTCACAGCTAAGCAACTTTAAATAATTAATTTAATTGAATAAATATAAGGAAATTAGAGGAAGAAGTCTGCACAAGGTGGATGTCCAAAGAAGGCATGGCTATCTTGAAGATTTGGATAAATGGGAGTATTATTTTAATTTTCCAGCAACCCTATTAATTAGGATAATGATATATCTTAATTATTTTAATATTTATCTAATTTCCACATCTAAATTAATTTTTCCATGTGTTTTACATGGAAATCACATGAGATAACGTCTCATCTTATTTTTATTATTATTTTAATATAAATTTTATTCCAATAATTATTTAATTAATTATTTTGTATTTAGATGAGATATAATAAATATTTTATTATGTAATTATCCTCAATTTAGATAAAATTTTATTTATGATATTATTTTATTAATTTATGCAAGAGTTTTGTACTCATTTAGATTATCGTAAAAAATGCTATAAATATGTATTTACCCATAAGTTGTAAATACATCAATTAAATTAATTTGAGAAAATTTTTGAAAACTTAGGTTATTTTTCTATTAACAATTTTGTTAATTTTAGTTTCTTCAATTTCTTCGAGAAGTAGGAGTCTCAGAAGTCTTGATGAGCTAAGAAGCAGATATTAACTTATCAGCAAGTCTGTAGTATATATTTTTTATTTTTTTATTTTTATATTTTTTATTTTTTGCATTCTTTTTATAATTGTAGATTCAATTAGAGAGAAGAATTTATCTAAACGGTTGAAGTTTCGGTATTTCTTAATGTTGAGTGAGTTATAAGAGTTGATTCGATCATCTCCATACTCTCCCCCGTCATTAGGGATAACCATAACAAATGGGTGTCTGACTTCATGAGCAATTAGGGTGTGGATCGGGCCGTAGCTACTGAGTTATAGGGTATCTTTTATGGACTCAAGCTTTTTGAAAAATTAATTTTTTTTTTTTAATAAAAAAACATAATTGAGGTAAACTCCTTCCATGTTAAGCATCTCCTTGAGATATTTAATTGTCTCACATTCACTACTGATCTGATATAGCACATGAAGTCCATCATGTTTCCTTGGGTTGCTTAATTGTCTCTACTGCTGGGACGAAGCTCCACAATCAAATTGTATTTGGATTAAAGGCACTAGTATTTATATATATATATATATATATATATTTTTTTTTTTTTCTTTTTTTTTGTTTCCTCTGTTTCCCTTTGTTTTAACAATGGGGGTATATATGAGAAAGATAGAAAAGTCCTCATTTGGTTTGATTGCCTGAAAGGATTAAAATTAATTGAATAGTTTTGATATAATGAGTAATGAAGAAAATGTTAATTGATTTTTCCTTCATAATGAAATTTCGTTCAATAATTAGAAAGAGAATGAAATATACTGATGACTACTCAATATTGACTGGTTGGTCCGCGGAAAATTATTTAGTGTAAGCATGAGAATTGAGAATGTCAAAGTCCAACTCGTGTTGACACGTTAAAAGTCTTAAAGTTGCACCACACATTTCAAAAAGTTTATTACCAGTAATTATTCAATACATTCATTAAGTGTGTCTCAGTTTATAAATTGAATTCACCATTTAATTATTTTTTATTGGTACATAAATCTCTTAATTTTTACTATATTAAATAGATTTCTTTCAATATACAGAAATTAACTTAACGATTTGTAGTGGAGTTAATGTCTTATATGTACACATATTAAATTAAAATGAACTAATTCTTTATAAACTAACTGTAACATATATGGATACTTTATGCTTGAAATAACGATAATTTTTATTTTTATTTTAATCCGAATTAAAAACTGAAAAATATAATAATCTTTTGTTCTGTAAGATGAAAAATATAATTATAGAAACATAATATAATATAAATCAATAATTTTTTTTTTTAAAAAAAGGAAACATGAACACAATAATATTAATAAAATGAAATTACATTTGATGGGATGAGAGAAGCAACAATATTAAGAACATCCCAAATTAAGTTATTAGTGAAAGACAAAGCAAAATTTGTATAGTACATGAAATTTGATTATAAATTTTATGGACAAAAATGAAAACTAAAATTACAATTATTTCATACAATTAAGTCACAAACATCATCAACTAAAAGTGTAGACGGTTGATGTTCTCTACCACAACTAGGCAATCGTTCTACACTAAAATTGAAAAATTGTACATATTAAATAAAACAGTAGTTTATTTAACCATTATAATTAAGAGAGGTTTCTCAATGAGCTTAATTGCATACAATAAGACTTGGCCCTCCACACAATAAAGACCACTCTAAGCCTATAACAAGTTAATAAGTGAAACTAAACATGTATATTAAACTTTGTGTAACAAGGGGAAGGCTTGTGCCAATTTATAAGCCATGTAGGTAGTTTTAAAGTATTCCCAAGTTTTATAAGCATAAAACTCTAAATAAAATTAAATAAATAATACCGAACATTTTATAGTTAAAGAACAATAAGTTTGAAAATAGTTTGGTTTCTTATCTTTTACAAATCCCCAACTATAGTCTTATCATATGATCAAGAAAAAGATTATTAGTGATTAATAAATTATTCAAACCAAGAGCATAAGAGGGCATTCAGTGCATGATCATTAGTCAACTTTTATAGGATAAAATGTCATATCAGTTTGGTACCCAAAATTTTTTAACACAACCTTTAATAAAAAAGAATATCACATAAAATAAATTATTCTTTTATTGGTAGTAAAAGATGAAGATCAACATATTTATCAACTATAACTCTTAAGTCCTGTTTGAATGATGGTATATTAATGTACGGTATAATTTGTTTATAATTTTATCTTGTTTGCTTGTATTTTCATATATATGATATAATTTTTTTTTTACAGTTATTGCATTATTCAAAAATTACAATTTTTTTTTAATTTTTTTTTCAAACCAACAAATAAGTAGTTTAATGTGATCTAGATGATTTTTTTTCCATTTATACTCTTAATCTTTTTTATTATTTACATTTATACTCACTTTTTTTTTTCTTTTTTTTTTTTCATCTAATTATATATACATACATACATACATATAGGCACTTGATTTCATTTTGTATTGTGACTTGATTTTTTTATATTTTATTATATATACGTATATATATATTTAGTAATATATATACATATATCTGTATTAATCATTTATATACATATATAATATACTTAATTAGATATATACATATATCTATATATTTAATTACATATATACATGTTTACAATATATTTAATTACTTATATACATACATATATCGGTATATTTAATTATATATATACATATATAATATACATAATTAAATATATATTTGTTTAATTATATATATTATTTATCTTTTATATTTTTAAATTTTTATGTATTATTATATATAATAACATATAAATAAAATAGATAATATGATTTAAATATACAACTATATTATTTTATTAATCAAAATAAAAATAGCTGAATTATCATACATTAATACACAATCTTTTCAAATATACTCTATTCTTAACATACAATACCGTACATTAATAAATTATTATGAAAGTTATCCAAACAACACTTAGAAATAGTTGAAAGAGCGACTCTTAAATGCTGATGGATAAGATGAGTTAATGAGCAAAACCACATCATTGATTTACCTTTGCTATGATACAAACTGATGATTTCTGTCAAAATAAAGTGTTTAACCTACTTGGGATGTATATATTGCTTTCATAGCTTTGCCAAGGAGAATGACTAGATTTTGAACATCATAAAAAAAGTCCATGTTAGAGAGGAATTGTGAAGGATAATGTAATAACTCAATGAATATACTTTTCTATTATGCTGCCAAAACAACTTAGAAAAGGACTTATGTTGATTTATATGAATTAAAAAAATTTCTCTACTTAAAGAAAAAAAAAGAATCTAGATTAATTAAAGTAAATTTCAATAATTTTAATCATGTCGAATGAAATAACCCATAAAAATTTGAAGGTAGAGCTCATGATAGACACCCAAATTCGATATTTATGTTAAAAGAATGATATTTCTATTAAGAAATAAAAATTAAAAATGAAATCTAGAAAATGTTCATTAGAGACTTTTTCTATTAATTGTTACCATCTATATGTTTTGAATAAAATAAACAAATCTTATTGTTAATTTTTAGAATGAACCTTCAAATAAAAAATCACAATTTGAAATAATTTTTTAAATTTAAAGATTGAATTATTTAAAAAAATTCACAACTAAATTCTAAAATAACAAGTAATTCATGAACTAAACAATTATAAAAATGAATGGGATTTTCTACTAAACAAACATTTAATTTGAAAAAAATATATACTATACTAAAAATTGTATTTCTAAATAAAATATATATTTTTTAATTTTTGAAATAATTTTTTTTTTTATATTTAGGTGGAAAATAAGGAATTTAATAAAATATAATTTGATTAAATCTTAATTTCACGTGAATCGTCCAAATAAGACGGCCGGTAATATACAAATGACGGACCAACGCCTCCATGAATTTTTTGGCCGCTAAAATAATAAAAACTATTAAACAAGCAAACGAGTCACCGAATCCGACCAACCAAACAGTACTTCGACACTCAAACGAAAATCAATTTCCATGGGATTGACTCGTAAACAGAGTAAAACACCATAACCAAATCTTCTTCCTCTTTCTTCGTACCTTTCCCCCTCCTTCTTCGTATTGACGCCGAAACCGATGCAGTTTTGGCCTTACCACTTTTAATCTGCTTGTCATTGAACATGGTATTATATATATATATATATATGCGTAGTTACTCTTTATTAATTTGTTTTTACAATGTTTACTGATTTGTTTCTTTGCCTTTTGTCCTACCCAAGTGGAAAGTTGTATAGGAGGGAGATTGGAGAAGCGGAAAGCTCCATGGTGAGTGGAATCCTGGGGTTTGACCAAGATTTTAAGGTGACCCAGGTGAGCAAATCTTTCAAAAACGTATCTATTGTTTGTTTTGTTTTCCTAATTATTTTTTTAATAAATTTGTTTCTTTGTTTTGCTCCAAAGCAATCTCCTCTTGGATATACTTGAATGTTATGCTTTGGTGTATGTTAGGTAGAGTCAGGAGTCTCTTTCTTTATTTCCATTTCCGGGTCATGTTTCTGGACTGAATTGTTTATTGCAAGGTCTCTTTTGGTGTCCTTGTTTTCAAGTTCATGGATTTGATCTTCGGTATTCATTTGATTTCGTTTTGCCTTTTGGGTGTTTCCTTTTGCCAATCAAAAAGAAGAATTTCATGTTGTTTAACACAGATTTGACCACGTCAATATACCCTTTTGAAGCTTAATTTTCTTTTTTCTTTTTTCCTCCGTTTTTCTCGAGTCAGGATTCTGCGAGTTGAGCAAAAGCAACGATGGGAAATTATAGCGAGGAAGATGGGGACCAATTCTTTGATGCCCGTGAAGAGATATCTTCTGTCTCTGATTGCAGTTCTGATTGCTTTGATGATTTTAATTTTGAGTTCATGGATAGTTTGAAATATGATTTTTGGACTAGGAATTTAGAGAGTGTTCATAATCGACGCCGCAGGTTCATGGAATGCATGGGTGTACGGTTAGATAACAACTTAATCACCAGAGTGGATTCGAATATCATCTCTAATCAAATCCAACTGATTGCTGACAGAATTACAGAAAATAGTGGAGCAGTATTGAGGACTTCTGGTTTGGGAGATCAACTCTCAATAGATCAGTCTTCACTGTCATCTTGGTCAACTTCTACACATAAATCAATATCAAATGATGTTTTGGGGGATAATGTCCAAGACCTAATGGAGTTTACAATTGAATCAAGTCAAAGTGAAATACCTAACAATCGGAGTGAATCGGGCTCGAATCAGTCAGTCAGTTTTGAAGAATTTCAGAGATCTACACCCTCATCTCCTTCGTTTCAGCAACACCTGTGTACACAAGTTGATGAAACAAGGAATTCGGTTGGTGCAAAGGGGAAAATGAAGAAAGGTTGGTTGAGGAAATTAGGTGCCATGACACATATTCTTGAGAGACATAAGGATGCTGCTACAGAGAACTGTAAACGCGAATCAACTTCAAGGGCTAGGATGAAAACTGTTCATGTTCAACCCCGTAAAAAACGTTCCAAGGAACTGTCTTCTCTCTATGTTGGACAAGATTTTAAAGCACATGAAGGCTCAATTTTGACAATGAAGTTTAGTCTTGATGGGCGATACTTGGCAAGTGCTGGTGAAGATTGTATTATCCGTGTCTGGAAAATCATTGAAGATGAAAGAGCAGAAAAAGTTGACATGCCTGAAACTGATTCTCCATCTCTCTGCTTCACAATGAATCATCTTTCCCAATTAGCTCCTTTTGACAATGATGATGAAAAAATAGATAAAAAGAAAAGATTCAGGAGGGCATCAGACTCAACTTGTGTGATTTTACCCCCAAAGGTCTTCCGGATACTAGAGAAGCCTCTAAATGAGTTCCAGGGACACCAAGGTGAAATCGTGGACCTCTGTTGGTCCAAGAAAGGAGTAAGTATCTATTGATGCCAGCTAGTATTCCTTGGTTCTATCTGTATTTGCCCTTAGCTTTTTCTAACATTGCTATTACTTATTTACATTTGAAGGATGGCACTTCAGAGCTTGTATTTTGCTTGTGGACATTGGAAACTGATATTATGTTTATCTTATATCTGCTTGCTGCAGTTTCTGCTTTCGTCATCCGTGGATATGACTGTTCGTCTCTGGCAGGTTGGATATGACAGATGCCTCGGGGTATTTTCTCATAACAATTATGGTGAGGGCTTTTTCTTTTTGTAAGTTTGTCCAAATTTTGATATATACAATCAATTATTGGTTTACAGAGTGGAAACAGTTTTTGTTCTCTCTTGCTATTATTTTCAAATTGTTTGATGTTGATTTTTTGTACTATTCTTTCTATTGTTGCAGTAACTTGTGTAGCTTTCAACCCTGTGAATGATAATTATTTCATCAGCGGTTCAATAGATGGGAAAGTTCGCATTTGGGAAGTACTTGGCTGTCGGGTTGTTGATTATCTTGACATAAAAGAGATCGTTACAGCTGTGTGTTATCATCCTGATGGAAAGGTTTTAAACTTCATTTATTTTAAATTTCATATAGTAGAGATTTGTCAGGGTCGTGGCTCATATATTTAACTCTTCTGGAATTTTGGTATAAATCATAACTAGTTTGTTTGAACAACATAGAATATGGCAATCTGAAGTAGAATTTGGATGGAAGGAACTTGGGTTTCAGACATTGATATCACTGATTTAGTATGTTGCTCGGACTTGGTGCAGTTATCTGGTATGGTTATGGATCTAAGTCTGTGACTTGACAATTTTATGGTCAAAATACAATGGCTTAGTAAAGAAGGGCTCAACATGGGACTGGTATTTGTGTGTATTTGATATAAAAAAAAGTAGTAAAATTAATAAGCCTATAGGAAACTTAGACAATGTCATATTTGGAGTAAAATTTAGTGTTTTAGCACAAAAATAAAGCGGTTTCATATTTTTAGTGAAATAAGAAAAAATAAAAAAAGTTTAGTGCTGATTAGTGATATATAACAGATTGAGTATTGTAGATGCAAAAAGGTTAATGGTTTAGACATGAAAGAAGGTTCCATTTCCATGGTATTTCTCTACTTCTAACCTAAAAATGTTAATCATCCTCCTTTCCGTATTATCATATATCATGACCTTGAGTCCTGAATTATCAAGTGCTGGACATAGACTCAACGCAAATCAGTGTTGTGTTGTACTCAACACATTTGGCAAAAAAAAAATTAAGTCCGAACAACATAACCCTGTAACATGAAATGCTTCCATGTGCTAGGCTGTTTCTCTCAGCTTAATTTTTTGCAAGAATACATTTAACTTCAGTAATTGCCAATAAAAGTTTGAGCAGAAAAATTCAAATAAACCTTTACTTTTGTTGCTGCAGGGAGCAATTGTGGGAGCGATGACTGGAAACTGCTGCATTTATGATGTTGTCGGTACGTTTATATTTGAAATGAAGCAAAATTACTGCGAGAAAAGCCCATCTAGTCATTTGAAGTGTATTGGATTTGAAGACTAGATTTTAACGTGTGCTTATTCATTGTTCTTTTCTCTATATTCCGTTTTAATCATTATAATTGATGTTTCTTCATTTAATAAATTCAACAGTCATGGTGATTTGATGGTTTTGAGTTGGATTACAGAATTACAAAACCTTGTTCTGTTTGCAGCATGCAGAAATATACTAATTCTCTCATATAGAAGCCTGTTGATCCAAAACATGGTCATTTTTACTGCTTTTATGCGGGCAATATATAAATTTGGGAGGATCGAGTAATTGACTTTCACGTGAATTGTTCTTTTTTAAGATTGCTTGAACGGTTATATTTGGTTTTGTATCAGATAATAGATTGCAATTGGACGCTCAAATAAGCTTACAAGGGAAGAAAAAATTACCAGGCAAAAGGATAACTGGTTTTCAGGTGGTTAAATTTCATCATATTTTTTAAACATCAGCTTCTTATCTTAATTCAGCAAAAAGTTATAACTCAGCCTCCAATTTTGTTGGGAAAACTCTTACCAATTAACTTTCTGCCCTCTAGTTCTCTCCAAGTGATCCTGACCAAGTTATGGTCACTTCAGCTGATTCAAATATTCGGATACTATCGGGAGGTGACGTGATATGCAAGTTTAGAGGTAAGATTTTCTCTCTAACTTCTCATTTATTTACTTTCTTTCCTTTTGTGTTTAGGGAGTCCAGTTTTAGATTTACAAGCAAGCCTCACCATCATAAACATAACGAGGACCATGTTTGGACCTTAAGTGCCATTCAATGGACTGACTCTGTATTCTTTGGAATTGAGGTTTCATTTGGTAGTTTGCTGATTTGTTGTCTTTCCAGCGTCTGGACTTAGAATTGCGGCAAGCCCTATCTTTGCAAACTTCTCCTCGGATGGCAAACACATTGTCTCAGCAAGTGAGGATTGTAATGTCTATGTATGGAACTATTCTGGCCAGGAGAAGACTTCTTCTCGGGTGAAGAACATCTGGTCCTGTGAGAGTTTTGTGTCCCACGATTCATCGGTTGCCATACCTTGGCATGGGATTGAAATGATACCAGGAACACTCCCATCTCCCACGCTTGGTGGGGTCATTGATAATGGGCCAAAACACCCCCAGAGTCTTATTGGAGAGTTAGATGAGAAAATATCTCATTTTTCATCAGATTGTTTCTCCTTAACCCGAGGGTTTTTGCTCGAATCTTTGATGAAGGGATCAAGTACTTGGCCCGAGGAAAGTCTTCCTGATAGTGGAAGCTCAGTGTCAGTTCCACCAGCAATGTGCAAATCTCGGTTGAAGATTTTGAAGAGGGCTTGCCAGAACACGTTGAGCTCGCCTCACATGTGGGGATTTGTGGTGGTTGTTGCGACGTGGGATGGGCGGATAAGAGCTTACCACAACTATGGGTTACCAGTCCACCTGTGAGGCATCCAGATTCAGCAACAGAGATGAGGAGTTGAGTCTTGTGCAGTTTAAAGGCAATTACAGCTTGGAAGTCTCCCATGGGTGATCCGCAGTATGTGAGACAGAAAAGGGGAATAGGATTTGATATATGGCATAAACCACTGGTAGGTATATAGCAAATCGAAGAAGAGAGTGATTCAGGTATAATTGTATCATATAAATTACCATTTTTTTAGGTCAACCAATACGATTCTTTGATTTTTTTTTTTGTTTAGGGGTTATCACCGCTAAAATATGCAAAATCATATGGCAAAGGATCCATGTGATGGGGGTGTGTATGTATCATATTAAACTCATACCATTAATATTTTTACTTGTCTGATATAATGTTTAGATTCATTTTGTATTGTCAAAGGAGTTGGATAAACATATCGAGTGGGAAAGAAAAATGTTAAAAACTATATCCGGACAAATAAAGCATAATAATAAGTAATTACTATAATGGAACAAAAATTAATAAAAATTTACCTTTTTAAGTCAGTAAATTTTGAGTGAACATCAAAGTTAAAGTTTTTCGTTTAAGTTAAATTATTAAAAGCTTCTAATTAGTTGTTGTTTTGTTAGAGTTTCTTACATAGCAAAACATTTATAAGACACAGTCTCCTTTAGGAGATCAAACTACTCCCAATTTGCTGCAGTTTGACCTCTTATTATTATATATATATTTTTAATTTAAAATTATTTACTATATAACAGTTCAAACTTTGCATAGTATTTTATTGTATTTATATCAAACAATTTGAAGAATTTTATGATAATCGTCCTCAAACTTTTTTTAAAAAAATTATTGCATTGGCATGCAACCATTTTAATATTTAATTTAAAATAATTTTGAGCTGTTTATATTTAACAAATAAAATAAAAAAATTAGGAAAATGTTCAAATTCGGTAGCAAATACTAGCATAGGATGTTATGAAAGGGACAAGTTCACACTCGTATAAAACTGTAAAATCAATTTGCTCCATACTCGAAGTAAATAAAAAATTCTATATACGCGATTCACTCTATAATAAATTTTCTACTTACTGTTTATCCTATTTAGTTCTTTTAACTTTAAATTTTTTTTATGAGATATTTAAATAACAATTGAAAGTCTTAAATGTTAATTAAAACAAAATATAATTTAAAATAATATGTAAACATAATTTATTCAAAATAATATTATTAAAATATATTAATCAAAATTTGATGATTTGAATAGAATTAAAAATATATTAATTAGATATAGCGAGGCTGAGCAAAGCAAGGTGTAGGTAGTAAATTATTTAGTCCGCCTCTTATTTATTTTGAATTTTGTCACTTTATACTCATGTTCGTCTGTAACATATTAATTACTGGGTTTTACTCATCTTGTTGAAACATACACTTCTAATATATTGTAAATTTCTGTTTGGGAATATAAGGCGTCATAGTTTTATTGTTGAATGTGTTATGTTTTAAAATCTGAAGATTATGAGTTGCTTTAGAATTTTATCAAAGGAGACTTTTATAGGTAAAAATTGTTAGTGACAATTATGTAGCTACTATATAAATATTCCTGATTGAGTTAAAATCTTGATTATGTGAAATAAGACATAATGATCTCTTATTTATATATCTCTAAAACTTTTAGAAAAGGAGTTACTTTTTAACTTTATTGAAGATGATATTGAGGATTTTAGTTATAATAAAGAAATAATTTTTATATTTACTATGATAAGATGGACATTTCTAAGATAATTTTATGTAACAGTTCAAATACTGAACTTCGAATTTTATTAACGAAATTCAGGAGGAAATAAGAAAAATTTGTAAAATAAATTAAAATTAAAAATTTAAATTCCCTTCCCCTCCTAGGTTGCCACATCACCTAAATTAACCCACCTCACCACCCTTATCATTTTCCCACTATATAAACACTCAAACAACATATTTTCCTCTCTTTTAGTCCACCAAACAAAAAAAAAAAAAAAAGAGGGAAGAAAGGGAAAGAAGAGCGAGAGTGTGTGTCGGGAAGCTTGGCACGACAAAGGGAAGAAGAAAAAAAAAAGGAGAGAAGACGCTAAGGGTGGGCTAACCACCGTGAGAGAGAGGCTTTCAGAATCGAAAGGAGTTGTAAAATCGAGACATTGTGGGTCCTTTTCCCTTGCAACCCGAACGTCCAAATGTGAGTTCTTCTTCTTCTTCTTCTTTCATGATTCCCTTTCCAAAACATTTTTGTTAACTTTAAAATTCTTATTAGGAATAAACAAAAGAACTTCTCTACTTGACTGCAAAATCAAGAGAGGATGAGCAACGAATTAGAAAACACTTAAGATTTTTATCAAATAGGTTCTAGGTGGAACAAAGAATGTTGAAGAACTGATATGATTTCATTATATCTAGCCAACAAATTTATACACCAAAGTCGCAACCATAAACTCACAAAATCAGCCACTAGATACCCATGATAAATACATCCCTAAAATATCTACAACCTATCCACTAGCCATAAGATTAGGACAATTAATTTAGATAATTAAAAACATAAAAGAGCATATGATTAAATAAAGAAAACATGTGACTTACTAATTTTTACATTATATTTAATACTCTCCCATAATGCATAAATTTACAATATGAAATCTGAATGCTTCCTTTTGCTACCAATTCTCTAATAAAATAATTTCGAGTATCAATATGTCCTGTGCGACTATGGTAAATAAGATTATTCGTCATGGTAATGGTAGATTGATTATCAAAATAGATCATAGTTGCCTATTGCTTTTGCTTTATGGCTTCTAAAATTATTTGCAATCATATTGTCTGATAAGCTGTTGAAGTTATAGTCATGTATTTAGCTTTCAATAATGATAAAGTTGTAGATGCTTGCTTCTTTGAGCTCCAAGATATGACATTTGATCCCAAACTAAAAATGTATCCCGTGGTGTTTTTGTGATTATCAACATAACCTGCCCAATCACTATCTGAATATCTATGCAAATTCAAATTTCCAATGCTATAAAACAAAGCATATGAAGTTGTTCCTTTTGAGTATCTCAACACATTTTTTGCTGCCACATAGTGTATCTTGCTTGGTTTTTGCATAAACCTGGACAAAACACTAGTAACTTTCAAGATATCTGACCGAGTGTTAATGAGATTGAGTAGGCTTCCTACCAAGTTTTGATAAACATGAGCATCAACTTGTTCTTCATCGTCAACACTGAACTTTTAACTAGCTGTCATTGAGGTTTTCACCAAATTGCAATCTTGCAATTAAACTTGCTAAGAAGATCATTTGCATACTTTTGTTGACAAATGAAAAATCATGCATCACTTTGATATATTTTTAGTCTAAAAAAATAGTTCATCAAACCCAAATCAGTCATATTAAATTCTTCAATCATAAGCTTTTTGAAATCAACTAACAATGAAGCACTATTGCTAGTGTAGATTAAATTATCCACATGAAGGTAAACAATAAGTACTTTATCAACTCTCTTGCTTTCACATACAAGGTAGACTCACTAGTGCTTCTTTGAAAACTATTGTTGTTGAAATTTCTATCAATCCTTGCATATCAGACCCTTGGAGTTTACTTAAGACCATACAAAGCCTTTTCTCAATTTGTACATCTTTATCTCTTGCCCTTTCACTTTATGCCCCGGGGACTGCTTACATAGACACCCTTATCCAAAAAACCATTTAAGAAGGTTGATTCGATATCAAATTGATAGACACTCCACTTGTAATGTGAAGCTATAGCTAGAACAACCATTATGGTGTCAAATATTGCCATCGATGCAAATGTCTCTTTAAAGTCAATACCTTCACATTGCATGTAACCATGAGCAACTAGCCGTGCTTTATACTTCTGAAATGAGCCATCAGGTTTGTACTTTAATTTATAGACCCATTTCAATCCAACTATTTCTTTACCTTTAGGCAATTCAACAAGTTGTCATGTCTTGTTTCGTTCCAAGACATTCACTTCTTCATCCATAGCATCACACCATTCTTTTGAGCTTGCAGCATCTTTGAAGTAGCTAGGTTATTAAATTTGTGTAATTTGGAAACATTCAATCTTTATAAAATCTCCTTCAAAGATTCCCACTTCCTTGGAGGTGTATCATTTGAGCTTGAACTTGAAGATGCAATTGTTGATGGACTAGTTGTGCTAGATGGATTAGAAGGGTCTAAATTATTGCCATTATTATTCACCGGAGCTGCTAAGTATTATATGCATCATCAACAGCTTCAAACAATTCTGCACAACCTTGTTTCTCATACCAATTCCACTATTTTTAATTAGCCTTCTAGTGATAGGATCATAAAAACATTACCCTTTTGTTCAATCATTATAGCCCATAAATATGCATTTAACACTATTTTCATCAAGCTTGTGTCTTTTTTTAGAATGAATATGAACATAAGAAATACAATTAAAGACTTTAAAGTGGATTACCTTTGGTTTTCGTCCACTCCAAGCTTCAAAGAGTGTTTGAAAGGTTGATGTAGGGCTCCGATTAAGAAGATAAGCATCCGTGTGAATAGGTTCACCTCAAAAAAATCTTGGAAAAGCTTTTGCACGTAGCATGCAGTTTTCCATCTCCACTAAACTTCTATTCTTTCGCTTTACCACACTATTTTGTTAAGGTTTGTAACTAGATGTCAATTGTCTTTTAATGCCACAATCTTCATAAAAATCATTAAACTCAATTGAAACAAATTCACCTCCACGATCAGTTATGTGAATCTCTAAAGTATTCCTACTTTATTTCTCAATATAACTTTTAAACTTTTTAAAGACAGACACGGTGGCAAATTTTTCTTTTGCAAAATATACTCAAGTCGTCCTGCTATAATCATCAACAAATACAATAAAATATAAGCTGTTATTTATTGAAGGAATTCTCATAGGCCCACTAACATAAATCAACATTAACTAGCTCAATGGGACTAGATGCTCTCTTTGTCAATCTTTTTAGAAATGCATCTCGATGTTGTTTTCCAAACATATAGCTTATATATATATCATTCACATGTTGAATCACTGGCAAACCATCCACAAAGCTTGATTAGACAAGGATTTCAAGCTATTAAAGTTTAAATGCCTATTCATGTGGTGCCATAACTAGTCATTATCATCTAATGAGACTCTAAGTGCTTGATTTTTACACTCCAAAGAGAGAGGAAACATGTTGTTATTGTCCATAGACATTTTGAACAACATGTGCTTCTTGGTTTTGTTAGAAAAAATAGCACATGTCATATCGTCAAAAACAACAACATACCCTTCTTTTAGAAATTGTCTCACACTCAACAAGTTTGAATCCAAATAAGGTACAAAAAGAAAATCTTTAATGTAGCTGAAACTATTAAAATTTATCTTGAGAGTCCCCTTTCCACATGTTTACGAACAATATCATCTCTCATCTTCACTCACTTCTTGATTGTCTTATCTAAGCTGATGAAAACATTCAAATCTACTGTCATATGGTCATTGCAGCCGTTATCCATATACTAAATATTTGACAAACTTTTATTTTTAGAAACATAAACCATAAACAAGTTTTTGGTCTCATCTTCTTTTTCTTTCTCTTTGGTAAATTTTACTTGTTCAGCTTTGAGTCAATAAAACCTTGCAATATAACCAATTTTCTTACAAAAAAAACATTGCGGCTTCTGATTCTGATCTTCACCATTGTTCTTGGTATCTTGGTTGTGATTATAGCTTCCACGTTTACCACCTCGACCACCTCTACCTCCTCTTCATCATGGCCGACATAACCTTTGCGCCTTGATTATTATTTGACTCATTAGGATTTTTAGAAAAATGCATTTTTATGTGAAATACATTTTCAACACCATGCTCTTCACGTTTGTTCAACCTGTCTTTATGATATTGTAATGAGCTAAACAGTTCATGAGTTGTTAGTTGACTCAAGTCTTTGGATTCTTCTATGGTAGCCACTACGTGATCATATTTTTTTGGAAGACTTTGTGGCACTTTCTCAATAACTTTTTATTCCGATAATTGATCACTATATTTGCGTATATGGTTAACAACCTCCAGTATTTTACAAAAATAGGCCTTCATAGTCTCACTATCCTTTATGGAGAACTCCTCAAATTGTCTTGTAAGTGTTTGCAATTTGATAAATTGAAACTTGACAGTCCTCCTATAAGCCATTTGTAGTGCATTCCATGTATATTTTAACTTTGATGTAGCTGTGATTCGTGAAAAGATATTATCATCAACAACTTGTTGAATAAAAAAGATAACTTTAGCATCTTTCTTCTTGAATTCTTTAAGAATTTCAGTTGAAACACTTGTTTTATTATAGTCATTCTCAACCAGCTCCCACAAGTCTTGGGAAATGAAGAGAGTCTTCATTTTCATGTTCCATACTTCATAGTCATTTCGTTTGCATAATAAGTGTATGCAGCAGAGCAAATTATTACAAATCCCTTACCAAAATATATATGAGTTCCAATTACACATATATAACTGAGGCCGGAAGTGACAACAAAATACAAAATAGCAAAATACAAAAAATGTCGCTTCTTTCACTATGTGAATGGACTTATCAGAGTGCAAGACAAGTCATGCACTTAAGGTTTGTGGATCCATGGGATCCTCATAGACTTCAAGGGGTAGGTCAACGATCAGTTCTTCTTTATCTTCCTCATCTGTGGGGGGCATGGGGTGAGTTCTATATACTCAGAAAGAAAAACAGTATTTAAATAACATTATAAGATTTTAAAAATGAATAATTATGTCATCAACACTTACCACTGGGGTCACTTCAGAGTCATTTCTTACTTTATGAAAATAATTTATTTATTAAAGATAAATATAAGATCCATCATATCATAGTCATATCAATCAAATCAAATAATGCATGATAATAGAAAAAATCAAAATAAATCACGAAATGCTCGGATTTTCGTGTCATACTTGGCAAAGTTGTTCCGACTTTCATCTACTGAGGGCAAATATGAATTTTTGACTATTCATGTGAAATGACCAAATCAGATATATAACGGCAATTTGCTCATGGCACATTTCCAGCTTGCCAGACCATGCTATGATTTATGACCATGGTCCCAACCACAGTGGTCCTATTAGATATTTTATAATCATAACAGTACTTAGCCAAAGGTGACCCCTAACAGATATTTGTGTCATCACTCTCGTCAGAGGGTACGCCGTCATCCATAGGGAGTGGTTCTTTCATGTTTTTCCAAACCAGATGGAGGAGGGGGAAACTAAAGCTCCTCAGAGATAAAAAGTCTAATGAGGCACTTGATGCATTATGTATGTCAATACAAATCCATGTTTTACGTACCATTTCAGGCTCATTCCTCTTTTCATATTTCATACAATTATCACCAAAATCGTGTTATTTAAATTACATGCAAACCATCAAGTGCCTATAACATCTCATAATATGTTTAATTCAAGAATAATTCACTTTATTGGAACAATTATACGTAAATAATGCAAGTCATAAATCTCAAACTTCATAATTTTAATTTCTATTAATGCTCCTTAAAATTTTTAAGGAAATATTAAATTCCTTACCGAAACTTTGAAGTTTTCCTACACTTTTCTTTTTCTTTTCCTCTCATTCTCTCTATATTACTCCCTCTCTCTCTAAGCTCTTAGAAGATGGAAGAATGAAATGGAAGTCATGAGGAAAATGGAAGAAAGGAGTCCCTATTCATAAAAAATTGGGGCTGTTAGATTTGCACCAAATGGCAAAATCTAGTGAGGAGAGAAAAAGCTGAGTGGAAAAGAGTAATATGACGCGATGTGATGGCAACACAAAAAATGGATGATTCTTTCTCCAACCGGCGGCGGGAACACATCACCCAAGGCAGCACACAGCACGCAAGGGACACACTACTCGAGGCAGCAATGCACCTCCCCAAGTCGGTCGCGCATTGCAAGCCTAGCTTGTAGCAACCGGTCTATCCTACCACGGGTAGGGCTAGTCTGTGCGTGCGCAGACCTATTTGCGTAGGCCTACTGCGCAGATAGCACACACATAGGGCACACGACGCCTGGCCTTGTCTGTTTGCGATGTCGCGCTTGCTGGTTTGTCTGCGCATGATGGGACACGCGCACAGACCAGCCTCGATGGGACATACACATAGTGTGCACTTCCTATGCTGACCGCGTGTGCACGCACGCACGCACACTGTGTGTGATGCCCACGCAGGCGGGTCTTTCCCGTTGGTGTTTTTCTGTAGGATTCTGCTTCTTTTTCACGTCTTTTCTCCTGAAAATTATTTTAATAAAAATAATAAAATAAAATAAAATAACGAAATCAGAATAAAATTAAAATCACAAATTTAAATCGTGAAATACGATATAAAACTATGAGATAAGTTTAAATAAGTTCAAGTAACCTTAAGCCTCGAATAAATAGGGGTTTCCAAATAATAATTTAGTACGATGGTGAACGGGATGTTACATCCCCCATACCTTAAAAATTTTGGTCCCCCAAATTTGTTTCGAATAGGTTTAGGAACTTTTCTCTCATCTCGCTCTCTAACTCCCACGTCATCTCATCCGGAGTGCGGTGTTGCCACTGCACCTTCCCCATAGGGATCTTCGTGTTGTATAAAACTTTATTGGTCTAATCCAAAATTTTCACGGAGAGTTTTTCGTAAGTCATATCAGCTTGTACTTATGTCTCATTATGAGGAATGATATGAGAAGGGTTAGGGTGGTATTTTTTGAGCATGGAGACATAGAAAATATCATGTAGACACATAAACTCTCGAGGCAAAGTAAGGTGGTACGCCATGAGTCCAATACGCTCCACGATTTAAAAATGTCCCATATAACGGGGGCTCAACTTCCCTCTTTTACTGAACTGCATTTCTCCCTTGTAGAAGAAAATCTTGAGGAAGACTTGGTCTCTAACAGTGAATTCCAGAGATCTTCTATGATTATTAGCATAACTCTTCTGGCAATTCTAGGTGATAGTTAAGTTCCTACGGATAATCGCAACCTTCTCAATAGTCTTCTGGAAGAAGTCTGGTCTCAAACGATGCTGATTTTTGATTTCGCTCCAACAAGTGGGAGAACGGCAGGGCCTACCATACATGGCTTCATATAGAGTCATGTCGATGCTGGAATGATAACTGTTATTATAAGTAAATTCACACAAGGGAAGATACTCATACCAGTTATTGCCAAAGTTGAAGACGAAAACACGCAACATGTCTTTCAATGTTTGGATAGTGCGTTCAAACTCACCATCAGTTTGAGGATGATAAGTAGTGCTAAAGTACAATCCAGACCCAAACACTTTTTAGAAGTTGTCCCAAAAGTGGGAAGTGAATCGAGGATCTCGATCGGATTTATATGAGAAAACGCCATGGAATCGAACAATTTTATTGACATAATGGTGCACTAATCTACTGGCGGAGTCAGAAGTTATGATGGGCAAGAAATGGGCAGTCTTTGTTAGTTTTTCAATGACGACCCAAATGACACTACGACTAGAATAGGTCCTGGGTAGACCGATGACAAAATCCATAGTTACATGCTACCACTTCTATTCTAGAATTGAGAGGCCCTGTAATAAACTTTTGGCTCTCTAATGTTATGTTTTAACTCGTTGGCAAGTAAGGTATGGGGAGACATAGTTGACAATGTCCTTCTTCATTCCCAGTCATGAGTATTGGTGCTTTAGGTCCCGGTAATCTTGGTACTCTCAAGATATATAGACAGTTTGGAGGCATGTGCAACCTTACGAACATCCATCCTGACAGTGAAAAGGACTCAAATTCGGTCCCAAAATCTAAACGACCCATCATCTAAGAGCTTGAAATAAAGAAACTTGTCAGAAGAGAACTTACTTAAAGTTTTGGTGATTTCTTGTCCTGTACACTAAACTTCCCAAATCTTCATGAAAAACTTAGGTAAAGCTCGGATCTGAGTGAGATAAACACCATTGCCATAGTGGTTGAGGCGGAGTGCCTACATAACATCTACTAACTTTCAACTAGAGACCATGGTTTGGGCTAACACAACAGACTCCTTCTAACTCAGTGCATCAATGACTACATTCCTTCTATCGAGATAGTAGATGATCTTGTAATCATAGTCCTTTACGAGGTTCCTTTAATGTCTCTATCTCATGTTCAACTCCATCTGCTAGAAAATATACTTTAAACTTTCGTGATCAGTATAAATTTTAAAGGTCTGACCAAATAGGTAATGATGTCGTATCTTTAAGGCAAAGATAATGATCGTCAATTCTAGGTCATGAGTAGGGTAGTACTGCTCATGGGATTTCAACTATCTGGATCCACAAGACCACTCTACAATGCTGCATCAAAACACACCCTAAATCAATATGAGATGCATCATATTAGACATGAAATCTTCCAGTGTTGTTAGGGAAGATCAACATCGAAGCAGATGTAAGATGGTGCTTTAATTGCATAAAATTTTTACCACATTTATAATCCCAGACAAAAGGTACGTCATTCCAAGTGAGACGAGTTAACGGAGCAGCAATCTTAAAAAATCCATCGATAAATTGACGACAAAAACTTGCCAAGTCAAGGAAACTATGTACCTCAACTATATTGGTGGGCGGGTTCTAGTTGATCATCGCTTCAATCTTGGCTGGATCAACAAAAACTCCTTTACTTGAAATCACGTGACCAAGAAAAAAGACTTAATCCAACCAAAAGAAACATTTGCTTAGTTTAGCAAATAGCTGCTTCCGACGAAGTATCCCCAACACTTCAAATAGGTGGACTGCATGTTCCTCTGGGCTCTTGGAGTTGATTAGGATGTCATCAATGAATACGATGACGTACTAATCCAGTGCATGCCGAAAAACCCTGTTCATGAGATCTATGAAGGCAGCAGGGACATTAGTTAACCCAAACGGCATCACCTTGAACTCGTACAGGCCGTATCTACACTGAAAAAATGGTCTTCAAAATATCTTCTTCCTTAACTCTCAGTTGGTAGTACCTCAATCTGAGATCGATCTTGGAGAATACCATGGCTCCTTGTAACTGGTTGAAAAGATTATCGATATGAGGTAGAAGATACTTATTTTTTATTATTACTCGGTTGAGTTCTCAGTAGTCTATGCATGGTTTGAGAGAGTCGTCCTTCTTTTTCATAAATAACACTAAAGTGCCCCAAAGAGAGTGACTAGGGCGAATAAACTTCTTGCCAAGAAGCTCGAAAAACTTGTTTTCAATTCTACGAGCTCAACATGACTCATGCAATAAACTGATTTCAAAATCGGTTGAGTTATAAGAAGTAGGTCGATAGAAAACTCTATCTCCCGCGGGGGAGGTAGACTAGGTAATTTGACTTGAAAAACTCCTAAAAAGTTACAAACAATGGGAATGGAATACACAGCAGGATTAACATCCATATTCCTATTTATTCAATTGTTAGAGAAAATAGATTTTTATTTCTTCTTTAGAATTCGCAAGGTTACAACTTTACTTTCACAATTAATAATTGACCTATATTTTTCTAACCAATCAATTCCTAGAATAACGTCAAATCTTGATAAATTTAAGAACACTGAATCTATAAATAATTCTATTTCTGAAAATTTTATCTTACAATTTTTATACACATAGTGAGGTTTAATAATCCCCTAAAGGGAGTCATTACAGCTAATATTTCTTTTAAAGGTTTAGGTCTAATATCTAATTTACAACCAACTGCTCAAGAGACAAAAGAGTGGGTAGCACTTGTATTGATCAAAGCTCTAGTAAGAGTATCATGAATAGAAAACATACCTTAAATAAGGACAGGAATGGGGAGGGCACTGGCTTCATCTAGATGGTATACACGACCCTGGGTTGTAGGTTTGGTCACGTTCTTCGGCCGCTGAGGGTAGTCCTTTATAAGGTATTAGGTGTTTTTGCACCGATAGCAAGTGTGATTAATATTCCGACAGGGTAATTCACCATGTGAGGGACCACAATGTTAACATAGTTGGGAAGGTCGGGCAGGCTGTCCAGTAGGTGGAGGTAGAGCAGGGGGAAGGGGCAACTCGGGTTTGTTTATCAGGGTGGCTACTTATCGGATCAAAAAATCTTCTTCTGGGTTGTTGGGGTTGTTGTTGCTGGGTACGAACTCAGGCAATGCATTAGTGCCTGGCTGAGATAAATTCTTCAACCAACTAGCATGTTTTAGTACCTCAACATACTAGCTGGGTCTCAGCATCACAACCGGTCATTAGATATCGACACGAAGGCCTTTCAGAAACTTCCTAACTTTACGATTTTTGGGGATGACCATTAGAGGAGCAAACCTAGACAGTTGGACAAATTGGGCTGCATATTGGGCAACCGTCAAATTTTCCTAATGAAGATCCTGAAATTCCTCCTCCTTTTTCTCTCGGACATAGACTAGGAAGAAGTTTTCAAATAACACATCTATGAAAACTTCCCAAGTGATAGGGGTAGACATGACTGCTTTCTTAAGTCGCCAATAATGTTATGCTTCACCGGTCAGCATAGAGAATGCTAGGGGGACTTTCTGTTCCTCAGTTAGGTGTAGGATGAAGAAAAGCTTCTCTATCTGCAGGATCCAAGCTTCGGCTACTAAGGGGTCAAGACCACCTCTAAAGTATGGCAGGTTAAGCTTCCTAAACTCTGCTATGTTGTGAGAGATAGACGTTTCGGGTGTTTGGTATTCTAGGGCAAGGTGCTAATAAGGGTTGGCTTGGTTATGTCCTACGGCTATGGTTAATCCCTGGATAGCTCGAAAGAGTTCAGTAAATTTGGCCCTCGTCGGATGATTCTAGTTCTCGAGTTATTCGGTACATTCTACATAAGGTCTCCCTCACATCATTCCTACAAAAAAGGGAAGACACGAGTTAGTGGTCTAGTTTTTGAAAAAGATGACTTATTTTTCTAGATATCTTAGGAGTCTTTCTACCTATAGCCTCAGTTGTAAGGGATTTCGTCCGCATAACAGCTTTGACACCATCTGTGACATCTCAAATGCTAATTAAGATATAAGAGTGCCAGATATAGAAATAGATTATGAGTGCATGATAAAAATTGCATGAAGCGGACTAAATTATTACAAATCCCTTACCAAAATATATATGAGTTCTAATTACACATATATAACTGAGGCAAAAAATGGAAACAAAATATAAAATAGCAAAATACAAAAAGTGCTACTTCTTTCACTATGCGAATGGACTCATTAGAGTGCAGGACAAGTCATGCACTTAAGGTTCGTGGATCCACAGGATCCTCATAGACTTCAAGGGGTAAGTTAGTGATCGGTTCCTCTCTATCTTCCTCATTTGGGAGGCATGAGAAAGGGTAAGTTTTATATACTCAATAAGAAAAATAGTATTTAAATAACATCATAAGATTTTAAAAGTAAATAGTTATGTCATCAACACTTGCCATCGGGGTTGCGTCAGGGTCCTTTCTTACTTTATGAAAATAATTTATTTATTAAAAAAATATCAGATCCATCATATCATAGTCATATCAATCAAATCAAAGTATGTTTGACAATAGAAAAAATTAAAAAAATTACAAAATGCTCAGATTTTTGTGTCATGATTCGCGAAGTCGTTCTGACTTCAATCTACTGAGAGCATATACGGATTTTTGACTACCCATGTGGAATGATCAAATCAAATATATAACAACAATTCGCTCACGACACATTTTCAACTTGCCAGATCATAATTGTAACGGCCCCGAAAATTTAAATGAAGATGTATGTATTCATAATCTTAAATGCGGAAGCGTAATAAATAATTTTGATTAACATCCCTTACACAATAACCCAAAACGTATTCAAAACATGAAAGAATAAACTAATTAAAAGAGATACTCGAAATAAAAACTATAAATACAACTATAAAGTCCTTAGGCGTCTAACTCACCGTCTTCCTACGGAACGGGCTCGGGGACCACGTCTTCCTGATCTGAAATGGTTAAGTAAAGAATGAGCTACACTAGCCCCGTAAAGACATCATACTATCTCACTGCCACAGAAGTAAAGGTCGGTAGAAAACAAAAACGACCAATGGAGCATAATTTATAACAAACTCATTTATTAACATAAAAACCTTTACTGTCCACTTACCTCGGTGAGATTCATGAAAATAACCTATGAAAACAATAACATGATAATCATCATAAAATCATATCGATTTTGTAACAGAACACATGTCCTACTTTTGTACTTCAATAATCAGACAATAAATTTCCTCTTTTACCAGCCTACTAGTATCCGTGGGGATCCATAGGGGGTCCTCGCTACACGTGAATCATTATCATTAATAACCTGATTCCAGGGCCGTCCCCATACCCTGTCCGGTATGGGCACCAAAACACATAAGATCTCCATACCCCGTCCGGTATAAAAGACCACGTTCCCGGAAAGGTTCCCTACGGACCCGGTCCGTCCACCATGTCCCAGGATATCTAGTAAGACTGTCCACATTATCCGTTTATCAATTCACATAACCTCTTTGCCTTTTTCCTTGATCTCAATGATCCAATCATACACAACATGTAAACCAGTAATTGACACCAAATAAGATAACACAGTATCGGGTTCACCATAATACAAACCATAATAAAAGAAACTATGATTCATGCATACGAGACCATAAAATAGTTACATCAAACATCATACTGTATTTAATACTGAAAATTAGATCAAAAAATAACTGACCAACAATGTATCAGACTCGGGCTCCATTGGCAACCTTAATCAATTATACATCTATAAAGTCACAAAATACCGTTTAATTATCTATTAAGCTTTACAGTGCACCTACAAGCTGTCCCTAATTTTTCTGAATTTTTCTCCGAAAAACTGAAACGCACTACCTGTGGTCCCTGCGATAAAACAACCCTAGGGCCCTCGGTGGGCCAAAAAATCACGAAAAACTGAGACTTACTGGCGGTGGTGCTCTCGGGTGCAGCGGCTCCTCCGGCGTGAGTCGCTTTTTGGTGTTTGGCTCCGATCAACCTGTAGAAAAAAGAACGGTGATCACAGTGGTATAAAATTTGCATCGAACAGAGGCCGGGAAGGGCCTCATCGGAGGCAAATTCAGAGGGGAGTCGCGGAGACAGCGGCGCCGGACTTCGGCGGGGTTTTTCAGTCGATTGGCCGATGGTTTGGCTCCGGTTTGGCCATAGGCAGATTCAGCATCGAAAAACGAGCCAAGAGGAGAAAATTTACCTCGATTGGCGGTCGAAAAATTCTCCGGTGTAGCGGCGGGTGGCAGCGACCGGCTCCTCCGGCGTCTGGTTCTTCTTCTCCGGCGAGGCACTGGCGGCTAGGGTTTTGTGGTCAGGTGTGGGTGGGGTTATTTATACCCTTTGCCTTTTAATCTCAACCGTCCTCAAGATTAAATCTGGACCGTCCGATCGCGATTTAATTGGGATTAAATCTGAGCCGTCCGTGCCTGATTGAATCTGGGTCGTCCGTACGCGTGAAAACTGGGTCGTCCGTGCACGCAGGAACGGATCTGGGCCGTCCGATCGCGCGCACGCGGATCGCCCACGTGGCCCGTCCACTGTCAGCGTTTCCTTGCCACGCGGCGTGTCCTAGTTGGCCGGGGCTGCTGACGTGGCTACTGACGTGACAACTTTTTTAAATTGCGTTTTGACTCCCGGTTTCTGATTTTCTTTTCAAAAACACCCTCATAATCTAAATTTTTACCCCTTTTTCCCAAAATCAATTTAAATTAAATCCAAATAATATTTTTACCCAATTTTATCATTATTATTATTTTTATTTTCATTAAATTAAATTAAATTAAAATCTAGAAAATTCAAATACAAAAAAATAAGTAAAAATAATTCAAAAAAATATTTTGGGTGTTACAATAATAAGATCTATGATCACGGTCATACCAACCATAGTGGTCCTATAAGATATTTTATAGCCATGACAGTACTTAGCCAAATGTGGCTCCTAACAAATATTTGCATCACTGCTCTCATCAGAGGGTACACTATCATTCACAGGGAATGGTTCTCTCATATCTTTCCAAACCAGATGAGGGGTGGGGAACAGAAAACCCTCAGAGATAAAAAGCCTAACGATACACTTCATGCATTATCCATGTCAATACAGATGCATGTTTTTCGTACCATTTTAAGCTCATTCCTCTTTTTATATTTTAGAAAATTATCACCAAAATCATGTTATTTAAATTACATGCAAATCATCAAGTGCCTATAAAATCTTATAACATGCTTAATTCAAGAACAATACACTTCATTGGAACAATTAAGCATAAATCAAGCAAATCATAAATCTCAAACTTCATAATTTTGATTTCTATGTTCAAAGAAATATTAAATTTCTTACCGAAACCTTGATGTTTTCTTACATTTTTCTTCTTCTTCTCCTCTCCTTCTCTTTCTAGATCACTCTCTCTCTCTAAGCTCTTGAAGGATAGAAGAATGAAATGGAAGTGATGAGGAAAATGGAAGAAAAGGATCCCTATTTATAGAAAATAGGGACCGTTGGATTTGCATCAAGTGGCAAAATCTGATGAAAAGAGAGAAAGTTGAGTGGAAAAAAGTGATTTGACGCGACGTGACGATAGTGCAAAAAACGGAGGAAGAATCCTCCAATCAGCAGTGGCTCTCCACCTAAGGCAGCGGTAGCACACCGCCCAAGACAGCGCATGGCGCCCAAGGGGTGGCGGCACACTGTGCGAGGCAGTAGTGCACCTCCCTAAGTTGGTCGCGTGCTACAAGCCTAGCCAGCAGGCGTCGTCATATCCTACCACATGTAGGGCTAACTTGCGGGCATGCAGGGCCTATAGCATGCAGGGCGTTGCGCACAGGCCTACTACGTGGATGTGCGCACAGTGCACACATTTTGTGCTGGCTGCATGCGCATGCAGGCACTCAACGTTTGATGCCCACACTAGTGGGTCTTTCCCACAAGATTCTACCCATTTTTTCCGGCTTTTCTCCTGAAAATTATTTTAATAAAAAAATAACAAAATAAAATAAAATAAAATAATAAAAGAAGAATAAAATTAAAATTATGAATTTAAATCAGAAAATACGATATAAAATTATGAAATAAATTTAAATAAGTTCAAGTGACCTTAAAGCCCGAATAAATAGGGGTTTCCATATACAAATTTGATGTGATGGTGAGCGGGGTGTTACATGAACTCACACTCATTGAGTTGTTTGCCATCTCCTAAGTAACCCAACTTTGATACCAAATGGTAACTTTAAAATTTTTGTTATGAATAATAAAAGAACTTCTCTGTTTGAGTGCAAAATCAAGAGATATTGAGGAACAAATCAGAAAACACTTAGGACTTTTCTCAAAAGGTTCTAGGTAGAAAAAAATGTTAAAGAACCGATTTGATTTCATTGTACCTGACCAGCAAATTTTGACACCAAAGTTACAACCATAAAATCACAAAATCCCCAATTAGATACTCATGATAAACACATCCCTAAAATATTTAACACTTACGCACTAGTCATAAGACTAGGACAATTAATTTAGATAATTAAAAACATAAAAGAGCATGTGACTAAATAAAGAAAACATGTGACTTAATAATTTATGCATTATATTTAACAAATTTAGAGTGGCTAACGAAGGAAGAACAGACATTTCAGGAACTTCGAAACCCCACCGAACGCCTTTCAAAGCTAGGGCTCCTCTTTTTCATATTGGAGAAGTCCCAGACTTCACTGCCATGAAGCCGAGGCATATTCGGTTTCACGCCTGGGTAAGAATGCTATAGTTCTAAAATTCATAGTTTCTATTTTTCCAAAATGTTTAAACGCCTTAGTAATCAATTTCATTCCTACGATTCATATTTAGCGAAATAGGGTAATTAAATGATAGAGAACTCAAATGTTTTAACCAAAGAGAAAGTAGTCCTGTAAATTTGCAAACAATTCCATGTGTATATATATAGTTTATATGATTGTATATGAGTATATGTACCTATATATATGTGTGTGAGTATTATATGGAAGTATAGTAAGTACATATATACATATATATATATATATGCATGTTTGGTGTGTGTATATGTGTGCATGTATAAATTTATATCAGATTTTATGATAAATATGTATCTCCAAATAATTATATAAATAATATAAACATACCTATATGTCATATGATATAAGTACAAAAATATTAAAATAAGGTATATATAATCATATGTATTATGAAATTATATAGTCATATGTATATATATATGGTGGAAAAATAAATAAATTAAGATCTAAATTAAGATTTGGGTAAATGGTGAGTTATGAGAATTGAATTTGATTAAATAAGTAATTCATGAGAATTTAATTTGATTGAATAAGTAATTAATAGGCAGGTTAATATAGCCATGATTTATAATAATTAGGTAAAGGTAATTTAAAATATTAAAAGCAATAATTTTTAGAAATTATTTTGATTTAATAAATATGTAAACAAGTTACTAGATGTTATTTTGGATGGAATAGATATTATACCAAAATAATTTTGAAGTAATAGAAAAGAATTATTCTGTAAATGATTTTTGGAATTGAATAAATAATAAATAAAATAAAT
The DNA here is from genome assembly GCF_054855325.1 of Carica papaya. Lineage (NCBI taxonomy): Eukaryota > Viridiplantae > Streptophyta > Magnoliopsida > Brassicales > Caricaceae > Carica > Carica papaya. The sequence goes on along the minus strand of NC_142312.1, from coordinate 14,353,139 downwards.
TAAAGACAAAAATTAAAGTAGGATTAGTACTTTAAAAATAATCATAAGCTATTTGATCAAAATAATTAAGATTATGAGTAAATTAAATAAAATGAATTATCTGTAAAAGTAATATAAAATGAGAAGAAAGTAATATTTAAGAAACTATGTAACTAATTAATAAATAAATAAATTAGATAACATCTTAGTAAGTAAAATAGCTATAGAAACGAGACGTGCATGCAATAGGATTGCATGAAAATCTCGGGTTCATCATTAACTTGAGAAGACGTAGTTAATATATAGGCTTAGGCTAATTTTGGGATGATTTTTGAAGCTCAAATCTGGATCATTTTTCTCCAAAATTTGTAAGTATAATTAGTAACCAACCCGAAAACTTCATATCATCTTTTTTTCCCCCTAAAAAAAGTGTTTTCATTATAATTTTATGAAATTAGAGCACACAAATAGGTAAGGGATGATTTGGTATGAAAATGGAATTTTATTGATTTTTATAATTCTCATACTCATTTGCTTGGTGATAATTGTGAATGCATGGTTCCATCTTTTGTATATTTCTAAACATGTTAAAAGATTGAATAGAATATATTACACATAAAAAAGATGACCACAATTACTCTCTCTAATATCTCTATCACTGAAAAGTGCGAGGCTCCGTCGTGCCCGGATGATAACCGCTCTACAAAAAAAAGTACGGATAAGGAAGGACGTCATTACTTCATCTGAGGATGGCGATGAGGTTATGGATCAGCAGACTGATGAGGAAATGACAGAGGTGAAGGAGATTGAATTGATAGCCTCTGAAGATGAGGACTAGGGGATTATCGAACGACAGGTAATAAGCCCAGTAGAAATCTGAGGCCCGAACAGAGAATCCTTCTGCGACAAACTGACCAACACCAGGTCCTCGGATTGAAAACAAGATGATTTTGAACTCAACGAGGATGATGTGACCCTGGACACAAAAGGCAAATTCCCCACAATTTTCTTCTCAAACAGGGTCCACAACTACATCTCTCAATCAATGAAAAACTCAGTCATTATTCGACTTCTGGGCAGAGACATCGGATACCTTTTAACTGATTGACCTGGAAAACAATTACTACATCGCCAATTTCAGTGACCTAAATGATTTTACACACACGCTCGCTAGCGACCCCTGGGTCATATTCGGACATTATTTAACAGTGCAACCTTGGACCTCGTCCTTCTTAGTGAACGACGATAAGATTGCTTTAGTGGTGGTGTGGGTCTGCTTCCCTAGTCTACCCATTTAATATTAATAAAAAGTGTGAAGAGAGCGATTGCCAAAGCCATAAGAACGGTGGTCTGTATTGACGATAATACGGAGTCCTCTGAGATAGAGAAATTTGTTCGGCTCGCTATGGCAATGGACCTTACCAGACCATTGGTTTTAAAAATCTCGATCGAAGGGTACCTGTAAAGAGTGGAGTATGAAGGATTACCTACCATCTGCTTTAAGTATGGATGCTACGACCAACTCAAGGATTAATGCCCCTAAACCATGAACCCCAATACTGTGGAAGGTGGAGAAAATGGTGGCCTCGATAAGGAATAGACTCCGACATCAACGGCCCTTGAAGAGAAGTTTGGCCCCTGGATGTAGGTGACTTACTGGGGAAGGAAGCCCAACCAAAGAGACACCGCACAGACCAACAAAATAACTACTGCGAATAAAGGAAAAGGGATTTATGGGCCAAAGTTTGATTTAATTGCGAAAATTGGGGATGCAATTCCGAGAGCCAACGGATACATGATGGAAATAGAAAGGAAGATCTTAGAGGCGTCTGCTGTGGGTGGGAAAGCAAGAGGAAAAGAAGGAAAAAATATGGGGAAAAAATATAGAAAGGAAGCGGAGTGAGGAAAACGGGCCCTAGCAATTTAGACAGGCCCAATCACAGTCAACCCAATACCACTGAAGGATTGGGGCAAATATATGGGCCGCTTGAAAGTGGTAAGAGGCCTGCAATACAGACCCAAGAACACAGGACCATATGGAGAAAACATATCGAAGCCCAAATTTGGGTATTCCCATTAGGGGAAGCCCACATGCCACCATCCAAAGAGTCAGTTCCCTATTGGATCAATGCAGGAATTTTGTGGTCCAGATCTTGAATAGGTTGGGCAACCCGTGACCTCCCTTTCGTCTCCTACACACTCGATCACCCTTGAGAATTCGAAGATTTTATTGTAAAAATTAGTGAAGGGAGCAAAGCTTCTTGTTGGGATCATAAACTGAGGAAGTGAACGGAGGAACTTCCTAGTGCCACCAAGTTGTCCTTCAAAACGCTAATAGAGGGCCTCGAGATGGGAATTGGAATCCATAGTGATAATGAGGACGACCTGGTCAACATTCCAATCAACAATGTCGTCTGAGTGGTGTCTCCATGGATTCCCACTGCTTTTCTGTTTCTTTCAATGGTTGACCAGTTGTTCCTTATGTTCCCCTCCGGTTACTTTTTCCCTTTTGATAATTTGTTTATGGATTTTACATTTTTTACATGGAATTATCAACGAGCCGCTAAGATACAATTCGGAAGCACTCTCACAACCTTTCTTAAGCAACATTCTCCATCTGTAATGGTATTGATGTAGCCTCACATTGCCAAGGAAAGAGCTGATAAAATTATTAAGAAATTGGGTTTTAACTCTTCCCATAAGGTGGAGGTTAGGGGCTTTTCCAGGGGCATTTGGCTACTCTGGAATGACCCCATTAAGGTGAAAATCTTAGTCAATAATTGTAAGTTTATTCATATACGAATACATGGGAATGAGAAGGACCTAGGTGTTATGTTCACGGCCATCTACGGAAGCTCGTAAAGGCTGAACCACCGTCACTTGTTGGAGCAACTCCACCAACTTAGTCGTAAAATCGACGAGCCTTGGTTACTTACCAAAGACTTCAACGCGATCTTGGATAGCTCTTACAGATGAGGCAGTGTTACAAAAGGCAATAAACACTTTGAGCGTTTCAACCAGTTCATCAGAACCCACTTGCTTCTCCAGGTTGATTAATGTGGCCCAAATTTCACCTAGAGAAGAGGCACCCTCCTTCAAGGACTTGATAAAGCCATTGTTAACGCTGCTTGGTATAATAGATTCCCTAAGACTATGGTCCATCATCTCCCTCGGATCTATTCTAATTACTGACACCTCTTTATCAAAACCGTGACTAGCAAGTCGCTCTGCAGGAGACAACCACCTTTTCGCTTTCTTGCGGCCTAGCTCACCCACTCTGACTTCCCCAACCTTGTCAATCATAGTTGGGAGGCCGGCAGGTCCTTCCAAAATAACCTAGCTAACTTCTTGAACCTTGCTAGGGAGTGGAACACTATCGTGTTTGGACACATATTTAAGAAAAAATGATCTCTGATGGCTCGCATCTCCGACATTCAGTGCACTTTGGAGGTCTCCCACTCCGACTACCTAATGCAGTTGGAGGAAACTCTCTAGAGAGCTGGATGACGTCTTTGCACAGGAAGAGCTATACTGGTTATAGAAGGCTCGGTGCAATTTTATCTCCTTTAGGAATAAAAACACTATCTATTTCCATGGCCACACCATGGCCCACCGTAGATGGAATAAGGTTATGATGTTCTAGGACAACACTGATAAGTGGATCACGGATGCTGAGGGCCTTAAGTAGATGGCCTTTGACTTCTTTCGTAATCTGTATACGGACGACCATTAGGGGGGCAAAGCCTCACGACGAGGGGTAGATTCCTAGTCTTGTCGTTATATATGCTTATTATTTTTCGTGCTCCTATCACCAGTGCCAATATACGCACAATTCTTTTTGATATGTAAGGGCCCAAGGACGGATGGGCTCCATGCGACCTTCTTTTAACATCACTAGGACCTTGTTGAAGAGTCTGTATGCGAGATGATGAAGAGTATTTTTCACAATGACGACTTGGATAGAGGCCTCAATTGCACATTAATTACCTTAATCCCCAAAATGGCTAAACCCACGAACATTAAAGAATTCTAACCAATTAGCCTTCTAAACATTGTTTATAAGATTATCACCAAAATCATTGCCAACAAGCTTAAGGGTATCATGTCTAGGTTAATCAATGAAAACCAAGCTAGTTTTGTTGAGGGGCGTAGTATTTTTTATAACATCATCATTGCTCAGGAGGTCATCCATTCCATAAGGCAGAAGAAAGGCCATAATGGTTGGATGGCTATCAAAGTTGACCTTGAAAATAAATGTCATAGGATTAATAAGATGAAGACTCGTATTTTCTTTTCCCATAATGTGGCCACAGGAAGAAACGCAATATTAGTGCTGAGTTTGGTTTCCAAACCTCTTAGAATCTTGATAAGTATTTGGGGGTCCCTCTTCTCCACAGTAGAGTTACTACTGATACCTACAAGTACCTTCTAGAGAACGTTAGGGATAAAATTATTGGCTGGAGGGCCAACCTCGTTTCCATAGTTGACCGACTGACATTAGCTCCTTTGGTCCTTATGGCCATCCCGACCTATGCCATGCAGTCCACTGTTTTGCCCAACTCCCTCTACGACCAAATTGATTGCATTGTGCGCAAATTTATATGGGGCTCCTCCGGTGAGTCCAGGAAGCTGAGTTTGGTCAACTGGGATACCTTGTATCGACTTACATCCCATACAGATGGTGGTGTACTACGACTCAAGGACCTTAATAAGGCCTTCCTCATGAAGGTGGGTTTCGCCATGATCACCAAATCGCATCTCTTTTAGGTTAAAGTTCTGCACTACAAATATAATCAGAGTTATCTTGGTAGGAATACCTCCCACTTGAGTAATTGCTCTCGCTTATGGAGTAAGCTAAACAACATCTAGGACTCCTTAGAGTAAGGTTTGGCTTGACACATCAGATATGGGAACACTATAAGATTTTTAGAGGACAACTGGTTGGGAAGCAGTGGCTCGCTTAAGCTTTTTTCCTTCCAACCCATTAACGAGACCTAGTGTACTGATTGCATTAAGGACTATGTGACTCCGACCGATAATTGAAATTGGGAGCTCTTGCAGAACGTTCTTTTGATGGGTATCCTTCTCCACCTGACCGCGATCAGAGCCCTGCGTGATGACCTGAGAACAGATGCGCCCTATTGGGGGCTCACTTCTAATGGTAAGTTTACTGTTCACTCTGCTTATAATATGATTATTGATACATCTTCTCTTTTTGCAGATAACAAGTGGAAGCTCGCATGGACTTAGTCGAGGGCTGAACGGGTTCGACATTTCCTGTGGCTAATCTTGCGTAAGAGTTTACTTTCAAGAGGAACGGGTCTATAGACATATGGTTGGTGACTCCGTGGCATTGAGGATCTTAACCATGTCCTTAGAGAGTGTCACCAGGCCAAGGGTCTTTGGCTTAAGATCATCCCTCAGACAGCAACACAATCCTTTTTCAACTCTGACTTTGATGACTGGTTTACCAACAACGCACAGAATAAATACAGTTGGTGTCCCTCTTTCAGTGACTGGAAGGTTGTTTTTAGTATCTTGTTGGCTTCTCTGAAAAAAATATACTCAATTGTGTTTGATGGCAACTCATCCAGCCTTGATGAATTGAGACAAGCCGCCTTCAAAATGACCTCCTGCACTACTCAGGCTATTACCATTAGGAATGTACTTCTAGGCACCGGAGTAGGAAGGAGGAGAGTCTTATTAGCTCGACCCCACCAACTCAAAGCTGGATCAAAGCCAACACAGACGGGGCTTTCCGTAGTAGCTCTTATATGGCCTACGCTGGTGGTATTACTAGAGATGACCAGGGGAGATGGCTTGGAGGTTTCTTCGAAAGATTGACACTTACTCCGTACTTCAGACCGAGCTCTGGGGGGCACTGGACGGTTTAGAGTTAGCTTGGAGGCTAAGTGTCTGCCATGTCATCTTAGAGATGGACAATGTTACTGTGGTCTAGGCCCTAACTAAAATTCAGAACAAAGAACCAACTCCCACCAACGCAAATTCCAACCTGCTCTTGACCTGGCAAGAGTAGTTGCTCAAGGATTAGAATGTCAAGATTCAACATGTTTACTGGGAGGGGAATTCGTGTGCAAATTTGTTAGCTAGTATGTCCTTTACTTGGTTTCCCAGTTTGTACCATCAATATTATCCTTCTGCGGAGTTCACCGAGATCATGAAGGCTGACACCATTGAGGTTTCCTAACCCAGGATCTACAACATATAGACTTGTCCTTTTCGTTTATCTGGGTGTTTTCTTTCTCTTGTATAAAAAAAGAGATTGAATATATATGATATTAGTTAGAAGGAAACAAAATTTCAAGTAGAATGTCTATTTTCAAAAAAAATTAAGAAGTGAAGTAGGAATTAGGCAAAAATAATTTATGAATAAGACTTAAAAGAAATACAAAATAAAAATAAAATACATCAAGTTGATGAAAATAAAATAAAGCAATAATAATAGATAACAAATAATATCAATAATAGTAGATAATAAATAATAACAATAATAATACTAACTAATTTAATCCTTAAATCACAAAGAGTTACATAAAGCAAATTAATATTAACACATAAAAATTTAATTGATAAAATAAAATATCAAGATTAATTTAGGAAGATTAATTAGAGAATAAGGGAAGAATGACTTGTTAGAGAAGGTTGACAAGGATGAGTAGAATTTAAAATATGAAAGAAATAAATAAAATATCAATCTTAACTAAAATAGGAATAAAAAGAAAATAAAACAAAAACTTAGAAAAACAAAAATTTAGAGACAATCCGTGTAAGATTGGTATGACTGAAATTTAGCGGTATGGTGAACCCTATCTTTGTGTGGATGAAAGCCCTTCTAGAATATGTGTTATGTTTTTAATCACTTGGTAACAGACTGTTGTGACCAATTTACGTGCTTTGTCTATGTGTGTCTACCCATGTGATAGTGGAAATGCTAATCCCGCAATAGTACCAATTGGATAACGAATATATCCCTTCAATCTCAAATAAAATTAAAATTTTAATAACTCTAATTAGATAATTGGTTTGAGGCAAATTGAGAATTGGGGATATCCGTGAGGGATTATGAATGTCTCGATTTGGCTGAAAATTTATGAAAAATTCTGGTATGTGGATTTGAGGAAAAAATTTGGCTCACGATGAATTCGATAGGTAAAATAAACCTAAGGAGATGTTGAGGGATATATTGAAAGGGGAATTCTGAGGGATAAATAGGTAGGGGAATTCTGAGGGATAAAATATGATTTAGGGAGATTTCGAGGGATAGGTTGAATTTAAGAGAATTTCAAGGGATAAATGAGAATTAGGGGGAAAGTGAGGGATAAATTGGAAAAAAAATTTGAATCTCCTTACATTTCATAGTTTTCAAATAAAAAGAGAAAGAAAACTTTTACATCTCTGATTGACTGATTATTTATATGTCGCATGTCTGGGGCATAGTTTACTTTATATACTTATTAAGTGCGTTGTTTTGCTCACCCCATTCAAATTTTAATCTTTTTTCATACAAAAAAGATGGATAGTTATGCCCAAATAAGAATTTATTAATTCTACTTTGTACAGGTAATTTAGTTTTGACTCTATAAAATTTTGTTGCCTTATGTATTGTAATTTAATATTCAATGATACAAGAGATAAATACTTATGTAAGTTTGTAATTCTATGTGTTGTGAATGACTAATTATCCAAATTAATCGGTATCTGACGATTGTAGTTTCTTGATGGGACTACGGGACATTAATGGGTATCAGAGCAACACGAACCTAAGATCATCCCTTGTATATGAGGCACAAAATTTGTTGTGGAGTATTAGGACTAGATTTTTAAAAGAAATATTTGCAAAATGGGGGATAATATTTCCCAAATGGTAAAAAATTCCTCAACCTTAAAGAGATTGCCCTAACGGGATAAGTCCTCCATGTAGGAAAAATTCCCCCATTTTTGTGAGAAATCCCCCATGTTTATGGAAATCTCCCTTATGGGAGAAACATTCCCTAGTGGGAGAAATCCCCCATGTAAAGACCCAGTTTGTGTAAGTTAGAATTTGAATACAAATTCATGCTTTAGAGAGTTTATTTATGCATTCGGGGTATTTTCAGAAAAAAATGATCCTAAGAATATAAAAATATAAAATGTAATAAAAAATCAATAAGTTTGGGAAAATGACCAAATTAAAAACAAATTTGGAAGTTTAGACTACTATGTAATTAAACAGAAACCCAAATGACTAAAATTACAAGATTTGGTGTCATTATGTAATTTTTAGAAACCAGCCTATTTGCTTTAAAATGATGTCATTTTGAGACTAGGCACCAGAAGCAGATAAGCCTAAAATGACATCGTTTAGAGGACCCCAAAACAACGCAGTTTTGATAAAAAAAATCAATAGTTTAGATTTCATCTTGCACGGACGACCACAATTTGATCCTTTTTACTATATAAAGGGCTCTATTCACAAAAAAAATAATAATAAGAAACCCTAGGAGCAAATGACTGGCGGTAGAAAGGAGGAGTAGAGGAGAGATGTGTGAAAGTGAAGAGGAAGATAGGAGATATTTCAATATTGTGTACGTTGAATGGCCAAGGTAGGTCACAACGAGGCTAGTCCATAGTGGGTAAGCCGTAGTCGCACCTTCTCCTCTCGTTCAATGTCTTTCTCCTTTGTAAATGAAGACGAATCAGTGATGAGTTTTGTAGGTTGAGTAAAGAAGAATAGTCAAAACCTTTGTGATCACCTCGTCGATGGTAAGATTAGTTTACACTTTAGAATCCCTATATCTATTATAATATAGTAGATTTAGATCTCATTCGATATTGTAATGTTGTACAAGCAAGGAGTGTATAATGATTTATGGATATTTCTATTTATAGATGCAAAAAAAAAATGAAATATATAAATATACCAATCGCCAGTGTAGGCTGCGAGCAAACTTTAAATGCCATAGGGCTTCAAGAGGAAGAAGACGATAGAAAGGGAACATGGGTAATTGATCGGGTCGACAAACCCATTAGATCCAAACTCTAGATTTTGGTAGCTCGAGCCCGAGCCTAATAGAGCTTTGATGGGCTTAGTTTTTTTTTTAAAAAAGTTAGGCTTTAGGAAGCAAAAGCCCAATAAAATCAAGTTGGAAGATGGGCTCAAGTCCCTGATGGGCTTAGTTAAAGAAATGAAAATAAAAAAAATAAAATAATAGACAAAAAGAGTGTAAAAACATAAACGGGTTGAAATTAAAATCTAGGTGGACTAGATCTCTATGGGTCTTCGATCCATGAAAAATGAATATAAAACATATATTAAGGGAGTAGGTAGATTATCATTTAAATTGGGCTAGTAACGGATATATAGTGAGCCTCTGATACAAAAATCATCGAAACAAAATGTCTATATGAAAAATGACAAACTGATGGTGATGTGGAACCCAAGATCAACCAAGTGATCAAGAACTCACACAATTTCATTTAAATGCATCAAATGAATTAATCCCATAAAACCCCTTCCTACTTAACCTGCTATCAAGAATGATAAAAACTAAGGTCACTAGAAATAAAATAAATAGAATGAAAAAATGCAACAAGGTTGTACCTTGATAAGTAGATTTATATTTTACTCAACAAGATGGTAGAAGAACCTCTCTTGAAAAGAAACACTCTTAATATTATTGAAATAATTTCTAAATGCCTTACAATGAAAACTTGGTGGCCTATTTATTGGTTAAGCTAAGTAAATAAAAAAGAAAATAAAATCTCTTAATTTAATTTACAATTACATAAAAAAATTAAAAATTAAAAATTAAAGACTAATTTTTTAAGTAAGATAAATTTAGTCTTCCCTTTTAATAAAAGAGATTGTGGCCAAATTAAGAGGGGAGACATGAAAATAAATTAAAAATTAAAAGCTAATTTTTTAACTAAAATAAATTTAGTTTTCTCCTTTAATTAAAAGATATTGTGGTCAAATTAATGGAGAGATATACGAAAATTTAGCGTCGGCCATAAGATCTCCTTGTTGGCCTATTCCATCCTTTTTCTTTGGATTGGACCATCTCTTTATGGTCCATGTCTATGCTCACATCATCCCCTCCCCCTTAAAAAAATAATTCGTCCTCGAATTGGACATTTCTTATGCAGGAGTTTCACCAATCCTATTTTCTTTGAGAAAATGTCTTGCAAAACAACACTATTAAATAAAGAATGTTTGACGTGAGTTAATAATTTTTTTCTTGAAAGATGGTCTCTTTAGCTCCTGTTTCATATAGTAACATTCTCTTTTAATGTTGCTCAATCCTTTATTTTCTCTAGACTTTATGGAGTTTTTGAGTTGCTACTGATCTTTAAATACCTCCTCAGGTGATAGCGATGCAAGTGTAAAATTCTGACCACTCATGTTAAAGGAATAACGATTCTTATAGCCATCATAAGTTGCACACTTATCATACTGCCAAGGTCTTCCAAGTAGGATGTGACTAGCATGCATGGACATAACATCACAACGTATTTTATTAGTGTATCGCAAAATAGAGAAAGAAACTAATACTTGCTTAGTCACTTTCATCTCTCCACAATCAGTCAACTACTGTAATTTGTAAGGGTGAGGATAGTGCGTGCATAGCAACCCAAGTTTATCAACTAGGATAGAACTAGTAATGTTGGTGCAGCTACCCCATCTATAATGAGACTGCATACCTTCTCATTTATAAGGCAATGAGTGTGAAAGATATTCTCTTTTTAGTTATTTTTTTTCCAGCTTGACTTGGACATTCAGAACTTTCCTGATAACTAAAGCTTCCCCCTGAGTTGGATATTCAACACTTTCCTCAACACTCTCCAATGGTGACGTGTTATCATTATCTTTGCTCTCGCAATCACTAGCACTATTAGTTCCACCATCATCTCTCAATAGTATGATTTTCTTATTTGGGCATTGAGAAGCGATATGTCCAGTTCCGAGACATCTAAAGCATTTAATTGTACTATACTTTTGATATGAGTTAGGTGTCATAGATTTTGTATCAAGTGGTGCAGACTTTTCCTTCTTCTCGTCTGCTCTATTATTTTTTTTTCTTTCTTGGGCCATTCCAAGCTATAGGTAGGGGGGACATATGATGTGCCCTCCTTTTGTACTTAAGTTGTCTCTCGATTTTCATGGCCATGTGCACCATGTATTCCACCTCCATATAGAGTTGTAATTCCACCATGTTAGTGATGTCTTTGTTTAGAGCTCCGAGGAATCTCGCCAAGGTTGTTTCAAGATCTTCTTTTATATTGGCCCTGATCATGGCTATCTCCATCTCCTTGTGATAATCCTTAACAGACATAGACCCTTGCATTAAGCTCTGTATCTTTTGATGCATCTCTCTATAGTAGTAAAAGGGTACAAACATTTTTCGCATAATTGCTTTCATCTCTCTATAAGAGGATATTGGTCGCTCTCCATTACGTCGTCTAGTGAGGAGTAGCTGATCCCACCACACTAAGGCGTAATCAGTGAACTATATTACTGCTAGTTTGACCTTCTTTTCTTCATGGTAGTTATGGCAATCAAAGACTAGTTCTACCTTCCTCTCCGACTCCAAGTATGCTTCAGCATCATTACTACCCTTAAAAAATGGTATTCTCATCTTGATGGAGCTGATATTACTATCCCTCCTTTCTTCTCTCCTCTCCACCCTAACTTCCTCCTCATCATTACAAGACCCAGCCTCATTTATAAGATGTTGAGTTCTAAGCCACTTTGTATTAGGGATATTGGATTCCGCATCATTTGGTATCAAAGCTTAGGCTCAAGATAAATCTTATTATCTTGCATCTTTTATCCTTACATATTTTTTTATTTTCATATTTTAAAAAAAATATACCTTGCATAATTTCTTACGCATAAAAAAACACAAAAAATATCATACTTGTATTGTTTTTCTTGCACTCTAAGTTTTTTTTTCTTTCATTATCTTTTTGTTCCAATATATCTCTAAGAAACTAATTGCACCCTAGTTACTTAATATCATATATAAAACACACACTATCTTCATCCGTGTGTTTGAACTGTTACTTTCAAAATTATTTGACCACTTTTTTTTCATAAAATTCCTTAAAGTGTCATAAACAAAACTTGATTCAAGAAAATTCAATTCTGACATTCAACTTGAAGAAAAGAGGTTGAGTAAAACACAAGGAGTACAACACATGAGAGAGTGTTATTTTCTTACTAACAATTCCTTAGAGATTTTTATAGTGGCCTTATACAACGCCCTGACCAATAATATTTTCTCAAAGAAGGCAGAATTGGTGAAACCCCGACATAAGAAATGTTTGATTCGAGGACGAATCATCTTTAAAGAAGGAGAGGATGAGTGAGCAAGGAAAGGGAAACAAAAATCTACTCCTTTAAAGAGAGAATCAACCAATAAAAGGGAGGAGAAATTGTGGGTGGCTATCAAGGGAGCCTTCAAGGCCAGCCTTAAATTATTATAAATCTTCCTTCTAAATCACCCATAATCTCTCCTAATAAAAAGGGAAGACCATATCAATCCTAGTTAAGAAATTAGATTTTAATTTTAATTAATTTTTTATGTAATTAAAATTTTAATTAATTCCCTAAATCACTCATAATCTCTTTTAATAAAGAGGGAAGACCATATCTATCCTAATTAGGAATTTAGACTTTAATTTTAATTAATTTTCTACATAATTACAATTTTAAATTAGAAGATTTTTTTATTATTCTTTTATTCATATGTCCTACCCTATAAATAGGCCATTAAGTCTTCATTGTAAGAGATCAAATTTGAGAATGATAAAATTATGGAGTTTTAGTTTTCAACTAGTTAGGTTTTGTCAACCTTCTTGTTGAGTGGGAATTGATTTAACTTATCAAGGTAAATCCTTTTGATGTTTTATCAACCCCTCTTGAATTGATTTCACTTATCAAGATTCTATCTTGTGGCGTTTAATCAATTCAAGTCATTATCCTAATTACCTTGGTTGACATTCACGTATTGAATGTAGGTCAAATGGGGAGGATTTATTGATGGTTTTATGATTTTGAATACTAATGTTACATGTAGAGTTCTTGATCACTTTAGTTGATACTAGGTTCCGTTGGTATCATGAAAATTTAGGGTCGGCCATAAGATCTCCTTTTTTGCCCATTCCCTCCTCTTTCTTTGGATTGGGCCTTCTCTTTATGGTCCATGTCCATGTTCACATCATCAGTGTAACACACAGAGGAAGATGTAGTGTTTGTGTCACTAAGAGATGATGTGAATTGTAACTATGACAGTAATTATGATAGTAATTTTGGCACGTAAATGTGTAACTATGACTTGGTCTATGTTGATAATGTGAGTTATCATTTTCTTATTCAATTGTGAGTAAATGTTATCAGATGAAATAATAAGGATTTACGCATGTGTTTTGGTTGTCTAGTGAATGATGAGAATTTACTGTTATGTGAATATGTGTTTAAGGAAGGTTGTAGTGTGTGTGAATGTGTTTAAGGAAGGTTGTAGTGTGTGTGAATGGTGTTTAAGGAAGGGTATCCCCTGTGTGAATATGTGTTTAAGGAATGATATTTTATGTGTGAAAATTTATAATTATGTGATTACGATATCGTGTCATGAGATATAAGAGTGAATCAAAAGTAATTATGAAACTGTAACTTATAAAAAGTGAGGTATATGAAAAGTGAAAACATGTGATTAGTAGATTGAAATAGTTGTGGTATAAGTATAAAAAAAATAAAATCAAGGTGTTGTGAAGGACTTAGTAAGTTTGGAATAAAGGTAAAAGGGAAATCAGTATATTATCTACAGTCTTTGGTTTGGAGTTTTAAATATTCTTACTGAAAATTTGATGGTTCACTCTTTTTTATCATTTCCAAGATAGGAAAATCAATAGCAAATTCAAGGTCGAATGAAGACTCGAAAGTATTCTTTTTATTTTTTTTGAGAAATTATTTTGTAAAGTAGATCTAAGATTTAGTGTAGAAATGCTATTAAAGATTTTGTTAGCTTAATGATTTATGATTCTATACAAAAGATAATGATTGAATTTTAAATTTTAGCATTTTGTTGCACCATATATCAAATCTTATACGTGTAGTATGTTCCTTTCTCAAAGGGGAAGACAGGTTGTTATACCCCTAGTAGGAGAAAACTCCATAAGTGGGAAATGTTCCCCATGTGGGAGAAATATCCCCCAAGCTGGATAAAGAAAAATCCCCCAAGCTAGTGGAAATCCTCCAAGTGGGAGAAAAGTTTCCCTAAGTGGGAGAAATCTCCCTAAGTGGGGAAAGTTCCCCATGTGGGAAAAATCCCTCAATAAAAAAAATATATTCTCTCATGTGGGAAAAGTCTCAATAGGGAAAAAAATTGTAGAATGAGAGAAAATTCCTTAACTAAATACACTTTAACAACAATTCTTAGATTTTTGAGGAACCAGATAGTCATCCTAGTTTTTTTAATAATTCTCTATGAATTCCTTTAGGTAAAACAAATACCCTCATTGTTCTAAAATTCTTCTCCCAGTTCGGTATAAGACTACAATAACAATTCAAAACCCTAAGAAATTTAATGACCATATGTTTAGTAGATAGGAAACTATTCTAGTAATAAAATCAATAACACATAACTAAAATCTTCCCTTCCAAGAGTCCTTGTTTTTCCTAAGTAAAATTTCCATATTCAGCCACATCTCTTTTCATACCCCTCCACCAGAAACTTTCTGCAAATCCTTGTATATCTTAGTACTCCCCGGATGTATGACAAGTTTGGTGTTGTGAGCTTCACTAATTATTTCTTCCCGTATTGCACTATCATTGGGAATACACATTCTGATTCGAAATCTGAGTAACCCATCACTCTGTACACTAAATTCTTTTGTTGTCCCTTGTTCTACTACCCTCTAGATTGTCTGTATCTCGGTATCTACCATCTGTCCTTATGTGATTTTCTGAACCAAAGTAGGTTGAGCCCTCAAACTAGCCACATACTTTCCATTGCCTTCTTTAACTGTTGTATGGCTTTACGTGAATCCCACTCAGACACCATCAAATGTGCCAACACCCCATTACTCTTCCGGCTGAGGGCATCTACCATCACATTTCCTCGATCGGGATAATACTTGATCCTACAATCAAAGTCTTTCAACAAGTCCATCTATCTCCTCTATCGCATATTTAATTTTTGCTGGGTGAATAGATATTGCAAACTCTTGTGATCTGTATAAATTTCAAAAGTCCCCCCCATACAAGTAGTGTCACCACAACTTTAGGGCATAGATCACTGCAGCCAATTCTAAGTTATGTGTCGGATAGTTCTTTTCATGTATCTTTAATTATCGGGACCCATAGGCTATCACTCTCCCCTGCTGCATTAACACACAACCCAGGTCGAGACAAGATGTGTCACTATACACTGCATAACCTCCTTTACCTGACGAAATGACCAATATCGGGGTAGTAGTAAGTCTTCATTTGAGTTCCTGAAAACTATTTCCACACTTACCATCCCACTCGAACTTCACATTCTTTTTGGTCAATCTAGTAAGGGGTGCTGCAATACTCAAAAATTCTTTGACAAACTGGCGATAATACCCAGCTAGCCCCAAAAAACTTCTAATTTTTGATATAATATTCGGTCTTTCCCACTTTACCACTACCTCTACCTTTGCTGGGTCTACAGATACCCTATCTCTTGACACAATATGGCCCAAGAATGCTATTTGATCCAACCAGAATTCACACTTACTGAATTTTGCATACAACTTGGCTTTTCGAAGGATCCCTAGGACCATTGCCAGATGTTCAGCATGTTCTACATAATCTCTCGAGTATATCAATATATCGTCTATAAAGATGATCACATAACGGTCCAAAACGAGTCTGAACACTCAATTCATCAGATCCATGAACACTGCAGGTGCATGCGTTGGTCCAAAAGGCATCACCAGAAATTCATAATGTCCATACCTCGTACGGAATGTCGTCTTTGCAATGTCTTATGCTCTAATCCTCAACTAATGATACTCAGAACGTAAATCTATTTTTAAAAATACTTTTGCTCCCTGCAATTGATCAAACAACTCGTCTATCCTCATAAGGGAATACTTATTCTTTATCATTAATTGGTTCAAATCCCGATAGTCAATACACATTCTCATAATCCCGTCTTTTTTCTTTAACACATAACACCGGGGCCCCCATGGTAATATACTCGGTTGGATGAATTTCTCATCCAATAACTTCGGTAACTGCTTATTTAGTTCTAGTAATTCTGATCTCGCCATTCGATATGGTGCTTTGGAAATTGGTTGCATGCCGGGTTGCAGTTCTATGGTCAACTCGACATCTCTATCTGGTGGTAATCTCGGGAGGTCGTCCGAGAATACATCCAGAAAATCTTTCACTACCAGTATCTCTTGGAGTGTGAGTCTCTTACTCTTGTTCCCTATCAAACGCATATATAAGATCTTTAACTCATATATTTATCAATTCAAGACTACTCTGTACAATGCCTCAAAATAAAATTTATTTATTTATTTATTTTCTCTATATAGCAAAAGACTCTTCGTTAGGGATTCTAAATACCACTCTCTTATAGAAATAGTCTACATGAGCATTCTGTGCAGTAAGCCAATCCATATATAATATTATATCAAAATCTTTGATGTCCAGCAAAATTAAATCTACTTTTAGTATCCTCCCTGTTATTTCTATTCCACAGGACTTAAACATTACATCAGTACATAAAGCGCCACTGGTTGGTGTGGATACTATAAGCACACGATCTAGTATCGTTGGTTTGGCTTCTATCTTAGATGCAAACATAGGTGATATAAATGAATGCGTGGTCATAGGGTCAAATAAGACTCTAGCAAGAAAACCTGAAATGTAAAGTGTACCTTATAGCACTTCTGGAGTTGCAGCTTCCTCCTGGGCCGTTATAGCAAATACCTGACCATGAACCATCGGCCTACTATGTAACACCCAAAAATTTTATTTATTATTATTATTTTACTGAATTATTTTTAATTAATTCTAAATAAATATAATTAAGTGTTAATCGAATTTAATTTATTTTAAATTACTTTAATTTATATTAAATAGAAATAATAATAATAAATATAATAAAAATGGGGTAAAATTATTTTAGAGATTTAATTGAAAGCAATTTGGGGGAAAATGAGTGAAAATTTAGGTTCTGGGGGTATTTTTGAAAGAAAATTTAAAAACCGGGGGTCAAAACGTAATTTAAAAAACTTGCGCCACGTCAGCAGCCCAGTCAGCAGTCCCGGCCAACCAAGACACGCCGCGTGGCAGAGACGCTGGCGTGGGAGGCCACGCGGAAGGGAGCCACATGGGCGATCCACGTGCGCGCGATCGAACGGCTGAGATCCGTTCCCGCGCGCACGGACGGCCCAGATTGCATCGCGATGAACGGCCCAGATTCATTTCCTATTTAATCGCGATCGGATGATCCAGATTAAATAGCGATGGACGGCTCAGATTAAAAGCGGAAGGTTATAAATAATCTAATCCACACTCAAACCCTAACCCTAGCCGCCAGAGCCCTCGCTGGAGAAGACAGCCTAGCCACCGGACGACCGACCGCCGCCACCCGCCGCCGCACTGGAGCACCTTCCGGCCGCCCAACGAGGTAAAAATTCTCTCCTTGACTCATATTTTGATTCTAAACCCACCTGTGGCCAAATCAGAGCTAAAACACTGGCCAATTGGCCAGAAAACACCGCCGAAGCCCAACGATGCCGTCGCGGGTTTTCTCGATTTTTACCTCCGATGAGGTCCTTCTCGATTCCTGTTCGATATAATTTTTACACCATTGTGACCACCGTTCCTTCCTCTACAGGTTGACTGGAGCAAAACACCAAAGTGCAACTTGAGCCGGAGGAGCCGCCGCACCAGAGAGCCCCGCCGCCAGTAAGTTTTGGTTTTCAGTGTTTTTTCGACCCACCAAGGGCCCTAGGGGTGTTTTATCACAGGAACCAATGCAAGTTTGGCTGAATTCAGCCGAAAACGACCAGAAACGGCCAACCCGAGGTGGATCGCCTTCGTCGGAACATGGCGGAGACGCCGTGCCGAAATTTCTGAAATTGGCTGAGTAGTCCCTGGGTCTGATTTTGAGTTATTTAGGGACATGTGCAGGTACGTAAGTGCGTTTCAATTCCCAGAAAAAAATTTAAGGAATCTAGGGACTACCCCTAGGCGCAGTGAAAAACTGATTTTAGACTTCGAATCAAGTAAGGATCTCTCACCCTATTTTTTATCACGGAATTAAAGTTTAATAAATGATAAAACGGTATTTTATGAATTAATATATATGTATAATTAATTAAGGTTGCTAATGAAGTCCGAATCTGATATACCTTTTGGTCAATTCTTGTTTTATTTATTTTACAGTTTTAAATATGTTACGGTATGTGGTTTATTTATTCTATGATTTTGAATGCATGAATCACTGTTTGCTTCACTGCTGCTTGATTTTGTGAATTTAATATATACTTGCCTTGTGTATGCACGTTACTTGCTTAAATAGTATGTTTGAATGGGTAACGAAGACTAAGGATAAATAGGAATGGGATTGAATTGATAATTGGGTAACTTGACAGCCTCACTAGATATCCTGGGAGATGGTGAATGGACCGGATCCATAGGAAACCCTGCCGGGAATGTTGTCTCATACCGGACGGGGTATGGAGACTTTAAATGTTTTGGCGCACATATTGGACGAGGTATGGGGACGACCCGTTTCACCCTCATACCGAACGGGGTATTGGGGTTTATTGTTTTGGCGCCCATACCGGACGGAGTATGGGGACAACCCTGGAATTAAGTTGTTAAGGTGAATGGTTCACGTGTAGCGGGGACACCTATGGATCCCCATGGATACTGGTAGGCTGATAAAAGAGAAAATTTATTGCCTAATGATTGAAATATAAAAGTATGACACGTGTTATGTTACAGAGTGCGTATGATTTCATGATATTTATGATGTTATTGTTTTCATAAGTTATTTTCGTGAATCTCACCAAGGTAAGTGGACAGTAAAGGGTATTATTATTGATAAATGAATTTGTTACAAATTGTACTCCATTGGTTGTTTTTGCTTTTTACTAGCCTTTACTTCTGTGACAGTGAGATAGTGTGATGTCTTTACTGGGCTAGTGTAGCTCATTCCTTACTTAAACCATTTCAGATCAGGAGGACTTGGTTCCTGAGACCGTTCTACAGGAAGACAGTGAGTAGAAGCTTAAAAGATTTTATAGTTTTCCTTATAGCATTCATTTCTACTATTTCCTTTAGTTAACTTATTTTTTTTTATCTTTAATACGTTTTGGTTTTTGTGTAAGGGATGTTAACCATAATCTATTTTATTCGCTTCTGCACTTAAAATTTTTATATACATTTTCTTTTAATTTCCGGGGCCGTTACATATTAGGCTCCCTGGGCAAGGGGCAATCACGTACGAAGTGCTGAGTACTGACACACTGGTAGCTTCCCCAACTACCACCCATGCACGGGCGATTTCCATGGTTCTTACCGCACCTCGCACAACCTGTATTATTCGAAGGTATCTGGTGACTTGGTGTTAGATCTTATACTGTTCTCTGCATCTTCTCTATTTAGTCAAATGGGGCTTGTGGCCGTCTATAACTAGAAAATTCTCTGTTATTCTCAATGTGTTCTTTATACAGTGTCTCTACCAATTGCGCCTTTTCCAATACCATCTGATAAGTAGGTAATGCAAACATAGCTACGTGGTGATACAGCTCTAGCCTCAATCCTTTCTCAAACCTCCTAGGTTTCCTCGATTCATTCATTATAACTTCGGGCGCAAACATACCCAAATCTATGTAGCTCTCGGCATATTCGGCTACTGACAATCTCTCATGCCTAAGTTTTGTGAATTCAGTCTCTTTTCGTTGTCTAAGAAAATTCAAAAAGTATTCTGCATTGAAAGCTTCCAGGAATACCTTCCAAGTGATCGGGGGAATTAGGGCTCCCTTCTTCAAATTTCACCAACGCTCTACTGTCCCCCTTAGCATGAAGGTGGTCAATTGTACCCTCTGTTCAGTTGTCACTGTTATCACCTCAAATAATTTTTATGTCTCTTTTATCCAATCCTCTGCTATTAATGGATCAGATCCCCCATTGAAGGCCGGGGATTAAGCATTCGGTATTTTTCAATGTTGCTCGTATCTACTCCACCTTGGTGAACACCCTGTTGTGGAACAAATGCTGACTCTGATCATAGTTCTCTCTCCTAAATCATCGTTGCTAGGCTCTCAACCACTCTGCATAACCGGTTAAAATCCTCCTGATATGCCCCTGTTTGTCCTGCTTGTGGTGCTGGCGGAACGACAAAGGATCTTGGTTGTGAGAGGGGAGGCACTGCTTGGTATGGGAGCGGCTCTTGAAACACAAAGAGGGTCACTTGGTGGAATGCAGGTACTCGTTATGGGGCCACCGATGGGTCTTGCAAAATCGGGGCGGATTCCTGACAGGGTCGGTCTCACCCTTCTTTGTCATTTTCCGTAGTCTACTTGAAGGATAACAACAAACATTAGAGTTTCCCCTTGTTTGCTCTGATACCAACTATAACACCCCAATTTTAGCTTCAACGGCGTTATGACGACTATGTTAGCATAGGTGACATAACATGTATCATCGTATTACCAATTGGCCATAACACATAGAAAATGTTCAAATCAAATCATTCAAAATTATTAAGGTTACTTCATTTTATATTCATCAATACTTTAGATTACAATTTTACAATTTCTCATTTCAAAAGGAGTTACTTTCTACTAATTATATGAGTATTCTATTTCAGTATCCATACTCTTTGTTCCGTCTCTTCTACACACTAAGATAAAAAAAACGCAGCTCTGATCCAATTTCTGGTGCTACATCATCTATAAATGATAGGTAATGAGTATACACAAACTAAGTAAAATAAATTCAAATCATAAACATAGCGTAGAAATCCAGTTAAATGCCCACTCTCCTAGGTCCCCACTTCCATTAGTCACGCCATCCTTCCTACCCACACTCTTCTCCTTTTACTCACTTATCCCTTCTTGTAATTACATCTCCTCGAAGAAAATCGTCAACCTTTACCACTTCTTACCATGTGAAGTCACCACAATAGACCACCCTAACATTACCCAATGTACCTGTCCACTCGACTCTAACGCGGCCACACACCCACACTATTACTCCCAAATAAAACCCTCCAGCCATCACCAATATCGGCGACCCCTTTTTGTCACTACTCGACCCCAACTAGCCACCCACTCACACCGTTACTCATTCCTTCCATCACCAATATCGGTGACTCAACTCATCCCAAACTCCACCAATTCTCGACCACAAACTGGCCACACACTCACACTGTTACCCTTCCGGTAACCGTTTAACTGTCACCAACATCGGCGACCCCACTCATCCCCCGAACCAACAACCATCAATAGCCAATATCAGTATATCTAACCACGAAAATACTACAAATAAAGTTATATAATTTCCACAATCATAGTCAATCATCATACATGTATGCATGTATATTCAGCAAACACACGGAATAGTTCATACAGGCACACATATTCAATAAGCACATAAACTAGTTCATTTCACTATCCACACAAATGTTCAACCAACAGAATTCATACACATACTCATTACTCTTATCCCACAATGCACACACACACACACACACACTGTTAATGTATGTTTTCACCACGCCCTCACTCACTATTTTCATCTTTTTCTCATCTGTATCTCTCCCTCTCTCATCTCACCCAATTATACCTCTCAGACCACTCCTTCTCACTAGTATCTCTCTCTCTCATCTCCCCCCATCCCTTTCAGACCGCTTCCTTAGTCACGATCTCTTTCACTAATCCACTCCTAACCTAGCCTCAGAGGCCTCTAAGTTTCCCCTCTTTCTGGCGACTGTAATGTATTCCCTACACGTTTCTACATTTCCTTGCACAATTCTTACATTATTTGAACTTCCTCTCCTGCTGGTGACATTCTGGTATATATATATATACCGATATAGAGTTGTACATTTTTTTCCTTTGCATTCCCATTCATACCTCCTGCAAGATACTCTCACACTTTCACCTACCAGACTTCCCACTCCCTATTCACTTCCCGACTGACTCTCATAGACGAGCCATTTCTCATTCTACAGCTCCCTATCTCTCTGTTGATCCACTCTCTCTCATCTAGGGTTCAATACACAAGTATGCATTTCCAAGTAAGAATTTAACTACAAATTTCCATTTCAGTATTTAAAATTCGAATTTACAATACTTTCTGTCTCCATCGTCCTCAACACAGCCAGAACTCACTCGATTACCTTAATCGTCTCCTCCTTCTCTGGCTCTCTCTCAAGTGCTCGACCGACTGACTCTTCTCCTCTCTTCTTGTCTCCTTCTTCTCTGGCTTTCTCTCAAGTGCTCGACCGACTGACTCTTCTCCTCTCTTCTCGTCTCCTCCTTCTCTGGCTCTCTCTCGAATCCTCGACCGACTGCCTCCTCTTATCTCTTGTCCCCCTCCTTTTCTTTTTTTTTCTTTTTTTTCTTCTCTTCATCCTATTTATACTCAATATACTAAATCATCCCAACCGTCCATTTTCATCCCTTAATCTGAACCGTCCCTTCTCACTCCTCCCCCTCTTCTATCTATATCTATATATATATATATATATATATATATATATATTATTACTATTATTTTTATTTTTTATAACCCAGTTATTACGTAGTAGATATCTAACGATCGTAGTTCTTCGATAGGATTGCAGGTCATCACACTTTAATATCAAAATTAATTATTGGCGAAGATTAAATTTTTACTAAGTAAAGATTAAATTTTTACTAAGTTTAATTTTAAACTATGACTTTATGACGAATGGATGAAGATAATTATAAATTGTCAATTGGATGTTGGTCTTGGTAAACGAAGGTTGAACAAAATTTTGTGATTGTTAAACCTTGATGAGTTGTGATTTTACTACTTAAAGGAGAAATACAATTTTGCTGGTTTGGAATATATAAAATGATATACATATACAACATGGTTCATGATTAAGTAAATAAGTTTTTAGAAAGTGATTACCTTATTTTCTTTATTTATACAAATTTTACTTTTCCATATCTAGTCAAATCTGCTTATTTAGGTTTGGATTATTTACTAAACTATGAGCTCATCCTATTTTTCTTTCTTTACAAATTCTAAAGAAACATTTACATATGGGTAACTTAATGCTAGAAAATGATTGAGGAGTTCCATATAATGATAATTTGGAAGATTTCATTTTTTAGTTTGAGGCTTGAAATAATTTGGATGATTTATTTACTAATTAATTATTTTAATATTTATTCCGCTGCTCAGTTAAAATTTGTTTCATATTTTACATATTTATAAATTTTAATTATTAATATGTGGTACTATATTGTGTCAAATTTTGGATTTAGGGTGTTATAATTTAATGGTAACAGAGCAAGTACTCATTCTAACTCCATTTGGTACAATCTTGAATCTTGTGAGTCTTTAAATTGTGATTCGTGAATGCGTGATTTGTAATTTTTTATTTTAATAAGAACATTAAGGATTTGAATGGTAGAGTTGTCATAATCTACTTCCATATAGTAAAAGTATGTAATTGTTGAGATATGTTAGTTAAAAACAGAACGATTAACAGCAAATAAAAGAGAAATATTTGAGAGAAAATTCAAGAATATAATCCTTCATTCAAGACCAATTATTTATACAAAAGAAAAAAAACAATTTTTTTTTTTTTTACTTTTAATGCACAATATTTTGACTGTTATAACTGAAAAATTTAAAAATATTAGTTAAAATTTTAGAATATTTTATTTAAGCATTATTTGTTGGTCTTTTTTTAAAATACTTTATCTGTTGAAACTAATTTTAAAAAGATATTATCATCTGAAACTAAAATGTCAGTTGTTTAATAAATTTTATTGAAGAACTCAAGTCGTACACTATCAATAACTTGAGTTTAACTTTTTGAAAGACAGTAGTTTAAGTCTGTGAGGTTGTTGGGTAATGATGCTTGAGTCCGGAATGTTACATTTCCCATGTGCTCATCTATAATGCTGGCTTGCTTCCCATGGGGACATAAGTAAAGAAAAATTCCAACCAGGGAATCTTGTTGAGAATAGAAATTGAAAAATGTTGGGGATGAAAAATGTAATTCTCTTCTTCTCATTCCTAATTTTAATTTTTTTTTAATAAAAATTTAATTAACCGATATTTGTGCACTAATAACAATATAATTAATAATATTATAAACTCCTAATAAGACATACAAAATGTATAATTAGACTGAAAATTACACTATTATAAAAAGAAATAGAAGTATCAACTAATCAGTCAAAAGATAATTAGTCTTTTTACCATTAATTTAATTATTATAATTGATTAAAATGCAACTAACAACCCACATTTAGCATTTAATATCTTTGATTAAATTGTCCTTAAAAGAGTCTATAAGCACTGGATGTTGTTAATAAATCTTATATATATAGAGATCTATCTATGATCTCCTGCTAGACAATTAACCTTAATCATGTAAATTTGTATTAAATTTAAATTTTTTAAAAATAATTTATCATTATTTAAGAGATAAATATAAATTAAATATACTAAATAATAAACTTCACTAATAATATAATTTTATTCTAAATTTAAGTAAAAATAAATTCTATTTGAATTCAAACTAATAAATAAAATAATTTATAATTTCTACATTAATCTTCAATATTCTCTCTTAATGTAGAAATTATAATCACCAAATTTATTTTGTTGAAATATTTCTCTTCAATATTTCTTGTTTGATATTAATATTTTGAAGCATTTCTATTTAATTGTTGATGTATTTTTCACCACCATCCGATTATTGATACACTTCTTATCAATATTCAATTATTGATACGCTTCTTATCAAAATTCTTTAAAGCACTTCTCTCTAAATTTTAAAGAAGAGTTTCTTATTCTTCTTCTTCAACCATATTTGTTTGCTCATTCTTCAACCTGCATTTTTTTTTTTTTGTTTAAATTTTTTATTATAAAAATATTGTGATTTACCTTTATGTCAATAACTTTTTTTATTATAATTATTTTTTTTTTTGTGCATACTTCATATGGTGAAAATTTTTCATTTTTTATGTTAATGAAGACTTTTTTGACATCTTTGCAATGAAGACTCTCTCCATGGTTTTTCTTTTCTTCTTTTTCTTATTGTTCTTTTCTCTATATTATATTTTCACATACTCATAAACAGTAAACGTTTTGATACCACATGTTGAGATTTTTCTAAGTAAAAAAATCTTAAATTTTTATTTACTTCATTCTCTTATAAAATTAACAACTTCAAATATTTTTAAATAGATTTATATTAAATTTAAATTTTTAAAAAATAATTTACTATTATCTTAAAAATAAATATAAATCAAATCTTCTAAAAGATAAATTCTCACTAATAATATAAATTTTAAAAAATAAACATTTTAAATTTAATTAAAAATAAATTTTATTTAGATTCAAATTAATAAATAAAATAATTTTTATATTAATGTTCAATAATATATATATATATATATATCTAGATTAATTATCCTTAGCTTTAAATGAGTGTATTCTCTCTGTTTATCTCATTGCATATTTTCCAATAGGTAAAAATGGGAAGAGCACCGTGTTGTTCCAAGGTGGGTTTTCACAGGGGCTTATGATCTGCTAGAGAAGGCGCATTGCTCTATATTAACACTCATGCTGAAGGCAATTGAGGTCTCTGGCCAAAAAGCTGGTTCATATGTACATACATACAGAATGTATACACATTACATAGACTTTCTTTGTTTAAATTTGTACTTGCCAAGTATTTTGAAGCGTTGGCTTAAATACGGGAAAAGGTTCCCTCACTTGACATGGATACATATATCAAGTGAGGAATATCACTCCGATGAAGATGACCTCATTTTCAGACTAAAGATTGATGGCTAGCATGCTGATGATTTTCACTTCTTAATTAAGTTATTAATTTTTTTCAAAAAGAATTAAGTTATTGATTATTTAAATTATAACAATATACTTCTAGTATCAGAACACAGATTTGATAATTCATATTATTATAAATCATCATTAGAGGAATCTAATTATCATTAACATTAAAATTGTTAATTTACAAGAATTTATGTCGGCTGGTTTGATCCCACAAGTCAAAGGCTGGTTAAAGAATCAAGAATACAAAAACACTGGCATTTACAAGAGCCGACTGTAAGCAACATTTTATGTCGCGTTTTGCTTCAACATGGCCATAAATCACCCCAGAATGATCTTTTGGCCTGATGATGTAAGTCCGGATTCTTACTTTGTGTCACAACCACACGATCAAATGACCCTTCTGATCCATCCCGTTTTGTTGACCAACAAACATCCATCGCAACATGCCTGCCTCTCCTCATAGGTGGATAGATTATTCTTCCCCACCCTCCACCAAGATCTGCACGAACTGTTTCTCCTTCTGCTTCTTCTTCCTTCAATTCATCATCTTTATCAGTGTCATCAAGAGTGTCAGTTTCAGTAACCTCAGAGTCATATATAGCTGGATCCACTTCTTCATATGGTGCATCAACTGTCTGTAACTTCATTAGGTCCTCTGTGAAGATCAAAAGCTACTTATAAATTAATTACCATGGTTCAGAAATTTTTTAGTAGAAAATAATGTCAGTACATGCATCATATCTAAACATATGGACCACTGAGTTGTACCATAGTCGATTTCAAGATCTTCAGGACTTCTTTTTGCATGCTGCTCCTTCAAAGTCTCGAATGTCATCCCATCAAGAGGCCAAGGTTCCCTGTCAAAGATCACAAACATCATTCTGAAGATCACATACATCATTCTGAACATGATGCGGTTGAACGGAAAAATAAGGGAAGGAGTGAGGGGCATATTGTTGGAAAGGAGAAGAAAGAGAACAATGGAGAAAAATTACTCTTATAGTATTCATGGACAACAAAAACTATATGCAGCTTATTGTACAATGGCAAAGAGAAAAGACAAAAAAAAACAGTTACAATTAACATACTAATTTTATCTAATCTAATCACTAATTAATCTTAATACTCTCCCTCAAGATGGAGAGTACAAATTTATTTTATCCATCTTGTTCAATAAATTGTCGAACTATGTGAGATGAAGAGCTTTTATCATTAAATTTGTCAGTTGATTCCGAATGGATATATGCATTGTCTTCAAGGTACCATCTTGAATTCTTTCTCGGACAAAATGACAGTCAAATTCAATATGTTTTGTTCTCTCATGATATACAGGATTCGAAACAATGTGTAGAACTGCCTGATTATCACAGTAAAGCAATGCAGGACCTTAATGTTGCGCCTTTAAATCTCGCAACAAATTTAGAATCCACACTATTTCACATGTAGTATTGACCATGGAACGATACTCGGCTTCTGCAGATGACCGAGATACAACTTGCTGTTTCTTTGATTTCCATGAGACTAATGAAGATCCAAGAAAAACACAATTTACCAATTAGAGATCTTCTAGTGTCAAGACATGTGCCCCAATCAGCATCAGAAAAAGCCTTAATCTGAATGGTAGATGATGAAGGAAAGAAGAGACCCTGTCCAGGTGTTCTCTTGATGTACTGTAGAATCCGTAAAGCAGTCTGAAGGTGACTGGTCCTGGGAGCAGCTAAGAACTGACTCAGTCTATTGACAGAAGAGCATATATCAAGACGAGTGATGGTTAAGTACAACAGTTTTCCAATCAGTCGCCGATAACTTGTGATATCACACAGAGGTTCTCCATCATCTTGGGATATCTTAAGATTGGATTCCATGGGAGTAGATGAGGGCTTACAATCAAGGTACCCAATTTCAGTTAACAGATCCAAAGCATATTTTCTTTGGCATAAGGTGATTCCTGTGTCATTTCTTGCAAGTTCAAGTCCAAGAAAATATCGGAGAGTTCCCAAATCTTTCATTTTAAATTTTTGTTTGAGTGCAACCTTGAGTTCTTCGACGGCATGATTATCATTACCAGCAATAACAATATCATCAACATATACCAACAATGCTAGAAAAACATTACTCTGATGCTTGACAAACAAGGAGTGGTCACATTGTGACTGATGGAAACCTTCTTGAAGTAATACTTGTGAGAACTTGTGAAACCACTGTCGGGAAGCCTGTCTCAACCCATAGATTGACTTGTGTAGCCGACAAACAGGTTGATGTGGAAGAGTCTCCCCCTCTCGAGGAGAATAGCCTGGAGGAATATTCATATAAACTTATTCGTGAAGGTCACCATGAAGGAAAGCATTGGTGACGTCTAACTGAGTCAGACTTCAACCATGAATAGCAGCCAGTGAAAGCAAAATTTTACAGTAACCAATTTTGCAACATGAGAGAAAGTGTTAATAAAATCAATGCCAAATTGTTGTGTGTAGCCCTTAGCAACCAGACGGGCTTTGTATCTCTCTACGGTCCCATCGGCTTGATATTTAACTTTATAAACCCACTTACAATCAACAGGTTTCTTCCTAGGTGGAAGGAAAACAACAGACCAAGTATTATTGTTCTCCAAAGCACGTAGCTCCACATTCATAGCGGTCATCCAAACATCAAACTGGACAGCCTCTGGTAGGCTCAGTGTGGGAGGAAATGCCAAAAATAAAGTTGTGATATTGAGGTGTAAGCTTTGTATAAGTAAGGAATGAGGAAATGGGGTAAAGTGCATGTGTATCTGTATGGTAGCAGTGATAGTCAGACAAATAAGGAGGTGGTCGTGTGACACGCAGAGGTCGAGACGGTAGGGTTTGGGAAGAGTCATGTTGTGAGTGGGTAAGTGAATCAAGAGAAGTTGGCGAGTGTGTAGGTGTATGGAGAGGAAGAGGTAAAACACAGTCATGAAAAAAGTCATTGTGAATGGGACTAGGTGAGTGGGATGAAAGAAATGGAAATATATGTTCATAAAAAATGACATTTCGAGAGATGATGATTTGATTGCTCTCAATGTCAAGAAGTTAATATCCTTTGCAACCCAAAGGGAAACTGAGGAAGACACAAGCCCTAGAACGAGGTGAAAATTTATTGCGATGACTATCGAAAGTGGAGCAATAGCATAGACAACCAAAGGTACGCAAATAATCATAAGATGGTTTTTTGTGAGTTAATAGTTCAAATGGAGTTTTATTAGATAACAAGGGAAAAGGTGTACGGTTGATCAGGTAAACAGCAGTCAAGACGCAGTCGCCCCAATAGATAATAGGGACATGGGACTAAAATAGTAAGGCACGTACCAGATTTAAAATGTGTTGATGTTTGCGCTCGACAACAGAGTTTTGTTGGAGAGTCTCAACACAGGAATGATAAGAAACAATGTTTTTTGACGTAAAAAATGAATGAAAATTCAACTCATGCGCATTGTCAAATCTCACAGATTTAATAGGAGTTTTATATTGTGTAAGGATGAGAGTATAAAAGTCAGGAAAAATGGTAAGAACATCCGACTTTTGACGAAGAAGATACACCCAAGTAGTGCGAGTGCAATCATCAATAATGGTAAGAAAGTATTTGTATCTCTCGATAGTAGGTGTAGAAAAAGAACCCCAAATGTCAATGTGGATTAAATCAAATAGACGATCAGATAATTTGTTGTGAGAAACAAAAGGCAATTTACGTTGTTTAGCCAAATGACAAATTTTGCAATGAGAAATATTCAAAATCTGTAAATCTTTATTAATGTATTGAAGTTTTACATAGGAAGCATGACCCATTCTAAAGTGTTATAGGCTACTTTTAGAATTAATAGAAATAGAATTAACAGCGAGAAAATGAAGATGTCTAGTAATTAAGTAGTAAAGGTTGCCAATGCGTCTACCCTTCCCAATCGACAAGTCTCGAGTGTGGTCTTGGATGACACAAGAATGAAGAGAAAAATTAACCGTACAGTTGTGGGTGGTAGTCAACATGCTTACACTGACAAGGTTAAAGGAAAAATGAGGGATAAATAAAACATCATGTAGGGTTAGGGTGTCGGTGAGGAATACATTTCCAAGTTGAGTGATTAGCACCAAACTAACATTTGGTAAAGTGACTGGGATGGGTTCAACATGCTTAAGGGAGGTGAAAAGGGTGGGTGTGCAACATATGTGATGTGTGGCTCCAGAGTCAATAATCCAGCATTTAGAGGTAAGTGTGTGTGTGAAACTGAAAAGGCAGAAGGGTATGGATGATATACCTACCGCGTGAAGGCCAGAAGTGGCGTTATTGGTGGGAGGAGAGAAGCTGTCCGACGAGATGTTGGAGTGCGGTTGGTGAAGCCGTGTGCTTAGGTGGGCAATAATGTTTTGAATTTGCGATGTGCTCCTAGCATCGACCGAGGCAGCAGAATCAAGTGTCGGTAAGCAGGCAACGATGGAGATGAATTTTTGCACCTATCGCACAGTCGGGTGCGTGCCCGAGGAAGAAGAAGAATTGTGCTCTGGAGAAGCCTGTTCGTGGGCCAAGACCTGGTGGGCAGAAGAGAAAACGGGCCTGGACTCAGAGCCTGATGGATTAAGTGATTTGGTTCCAGGAGTGGGCCGAGACTAAGATGAATTGCGGGCTTGGGCTTGGGCTTGAGGCCCTATGGGTACCCATGTAAGCAGTAACACCTGTCCACAGTGTGGCCCCCGAGCCCACAATGTGAACAGGTGGGTCGTCTTCGACCTTGGGTTAGGGCAACGAAAGAACCAGACCCCGCAGCCACCTCTGCGCACGCGTCGAAGCCGATCGCATGGTGCCGTTCTTCTTGCACCACCAGCGAGAAAGCCTTTAAAATGGATGGCGAACATTCCATCATCAGGATTTGAGCCCTAACAACAGCGTAGGAAGGATTCAAACCTATCAAAAAAATCATCACAAACTCCTGCTCCTGATAATCATTCCATGCCTTCATGTTTCCACAATGACAGGTTGGAGCTGGTTGGTAAGTTTTGAGCTCGTCCCAGATTGTTTTCACCCGCGTATAATAGGCGTTGACGCTGAGTGACCCTTGAACAAAGTTATTCATGCTCTGTTTCAGCTGGTAGATGCGTGGAGCATTGCTTTACTGATAACGGAGCCGCAAATCTGTTCAGATAGATTGTGCATTTTCATGGTATAACAAATTATCAGCTATCTCCATTGTTACAGCATTCAACAACCAAGAAGTTACCATGTTATTGCAACGCGACCAAACTCCGGCAGTGGAATCGGTGTTGCTCAGTTGATCGTAGGTTCTGTCTATGAAACCCAATTTATTTTTGGCGTTCAATGCTATTCTGATTGCTCTCTCCCATGTGTTGTACTTGTTGCCATTGAGGAGGTTGGATACCAAGACCAACCCAGGATGGTCGGCACTGTGAAGAAAGAAGAGGTTTTGGGAATCATCTGGTTATTCTCTAGCCATTGAAGATTTAAAGTTTGAAGCTCAATCACTGAGCTAAAAATTGTTTGATTAAAAAAAGGTGCTCTGATACCATGTTAGAAAGGAGAAGAAAGAGAACAATGGAGAAAAATTACTCTGATTTTTCTGATAGTATTCATGGACAACAAAAACTATATGCAGCTTATTGTACAATGGCAAAGAGAAAAGATAAAAAAAAAAACGGTTACAATTAATATACTAATTTTATCTAATCTAATTTAATCACTAATTAATCTTAATACATATCAAAAGGAGAAAAAACTGGGGTCCTAGTCATTTAAATGAGTTTGACAAATTACTAATGGAATACAAGGAGTGAACAATGTTTTACATACTAAATCAAATATTTAAACGACTTCTTATTCACAAAAGGAGATGAAGATTTTAACTTCATCTTTTGTTGACAATAATACTCTCTATCCTAAGAACAGCTTTTCCAAGGCAACCCAAATTAAAAATTCTAAATAATAAAAACCTTAATAAGAAAATAATACTAACCGAGGCCGTTGCCCTCGTCTAAAAGCAACAAAGCTGAACTTCTCATCTTCAAATCCACGCAGAGACTCACCCTTAGACCGCTGCAAAACAACCATGAAGAAAATGCTAATTACCAGAGTTGGCAGTTTTACAATGACATCATAAGGAAAATATACTGAGTCTTAATCAGATTTTAACTTCTACATACAAACATCTGAAAAATAAAAAAGATGTCTTTTCTTTTACCTATAAGCATCAGGTCAAATCTAACTCCGAAAAATTAATAAAATTGGCCGATATAAGTAAAAGCACTACAGGACTCAGACAAAAACTCTAAAACAACCATTTACATATAATGGCAACTCACATGTGAGTCCTTGAGATTTGAACATAATTACAACCTTCATGAGATAAAAAACCTTTATCTCAGTATAATAAACATAAGAGTCAACTTAATTCAACTTATTAACAAAATCCCACACTAAAGTTAAAATATGCTACATGTCAACCACCTACCTAAAATAACAAAAGATATAGTAACAGAACAAACAAACTATTTATTTAAAAAAAAAAACAACAAGGAGTTAAGATTTTCAGTTTAGATGGAAATCATCAGAAGTCCAATTTTCTATTAAAAAAAAAAAAAAAAAAATTTAAATTGAAAATAATCAAAATTTTAAATTATAAGTTACAAAAAAACCAAAAGAGATAAAAATTAATTAGTTAAAAAAGTGAAAAATAAATGAATAAAAGAACTGGTTTAAAACATAATCAAATCTTGAGCAAGTTAAAGCTATATAATACGAATATACTAACATTCCAACAAACTATGGTTTATTTACAATAAACTTTGAGATATCATTTACTGTGCTCGCTGTGAAGATCCATGCTCCAACATCCCAGCAAATGTTCAAGTGGTCCAAACCCATATATAAATCCATTTGAGATTGCAAGAGGCCCAGCCCTAAAAATTTTAGTAGCATTGCACTTGGCCCATTTCTTTCACAGTCCATCAGCATGAAGAGTTAGAAAGCTTTGACTGATTTCCAGGACATAAGAAGTTTGACGAATGCCATCTAGCGCAGGAAGGCTGATGAGGGCAGCTAGGACTTGAGGATGAGAGGGTCTAAAGGGGAGATTACAGTTTTGTTGGGGAACTACTTCTGGTTTTTCAAGAGCCATGAGGAAGGAAGGGGAGGAAACATTGTGGGATTATTAAATTGAAATTTTCTTTTTCTCAAAGAGAAATAGAAAAGCACTTGGAGATTACCTCCATAGATGAGGGGTAGGGAAAGCTGGTACTGAGACTAATTGCATTTACATTTTATCTATTGATTTTTGGTGTTGAGTCTAAATGGTCTTTTCCACATCAATATTACCTCCACAGTTGTATTCCTTTGACTTGTTTTCAGATTAGTGGCCCCCAATGTTTTGTGGGTATTATTTCCTTCGGGAGTTAATCTTATGGTTTTATGGATTTTATTATGTTTAATTTTTATTTTTTCAAAAATTTTATTAATATTAATATTTTTTTAATTTAAACTTATTGGAAAAGATTAACAAAACTTCTGTCTTTATAGTACTTAAAATAGCTTCGATTACTTCCAAAAAAGTTCCATCTTTCACAAGAAGTAAACTGTTAATCATCAAAGTGAACAGATTTTGGAGCCACTCCAAGAGTTGCAAGAATACATACGATAGCATACAGATCCTCAAATTGTTGGAGGACCAAAATGAAAATAATATAAGAATTAGCTAAGAAACATGAAAACACCTGGAGTTAGTGAACAACTTAAATAAAGAGATCAAATGGAGGCAAAAAGCAAGGACATTGTGAATCAAAGAAGATGATAGAAACACCAATTTTTTTCATAACATTGTCAGTTGTCATAGAAGATGCAACTATGTGGAGAGGATTTATCAAAGGGAACAAGGATCTGAGGGAGGAGGTTAGAGGCAATTACATGCAGCTGTGTTCATAAGAAGCATCTTGGCGCCCAACTCTGAACAGTTTGAATTCAATATTTTGGAGGATCATGAGAGAGTGGGGGACCTCTTTTTCCAAGGAAGATAGTTTGGAAGCCTTAAGGAATTGCAAAAGGGTCAAGGTACCGAATCCTAATGGTTTCAACATAGGCTTCATCCAATAAATTGGAACTTGATGAAAGAAGACTATTTTACTGTTTGAAGAATTCCAAGAATATGTTTCCTTTGCGTCTAACTTCAACTCTACCTTTTTGGTTCTCATTCCTAAAGTTGCTAGGGCATTAAAGATAAAGGAATCTAGACTCATTAGCCTTGTGGGTAGTATTGCAAACTGGGGGCAAACGTTCTGGCGAGAAGACTGAGCAGAGACTCTCTTCTCTTTATTATTGTAATGGAAGCATTAAACAGATTGACCAAAATAGCTAGAGACAACCAGCTCTTCAAGGGTCTAGTGATGGGAGAACATGGTGACTTGGATGAGGTTATTCATCTGTCTTTTACAGATGATGCACTACTGTTTGTGAGCCTGAGCCGCAATGCTTACTGAATATTAGGTGTACGCTTATCTGGTTCCAAGTTGTTTATGAGCTTAGAATAAACATGTCAAAATCTGAGTTGGTTCAGATAGGAGACGAGAGATTCAAAGAGCTTGGGTGGGTATTTTGGTTGTAAAGTGGCTGACCTCCCTATGAGGTACTTGGGTTTATCCTTGGGTGCTAAATTCCAAAGATGTCTTCATTTGGAACTCTATTACCAGCAAATTCAGAGCAAGACTAGCAGGACGGAAACTAAACTTCCATCGATCTTGAGTATTCCAGTGAGTATGGCAAAAAGTTAGAAGCTATTCAATGCATATTCCTACTGGGTGATCCAAGTGAAAAGATGAGCTTTCATCTAGTTAATCCAAAAAAAGCCAAAGAACCACATCGTAGGGCGATCTTGGTATAAAGTCAACGATTGAGCTGAATAAACCCTTCCAAGGAAAGTAGTGATGAAAATTCATGAAGGAGAGAGAGACTATGGCAAAGGTTGATCAAAGCTAAGTCAGTGATAGTTTAGGATGGTATCCAAGGACTTCAAGAAGGCCTCATGCAATTGGCTTATGGAGGAAAATTGGTATGGGCAAAGAGGAGTTGAAGGAGCAATAGCTTAAAGGAGTGGATCATGGCCAAATGTAAACTCTTGGTTGGACGAGTAACGGAGGGTGGTAAACTAAAGCATTGTTTCCCTGCAGTTTATTCTTTGGCTCGCAAGAAAGAGGCAACAATTGCAGGATCATCCTCCAATTCAAATAGTAGGGGAAGAGGGACAGTCGATCTGGTAAGAAATCCTAATAATTGGGAGATAAAGTAATATGCTAATTTATTTTATTGTTTGTCTCAATGGAGAAAATCTCCGGATGACTCGAAGAATCAATGTGCAAATTGAGTCAAACAAGGAGATTCTCTACAAAACCTACTGCTAATATTTGGTGCCAGAAGTAAATTATTGAAGAGTTCTGTTAGGAACGTCAGACATGTGCAGTTGGTTTGAGAGGGAAAATCAGAAAGAGACATAACTTAGGGGAGAAGTTGAAGAAGAAGAAGAGAAATAAGGAGACAAGAGAATAAAAGGAAGGGAATAGCTGATAATAATATTCTTTCTTATATCATCTGCAGGTTACAACCTATCATATATATAGGCTGATGTTCTTTTAGCAGGTTCCTAATTTTTACAGGTGTCATCACCATGTCCGGTACTATTCTCTATAACAGAAAATATTTTCTAATGCTGAAAATCATAACAGCAAACAAAAAAGAAAGCAAACAAATAATTCAAATAACTCTTATTCTCCCCTCCATTTGGGCTAGTTCTTAGTATTCTCCCTCCTTCCAAGAAAAACCTTGTCCTTAAGGTTTAAGTTTGGTAATCATCCATTGCATTTTCTTCTTCTACATTATCCCCATTACCAGTAGTTGTTTGGTTTTACATTGGTGGCATGGAAAGTAGGGGTCACTGCATCTATAGCAAGGGCTTGGTGGTCTGTTGCTATTTATGAACCCAACATCACTAGTCTAATACCCATGGCAAGCTAGGGCAAGGGTTTGGTGGTCTATAGCAAGCATTTGGTGGTCTCTTGCACAAGCAGCACAGTTTACCATGATCTTCTCTCTTCTTTTCAGCTTATCGATGGTCAAAATACCCACGACCAGCTTCCCAGGTGAAGAAAGCTACCTTAGGAAGGGCCTTCATCTTCCAGATCTGTCTGTATGGAAATTTGCTCTCAATTGGCTCTTTCTAGGCCAAATATCTGTAGAAAGGCCTAATAGTGAAGTTCCCAATAGTGATAAGTGTCCAAACCAATTGGTCATAATCCTCCTTTTTTTTTTTAAATAAAAAGAGTAAAAAAGATATTATTAACAAAATGCCAAAGGAAACACCACCCGTATACAAAACATTCACAATTGTGTTAAATGTCAATGATATGCTCAAAATCTTCCATCCTAACAATATCATGACTTAACAAGATATATTCAAAATAATGTAACCATCTATCTTTAAGCATATTATTCTCTACCTCTTTGCTATCAAAGGCCCTACTATTTCTTTCCTTCCATAAGACCTAAACAACAATTAAAAGAATAATCTTTACACAATCTTTTTTTTAACGTAACCCATTCCAAGCCCACACCTCATCCCTAACCAAGCCAACCCTAACCCAATTTATGCATAATAATCCATAAATCACACACCAAATGCTATGAGCAATAAGACACCGAAGCAAAATGTGGTTGCATGATTCCCCATCTACCATGCATAAATAACACCTATTTACCATAATCATACCCTTCTCATCAAATTATCAGTAGTTAAAATGCTTTCTCTACAAGCTTCCCATGCCAAAAAAGTCATTCTAGGAGGAGCAGAATTTTTCAAGATTTGAGAGGCCGGGAAGAGAACACTCCTGCTCCGGTCAGCCCCCAAAATGTGAGAATAATACGTTTTAATAGAAAACTCATTCCTTTCACCCAGTTTCCACTCAATTCTGTCAGAACAAGTGTTGATCCGCAGTGCTTCCAAGGTGTTTAAAAGAGATTCATATTCATTCACCTCTCAATCATTAAAATTTCTGCTGACATTGACCATCCAACTAATATTGGCATTAATAATCTTATAGGCCTCTTCTAGCTTGATATTGTTTGGACGGGCAATCGCATAGATATTAGGAAAGTTGCTCATAAGCTGGTATTCTCCACCCACACATCCTCCCAAAATTTAATTCGGTCACCTTTGCCAACACACCATTGAATACAATCCTTAAATCTAGCACAACACATCAAAACTTTTCTCCACAATCCATAACTGTGAGGTCGAAGTGGTTTACCAAAAATGAGCTCACCATTTGCATCCCCTCATCTAGCAACAATTATTTTCCTCCACAATCCATCCTCTTCCATGGAAAGCGCCACAACCATTTCCCTTAGAGAGTCATATTAATCTCAACAAGAGACTTGATACCTAGCTCACCCGAACTAACCGGTTTCTTCACCTCTTCCCATTTAAGTGAAATCTCCTCTTCTCATTATCAAACCCCCCCCAAGGAAGCAGCATTGAATAGATTCTATTCTCCTTGCAACCTTCACCGACATAGTGAGAGTGGATAAATAATAGATGGGTAGACTGGTGAGAGTGTTTTTTATAAGAGTGAACCTACCCCTTTTCAAAAGAAAGTTTCTTTTCCACCCGGCAAGTCGGTTCTCTATAGAACTAATCACTAGTTCCCACATACAAGAATCTTTATGTTTGGAACCCAATGGGATACCCAAATACATAATAGGTAGGTTAGTTGCTTTACACCCCATAATGCCAACAACCCAATTGGTCATAATCCTCATTCAGCAAATCGACTACAATGTAATCAAAAGAGCTTTATATTCCTTGATTTCTCAATTGTTGAGGTTCCACAAGACCTCCACATGCCACTCCTTGTGTCCCTCACCATGTTTAAAAGCCTTTTTAACAAAATATCCTTATATCAAGCAATGACAAAAATATGTGGGGACCTATCTCTCAACGCCCCTACTTCAGGCCAACAATCCAACTAGAAACCAATTCTATCCCCATCTCTATTTCTCCAATTTACGCATTCCTGAAATTTGTCCTTCACCATATAAATTTTTTTCCACGTCTCCTTACCATGCGATCTAGCCAATATTCTGGAGTATTATCTTCTATTCATGGTACCAAACTTAGCCTCTATAACCCTCCTTCAAAGAATATCTCTTTATCATAAATCATCACATTGACTTCCACTAAAGCGCCTTATTCATCTCAACTGTAGATCTCAACCCTATTCCCTCTTATTCAATAGTCTCTTGATCACATCTCATACCACCAAATGGTATCTCCTCTCTGCCGAGCACATAAAGGAATCTGCATTGAATAGCTTCTAATTTCTTAGCTACACTCGTTAGCATTGTTAAAAGTGACATGTAATAAACAGGAATATCGGACAACATACTTTTTATGAGTGTCTGTTCACCTTTGGAAAGCAAACTTCTCTTTCATCCTGACAATCTCATCTCAAATCTTACAACGATAGGATCTCACTTCTTCACATCTTATAGTTAGAGCACCCATTGGGATGCCCAAGTATTTAATCGGTGGTTTCGTCACTTTACAACCTAAAACTTTTGCTCATCAGTTAGTATTACTCCAATTTTCCAATCTTACCATATTAGATTTTGTAAGGTAAATGTTAAGGCT
The DNA here is from genome assembly GCF_054855325.1 of Carica papaya. Classification (NCBI taxonomy): domain Eukaryota; kingdom Viridiplantae; phylum Streptophyta; class Magnoliopsida; order Brassicales; family Caricaceae; genus Carica; species Carica papaya. The sequence goes on along the minus strand of NC_142312.1, from coordinate 14,314,407 downwards.
AGAAACAACTTAAAAACAAAGCAAAACATATTTTAGGTTGAGCAATTCATCCAGTTGACAAAACACCAAAGTATTATCCGTAAAAAATAAATGTGATATCTCTTCAGCCGTCTCTCACTCTCCCACCTAGATATCTCTAAACAAATCCAATTCCTTGAACCTTAATAACAACTTGTTCCAGACTTCCACAACAACAATAAAGAGAAGAGGTGATAGAGGATCCCATTGTCTGATACCTCCAGATGCCTTGCAAAAGGACGATGATTCTCCATTCACCATGATCATGAAGAATGTCACAGTGATGCAAGCATTGATCAACTCCCGCTATTTAACTCCAAATCCCATTCTTGTCAACATATAATCATAAAACCCCAATTAATGTGATCATATGCCTTTTCCACGTTGAGTTTGCATAAGACCCCATCTCTTCTCCTGGAATGCAAATCATCCACAACCTCACTAGCCATCATAACCACATCCACAATTTGCCGACCTTCTACAAATGCATTTTGACACCCCCTAACCACTTTACCCAACATTTCTACCATTCTCCTGACTACCACCTTCGCAATAAATTTGTATGCACATCCCACTAAGCTTATTGGCAAAAATTCCTTAACATTCACTACTCCCTCCACCTTGGCTATTAAAACCAGGAAAGTAGAGTTGAGAGCTTTCGTAAAAGATCTTGCCTTGTGCATTTCTTTGAATAGCTCCACTATGTCCTCTTTCACCAAATACCAGAAATTCTATAAAAAAAACTCTAATGAAACCATCAGGATCAGAAGCTTTGTCCTTTCTACATTGCATGAGACCCTCGTATATCTTTTCTTAAGTGAATTCACTTTCTAGTGCCTCTTGACTCATCTTGTCCAAAATGCTGAAGTTGATACCATCTAATTTATGTATCCAGTCAAATTCGTCATTATACATATTGCAGAAGAATTCTCTAACCCTTTGTCTCAAACTCTCATTTCATTTGACCGTATCATCAATCTCCATCTTCTACAGTAGTTAGCCATACTATGGAAAAATTTAGTGTTTCTATCCCCCTCTTTAATCCACCTATGTCCATGGTAGTTAGCCATTCATGAAAGCATGTATGCACATACCAATGTACTGACCTTTAATATTCATGCATCTTGAAAGTGCCAAAATCATTATGCAGTAATTATTACTGAAGCTAAATCATTTTTCAACACCTAAAGACGTGCACAAGGAGGGGGGAGGGGGATGGGAAGGAAGACAGGAGAATTAACCCCGTGAGAGACAATTGGATGATATATGCTCAACAAAGCAGCATATTAAAGATAAATATTTCATGGTGACAATACAAAGATTGACTAAGAAAGAACCTTGTATGCCCGCTGTGATGATGTCCTCTGTAGACGCTGAACAAAATGACAGTATTTTCCAGATTTCTCCAAAGGACACCGCCCATCATGAGGACACTGCATCAAGAGAATGACAATTAAATTCACACTTCAAAAATGCAGTTTCATTGAAGAAGGATATAAAAAAGGGACATGCTAAATAGCAGACAAGTAAATTCAGGAAGTTATACTTACAGGAGCAACAATAAATGCACCACTTCTGAGGTCCACTAAGTCTTTACAAGCCTTCTCCAATTTACGAAATTTCTAAGAAGCCAGGAAGATACTATTGCATAAGGGGAAGAGGCATAATCACAAATCTTAACCAAAATATGCTTTCATGAAATTAGACAGGAACCTTAATTCAATATGTAACCCCAAAGAACAATTAATAGATACATATTTACCCTGTTTTCCATCCACAAAATGTGAGATCGCATCTGAGAGATTATATTAGATCCATGTGGTGTCCCTGGTTCAACTAGAACCTGTCCCAGAGTTGAAATTTTTAGCAAACTCAAGAGTAAAGATTACATCAGAAAGCAAAGAGGCCCAAGTTTAAAAATGTGATCCTAAACATTGAATTTGAGATTTGGTCAGAAATCGTTACCCATCCTTATGTCAAGATCAAGTTAAAATTAAATGAACAACATAAACCAATAATGTACAGTCAGTAGTATTTCTCTAGCTCACTGCATATTAACACATTAATACAAAAGATGATACAGGAGGCGGAATCTCAAAAGAAATGCTGACTTTGATGACCATGAATTAGAATTATAGTATTGCAACCGAAACACAGATGCTACTTTGTATTTACAATTCAAAAGAAAGAAAAGATCAGCAAAGCCTGAAACATACCAGCACATCCCGTGTCAGATCCCAAAGTTGGCGAACTACAGTAACCCGGTCGTTCAGTGATGGTACCTCTCCCAGCACATATGACTTCAGCCCATGGAAACATGTTTATCATTAATTAATAACACCAGAAATGCCTCATATACTGAAATCTTCTAAATCCAGCAGTTTAAAAAAGACATTTTACCAAACTGAATAACCAGTATGTACACTCATATCAGAGATGAAAAAAAAAAACACAAACAAAAATAAAATGGAAAAATTACAAGAATCCCACAAGCATGCAACTTACAGCAATCACAAGGTCATGCTTCCTCTCAGATTTACTGATATGTTTAGATAGAGCTTGAATACTGCTGTAGCCATGAATAAGGGGCAAATCCTTCAAATCTAAAACAACAATATAGTCAGAAATTTGAGTGACTATACCTTTCTTGCATACAAAAAAATTTCATAAACAAGATTCAAAAATCTATGATGTTATAGAAGATTTGTAGGAAAAGTAAACTGTAAAGGCCTAAAAATGGAGTATTGTTCGAAATCTTCTTTATTCAATAATCCACTCAACAATTTAAGTAACTTGCCTTCTAGCATAATGTTGATTCTAACATAATGACAACTACCATAATGCTACCATTATTATCTCCAGCATATTCTAGTTTCCTTTTATACTGCAGATATCTTTTACATTACTGTGTAAATCCCATAATTATTTCATTCTTAATATGGTAGAACTTATGGCTAACTCTCCATGAATGTAATCCTCGTTTATTTATGTTGGAAACATCTATATAGGAATATAAAGAAAATATTCTCTCTCTTTTACTCAACTATCATTTACAACATGGTATAAGAGCTTTATGCCCACTGACTGCTGCCTACTATCAAATCTGATCGTCCAAACAGTCCCTTGGGTTTCCTGCACCTGAAGCCAACTTTTGAAAGCTTCAGTTCTTCCTTCTTCCCTAGGATGATGTGCAACTGACTTCAACTTAGGCTATATTTCTCGGTGCAGTATTGCTAGGGTTACAGAGAGAGAAGCAACTTCCACTCAGAAACTAGAGTATTGTACACAGTGTTGGATGTCAATCTGCCTTAGAGACATAAAGTAACAGGACTTTGTTTGTGGAAAGAAAGAGCTGACAAGTTAATTATGGTCAGGAACGAAGGAAACACCTAAAGCTCTCGTACATTGTGTATTCCATGGTGGACAAGGAAAATTGGAACACTTGCAGGTAGAAGTGAAGTTGCACTTGTGATGTGTAGCCTCTTCGTGACATTAACCGTCATGCATTCTTTCGTGAACAAAGTGATATTGACACTCTAGAAGCAAAAAAAATTGGCTTATAAACAGCAAAGAAAATGGCAAAGGACGAGGTTGCTAAGACAACTACAAAAATGGGTAATAATATTTTTGGTACTTTGGGAGTCAACTTCTCATCACAGATCAGCCCAGTAAAGCTTGAGGCAAGCATTTACTTTACTTTGTTCTTGCTTACTATCTATCCAAGCCCGTGGTTTGTAAGGGTACATTATGGGATAAACTCAAGCTAACTGATATAGATCGTATGCTCAACCAGTGGGAAACTCACTCGTTATGTCGTAGCTTATCAATTCAATGCAACCACAAATTTCTCATGGGTACTGGCTAATTGACGCTTTTCACAAGATCTGGAGCAATGCATCCCAAACATATACTCCCAAGTTGGCAATGATGTACAGATATCGAGCTGCAAAACAATGCAACCAAGCAAAGTGAGATGACTATTGTTCATTATTTTATTTAACTATGTGGTTGTGATGGGCACTAGACTACAATCAGAATTTTTACGAAACCTGTAAAGAAGATGCCTCCAAATTTCAAAAATTAGTTGAGGAGGAATGAGCTTATGACTTCCTTGACTGCTTAAATGTAGAATATAATCACGCTTGAGTCCAAGTTTTAGGCAGAGATTTATTACCTTTTTTCTTTATAGAAAAAGAAATCATATTAAGATAAGGGAGGAAACATTACAAAAAGGACCGCAGATAAGATATCCAGCTGAAATAAAAGAAAATCAAAAAATGCAAAAAGAAAGCACCAAATAGAGAACAAATCATGTGACTATGCATCCCAGCTCCTATGAGGGTCAGTGAGGGAGATGTCAGAGTATTTTCCATGAGTCTTGGCCCAAAGGGAAGCTAGAAATGTCATCCTCTCCCAGATGAGGTTGTCCTGCAAAGAACGGTCTTCAGATATCCACCAATTTCTTTCAATCCAAATAGTCCATAAACCAACAAACAGCACTCCGTGCCACAATGGTCTGGCCTTAACCTTAACCCAAAGCCACCCAAATTTATGCTGATGAAACAATTCAAAGAACGAGGAGTAACCCATATTAGGTTAAAAGTGTCAAAAAACCTGGCCCATAATTTCCATGCCACTTCACAATGTAAAAAAAAAGATGAAAATGTGTATCCCTACCCTTATGGCACATAACAAACATGTTAGGAGACAAAGTTCGGTTACACCTATGAATTTACTGCAGCTCATTAGTGTTAAGCTGATCCAAAATTGTTGTCCACATGAAAACCTTCACCTTCGAAGTGACCTTAACTATGAATTTTCCTTCATTTTAGCAAAGTGAAAGTCAAGGGAGTTCTATGATCCATTTAACTAGGTAGACAAGGCAGATTGGTCTCTGGCATCATCTTCGACCAACCTAAGACTAGAAAACAAGGCATCTCAAACAAAATCATCTTAATATAATTATTTTGGCAAATCAAACCATATGAATTGGTTGGAAGCTTAATCAAACAAGGGTTATGGAGGTAAGCAGAGTAATTAAACACAGTCCAAATCCAAAGCCACTAAAACACCAATTATGGGAAAAGCCTCCAATGCTGGGAGTTTTGGCAATGAAGATATACAAACGCTAAGGCTTCTTTTGTCATTGCTCAACTGTCACTCATCCATGGTGACAAAATACTTTACTTCAGATATGACATTTATCATTAATATTAAAGAACAAAATGACATGTTGATCACAGATTCAAGAACTTCAGACCTTAAAATAGGCTCATTATACACCTTTGAAACCTATCCACCATGCTCGGGAAATGGTAAAGTTTGTACCGGAGACAAGCCTTATTACATATTATCGATAAAGGTTCCAGTACTTGTAAGCCCTCCATTACAGTTTCTTTTGTCCTTATTATTGTTAATTTTCCTAAAAACTGTGTATAAGTGCAATCACCAACAATCTTGATTGCAAGATGAATTTTATCCTATTTATTGTCTTTGCATTAGCTGAAAACAGGGAACTGATTGGCTATGGTAGACTACAAGAAGGAATCTACATGTTACTGGAGAATAATAGCTCTTGATTCCTTCTAAAACTAGAGTAATAGTAGGCATGACTGTATCCAGTAACTAACAAGATCTCCAATTGCATGAGAACTTAAAACATTGATCCTTTTTGTTCTCAAAAAAGATTGTCCTAGCATGTTTGAAAATTGCTATTCAAAGTCACTGATTTATGATGTATGTGAATTTGCAAAATCAACTGCCACCTCCATTTAAGACTCCTGACCAAAGATCAATGTCATCCGGCAACCAGAAGCTGGTGCGTGAAGCCCACTCGCAGCCAAGCAAAAGTAGACCTTGGGCAATGTGTTCTGTTTTGTCTTCTTTGATGAATATCCGATTCAACCAAACTTTTCTAAAAATAAATTAAGCTTTAACTGAGGTGATTAACACTGAATTAACTACTAAATTTGAAACACGAGGCAACCACTAACACCATATTTGAAGCAATGTAAAACTCTACTGAGGCAATCCTGGAAGAACTGAGACACTTCCGCACATCGCAAGTAGATCCACCAATTCCAAATCTGCATGTTACTCAAACAGTCCATCCTGCTAAAAGGCATGTTGAAGATACTGCTGAAAGGCATTACAAATAAGGTAAACGTCAAAACCCTTGATTCTGATGGAAGGGATACTTTAATGCAATAAAAGAATACTTTAACTAGTATGACATGTCAGATGTACAAAGAGTTTGATTTGTCAAGATGAAGTTGGTTGGACTTACAAAAATATAGCGGTACACTATTGATGAAAATATAACAAGAATGAGACAACCAATAGTTGAAGTATGGGCTGAGATGAAAACTATTCTTTGTGAAAAGTATTGACCCCGAGTATTTTGACAAACTTCATGACTAAGCTTACACATTACTCCAGGGCAACATATCTATAACTGAGAATTTATTTCTCAAAAGAAATCTGTTTTGGAAAGACTCTATCTGTTTGCAGCCGAACCGGAATGGTGAGCACAGAGAGGTAATAAATAGAGAGATTAGAAAGTGTACTCTTCATTAAATTAGTCTTCCCCTCTTTGAGAGAAATCCCCTCTTCCAACTAGCAAGCCTTCGATCATACAGGCGAATGATTGGTTCCCAGCCTCTTTTTTCTTTAGCTTTCAGGCCCAGTGGGTAGCCCAGATAAGTGATAGGAAAACATTTTTCCTGGTAGCCCATAATCTGAACAAGAGTATTCATTTCATTCCCCACATCAAAGCCAACCATTTCAGATTTAGCAAGATTTATCTTAAGCCCAGACACTGCCAGAAAACAGAGGAGAATGCACCTTAGGTTTAAAAGATATTCAGTTTTAGGCTTACAGAAGATCAAAGAATCATCCACGAAAAAATGTGTGAGACTTCAACATGCTTATTACCACTCCCCAAAGAGATAGCTTTGATGAAGTTCAGATCTGTAGCTCTCAAAAATAATTTACTGAGTGCTTCCATCACCATTATAAAGAGAAGATGGGATAGTGGGTCTCCGTGGCAGAGGCCCCTAGATGGATGGAAGAAAAAGGAGGGGCCACTATTCACAAGAACCACAAAGCTAGTGGTAGAAATGCAAAGTGTTGATTCATTTCCTCCATTTGCACCCGAAACCAAAATGTTGCACCATGTAACCAACGAACTTCCAGCTAACATGATCAAAACCTTTTTCCATATCTAGTTTACACATGGTCCCCTTTCTCTTACAAGTAACCAACTCATCCACCAATTCATTAGCAATCATAAATGTGTCAAACACCTTAGACACGGGTCTGATCTGAAGAGAAAATAAGGAAGAAGAAGAAGAATAGAGAAGAAAATGAAGGATATTGAAGAGAGGAAATTGAGGATTTTTATTGATTAATTTCCATTCCGTTTACAAACGATGGAAGATGGCCATTTGTAGGTCTAAATGCAATAAAGTAAACATTCTTATTGGCAGAATCAACTTGTCGGAATTGAGCGGTGTGGTGAGTATGGCATCCACAGCGGGACGAGATGAGGATGGCTAAGGCATCGACTGTGGGATTGATGAGCTGATCAGGATTGACAAACCCTAACCCTAATTGTTTTATTATTTTGTCTTTTTGTATGAATTTCCTAACTTACACTTCCTTTTATTTCACCCTAAATGGATTCCTGACAATACCCTCTCTTTGAGTATCAACCTTATCCTCAAGGTTGATTTGGGAAAAGCCTTTCTTCCAAAGACCCTTCCATGACAATTTCCTCCATGGCCATTACGAATTAATTTGCACAACGGTGTCCTAGAAAATACCGGTCTCTACACTTGTAGCAAGTAATTGTTGCTCTTCTAGGTTCCATATCTTTTCAAAGCGGTTGATCATTGTTTCTTATTTCAGATACTTCCGCGAATTTAACAACTTTATCAATATGATATGAACTTCAGGACAGTTATATAACAGATTGTTCCTGTAGTAAGGCTTGTTCGAATGCTTGATTAAACGTTTGCGACTTGAGAAGTTTTAAAATGGGTTGTACTTGTGGCCTGAGATCACTAATAAAGGTGGATATAAAAAATCTATATGAAAGTGTTGGATTATCTGCGTCCATAAGAGAGTGTAAGTGTTCAAATTTTTCTAAATAGTCGAGAAGAGTACTTGTTTGGGATAGTTTGACAATTCCTCTATGAAATCCTTTCACGATGGTCTCCCAAGTCTACGACAGAGTTCTTTCAAAAAAATATTCCCAATTTATGACATTAATTTTAGCTTGTCATCCACGGTACCATATATCGGCAATTTCTCCTAAGTACAATGATGCAATTGCTACTTTCTGCTCGTCAAGAATATTATAAATAATAAAATATTTCTCACACCTTCCAATCCACCCACGGTGGTTTATTCCTTCGAAAAGTGTAATCTCCACCTTGGGAAGCAAAAGAAATTGGGCAGAACCGCTTCTGGCATAAGATACATTAGGTCGGTTCGGTTTGGGCTGGTTCGGGCGGGAACAGACCCGGTTCGATTCAAACCGGGTCGGGTCGGGTCGGATCAGGCCAATCCACTTCCTCCACTAGTCCGGTTCGATCCAGTGAACCAGGCCTAAATAAGGGTTAAAACCCTTCTGTGCCGTGCGTGGTGTACGGGGGAGCAGAAAAAAGATGGCCACCACTCAGGATAGGAAACAGACCTCCCTCTCCACGCGGATCCGTAGTCTTCGGCTGGTCTTCCGAGGGTGTCGAAGCCCCCAGCCCGTTTGCGCTGCTCGGAAAGAGAAGCGGATCATCTACCTTATGGGTTTCAACCATCAAATGCACCGAGCCTTCTTTGGGTTTCTCCTAGTGCAACGCTTGGCCGCATATCAGCTCTATCAGGCACTCGAACTGATGTTGAAATTCGTCTTCATCTCGTACATTTCTTCCACGAAGGAGGTGAGTTTTTGATCGACGTCCTTCACGGAGACTTCGGTCATTTCGGGTTTCTCCAGCTCGACCGCCGCTGCCTTTCCTTTGGACCGAGTGCGGGGTGTTACCCCGGTGTAGGATTCCGCCGATTTGGGCTCTGATACCACCTTGTCAAACACCTTAAACATGGGTCTAATCTGAAGAGAAAATAGGGAAGAAGAAGAAGAAGAAGAACAGAGAAGAAGATGAAGGATATTGAAGAGAGGGAAAACAGAGGATTTTTATTAATTAATTTCCATTATGTTTACACATGATGGAAGATGGCCATTTATAAGCCTAAATGCAATAAAAGAAACGTTCTTATTGGTGGAATCAAATTGTCAGAATTGCGCGGTGTGGTGAGCATGGCGTCTGCCGCAAGATGAGATAAGGATGGTTGAGGTGTCGACTACGGAATTGATAAGCTAATCTGGATTAACAAACTCTAACCCTAATTTTCTTATTGTTTTGTCTTTTTGTATGAATTTCCTAACTTACCCTTTCTTTTATTTCACCCTAAATGGATTCCTGACAAAATGCATCAGAAATCTACTTACATTTGACAAACTGGTTCTCCCCAATGATCAACTTAAGCATATTAGACAGTCTTCTGGAAAGCACTTTAGAGATTAATTTGTACATGCCGCTTACAGGGTTGATGGGATGGAAATCAGTGAAACTTTGAGCCCCCTTCCTTTTTGGGAATGAGAATGATGAAAATAGAATTTAATGATTTAACAAAAAGCTCATCCCAATGAAATTCTTTAAAAAGATTGACCACATCTTCTTTGAGCAATGACCAGAAGTTCAGTAAAAATTTGAAATCGAACCCATCTGACCCGAGTGCTTTATCATCATTGCAGCTTTTTAGAGCTATTAAAATCTCATTTTCAATAAATTTCACTTCCAATGACTCCTTGCTGGCATTGTCAAGAGTATTAAAGGGCAGATTATTATCTAGCTTTAGGCGGGGAGGGAAAGTCCTCAGTGTATGGCTTTTGGTAAAAAGCTTTAGCAAGCTCTCTCATGGCATCATTACCAAAAACAATCTTTCCATCCAAACACAGATTCTCAACATAGTTCGATCTCCTTTGATGATTAGGCAGGCAATGAAAGAATTTTGTAGTTTTTCCCCTTCCTTTAACCATTTTTTTCTAGATTTATGTTTCCAATAGATGGACTCCATGTGAAGTTTATAGGTCATATCGGTCTTCAACTAAGATACTCTATTTTTGTCCTCCTGGTCAAGACCCAAGGAACCCTCAAGATTTTCCAGATTTGCAAGCTCCTCCATGATACTACTAATGTCTCCCTCATTCTTAAGACCAACCTCTTTCATCCATTTCTTGATAGCACTTTTGAGTGTTTTGAGTTTATGTGCTATCTTGAAGCTGGCCGATTGTTCTAGACCCTCCAGACCATTTCCTTGAAGCTTTCAAGTTTTAACAACTTATTATCAAAATGGAAAGGAATTAGACCCCAAGCAATCTCATTATCAACTAACAAAATAGGAAAGTGATTGAAAATAGGTCTGGAGAGTACCCTTTGACATAAACCCGGTAGCTTGAGGAGGAGGAACGAATTGATGAGAAAACGATCAATTCTGGAAAACAAAGGGGTTGCCCGTTGATTGCTCCAAGTCCAGGAACCACCCATTAAAGGAAAATCAGTCAGATTGAGAAGTTCTAAGTTGTCATTAAACTCCTTCGAGATAGATGTAGAGAATTGATTGTTAGAACATTCCTTCCTCTTCAAAACCATATTGAAATCACCACCCACCACCCCCATATTGCCCTATATGTCCTGATAGTTGTCTAATTCCTTCCACAGAGCCATATGCTCCTTTTTGCTAGCCTGACAATACACACCAGCAAAATACCATTCTAATCTCTGCAATCTAATAACAAACTTGCAGGAGACAGTAGTCTTACTAATCAAAGTGCTGATACATTCAATTGAGTCTTTATTCCACAAAATAACAATGCCCCCAGCCAAACCCGCAGCAAGAAGATGAAGCCACCCAACATCTTTAATTTTCCACACACTTTTGATGGTTGTGTCATTGATTATACTCAATTTGCTCTCTTGTAGGCACACCACCGTTGGCTTCCACCTACTTAAACAACCTTTGATGATAAGTCATTTCCTATCGTCATTCAAACCCCGCACGTTCCAAGAGAGAGTATTCCCTCTTATTTTAAGACCATCAATTCACCCCGCAACACGTTAGTCTTCTTTCCACGAGCATCATAGTTAATTGATGAATGAAGCCTCTTCAGTTCCTTGTGCCCACTGTCTCTTGATTTTTTCTTTGGTTTTCCAGGAGAGGCATCCACCTTCATCTTGACTCTCTTCTCAAGTTCAGAAAACATATAGAAAGTAATCTCTTTTAACCCTTCAAAAGTTACCCCCAAAGAAGGACCCAATTGTTGAATGTTCTATATGACCCGCAAAGAGTATAGTTGCTCTTCACAAGATAACCCAACAGAAGTGACAAAATTTTGGTCCAAGTTAGTAAAGCAACTCGAGGATTCATCAAAAAAAAAAGCTCCGGGAGGAGCACTAATTCCATACCAAAAGAGATACAGAGATTGGACATACCTTGTGGAGAATTCTCCTCTTCATATTTGACAAGGACAAGAGTCTCCACTTCATCCCTAATGCTACTCAAATCCTAGCCTTCTTGTCTGAGAAAGGCTCAGCATCAGTAGAGGAGTTCTATGTAGGAGAGGGTGGAGAACCCCTAACACCCATCTCGTAAGAAAGAATAGGAGAGTCAAGTGATTCCTCATTATCCTTAGAAACTCCAGAATGGCCAGGGATATCTTCAAACCAGGCCAGTAGGAGTTTGGCCAGAGAAGATTTTTTCTTCATTTTGGGCCTCCACACCCACTTCACATTTGGGTTTTTCTTTTTCTTTATCAATTTACTCGATTCATCAAGCCCGATCCATTTGCCTTTCTCTTCTCTAGAGTATCTGGGCTTCCATTTGTTCAACTTGATTGGGTTTGGGCTTTTTGGATCCTTCTATTGCTCACTCGTTAAGGGAGGAATTTGAAATCCAAATTCCAATGGATTTCAGGGGGGTCAGTTCGTTTCTTCTCCACCCAGGAGATTAGTGTTTGCCCCAACTGGAGCATCTCAACGTAAGATTTCCGATTATCTGCCCTCACTTCGATACAGAGGCATTGTTTGCAATGTGAACAACAAATAACCATCGTCAATCCTGGAGGTAAAGCCAAGTTGCAATGGAGGTCAACCGAAGGGTTCGACTTTGGGGGGTTAGCTCTTTTCTTAGGGTAGATTAAATGAACACCTGCTAACTCAAACAAATATTTCATCAGTCGCCACCAACCTCCAGCTTGGAATCCATCTAGGATAAAGATTCGCTTATAAACTTTGCCCTTCTGTTCAAACGGGACTAGAAAGCGACTATTCTAGTTCCAACATAAGGTTCGGTAAATGATGCGCGTGCGGCCAACAAATTTCTTTCCCCAAATAGTGCCCCTTTTATACCAGTAAAAGTCACTTAGAGAGACAACGAGCCACTTAACTTCTGCTTTGTCAAGTGAGATCGAAGTGCTAAAACCATGTCCATTTTCACATATTCTTAAGTCGTCAAGATGCCTTCCATTCCTAACGACGTCTAAGGATTTTCTGTTAATCTTGAAAAAATTTTGTTGTGATCCTTCGACATTGTGGTTCTTGAGCCAATCGACTATAGAAGTTCCTTTGGTTTAGCAAGTGAAAGAAAGGAGGGGGAAAGGTGATTGGGAAAAAGGAAGTGAACTTGTAGAGTTGAGAGTTTCAAGACGAGGGAGAGCAGAGAGAGAGCAGTGCAAGAACAAGTAAAATTAAAATAAGAAATTTCTTCCACATGTTGTTAATAGCACTTACTATTACAGATAACTTATAATTTCACTTATTAGAGCATTTAATTATTCAATAATATTTTTGAAAGTTTCTCAATTTTTTGGTTTTGAGATTCAATTGAACCCTTAAATTTGATGTTTATAACTTCTTATATGTGATGTCTAAAAAATCTTAGGCATGATGTCTAGGTTTTTGTTCTCAAATCCCTAATTGGACAAATCAACTACATTTGTCCTACATCACAATATTTATTTTGCTTTTGCCACAGAAAGTTAGTATAATTAAGCTCCATAAACCAACAATAGTTTTGGTACGAAAAACCATGTATTGCAATTGATAACAATCATTTTAACCTTAAATGAAACTTAAAATCTCTGAAGCTTCTAAGTCAGGAAAACCATAACCATCTAGATTTCCAATGCTAAACTCATAAAAGCCCAAGGATGGGTAAGAGTTGATAACTTGCCATCTGAAATTATTACACTTACAATAAGCATTTTCTCTCTGCAATACAGGTATAGCAAGGAAATCAATTTGAAAGTTCAGAGGTTACCTTGTATGAGGCTACGGCCTGCACGCTGCATAGATTGGGATGGCTCCACTAAGTTTATTTTCTGCACAGACTGAGGCCAAACTTCTCGCAGTGCCCTATAACGTGCATTTAGATTAGAAAATTATTCACCACAATCAAATAAATTAGATATTAGAAGGTATCTCTCACCAGAAAGCAGAACCAGTACCAGCACCAAAATCCAACACATTTGCAGGAGAGAAATCTGGTAGCCTTCTACGAATCTAAGAAAAGCCAAAAAGCAGAAAACATATTTCCAAGATCACGGACAGATAACTGAAACGTCCAAGGCAAGTACCAATATGCTACTAGATAAAGGCTAATTTGCCTATTTAAAAAATTTGGGGTGATCTAAAATAACATGTCTAGAGCTTATAAGATATTATTCCTAAGAATTCTCAAGCTTCATACTTAAGAATTGAAACCCACAACCAAAATCGCGAGAAATTTTCACGCTTTTACTAAGTGGAGTTAGTAAAAGTGATTTCCAAAATAGTTTAAGTGCTTCAGTTTGGAATATAAACCTAACTATAATTACTGCGTTCGAATAGGAAACGTAAAGGTATTTGAACATAAATAAAATCCTATCAATTCTAAAACTAAACTAACATAAAGAATGATACTACTCTAATTTTTTCAAGGTTCTCTATGCTACTTAAGGAACTTTGTCTAAATGAACACGCTCCATGTTCCTCTCTCGAAATGAGCACAGTGATCTCTGCCTGTTCCATTCCAATTTCTGTTTTGCCATAATATGAAGCTACGTTTACTACCCCATGTGGGAAAAACTCAACCCTGTTGAGTTGATGGCATAGATTTTCTTGTGAAGACCAGGAACTCGGTGCATGCTACGATAGGAACTTTTTCTGAATGAACGAACACATGTCCTGCTCCTCCCTTGAAATGAGCATAGCCATATCTGCTTGTCCCTTCCAATTTCTTGTTTGCCATAATATGAAGCTACTTTTTCTATTCTCTAGCATGTTCTTTAGATTTATGCACTCATTTCCGAGCATACTTCTTCCCATTCCCTACATAACCCTTCATATCAGTTGTATTCATTGGTTGTAAAACAATATTTCTTTTTCCAAAAGAAAAGGAGTAGGTATTTCCTTTCCATTATGATGTGCATTCCCATCCAGAGGGAACCAAGAAGAATATGGTTCATTTTTATAGCAACATCATATTGGATACATACACAAAACAGAAACCACATTGAAAAAAAAGGCACTGCTGCAGTACCAAAATAGTTGTGTCATCTACTCATGCTCCATTCCATCATCGTTTATGTGGTTGAGTTGCGAGATTGAAAGTTTCCATTTTTGAAGTTGAAACCAAATATAAACAACACACTTATTGTTAACAACAAGCTTTTTAAGCTTGATTTCCACAATGAACAATAGTCACAAACATGTTAATTGAGAAACACTGTAAACACTCGTATAATCTCACTTTTGAGAGAACTAATTCAGTGAAAATTTTCTTTAAGAATTTTCTCAATCCTTTTGTTGTCTGATGCAATTATAGCTTTAAGGTTTATGCTTAAGAATGCTGAGGTCAGATATCTAGATTTTTTAGGCAAATCAGTTTCTAGTTTGTCCAACATCATATTAAATATTTATTCTGCATTAATTCAGAATGTTAGTTTAACCATAATTAAGGAACTCTAATTGGAAACTTAATTTAAAAGGAACTTAAAACATAAACAAAATCTTCACAAAGAAAAAATAAAATTTTTCTCCACTACTACTCTAATACTGTCAATATTCTCTTTCACTAGAGGAAAGCCATTTATCCTTCCAGAGAAAAATACAAAGGTCCAACAAAACATAATAACTAAAACTTCGATGAACATTAGAAAAGCACAGAATAAAACCATTCCCCTCAGGTAAGTCAGAAAGCATGTAACTTTCTAGAGCACATCCTGATTCTTATACGACTACATCGAGAATTTGCATGATATGCATCCATGAAAAACTAACATTTTCCCATAAAGCTCGTGATCCTAGTTGATGAACCATATATGGTCCGGCCATCTACAGCAAACCATAATAGCCAAATGAATATGATAACTAAAACACAATCTCCATAAATGAAAGCTAAAAATATAAGAACCCAGCAGCATGAAATAGGTAAACTACAAAAAATACCATGTAAAATTTTATAACTTCAGGTACCTCGCTAAAAATTCTATGGCAGGCAGAGTAGACAGCAGGCATACGGGAAGCAACATAAGCAATGGCCTCATCGTCTCTGTACTTGAGACCGATGTCCCCATAAGAACTCTTGATTTTCCATCTCTGAGACCGCTCCATGGACTTCAATGGATCCTCAATGAGCCCCTTCGATGTGGACTCGAGTAGCTGAAGATTAACACTCTTGATTTCGCTGAAGGATTCTGACAAGTGCAGTACTTTCCTCTTCATATGCGGCTCCTCTTGCTCTGTCGAGGGAAACAAGGAGAAGGAACAAAATCAGAGGATGCATTAAAGATATGTCCACAACACATGTACATATAGATTCCGCATGTAAATATGATGAGCAAGAGAGAGACCCTGGAGATACTTCTTGATTGCGCGGCGAAGGCGGACGGGGACGACGAGACATCGTTCGGATTGCTTGGCGGCAGAGCGGAGAGTTTCAGCAGTGAAGATTTTTGAGGCTGTTTGCATTTTTCCGTTAGGAAGTGAAAGAGATCCTACTCCGGCGAAAGGGTTTTTCAGGGGCTTTTGACAAAATCACTTGACATTTTAAAAAATATATTTATATACATATATCTAAATTTATTAAAATAATAAATAATTATATAAAAATCTTTAACAGAGAAAATGGACAAAATTAATTTCTAATATTAGGTAAATAATTAATATTAATGTTAAAAAACAATTTGTTGGTAATATATTTTATACTGAAAATTAAGTAAAATATATATCTATTATCTAGGTACTTACATAAATATTTAATAAATTTAAATATAACTTATTTAATAATTTATTTAATATAATAATTGTAAAAAATATATTAAGAAATAAAAAATATTATATATAAGTTTAAAATAATTAATAAGAAATCCAATCTCATTCCTCAATATATTTCTTAGTCAAATAACTAATTTGAGGGCATTCAATGTCTATTGATTGGCACATTTCTTCTTTGTCTTCTTCTTCTTTTTTATGTCTGTTGGTTGGCACATTATAACTGTAATCTAATTTGCTATTCTAATCCACTGCAACCATGATGAAGGCCGAGGATGGACTGGTCACACTCACAATTGCTAACGAGGAAAAGGGAGGATGGGATGTTACAGATGCGACATCGAAAGAGCAAGAATCCTATGTGTTTTGTCTAGTCGGCCGGTTCTTGATGGAAGCAGTCGTCAAGTTTGAGCCCATGAGGAACACCCTTACAAATTTATGGCATCCTTTAGGTGGTGTCAACATCAAGGAACTGAGGATGATAAGTATCTCTTTCGATTCTTTTACGAGGTTGATATCCAGAGAATCATTGACGGGGGACCGTGGACATTCAACAAATACATGCTTGTGACCCATCGTCTATGGTACGAAAAAAGGTCCTAGGAAGGTCGAGATTTATACTAGTGTGTTTTGGGTGCAAGTACATTCCCTCCCGATGGATTGTTTCTCGAAAGGCATGGCACAATAATTTTGAGAGTTTTTAGGAGGTTTTGTGGATTAGGACCTCAGATAACCTAATAACAGTAATCAAAGCTTTATCTGAATTAGGGTGGCTATTGAAGCCAGGTGGCCTCTATTCCGTCGAAAAATGTTGAACTTGAGAAACGGGGAGTCAGTTTATGCCACTTTTAAATATAAAAAATTGTCAGTATTCTATTATTTGTGTGATAAATTGGGGCACTCTGAACATTACTATAAGTTACTCATTCTTTCGGTAGGGTCAATGATAAGACCAGAGTGGAATAATTCACTCAAAGCTTAGTCTCATCGAAATCCCCAACCAACAAGTCGATGACTATGTGATGATCAAGGGGGAATGTTTGCAACAGAAGCGGCAGGGATCAAGGGATACGAGGTGGATCGCTCGCAGGGTTCACATTCAACTACAAGTTTAAATTTCTTTGATATGCCGGGTCATACAAATTCGAATATAATAAAGTCGAGTAGGAAATCAGATGATTACATGGATCATGTTAATCTTTGGGCTGAAACACTTTAGATGTTATGAATCATAAACAGATTGGTCCAATGTCGTTGACACAGAAGAGGTGGATATGATCCCATAAAAAGGAAAAAAAAAAAAAGGCAGAGATAGAGTATAGGGAGAAATGATGAACAAGCTAACAGACCGATAAGCACGATGGTTTTTATGTATCTGATTTAGATTCAAACTTGTTAAGTGTGGCACAATTTTTAAGAGAAGGGTTAGTTGTTTTTAAGGATATGACATGCACTATTTTTTCTGATAAAACTAAAAAACATTTACTGTTCAAGATGCTTACAACTGATAATAACATATTTCCTCTCTCTTTGGAGTGCAAAGATCAAGTACTTGTAGTCTCCTTAGATGATAATGATTAGTTATGACACCACATGTATGGGTATTTAAACTTTAACAACTTGAATTCTTTATTTAATCAAGCTTTAGTGGATGATTTGCCTATGATATGTGAAAGTTGTTATTTTCCACTAAAGCTTGATTAAATAAAGATTTCAAATTGTTAAAGTTTAAATATCTATACATGTGGTGTCATAAGTAATCATTATCATCTAAGGAGACTGCAAGTACTTGATCTTTGCACTCCAAAGAGATAGGAAATAAGCCCACAAACCAAACACCAAAATAAGAGATCAATGAGACATGTCCAATAGGCTCACTAGAAGCCATAAGGGTCTTGTGCTGGAACTATCGGGGGCTTGGCAACCCTCACGCAATTATTTTACTTCACAAGCTCGTGAAGAAATTTAAGTCAAATGTGATTTTATTCATAAAAACACTAGTTAATAAGAGTATACTGGAAAGAATCAAAGTTAGGTTGGGTTTTGAAAATATGTTTAGGGTGGACAGAGTTAGAAGAGGTGGCGGATTAGGGATGTTTTGGTCGAATGCTTGCAAACTAATGAACCTATCATTTTCATGCAACCACATGGATGCGAAAATACAATAAGATACCGGGGATGAATAGATGCTGACATACTACTATGGTATGCCGCAGCAGTCATGAAGGAGGCAACTTGTACGCCTATGTTTCAGATCACTCCCCGATTTTATTGTTTTATGGCTTCAACTCAAGTAGCCAATCTATAAGAAAATTTAAATATGAAAATGCATGATTGTTAGACCTGACAATTAAAGAGGTGAAGAGAAAGGAATGGGGATAGAGTCCCACTTTTGGTATTATGCAGAAACTCACTACTTGTGGCATGAACTTATAAGCTTGGTGACAATCTCTGATTGTCAATATTTCTAACTGAAAATGAAATTTGTATGAGCAACTTGTTTGTGAACAAATAAGTATACCACATCTTAATACTTATCGGTTAAACAATATAAATGATGAATACATTCAATTATTGGAACAAGAGGACTACTATCAGAGGCAATGAGCTAAATCATTTTGGTTAACACATGATGATAGAAATTCTAAATTTTTTCATCGACAAGCATCCAAACGTCAATGTCAAAACTCTATTGTTGCTCTTCGGGACATGAATTGTGATTGGATCAGGGACGAACCCACCATGCAGAAACATGTGCTTGAGTATTTTTAAGAGTTTTTTCTACATCCGAGGGAGATTGGAACCATGTTGTCGATATAGTATCCTCCAAAGTATCTAGAATGGACAACGAAAAGTTGTTTACAACCACTGAGTGTATAGGAGATCAAGCAAGAAACATTACAAATGCATCCTGATAAAGCCCTATGACTCGATGGGATGAAACCTATCTTTTACCAAAAATTTCAGAATACCGTTGGGCAAGATGTTGTGCAGCATTGCCAAAATTGGTTTAAAAATAATGAATTTCCAGATCAAGTTAACAGAACTACAATTGTGTTTATATTGAAGAAGGCATGCCCAAAAACTGTTAAAGATCTTCGACCCATCTCACTATGCAATGTCATCTATAAAATTTATTTTAAAACACTTGCAAATAGACGTAGAGAGATTTTACCAAGTCTCATCATTGAGGAACAATCCGTCTTTATTCTAGGGCAGAGTTTGATAGATAATATTTTATTGGCCTTCGAAACCATTCGCAAAATGAAGAGTGTAAGTAGGCAGATGATAGCTGAGATGGCCATCAAGATAGATATTAATAAAGCTTATGACAGAATGTGGTGGGAATTTCTTACTGCCACACTTACTAAACTCGACTTTGATAGGAAATGGCTGCAACTGATGTTGAAGTATGTTCAATCGATTACTTACATGGTAAATCTTAACGGAAAAAAGATTAGACCCATTATGCCCCAAAGAGGATTGAGGCAGGGCGATCCATTATCACTATACATTCTATGTGCGAAGGGCTTATCTTCTTATTTCAACGGGCATAAACCACGGGTGCAATTCATGGGGTGCGCATTTACTGGAGTAGTCTTGCTATAACACATCTCTTATTTGCCGACGACTCTTTCTTTTTCTTTCAGGTAAACGTTGATGAGTGTTCTACAATGAAACAACTTCTCCATAGCTATGAGGTTGCTTCATGTCAAATAATTAATTTTCTAAAGTCAGGAACTTTCTTTAGTGGTAATACTCCGATCGAACTAAAGAATTGTCTTTAAAATATAATGGGGATATCCAACCCGATTGATCATGGTCGTTATCTTAGGCTATGTCTCTTACTGATAGAAGCAAGAGGTAGATATTTGGCTTCTTAAGGGAGTCTCCTTTTAGGAAACTAAATGGCTGGAACCAAAGAAACCTATCACAGGCGGGAAGAGAGATTTTGTTAAAATCAGTAGCCCAGCCGTTACCCACATTTTGCATGAGTGTTTTCCATATTCTCATATCTCTATATGCTAAGTTACAGAGGATGAATAATTTTTGGTGGGGTTCAAAAAGAGATAACAGAAGTATGTGTTGCATGTCTTGTAAAAATTTATGAAAGAAGGAGTTGGGTGGGATGGAATTTTGATGTCTGTACGATTTTAGCATTGTTATATTGGGCAAACAGTTATGGAAAATGCTAACTTTTTCGGATACATTAGTGTCAAGAGTGTTCAAAGCAAACTACTTTCCCAACAAGGACATTATCACATCAAGATTGGGCACTTATCTTAGCTTTTGTTAGAGAAGCATTTTTGCAGCCAAAGATCTGGTGTTGCCTGGTTTAAGATGGGTTATCGGCACAAGGCAAAATGTGCGAGTCTGGAATGACCTATGACTGCCTAGGGAAAGGGACTTGATGGTTCGAAGCTTCTGCCCACATGGGCTGGGAAAATATAAACATGGGTGATGCGTTGATTGAGGATCAGGGATGATGGAACACAGACATTGTGAGAGGGTTGTTTGTTGAATAAGAAGCGGACCTTATCCTCAGCATTCCATAAGTTTGCGTCATAGAGAGGACAAGCCCATTTAGGCCACATCAGAGCAGGGATAATAGACAATAAAATTAGCTTATGGGATGTAGAAGTATGGAATGTAGAAGTCCCCCCAAAAGTCAAACAATTTATCTGGCATTTACTAACTAATACTTTGCCATCATAGTCCGATTGCAGGAAAGAGAGATGTCTATTACATCATGTTGCCCAAGAAGTGATCAGAGTGAGTCTTTACACCACATGTTCTTCAAATGTGACAGGGTCGTAGGTTGTTGGGACCACTAGGAGTTAACTATCTGCGAGCTGTGGACCAAGCTTGTGTCAGATGGGTAGCAGAGATTTACAAAAGCTTACATAAGGAAGAGTCAGTGGAGATCTTCTGTTGCCTGTGGGGGATTTGGTTTGAAAAGAATGATCTTTTGTGGAAGGATAAAATGTTCGCACACTAGACATCTATATACTTTATGCAGAGATTCATATCTGAATAGAAGAAGGCCAAAGAAGTCCAGCAGAAGGGATGGTTCAAGACATTATTCGAACTACTAATCTATCTAGGAGACCAGACCTGAGAATGGAAATATGGAAATGCAATATTGATGGTACTGTGTCCTCATCAACTAAGGAGGCATAGTATGGAGCGATAATCAGGAATCCATATGGGACTGTTATGAGCATCTTCACGGGGTAAATTCCAAGGTGCAGCTCACTTTATCTTGCGAAATTGCTAGGCTGCCAAAGAGCTCTATAATTCATACTGAAAAATGTACAGGGATCGAGAATGGTGGAAACAGATGGCTTGCTGGTCTACTGATGAAGACCACTCTGAGTTCGGATACATTATGGATGATTGCAGAACGTTGTTAAAGTCAAGATTGAATGTGTCTATACAATGGGTTAGAAGGCAAGATAATAAAGTGACACACTTGATTACTAGGGCCTCCTACTTTCATTTTCATTTTTATGTATGAGAGTGTATCCCTACTGATGTTCTTAACTTGTTTTAATGTTAAATGACAAGTTGCCATTTTTTTTATAAAAACAATCCAATCATCTAACGTGAATTTTATTATTTTAACGCATATGCATTATTTTCATCATATATATATATATATATATAGAGAGAGAGAGAGAGAGAGATGATTATATAAATACATATAAAATTTAACATGATTACTGGATATTTTTTTAATGGAAAATAAACTTATTGTGGGGTATTATAGTAATTTAGGCTTAATTGGAGGAGTTTATATAACAAGATTCCAAAATCCAGTGTGTTTCTTGGGCTTTTAGGTGATGGATTGAGCTGGGGCTGCTTGGTTGGACTTGTAAAAGATTAAGTTTGTTTGGAGAGGTTTATAATCTGTGAGTTTTATTATTTTGAAAATGAATTTTAACATATTAAGTTTACGATTTATACAGTGAAAAAATGGAAATTTAAAATAATAAAATTGTTAATTTTTTTAATTTTTCTCTTTTTTTTTTTAGTTTTAATATGTAACTTATTTAAAACTGAAAATGAAAACATAACCGAAAAAACTATTATGTATCATCGTATTGTGTTATTCTGTCGCGTCTTATAATTCTATATTAGTTAATTTTATACATTTATTTTATTTATATTTTATTACTATACTACGGTCAAATAATTTATTACATAGTTCTTTAAATTCAGTAGAAAACAAGTATAAATATCATATTAGAAATGTCAACAAAACATAACACGGGCAAAAAATACCTTATTATAATTTTAAAAAAATGTTAATACGGCACAAAGTTTTACGCATTAGACGGACATAAAATAACACCCTTTTTTTTTTTTATATCAATAGCTAACTCAAAATAAATCTTAAAAACGAGAACAATATGTTTAATTCAAATATTAGTTGTGTATCAAGGAAAATTATTAAGAAAACTATGATGAAATTGGCATCACACAGGAGAGAAGTACATCTGTCAATTGGCACAATTTAATAGGCCCCATATTCTCCTTAGTTTACCTCAAAGATACTCTGCAAAAATCAACCACCACAACACCATATTCTTAATTATATTCGCCTCACTTTCTTTTTTCCTTTAAACAAAACCCTACACTCACACTCTCTCTCTCTCTCTCTCTCTCTCTATATATATATATATATATGTATATATAAGTCATATATATTATAATTCAGAACACTTTCCATCCAATCAAGTAAAACCCCTCAAGTCTTAACCTTAACAAATATATAATAACACTAAGCTCGGCGCATCATCCTATGTATTCTCCTTAATTATATATATACACATATATAACAGGCTAAGACATTTCACTTTATAATATATTATATGTTTATATATCCTTGGATACATCAAGTATCTCTATACGTTCAACTTATATTATAACATTAATTTAACTAGTACTAGTACTAGTACTTTAAAATATTTCTGTACATTATAGAAATATTATTGTATGTTCCTGGACGTCTGACTCTTCTCCATATATCATCAACCTAACTCAAATTAACCCTTCAAACTTTCTCTCCATACTCTAATTACCTCTCTAAGTATGATCATTGTTTTCCTTGATTTTGAAAACTGACTTACAGTCTCCTGAAACCAAGCTTTCAGATGCAGCCCATAACCTTGCAGCTTCGATGGAGTTGGACCCCAATTTTGACGTCCATGTTTCATTGCAATCCGCAAAGTACTTGCCCGATGCGTTTAACAATCTCGGATGAGTTGCAACGTAACAAGTTGTAGCCGCAGCCTAATAATTAAAACATGTATATATATATATATATCATATACTAATCGTTACGTTTTCTTCTTCCTAATTGCATGAGTTTCTGGATAACCAAACAGAGAGTACTCATGAGTTGGACGTTTTATGTACCTGAGGAATTGTTTTCAAGAGCTTGGAAGCTAAGAAGAAAACCAGATCTGCATGTTGAAACATTTTTTGATCAAATGGGTGTGACATTCTTTAATCCAATAACGAAACTAAACTTGGGTTTTACTTCTTTTGATTTGATTTAATTTATAAATTTGATAACCTGTGATGAAGCCTTCGCGTTCTCGGGTGAGCCGGGTTCGAACTATACCGGGGTGAACACAATTCACAGTGACGTTAGCACCCATTTGCTGCATGAGTAAAGAAAACTAATTTTAAATAAATAAAATGATTAAAATTCTAACGAACGAATCCCAAAAAATAAAAAAGATTTTCCTTGTTTTCTTCTTTCTTTTGTCTTTAGATTGAAAAGCAACATAAAAACAACCGGACTGAGTCATTGACTGACTGACCCTGAGTCTGGAAGCGAGTTCTTTGGTATGCAAAACGTTTGCGAGCTTCGAGAGAGCGTACGCACGTGTTGAGTCGTAATAACTGCAGACAAGAAATAAAAATATATAAATAAATGAAGAAATCCAATGAAAGGTCAAACCCACGTATGGTATTAGTACTGGTACAGTTATAACATTTATTTCGTAAATGGATTTTGATTCATTCACTTTTTCCCGTAAAGCTGTTTATCATCATTCATTTACCGTTTGCTTCGGGATATCTGTTCCAGAAATCGAATCATATCGCCGGAAAACCACCCGTGAATGCTCGACGAAACGTTCACGATTCGCCCTTGAACGCCGGTATCTTCCGCCGTTTTGATCATATTCTTCAACAACAGCTTCGTTAACAGAAAATGACCTAAACATAACCAGAATTTCAGATTCACTTACCAGAGGAAACAAGGTTTAACACGATTTCTTAATAATTACCTAGATAATTCGTAGCGAAACTCATCTCGATTCCGTCTTCAGATATTGCATGTTCGTGTGCGAACTTTCCTGCGTTGTTTCTGTTTTTTTTTTTTTAAAAAAAATGAAATAGAAAATCAAGAAATCATTATGTGTACTCAAATAACCGTAAGTCGGTTGCGAATAAACCGCAAATTCAAACAATAGAAGAGAAATGGTTAAACATTCTGTTTTTTTTTCCCCTTTCCAACAGTTTGTTAGCTGCCAAAAGAAATTTAAAAACAAAAATGAAATATATTATTATCGGATTTACATGAGAAGATTGAGAGGCAAATCGAGAGATTCAAATTCGGCGACGAAGCTACGAACGGAGGTGAGAGAACTAAGATCGAGGCTCATGACGATGATCTTCGAATCGGGAAACTCGGACACGATACGCGCCTTAGCTTCTTCAGCGGCTTTGAGATTCCGAGCCGGGAGCACCAGTGTCACGCCTCGCTTGGCAAGCACCCGAGCCGTCTCTGCTCCGATCCCCGACGTGGCACCTGATGATGAGAAATTCACAAGCGAAGCACAATGTCAGTAACAACTGAGAAACCTTTGTATATCAGAAGATTGGGCGTTTTACGGATACGGCTGAATATTACCTGTGATGATGGCAGTTAAAAAGCGCAGATCGGAGCAGGAAGCGGTGACTTGTTCGGCGGTGGACTTGGAGCCGAAGCCGCTAGCGCCGGCGGAGCCGATAAGGTACTTGAATGTCTCGAGCATTTTGGTAAGTGAGGTTGTTGAGTATGGACTGTAGAGATTGTGGGTCTGGTAGTGATAGCGAATGGTTGACTTGGTTGACCGAGGAGATATACAGACGAAATTTATGGCGTGCAGGGAGTAGAGTGGGCTAGAACTAGAAAGCTCGGATATGAATGAATGGTTTGTTTGTTTGTCAGATTTTTTGTAGGCTAAGAAAAAAGGGAGGACAGATTTATGATTCAGGCTTGAGTTTGAGAGGTTAAAACCTCAAGGGCAAAAATGGGAATGAAAAAAGATGGAGAGTTGGCAATGAAATCTGATTTAGTACTGAGGGGTTTAATAATGTGGTAAAGAATCAAATCAATCAATTATTAAAGTTATATTTAGAGAGAGAGAGAGGATTAAATGTTTGTCATTGATGAAGGGGAGTTCAAATTATGTGCATGATTGGATCCAATTTTTTAAAATGTATATATTGGCCAATTAAGCATTGTTTATTTCTTAAACAAATATCATCACTTTAAAATAATTATTTTTATGCGTATGTATAATATAAAAAATAATTAAAATTTTTCACTTAAGTGCTGCTATTCAATGCAAAGGTATATGTGGTTTCTATGGTAATTTAACAAAATAAACTTAACATGCTTCTTCTAGGAAAGACATTAAAATATGGGTGTGTCCCCTTAATCGAATAATATCATTATGTACATCGATGACCTATTTTAACTAAGCTTATTAAAAAATATGGTGATCCAAACATAAGAAAAAAATTTAACATGATTTTTATTGAAAAATTCGAAGCCAAAAAACTAAATTTAAATACTAGTTGACAATCTCCCTCCATAATAATGTGAATCAATGTCATAAATCCTTCTAACTCCATTCTTATAGATGGTGGAACTTGCTTCACATTATCTTGGCATGACAATCATTTCTAGACATCAACCAAACCAAGATTTACATATATGTATATATATATATGATTAATTATAAACTCCCACCACTAGGGGGCACAAATAAGATAATAATTTTTTATTAACTAAAATTCTCAAATCTTATTTATATGCATATTATCAAAATTGTAATTTATTGCCACCAAATTCTCCGAAAAATCTTCATAACCCATACCTTTTAAAAAACTAGAACCCAAACTAATCATGAAAGAACAAAAATTGAAATCATTAAAATGGTGAAATAGGAAGATTATGAACTCATGATCCCTATACTCCTACTAAGCCAAACAAGAAAATAAACCTAAAGTAACCTCACCATCTCGAGTATAAGCTTACACTAGTCTGTGAAGAAATAATTATTTCTTTAAAGAAATAGTCAATTTTTGTGTGCCTCAAAATGAATGAAAAATTTATTTATTAACTACTAATTCCAAGTAAGAGGACTGAAAAAATTGAATCCAATACTAAGTTTGAATAAATAATTAGAGATTTTAAAAACCAAAATCAATTAAGAGGGCTACCAGTTATTGTTTCAAATGAGGATGGCATTGGCCATCACATAGTCTCCATTTAAGACCATAGTAAATAAGATCTCTATCGAAAAAATACTCCTTCAATTTAGTAAATTAGTTTACGCCTTATTTAAGCTAATAAAAAATCTCTATTTTGAAAATACTCAGTCTAAAAAGAATGAAAAGGAAAGAAATTAGAATATTATGTGACCTCCAAGCCATTCTAAGTATTAATAAGGAAGATAAAGCTATGAGTATCTTTAAATACAAAAATTTTCTGTCTTTAACTTGGAAATATTTAGATTAAACTAACTAGTAAATTCCAAATTCTTTATGTTTTTCCCTCAATTAGTACTTTAAATCAACCTTTTAATTTAAGTACAAAATTATGAGGACAAGAAGATATTGATAATATATGAGCGATTGGTTGGGCAATAAAATTCACTAATAACTCCTTCGTTGCTTTTGCAATTCTCATTAATTTCTACCTTTGTACTACTTTTGCCACTCTATCTGCCAAAATATTAAAAGTTATTTTTGCACATCCCCAATCAATACCAAAAATACTTAAGTGTTTTTCATGAGTATATACCAAACTTACCCTCAATAGCCATACTAGTTAAAAATTCACTAGTTGTTTTTGAAGATTTATTGACTATCCCAAAGATTCCTCATACTTCACGAAATTAAATCATATAGAAATCACCTCTTCAATCCTTATTTTTCTAAAAATGATACTATCATTTTTATAAAGTAAATAAGAAAACACTACTGCAATACGACAAGGTTTTATACCATGGTTCTGCAATCATATTATTTAATTCTTAGTATAGTTGAAAAATTCTCCACATATAAATAAATAAATAAAGCAATAGAGGGTCTCCCTATGAATACTTTTATTGGGGACAAATTTTTGAAAAAGCTCCTCATTTATCAAAGTAGTATATGCACTTAAAATGACACAAAATTTGTAATAGGAAAATTCAAATTCCAGTTCACACCAAATAAATGATAAGAACTAGATTAAAATAAATAATATTTTGCCTAGTCCTCGGTCCGGACACCAAGGAACAAAAAAAATTAGTTTATTTCAATTAAATCTCTGTATTGACCAAAATGAACTTATTTAGACCGAAAATATAAAAAATAAAAAATAATTTTTATTTTAATAATTTCTAATTAGAAAATTTAAAAATTCCAATTAATTTATGTTTGACAAACCATATCATAAATATTTGTATAGATAAAGTGTTCAATCTTGACTTTTACCCTTAATCAGTGCTCAATTTGAGTAAGTCCAATTAAGGTTCGAACCAATGAACACTTTTAATTATTAAAGACACATAATATATATGTAAACTATATCTACAATCATAGTTCTCATGAAAGCATTATCCCACCCTATAATAAGCCTTTCTAATATCTAATTTTGTACTAGAAAAACTATTGCCTAAAATCAAAGTGGTTTTTAAGTTGATAAAAAAGTTTTAAGGCAATAACAAGATTGTGTACGACTAGCATCTCTTAAATGGAATTTATAATGGTGGATAATATCATAAAAAGAGGTTTATGATGCCTAATAATACATTTAATAATAAGTATCATAATTACAATACTACACAAACTAATATGTTGAAAATTTGCGATAACTTTTGGTAGCCTAATTTTTGGTACTAAAGTAATGAAAACATGATTCATCGACCATATGTATGTTTTCCCGTAACAAATAAGAGGCTTTTGGACCAAAAGCAAAAGAAAAAAAAAGTTTCATATAGTAATAATAATGGCTATTTTGTTTTTATCCCCAAAAATTTTAATGTAATTTTTTAAAAAGACAAAACAAGTAAGTCTCTAAAACCCATAAAATAATACATATTTGAAAGTGTTATTGATAAGAATTTCAACAATCTCAACTTTTTTACTACACTGTAACAAATAGCTACAATTTCATTTTATTTATGTTAGAGAAAATTAAGATTATGTTTCTTTCTCTTTGTTAAAGTGTCATTTTCATTTTTATCTCTCGTGTTGAAACTTATTGTGCAAAACTTTCTCTTGATTATTTCTCTCTCTCTCTCTCTCTCTCTCTCTCTCTCTTATACATTAAAAATCATATCTATTTATACCATTTTTCTTTTAGATTTTTGCCTCAAATGTTCAATAAAATAAAGTTTTAGTAATAATAATTTTAATACTAATAGTTATATTAGTAGTAAATTAATATAAAAAAGTACTAATAGTTTAGCACTTAAAATTTTGGTTAATATTATAACTTAGTCTAAAATGAATTTGTTTTTTTATAAATTAGTCATCGAACATTTTATATTGTTTTAATCATTAATATTGTTTATTTTTTAAACAAAAAAAGAATCAAAGATAGGCTTTAAGGCTTCTTGAAGGAAAAGAACACTTAAGACTAATTTGAAAATTAGGGTAAAAAAATTGTCTTTCCCACCTTGTGTTTCTCATTTGTACAAGAATTCATTTATCTCTGCTCTCAATATAAACAAACAAGAAAATCACCACCCCCTCGATTTATATGTATGGTTTCTTACTTGACCACAAACACTAATCAAGGCACAGATAAATAATCTCTATCTTCAATCTAAACATCATAAAGGCCCATATCTTTACCTAACTCTTGATGGCCCCAACCTCATCTTCGCCAATTGTGCTTTCTTCAACTTATACGAATATAAATAAAAAGATTTGGCTTAACATTTGTATGACCACATGATTTTTCTTTTTTAACGCTCATGTCAACCACATTATCTACTGATGTGCCCTAGAGGCTCAAACTTAGTTTCAAAGATGCAATCTTGTTTCAATGAGAAATCCCGGGTTAATCAGGATTCCTGCAGGATGATTACTCGCGAGTTTGCATCCAAATAGTGGATAGTGAGCAAATGCATAATTTCTATAGGTCCCATCCCAAACAGGCAAGCAAGTCCAAAATCCCTTTATTTCCTAAATTGGATCGATTCAAATGAGAAAGTAAATTATAGTTTTCCAAATTGAAATATCTTAAATAGGAAAGTAACTATATCTTTGACTACTTTTTAAAATGGAAATATTCCAAGGAATGGGCAAAGTTTGTTCAAACAAGAAGGCTTAAGGCCCAAGTGATACTTAATGGGCTTAGAGAAATTAGAAGGTAAGAAGAAAGACCTAATTTTGGCCCAACCCGAGATGGCTTTAGGGCCATATGATCAAAGTGGGCCATAACCCAAGGAGATTGTGCCTAAAAGAAGAAGGCCATCCCATGTTGTGCCTTGGGAAGACCCGCACATGCGGGAACGTGTTGCACGTAGGGCGTGCAAGGAAACAGCTCCTGCACACAGGGATGTGTATATGTAGACAACTGTTGCCGCATAGGTGCACAAGTTGTGTGTATGTGAGGAGGCCTTTAACACGTGCCACACGCACGCAACAACAAGCCTACTTGCTTGGTTGGACAATATGCTTTTGAGCCCAACTTGAACTTTCACTTACACTTATTCTTCTATTTCTAATCTGATTCCCGTAAAGATTTCTACTCAAATCTAAAGCAAGTTTAATCCGAAAGAGAGACTTCCTTAATCCTACTTTCACATTTAAATTTTATAAAAAAAAAATTTAAGAGGAATTCTTTGTTAACTTGAAGTCTACATGTAGATTAAATCACATGAAAAATATGGAGATAAAGAGAAGATTTATCTAGTATTATTTTATCAATATTTTTATTAATATTTTAATGTTAAGTTTTGTGCACATGATTAATTAATTATTATCTTAGGATTAAGATTAAGATGAGTTATTATTTTATTAAAGTCTTATATCTTAAGGATAGATTTTTATTAGAATTTTAATTAAATATAAGTGTTTACAACTAAGTAAAATTTATCTAGTGAAATTCTATAAAAAGCTTCACTTTAACTTGTAAATTACAATTTAGTTTATTCAATAAAGTTAAAATTTTTGCTTTCTCAAAATTAGCTTGGCTAATTTTCTTGAATGTTCTTCAAATTCTTCAAAGATAAGGAGCTTTCAGAAATTTTATTGAGTCAAGGAGTGAGGATCGACATATTGAGTAAACTGTGACATCTTTCCTTCTTCTTTTATTTTTTTTTCTTTTATCCTTTTTTTGCATGTCATATGGATGGGGGTAGATTCAAGTATGAAGGAAAAATGACGTGGTTAAGTCTTCTAATTGCATACGTTGGTTGAGATTTCAGGAGTCAAAATGATCATTCCCATTTCCTCCTGCATCATCTACACATTCCTTATTTACCACCACTCTTTTTCTAATTCATTTCCGATTCTCGGGTAATAATATTCATATTTGACTCACGTTAATTGGCATTAGTTAATATACTTTGGTTTCAAGAGCTTAATTCTACTAGCTATGTTATAGATAATGGTGTTAATATTTGTAGATGTTATAAACACTCATTTGAAATACGTGCTGCTATTTTGGGTTAATTAAAGAAGAGTAATAACTTTCTTAAACTTGAAAATAACGACATTTATCACAGTCTTGCAATCCATTTCCAAGTCAACAGCGCAAGATTTAGAGGTCGAAGACAATTATCGTGTTGAGATTGCTTTTGTGATGATAATAAAGATCAAGATTGCTTTTTTCCCCTAATTTTCAAATCAATCTTAAGTTTTTTCCCCTCAAAAAAGCCTTAAATAGGTCTTTATCTTTTTGTTGGAGACCGATTGTGTTGGCGATTTAAAATGTTGCAAAAAGTTCAAGAACTAATTTGTAATAAAAATTTTATTTGGAACTAGATTGTATTATTGACCAAACTTTAGAGACTAAATCATATGCTTGTTATATCAATATTAATATTTAACAATATTAATAACAGTAATCATATAAGATATTGACAACAATAATAAATTAATAATGATAACTTATTAGTTATATATTATATATTGTCTATTATCTATCTATTATATATATTAAAAGGCCAAAATACTAATTTTACCATTTGACATTTCAAAATATTCAAATTAGGTTATGTACTTTCTTGTGTTATTTTTGTCTCTCTACTTCTAAAAACTATTCACATTAGTCTTTCTCTATTAGTTTTCTTCAAACAATGCATTGTGTTTCACACATGAAATTAAGTTGACACATGTGCACAATTCAATCGTTAGTTGGTTTTCCACGTAGTGAATGATGTGGAAAAGAAAAGAAACCCTTAGATAAACCAATCTGAATGGTATGATTGGAACAAATAAGACTGATTGACCTTCTCTCTCCATTTTCTTTCTCTTCCTTGTCTTCTTCCTCTCCAAAATCTCAAACCACAACATTAATTGTCTATTTAGCAATAATTTCTTTCTATTCATGTGCTCCATCGTTATCTTCTTGTACGATTCAAGCTTTGCCATGATCGCAAATGGTTGTCCTTCTAGGACACTGGTTATTTTTTTGATAACAAATGAGATGCATGCCTTTCTTTTGTCTTTTTCTAGAAAGGAAACGATAACTACCATAAAGAGATAGGGAACACCGACCAAAATCCCTTTCAAAAAAACCTTAA
This sequence comes from Carica papaya, assembly GCF_054855325.1. Taxonomy (NCBI): domain Eukaryota; kingdom Viridiplantae; phylum Streptophyta; class Magnoliopsida; order Brassicales; family Caricaceae; genus Carica; species Carica papaya. The sequence continues at coordinate 14,281,985 of NC_142312.1, read as the reverse complement.
TAGAGCCCACCAAAATTCTTCCCATACTCCTATGAAAATTTGTTTATTTGCTTATTATAGTTCGCTTGAGAAAAAGATACCAAAGTGAGTGAGAGGAAAAACAACCACTAGTTAATAAGAGCGAGACGAGGGACAAAAAGTAACGCGCGAGAGCGTGATGAGGGAGAAGCACTAGTGAGTAAGATCATGAACAAGAGTCCATTAAGAGTGCAAGGAGGAACAATCACGACGTAAATTTAAAAATTTAGAAATTTGGGGATTTAGATTTTTTATTGGTGGACCTTATTTGATTTTTTTTACTGGACCAATTTATGTTGCAAGAATTAAAAGGCCACATCATTGGACACGTGAAAAATCTAATGTGGACGACAACCCAACTTGAATGTGTTATGTGTCTAACTTGGGTCCACGTGATGCCTTCATTAACATTATTAACGGTCTGAGATTAAAATAAATTTTTTTTGAAAGTACAAGTATTAAACTAACAAAGAAGGTGGATAGACTAATTTGAATATTTTAAGATGGAATAGGGAGTAAATTAGTATTTAAGATGATATATATATTTATTATTATATTGTTTGAGTATAATACTATGTATATATATATATATATATACATGTTATTTTTGAATCTCCAACCTCCAATTTTGTAGAGGTGGAGAACCAAATGTCAGGTGTTATTTACGAACATTAATATTACATTTCTTATTAATGCATATATTGATTTAAAATTATATACTTAAAAGAAAAATACACTAATTATAAAATAATATCTTAATAATAATATAGAATACAATTTAAACTCAGAAATATTAATTGACTATCCCCGACTAACAAGAGTGCATATATTTACTGGTTAATAAACATTGATGTCACTTTCCAATCATGGATTCAGTGATTAATCACATGATTTAGTGCAGGATCATTTTACATTTTAGGTTACCAATCACTAATCAGCGTATTATATATAAAGCTTAAAGTTAATTAGTTAGTTAGGGAGAGAGAGTATGTGATGTGTTAAGGCACGTTTATTGCTGTAATCTGTCTTAATTAGTTCGAGGGAAAGGTGGGCAGGAACTTTATAAACTTAAACCTTTAAAAAATTAAAAATAAAATAAAATAAAAAGTACATATATGTATATATTATATTATATATGTATAATTAAAGCAAAAGAAAGTCACGAAAATCAGCTTTTTGGAGCACTTGTGTATGCCCCGTGCCCCATTAAGGAAGGCGGACCTATCTATCTATATATCTATCGTACGTGACATCATATTCACTTGAATTCTTTTTTTCACATATCAATATTTACAGAGCAATATATATATATATATGTATATATGAATTAAGAATAACCATGCATGATTATTTTTATATGTTTAAAGGAGAATAAAAAAAAAAAGTTAATAGTAAGAGAGATAATATTGAAAAATAGGATTTTTTTATTTTTTTATTTTTAATAATTATTTTGTTAAAGAGAATGATAGCAAAATATTCAAGTCCACAAAAGAAAAAAGTTAAAAAGAAAAAAGTGGGGCAGATGAATTTAATGATTAGTGAACGAAATGGCCAATTCAAATTGTAGGCCTTCCCTTATCGAGTTTACAGCTATTATGATGGGGGGGGAGGGGGGAGATAATTGACGACACTGCATTTGCTATTAATATATATATATATATATATATATGTATAAGCTTAATTAGATTATATATCAGAATATTATTAATATACATTTACATTATAGTTTTATAAATATAAAAATAAAATTCAAACTCTTTAATCTAAATAACAACTGAATTAAATATGATATGATATGGTAAAATTGTGATAATCTAATGTTCATACATAAATATATAATATATAATACATAATTATTATATATACATTTTTATTTTTTAGAGGTTTTTCATTTTTTTTATTATTAATCAAGGCATATTAATATATATATATATATATATATCTGTACGTATTAAATAGTAATTTCCGAATATAAAATTATATACGTTTTTGTTATATCTTAAAATTAGTTACTAATTTAGTTAAGTAGACGACTTTGTGTTGCACATTTATCAACAATTTCTGAAAATATATAACTCGGTGAAAACATTTATTCAAATAGTTGATGATACATATATTATAATATTAATGTAAACTTAATTAGACGATGTATAGGAAGATTAATAATAATTACAAAAACTTTAGGTTAAATTTAAAATGTGTATGTGTTGGATTGGTCAAAGATAAGGCATATACCTTAATTAATTAAGGAGCCTTTTTTGTGGCGTAATTAAAATTTGTTTGACAGCACATGGCAAAGAAGCAAGGTATTCTTCTCGAACAAAAAAAAAAAAACTAAGTTATTGACTATATATATATACACATATGTATATATAACCGTAGATTCTGCCAGGCAGAAACTCGATGCAGTACATGGAGCTCAGATCCTAACCCTGCCAAATTTCAGTTCAACATTATTATAATAAATAGTAATAGTACTTATATATTAACTAAAGCTTCGGTTAGTTTGTTTTTAATTTAATATATATATATATATATAATAACTGTGTCTCTTTTTTACTGTTCTATTTTGTTACTTTAGACTTCTTGTTCTACGTTACTATATGTATGTGTATGTATATATATATATATATGTTTAAAGTTGTATTGACTAATAATCTTTGTTTGCTCCATAATAATACTAATAAAAATATTTCTTGGTCTTTGGCATCTCTACCTTGAAAGAAGAAAAACTTTTACCATATTAATTACCATGTCAGTTTAAAATTATATTTGACTTTTTACTTTGACCATCAGAAAATATTGTATTGTCCGTACATTATTTACAAGTGATGTCTGGTTTAAGGTAATGTAGACCCATTACTAATTATATAGATAAGGGACTGGCAGTAAATTCTATAGACTCTAATGGTTGAATATTTAAATTTAATTTGTCTGAATTCCTAATAAAATAAAATTGATTAATTAATTGCATGCTTAGTCACTAGGCCCCGTGTCTGATTGTGAAGAAAAAAGAAAAGTTAGTCAAGAGTTGCATACATATATAATCGTATCAATTCTTGGATTTTGTGTCTAAATTATGATTATTTTGGTGTTTACATAGCAAACTCCATTTGACTAATACCAGTATTTTGAGATGGATGGCCTCCTCCACTATCAAATTAAATAAATAATATGTATATGAATGGTTTAATTGAATACTAAAGCATTAATCTTCAATGATTGCCACTCTTTTGTAATGGCAATTCCGAATCTTAAAGGGTCCCCATCCCTTAAATTAGGGTTTTAATTTCTTAATCTTCCAAGTTTGATGAGACTAATCATCTCTCCACCTCCTTGATTTAACAACTTATTTTAATTATATACTTAAAAAAAAAAAAATAATATACGTTTCTTTTGATAAGGTCTTGAGCTCCAAATCATTGACACAAATCTTATGTAAGGAAAGGAAAATGTGAAAGCTTTGAAATATCAGAAAACACCCTCCCTCCACTTTCACTTTCACTTTCACTTTCATTAAATAAGTATTGATTTTACAGTTTTAACTATTAACACCCACAAAATTTAAATTTAATTTCTTGATAATGATTTGTTTGAATCTTTAATCTTAATAATTACATCTGTTTAATGTGATATTGAATTATTATATAATAATATTTTAATTTTATTAATTTAATTATATAGTCTTAAATTTATCACTATTTTATGCCTTACACATATTTAATTATATATAATAATATTAATGTTATACTCGTGAAACAAAAAAACAAAAAATATTTAGTTGAATAATTCATTTATTATAAACCACACCTTGTTTTAAAATTAAATCTCATGCAAATATAGATATTAAATAACTCAAAATCTTATTAAATATTAGGTTATATTGGAAGCAAATTCAAAATATATTTAAATCTATCCGTGTCCTAGGAGGTGCAAATTACATTAAATGTAAACTATTTTTGACAAAATTTAAAATGCATCATTTACATCAATTATATATGAAAATTATTTTATATAATTTGAGGGAGAATTTTCATGGTTTTGTAAGAAGTAATTGTGAATTTTATAAATAAATTCACCAAAAAAAAAAACATAGCCTTAACTGTAAAATAAGGACAATTTTCGACTCTTTCCCCAAGTAATTATCTAATATAACAACATAACATTATCAATTAAGATATATTAAATTTAATAATTTAATTTATATCATATTAAATATAAAATTTCAGTTGCATAAGACATGGAACACTCTAGACGGCAACCGCCTACCTTGTAAACTCAAATGGGCAAGTATCTTCTTGGATGCCCCATGCAACTAACCAAACGTATAATGCTAATATCTTTTTAAAGCATATTGTAAATTTTGTGTCAAGTCTATCTTCCTTTCCACTTCTTAGGAAGAATTTTGATAGCAATATAATAACTTATTAGTATATTGTAATATTAAACACTTAACACATCAAAAAATTGTCTTTGTTATCAACAAGCTCTAACCAGTATAGAAACTCTCCTATTGATATTCATATTAGAAATTTTAAAGTATGTTCTTCGCTACTTCAAATATTCCACTCATGAAGGGCTTATTTTTCTCCAATAATGATTATTTGCATCTAAATTTTTTATTGATGATGGTATAAATGGTTATTCTAATTATGGAAAAGACATTAAAGTTCTTCTAATCTAGGTCCTTTATTGATTTCTTAGATAGCCAATAATAGCTTGTAATGGTGATAAATTCTATTGAAGGATAATATAAAACTTTTGCTAATATAACTATTGAATTAATATGAGTCACATTTTTATTACATAAGTTTGTTATTTTTTATTTTTTACAATTTTTGTATCTTATGATGTGAAATTCTCAGCACTATGTGTGTAACGGCCCGGAACTTGAAAGGAAGTAAATTATAAATTAAGTGTAGAAGAGAAATAATAGTGTTATAGTTTACATTCCTTACACAATAATTCAGATTACCGAAAAGGGTTACGAGAATGACCATTTTAAAAAAAAACTGGAAAGTAAACAACTGGACATCATATTCGCAACTCTCTTGTGGATCAGTCTCTGGATCTTGGTCTGAAATGATTAATGAAAGAGTGAACTGCACTACCCCAGTAAAAATGTCACACTACTCACCGACACAAAAATAAAGGTTGATAAAAATCATAAAAACAACTAATGGAGCTCTTAATTTAAGTAAATTCGTTTATCATGAATAAAATTATTTACCACATATTTACCGTAATGAGATTTTCAAAACCGACATACAGAGGCAATAACATAAACAATATCATAATCTTATATTCAATCAGTTGGAACAACAACTTTCTCCTTTATCAACCTATTGGTATCAATGAGGGTTCATATGGATGTTCCTACTACGTGTGAATTTTTTTTCAATATTTTCAACTAACGGGCCGTCCCCATACTCCGTCCGGTATGAGGCAACATTCACGATATGGTTCCCTATATACCCGGTCCGTCCACCATCTCTTAAGATATCTAGTAAGGCTACGATTCATCCATTCACTTAATCAAATAATTTTTTGTTTATTTTTAATTTTCAGTTTTTCAATTAACTATAAATTACGTAAAACAAGCAATACATGCATCAAGGAAACACAATCGAGTTTTCATACCAATTCCAGTGCATTATCATGCATTTGAAACTATAAAATCAATCAATTTATTAAAACATAACAAAAAATAATAAATAACCGGTTTAGACTCCATTAGTAACCTTTAGTTATCGATATTTCTAGATCACGCAAAATACTGTATTATTTATAATTAGACTTCAATTCCATAACAAGGAATAGGGTGAGAGATTCTCACTTTAATTGATATCCGAAACGCTAAGCTTTTAATTGCGCCTGCTAGCGGTCCCCTAGTTCCATGAATTTTCCTTTAGGGATTAAAACACGCTCCAAATACCTAAAAATATCAAAAAAATCTAAAATCGGTGTTCGAAACCTTTTTTGGCCATTTCGAGATTCCGGCACGGCGGCACCGCTGTGCTCCGGCAACGGCATCGCCACTTACGGCAGCGGTTTGCCTCGGGCTAACCGTTTTTGGCCAGTTTCAGCCAATATTGGCTGGTTTTGTACTCATCCCTGCGAGAAAACACGTTAAGAGACATCGGTTGGCCAAAAAAATCAAAAAACAAAGGCTTACCAGCAGCGGGGTTTCTAGTGCGGCAGCTCCACTAGCTCACATTCACAGTTGGGTGTTTTGCTTCGATCAACTTGTAGAAAAAGGAATGATGATTATAATGATGAAAAAATTGCACGAAACAGAAATCGAAAAGGGCCTCATCGAAGGCAGTTTTTGATTTTTTTTGCAGCGGCGCCGTCAGGCTTTACCCATAGTTTTCGCCTCATCCGCCAGTCTTTTTGGTCCGATTTGGCTATTAGAGTGTTCAAAATCGAATTTCGAGCCAAAGAATTTTTTTTTACCTCTTTTGGCGATCGAAGGTGCCTTAGGCACGGCGTCGGGAGGTGGTCGGCTCCCTTCCTAGCGACTGGTTCTTCTTCTCTGGCAGGGGGCTCTGACGGTTAGGGTTAGGGTTTGGTGTGAAGTAGGGTATTTATATCTGTCTCCTTTTAATTTGGTCCGTCCATCGCGTTTGATCTGTATCATCCGATTGCGTTTAAATAGAAAGTGAATATGGGTCATTCATCACGATTTGATCTGGACTGTCTAATCGTGTTTAAATGGGAAGTGAATCTTGATAGTTTATCGTGATTTGATATGAATCGTACGATCGCGTTTTAAAGGGAGACCGGATCCAGACCGTCCACACTCACGGGAACAAATTCGGACCGTCCAATCGCTGTCACGCTGATTGCCAGAGTGACCTTCCCCGTGGCATCGCACCAGCGTGCCTCGCCACGTGGCACGCTCTGGTTCGTCGAGACTACTGACTGGGTGTCCTACGTGTCATATTTTTTTAAATTATGTTTTGACCCCCAATTTCTGATTTTTCTTTCAGAAACACCATCAGACTCCAAATTTTCACCATTTTTTTTCAAAATTGTTGTTAATTCATTTTCCACCTATTTTTTTCTAATTTTTACATCAAATAAAAATTCATAAATTAAAAAATATATTTTCATACATTAATTTTAAATTTTTTTAAAATTAATTAAGGGTATTACAACTCTCCTCCCTAAAAGAAATTTTGTCCCTCAAATTTGTCTCTCTCTCACTCAAACAGTTGGGGATACTGGGCCCTGAAATCTGATTCTAGCTCCCATGTGGTCTCTCCCTGTGTGTGATTCTACCATAGAACGTTAATGAAGGAAATTTTTCAGTTGCAGAGTACTCTACTATTTCGGTCCACAATACTGACCGGTATCTCCTTGTATGACAGATCCTCCTAAAGTGAAAGAGGCTCGTGGACCAAGACGTGAGAGGGGTCGGGGTTATATTTGTGTAGCATGGATACATGAAACACATTATGGAACTTGGAAAGTTCTGAAGGCAATGTCAATCTGTAGGCGGCGGTGCCAATTCTGTCTAAGATCTCAAATGGCCCAATAAACCGGGGATTTAGTTTCTCTCTCTTGCCAAACCTACTGATTCCCTTTAGTAAAGTGACCTTAAAGAACACCCGATCAACTTTCTGAAATTCTAAATTCCTCCTCTAGATATCCGCATAACTCTTTTGTCTGCTCTGAGCCATTTGAATGTTCTTTCTGATCTTAACTATTTTGACTGTAGTCTCCTCCACAAGATCTAGACCAAACAATCTTCTATCACCCACCTCTTCTCAACAGATTGACGATCTGCATGGGCAGCCATACAACGCCTCGTACGGAGTCATGCCAATACTTGCTTGATAACTGTTATTGTAGACAAACTCTATTAGGGGTAAATGATAATCCCAATGGCCCTCAAGAACATAAAATTGAAGCATATCCTCAAGTGTGCAGATTGTCATTTCTGATTATCCATTGGTCTGAGGGTGGAATGCTACTAAGGAACAGTTTTGTTCCCATGACTTGCTGAAAACTAGACCAAAACCGAGAAGTAAACCTGGGGTCACTATCGGATACTACTGTCACTAGCACTCTATGTAACTTAATTATCTCCCGGATATACATTATTTCTAGCTTGTCCGAGGGGTCGGTCATTCTGATGGCCAAGAAATAGGAAGACTTGGTGAGCTGGTCAACAATTACCTAAATGATATCATGTTTCTAGCGTGCCCTAGGCAGTCATGTCACAAAATCTATTGTAATATGTTCCCACTTCCACTCCGAAATTGGTAATGACTGAAGTAACCTGCCTGAGTGTTGATGCTCTACCTTGACTTGCTAACATATAAAAAACTTAGAAACAAAGTCGGCCACATCTCTTTTTATCCCGTTCTACCAAAATTGGGATCGCATACTTTGATACATCTTAGTGCTTTTGGTATACATGACAAACTTTGAGCTATGAGCCTCTGTCATAATGTCTCTTTTCAGCTCACTGTCACATAAAACATACACTCTGTCCTGAAATCTAAGCAACCTATCAGTAGAGACTCAAAATTCTGAATTAACTCCCTGTTCTGCATCCTTCTTGAGGGCTGCTAGAGTAGAATTGGCGGATTGGGCTTCCTTTATTCTCTAAATCAACTCAGGTTGAATAGTTAAATAGGCCAAACATGTGACTTTCTTCAGGTCCTGAAGTTGTACCTGTTGTGTGGCCCCTATTACCCTGCATTTTGAAATCATTAAGTGAGCTAATATATCTACACTTTTTCTACTGAGTGCATCGGCTACCACATTACCCTTACCCAGGTGATACAAGATGTTGCAATCGTAATCCTTGAGTAATTATATCCATCTTATTTGATGCATGTTGAGATCCTTTGAATGAATTTGTGTTTCAAGCTTTTATGGTCGATATAGATCTGAAAGGTCTCCCCATACAAGTAATGGTGCCAAGTCTTCAAGGCGTGGATAATCGCGACAAGTTCTAAGTCATGAGTGGGGTAGTTTTTCTCATGAATCTTCAACTATCTAGACCCATAGGCTATGACCTTTCCATGCTGCATCAGAACACAACCCAACCCCATGTAGGAGCCATCACTATAAACTGTATATCTACATGTCCCGCTTGGCAAGGCTAACATAGATGTGGTAGTCAACCGTTTCTTTAATTCTGAAAAACTCATTTCACAGTGCTCGTTCCACTCGAACTTAAAGTTCTTCTTTATGAGCCAGGTCAAAAGAGCAGCTAGACTAGAAAACCATTCTACAAATTTATGATAATAACTTGTCATTCCCAGAAAACTACGAATCTCTTTGATCAAGGTTAATTTCTCCCAACCAAGCACTGCCTCAACCTTTTTGGGGTTCACTGACACTCCATAACTTGATATGATGTGCCTTAGGAATGTAGTTTGCTCGAGGCAGAACCCACACTTGCTCAGCTTTGCATACAACTTATTTTTTTTAAGGACTTGCAAAACCTGAATCTGATGGTGAGCATGCTCATTTCTACTTTTTGAATAGATCAAGATATCATCGATAAATACAAGGATGAACTGATATAAGAATTATCTGAAAATCCTGTTCATCAGATCTATGAAGATGGCTGGTGTGTTGGTTAGTCAAAATGACATGACTAAGAATTCATAGTGTCCGTACCTGGTTCGAAAGACTGTTTTGGAAATGTCTTCTGCCTTGATCTTTACCTGATGGTGATATGAACGCAAGTCTATTTTGGAGAAAATTTTGACACCCTGTAACTGATCAAAAAGGTCATCGATCTTGGGAAGGGGGTATTTGTTCTTGATCGTTACCATGTTCACTCCTTTATAATCAATACATAATCTTAACGTCCCATCCTCATTCCTTACAAATGTGACTCCGGCACCCCAATGGGACATACTATGTCTGATGAATCCACTATCCTGCAATTCAGTGATCTGTTTTCTCAACTCCTCTATCTCAACACGACTCATGCAGTAAGGGGCAACTAAAATAGGCTGGGTGCCTGGTTGAAGGTCTATGGTGAATTCAACTTCTCTATCCACTAGTAGTCCGAGTAGTTCATCCAAGAACACATAGGAGAAGTCTCAGACTACTAGAATCTCTTGAATACAAATTTTTTGCTTGGGTTTGTCCTGTATCACGTTTGGGTTGGCCTCTGTATCCTGCTGAGTGAGGTTATAAGCTCTGTTCTAGATAGGAGGTCTGGTCTGATTCTGATTCTGATTCCTCGGGCACTCCCTCGCATAATGCTGGGCACTCCCACATATGTGGCAGGTATTGTTGAGGCGATAATAGGGTTAGTCCCCATGATTCTTGCCAAAATGTTGATAAGTCCTGCTGCGTCCCGTTGTTCAAATTTGAGGAGGAGCCTTAGTCATTGGCCTGGGTCTCTTATTCTGCTGAGTAGGTGCAGTAAGTGCTAGTCTGCGGTGTGAAATCAGGGGCCTGAAGTTCCCTACTATTGGAGGAAAAATGCGAATGTTCTTCTCTACCTACTGTGCTTTGGCCATAACAACCGAGTAAGTACTGAGCTTGAATCTATACAACTGCTGTCTGATCTCAGGACAGAGGCCTCACTCGAACCTTCTTACATTTCTGCCTTCATCCATCATACTCTAAGGGGGATACCGACCCAACTCTAGGATGTTCAGGTATATTATGATACAATCATGTCACCTTGGACCAGTTGTGCAAACTCCATTTTTTTAAGATATCGGAGATGCTTTGAAGCTACTCTGCATTAAAGGCCATCAAGAATTGTTCCCAAGTGACTGGAACGGGCAGGATGGCCTACTTAAGTTGCCACCAACGACCTGCCTCTCCCACCAATATGTAGGTGACAAGTATGACTCTCTGTTCGGGAATCACCCCAAGAGTCGTGAAGGCCTTCCCTGTCTCAGATAACCAGTACTCGGTCTCTTCAAAGGAAATTCTCTCCACAAAAGTAGATGAGTTTAGTATTTTATACATCTCAATGTAGCTTGGGCCTATCATGGGAGGAGCTGGGTCCTGTGAGAGAAGGACTGAATTGTGGTGGGGATAGACTGGATGGCCCTGTGGTGGTATTAGATGATACAATAGAGGCATCGAATTGTACTATGGGGGTGCCGGATGATATGGTTGGAGCACTGGACTATACTATTGTGGTGCTGGGTGGTACTGTGACTGGGGCACCAGATCATACTGTGAAGGTGCTGGATGGTACTGTGGAGGTGCTGGATGGTACCAGGGTAGCTCAGGATCCTCCCATTGCACGGGGTGGCTCGACCTGTGGCAGCGTGGGAGGGTCAGATAGCTCCCTCATTTCTTCCCGGACCCGCTGGGCAGTGATGAGTCTCTCCAGTATTTCAAACAATCAGTCAACATCCTCTCGAAGTGAACCCTCCCGGACTACTCGGTTTAGTGGGTGTCTTCATCTCCTCATCTATCTGTACATGCATTTCATAAGGAATGGTTGAGTAATAATTCATTCTTTGGGGTTTCCTAAGGTTTTTGTGTAAGGAATGGTTCCGAGGAACGCGGCCCTGATACCAACTATAACGGCCCGGAACTTGAAAGAAAATAAATTATAAATTAAGTGCGAAAACAAAATAATAGCATTAGAATTTACATTCCTTACACAATAATTTAGATTACCCAATAGGGCTGCGTGAATGACTATTTTAAAAGAAATAACGAAAAATCAAAGAAATAATTGGAAAGTAAATAACTGGCCATCCTATTCGCAACCCTCTTGTAGATCGGGTTCTGGATCTTGGTCTTCTTGATCTGAAATGGTTAATGAAAGAGTGAGCAACACTACTCCAGTAAGAATATCACACTATTCACCGACACAGAAATGAATGTTAATAAAAAGTATAAAAATAACTAATGGAGCTCTTAATTTAAGTAAATTCATTTATCATGAATAAAATCATTTACCGCAGCGAGATTTTCAAAATTGACCTATAGAGGCAATAACATAAGTAATATCATAATCTCATATTCAGTCAGTCGGAACAACAACTTTCTTCTTTATCAGCCTGTTGGTATCCATGGGGGGTCTATAAAGATGTCCCTACTACGCATGAATATTTTTTAATATTTTCAACTAACGGGTCGTCTCCATACCCTGTCCGGTATGAGTGCTAAAAGATACCATCCCTCAATACCCCATCCAGTATGAGAGTGAAACGAGCCGTCCCCATACTCTATCCGGTATGAGAACCAAAATATAAATTCTCAATACATCGTCCAATATGAGGCAACGTTCACAGTAGGGGGTCCTATGTACCTGTTTCGTCCACCATCTACTAGGATATCCAGTAAGGCTACCATTCATCCATTCACTTAATCAAATAATTTTCTGTTACCTTTAATTTTTAATTTTTAATTAATTGTAAATCACGTAAAACAAGCAATACATGCATCAAGGAAACATAATTGAGTTATCATACCAATTCTAGTGCATTATAATGCATTCAAAACTATAAAAACAATTAATCAATTAAAACATGACAAATAGCAATAAATAACAATTTCAGACTCCATTAGTAACCTTTAGTTATTGATATTTATAGATCACACAAAATACCGTATTATTTATAATTAGATTTCAATTTCATGATAGGAAATAGGGTGAGACATTCTCACTCGAATTGATGTCTGAAATGCTAAGCTTTCAACTGTGTCTACTGGTGGTCCCTAGGTTCCTTAAAATTTCTTTTGGAGATTAAAACATACTCTAAGTATCTAGAAATAACCCAAAAACCTAAAATTGGTGTTAGAAATCCTTTTTGGCCAATTTGGGGATTCCGGCACAACAGCGCCCCCGTGCTCCAACAACGGCGGTTTGCCTTGAGCTGGTCGTTTTTGGTCAGTTTCGGCCGGTTTTGTACTCCTAAATGCTAGAAAACACGTGAAGAGGTCTTGGTTGGCCGAAAAAGTCAAAAAATAGAGGCTTACCAGCGACAGAGTTTTCGGTGTAGCGGTTCTGCCGGCTCACCTTCACAGTTAGGTGTTTTGCTTCGGTCAACTTGTAGAAAAAGAAATGATGATTACAATGGTAGAAAAATTGAATGAAATGGGAATCAAAAAGGGCATCATCGGAGGCGATTTCGATTTTTGCCGCAGCGGCGCCGCTGGGCTTTACCCACGGTCTTCAGCTCATCCACCGATTCTTTTGCTCTGATTTGACCATGGAGGTGTTGAAAATTGAATTTCGAGTCAAAGAAAAAATATTTACCTCTTTTGGCAATCGGAGGTGGCTCCAGCATGGCGGCGGTCGGCTCCCTTCCAGGCGACTTGTTCTTCTTCTCCAGTAGAGGGGTCTGGCGGCTAGGGTTAGGGTTTGGTGTGAAGTGGGATATATATATCCGTCTTCTTTTAATCTGGACCGTCCGATCTAGTTTAAATAAGAAATTAATATGGACCGTTCATCGTGATTTGATTTTGGCTGTCTGATCGCGTTTAAGTAAGAGGTGAATTTGGACTGTTTATTGTAATTTGATCTGGACCGTACGATCGCATTTTAAAGGGGGAACGGATCTGGACCGTCTACTTTCACACAAAAAATTCGGACCGTCCAATCGTGGTCACACATATTGCCAGTGTGGCCTTCTCTGTGGCACTGCGCCAGCATGCCTGGCCACGTGGCCCGCTTCGATTCGTCGGGGCTACTAACTGGGTGTCCTACGTGACACATTTTTTTAAATTACATTTTGACCCCCCAGTTTTTTATTTTTCTTTCAAAAACACCATTATAATCTAAATTTTCACTATTTTTTTCTAAAATTATTTTTAATTTTATTATCCACCTATTTTTTCTAATATTTACATCAAATAAAAATTCATAAATTAAAAAAAAAATTTCATACATTAATTTTAAATTTTTTTAAAATTAATTAAGGGTGTTACAATGTGCCTCAATTATCAGTTTTTTTTTTTTTTTTTCTCTCTTTCTCTATCTCTATATCTTTCTCTTTTAATAGTCGAATGATTAATATTAAATTAAACCACTACTTTTATATGAACAAATTGCAAACATAAGAAGTTACAAGTTTCATTATTCTGCACTCATGATCGAATTGATGATAACTTTATAGATCTATAACTTTATATACTTAAAAATCCATCATTAGGTTGATTAGAGTTGAAAGGAAACTAAACTAGGTAATGGATGTAAAGGATTAAACTGTAAATTATATTTATTACTAATTCAAATAATTTGTATAAAGTCTTACCATAAATAGAGAATGATATGTTAACAAGAGAGAAAGAGAGTGTTGCAGATAAAAATAGTAGAGAAACTTCTTTATTATTCTGTTATTCAAAATCTTCTATTTTGTCAACTTAAAAGACCCAAAGCTACAAAATCAATGAAAAAATAATGTGCCTTATGGATCTAAGAATACTTTCGTTCTTATATTTTTCTTAATGATTTGGCACAAAAGTTTCTTTTTAATGATAGTTTTTATTAATAATATTACTACAAGGGGAATTAGAGCCATTTTTGTGTTGAATTAATGACTTAAATACAATTTTGGTCTCTCTACTATTTTTTATTAGATTTGGTCCTTATCCTGATTTTGCTTTAAATTAGTTTCTATATTTTCAAAAAAAGTTTGAATTAATTTCTGGTAGGACATGACGATGGAGGAAAGGAGCTACTGAGAATACATTTATGAGATCTTTATGAAAAATTGAGAACACTTCCTCTTTATTTTCTTGAAACAGAGCTCAAGGGAAGCCCAACACCTGGCAGCCAGTGAGGAGAGCCGAACGGGAAACCATCCCAGACCCGTTTTCACTCTGGCCCATGACACAAGACGAGTCCAGGAATTTCTTCCCAAAATGGCAACATTTAGGGAAGCTCCATTATCTGTCTTCTTCAGCAAAATGAAAACAGAGAGGGGGAGGCTGAGGGTTTGTCGTCATTCGAATAAAAAGGGACAACAAGGAAAGGCTGTGACCATTCATTATTGGGGTTCCAATTTTCGAGATTTTTGAGGATCAAAGAACGCGAAAAGGTGCGATGCTTGGTGCTCGAGGGCTAAAATCGAAAAAGATGGCTCAGAAGCTTTTCCTCTGGCTTGCGCAGTACTGAAGAGAAAACAAGGGAAAATGGGCCACGAGAAAAGGTTAAAGGTGGAATTCTAAAAAAGGGTTTTCCTTTCAGTGATGAACACCATCCTAGAAGAAAAGACAAAAAATGTGGCCTTTGGAATGAAGAAGCCGGATGGACCGCTGCAGTAAGAAAGTGATATGACCAGGGAAGAGTCTCGAGGCTCTTGAAGTCTCATTCGCCCATAAAAAGGTGCCAGGGGATTTCCAATCTGAAACTTAGGGAACTTTGAAAAATCTAGCAGTTTTGATTCTATTGCTGTTCAATAGAACTTGTGAAACATGATTTAGTAGGTACCATGTTTGGAAGAAGTGGAACAACTGACTTGGGAATGAATTATGATGCGTCGAGGGAGTTGAATCTATTTGATTGAAATATTATGTTGTCATGGAAACTGGAGAATTAATGGAGGACTTTAACAGAATTGAAGTTGTTTGAGTTTGAGTTCATTGTTGCTTAATTTTTATTGAGTATATGGAATAGTTGATATTTAATTTGGTTGAATTTGTAAGTTGAAGCATGCTTTTGTTAAGTGATAGAATAAAAAAGGAATTTTAAAGTTTCGATAGCCTAATTTCTTATCAAAACTATTTGGAGCACTTCTCTTTAAATTTTAAAAAAGTTTCTTTTTCTTCAATAATATCTGTTTATTAATTCTTCAACCTGCAATTTTTTTTGTATATGCCCAAATCTTTTACAATAAAAATATTGTAATTTACTTTTATGCCAACAATTTTTTTTATCATTATTATTTTTCTTGCATAATTCTCATCATGGAAATTTACTTCTATTTGATGTTGATGAAGACTTGTTTGACATTTTGGCAATAAAGACTCCCTCAATGATATTTTTTTTTTATTTTCCTCATTGCTCTTATCTCTATATTATTTTTTTTTCACATACTCATGACCAACCTGGCTCTGATACTATTTGTTGAAATTTTTTCAAGTGAAGAAAATTTAAATTTTCATTGACTTCACTCACTCCACAAAATTAACAACTTAAAATACCTTTAAATAGGCTTATATCGAATTCAAATTTCTTAAAATAATCTAACACTATATAAGAGATAAATATAAATCAAATATCCTAAAAAATAAACTCCTTCTAATAATACGATATTTAAAAAATAAACATATTATAAATCTAATTAAAGATAAATTTTATTTGAATTCAAACTAATAAATAAAATAAATTATAATTTTTACATTTATCTTCAACACTCTCCCTTAATGTAAAAATTATAATCACCAAATTTATTTTTTTGGAGCACTTATCTCTAATATTTCTTATTTGATCTTCATATTCTGAAATACTTCTCTTCAATCGTTGATGTACTTCTCACCAACCTCCGATTATTGATGCACTTCTCATCAACCTCCGATATTTGATGCACTTTTTATCAAAATCATTTGAAGCACTTCTCTTCAAATTTTAAAAAAGAGTTTTTTTTTTCTTCAACAACATCTGCATGTTCATTCTTCAATTTGTAATTTTTTTATATATGCTCAAATCTTTTACGATAAAAATATTGTAATTTAATTTTATGCCAATAATCTTTTTCATCATGATTGTTTTTCTTGCATAATTCGCATTATGAAAATTTTCTTCTCTTTGATGTTGATAAAGACTTATTCGACATCTTGGCAATAAGAACTCCCTCCATGGTTTTTTTTTTTCTTCTTTACCTCACTGCTCTATTCTCTATATTATTTTTTCACATACTCATGACTAATCTGACTCTGAGACCACTTGTTGAGATTTTTTCTGGTGAAGAAAAGTTAAATTTTCATTGACTTCATTCACTCCACAAAATTAACAACTTATAATACCTTTAAATAGGCTTATATCGAATTCAAATTTCTTAAAAATAATCTAATACTATCTAAGAGATAAATATAAATTAAATCTCCTAAAAGATAAACTTTTACTGATAATATGATATTTGAAAAATAAATACGTTATAAATCTAATTAAAGATAAATCCTATTTGAATTCGAACTAATTAATAAAATAAATTATAATTTCTACATTTTTATTCAACACTTACATGAGCTTATCACAAAGAGAGAAGAAGATAAAAATGATAAGAAAAATAAAGTTTTAGTCTTTAGGTTATCCACCTTAATTGGAAGTGTGATGAAGAAAAAGAAGATAATCAAACAAAATATATGAAAATGAAAAGAAAGTTAAATCCCAAGGGACAATCAAGCAGAAAAACAAAGTAACTTGTTTTGATTGTAATAAGCAAGGATATGTTATAGCAGATTATCCATGATAACGACGTATGTAGTTTAGGAAGCGGGGAGTACAAGAAATTGCAAATCTTTTTCTCGTGGCTAGGAAGAAGAGGAAAAATGAGGTAAATTCTAACCTTGAATTTTCATATGATAAATATTGCAAGATTCATTTAGAGAGCTCTATAGTGAATCAATTGATTTGGGATTGAAATATAGTCAACTCTACAAGCTAGTATCATCCTTTATACATGTGATAAATTCATTAAAATGAGAATAAAAAGTTAGAAATTAAAATTACGTAGTTTAATGATGAGGGAATTTACTCTTAAAGAGTATAACAATATACTCACAAAATTAATTTGTAACAAAGTATAATTTTAGTGTCAAACCAACAAAGTACTTATGATAAAGCTAATATAGGCCATGAACATTTGAAGAAGGAAATTTCTTTGTTAAAGCCACAAATTATAATAGTCCATTTACTACTTGTATTAATGTGGTAGAAATGGATGTACGTCTGATTCATGTTTAATTAGAAATATTATGTCATGCCCCGATTCTTGATATGAGACGCAATTTCTGCTCATGCAATTTTCATGCAATGGGTTCACAAAATATATATATGCACAACTCAAAATTTATCATACAACCTAACATCCTATTTGATTTATTTACAGTAATTATATATATAGAACATGAGGTCAAAATTTAAAATTTAATAAAACAAAATGGAAATTTCTAGAATATGCACAAAATAGGAACCCTTTTTACAAGTTCTATTCATCTAGCAGCAGTTCTAACTCTTTTTCCTCATCTAAAAAATATCAAGATAAAAGTTAATAAGCTTCACGAACTCAATAAGTATTTTCATCCTCTTAACCCAAATAAGATTTCATGCAAGATACACAGTATGAGACAAATGCAATAATAATATTTTAATGCAAAATTCATTTATTATTTTCACCACTTCACATGTTTCTGATCAAATTTTTGAATTCTCTCAAATATCATATACAATCTTCAAATGTATATCCACATACTCTTGAAAAAATATAGATACACTCGAATATCAATTATCATCTTGAAACATAATCACATACACACGAAAGATCACATATATACTCGAAATGTCATTTATAAGATTTTCATCGCGCGATGTCGTTTATGTCATCATCAAGGAGAGGCGAAATGGATCCCCCATCGCATGGATAGCACATACACACAAATTTTACAATGACCACAGCAGGTAGGTTTGCTTGGTGGTTCGCACATAAAAATACCTATCCACGTCTACATTATTTCAAACTCTATCCATGTACAGGTTCACCATACCCGTTGAACTTCAGCTATACACACACATTCCCCTCCTCGATTCGGACTAAACGAAAGAGCATTCAGGGTCCATACTCTAATTATTCACAACTCTTCATTTTTTATTTCTTATTTATTTTACTATTATTCTAGTTTCTCTGAAATTTTATTTAACTAATCATTTCACCACCGTAATTGTTTCTTTTACTTTTTATTTTTACCTTATTATTTTATTTCATTTTTTTTTTCAATTTTTCACTTAATTAGGAATTTGTTTTAATTCCTCAATTTATTTCTCATCACAATCCAATTAATCTTCTATCTTTTGGGTCTGTTTTCTGGTTTCGTCTCTTTAGAATTTCAAATTGCTTAGGTCCACTGGT
The DNA here is from genome assembly GCF_054855325.1 of Carica papaya. Lineage (NCBI taxonomy): Eukaryota > Viridiplantae > Streptophyta > Magnoliopsida > Brassicales > Caricaceae > Carica > Carica papaya. Next base: position 14,262,942 of record NC_142312.1, on the reverse strand, counting down.
TATAGGTTTGTATTCTATTTTTTTATCGAAAATCGGGTCAATGGCCGTTCAAATTTCAGAATACCACAATTTTATAAAACATATGCAATTTCAAAATTTAAATCTAGTTGAGAATTAGAAATACTTACACTCCTATACGTCTTTCCGGATCTACCTGAATGTCCAAATTTTTCTATACATACGACATAAATTAATTAAAATACTTCAAAATATAAAAAAAATTAATTTAATCGAATTACGGGTTCCAATGACCACCCAAAGAAATACCCAAAATTATCGGGATCTATACCCGAAAAACCTTTTAGCTCTTTGTTCGGCGAATTAGAATTTCTTTTTCGAGGAAGACTTTTCAGCTTTTCAAACGATGAATCGAATCCCAAAAGGGCGATTCCAGCCTCAATTCCTGCGGAAGACCCTTCAACTTTCACGGTGGGTGGTTTTCCATTCCCGAGGGAACCTCCTCAGTTCCCGTGCGGGTAGGTGGCTTGGCCGAGCCCGCACGGGCCACCCAACACTGATCCCCCTCCACTGCCGCAGAAACCACCACCAAAATATGAAAATAGAATGGTTTTACCTTCAATGCGAGTGATTCAGCCTCGACTTGGCTCCCGATCTTATTCTCTTATTCACCCCGCAACTCTCTAGCTTCTAAACCTGGCTCAGGTGTGATGCTTCAAAGACTCGAACATCCTCGATTTTGGATTCCATCATCACATGGTGCTCCTTGGTCGCGATTTCCCTTCCTTCTCTTTTCTTCGGCTTTTCGCCTCTATGACTCTCTCTCTTCTCCTCCCCCTTTCATAGTCGTTCTCGGCTTTCCTCCTCTTCCCACTCGACTACACTATTTTCTTCCCTTCTTCTCTTTTTTTCTCACTTCCCCTCTTCCTTTTCGGTCTCTCTCTTCTTTCCTTTCTCTTTTCTCTTTCTCTCGGCTTCCCCGTGCGACACCCCCTCTTATTTCTCTCCCTAATTTCCCCTCTCTCCTTCTCTCTCTCTCTCTCTCTCTTTCTCTCTCTCTCTCTCTCTCTTTTTCGGCTTCTCTCCCAAAGGAAGAAAACCCTAATCTTTTTCCCTTTTATAGTCATTCCCCCAGCCGTTGGATCTAACAAACTCGATCTAGGCCATCTATTTTTTTTAAATCTCCTCCATCTGATCTCCTTTAACAGTTCAATCTCGGCCGTCCATTTTCTTGATTTCTTTTGCTCCCTTTCACTTCTCCTTATTTATGTTTTTACCCCTTTTTTTTCTTACCTACTTTCATTTAAGTGCTTGAAATTAATTAAAATCCTTGTTAAATTTGAATAATTCTTTCATTTACATCCAACTCCACATTTATTTATTTATTTACATTTCTTCTATTTAATTTACAGGGTCCAATGTTATAATTCTCCCATCCTTACAAAAATTTGGTCCTCCAAATTTGATATGTCGCTAAAACAGGTGAGGAAATCAAGGTCGTATCAAGTCTTCAGTTTCCCAAGTAGCTTCTACTGGCGAATGATGTCGTCAGAGTACCTTAAACATCGGAATAGTCTTATCCCTTAATACCCACTCTTGTTTGTCCAATATATCTATGAGCATTTCCTGATAGAACATATCTTCTTCAATAGGAATCTCTTCGTATTGAATTATATGCGATGGATCAGGATGGTATTTACGTAACATGGACACGTGAAATACATCATGAACGTTAGCCAACTCTGGTGGTAATGCCAATTGATAAGCAATAGATCCAATTCTCTCCAGTATTTTGAATGATCCAATGAAGCGATGACTCAATTTGCCTTTCTTTTCAAATCTCATAAGGCCCTTCATTGGTGATGCTTTCAAGAACATATGATCCCCTATTTCAAACTCCAAACCCCTTCTATGGTTATTTGCATAACTCTTTTGTCTGCTTTGGGAAGTTTAAAGGTTTTTCTTAATTAGGACAATCTTGGAGGTAGTTTCTTCAATTAATTCGGGTCTAATTAATTTTCTATCCCCAATTTCTTCCCAAGACACAAGAGATCTGTAGGGTCTACCATAAAGTGTTTCATATGGAGCTGCACTAATACTGGACTGATAACTGTTGTTATAGGCAAATTTAATTGAGGGTAGATGGTTGTCCCAAGTGTATGGTAAACCTAGAATTGTGCGCTTCTATGAGTTTTTTTTTTAGGTTAGGGTCATCAGGAACGCATAACTTTCCTCTGAATCGAAGCAACCCATCATCGTGAATTCTAAATTTAGACCTTAAATCGTGTTCAATTTTTTTCTTCATGGTTCCTATTCTAGTGTCAGTTTCTTGAGCATCTTTAATTCTTTAGATCAATACTGGCTCAATTCTCAAACTGGTTATGTAAATTCCTTATTTATGAACACCCCATTGTAATTCCTGTAGGGTTTTTAGATTCTTGCATTCGAAAGCTATCAGTTTTGCGATCATGCTGGAGGTACTGCGACTTAGTGTATCAGCTACCACATTTCCTTTCCCTGGATAGTAGGATATCTTGTAATCATAGTCCTTAAGAAGGTCCATCCATCTACGCTGGTGCATGTTCAATTCTCTCTGCGTGAAGAGATATTTAAGACTCTTATGATCAATATAAATTTCAAATATCTCTCCATACAGATAATAATGCCAAATCTTAAGGGCATGTATAATTGCAGCCAATTTTAAGTCATAGGTTGGGTAATTTCGTTTATAGTTCTTCAATTGTCTGGACCCATAGCCGATGACTTTATGATTTTGCATTAACACATATCCTAAACCCTAGCCTGATGTATCAGTATATACTGCATAGCCCTTTGATCCACTAGGTAGTATTAGTATTGGAGCTGTCAAAAATCGGTATTTGAGTTCTCTGAAACTATTTTCATAGTTTGAAGTCCATTTAAACTTAACATTCTTCTTAGTAAGTCGGGTAAGAGGGGTTGCAATATTAGAGAATCCTTTCACAAATCAACGATAATACCCAACCATGCACAAGAATTTTCGAACACCCTTTACCGTTGTGGGACGTTCCAATCCCATGATAGACTCAACTTTTGTTGGATCTACAGATACTCCATCTTTAGAAACCACATGATCTAAGAAAGCAATCTGTTTGAGCCAGAATGCACATTTACTCTATTTTGCATACAATTTTTATTTTCTAAGAGTTTCTAGAACTTGCCTAGAGTAAATCAATATATCATCAATGAATACAATAACAAATTGATCTAACCAGGGCTCAAACATCCAATTCATTATGTCTATAAATAGCGTTGGGGCATTCGTTAATCCAAAAGGTAAGACCAAGAAGTCGTAATGGCCATACCTGGTTCTAAAGGCAGTCTTTGAAATATTTTCGAATTTAATCTTCACTTAATAGTAATGGATTGTAAATCAATCTTGGAAAAGATTTGGGCCCTTGCATTTAATTAAAAAGATCATCAATTCTGGGCAAAGGGTATTTATTCTCGATGGTGACCCAGTTGAGTAGTTTGTAATCAATACACATTCACTTGGCTCCATCTTTCTTATTAGGAAATGTTATAAGAGCACCATAAGGAGAAACACTAGGGTGAATGAATCCTTTCTCTCAGAGTTCTGTTAATTGCTTCTTTAATTCTTCTATTTTAGCTCTTACTAGTTTATAAGGAGCATAGGAGATTGGTTGGGTGCCTAGTTGTAAATCGATAGAAAATTCTATTTCAAGGTCCGGAGGTAACCCTTGAAGTTCATCATCTAGATACTCACGGACCACCAACACATCATAAAAATCAATCTTCTTATCTTTATCACCTACCACGTCAACCACTACATGTTAGATTCAATAAATTATACAACTTAAATAACCATATATATTGTAAATCACACCGTTTAATAATAAAGTAAAAGTTTCTTTATTAAGGATATTAAATACAACCTTCTTGTTATGGCAATCTAAAGTCGCGTAATGAGCTACCAGTTAGTCCATTCCTATAATTACATCAAAATCTCCCACATCTAAAAGTACCAATTTTATTTTTAATTTCCAACTAACTATCTCTATTATACAATTTTTATAGATAACATTAGAAAGTAATACCTCCATGCTTGGTGTGGATATCATCAAGATATGCTCCAAATAAGCAGGTGTAACACTCAATCGTAGTGAAAAATTGTGTAACACAAATGAGTATATGGAACTAAAATCTACTAATACCTTAGCCAAGTTCTTTGAGACAAAATACATACCTTGAACCACGTCTGGATTTGCTTCAGCATATGATGCCGTAAAGGTATACACTCATCCCAGCATTTGAGCTTCTGGCTGTTCTTTCATAAGTGGGCAGTTACGGATCAGGTGTTGTTGACTACCACACTTGAAATAGGATCGAATGACTTGATGACACGGCTGATTACCATGATTCTTTTCACGAGTGCGACAGGTAGGTGCCTTACCAAGAACTGATGCTGGTTTAGGAGGTATCTCTGTTGCCATTCTGGGCCTCTTGTTTTGTAAACCAAACCTAATCGACCTTCTTGGAGGCACATGAGGTCTAGAATTGCCTGCTCCTCAGGATAAACCCCTCAGTCTGCTTTCTACTATTTCTACTTTCGCCAAAACTTCATCATAGGTATTCAATTCTAGAACTGCAAGAGCATCCTGGATCTCTGGGCGTAGCCCCCACTGAAATTTTCTTGCCCACTACCCTTCATCAGTTAGAATGGCTGGAGCAAAATGGATAAACTCAGTGAATCTTTGAGTATATTCAACCATTGATAAGTTTCCCTGAGTGAGCTGCATGAAATCTAACTCTTTCTAGTGTTGGAGTTGTGTTGGAAAGTATTAGGCATTGAACACCCTCAAAAATCTTTCCTAGGTGATGGGAAGAGGTAAAGTAGTTTGTCTGAATTTCCACCAATGGTCAGCTTCACCCACAAGCAGATATATAGCCATGATAACTTTATGTTCAAAAGTCACCCCCAAAACTTGGAATGCCTTTTCAATTTAGTTCAACCATCCTTAAGCTTCAATAAAATTCTTGGTACCAGTAAATGTAGGAGGATGGAGTCTCATAAACTTTCTATGACAGTTTAGATCCATAATGACTAGTTCTGGATTGTATGGAGTTGGTATTGGAGGAGGGCCATGTATCCCTTCTCTAGGCTGGTTACCAAGCTCCTCTATCATGTGGTACAACCGGTAAATATGCTCTTATAAAGAAATATAATTGGGAGGTTGCTTCGGTGGAGTTCGTCCACGTCTTATTTTACAACCATTCATTTAGAAAAGAATGAATTAGAACATTTCAAAATAATATTTCCTACTTCTCATCAGGCGAATAGTTTCAAAAAATATTATATTTAAATTCTAAAACCTCATGCACAAGGGATGATTCTATGAACATGAGATTTAATACTACTTGTTATGCCCTGACCCTTGATATGAGGCGCAAGTCCTACTCATGCCATTTTCATACAATGAGCCCGCAAAATATATATATATACAACACAACAATTACCATATAATTTAGCATCCCATGTAATATATATACAATAATTATATATATAGAATATAAGGTCAAAATTTAGAGTTTAACAAAACAAAACAAAAATTTCTCGAATATGCACAAAATATACAAAATAGGAACCCTTTTTACATGTTCTACTTGTTTGGCAGTGGTTTTAGCTCTTCTTCCTAATTTGAAAAATATCAGGGTGAAATTTAATGAGCTTCACCAACTCAATAAATATTTCCATCGTCGCAACCCAGATAAGATTTCATGAAAAACACACAGTATGAGATAAATGCAAGAGTGATGTTTTAATGCAAAACTCATTTATTATTTTCACCACTTCACATGTTTCTGATCAAATTTCTGAATTCTCTCGAACATCATATACAATCCTCAAATGTATATCCACATACTCTCGAAAGAATATAGATATACTCGAATATCAATCATCATCTTAAAACATAATCACATACACATGAAAGATCACATATATACTCGAATGGTCATTTTTAAGGTTTCCATCATGCGATGTCATTTATGTCGTCATTGAGGAGATGCGAAATGGATCCTTCCATCGCATTGATAACACACACACACAAATCTTACAATGACCACAATAGTTCGTTTGTTAGGTGGTCCACACATACAAATATCTATTCACGTTTGGATTAGGTTTCATACTCTATTCATGTGCAGGTTTACCATGCCCGTTGAACTTCAGCCACACATACGCACTCCCCTCTTTGATTCGGACTAAACAAAAGGGCATTCAGGGTCCATACTCTAATTATTCATAACTCCTCATTTTTTATTTCTTATTTATTTTATTTTTATTCTACTTTCTCTAAAATTTTATTTAACTGATTGTTTTACCACGATAATTGTTTATTTTCCTTTTTAGTTTTACCTTCTTATTTTATTTCATTTTCTTTTTTAATGTTTCGCTTAATTAAGAATTTGTTTTAATTCCTCAATTCATATCTCATCACAGTCCAATTAATCTCCAGTCTTTTGGGTCTGTTTTCTAGTTTCATCTCCTCAGAATTTTCAATTGCTTAGGTCCACTGCTTATAGATTTGGGTTCTATTTTTCATCGAAAATCGGGTCAGTGTCCATTTAAATTTCAAAATATCATGATTTTATAAAATACATGCAATTTTAAAATTCGAATCCGATTGAGAATTAGAAATACTTACACTAATACATGTCTTCCCGGATCCGCCTGAATGTCCAAATTTTTCTATACATATGATATAACTTAATTAAAATACTTCAAAATACTAAAAATTAATTTAATCAAATTACGAGTTTCAATAACCATCCAACGAAATACCCAAAATTATCGGGATCTGTATCCGAAAAACCTTTCGACTCCCCGTTTGGTGAATCAGATTCCCATTTTCGAGGAAGAATTTTCAACTTTCCAAACAGCAAATCAGAATTCCAAAAGGGCGATTCCGGCCTCCATTCCTACGGAAGACCTTTCGACTTCTACGGTGGGTGGATTTCCCCACTCCCGAGGGAACCTCTTTAGTTCTTGCGCGAGTGGGTGGCCTGACCAAGCCCGTATGGCCTGCTCGACACCGGTCCCGCTCTACTGCCGCTCAAACCACTACCAAAACATAAAAACAGAACGGTTTTACCTTTGTTGCGAGTGATTCGGCCTCTGCTTAGCTCCCAATCGTCTTCTATCGGTCACCCTGCGGCTCTCTAGCTTCTAAACCTTGCTCGGGTGAGATGCTTAAAAAACCCAAACCTCAATTTGGGATTCCGTCGTCATACGGTGCTCCTCGGCCGCGATTTCCCTTTCTTCCCTTCTCTTCGACTTTCCCCATCTGTGATCTCTCTTCTCCTCCCCCTTGTATAGTCGTTCTCGGCTTTCCTCCTCTTCCCATTTGACCACACTCTTTTCTTCCCTTCCTCTATTTTCTTCTTACTTCCCCTCTTTCTTTTTAGCATCTCTCTTCTTTTCTCCCTCTCGGTTTGCCCGCACGATACCCTCTCTTCCTTCTTTCCCTGATCACCCCTCTCTCTTTCTCCCTTTCTCTTTTTCGGCTTTTCTCCCAAATGAAGAAAACCTTAATATCTTTCCCTTTTATACTTGTTCCCCCAGCCGTTGGATCTCACAAGCTCGATCTGGGCCGTCCGTTTTCTTTTAAATCTCCTCCATCTGATCTCCTTCAACTGTCCGATCTGGGCCGTCCATTTTTCTGATTTCCTTTGTCCCCTTCCACTTCCCCTTATTTATGTTTTTATCCCCTTTTTATCTTACATACTTTTATTTAGGTCATTGAAATTAATTAAAAGTCCCCCTAAATTTGAAAAATTCATTCATTTACATCCAACTCCACTTTTATTTATTTATTTACATTTCTTCTATTTCATTTAGGGGATGGAAGTTACATATTACATATTTTGGAACTAAGAATATTGGAGTCTAAAAGGAACCATACCTTCTAGCATTAATCCTCATGAACTCAAGAAATTTTTTGGTACCAAAACCTAAGGATTGATTGTGCTTGTAGATAATCTCTCCCAAAATTATGAATAAAGAATGAGGGCTACAAAGTTGAATCATGATTACTCTTGGCGATTCATGGAGAAAAAGAATATAAAAAGAACTTAATTAAGTGGTAATATCTTTACATTGATTGACTGTCATTATTTGAATAATTATTTAATAAATTGATTAATTCCATTTTTTTCATACTTGATAAGCTTGATTAAAAACTGAATTAATGATATCTTTTAAGGAAATTAAAATCAACGGTTGATATAGTTATACTTTAAATTTCCTTATTTTTTAGCAATTGATATGATAGTTATATTTGAATCATTTAATGATTATGAGCTTTAATTAAAATATTAAGTTTGAATGATGTTATGGTATGAATATGATTATTTTATGAATAACCTTTATTGTAACACCCCAAACTCGATAATGAGGTGCAATTCCTACTCATGCCATTTCATATAATGGACCCACAAAATATGCATATGTATAGTTAAAAAATTTAGCATTCAATCAACATCCCATGTAGTATATACAGTAGTTATATATACAAAACATGAGGTCAAAATTTAGAATTTAACAAAGTAAAATAAAAATTTCTAGAATATGAATAAAATATACATGAATAGAAACCTTTTTACAAGTTCCACTCGTCCAGCAGTGGTTCTGATTTTTTTTTCTCATTTAAAAAATATCATGGTAAAATTTAATGAGTTTGACCAACTCAATAAGTATTTTCATTCTTCCAAACCCAGATTAGACCTCATGCAAAAATACACAATTAGGAGCAAATGCAGTAGTAATGTTTCCAATACAAAATTTATTTGTAATTTCTATTATTTTCTAAATTAGAATTTACTTATTAAATACAATTGTTTTGAACATTTTAATTTCACATTTTTCAATCAAATTCCTCAATCACATTCGAATATCATTTATAACCTCGAAGTATAACCATATATTCTCGAAAGAACATATATACATTTGAATATTATTTTTAACCTCGAAATATAACCACATATACTCGAAAGAATATATATACACTTGAAAGAACATATATACACTTGAAAGAACATATATACACTCGAAAGAACATATGCACACTCGAAAAATTATCTTTAAGGTTTCATCGTGCGCTGTCGTTTATGTTGTAATTGAGGAGAGGCGAAATGGATCCCCCCATCGCATCGATAACATACACACAAAACCACAACAATTACGTTTACTAGGTGACCCACACTCGCAAATCCCTATCCATGTCTGAACTAAGTTTCAAACTCTATCCATGTGCACGTTTACTATATCCGCTGAACTTCAGCCACACATACACATTCCCTTCCTCAATTCAGACTAAATGAGAAAGTTTTTAGGATCCATACCCTATTCACTCACATCACCTCCTTTTTCAATTTCTTATTTACTTCCCTCTTATTTTATTTTTCTTTTAAGTATTATTTAAGTTAATCGTTTCATAACCATAATTATTTTTCTTCTATTTTTATTCATTTTCTTACGTTATTTTATTTTTCTCAACCTTTCGCTTTATTGGTGGTTTTTTTTAAATTTAAATTTTATTTCTTATCACTAGTTTAAGCATTCATCAATCCTTTATTTTTCTAGTTTCCATCTCCTCATAAATTCTAAGCAGATTAGGGTTTACTTGTCATAGGTCCGTGTTTTGTTCTTCATCAAGAAATCAAGTTAGTATCTATTCTATTTTTAAAACACACAAAAAATTAATAATATACATGCATAAATTCAAAATCCTAATCTAGGTTCAGAATCGAAAATACTTACAACTCCTTTGCATAACGACCTTCCTAGATATGTTCGAAGGTCCTAATTCACTGTACACACACATGACACAGATTAATTAATGCAATTTAAATATTAAACAGAAGCTAAATTCAACCGAAATCATGGGTTCCAATGACAACTCGACGGGATGCCCGACTCATACCGTAAGGGTGTGCAATCTGCTCCCCAATGGTCCCTATTTCAAGACCTGGGAGTATCAGGTTCCCACACCTAAGGAAACTCCTCTGTTTTCGAGTGGGCGAGCGACTAGGTTGAGCTCGCGCGGTCAACCCGACATCAACCGCCTGCCCCGGTCACCCTACAGCCAAAACAATAACAGAAAAAGCTTACATGCGTCAGCGTGGTGCAATTCGGCCTTGGGTTCGACTTCGAGGATGGTCTTATTGGTTCCCCGCGACACTCCTTGCTTGCTTCGAAGTTTATACAACGAATTTCACACCTATATACCGGTTAGTGTAAAATAAGAAAAGGAATTTTCAGAAAATAGAGAGGAAAAGGATGAAAAGGACGAACTTACCTTATTTCGCTTCGGGTTATGCCATCACGCGGTGCTCCTCGGCTCGATTTCCTTTCCTTCCCCTTCCATTCAGCTTCTGCCTCTGCGACTCTCTCTTCTTCTCTTCCCTTGTGGTTCTGACTCTTCTCTTCTGTCCTTTCGTCTTCTCCGGCCGCCCTATTCCTTTCATCTTCGTCTCTCTTCCACTTGGCTCTCACTCTGCTTGGACTCCTCTCGGCTCACCCACTTGAACTCAGCTCTCTCCTTCTCTCATTGACGACTCCTCTCCTTCTCTTTCCCATTTTCGATTTCTCTTTTAAAATGAAGAAGGAAACCCTAATTGTTTCCTCAATACCCATCTCTTTGGCTGTTGGATCTTGCAAGGTTCAATCTAGGCCTTTTGAACTGAATAGAATCCCAGCTGTTGGATCCCTCAGACGGTTTGATTAGGACCGTCCATCTCCTGATTTCTTTTTGCCCCCTTCTATTTCTATTTAATTATGCTTTTACTCCTTTTGTTTTTACATGTTTTCATTTAGGTTCTTAAAATTAATAAAAACCCCTTAATTATTAAAATTTCTTTCATTTAGACCTTAAATCCTAATTTAATTTATTTATTTACATATCTTTTTATTTTTGAGGTCCGGATATTACATTAATTGGCTTGAATATTTTGAAATTAAAATTGGCTATTCTAAATTGAATTGATTTAAATACTTTTGAATTAATATTGACTATTCTTTGACCGCTTTTAAATAACTTTTATTTGACCAAATTGATCTTAAGAGTAATTTGAAGATTTTGAAATGGGTTAATAGAAATAAATTGGATGAAATCTACCAGCAAAGCTAGACTTGTAACTAAAGAGTACAGTAAAATATAATGAATTGATTTTCATAAACTTCTTGCATTCATAATATCCTAAACACCCAAGGCTGAATGTGTAGCTCCTTCTTCAAATTCACGGAAGAGTAATTTATTTATTTATTTATTTTTTTCATTTTGTTGCTTATCTTGTAATATGTTAGGTGTCAATTTTAAAAGCTCAAGATATTTCCACAAGAAGTTTTCTCATGAATTCACTTTTGGAAAGTATAATTTCTTAAAAAAGATTTCTTTGATTTCCAGTGTCAGTTTGTTTTAGAAAATCATGTTTGGATAAACATTAAAAGTTTTTTTTTTATCTCTTTTCATAATTGTTTTCAAGGAATAAAATATTCGAAGAAATGATTCCACATGAATTTATAGAAAGAAATAAAGTTTTCATTAGTTCGTTATTTGATTTAAATTCTTAAATTCTAGTTTTCATCAACTTCTGTATTCTAAAATTACAAAATCAAACACTTAAAATTAATTTGTAAATCGAAAATTAAATTAAAATCCACCCAGAAAAGATTCCCAAAATAACCCTCCTTTCCACATAGGACATACGTAGTCATTGTTTAATACATCCCTATACCAACCGATATTTCTCATGTACACACACACACACACACATATATGCATGCATATACATACACACACAGATATATATATGGAAGTGAGTTGTTAAGCGCCCAGCTGTGGTAGTATCATTCTTGGGAACCTTGCTCTAATATATTCTCTTTTGATATCCATTTGGCTTGCAATATCATTAACAACTAAGAAAAAAAGCTGATGATACTAACCTCACCACACAATAAAGAATTAATGTCTCTATCGTTGGAGGATCTATCAATACGTAAGAAAAAGAAATATAATATTTATATATCTATGTGTATACACACATACACACGCCAAGTATTAGACAACTAACTCGTCCACCAACTTTGGAGAAAGTATTATATATTGATCATTGTTAGTAATATCAAAATACATATGGGGTCAATTAATATCTTACTGTTTCTAGAACAAAGTCGTATACATGTATATATATATATATATATATAGTTAGCGTAACGATCAGATACCTAATATTTGCTTAATAATTGTAATGAAAATGGTTCTCTCCACAACTTAATTTGCATAAAACAACGAATAAAATAATTGATTATAACAGCAGATAGTTACAACATATGAAAGTCTTCTGTATTCCTTACTTGATAACAAAATATTCTTTTTATTTGTGTTCACTCACTCAGTTTATATTATAGAGACAGTATTTTATTTAAAACCATTTGTGATATTGGAAACTCCTCCTACATCACAGACAAGCTAGATTTCTTTAGGTCTCATGTTAAACTAGTAAAACGTATTTGCATGCATGTTGTTGATTTGGGAGTCAACGTAATAGAACAAGTACGTAATTATTTGGTTTTCGTAGTTACTCCACTTCCAAGATATATAAGAATATAAAATTTATGATTTTAAAATTGAAGATATGATTTAAGTTATTAACGTAATGTGTTAAATTTATAAGTGATGAATTATTAATTTTAATTTTAATAATTAAAATTAGAATAGTATATTTATGTATACAAAGAAACAACCATTAAATAAAGTACACCAATGACAGCCATAAATAATAAATAATATGTAATCACCACATATAGATAACTAAAAGTAGCAACAAATTAATACTCATATGTAATATGTATGAGACATAGGATCTACCTAAAAAATACTTAGATTAATCCGAGTTTTGATTTTAGATAATTTAAAAAAATAATAATAATTGATAATAATATAAGAAGTTTTTGTAAGTTTATATGTATTTTACTAACAAAACAATATGGAAGTTAACTTTTCAATGTTATTTTTAGAGTTTTCTAGAAAATTATTTCATTGTGCTTTCTATGTGTTTCTATTAACACATAAATATAAGTTTAGAAAATAAAAATTAAAAATATTTTTGTATACCACTTAAAAAAGTACTTGGTGATTGAATCTATCCACTTTAATTGTAAATGTACAAACTTCTTCCAATGCGATATCACCAAATTTAATGCATACCTTACTTAGAAAAAATCTTTTATTTTTTTTATTTTTTTTAAGAAAAACTCCACAACTATATTCGAAACACTTAATGTTATACATTAAAAAAAAATAAAACGATATATAAACAGTCATCACTTCCAAATTCCTGAAAAAATTATCCAAATATATTCTTTTCATATTCATCCAAGTGAGAGTTCTTCTAAGAGAAACACAAGATATATTTCAAATCCTAATCCAAATACTTGCGTGCATATATGCGCGCGCACACACATAAATACAAGGTATATTTATAGCCACGTTACTAAGTTGAGCCGATCTTTAAGATTGCTGAGAAGACTTTCCAAGAGATCTGTATTTGTACTCGCTCATATCATTAAGTTGCATGAGGATGAGGCATTTTTGGGTGAAAATAGTTGCCATGTTACCCCCAGCTATTTCCTACTTCCACTAGATGCAAGAGCGGTCTTTTAGCATTTAACACAACCTGTTTGAGTTCAGGATCCACTCAACAGTTGAGAAATGATTGCATATAATCAGATCTATTAAAATGACTAGGTCAGTTCATATATCAGAAGCCAGAGCATAACCAAATCAGATAACTGCAATCGACAAATTGGTAAAGAAAATAGAGGATGAATTACAACTTGCCTTCAATGGGATGATCTGATCCTGATCTAACTTGGTCATTTCTGTATTCAAATTCTGTGCCAATGTTAGTAACCTTGTTCACAATCTATCTTCCGGTCTCGAGGCCAACCAAATTCCTCCAAGAATGCTAATACAACTCCATTTGACCACCCAAAACCAGTCTGCATTGCAGCATCACCTCTAACATGGGTAAATTAGGAGTTTAAACCAATAGCTAGCTTCTTTTGTGTGTGCCATGAAATTCAAGCGGAAATATATACATAGAAATAAATATTTTTTCCTCCAAGCTAATGTTTATATGTACGTATGGTTGCATCTATTAGGTAGTACAATATGGAAAATATCTTTTGTTATCTATTTCTTCTTTTCTTTATCTTTATTTTGTACTTTTTTCTAAGAAAATTAACTTTGCTGATAGAACTGGAAAATTTTTCATAAATAGAAAATTAACAAAAATGTTTGTTTTGTATCTTTTTACAGATTTAGAAAATGTTTAAAACCGATATCTTTTAACTTACATGCATTTAAAGAACTTTGGTTTACAAACTACAAGGGAACGAAGCCGAAATCATCAACCAACTAGTATTTTATATGAAAAACTTCTATGAACAAATTTTCTTAAAAGTTCCATCTTTCAAGAAAGCCTTATTTTTTGGAAGTATAAAGTCACACCTGGGGTTTATATTCGCCACCACCTCCGTATTCTCCACACTTTTCAACGTCTAATTTTTCATGCATTGCACCTGTTTTCTTGTAAACAACGTAGTTACTTCTGATCCACCCCATAGCAATATCTTCTGCCATTGACCTTGCTTCTTCTGATCCGGATCTTGCCATACCCTCAACTATCATGTGCTGAAGGGGGGCCCAGCCATTTGGAAAGTCCCTGTTTGTGCATTCAATTAATTGAGTCACAAGAAATGAGTAACAAACTTTAAGGAGAAAGTACAGGACCCCGATGAGGATTAGTATTTAACATCACTGACCACTGTTCTCCTGAATTTTTCAACGAAGTCGCAATTCCAGCAGCACAAATCAGTCCAGAATTTTTAAGGCTTTTGCTGACTTTCTCCACCAGAGCAGTGTCTTAATGCAAAAATACATCAAAAGCATTCATCACTTCCATTTATAAAATAAAACAGAGTGCTCTATTAAAAGTTAGCAAAAGATTTAGTCTAAAGATTTTGTTTCTTAACGCGCCAGGATAGATAGTTTGGACATAGTTTTCTTCCACATTTAGACTGTTGCCACAGGCGGACTCTGTTTCAATAAAAACACACATCATTCCCTCGGATAGGATCAAATGCTATTGCCTACTGAACCACTGCACTGAAAGAAATCTAGGTGATAGACTTAATACATTCAATATATGCTGATTTAACTAAAGAAAATTTAGTACTCGTGAATAGCTCATGTTGGTATTTCCAACTTACAAACTAAAACAAAAAATTCAGCCATTAGTTCTTCGAGAAGCCAGACATGGTTTAAGCGACCTCACTATAAATTAATGAAGTTTATTTATTATAGGCTTTTCCATTTAAGTTTAACTCTGAATTCCAAAACCACAGGCAAGTCCTGCATCTAAAGACAGGTAGCCCATGCTTAGACAGCCCATTGCTCTAGCAATCTTATTACAAAAATTCTGAGGGTGGAAGTTATGAATTACAAACCTGAGTTGAACACATCAAGCCACAAAGGAACGAAATTAGAAGCAAATATGTTTAGATTCTGGTTTGAGCATTCCCATGAATGAACTTCCTGCAGGCATTTAAAACGAGATACCAGAAAACTGGAGAAAAGTTTCATGCTGCTAGACCAGAACTAATAGTTGCTTGGACAAAGTAGTACCTTGGATGTAGTGTTATTGCCGAGCCAGTAGTCCAACCATTGACCCATCTTTTCATTCCAAAAAATGGAATTGATTGCCTTTCTTCTAGCTTGAGAAGCTACCAAGAAACTGTCAGCAATGTTGTTCTCTCCAATAACTTTTGCCAAGAAAGTGATGTCAACTTCCATCTGGGTTAACACATACAAAGAATTTTTCATATTAAGTGCAAAGGTTCTCTTCAAGAGTCTTTAAAAAAGTTGCACATTGCACCTTGAGTATGAATGCATTCAGATCAACTGGTAGGATTGATGTTGTAGCCAATGTTGTTAGATCAGAGGAGTTCCTGCAAAAAGACAATAGAACTCCTTCAGAGGAGGCATAAAACTGACTCAAGATGAAAGAAAAGCAGGGCGTTACAAATTGAAACCAATAACTTCGATTGTTGAATTGCCTAGGAGTAAGAAAGATTAGTCTCTTTTGATTGAGTTCACATGGCTGCTGCTTGGATATTAATTTTTACTCTTATTTGGCTTCAGGATTATTATTATTTTCCCCTTTCTTAAACCAAAAAAGAAATCAATTCAAGGAATTTGACAAGCAAATTAACTTTGCGAATGAACCACCTCATCAACATCTTCCAAGTCCTGCTGAAGTACAATTTGCAACCTAAAATAGTTAAGTAGTTATGAGGTTTTTCATCGAGTTAAAGCAGATACTAGCTGTGACACTAGTCAGCAAAAAAGGATAGCATGAAAATTTCTAACTTTTGGATTTGCCGGGCACTACTGGTGATTCAGAAAATTTCAAAAAGTTGCCATCAGCTAACAATGGTTTTGGAATTGGCTAACAGAAATTGAAAATTTGGAAACAGCAAAATCAGCAGGAAATTTTAGAAGAGGTTTTTAAGGTAGACTAGATTCCTCATCCATCTTGTACTGAAATCCCATCCAGACTCGGCTGCTGTAGCTAGTTCCCGATAAAACTGCGCTTTCTCAGATGCATTTAAGAACTTCGAAGCAGATTCCTTGTCCTGATAAATAGGGCAAGTTAGAAACTGAAACTCTAATAATGTTCACCATTCTCTTATTCAGCATAGATCTTTTGCTAAATTAGCGTGAAGAGAAGAACATACAATGACTGAAGATTCAGACCTTGGCTTGTCCCACATTGCATAATAACGACTCAAAATGTAATCACCAAATTGAGCATCTTGAATGGTTACCTTATGTATTCCTACATGAGCAATATGTGTGAAGCATTCAACAACTTTGAATTCACATCCTGATAAAGTCACGTAATAAGGATAAATTACACAGGATTCATTGATGTGAAAGTTCCTATTGTACCAGAATTCCAAAATTGATATTCTCTGAGAAGTGAGGGGAGACATTTTCTGACCAATTCCATATCACCAGTCTGATTGAATATGTCACATATCATTGAACTCAGGAGAGGAGGCTGGCTGCAAAAGTATACCCAAGTTTACAGCCTAATTGGACTAGTATAAGTAATCAAGAAGGAGAAGTTAATGCATTTAGATCTTAATTTAGAATGACGGTTGATACTGAAAAAAAAAAAAAATACCATATGCATTAGAAATTTAGGCATTTGAACAGATGGCAGAAATTTATGTTGGCCTCAATGAAAGTAAGTTGGTAATATTCAGCTTATTAATCATCAAGCCAAGAAGAGCAATCTAATTTTGAACACTTGACCTATAAATAGACAGAAGATTTTGAAATTTATAATTAAGCTGCACCATGTCTTATGCAAGGCATTTAAACTCGAAACATTCAGATGCACTAAACTTCAAATAAGAGAATAACACATATTCTATTGCTAAGGGATAACGTAAAGGCACTTGTGTCAAATAAACTAACCAGTAACGGAGAGGGAAAAAGAAAAACTACTAAAGGAGCACTTATCAGAAATATTAAAGCAATAGAGACGCATGCCATCACCTTCCTGAACAATCAAAAATAAAATACTAGAACTCAAAATGAAAAAGAAAATTACCTCCTATTAGTGTAATAAGCTCTTGCACCATTAAGCACATAACCATAGGCATCTATTAGAGAAATTAGATTATAGACAATTGTTTTTGCAGTTGTATACATTTTACTAGCCAGCAATCCCCTGCATTAGAGTATATTGATATTAATAGCAGTAACAGGATCTTAAAATATTAAATGACGTTACACGGATAATTGAAGAGGAAAACTCTTAATCCATTTCATAGATAAGTCTAGAAACGTAGGCATTTGCTAAGTTCCAGCCCCTAGATACAAATTATCAGAAGAGTTGATCCAGTGCCCTCAAGCCCATGGTGTTTGACCGTCAGACTTAATTGGAGCATGTTTTTAATGTGACATTGATTTTGGAAGTATCTTGCATATAATTATTTGAAGCAAATTCAAATAATATGAATATTACGAAACAAGTGGTAAAGAATATGCAATGTGGACAAAAATTGATTGCCTACAGGCTGTAGCTAATGTCAGCAACAACATTATCACTCATAAACACTCTGTTACAATAAATGATCTGTAAACATTTTATTCCATCAAATCTAGCATATATAAGCTTTCCATACAATTGTAAGAATACTTATACTGAAATTCCTTTTGTGGAGGAATTGAAGAGTCCAATTCAATTCAGACATCATAAAATGATATGTCTTTTTGGCCCTAACTAAATGCCAAGAAAAAAACTTTGAAAACTTAATTAAACTATCTCAAACTTATTATCTATCAGTAGACCTGTAATCCTCGAAACTTCTATATCAAGTAAAACTGTTCATTTATGAGTTAGAACATGATGTACAGAAATATTTTGTGAAATGTAGGAATATTTTCAGGGCCAACAAATTCAAGGTCGGAATAGGATTAAGTTAAACATGAAATATTATGATGTAACTGCATATATAAGGATTAATATAAAAATTAAAACTAGTAATTACCAAGACTAATATTGAAAACAAAACTAATAATTAGCTAGAAATGGAATGAGAAATAAACCAAAGAGTACCAAACAATGAATGGTGTAAAATCATAAAAAAAAGTTCAAAACTCCTGACCTGATCACCCAATAGGAATCCCAGTAATACACCTCTCGAAACCGTGAACCAGGTATTATAACTGGCCCCGGCAAGGGAAGCAGAGTATGGCATTCAGGCTGGTCTTTAACCGAACCAGAGATTTTCCTGCTCAAATTCTTCCAGAGAGCATGAACCTCCAGCGCCCATGCCCTGACCTCTTGGTTCTCCACCTTTGGCAGGAACCCTTCTGGCTCTAAGGCAAAGTCTTCTGGCTCATGGAAAATCAAATCATCCCCTGCACCACCAAAGTACTTCCCTATAAACTCCTCAAAATCCTTAACGGACACAGATCCATTTGCAGACCTGGGTAACTTATCGAAAGCATCCTCAGTGGTCGACAGATTGTACTTCAAGGACAAGTCGACGTAGAGTTTGGGATCAAAATTTGATTTCCCAAAAGTCTGAAATGCAGTGGCTTGTACCCTTACAAGGAAATTCACCAATGGCGTTGTGGGCACGACAGGGCCTGAATCAAAAGCAGTGCACTCAGTCAGATTCATGGCAACAAAGGAGAGTGATAGAAAGAAGGCAGATAAGAGAAAAAGGGGTGGTTTAGAGTGTTTAGAGTAAGAAAAGGAGGCCGTCATGGCAGAAGGAGGAAGAGGGTTGGGTAGCGAGATAGAGAGATGTGGGTCACGTTGAATAGTAAAGAAGAAGAGGACGAAGAAGCCGGCAATTGAAATCAACAAATGCAAGAATACAAAAGATTTATACAATTTCAGGGGGGGAAGAGCGAATGAACAAGATCATGCGAAGTGAACGAATAGGATTTGACCCGAGAGGAAATTGACCAACACAATGCCTACGTTGGCAGTCCACTCCAATTGGATTATTTTTAGGAAAATTTACCAAGAAACCATATTTTTAATTCTAAAAGAAAATATGAATATTATAGACTTAAAAAGTAAAGTAAAATAAGAATATAAAAATACGTAAAAAAAAAAAAAATAATAATAAAAGAAGAATTAGAAAAAGTAAATAAATGAAGAAATTAAATGAAATTTTCATTTTCATTTGATCTAAACATGATATTGGTAACAAAGTGCTTAATTTGTGAATTAATGTTATGAATTAATCTTATCATATGCATAGACGTCAACAAAGTAAAAATCTGAACCAACAAAAAGAGCGCAAATAGTTAAAAGGACTCCCATGCATCTATTTCAATAATTTCAATTCCGAATTTACTTTCAAATTCTAATTATATGAATTAGGACATGAAATTAATGTAAATGTAATAAAATTTTAATTACAAGTATTTTAATTTTAAGTTCATTCTGTATTCAGTTTTAAGGTTGACTTCTTAAACGTGGCAAGTCCAAAGAATTTCCTTGTCTTCACTTCCCATGAGAAACATAAAAATTAACGTCTCAAGTGATTGAACCTCTACACTACACACTAGTGTGAATTAATTAATGCCAAAAGAAAAATAAAAAATCAAAAAATAATGGAGGATCTCCCAAGCCCTTTAAATTAAACAAAAAGACGAAGAATAGCCAAAAAGCTAAAATGAAATAGTAGATATAATTAAAAGGACTAAAACAAAAATAACAGTTTATAAATATTTTAGTCCTTTCAATAGAAAAAGTATGGGTTTACGTTTTGATCAGTAAAATTAAATATATATATATATATGAACAAATTGAATTAATCAACTAAAAATATGTGATTAACCAAACTGATCAATTAATTATGTTTTGAATTGAAAAAATTGAGCCACGGAAAGTTTTTTTTTTTTTTCTTTCATACTTTGTATAATTAAATTTTATATACTAATAAATTAAATAATAATATAACATATTAGAGCATTCCACGCATACAAAAAAAAAATAGGGAGCTGAAATTAAATCAGTTAAGATTAGGTTATTCAATTATTGAATGTTTTAATTGATCAATCTTTTTATTTTTATGTTTTTTTCAGCTCATTTTGATTGATTTAGTCAGTTTCAGTTTAGTTTTCCTTTATTTTACCTTCAAGATTGATTGTGCGTAAAAACTTCATCTTCATTGTCCAATTTTGAGTACTAATTGGAATAATTGCTATCTAATTTAAGTTATTTCATTCATTTTGATGCAGGATAGAAAATGTGGGCAAGATAAGGAAAAACAGCATAAAAAAGGGTAGAATTCATGAAGAAGTTGTCAAACTAGGAATAAGCCTTGGCTAAGGAGTAGGCCAAGCAAGCAGTAGCAGACTCTGGTTCCTGTACACTTGAGTCTTGGGTAAGGCTAAGGCATCAACGGGATTACAAGTTGTGGGTTCGCTCAAGTAAGCCTCGACTATGGCTTACATCTCAACAAAAGAAAGAAACACAGTTAACCATTGGGCATAGCTAGCACCAAGGCAACAAGAGGGAGGTCCAATTCACACTCGACTAAGCCTTGGCCAAGGCTTATGTCACGTGCAGCAACTGATTTGAAAAAGGCATGCTATTGAGATTTAAAAGAAAAAATTCCCCTACAATTGGGATTGACAACAAACAATGAAGGGGAAGATGATTTTGGAAAACAAGCAAAGTGCCTAAATCATTGAGAGGAATCCTGATCAAAGTAAAAGGGAAACCCTAATCCTTTTTTGCTTTAAAAGAGATTACCGATAGAGAATAGAGGCATCTTTTTCCTCACACCGTGCACTGCAGCACCTGCAAAATTTCTACACTTTTCTCCTTTCTCTTTCCAATATTAAAAAAGATATATGCTTTATTAAACTCATCATGAGTGGCTAAAAACTTTTTCTTTTCTAGTTAAAAGATTTAGTGAAACTCTAATCTATATTGTGAGATCGAATTCAGTTGATTATGATTTTGTTTAAATGCAAGTATTTATTTATTTTTCTATGTGTATATATATATTTATATTTGTTGTTTCTAATTGTTCAACAGGGCCTGTTAGGCGTGTAACACAGTAATATACAACCATTCGAAGCAGTCGAAATCTGTAATTTCTCGAGCCGAAGTAGTATCTAGTGGTGATTAATTTTGAAGTAAGGGAATAAACAATCTAGTTGACCAGTTCACGCAGATGAGTCCAACAACTTGAATAAGATCCTTTTGGTTCTTAAGGTTGTTGACAAATTAAACTCTAGGGATGTTCTTGGGATTGTTTGATCAATGAGAACTAGTTAATGAGTGTTTTTTGACTAGTTTAAGATTAAGGAAGAACTGATTATCGAAATGTTTTCGATAACTAAAACTGATTTGTTACATTTTAATAAGACTAATTTTTGCATCAGTAATCAATTATATAATTGGAGCATAGCTATTTCGTTTAATGGGAATGCTTGCATAACTGATTTATGTATATTTATTTCCAATGTTCTCTTTAAGTTAGAATTTAATTTTGAATAAACCTCTCTGAATATCTATTTCATTCTAAAGAATAAATACTCCCTTCTATTTTAATTATGTTTAAAGTGGTTATAAAAAAGGAAAGTAATCCTTGGTTCCCTGAGGATTCGATCCTCTTTGTCACTTCTACAATTTAATATTATTAGTTAAAATAGGAATTTATTTTGGTAGATTTGGCACCCATCAAATTTTGGCGCCGTTGCCAAGGAATTAAGTAACTAATTATCTTTTCTTTCTTTTATGACTATGTTTGATCGCGAAGAACCTCTCCTCTATAACCCAGAGATAGGAAAGACGGCTAAAAGCCCGAAAAAATAAATTAAACTGAGAAAATAGATGTATCCACATGATACAAGAACTGAAGAAGACAATGAGACTGTAGAAACTGAAAGAGCATTAGCATTGATGGCACAAGAATGTACTCTAAGGAGTTGGCTTCTCCACCTACGAACCATCAATTCCTCTACATTACTTGTCCTGACTTAGATGTACCCTTTGAGCTAAAGTTAGGTATGATCCATTTATTGCCCAAATTCAGAGGACTGGAGAATGAGAATCCGCATAAACACCTTAAAGAATTTCAAGTGGTGTGGTGTGTTCTAGTATGAAACTATAGGGAGTTTATGAGGAGCAAATTAAACTGAGGCCATTCTCATTCTCATTGGACGACGCAACCAAGGATTAATTGTTTTACTTAGCTCCTGGTTCGATTACAACCTGGGGAGCGATTGTCACGTCATTCCTAAATAGATTCTTCCCTACTTCTCGTGCTGCCGAGATAAGAAGAGAAATATGTGAATCAAACAAAAGGACACTGAGAGTCTCCATGATTACTAAAAAAGGTTCAAAAGGTTGTGCGCTAGCTGTCTGCAACACGACATATTTGAGCAATCGTTGATCCACTATTTCTACAAAGGACTGCTCATTTCAAAAAGAAGAATCGTGGATAAAGCTAGCAGAGGTGCAACAGTGAACAAGACTCATCGAGAGGCGATGGAGTTAATATCAATCATAGCAACAACATCACAACAATTTGGAGCCTCACGAGACATTCCAAGAAGAGTAAATAAGGTAAGTATTTCTTCAATTAATCTCAAATTTCTAAGCTAACACATCTTATACAGAACACAGTTATAGAAAACAGACCACGAGCGAAAGTATGTGGGATATGCGCACATACAGGCAATCAAACGGATATGTGCCCCACTCTCCAAGAAGATGACGCGCAACATGTCAATGTCATGGGAGGATTTTAGAATTAGCAATAAATGAGATATGATCCTTACTTGAACACATACAATCCTTGATGGAGAGACCACTCGAACTTTAGTTATGGGCCGAGACAATAGAATTTCCAGCCATACCAGGCTTGTCCACCTCTCCAGCAGCAACTAACTGCCCCTGAGAAAGGTATATCCCTTAAAGAAATAGTAAAATCACTTAAAACTAACATGCAACAATTTTAATAGGAAATGAGGGTCAGTATCCAAAACTTAGAGACTCAGATGAGCCAACTTGCAACTTCCATAAGTAAGCTGGAGTTTCAAGGAAAATTGCCTTCCCAGACCGAAGTGAACCTGAGATCGAACATAAACACAATCACATTGAGGAATGGTAAATAGTTGTAAGAGATCCCTTGTCGGCCAGGCCTTAGGTAAAGCTCACGAAGGAAGCCAAATCAGAAGCCTTGGGTAAGGCTTTCAAGCCTAACTTATGATTATGATATACACAAAGAAAAATGGGATTATGATTAACCAGAACCATTCGTAGTGAACGTCCCATTCCTAGAAAGTTTTGGTAAGGCAAAGAAAGAAAATGAGGATAAAAAGATTTTGGAAACTTTTTACAAAATTGAAATAAATCTTCCCCTTCTTGATGCAATCAAACAAATACCCTGTTATGCCAAATTCTTGAAAGAATTGTGCTCACACATAAAGAAACTGAGCTGTAATGAGAGACTCAATATGAAAGAGAATGTGCTGGTCATCATACAGAGAAAATTGCCCCTAAATGAAAGACCAAGATATGTTTGTCATTTCATGTAAAACTGGTACTTTGGGCATAAGGAAGGCCATGTTCGACCTTGAAGCCTTAATCAATGTGATGCCACTATCCATTTACTCCTAACTGACGGCTGGACAATTGAAAAAAATAGGAGTCATTATCCAATTAGCAGACATATCCATTGTCTAACTCGAAGAAGTGCTGGCTGATGTATTAGTACAAGTGGATAATCTCATCTTCTCGGCTGATTTCTATGTTCTGGACGTAGAGAGTGATAAGTCTATAGATTCATTGGGCCTTCTATTGGGGAGACCATTCCTTAGTATTGCTAAGACCATGATTGATGTGCAGAATGGTACCCTCACCATGGAGTTTGATGAGGAAGTGGTTAAGTTCAATTTTATAATGCCATGAAGTATCCTACTGAGTTATCTTATGTATATAGTGTTGATATCTTAGATTCTTTACAGTAAAGACATTATAATTTATGTTTTAGGAACAAGATGAATATAGTTCTTAATAGTGCGCTGCACACTGACAGTTTGAAAGACCTAGAAAAAGATTATATGGCTTATAGAAAGTTGCAGAAAGCTATGTTTGAGATAGATTAATCCAAATGACTCAAAGGTTTCCCATCATAACCTATTTCTCACACCACATTTTAATCATCCTATTTCTCACACCAAGATTTTGCCTTCTTTTTTGCAGGCCCTTAAGTTGGAACTGAAACCGCTGCTAGGACAGTTAAAATATGTCTTCTTAGGAGAAGAGAAAACATTTCCCATCATAACCTCCAACAAACTGAGTAAGAAAGAGAAAAAAAAGCTGATCACGGTACTCCACGAGTATAAAGAGGTAATCGGTTAGACCATTGTCGATATTAAAGGAATATCACCCTCCACATGCATGCATTGGATACTGTTAGAGGAAGACAACAAACTCAGTAAACAAGCACAGAGGTGTTTGAACTTGTCTATGACTAATGTGGTGAAGAAAAAAATCCTAAAGTTACTAGATGCTAGAGTGATTTACCCAATCTCAAATAATAAATGGGTGGGACCGGTGCAAGTAGTGCTAAAGAAGATTGGAATAATAGTGATTGAGAACCAAAATGGTGAGAAAATGTCAACCAAAATATAGAACGGATGGAGGGTCTGCATTGGCTACCAGAAGCTGAATGTTTCCACCAGAAATGATCATTTTCCTCTCTTGTTCATTGATTAAATGCGAGAGAAACTTACTGGAAGAACACACTATTGTTGCCTAGATGGATATTTGGGGTTTTATCAGATTCTAGTTTCTCCAAAAGTCTAATAGAAGACAATGTTTACATGCTCATTTGGCACCTTTGCTTATAAAAAGATGCCTTCAGACTTTATAATGCCCCAACCACCTTTCAGAGGTGTATGATCAATATTTTCTATGACTTTGTAGAGCAAATTATTGAGGTTTTCACGGATGATTTGATAGTCTACAGGGAATAATTTGATGAATGCCTGGACAACCTCACTAAAGTACTAAAACAATGCCTTTGAATTAACCTTGTCGTGAATTATGAAAAGTTCCATTTCATGGTTGATCAAGGATTGATCTTGGGTCACATAGTGTCTTCGAAAGGTGTAGAAGTGGATAAAACAAAGGTAGATATGATAAAGTCCCTACCTTATCCCAAAAAACGTGCGGGAAATTCATTCATTCCTCAGGCATTTTGGCTTCTACAGGAGATTTATCAAAAACTTTTAAAAAATCAACCAATGTTTATATAAATTGCTGCAGAAGGATGTCAATTTTGAGTTTGATGAATCCTGCAGAGATGTATTTGGCCTGTTGAAGGAGAAATTGATCACAATACCTATCATGCAACCACTAAATTAGAACTTATCGTTTGAAATCACATGCGACACCAATGTATTTACCCGTTGCTTTTACATGCGACACCAATGTGTTTACCTGTTGTGTTTACATTGAAAAATTTTGTTCCTATATGTTGGGAACCAATGTTATTGTGTTTTTTGATAATGCAGCATTAAAGTACTTGTTGAAGAAGAAAGATGTCAAACCAAGACTGATCTAGTGGATTCTACTGCTGCAAGAGTTTTACTTGGAAATGAAGGATAAAAGAGGCATGGAAAACTTGGTTGCTGATCATCTCAGTTGACTTTCTCTAACTGAAGAGCTTACGTTGTTGAGAGATGAATTCTTAAATGAGCACCTCCTCTCAACACAACAGATCACACCGTGGTATGCAGATATTATCAACTTCTTGATCACATATACACTTTCAAACAAATTGTTCAGATCACAGAAAGACAAAATAAAGAGGGAAGCTAGATAATATGTATGGAATGATTCATATTCGTGGAAGCATTATTGACGTGGGAGGGTATGAGAAGGATCTAATCAATTCTTGAAACCCATTCAACGTATGCAATACCAAAACAATAACAACTTAGAATTAAATCCCTCTATCTAATTGAATCTGCAATCCTAAAAAGGAAAGTAAAAATAAAGACACGGAAAAATAAAACAAGTAAAAAAAAAATACCACAGACTTACCGATAAGTTAATTCCCACTCCTTGGCTTAATAAGACTTCTGAAGACTCTTGCTTCATGAAAAACTCAAAGAAGCTTATTTTAACAAAAATATTAAAAGAAGAAAAGCCGAAGCTCTCAAGAATTCTCTCAACTTTATTCTCAAAGATTGCGTTTACATCCTAGGGGCAAAGACCTATTTATAGCCTTTTCCGAGCAAACTAGATGAGTACAAAATCTTGAGATAATTAATAAAATAATAACTTAGATAAAATTCTATCTTAATCGAGGATAATTTACATAATAAACTAATTATTCTATCCTAAATAAATAAATTAAATAATCCTAAGGGATAGACTTACATTAAAATTATAATTAATTTAAATTCATATTTATCCCATGTGAAAACCATTTAAAAAATATGTGAAAATTAATTTTAACATATGAGTATTTTGAAAAGTGGGTGTCAAGCATTTTTAAAAAGCTTTAAAATAACAAAATAAAATAAATAAATATTTAAATAATTTAAAAAGGGGAAAAGAGGGGCCGACTGGTTTGGGCTACCCGGAGGGGTCAGGCCCCGTGGGTTGTGCAGGAGAAAGCCCGCGTGAGTCGCGGGCTAGCAAGCTTGGGCCATTTTGTTGAGCCATCTGTAGGCTCATCCACGCGGTATGCGCGCGTTCGACTTGTGGGCTTGCGTGGGCACGGTTGGTTCTGCTTGGGCCTAGAGGCCACGTGCGTGGGCACTCCCGGGCATTGTGCACGTGGTCCATGCAGGCACACATACATGTTTGTGGGCTATGCAGGCTGGGCCCCAAGCCCGACACATGTGTGGGCCTCCTTGCTTGTGTGTGGGCCTCCAGATCTCTACATCAAGAAGGTTGCCTGTCTTTGGTTTTTTTGTGGATTATAAGGTCACCTTGACCATGGGACCAGGGAACACCAATGGGTGTGTGGGCCAAGTATCTTTTACGTGCATTGCAACACATGTATATCCCATGGGTACCTAAACTCAGACTACATTTGGGCTTTCTTCTTGGGTCAGGAGTTTCAAACCGAGTCATTCCTTAGTAGTAAGGCCCGTTACCCTTTGGGTTTGTAGCACTTTCTGGTGTCATTTCTTCCTAGGCTGGGAACTTTGCTTGATGGATTCGGCCTCGCTGTTTGATACTTGATCAGGAACATAGTAACTGAGAGTATTGTTACCTCACAATTATTTTCTCTCATTTTTCAGGAGCTCATCTGCACTTGCTCGCTTCTTGCACTCCTCTGGTTTAGGTGTTTTGTTAGCGGGTATCACGTCATCCCCCTCTTCTTCGAGAGGACTCATCCTCGAATCTGTAGTGACTATAAACTTTTCATCTAAGGTCAGTGATGACAGATGATTTGCTAAACATCCTTTCGGATGCTCGGGTTGTTTTTAAATGAAGAAGCAACTTTGGTCCAGATCTAAATTGTGGTCCTGCTTCACCTGTCTCTTAGTGAACTCCTCGTATGATTTTTTAATTTTTAGTTGATCTTCATAAGCGTCCCTTCTTGACAGAGGTGTTAAAAAATGGGTGCGGTTACCTATTTGAATAAAGTATTGATTCCTTTTGTCGACATGAATGACATCGCGGTCATATTGCCAGGGCCTTCTTAGTAACAGGTATCTTGCTTACATGGGAACTACATCGCATAATATTTCATCTGTGTAGTCACCAGTGGAGAATGGGACACATACTTGCTGGGTGATATTGATCTCTTTGCTATCATCTAACCAGTGCAATTTGTAGGGAGTAGGGTGCTGTTTATACGTCAACCCTACCCGATCCACCAGCAAGGTACTAGCAATGTTAGAACAACTGCCTCTGTCAACTACCACACTACAGACTTTTCCATTGACCAGGTACGTTGAATGGAAAATAGTCTCTCACTGACTATTGCCTTCGAGCTTAACCTGTATATTTAGTGCTCGTTGAGCCACAAATATATTTCTTTATACTTATCGAGCTATACTCTATGCGTCTACTAGTGGTAGATCTTTATGCTCATCACTGCTTTCGTGGTTACTGAAGATATCTCCATCATCTCAGATAATCATGACATGCTGATTAGGACATTAGGATGCAATATGCCCCACTCTTAAGCACTTAAAATATTTAACAGTGCTCTGCAGGTGGCTGGTGACTTAGGATTAACTGTTGGATTGCCAGCGGGTTGTTTTCCCTTACTGTCGTCCAGTTTCTTACTTTCATCCCCTTGAGTCCATCACTGGTTTTCCTCATGAGCATTAATAACATATGCCTGATTAGTTCTTCTACTCTTCAATTTCCATTCAATCTTGGTGGCCTTGTGCATCATCTCGTCTAAGTCAACATAATTTTAGAGTTCAAGGATGTTGGCGATATCTTTATTTGGACCCTCCAAGAACCAAGCCATGGTGGGCTCCAACCGCTCATCAACTTGGGCCCTAATCATGGTTATCTCCATTTCCTTATAGTATTCTTCCACTGACTTAGAACCTTGGGTCAAGCATTACAATCTTATGTTCATGTCCCTATCAAAATGTGTGACATCCCAAATGCTAATTAAGGTATGAGGGTACCAGATACAGAAATAGATTACGAGTGCATGATAAGAATTATATGCAGTGAAGCAAATTAATACAAATCCCTTACAAAATATATGAGTTTCAATTACACATATGTAACTGAGGCCAGAAGTGGCTACAAAATACAAAATATCCAGATATAAAAAGGACCACTTTTATCATTATGCTATTGGAATCATTAGAGTGCAGGAACAATCATGAACTCAAGGTTTGCAGATCCACGGGATCCTGATAGACTTCAAGGGATAGGTCAGCTTATGGTTCCTCGTTATCTTCCTCATTCAGGGGTAGGGGCAGGGGCATGGAAAGAGTAAGTTTCATATACTCAGTCAGAAAAACAGTATTTAAATAACATCGTAAGGTTTAAAAGGTGAATAATAACATCATTAATACTTACCATTAGGTCAGGTCAGAGTCCTTATGAAAAAAAATTATTTATTAAGGAAACATCATGCCATAGTCACAATAATCAAAATTAAACATCACACTCAACAATAAAGAAAATCAAATAAATCATGAAATGTTCAGATTTTTCATGTCATGCTTCCCGAAGTCATTTCGACTTCCATCTCTGAGGGCAGATACGAATTTTTGACTACTCAAATGGAATGACCAAAGCATATACAAATAATGACAATTCGCTCAGACACATTTCCAGCTTGTCAAACCATGGTACGGCTATGACCACAGTCGTATTGACCATAATGGTCCTATAAGATATTCTATAGCGACGACAATACTTAGCCAAATATAACACCTAACAGATATTTGCGTCACCGCTCTCATCAGAGGGTACACCGTCATCCACAAGGTACAGTCCTCTCATGTCTTTCTAGACGAGATGAGGGAGGGAGAAATAAATACCCCTAAGAGATAAAAAGCCTAATGAGATACTTGATGCATTAGTATATCAATACAGATACATACATAGTTCGAACCATTTAGGCTTCATTCCACTTTACTTTTCTTTTTTTTTTTTTATTTTCCAAATAAGCTTTACCAGTTTCATATTATTTTATTTACATACAAATCATCAAGTGCCTATAAATCACATAGAATGCTTGAAATCAAGAACGCTTCACTTTATTAAAACCTACTAAACATAGAACATAAAAATCACATATTCATTATTTTAATTTTCTAAAAATACTCCTTAAAATATTTGAACAAATACTAAATTCTTTACCAAAATTTCGAAATATTTCCTACACCGTTCTTTTTCTCCTCCTCTCTTTCTCTCTCTAGATTACTCTCTCTCTCTTTAAACTCTTGGAAGGTGGAAGAATGGAAGTGATGAGAAAAATGGGAGGAAGGGTCCTTATTTATAGAAAATGGGGGCTGTCGGGTTTGTGCCAAGTGGTAAAATCTGGTGAAGAGAGAAAGTGTTGAAATGGAAAAGATCAATTTGACGCGGTACAAAAATATTTTCCTCCACCGACAGTGGCACACCCCATGTGGTGACACGCCACCCAAGGAGGGCAGTGGCATGTTACCCAAGGCGGCAGTATGCCTCACTCGGCCTTGTAGGCGCTCGGGCTACCCTGTCGCGTGCAGGCTTACTACGCGTAAGCCTATCTGCGTTAGCTTGTTGCGTAGATGGTGCGCGCACAGTGTGTGGTGCCTTGCCCATGTCCGCGTAATGGGTGCGCATGTCCTATGCCTGTCGCATGCACAGGTGCGCGCACAGCGCGCAGAGCCTATGAGGGCAACCCTCTCCCCCAGGTTTTTTCCCACGAGATTTTTCTCCCTCTTCTGTTTTGTCCTGGAAATTAATTATTTCAACAATAATAGTAATAATAATTAAATCAAAATAAAATAAAAATAATAAAATAATAATAATAATTTAATAAAATCAAAATAAAATAAAAATAATAAAATAATAATAATAATTTGATTAAATCAAAATAAAATAACAAAATTTGCTTAAATAAAAATTATGAATTACGATATAAAGCTGCGAAATGAATTTAAATAAGTTCAGTGTGGCTTGAAGGCCCGAATAAATAGGATTTTCAAATGCAATTTAGCACAGTAGTGAGCGGGGTATTACATTCCTCTACCTTAAAAAAATTTAATCCCTAAATTTGTCTTGAGTAGGTCTGGAAACTTTTCCCTCATCTCGTTTTCTAACTCCCACATCGCCTCTTCCAGAGTATGGTGCTGTCACTACACCTTCACCATAGGGATCGTTTTATTGCGTAAAACTTTATCAATCCATCCAAGAATCTCCATGAAGAGTTCTTTGTAAGTCATATTGACTTGTACCTGCATCTCATCGTGATAAATGATATGAGACAGGTCAGGGTAGTACCTTTTAAGTATAGAGACATGGAAAACATTATATAGACCCACAAACTCTTGAGACAGAGCAAGGCGGTATGTTACGGCTCTAATGCACTCCACGATCGAAAAAGGCCCCCCATAACGAGGGCTCAACTTCCCTCTTTTTCCGAACCGTATTTTTCCCTTATAAGAAAAGACCTTAAAGAAGACTTGGTCTCCAACGGCGAATTTCAGAGGTCTCCTATGATTATCAACATAACTCTTTTGGCTACTCCAGGAGGGAGCCAAGTTCTTACAAATGATCGCAATATTCTTAATAATCTCTTGGACGAAGTCTGGTCCCAAATGATGTTGGTTTCTAACTTTGCTCCAACAAGTTGGAGAACGACAGGGCATACTATACATGACTTCATATGGAGTCATGTCGATGCTGGAATGATAACTTTTATTATAAAAAAATTCACACATGAGAATATACTCATGCTAGTTATTGCTAAAGTTAAGGATGCAAGCTCGCAACATGTCTTCCAATGTCTGGATAGTACGCTCTGACTGACCATCAGTTTGGGGTTGATAAATGGAGCTGAAGTACAATTTAGACCCAAGAGCTTCTTGAAAGCTATCCCAAAAGTGGGAGGTAAATCGAGGATTTCAATCAGACATAATGGATGAGGGGACGCCATAGAGTCGAATAATTTCATCGACATAAAGGTGGGCTAATTTACTAGTGGAGTTAGTGGTCTTGATGGGCACAACATTGGCGGTCTTGATTAGTCTATCAACCATGACCCAAATAACATTACGACCAGAATAGGTCATGGGTAGTCCGATGATAAGATCCATAGTTATATGCTATCATTTCAATTCTAGAATCGGGAGGCTCTGTAACAAACAGCTGGGTCTCTAGTGTTCTGCCTTAATCCTCTAGCAAGTAAGGCATCGAGAGATGTAGTCGACAATATCCTTCTTTATTCCCAGTCACCAATATGAGTGTTTAAGGTCTCGGCACATCTTTATACTTTCGGGATGGATGGATAGTTTGGAGGCATGGCCAGCCTTGAGAACATCTGTCCTGATAGCGACAAGAACCTAAATTTGGTCCCAAAATCTAAATAACCCATTGTCTGAGATCCTGAAATCAGGAAATTCGTCAGAAGAGAACTTACTCAAATTCTTGGTGATTTCTTAGTATGTGGACTGAGGTTCCCAAATCTTCATGAAAAAATTAGGTAAGGATCGGATATGAGCAAGATAGGTACCATTACCATAATAGCTGAGGCAGAGTGACTGCATAGTTTTTATTATTTTCTAATTGGAGGTCATGGTTTGGGCTAATACTGTAGACTCCTTTCAGCTCAATGCACTAGCGACTACATTTCTTCTACCTGGATGGTAGATGATCTTGCAGTTATAGTCCTTCAGAAGATCCATCTAGTGTCTTTGTCTCATGTTTAACTCCCTCTGTGAAAAGATATATTTTAAACTTTTATGGTCAGTATAAATCTCAAAGGTCTGACTAAATAGGTAATGACGCCATATCTTCAAGGCAAAGATGATAGCCGTCAAATCCAGGTCGTGAGTAGGGTAGTTCCACTCATAGAGTTTCAAATGTCAAAATTCATAAGTGACCACTCTACCATGCTGCATCAAAATGTATCCCAAGCCAATATGAGATGCATCACGGTAGACCTGAAATTTTATAATGTTATCAGGAAGGATCAACACCGGAGTAGAGGTAAGACAACGCTTTAATTCTATAAAACTTTCACTATATTTGCAATTCCAGACAAATGGTATGCCCTTTAAACGAGTCAAGTCAACGGAGTAACAATCTTAGAAAATCCATCGATAGTAACTTGCCAAGCTAAGGAAACTACATACCTCGATCATATTGGTGGGCAGATTCTAGTTGATTACTGTTTCAACCTTGGCTGAATTCACAGAAACTCCTTCACTTGAAATCACATGACCGAGGAAAGAAACTCAATCCAACTAGAATGAGCATTTACTAAGTTTAGCATATAGTTGGTTTCGACGAAGTGTCCCAAGCACTTTAGACAGGTGGACTCCATGTTCTTTTGGGCTCTTAAAGTACGTCAGGATATCATCAATAAACACGATGACGTAATGATCCAGTGCATGCTAGAAGAAAACGTTGTTCATGAGGTCTATGAGGGTAGTAGGGGCATTAGTTAACCGAAACGACATCATCTTGAACTCGTATAGGCGTATCTACACTAAAAAGTAATTTTTATAATATCTTCTTCTTTGACTTTCAGCTGGTAATATCCCGATCTGAGGTCGATCTTGAAGAAGACCGTGACTCCCTATAATTGGTCAAAAACGTCGTCAATTTGAGGTAAGGGGTACTTATTTTCTATGGTTACTTGGTTGAGTTCCTACTAGTCTACGCATAGTCTGAGGGAGCCATATTTCGTTTTCCCATATAATACCAGATTGCCCCAAGGGGAGTGAGTAGGGTGAATAAACTTCTGGTCAAGCAGCTCGAAAAGCTGGTTTTCTAGTTCTGCGAGCTCAGCACAACTCATGCGATAGACAGGTTTCGAAATTGGTTGGGTTTTGGGTAGTACTTTGATTAAAAATTCTACCTCTCGCGGGGGAGGTAGACCAGGTAGTTCGACGAGAAAAACTTCTGAAAAGTTACAAACAACTAGAATAGAATATACAGTAGGATCAGCAACCATATTCCTGTTTATTCAATTATTAGAAAAAATAATAAAAATAGATTTTATTTTATTTTTTGGGATCGCAAGGTTATAACTTTACTTTAACAATCAATAATTGCTCTATATTTTTTTAACTAGTCCATTCCTAGAATAACATCTAACTCTTAGAAATCTAAAAGTATTAAGTCTACAAATACTTTTATTTTTGAAGTTTTTATCTTATAATTTTTATATACACAGTGAGCTTCTAGTAATTTTCTAGATGGAGTCAATACAGTTGATATTTCTCTTAAAGGTTCACACCTAATATATCAAATTTATAAATAAATGCATAGGAGATAAAAGATGAGTAGCACCGGTATTCATCAAAACCTTAGCAGAAGTATCATGAAAAGAAAGCATACCCTGGATAAGAACAAGAGTGGGGAGGGCACCAGATTCATCTAGGTGGTACACACGACTCTGGGCTACAGGTTTGGCCATGTTCTTCAGCCGCTGAGGGTAGTCCTTGATAAGGTGCTGGGTGCTTCCGCACTGATAGCAGGCGTGATTGATACGTCGACAGGGTAGATCATCATGCAAGTGACCACAATGCTAACATGGTTGGGAAGGTTGGGTAGACTATCGACTAGGTAGAGGTAGGGAAGGGAGAAGGAAAACTCGGGTTCATTTATTGGGGTAGCTACTTACTGGGTTGGACAATCTTCTTTTAGGTTGTTGGGTATGGAATCAGGTAATGCGTTGGTGCTTGACCGAGATGAAGTCTTCAGCCAACTGGGCATGTTCTAGCACCTCAGTATACGAACTGGGTCTTAGCATCGCAACTCAGTCATAGATATCGGCATGAAGGCCTTTTAGGAACATTCTAACTTCATAACTTTTAGGGATGACCATAAGAGGGGCAAACCTAGATAATTGGATAAATTGGGCTTCATATTGGGCAACCGTCAGATTTTCTTGATGGAGGTCTTGAAAGTTCTCCTCCTCCTCTTAGATATAAGTTGGAAAAAGTTATCAAAAAATGCATCCATGAAAATTTCTTAGGTGGTAGGGTGAACAAGATTTCCTTCTTAAGTCGCCACCTATGTTCTGCTTCACTGTTCAACATAAAGGCTGCTAGGGGGACTTTTTATTCCTCGGTTAGGTCTAAGACAAAGAAAAACTTCTCTATCTGTAGGATCCAAGCTTTAGCTATTAAGGGGTCAAAGCCAGTTTCAAAGTGTGGGGGGTTAAGTTTCCTAAACTTCGCTATGTTATAAGAGATGGACTTCTCAGCTGTTCGGTACTCCAGTGCTGGGTGTAGATAAGGGTTAGTTTGGTTCTATACTACGACTATGGTCAATCCTTGGATAGTTTGGAAGAGTTCGGTAAACTCGGCCCTGGTTGGATGATCCTGGGCCTCGAGTCTTTCAATACGTTCTATGAAAGATCTTTCGTGCGTCATTCCTATAAAAAAAAAGTAAGACATGAGTTGGTAGTTTAACTTTAAAAGGATGACTTATTTTCCTAGATATTCTAAGGGTCTTTCTATCTATAGCCTCAGTTGTAAGGGATTTGGTCCACGTAACTACTTTGATACCATATGTGATATCTCAAATGCTAATGAAGGCATGAGGTTTCCAGATACAGAAACAGATTACGAGTGCATGATACAAATTATATGCAACAGAGTAAATTAATACAAATTCCTTACAAAATATATGAGTCTCAAGTATACATATATAACTGAGGCCAAAAGTGTTTACAAAATATAAAATACCTAAATACAAAAAGGGCCACTTCTATCATTATGCTATTGGATTCATTAGAGTGCAGAAACAATCATGCACTCAAGGTTTGCGGATCCACAGGATCCTGATAGACTTCAAGGGATAGGTCAGTTGACGATTTTTTACTATCTTTATCATCTTGGGGAGAAATGGAAATTGTGAGTTCCATATGCTCAATAAAGAAAACAATATTTAGATAACATCGTAAGGTTTAAAAGATGAATAATAATATCATTAATACTTACCATTTAGTCATGTTAGAGTCCTTATGAAAATAATTTTATTTATCAAGAAAACACCATGCCATAGTCACAATAATCAAAATTAAACATCACACTCAACAATAGAAAAAATTAAATAAATCATGAAATGCTCAGATTTTTAGTGTCATGCTTCGCGAAATCGTTTCGGCTTCCATCTCTGAGGGCATATACGAATTTTCAACTACTCAGGTAGAATGATTATATCAGATACAGATAACGACAATTTGCACAGACACATTTTTGGCTTGCCAAACCATAGTACGACTATGACCACGGTCGTACCGACCATAGTGATCCTATCAAATATTCTATAACCACGCTAGTATTTAGTCAAAGGTGATCCCTAATAGATATTCGCGTCACTGCTCTCATCAGAGGGTATGCTGTCATTCATAGTGAGTGGTCATCTCACGTCTTTTCATACCAGATAGGGGAGGGAGAAACAAATACCCCTAAGAGATAAAAAGCCTAACAAGACACTTGATGCATTATACATATCAATACAGATACATATGTACTTCAGACCATTCAGGCTTTATTCCACTTTTTTTTTCTCTTTTTTTGTTTTTATTTTTCAGATAACCTTACTGGTTTCATATTATTTTATTTACATGTAAATTATTAAGTGTCTATAAATTGTATAGCATACTTGAAATCAAGAATAATTCACTTTGTATAAACATAGAACATGCAAATCACAGATTTATTATTTTAATTTTCTAGAAATACTCCTTAAAAAGTTTAAAGAAATACTAAATTTCTTACTGAAATCTCAAAATTTTTCCTACATCGTTCTTCTTCTCCTCCTCTCATTCTCTCTCTAGATCACTCTTTCTCTCTATAAACTCTTGAAAGGTGGAATAATGGAAGTGATGAGAAAAATGGGAGAAAGGGCCCTTATTTATAGAAAATGGGGGTCGTCGGATTTGCACCAAGTGGTGCAATCCAGTGAAAAGAGAGAATGTTGAAATGGAAAAGATTGATTTGTTGCAGCACGAAAGATGAAGGAAATTTTTTTCTTCCACTAAGGGCGGCATACCCCAAGTGGCAGCACGCCCACAATTGAGGGAGCGGCACATTGCCTGAGGCGGCAGTGTGCCTTACCCGGCCGACATGCGTTGTAGGCACTGAGTTACCCTGCCACACATAGTGCCTACAACGCGCTGGGGTGCCGCATGCAAGCCTACTGCACGCAGGCCCCAGGTGCGCAGGCCTATCTACAGAGGCTTGTTGTGTGGACGACGCGCGCATAATGTGTGGTGCCTGGCCTCTATCTGCGGGCAATGGGACATGCGCACTGTGCGCACGTCCTGCGCCTGTCTCGCGCGTACAGCATGCAGTGCCCGCGGGGGGAACGTTCTCCTGTAGGTGTTTTCTCGTGAGATTGTTCCCCCTCTTCCGTTTTCTCCTAAAATTTAATTATTTCAAAAATAATAATTATAATAATAATTAAATCAAAATAAATAATAATAATGATTAAATAAAATCAAAATAGAATAAAAAAATCAACATAAATCAAAATTACGAATTACGATATAAAGTTGCGAAATGAATTTAAATGAGTTCAGTGTGGCTTGAAGACCTGAAAAAATAGGATTTTTAAATACAATTTAGAACGGTGGTGAGTGGGGTATTATAAAATGAACTGGCACTAACCACTTCCTCACGATGGATCTCAATTCTCGTCATGTGGTGATAGGCAAGTCTCCATCTCATTCTCGGAGAAGAGCTAATTGATCTCACCATATTGAGGTATAGTCGGTAAACTCAAGGGTGGCCAACTTGAGCTTTTCCTCTTCACTATAGTTGCGATAACTAAAAATGCGATCAATCTTCTATTCCCACTCAAGGTAGGCTTCAGGATCATTATTTCCTTGCAAAGCTGGTATCTGGAACTTGAAGTCATAGAGGTCTCCGTCCACCTCTTCGCAATGGCCTCCCTGCCTGTCACCAACATCGTCGCCACACGATCCTTTCTCGTTATGCACTATTTGGCATCGGGCACGACTACAGTGTTCGCCTCGCTCCTGGTGATCTATACAGGCAGCTATGTTTCGAAATTGGACACTTAACTGGGTGAACATGTCATAACTATCTCTTCTAAGGTGACTGGTTGGTTGTTGGTGCTTTAGTGAGACATTATGGAGTTCCTGCAAAGTCTTGAGTTAGTGAAAACAATATCTCTCTCTCACCTTCGCTTATGTTTACCCCACGATCCCTCAATTGACAACTTTGTCTGTCGAGTTGAGCATTCGAAAACAGAATCACTTTAATTGGGTTTGCACGTTCATCCTTACAACATAAACAGAAACCCTAAAGGATTCTGATTTTTATGAAATGTAGCACCCGGAAAGGAGGAGAAAAAAAAAAAAAAAAAAAAAAAAAAAAAAAAGGGGCGGCCACGTCAGCAGCCACGTCAGCAGGCCCGGTCAGCAGTCCCGGCCAACCAGGGCCTGCCACGTGGCAAGACCGCGTCACTCCAAAAGGAGCCACGCTGGCGATCCGCGTGGGTGCGATCCGACGGCCCAGATCAATCACGCGATCGGACGGCCCAGATTCAATCGCACGGACGGCCCAGATTCAATCAAAAACGAACGGCCTAGATTAAAACAAAATGAACGGCTGTGATCAAAAGGCAAGGGGTTATAAATAGAACCTCCACACCAGACCACAAACCCTAGCCGCCAGCCGCTCGCCGGAGAAGACGAACCAGAGGCCGACCGCCGCCACCCGCCGCCACTCGCCGCCGCACCGGGGAAATTTCCGACCGCCGATCGAGGTAAATTTCATACCCCCGACTCGTTTTTCCCCACTGATTCCTCCTATGGCCAAATCGAAGCCGAAATCCCGGCCAAACGGCCGGAATACGCGGCCGAAGCCCAGCGGCACCGCCGCGCCCCCTCTCGGTTTTTGCCTCCGACGAGGCCCTTCCCGGCCTCCGTTCGATGCAATTTTTATATCACCGTGATCACCATTCTTTTCTCTACAGGTTGACCGAAGCCAAATCACCAAAACACGAACTTCGCCGGAGAGTCGCCGTACCCGAGAGCGCCGCCGCCGGTAAGCTCCGTTTTTCCGTGATTTTTTGGCCCCCCGAGGGCCCTAGGGTTGTTTTCTGACAAGGACCAATGCGAGTGTGGCCGAATTCGGCCAAAAACGGCCGAAAACAGTCAACCCGAGGCGACTCGCCGCCGCCAGCGGCGGCGCCGTCGCCGGAGCACGGCGGAGACGTCGTGCCGGAGTTGCGATTTGGGCCGAAAGAGGCCCTGGG
The DNA here is from genome assembly GCF_054855325.1 of Carica papaya. Classification (NCBI taxonomy): domain Eukaryota; kingdom Viridiplantae; phylum Streptophyta; class Magnoliopsida; order Brassicales; family Caricaceae; genus Carica; species Carica papaya. The sequence continues at coordinate 14,223,408 of NC_142312.1, read as the reverse complement.
CCTAATTTGGATTTTTTTTGGAACCTGTGCAGGTACTGTGAGCGTGTTTCAGTTCCCCGGGAAAAATTCAGGGGAAAATTAGGGACAGCCTGCAGGCGCACTGTGAATCGTATTCGGATCCCGAAAACAGGTAAGGACCCCTCACCTTATTTCCTATCACGGTATTAAAGTTCAAAATGATAAAACGGTATTTCTTGAATTAATGCATGTGTGAAATTGCTTAAGGTAGCTAATGGAGCCCGAGTCTAGTGTGATTGGTGGTTTACTGTTATTTGGCCTGTTTACAGCTTTAAATGCAAAATGAGGTTTGATGTGTTCATTTTACAGATTTGTGTGCATGTACTACGTTTTTATTAATTATGGGTTGAATGACTGAAAAACTGATACTGTATGTTGTCTGTTTGGTATGAATTACGATTTGCTTGTTTAAATGTGAATTGATGATGCTGATTGAGGAAAAGGAAAAATGAAAGATTGTGTAAACTGATAATTGTATTATGGGGGTCAGCCTGACTAGATATCCTGGGAGATGGTGGACGGACCGGGTCCGTAGGGAACCCTACCGGGATTGTGGTCTCACATGCCGGACGGGGTATGGAGATCTTATGGTTTTGGCGCCCATACCGGACGGGGTATGGGGACGGCCCGTTTCACCCTCATACCGGACGGGGTATTGAGGTTTATGGTTTTGGCGCCCATACCGGACGGGGTATGGGGACGGCCCGTTTCACCCTCATACCGGACGGGGTATTGAGGTTCATGGTTTTGGCGCCCATACCGGACGGGGTATGGGGACGGCCCTGGAAACTGATTATGAATGTTAAAGGTTAACGGGTAGCGGAACCCCTATGGACCCCCACGGATACTAGTAGGCTGGTAAATGAGAAAAAGATATGTTGTACAATGATTGAATTACAAGAGGCGTGATAAGTGTTATGTTTTACAGCTTAGATTATTCAATGATTATGATAATGTTATTGTTTTTCTCATATTGTTTTCATAAATTCCACCAAGGTAAGTGGATGGTCAAAGTTTTATTATTGATAAAAGGTTTTGTTGTTAATAAACGAGTTTATTGTAAATTATGCTCCATTGGTCTTTTTGTGGTTTTTTACCCACCTTTATCTCCGTGACGGTGAGATATCGTGATGTTCTTACTGGGCTAGTGTAGCTCACTCCTTAATTAACCATTTCAGATCAGGAAGACATGGTTCCCGAGCCCGTTCCGCAGGAGGACGACGAAGGGGATGCCTAGAGACTCTGTAGTCATACGCATAGTTTTATTTTCGAGTTTCTTTCTTAGTTAGTTTAATCTTTTATATTTTAAGTACGTTTTTGGTTTTTCGTGTAAGGGATGTTAAATGAAATTTTGATCTCGCTTCCGCATTCGATATATTTAAATACCCATTTCTTTTTAATATTTTCCGGGGCCGTTACATGAAAGCTCATAAATAAGCACACAAAAGGAGGACTAGTGTGCTTTTTATGTGTTAAGAAACTAGTAACAATTAGTCACTTAGCTATGTAATGGAACAAGTGCAAACTAAAAAACAAAACATAGATCACAAAGAATGACAATTCGGAGTGATGTATAGGGATCCGATCAATCCCAATGATATACTCGACAAGTGTATCTTCCTATACTACTCCTAATTTGTCAGTTACATGCTATTACCGATCAAGTTTCTTTATGCAACGTTAATGCAGATTACAAAAATACAATTCAAAAATTAAATTGTGGATAGTGTGCGAAATGAAAACAAAAATTTTTGCTCACACCAATTAGGCAACATACTCTGCCTTTGATTTCTCAAAGGATTTCTGGTCACCAATTAAACGACTATTTTGATTTTGTGATGCAAAATGCAAACAATGTGCTAATTGCCTTATGGGGTGCAATTGGGGTGTTCTTGGTATTTTTGATATATAATGTTTTTTTGAATAATAACATGAACTACTTGAATTGAATGGATAGATATGAATACAAGCAGGATGCAATACGAATTAACAATCAAATAAATTTGAATGCTAATTTAAAAACAAAATGCTAAAGTAGATAAAGATAGATTTGGGTCTCTAGGAGCTAAAGCTCTAATACCAGATGATGCAAGAGGGTATGGGGAAGATCAAATCTACTATTGAAACCCACTCAACATGTACAATACCGAAACTATAACCGCCTAGAATTAAATCTCTCCCTCTAATTGAATCTATAATCTTAAAAATAAAGTAAAAACAAAGACACGAGAAAATAAAATAAGGAAAAGAAAAACTCCATGAACTTACCGATAAGTTTATCATCGTTCCTTGGCTCAATAAGACTTCTGAAGACTCTTGCTTCCCGAAGAACTTGAAGAAGTTAATTTTAGCAAAAATGCTAAAAGAAGAAAAGTCAAATCTCTAAAAAATTATCTCAAATTTATTCTCAAAATTTGCATTTACATCATAAGGGCAAATACCTATTTATAGCCTTTCTCGGAAAAACTAGATAAGTATAAAATCTTGAGATAATTAATAAAATAATAACCTAAATAAAATTCTATCTTAATCGAGGATAATTACATAATAATATAATTGTTCTATCCTAAATAAATAAATTAAATAATTCTAAGGGATAGACTTATGTTAAAATAATAATTAATTTAAATCCATATTTATCCCATGTGAAAACCATTTAAAACACATATGGAAATTAATTTTAACCCATGGGTACTTTAAAAAGTGGGTCCCAAGTCTTTTTAAAAGATTTTAGAATTTTAAAATCAAATAAATAAATACTTAAATAATTTAAAAAGGGGAAAAGAGGGGCCAGTCGGTTTGGGCTACCCGGAGGGATCGGGCTGACAGATCCGCGTGGGTTGTGCAGGGATAAGCCCACGGGAGTTGTGGGCTAGCAGGCTTGGGCTATTTTGCTGGGCTATTTGCGGGCCCATTCGTGCGGGATGGGAGTGTTCGACCTGTGGTCCTGTGTGCGCGTGGTTGGTTCTACGCGGGCCTAGAGTATTGCGTGCGTGGGTGCTCCTGGGCACTCATGCGTGTCGTCCGTGTGGGTATCCGTGCATGTTCGTGAGCCATGTCGCGTGTCCAACGCACGTGTGGACCTCTAAATCTCTACGTCGAGAAGGTTGCTTGTCTCCAATTTTCGTACAGAGTATGAGGTCGCCTTGACTCCTTCACTACAGGATCGAGGAACACTAGTGGGTGTGTGGGCCAAGTATCCTATATGTGTATTAAACGCATGTGTATCCCACAACTACCTAAACCCATACAACATTTGGGCTTTCTTTTTAGGTCAGGATTTTCGGACTGAGTCATTCCTTAGCAGTAAGGCCCGTTACCCTTCGGGTTTCTAGCACCTTCTGGTGTCGTTTCTTCCTAGGCCGGGAGGTTTGCTTGATTGATTCGGCCTCACTGTTTAATAATTGGTCGGGCATAGAGTAATTAAAAGTATTGTTATCTCACCATTGCTTTCTCCCGTTTCTAAGAACCTCATCTGGACTTGCTCGCTTCTTGTACTCCTCTAGTTTAATTGTGTTGTCAGCGGGTATCACATTAATTGTGCAAGTTAGATCCTTCGCCGTTGTGTCTCTAAGGTGGAAATTCCTTCCATTTTGAGCTTGTTCCATTTTTATGCTTGAGGAGGACATTTCAGTCCCAAGTGCACAACTCGAAAAGTGTTGGAATGCGGTCTGTTTTGGCCTTCCTTATTTCGGGATGCATACATTTATTGTAAAGCTTGTAAAAACTATTAGAGGACAGGAATTATAAATCGTAGGGACCAAATGCCTTTAACACCCATCTTTGTCTAGGAAAATTTTGATGTATAAGGAATCGACTTCATGGGGTCCTTCTTCTATTCTTATGGAAATTCATACATTCTACTGGCTACGTCTCGAAGTGAGTGGAGGCCAAGGCAACCCGAATAGATGATGCAAAACTATTGTCAAATTTATCAAATCCCATATCTTTATACGGTTCGAGGTGCCTCATGTAATGATTAATGATAGAGGCGCACATTTTTAAACTGAGTTGTTAATACTCTCCTTAAAAGACACCATGTTACTCGTCGTACTTCTATTAATCATCTGTAGACTAGTAGTCAGATGAAAATTTCAAACAATAAGATGAATTCTATATTGGAGAAGACCTTCAATTCAAACCAAAAAGTGTATTGTTAAAGGATGCTCTGTGGGCTTATAAAATAGCCTACAAGACCCCCATAGCAATATCACCATATCAATTGGTGTTCAAAAAAGCTTGCCATCTTCCTGTAGAGTTAGAACAGAAAGTGCACTAGGTGATTAAGAGTTGTAATAGGAGATTGGATGAAGCTAGAGGATAGAGGAAACTACAACTATAGGAATTGAAAGAGATAAGAAAAGAAGCCTATGAAAATGTGTGCATCTACAAAGAGAAAATAAAAAATTTTGCCGATCAAATGATTTTAAGGAAGCAATTTTCTATAGGTCTGAATGTTCTGCTGTATGATTCCCGTTTAAAACTATTCCCAAGCAAATTGAGTTCTAGGTGGCTAGGACCTTTTATCGTCGGAAACATCTACCCCCATGGAGCTATTGAAATCAAGAGCTTGGACACGCACAAGATATTCAATGTAAAGGCCCAAGACTTAAGGAAATGAAAATATCAAATTATACCAACTATAAGCGGAAACAATTTAGAATTTAGGGTTTACATTCCTTACATAGTAAATCAGGATACCAAATAGAGCTACGAGAATGTCCTTTTATAGAAATTCAAAGTAATGGAATAAATAATTAAAATAAAATAAAATAAAGGTCCTATAGGGTTAACATCCGCTGGGCAACTCTGATGGAGTTCGGGAGTTAACCTTTATTCGCAACCCTTCTGCTGTTCAAGATTTGGATCTTGGTCTTCCTGATCTGAAATGGTTAAATAAGGGAATGAGCTACACTAAACCAGTAAGAATATCATACTTAACACCGATATGGAAAATCAAAGGTTGGTAAAAAAAATCATAAAACAACTAATGGAGTTATTATTTCTTTATAAATTCATTTAACTCAAAAAGTGTTATGTCATACTTATCCTTATGAGTTTTTAAATTGACCTATGAAGACAATAACCCGAACAACATTGTGATTTCATATTCAAATACCTAATAACAATAAACTTACCTGTTTACCAGTACCCTTGGGGGTCTATAAAGAAATCTCCATACACGTGAACCCTATATCTAATTTATTAATCAACCAGCCGTCCTTATACCCCGTCCGGTAATGGACGCCAAACGTGCTACCGCCTCAATACCTCGTCTGGTATGAGGGTAAACTATACCTCTCAACCCCTTCCGGTATGGGACTTCTCAGCCCCATTCGACTGAGATAATATCTACAGTAGGATTTTTTCTATGTACTGAGTCCGTCCACCCTTTTCTAGGGTACCTAGTAAGTCTTTCATACATAAATCTACTAACATAAGGGTCTCCGGGTGTGGCAGCTCTGTCGTTCCTCCTTCGTGATTGGAGTTCTTTCTGCTAACCTCCACCATAAAAGGACGATAAATAAAATGGTCAGAAAATTGAGGGGAACGGGAAACAAGAAGGGGTTCATCGGAGAGATTTTTGGCTGTGGCTGCGGCAGCTTGACCGATCTCCATTTGTGGTTTTTGGCTCACCTACTACCCTTTTTGCTCCGATATGGGTGTGGAGAGGCTCAGAATTCAATTTTGAGTGGAAGGAAATTTTTTTTACCTCTTTTATTGTCGGCGGTGGCTCTGGTGCGATGGCTTAAGTGCGGTGGTAATGGTGTCCCTCCGATAGCTGGTCTTTCCTCCAGCTACCCTCATTCTTCTTCTCCGGTCAGGGTCGTTGGCTAGGGTTTTGGGGCTGACTTAAGAGAGGTATTTATACCTCTCTTTCCTATGATCTTGGTTGTTCGTCTGCATCGACGTGGAGCGAGGAGAACCATCTGATCGTTGCTTGTTTAGGCTGATGACGTGTGTGAATCTTAGCCGTATATCGCGATCAATCATATTCGACCGATTGCATTTGAAGAGAAAATGCATTTGGGCTGTCCGTGCGCCCAGGATGCGATTTGGGCCATTGGATTCACTGGCACGTGGATCGCCCGCGTGGAATCGATGTCAGTGTGTCCACCACGCGGTGCGTTCTGACTCCCCGGTGTTTCTAAAATGGTCGTCCCACGTGGTTGTATTTCTCTTTTTTGCGATTGCACCCTCTATTTTAAATTTGTCTTTCAAAAACACCCTCTTATTCACAGTTTCACCTATTTTCTCAAAACTGTTTTTAATTTCATCCCTAAATCTATTTTTTTCCTAAAAAATTTCATAAAAATAAAATGAAATAAAAAATTAAATTACTTTAATACATTATTTTATTAATGTAAAATTATCCAATGCCAAATTTTTGGACTCGAGTGTTACAACTCTCCCCTTTTAAGAAGAAATTTGGTCCCTTAAATTTGTCGCCCTTTCACTGGTCAAATAGTTGGGGGTATTGGGATCTAAAGTTCGATTCTATCTCTCAAGTGGCCTTGTCTTTCGCGTGATTCTACCATAAGTTCTTGACGAAGGGAATTTCTTTATTGCGAAGCACTCTGCTCTTCCGGTCTAAAATACCTATCGGTACCTACTCATATGATAGATCCTCCTGGAATGAAAGTGGCTCATGAGACAGGATATGCGAGGGGTTTGGGTTGTACTTGCATAGCATAAACACATAAAACACATTATGGACTTTAGATAGCTTTAGAGGTAGTGCTAGTTGTAAGTTGATGCACTAACCCTGTCCAGGATCTAAACCGGTCCAATGAACCGGAGATTTAATTTTTTCCTCTTTCCTAACCTGTTGATACGCTTAAAGGGGCTGACCTTAAGAACCATCCGATCACCTTTCTTCAATTTCAAATCTCTTCTCCGGATCTTCACATAACTCTTTTGCCTACTTTGAGCTATCTGAATGTTCTTCCTGATTTTAACTATCTTAGCTTTGACCTCATGTACAAGATCTAGGCCAAATAATTTTTTAGCACCCACTTCTACCCAACATATCAACGATCTACAGGGTCAACCGTACAATGCCTCATACGGGGGACTATGTCAATACTTGCTTGGTAACTGTTATTGTAGATGAACTCTATCAAAGACAGGTGATCATCGCAATGTTCTCCGAAGTCCAGAACGTAAGCTCTGAGCATATCCTCCAGTGTACGAATTATTCATTATGACTCTCCATCTGTTTGAAGGTGGAATGTTGTGCTGAAAGATAGTTTCGTTCCTATTGCTTGCTGAAAACTAGACCTAAATCGAGAGGTGAACCTGAGGTCCTTGTCAGATACCACTTTCACCAGAACTCTATATAGCCTGACTATCTCCTGAATATAAATTCTTGCTATCTTGTCCAAGGCGTCAATCATTTTGATGGCCAAGAAATGAGAGGACTTGGTGAGCCGGTCAACAATTACTTAGATGGCATCATGTCCCAAGCGTGCCTTAGGTAACCCTGTTATAAAATTTATGGTTATATGTTCTCATTTCCACTCCGAGATCGATAGTGGTTGAAGTAGCCTGCCCAGGCGTTAACACTCTGCCTTAACCTTCTGACATACAAGGCATTTAGAGGCGAAATCGACAATTTTTCTTTTCATCCCGCTCCGCCAAACTGGAGTCACATACTTTGGTACGTGTTAGTACTTTCGGGATGCATAGTGAACTTTAAGCTATGGGCCTCTATCATAATATCCTTTTTTAGTTCACTGTCATCTGGGACACACACCCTGTCCTGGAACTTGAGTAACCCATCGACAGAAACTCGAAATTCTGGATTTACCTTATGTTCTGTATCATTCCTAAGAGCTGTTAGGGTGGAATCAGTCAATTAAGCTTCATTTATTCTCTAAATAAGTTCAGGTTGGACAGCTAGATGGGCCAGGCATATAACCATCTTCAAATCATGAAGTCATATCTGTTGCGCAGCCCCTATTACTCTGCATTTATAAACCATTAAGCGGACCAACATACCTGCACTTTTTTTGCTGAGAGCGTCGGCTACAATATTGCCCCTTACTCGGGTGATACAAAATCTTACAATCGTAGTCCTTGAGGAGTATTATCCAACACCTCTGATGCATGTTGAGATCTTTCTGGGTGAATATATGTTTTAAGTTTTTATGGTCTATATAAATCTCAAAATTCTCCCCATATAAGTAGTAGCGCCAGCTTTTCAAAACGTGAATAATGATGGCAAGTTCTAAGTCGTGGGTGGGGTAATTCTTTTCATGACTTTTCAACTGTCTAGACCCATAGGCTACGACTTTTCCATGCTGCATCAGAATACAGCCTAACCCTAGGTAGGAAGCATCACTATACACTGTGCATCCACTTGTCCCACTCAATAGAGCCAAAATCGATACGGTAGTCAACTGCTTCTTGAGTTCTATAAGCTCCTTTCGCAATTCTCATTCTATTCAAACTTGACATTCTTCTTTGTAAGCCAAGTCAAGGGAGCGGTTAGACAAGAAAATCATTCCATAAATCTACGGTAATATCTTGTCATTTCTAAAAAATTACAAATCTCCTTAACCGAAATTAGTTTCTCCCAATCGAGTACCGCCTCAACCTTTTCAGGATTTACTGACACCCCATCCTTTGATATTATGTGCCCCAAAAAGGTAGTCTACTCGAGACAAAACCCACACTTACTCAATTTTGCATACAACTTCTTCTCTCTAAGAACCTATAAAACCTGAGTCAGATGTTGAGCGTGTTCCTCCCTACTCTTCAAATAAACTAGGGTATCATCAATAAACAATATGACGAAGTGATCTAAGAATTGCCTGAAAACCCTATTTATCAAGTCCATACCAATGGCTAACGCATTGGTTTGCCTAAATGATATGACCAAGAACTCATAGTGTCCGTACCTGGTTCTGAAAGTTGTCTTGGAAATGTCCTCTGCCCTGATCTTTACTTGATGGTAACCCAAACGCAAGTCAATTTTGAAGAAAACCTAAATACCCTGTAATTGGTCGAAAAGATCATCGATCTTGAAGATGGGGTACTTGTTCTTGATTGTAACTCTGTTCAATCCCCTGTAGTCAATACACAACCTTAGGGACCCGTCCCCTGAAATTTTTCAATCTATTTTTTAATTTTTCTATCTCTTCGCGACTCATGCGATAAGGGACAACCGAAATGGGTTGGGTGTCAAGCTGAAGAGCTATAGTAAACTTAACTTCTCTATCCACCAGCAGTCCGGGTAGTTTATCAGAAAATACATATGAGAATTCTTGGACCACAAGGATCTCTTGAATGCAAATTTTTTTTTTAGACTTGCCTAATGTAGAAAAGAACAACTAAGTTAAGACATCATATAAACAATGCAGTTATCATAAGAGAATAATATCTGAAACTTTTATTAATTGGTGAATGATTCTTTGTTAAGAAGATTAAATACAAGCTTTTTATGAAAGTAATCTATGGTGGTGTGATACGTTACTAACCAATTCATCCCCAGAATCACATCAAAATCTCCCATGTCTATTGCTATTAGGTCTACACTCAATTTTTTACCTATTGTTTCTACGATGCAAGCTTTGTATATGACCTCCCCTAATAATGTCTCATTCCTAGGAGTCAAATAATACATAATCGAGATTTACAGATAACATATTTAGATTTTTTGCAAAAGCATATGAGAAGAAAAATGAGAAACACCAGTATCAATCAAAACATGTGCAAGGTAATTACAGATAGTGTATGTACCCTATATCACATTCGGGTTGGCTTCAGCATCCTGCTGGGTGAGGGTGTAAGCTCTGCCCTAGATGGGAGATTTAGCTTGATTATGATTTCATGGGCACTATCACACGTAGTGCTGGACATTTCCACTTATGAGATAGGTATTATTGAGGCGATAGTAGGGTTGATCCCCATGATTCTTACCACAGTGCTGGTAAGCCCTATGGTGTCCTATCGTCGGAGCTTGAGAAGGAGCTTGAGTCACAAGCCTAGGTCTCTTGTTCTGCTGAATCGGTGCAGTAGGTGCTGGCCTGCAGTTTAGAACCGAGAGTCTGGAATTGCCCACTGTTGGAGGAAAGATACGAAGATTCCTCTCTACTAGCTGTGTCTTGGCCAAAACTGCTGAGTAGGTATTAAGCTCGAATACATACAACTGTTGCCTGATCTCAAGACAAAGGCCCCACTCAAACTTTCTTGCCTTTTTGCCTTCATCCATCATACTTTCAGGAGAATACCGATCCAACTCTTGGAACCTTCGTGCATACTCAGACATTGTCATCTCACCCTGGACCAAGTGTTCAAACTCTATTTTTTTCAAATGCCGAAGATGCTCTAGGAGGTACTATGCATTTAAGACTACCAAAAACTGTTCCCAAGTGACTAGAATGGGTAGGGTGGCTTACTTCAGCTGCAACCAACGACCTGCATCACCTACGAGCATGTAGGTGGCAAGTACAAACTTTTGTTAGTGAATTACCCCAAGAGTTACAAAGGTCTTCTCTGTCTCTACTAACCAGTAGTCAATCTCTTCGAAAGAGGATGCCCCTGCAAAGGTTGATGAGTTTAGTTTCTTATGCCTCTTAATGTAGCCTAAGTCCATCATAGGTGGAACTAGATCACGCTGAAGAGGGACTGCATTATACTGGGTATGGTGGGGGCATCAGACTGTACTGTGGCAATGCTTGATGATATGGTGGAGGAGCATGACTATATCAGGGTGGCACTGGATCTTCTTGTTGCAGAGGTGGCTCATACTATGACAGTGGCAGAGGGTCAGACAACTCCCTCCTCTCTTCCCAGGCTTGCTGGGCAGATATAAGTCTCTCCAACATCTTGAAGAGTCGATTGCCATCCTCACGAAGTGACCCATCCCGGGCTACTCGGTTTAGTGGGGATCTTTCTCTCCTCATATCCTTGTACCTATATTTCACAAGAAAGGGTTGAGTGTTAGGTTGTATTTTAGTGATTTAGATCTTTGTGCAATGAATTGTTTCGAGGAATGCGATTCTAATACTAACTGTAAAGGCCCAAGACTTAAAGAAATCAAAATATCGAATTATACCAATTATAAGCAGAAGCAATTTAGAATTTAGGATTTATATTCCTTACACAGTAAATCAGGATACCTAATAGGGCTACAGAAATATCCCTTTATAGAAGTTCAAAGTAACGAAATAAATAATTAAAACAAAATGAAATAAAGCCAACTCTGATGGGGTTTGGGAGGTAACCTTTATTTGCAATCCTCATACTGTTCAGGATCTGGATCTTGGTCTTCATGATTTGAAATGGTTAAATAGAAGAATGAGATACACTAGTTCAGTAAGAATATCATACTTAACATCGATACAGAAAGCCAAAGGTTGGTAAAAAAATCATAAAACAACAAATGGAGTCGTTATTTCTTTATAAATTCATTTAACTCAAAAAGCATTATGTCATACTTACCCTTATGAGTTTCTAAACTAACCTATGAAGATAATAACCTGAACAACATTATGATTTCATATTCAAATATGTAATAACAACAAATTTTCTTATTTACCAATACCCTTGGGAGTCCATAGAGAAATCTCCCTACACGTAAACCCTATATCCAATTTATTAATCAACCGACCGTCCCCATATCCCATTTGGTAATGAGCGTTAAACGTACCACCACCTCAATACCCTGTCCGGTATAAGGGTGAACTATACCTCCTAACCCCTTCTTGTATAGGACTTCTCAGCCCCGTTCGACTGAGGTAATGTCCACTGTAGGATTTTTTTATATACCAAGTTCGTCCACGCTTTTCTAGGGTACCTAGTAAGCCTTTCATATATAGATCTACACCGTCAACCAGTTACAAATCACATACCAACATCCCATTTTTTTACCAATCAACAGTAAGTCATGCAAATAGACAACATGTAAATCAAGAAAACACGATTAAGACATTTAATATAGATCAATCAATAAATAAGGATATAACGATTACATAAACTAATAATTGAAAAGGAAATTAGAATTAATAAATTAAAGCACCTGATACAACAATAAGCGATTAAGACAATATAGAAATAAATGGGCAACACAGCTATATACTGACAAATTCCAGCTCCACTAATAGCTTATAATAATTTTTAAGATTTTTTTAATTTTCACAAAATATAATGTTATTAATTATTAAACTTTAATTTACCATAACAGTAGAAAAGGTGAGAGATTCTTATCCCAGATCGGTGTCTGAAACACTATATTTTTCACTACATTTTTTGGCAGTCCCCAGATTTTTTGAGTTTTTCTGCGAAAATTAAAAATATGCATCATGTATCCAAAAATACCCCAAAAGGCCAAAATAGGTGTTTTTAAAATTTTCTGTCCAATTTAGGTTCCAGCATGGCGATGCCGCCCTGCTTCGACACTAGCTTCACCGCCCACGGTGATGGTTGTTCTCGGCCTAGCCGTTTTTGACCGGTTTAGACCGATTTCGGCAAGTTTTGCATGAAAACCTGTAAAAAAACCAAGTTAGGGGACCTCTGCTTGCCAGAAAAAGGGAAACCAAAACCCTCTTGGCGAAATAGTGTCCAGGTACGGCGGTTCTACCATTCCTCCTTTGCGGTCAGGGTTTTCCTTCGGCTAACCTGCACCAAAAAAGGACGAGGAACAAAATAGTCAAAAAATTAAGGGGAAGGGAAAACGAGAAAGGGGTTATCGAAGAGGTCTTCAAGTTACGGCTGTGGTGGCTCATCCAAGCTCTACTTGTATTTTTTGGCTCACCTACTGCCTTTTTTTGCTCCGATATGAGTGTGGAGAAGCTCGGAATTCAATTTCGAGTGAAAGAAATTTTTTTTACCTCTTTTGGTGTTGATAATGGCTCTGATGCAGCAACAACGGTGTTCCTCCTGCAACTGGTCCTTCCTTTGGCCGCGCTCCTTCTTTTCTGGTCAAGTTCATCGACTAGGGTTTTGGAGCCGATTGAAGAGGGGTTTAAATACCTCTCTTCCCTCTGATCCTGGCCATTCGTTCGCATCGATGTGGAGCGAGAAGAACCATTCGATCATTGCTTGTTTAGGCCAATCACTTGTGCGAATCTGAGTTTTCTATCGTGATCAATCCCATCCGTCCGATCCCATATGAAGAGGAAATGCATCTGGGCCGTCTGTGCGCGCGGGATGCGATCTGGGTTGTTGGATTCGTTGGCACATGAATCGCCCATATGGCCTCCCGCGTGGAACCAATGTCAGCGCATGACGACTTCTAACTCGTCGATACTGCTGACGTGGCCATCCTATGTGGCCGTATTTTCCTTTTTTTTGTGATTTTACCCTTTATTTACAATTTCTCTTTCAAAGACCCTCCCCTTTATTCACAGTTTCAACCATTTTCTCAAATTATTTTTAATTTTATTCTTAAATCCATTTTTTCTCAAAAATTTCATAAAAATAAAACGAAATAAAAAATTAAATTAGTTTAATACATTATTTTATTAATGTAAAATTGTCCCGGGCCAAATTTCTGGGCCCGAGGGTTACATTCAAGGTAAATAGGCACTGACTTAAACACATTATGTGGGATTCACATAGCAACAAGTTAAAGAAATTATCCTAAAGAATCATGTAGACAATGACTGACAACCCACGAACTACGTCCAGCCTAAGACAATAAATAAGGGCGTTGAATGGGAGGCAACCCATTTGGTTTATTCATTCATTCTATTTTCCTTATTCTTCTTTTTTTATTGTTTATTTTTATATTGAGTGTTAATGCCACTTTAACTTACGTTTTCTTTCTCATCACAGGCCATTAAATAACCTACATAAGATTGTTAAGCTCTTGAATAAGGATCATGTGAACTTAGATTTAAATCATGAAAAGAGGAATAGCCCTAGGCTCGTGCTAATGTATTGACTGTTGCCTAAAGATTGTTCAAACAACGATGCCTGGACAATAATTTGGTGGTCACTAACCAAGCCTTGCTTAAGGCTTGTACTTTGATCGCCTATGTGCTTTAGTCTATGCAGACTGCATACGTCTTGCCCCAGGGTAATGAACATCAACCCCCAGTCAAGATTTTTCATAAGCTTTATCCAAGGCTAATGTGTTGGACTAGTAAAGGAAAAAAGTTAGTCAATCGCATTAACCTTGCCCGAGGTTTTCTTTCATAAAAGAGACCTGATCAAGCCTTGTCTTAGGCTAATACACACCTGTTGTCTATCCGAAATACTTGCCTAACCTTTATGTAAGGCGTAAGTTTACATTGAAAAAAAATTCGATTCTACCTTGGCTTAAGCATATGACACCTGGTGCCTATTTTCAACTTCAAATTCCTATAACATACTACACCTATGCCATTCTCACAACTGATTTCACTCGATTAGTTTGTGAGTTCTACTCCACTTTCGAGTTTTACAAATAGATTGATTTCACTTTAAAGACACCAAACTTAATTTTCTTCCGTTTGATTGGGTAGCGACTCAATTTTTCCATCACTCAGTTCCAAAGTGCCATGGGATTCTCTCACCCTTTCCTCGAACATCCATTATGCAATTTTGATAAAGATTTCAACGTGGTCACTGTGTATGAAGAGCTCTGCCAAGACCTATCTGGCACTTACGACCCTAGCAAAACAAAAGACCTCTACCTATGGGAGTCTAACATGAAGTATATCAATCGGTTTCTGGCATACTCATTTTCAGGCTGTAAGGATGCACTGAGCATCCTATCCAAAACAAAGTTGTATTTCTTATGGTCCATAGTGCTTAAGAGAAGGCTAAATTTAGGCTTCTAGATGGTCACCTAGTTTTTTAATGTCATCTCCTTCCAGCGACCACTGATCCTAGGATTTGTCCTCACTCGACTCGATGTTAACTTCACTAACTTTGACCCCACAGACAATAACCTGCATCTTGCATGCCCACAAGCACCCTCGGACTTAGGATCTCTAGATGCGGCGAGTTTGCTACTTGTCAAAGACGACACCCCTTGCTTTGTATCTCTTAGGCCACCTGTCTAAGAGACCAGCGAATATTAAGCAAAAGAAAGGAGCAACGAGATCCTATAGTCCCTAATCCTCCACAACTTGACCTAAAAGAATTTATGGACTTTGTCCTCATGCAATTCTGCTTGTTAGATGATCGTATGAACCTTATCCAATAATTGACATGAGAGTTGAATGAAAAAGTTGATGCACTGACTTAGTTACTCACCTAAACAGGGCAACCACCAATGCGACCCCACACCAGATGAGCCTTCAGGGGAATATTCTGTCTTTTTTTTTTCCTTTTTATTTTTCTCTTATTTTGTGTTGATCTTTCCTTTTGTTTATTTTCTCTATTTCCTACTACATGCCTTACATCACACTGGGGACAATGTGTCATTTAATTGTGGGAGAGTTTAGGTACATGTTGCACATTCAGATTTTTAGGTTAGCCATATTTTGAACACATACAACTCCACATTCTTAGCCATGCCCAAATCACACAAATACACTTTCGACAATTCTTTCCCCAACTTTTTTGACAACCATTTTAATTATTTTACAACTCAATATGATAATTTAAAAATCAAATTACAAATTACAACCATCTTTTAAGAATTATAGATTGTCTTTCATCCTTTCACACTATGAACAATTATCATTGATCATGTATCTTAAACATTACTTGTTTGGAGATTGTCACCAAAAATTGATTTTCCCTCATTTTTTAGTAAACGTCAATGCTTAAAAAGAACTCTACTATAACTTGTCTGCATTTATGTGTTTATAATTCTTATGGTTGATGTCTAAGACTTTAAAAAAAAATAAAACAAAGAGAAAAGAGAGCACAAATAATCTACTCCTTTAGTCACTTGAAACTTTGACCGAGTAATTGGGTGCATTCGTCATAAATATTTGCCCTCACATCAAAATATTAGTAACATTTTAAGTCAAATAACTATGATTAGTGCTAGTAGCCACTTGAAACTATGACCAACTAAGTAACTTAGTGCATTTATTACAAATGTTTGCCCTCGTATCAAAAAGCTAGTAACATTTCAAGCAAGCAATAAAGTGCTCAAGTTAGCTACAAATAAATTCTATGTTTTTAGTGAACCAATTGCATGAAATCCTTTTATTTGGATAGGTTTGGTGGGTGTTGTATTGGGTATTAGCTATTTCTCTCAATGAAAAATTTTGTGCCAAAAAACTTGCAAAACTCTTTCATGTTGTGTATGAATATTGGTTAAAATGCTTGTTCATTTGTGTAGTTGTCCTTCGAATTTAAAAGTCAAGATATAATAGATCGAGTTGTGATGAAATTGCTAAGAATAGTTGGGTTGAAAGTGAAGGGTTGGGAATTGGTGATTTATATTGTGAAGTGCTTGAGGGCAAGTGTGAGATAAGTATGAGGGAGTTTGGTGTGCATAAAAATATCATCTTCATTATCCATTTTTGAATACTTAATGGGAATAATTGCTATGTGATTTAAGTTATTTTATTCATTTTTATGCGGGACAAAAGATGGGGGCGAAATCAGGGAAAATAATATAAAAAGGGGTAGAATTCGTGAAGAAGCTATCATATTAGGAATATGCCTTAGTTAAGGCTTATGCCCAACAAATGACAGCATACTCTGGTTTTAATACACTTAAGCCTCGAGCAAGGCTAAGGCATTAGTGGGATTACAATCGCGGGTTCACTCAAGTAAGCCTCGACCAAGGCTTACATCTCAGTAAGACGAAGAAACATAGTTAACCCTTGGATCCAACTAGAAACAATACAGCAATAGGGAGGCCCAATTCACATTCAACCAAGCCTTGGCCAACGCTTAGGTCATGTGCGACAGTTGAGTTAAAAAAAATGCACTCTTGAGATTTAAAAGAAAGAATCCCACTGTAATAGGGATTGACAACTAAAAATAAAGGGGAAAATAATTTTGGAAACAAACAAAGTGCTGAAATCATTAGGAGGAATCTCAATCAAAGTAAAAGGGAAACCCTAATCCTTTTTGCTATAAAAAGAGATCATTGGTAGAGAATATAACCATCTTCTTCCTCACGGCGCATACTGCAACACCTGTAAGTTTTTTGTACTTTTCTCTTTCCTCTCTCCAATATTCAAAAAACTTTGTGCTATATTAAACTCATCATGAGTGACTAAACACTTTTTCTTTTCCCAGTTCACAAATTTAGTGATTATGAGATCGAATTGAGTTAAGTTGATTTTGATTTTGTTTGAATGCAAATATTTATTTATTTCTCTGCGTATATATATATATATATAATATTTCCTGTTGGTAATTATTCAACAAAATCTGTTAGGCGTGTGACACAGTAGCATACAACCATCTGAAGCAGTTCAAATCCATAATTGTTTGAGCCGAAATGGTATTCAGTGGTGATTAGTTTTAAACGAAGGGAGTAGAAAATCTTGATAACTAGTTCACACAAATGAATCTGGTAACTTGAATCATGTCATTCTGGTTCTTAAGGCTGTTGAAAAATTAAACTCCAGGGCTGTTCTTGGGATTGTTTGATCAATGAGAACCAGTTAATGAACGTTTCTTGACTGGTTTAAGATTAAGGAAAGATTCGTTGTCAGAATGTTTTTGACAACCATAACTAATTTGCTGCATTTTAATAAAACTAATTTTTGCATCAATGATCAATTATATAATTAGAGCGTAGCTACTTTGTTGACTAGGAATGCTTGTATAATTAATTTGTCTACATTTACTTTCAATGTTTTCTTTTAAGTGAGAATTTAAATTCAAATAAACCTCTCTTAACATCTATTTCATTCTAAAGAATAACCCCCCACCTTTTCTACTTTAATTATGTTCAAACTAGTTATAAAAAAGAGGAAAACAATCCTCAGTTTCCTAAAGATTCAACCCTATTTGCCGCTACTACAATTTAGTATTATTGGTTAAAATAATTGGTAGATTCAGCACCCATCAAAGGCTTACATTGACTTCTTGTCTACCAAATAGAATTGAGTTTAGATTTATCTAGATTATTGATTGATCGTCTTTAGTAACTCATATCTCCTATTTTTAAGGTGTCAAATCTATAATTTTAATAAAAAGATTTAAGAATGAGAGAATTTTTACATTTTGTCTATTAGAAATTCTTGATTGATTTTTGCTAAGAGAAAACCTTAATTTATAGAGGTTTTAAGGTGTGACAAATGGTTGATTTACCCTCAAAACTTTAGATCAATTCTAATGAGAGAACAGTACTCTAGATTTTATTTAATTTTGAAGAAGAAAACAAATTTACTAAAATTTCACCAAGTTATTAACTAATACTTTTTTCCAAAATATTATATTTCTAAAAATTTGATGCTGATTTAAAATACATAAATTGTTGAGTACCCAGCTCACTAACTTGGCAATCTATAGGGACAAAATGATTTTTTAGAAGCAAAATAGGGTATCAATCCCGGAATGGTAGTGCAAAACTCGTCACGTGGGGGGCACCACATGTTGAAATGCAAGAAAGAAGGGTGTACAAGGGGAGGAAGGTTTTTTTAATCATTTAACTAAAATTTACAATTAGTTCTACTTTTTAAGCATTTCATCAAAGTTTTAGACTAAAGAAAACTTTCCAATTAGTTGATAATTTTTTAATTGTAAACGAAAAAAATAATAATAAACTAAATCTAATTTTCATAATGTGTATTACTCAGTTCGAATTGCTTATGTTCATTTCAAACTGAAATGAACTCAATAATCCTCGAGTTGTTGTTGGATTAATAGAGTATGAGACCAATCATGATACCCACTAATTAACATATTTCTTTTAAATATATATAAAATATATACTATACATCTAACATATGTTATATATTTTTAACTAAACTAAATTACTTAGGTATATATGTAATATGAGTACATAATATAATACATATATAATTTTTATAAAAACAAAAAAAAACTTAGTCATAGTATCCAAATCGAAGTGATTCTTAATAGTTCGATCCTCATAAGGGACCATGTAACCATTTTGATTTTTGTCCAATTTAGGACCATTCAATATAACAACTTTAAAGTGTGCTGGGACTAAAAACTATATATATATATATATTAAAAGCCTCAATATGGCATTAAAATGGCTAAAGAGTAAGACGTGACAGACGCATAAGGACACACCAAAGACAACCAACTAAATATATAGCATTATTTCATCACACTTATAATCCACCATGAAGACGAAGGACAGGGTGCAGAGTTGATTCCTTTTGAATGTTGTAGTTTGTATACCACCATGGAGTCAAGGCACCAAGTGTAGGATTGACTCTTTTTAGATGTTGTAGTCAACAAGAGTTCTTCCATCTTGAAGTTGCTTACTAAGAAATGTTAATCTTTATTTATCTTATGGGATTCCCTCCTTTCCTTGAATCTTGGCCTTGACATTATCAATGGTATTAGAACTTTCAACTTCTAAAGTAATGGTCTTTCTAGTGAGAATCTTCACAAAAATTTGTATCCCTCCTCTAAGACATGTTAAAATTAGTTAGTTTTCTTTATGTACAATCATAAATTTTTTGTTACTAAAAAAATTATAAATGAACAGTATGAAAAAATTAAAATAAAATAATGTTAAATTAAATAGTTATTAAATATAATAAATGTGGTGGTTATGAGGAAGGAAATTAATAGGTGGTTATCATCACCTATATATAGGTCATGTATTGTTATGTACTAGCATTCCTTTTGGGTTGAATAAAAAATTTATATTCTTTGCTCTAAACATATCTTTCCAGTTAAACAAGTCTTCATTTACTTCCAACAACTGGTATTTGAGTCAGGTTCGAGTATAGACGTTAGCAAAGTAGTGAATTTGTATTCGTGAAAGAAGAAGCATTTTGACTTGATGGCTTCAAGTGTTGGTGCAAGTTATTAAGATTTTATTATGTATTTAAGAGTCATTAATTGTGGGTTAGTGGTGGTTTAATATAGTAGTTATGGAGTAGTAGAGTAGTGGTATTTGAATCATGGAGTAGTGGTCTCTTAATTTCAAGAATTATAAATTAGTGAATTAGTAGTTTTCTTAGTGGGTCAGTGATTATTTATTTTTTGTAATGTTTGTTTATTTTTATCCTATTTAAGCTAATTGATTTCATCAGTAAAAATTACTTGAGTTTAGTTTAATTCTTCTATACATACAATTTGTATTATTCTATTTCTACATCTGGTATTAGAGTCAAAAAAAGAAAAAAAATAGTAGTTTTTTTTATTCTGCAGTAGCAGTAGGCATCCATGGCATCGGAGAATAGGTATGTGCAACCTATAATTCCTTATTTTGATTGTCATTATGATCATTAGAGCATGTTGATGGAGAATTTTCTTCGATCCAAATAATAGTAGAGTGTTGTGGAAACATGAGTGCGTGAACCAACCTTTCGAGTAATGTTGACGGAAGCTCAACATAAGTGAATAAAAGAATAAAAATTGAAGGATCTCAAGGAAAAAAATTATCTGTTTTAAGCAATTGATTGTGTCATTTTGGAGATAATTCTTCAAAAAGATACCTGCAAACATATTTAGGATTTTATGAAGACAAAATATCAAGATACAATAAGGGTAAGAGAGCAGCAGCTTCAAGCTGCCCTTTGTAAAGAATTTAAAATTCTTCACATGAAGCACAAAGAGTCTGTTGATGAGTATTTCTCAAGAACATTGAGTATAGTAAACAAGATACGTACTCATGGTGAAAAAATAGAAGATGTCACTATGGTGGAGAAGATTCTTAGACCAATGGCTCAAAAATTCTCTTATGTTGTATGCTCTATTGAGGAGTCAAAAGACCTTGATGCACTTTCAATTGATGAATTGCAAAGTTCATTATTATTACATGAGCAGAGAATGATAATAACTCCAAGCAAAGAGCAAGCCTTGAAGGCTTCAACTCATGGTGAATTTTTTATAGGGAGAGGATCAAGTGGCCATGGTCGTGGATGAGGAAGAGGTAGATGTTCTAACTCATTAGAATCTTGAAATAGAGATAAAGAAAATGATCACCGCAATGAAATAAAATTTAATAAGTCCAATACTAAGTGTTATCACTATCACAAATTGGTTCATACAAGTCTGAATGCACCGCAAGCTTACGTTTTAATAAAGAGGAGCAATATAACTTTATAGAGCAAAAAGAATAAAAAAAACTCTTGATGGCTTTTCACATCAAGGAGGACAAATATGAACCAGATATATGGTATTTGGATACAGGATGAGCAATTATATATGCGGCAGTAAACATTTTTCTCTCACTTAAATGAAGATTTTCATACTAATGTGAGTTTTGGTGTTCATTCCAAAGTCAGTGTTATGGGAAAATGTGATGTTCAAATCAAGACTAAAAAAACAATATTAAGAATATATGAAATGTCTTTTATATTCATAACTTAAAAAATAATTTGCTAAGTGTGAGACAACTGCAAGAAAAAGGTTATAAGGTTACAATCAAAAGAGGAGCTTGTGAAGTCTACGATTCTAAAAGGGGTTTAATTACTCATGTCAAGATGACACCAAACGGTTATTTCCTCTACGAATCTAGACTATTTAGACTTGCCTTATGACCAAGATGAACGATCAAACATAGATGTGATATTTTCATTATTATTATCTAAACTTCAATGGATTGAAGACTCTTTCTAAAAAAAAAACATGGTGATTGACCTACCTCAAATTGTTCCCACTTCTAAAATATGTGAAGAATGTATTGTTAGCAAACAACATCGAGAGCAATTTCCAAAAAGACAAGCACAGAGAGCTCAAAAATCACTTGAGCTGATTCACTTTAACATTTGTAATCCCATTAACCATGTATTAAATGACAAAAAGAAATATTTTATTTCTTTTATTGATAATTATTGTTGAAAGACATGAGTCTATTGCTTGCAGAAAAAATATGAAGCTTTGATGGCATTTAAGAGTTTTACAGTTCAAGTGGAGAATGAAGATGTGAGAATTATTAAAATACTCTGCACTAACCGTAGTGGTGAATACACATCCCATGAATTCTCAAAATTTTGCGATGAGCAAGGAATTCAGAAACAAGTGACAACAAAGCCTATACACCCCAACAAAACTGTGTAGTAGAAAGGAAAAATCAAACCATCTTAAACATGGTTAGAAGCATGATCACAAAAAAGAGTTCCAAAGCAATTCTGCCTAGAAGTAGTAAATTGGAGTGTTCATATTTTCAATAGGTGCCCCATATTTGTTGTTCAAAATATGACACTTGAAGAAGTTTGGAGTGGATATTGATCAACTGTTGATTATTTTTAGATTTTTGGGTGCATTGCATAAGCACATATTCCATTTAAGAAGGAAAAAAACTAGATGAAAAATGTATCTTTCTTACAATCAAAATCTTACAAATTGTTCAATTTTATCACAGCTAAAACTATTATTAGCCGAGATGTTATTTTCAATGAAGAAATACATAAAACTGGACTGGAAAAGATGTAGATCAACAATAAATAGATATAGGGAATTTAGAATTTGAATCTAAATAATTTCAAAACACTCATATCAAATCATTGAGATTTAGTTTGAATCAGAAGCGTACCTAAATCTATGATAGAAGAGAGCAACACGTCTTACGATTAATATTCCAAATTATCACGTAGTCCTTTGGATTTTTTTCACTTTTTCTATTTCTAATGATGGGATGTCATGATAGCAAAATCCTACGTGTGTAATTTGGGGACTATAACTGTATATTTATAACCTTAATTTTCATCATTTCTAATTTAACCTGTCACAAAATTAAAAATAACACTTTGGTCTCTACACGAAAAAAATCACACTTTAATTTGATGCATTAAAATCCAATATACCTTTAACCTTATCGAATCACTTTAAACGAGTCCAACTAATTTGATAGCCTTTTATGCACAATAATTTACATAGAAGCCCACATGGTAAAATTAAAACCCAACAATCTCTCACTTGGGTTATATGTGTCACCTTATAATTGTGCATTAAACAACTTTATCAGTACTTATAATTTTGTTATCATTACTGAATGCATACCTAAACAATCTGGTCCATCAATCATATCTACATTTTTTGTAACTAAACCCGTCAACTATCACATATATCAATATAACCGAATGACATTGATCAAACATAGATGTGTAACATGGAAACTACATACAATGTGATCCGAGCATGCCTCTTTCAATTCTGGTTCTATCTTAAAGCTTAGTGAAATCAACTTTAAGCAAGTTCATAGACAAAATAAATCAAAGTCTTTATAACTAAAATATAATAACTATATATACATAAACTATATCCAAAGTTTACCAAAAGACATGTCTAAATCAGGAAAAAGTACAAAACTCCTACTGAAACTATTTATCATCTAGAGATACAACTTCCATATAAATAATGTGCTTGTGAAATACCTTAGGTAGTAATCCCTTAGTGAGCGGATCCACAACCATGGAGTTTATTCTGATGTGCTCTATCAATATCTGTCTACTCTGAACTCTTTCTTTAACAACTAAGAACTTGATGTCTATTTGCTTTGACTTTGTCAAACTCCTATTTTTATTAGAATACATAACTGCAAACTTATTGTCACAAAATAACTTGATTCGTCTTTCAATGCCATCTACAATATGCAACTCAGTGATAAAATTTTGCAAGCATATTATATGATTGGATGCCTCATAACATGCTATGAATTCTGCTGCCATGGGGGAAGAAACTATGAGTGTTTACTTAGCACTCTTCTAGAAAATAACTTCCCCAGCAAATAAGTAGATATAGCCTAATGTTGATCTCCTACTATTTTGGCATTTGACAAAATTAGAATCAAAATAACTAATGATTTCTAACTGATCCGATCTCTTATTCGTGAGTATGTAATCTTTCATTCTCTATAAATATTGCATGGCTCGTTTGGTTACTTTCTAATAATCTATTCCTGTATTGTTCAAATATCTCCCTAGTATTCCAACAATGTAGCAATATCTGAACGCGCACAAACCTGAGCATACAAAAGACTCCCTACAGTTGAAGCATGAAGAATCTTTTGCATTTCTTTACTTTCAAAGTCATTATTGAGGCATTAACTTAAACTAAACTACCTCCCTTAGACACTAGGGTGTCATTTGATTTATAATCCTACATGCCAAATCTCTTAAGAATCTTTTTGATATAGCTCTTTTGTGATAATTCAAGAGTACTCAGAGGGTGATCCCAATATATCTTAATCCCTAAAACAAAAGAGGTGTCTTTAAGATCTTTTGTTTAAATTTTTTTTATAAAAAACTCTTGATTTCATGCAATAAGTTTATATCATTATTGACAAGCAGTATGTCATCAATATATAAAACTAAAAAAATGTATTTACTCCCATTAAACTTATGGTATACACAATCATCCATTACATTCATCTAAAATCAAACGAGATGATAACTTGATGGAATTTATGATACCATTGACGAGAATCCTACTTGAGTCCATAGATGAATTTCTTTAATTTGTAAACTATTTACTTTGCCTAACTCAATACAAAGTTTTCTGGTTGCACTATAAAAATTATGTCATCAATGTCATCATTGAGAAACACGGTCTTAATATCCATCTGAAGCAACTCAACAATTAAAATGCGACACTAAAACTATTATAGTCTTGAAAGAGTCTATCGATGAAATTAGAGAAAATGTCTCTTTATAATTGATACCTTCTTTTTATGTGAATCCCTTAGTGATAAAATGTGCCTTGCAACTCTCATCATCGAATTTCGAGTCTCTCTTGGTCTTAAATATCCATTTGCAACCAATTGGTCTCGCACCTTCAGGAAAGAGACAAGATTTCATACGTCATTGTCCTTCATAGACTTGATCTTTTCATTCATGACATCAATCCACTTTTGAAAGTTAGAATTTTGATGACTTGATGGAAGTTGATTAAATTATTTTCCACCATTCCAATGTCAACCTCTGATAATGTATAAAAATAACGTCCTTGTCATCTACTTTTGTGCGTTTAAATTAAATTGTGTTATTTAATTAAGTTATTTTGTCTATTTTGATGCAGGATAAGACATGAAGCTTAAATTCTGAAAAAAAAAAGAACTGGAAAACAATTATTTTTCATGGTCTAAGCCTTGGTCAAGGCTTAAACCCTACAACAATAGTAAACTTTGGCCCACACACTCAAGCCTTGCCCAGGTCTTACATCTTAGTAGTAATGGATAAGCACAACCAACCCTTGGGTACAGCTTGTAGCTAAGGCAACAAAATGGAACCAGGATTATATTCAACTAAGCCTTAACCAAGGTTAAGGCAACATATAAGTTCACAGGCCCCGCGCATACCCAAAATAAGCCATGCCCAAGGCTTGTGTCACGATCAATAGATTATTTGAAGAAAAAGGGATGCATTTTTTAATATGAGAAAATCATATCCCAACCAAAATTTAAGGGCTAAAAATGAAGAGAAGATTATTTCAGAAGTTGAGGATAAGCTGAAATCTTTGGGGAAAGATCTCAATAAAGAAAAGAAAAAAACCCTAGCCTCCTTGGATTATAAAATATAGGGCTGCCAAGCAAAAAACATCATCTCCTCTTCATCTTGTGGCCGTTCACAGTAGCATCTACTGCCGCTGCATCTTCTCTTTATCTTCTTTCTTTTTTTTATTTTCAAGAAATTTGTTTGTGTTAAAAGATCACCATGAGTGGCTAATTTGCTTTATTTTCTTAGTTGACAGATTTAGCAAACTCTAGCGATGTGTTGTGAGATCAAACTGAGTAATCTAAAGGTTTATTTTGATTCTGGTATTTATTTACTTTATGCACATACACATATTTGCTATGTTTGAATTGGTTTGAATAGACCCTATCAGATGCGAGACGAAATAGCAAGTAGCTAACCAAACTACTCAAATCCATAATATTTTGAGTGGTTTCGGCACTTAGTGGCAATCAATGCAACACTAAGAAGGTAAGTAATCTGGTTGACCGGTTCATGTGGATGAATCCGCCAACCTGAACTAGGTTCTTTTAACTCTCAAGGCCGCTAGTAAGTTAAATCTTATGAACATTCCTCTAACTGTTTATTTAGCAAAGAGTAAGTTAATGAATGTTTCTTGGGTGGTTTAAGAATAAAGATTAGTTTACAAAACATTTCCAGCAACTATAACTAGTTTGTTATATTTTTAAATAAAATTAATACTTGCTTCTATGATCAACTATTTAACTAGAGCTTAGCTATTTTGTTAACTAGGAATCTTTCTTATAATTGATCTATTTTCCAACTTGCAGAAAGAAGTTTTGTTAATTACTTTGTTATATTCTTATTTTATATTTTTCCTTTTAAGATTAATATTTAATCCTCCAAAAACCGCCCATCATTACTTTTCATTTGTTGGTTCAGGAAAATAGTTAGTTTTCTATTTTTTTTGGATTTGGCCCTACTTACCACTATTATAAATTTATTTTATTGGATAATCAAGATTTTATTTTTGGTGGATTCGACACTCATCGACCTCATGTTCTTGGAGAAATATAATATAATATCTGAATTTGTACTTTTTCTCTCTCTAGTAGATCTTCTTAATGACATTAGTTTTTGAGGTTGTAGAGTTTGTTCTTCTGGAACAACTTCTTGAGCATGCACGGGAGGTACTATAACTTTTTCTAAATCTAGAATTGCTTCTTGAGCAAGAGTTTCATCCTAATTATTATCAGTAGCAATTGAGGGAATATCAATGTATTCCTCTTCAAAGACAAGGTCCGAAACTCTCTCCCCCCTCGCAAACTCAATATCCTTAAAGAATCGGGCATTTTTTGTTTCAAAAATTAACGTAGTCGTGGAATCATAAAATCTATAATCCCTTGATCTTTCAGAAAATTCAACAAAATAGTAACTAACAGTTCTTGAGTATAGTTTCTTTTCATTCGGCCCATAAGGACTTGTTTCAGCTGGACATCTTCAAATGTGTAAATATTTTAAACTAAGCTTTGTGCTCGTCTAAAGCTCATATGGAGTGTTTGTAGTCACTTTAGTTGGAACTTTGTTGAGACATATATGTTGTGGTCTTTAATGTTTCTCCCCAGAGAGATTCAGGCAAGATAGAATGATTAATCATGCTCACCACCATATTTTTAAATGTTATGTTTCAGCTTTTAGCAATACCATTCATATTAGGTGAACCGACATAGTGTACTATGGGATGATACTACATCTCTCTAGTAATTTAGCAAATAGTCATGGATGTTGTTCCCTTCATCCGTCATATCTACCATAATATTCACCATGGTCAGATCTGACACCTTTAATCTTTTTGTTGAGTTAGTTCTCAACTTCATATTTATAATTTTTGATCACATCCAGTGACCGTGATTTCTCATGAATTAGATAGAGGTAGTCATATAGAGAAAAGTCATCTATGAACGTTATAAAATATTATTAACCATTCCAAAAAGTTGTAAGAAACGGTCTACAAATGTTTGTATGTATAAGTTTTAATATGTCCGTAGTCATGTTGGCACCCAATCTCCTGATGTTTATATGTTTTCTTTTTATGCAATTAACACACATGTCAAAATTTGCAAAATCAAGGCAATCAATAATTTCATCCAACACAAGTCTCTCAATTATCCTTTTAGAGATATGACATGATCTCTTGTGTCATAATGAGGTGGAATTCTCTCTAGTCAATTTACGTTGTACATCTTGTGTACTCACATGGAAGGATCCATCAAAATAAAATAACTATATTAAGCAAATATAGATTATTGTAACATGATAAAAAACCAGTACCAACCAATTTTGAATCATAAAAAATACTAAATTTTCAATTTCTAAAAGAACAACAATAACCAAATTTATCCAATACAAAAACAGAAATTAAATTTTATCTAAATGATGATACAATAAACTCTCATTCAAATCTAAATAAAAACTAGTTTTCAACAATAATCTAAAAGTTCAAATCGCCTCAACTTCTACTAACTTATCATCGCCAACATAGATGTATCTGACATCATCACTTGATTTTCAATAACTTAGGCAACCCTGCATAGACACACTGATGTGAGTTGTTGTACCATAATTTATCCACCACGTATGTCTAGGCACCAAAATTAAATTAACCTCATAACAAACAAAGCTAAGAACTATACCTTTATTTATACGACATGTGTAATAGTAGGTGTTTTACTTCTTCTGATGACATGCAGCTCCACAGAAAAACTGATGATTCATATTTTGTTCCTTTTGCTATTTTTTTGTGATGTTTGAACTACAATATCTTTATCGTTCTTTCTTTTCTCATTCCTCTTATCCTTATAGATAATGGCTAAGTGAACACTTTCTGCTTTCTCGTGCTTCAACCTCTCCTCTTCTTGGACAGAGTGTTAGATGAGCTCATTAAAGGACCAAGAGTCTTTTTTACAATTGTAGCTCACCTTGAATTGATTAAACTGTGTTTGAAGAGATATTAGAACCAAGTGCATTAACAAGTTTTCAGATAATTCTAACTTGAGTGCCTTCAGTTTTGAAGCAATGTGAGACATTTCGATATTGTACTCCCTAATGTCTCATTTCCTTTTATACCTCATCAAGATAAGGTTTGCTAAGAGTGTACTAGTTCTAGGCTTCTCATTCTTAGCAAATTATTTCTCTAAATCCTTAAGAAAACCCTTAACTGTAGTTATCTTACAAGACATAATGTCCCGAAAATTTTCTGGAATTGCACGTCTTATAATCATCAGACTTAAACGGTTTGATCATTCCCACCTTTCCATCTCCCTCTTGGCATTAGAGATACTCTCATAAGTGAGTTCAGCTGGTTTATCGACCTGTAAAACAAGGTCTAGATCCATGACTTCGAGAATAATTAAAATATTCTCTTGCAATGCCTTAAAATTTTTGCCATTTAGCATAGGGATTGAATTCACATTTGTAGATATATTTCTAGCAAAACCAAAAACTAAACACATAACAAATAACTAACAAAACAAACATAACTCACATAAGTCTTTAAATAAGAAATAATAATAATAAATTAAAATAAAGGTAAATCTCATTCAAGATACCGAACACTCCATTAACTCTCTATCTTTGGAAAAAATATTAACTTATAAGTGATATCTTGGCATAGTAATCAAATATAGATAATAAGAACATATCAAACAATAAACATTATTTTGGGTCGATTTATCATTAACATGTAGAACAGCTGTCATATATTCATTACAATAGGTATGAATGCAATCATATTAAACATTAACATTTCTTTGAGCCAATTGATATTCACGTAAATTATACTCATACAACCATTTATATTCTAAAATAAATTAATTTTCCATAAGAGAGGTTACTTTATTTACATGTTTTGTCAATTGATTCATTTTAAGAAATGTATACAAATACACCAATATTCAAATTCAAATTATACCAAATTATTCTCTTAAAGGACTGTTTTCTGTTTTTTTTCCTTCAACAGTTGACTGTTGATCAGTCAAAGTCAACATTTAATTGTTGATCGATCAAAAGTTAAATCTGAGACCCTGGGACCGGGTTGAGTTTGAATAGAATCGAATTCGATTCAGACCCGAGCCCAAGCCTTACCCGATCTGTCCTTCAGCCCATTTGTATTTGGGCTTTCACCTTTTTTTATTTACTGTGAGCCTTAGCCCACTACCCAAAAGCAACAAGGCCCATAGGTTAATTAGGCGCACAACTCGCAGCCTCTATCTATAAGAAAATCCTAATTTTTTTCTTCTTCTTCCTCGTGTGTGCTGAAGGAGGGGACCATTCAGTTGTCGTGCTGCCAGCCCTTCCATGGGCCATTCCCAATCTCATGGCCAAACGACCGCAGTCTCCTAGCCGGCACAATGACCTTTGGCTACCACTTAACAAGATTTTGCCTCATTTTTCCCTTTGTTTCTTATTCGACAACCTTTGGCTGCAATAACTCCACCGGTGTGGGTGTGAGGTTGCACCTCACTGTCCTGATTAGCCTAAAGTTGTGTAGCCAAATGGATGTGTAGCTGTGTAGCTAAAACAAAAAAAATTAATTTCGGTTTCCTTTTTATTTAATTAATCTAAAAATAATTCCAAAAAACAAAAAAATTACATAAATTCTAATGATTTAATATGAGATGGCTGTGATACCATTTGTAGGGAATTTAGAATTTGAATCTAAATAATTCTAAAACACTCATATTAAATTATCAAAATTTAGTTTGAATCAAAAGTGTACCTAAATCCATGATGGAAAAGAATAATACGTCTTGCGGTTGATAGTCTAAATTAGCACTTAATCATTTAAAGTTCTCTTACTCTCTCTATTTTTGATGATATGATATTAGGATAGAAAAATCTTATGTATAATTTGAGGACCATAATCGCATAGATGTAAGAGTCATTGAATTGGTATATTGTAAAAGTGAAACCGAATTACGGGTATTCTAACTAAGTCTCACAAGTTAGTTGCATTTGTGAAGCTGCATACTCTACTTGGTATTTGTTTATTTTCTAATTTTAACTGATTGTATAACATTCAGTTTAAGGGAGAAAATATTAAGATTTTATTATGTGTTTAAGAGTCATTAGTTATGGGTTAGTGGTGGTTTAATTTAGCATTTATGGATTAGTAGAGTAGTAGTGTTTTAATCATGAAGTAGTAGTCCCTTAATTTTAGCAATTATAAATTGGTGGGTTAGTGGTTCTTAGTACGTTAGTGACTATTTATTTTTTATAACATTTGTTTATTTTTATCCTATTTAAGCTAACTGATTTCATTAGTAAAAATTAATTAAATTAAGTTCAATTCTTCTATACATACAGTTTGTATTGCTCTATTTCTACATGGGTATGGCGAAGTCGATGGTTCCCGTATCTTTGGAAGAAAATTATGATGTGTGGAAGATCAAGATTTGAATGTTCTTACTATTGCAAGGATTGTGGAATATAGTTGAGAATGGTTATTTTCAATTTATTAATAGGCAACAACTAACACTAATAAAATCAAATAAGTTGGAGGAAGATGAAATGAAAGATGTTAAAACCATGCTTCTCATATAATAGAGTGTTGCAAAGAGTTTGTTCTCTCAAATAATTGGTGCAACTAAATCGAAAAAAGTGTGAGATATATTGCAAGCAGAGTTATAGGGATCTGCAAAAGTTAATTTCGTGAAGTTACAGACCTTGGAAAGACATTTTTAAATTTTAAAAATGAAGGAGTCGTAGAAAATAAAGGAGTATTTCTTGGAAGTGATCGAAATAGTGAACCAGATGCAGAATTATGGTGAAGATATCATTGATAAAAAGGTAATGGAAAAATTTTTAGTTAATTTGCTTGAAAATTATGATTATATTGTTGCAAAAATTGAAGAGAATGGCTTATCCACTCTTATAATTCAAAAATTAATGAGTCACATAAAACACAGAAATTACAAAATGGAAGTTGCTCATTCGAAAGTGCTTTTAGCAAGAGTTTCACAACTCAAACGTCCTTGGTAAATCAAAGAAATTTTCAGCGAAAAAGTGGACAAGATGTGCAAAAGCAACAAAACCAAACTAAAAAAAATCAAGTTCGAGTTCAAATATATGGTGTGACGTATGTAAGAAATTAAATCATAGTACATCGAAGTGTTTGTTGAAGAAACGCTACAATAAATGCAAGCAGCATAGTCAAATTGCAAAATGCTATAAAAGTCAAGTTCGTGATCATGCAAATTTCATATAAGAAAAGGAGAATCCAAAAAAATCTTATTTACATGTCACATTGCAATAGAAGAAAATAATGATATTTGGCACCTGGATAATAACTGCACAAACCACATAACAGGTAACAAAAAATTATTCCAAGATATAGATGTGTCTTATAAGATTAAGGTACAAATGGGAACTGGTCATCTCATTCAAGCTAAAAGCAAAGATAATATTATTGTGTGAACTAAGATGGGATCTAAATTTCTTCAAAATGTGCTATTACTTCTTGATTTAAAGCAGAGCTAAGTATCAGAAAACTTCTACAAAATGGTTAAACATTATTTTGAAAAATGAAGTTTTAAATTTTCAATCAAAGAAACAACAATCATTTGCTAGCCAATGTTGATATGGGGAGGTCTTGAAATTTTTTTCTGCAAATAAAGTATGCTTCAAAAGTCGTACTACGAACTAAGGTAGTAGACAACTTAGATTTATGGCACAAAAGGTACAACCATCTCAATTATAATACTTTAAAGCTGCCTAAAGTTAAAAATATGGTTCAAGGCCTACCATTTATCAACACAAGTTCAAGCACTTGTGAATGGTGCATCTTTGGCAAGTAGCATCGCATCTTGTCCATATGGAGGATTTTGGCGAGCACGTACACATCTTGAGCTGGTTCATACCAACATATGCAGAAAGATAAAAACACCATCACAAGGCCAAAATTGGTACTTTCTAATTTTTGTTGATGACTATACAAGAATGACATGGATGTATTTTTTAAACGAGAATGCAAAGGCATTTGAAGTGTTCAAGAAATTTAGAGATATGGTGGAAATTCAAAGTGATTGTAAAATTAAAGTTTGACGAAGTGATTGAAACGATGAATTTACCTCGAATGACTTTGACCATTTTTAAGAAGAGCATGGTATTTGAACTCCAATTAAAGCATAGAGCGATGTCAAGCCAGTGATTAGTCACATGAAGATTTTTGATTGTATGTATTATGCTCATGTACCAATCAAGAATATATTAAAGTTTGATAACAAAAGTAAAAGATGTATTTTTGCTGGCTATGCTAATAGTACAAAAGGTACATGTTGTACAAATTGGAGAAGAAAAAACTGGTGATCAACAAAGATGTTATGTTCGATGAGAATACTTTTTAGAATTGGGAAGAATAGAAGGCTTAAGAAAAGCAGTCATCACCAACTATCATCATTAGGTCAACCAAATACTCAGATGATCGAGCCACATGATCAAGATAGCACTCCAAGACAAGGTGAATCTAGTTTAAGCTCAACTTATAGTCCATGTTCAAGCCCGAGTTCTAGCATAAATATAAGAAAAGAGTCAACTACTCTAGAGTCAGCTCCAAGACGAGTAAAAAATCTAATAAAAATTTATTAGTCATATAATTTCTGGCTAGTTAAGCCACAAAGCTTTAAAGAAGCTCATAAATAACATAATTGGGTAAAAGCCATAGAAGATGAAATCTACATAATAGAAAAAAATAATACTTGGGAGCTAATAGATCGACTAGAAGATCGTGAAATAATTGACGTTAAATAGATTTACAAAATAAAACTGAATTCAAACTGCTCAATTCATAAGTATAAAACAAGACTCGTGGTGAAAGACTTTAAGCAAAAATATAGTATAAACTACTATGAGACATATGCTCCTATAAGAAAACTAGAGACAATTAGAATTGTTATAGCTCTAACAACTCAAAAAGTGGCAATTGTATCAACTTGATGTCAAATCAACCTTATTGAATGGTTATCTTGACAAAAATTAAATGTCAAGTAGGCAGAAGGATTTCTACTTGAAGGAGGAGAGAACAAAGTATACAAGCTAAAGAAGACATTATATGGTCTGAAACAAACACCAATGGTATGGTATATTGAGACAAACAAGTACTTCACGAAGAAAGAACTTTAGAAAAGCAAGAGTGAGCCTATTTTATATGTCAAGAAGAGAGGTACTTATATTCTAATTGTCTTATTATAAGGAAAACTCCTCGATTTTCGAGTGGGTGAGCGACTAGACCAAGCTCGCGCGGTCAGCCAGACATCGACTGCCCCCCCCCCCACCCCTTTTCGTCGTCCTACAGCCAAAATAATCACAGAAAAAGCTTACCTGCATCGGTGTGGTGTGATTTAGCCTTGGATTCGACTCCGAGGGTGGTCTTCTCGGTTCCCTACGACACTCCTTTCTTGCTTCAAATTTTAGACGACGGATTTCATACCTACATACCAGTTAATGTGAAATAGGAAAAGGGATTTTTAAAAAATAGAGATGAAAAGAATGAAAAGGATGAAACTCACCTTATTCTGCTTCGGATTCTACCATCACACGGTGCTCCTCGGGCGCAATTTCCCTTCCTTCCTCTTCCCTTTTTCTTCTCCCTCTGCAATACCTCCTCCTCTCTTCTTCGGCCATGTTTCCTTCTCCTTCTCAGCACGAGTCCTCCTCAATCTCGGCCTCCTCTCTCACCCAATCGACTCCTCTCCTCCTCTTTCACCTGATCGGCTCCTCTCATTCTCTCTCTTATTTTTGGCTTCTCTTCTCAAAATGAAGAAAGAAACCCTAATTGTTTCCTTAAATACCCACCCTCTTGGTCATTGGATCTTGCAAGGCTCGATCTGGGCCATTTAAATTGAATAGAATCTCAGGTGTTGGATCCCTCAAACGGTTCAATCAGGATTGTCCATCTCCTGATTTCTTTTGGCTCCCTTCTACTTCTATTTAATTATGCTTTTATCCCTTTTTTCTTATCTGTTTCCATTTAGGTTCTTAAAATTTATAAAAACCTCCTAATTTTTAAAATTCCTTTCGTTTAGACCTTAAATCCTAACTTAATTATTTGTTTGCATCTTTTTAATTTATTTTGGGTCCAGATGTTACAAGTAGAATATTCAACAATGATCATTGATCATAATTTACGAGATTTCAAGAATATTTAAATATTCACCAAATATACATTATTCACTAAATATTCTATAGGGTAATGTGTATATGATCTGATAGGCCCCCTCAAGATGGTGCTCTAATGGATACATTAATCTTGAGACACATGTCCTAAAGCCGATAATGAGAGAGCGGTTTGGTTAACGCATCGGTCAATTGATTTGTGGATGAAACATGAGATACCCGAAAGCTGCCATTTTGCACTAATTCTTGAACAAGTGATAGTGTAGAATGAGATGCTTCATATAGGAATGGAATACCCTAGCGCATAGATATGTTGCACCAATGTTTTCACTATAAAGCATCAGTGGGGAACTGACTGAAGCATCAAGTTCGCTAAGAATGGAGCATATCCACTGCAATCCTGCAGTACCATAAGTAATTGTTCGATACTCAAGTTCGATGGAGGAGTGGGCAATAAAATATTGCTTCTTGGAGCTCTAAGAGACAAGATTAGGACCAAGGAAGACAACATAGGTAGAGATACAATCACCTAGATCACCCGACCAAGCTGTATCACAGACGGCATGAAGTGATAACGAGTTGTGTTATTACAGGTGAATGGCATATGATTTTGTGCCATTGAGATACCAAAGGAGATGTTTAACAGCACCCTAGTGATGAGACATCATATCATACATGAACTGTGATAGTTTGTTGATAGCAAATGCAACGGTAAGGCAACTTATGAGGAGGTATTGCAGGTTGTCAATGGTCTCATGAAAAATCATCGCATCAACAGATGGAGAACCATCATCAAGTTGTATGGAAGATGAGGTTGTTAGTGGTGTGTGAACTAGTTTGGAATTATCCATATTGTGTTTGGAAAGGATATCTAGGAGATATTTCTGTTGAGTTAGTTGTAGGCCCACTGGACAAGGGACAACCTCAATACCAAAAAATAGGATAAGGCACACAAATCCTTGATTGAAAAATGAGACCCCAACTAATCAAGAAAACTTTAAACGACCACATTGTCACTGCCTGTAGGCATAAGATCATCAACATACACCAAGAGATATAAAACACTCTCATTATTGCGATAAATGAATAGGGAGGCATTTAACTTAGAATTTGTAAAGCCAACCAGAAGAAAAAAGTAAGTCATTCATTGTACCAATCCTGATGAGCCTATGTAAGACCATAGATGGCTTTGTTGAGCTTACACACATCAGTGACGAGATTAGAGTCAATAAATCCTGGTGATTGAGACACATAAACATCTTTATCTAACCTACCTTGAAGAAAGGCGTTGTTCACATCCAGCTGACAGAGAAACCAACTGTGTAAGATGACTAGTGAGAGAATAACACAAATGGTAGTGGGTTTTTCCACGGGACTAAAAGTGTCATGATAATCAAATCTAGGACATTGATGAAAGCTCGTTGCTACAAGTCTAGCCTTGTTGCAATCAATGGTGCCATCGAGTCTTTTTTTTTTTTAAGATAAGAAACCCATTTAAAACCAACTATATTCTGAGAATAATCAGAAGGGACCAAGTCCTAGGTAAGATTATGAACAAGTGCATCAAGCTCTTCAGACATGACTACATGCCAACAGGGATCTTTCAAAGCCTGAGTGTGAGACCATGCTCAAAATCAACCTGTGAGGTAGTAACATGAAAGTTCTACTTCGTATTTAGTTTGAAGATGAGATTTTTGGATCACGTTACCATTGGGTGATTGGATGTCACAAGTGGTCGAGCAGGTAAATCACTGCAGGACAGAATTTAGATGTGTATCAATAGGAGAGGAGCAAATAAACGACTTGCTAAGGGAAGGGATTATGCAGGTGGTGTGGAGAAGTCAGGGCAAATATACTATATGGGAAACTAGTTGGTGTATGTGGTGAGATGAGTTGAGCAAAAGGTGGTGGTTCAGGAACTAGCAATAGATGATCCCGCAAAAAGGTCCCCAAGGCCATCTCAAACAGTCTCATTTTTTATAATCCACTGTGTGTGTCAACATCCACACTAGCTAAAGAAGATGATTTAAATGGAAATTCAGACTCAACAAACACAACATGACGAGAGATGTTGTAGATTTTTTTAGATAAGCAATCATAGCACATGAAGGCACTTTGAGTGAGGGAATAGCAAAGAAATACACAAGGGCAAGAACGAGACTCTAACTTGTTAGATGTGTAAAGTCGCAACCAAGGACAACAAAGACATTCGAGCACCCGAAGTTTTAAATAATTAGGAAGGGTTTGAAAGAGACATTCAAATGATGATTTCAAGGTTAGATTTTGTTTAAGCATACGATTAGTGGGATATACAATGGAAGCAAAGGCAAAAGTAAAGCCAAAATAAGGTGGGAATGGAGGCCATGTTTGCATTCTGAAAACCATTATGTTCGGGTGTGTGAGGTGGAGTGGTCAAATGGGAAATACCATGAGTTCAAAGCAATGTTTTGATAGCCATATATTCCCCATCATTGTCATATAGAGAGTGACGATAGATCGGGTGAATTGTTTTACAACAAAAGATTTGATGCATTTGAACACATAAAGGACATCAAATTTATGTTTGAGTGGGTAGAACCTTATATATTTAGAGTAATGATCAACAAAGATTACATAATATTTATAGCCATCACATGATAAAATCGGAGAAGTCCATACATTAGAGAACACAAACTCAAGAGGAGAATTAGATGTAAGTGAGGAATTATGAAAGGGTAATTTATGACTTTTATTGTAGAGAGACGAATTAAAATAAAAATTAGTTAACTAACTAGATGAAAATGGTACAAACAGAGGCGATGATAAATGATGCATGATTCTACTAGACGGATGACATAAGTAACTATGCCAT
Source organism: Carica papaya (assembly GCF_054855325.1). Taxonomy (NCBI): domain Eukaryota; kingdom Viridiplantae; phylum Streptophyta; class Magnoliopsida; order Brassicales; family Caricaceae; genus Carica; species Carica papaya. Next base: position 14,185,950 of record NC_142312.1, on the reverse strand, counting down.
AAAGGAAAGGACTCATACGATACGGAAAAGGCTAGTGGTGATGTCGACATACTCAAAGATGGAGACCATGTGTAAATATTGCCTTCAAGTGGGCCACGATGGAGGATGGATAATGTAAATAACCATTTGTTCTTTTTTTTTACAATTCTTATTTCTTTTTTGTTAATCTTAAGGAAAAGGGGTTTAGATAGTATATAAGCCATTAAAATGCCTAAAGAGTAAGACATAACATAACCATTAAGACACTAAAAAACAACCAACTAGATATATAACATTATCTAATCACAATAGTTATTGTATTGTCATCCTAAGATGATGTGGTTATGTTGCAAGTAAAGTAGTTATGTGAATAAATATAGGTTTACAATATCTTTTATTCTCTTCCATTTCTTTCTTTTCATCATATAGCTATTCATATCTTTATATTATACCTACCATATTGGCATCCAATGCTTTTAAAACTACTTCCAAGATCATATGGATTTCTTCGTGTGATTTGATTGTCAGATTTCATTAGATGATTTGAAGCTTATGTTTAAGTTACTAGTTGTATAGATAATCAATTCATTATAGGATTGAGTAGTAAAGTTCATTGTAGTGATTATGTACTTTCTGTATTTGATATCTTTTTTTGTTCTGTTCAGGAGAAAAGATTTTGTGTTATTGGAGAATCAAGTAAAGTTCATGATAATGTTTGACAACATTTATGATCATATCTAGTTTTAGAGATATTTATTATAAGGAATCTACACTCCACTTGGTGCTCTGTTTTCGTGGTGGCATGCAATTTCTGTTAAGACTTTGACAGGAAAGACTATCACTTTAGAGGTTGAAAGTTCTAAAAATATTGATAATGTAAAGGCCGAAATCCAAGACAATGAGGGGATCCCACTTGACTAGTAAAATTTGATCTTTACAGAGAAGCAGCTAGAGGACGGGAGGATTTTGGTAGACTATAACATTAAAAAAAAAATCAACTCTGCACTTTGTCCTTTGTCTTCGTGGTGAATTCTGAGTGTGATGAGATAATGATATACATCTAGTTGGTTGTTGTTTTTGGTGCAAGGATCTTGCATCTAAAAGTGTGTTGAAGTAAAAACAATAACATTGTTTGTTTTCCATAGTTGAGAAACAGATAACAGATTTTTGTTCATGGCGGGCACACAGAGTGCATCTAGAAATTATAAAGATGACGATGAAAAGGTGGGGAGAGAGAAGTTGACAAGATATGTGGTCACATGATGGGTGGCACCGGAGTTTAGAATCCATTCAGATGAGGATGGAGCCAGGAGATAGGCTGTAGTGTTGGCTTAAGGAAAGGCATGGCTTGATGTATGCAAACTTCATGGTACTGCTAAATGAGTCTAGGGAATGCATTAGAATGTTAGACACCTCTTAGCAGAGTGTCCTTATTGTTTGCATAACTGGCAATGCCCAATATAAGTACGAGAGCCACGGTGGTGCTGTGAATGTGGTGGTCGTGGAGTGTATGCCCCAAGAGATCAAAAAGATTTAAATTATGGCAGACCTGTGGGGTGATTATTTAGTATGTGAGATGATGCAGACTTTGCAACGGCATTAGCTGTGGCTGAAAGGGTGGTCTGGTTACCTTCATGGCAGCCAGTTGTGCTTCACGGTTGAGGAGTTTTTCGTACAATTCTTCAAAGGAGATTATTGTCTCTCGGGCGTGGATAGCATTGGCAATTTTTTATATTTGTCGTCAAGTCCATTGAGTATTTTGATGGTGAGATCCTCGATGTCAGTAGTGTATTCATCATTGGAAGTTCATCCACTTGATCTTGATGTTTTGTATAAGCTCAGTGATTCTTTCAGAACCTTTGATTGGGTAACTTATTTGTGTTTTTAAGTGGGTGATGCGGCCACATGATGGCTTACCATATGTGCTGGCAAGGGTGGACTAGGCATCTTGAGACGTTTGAGTGGTTACAATAAAGGGAATCAAGGTTGGAGATAGGGAACCGATAATAACATTCAAGATTAGTGATGACACCATCGACTGTGATGGTGTGCTCGAGACATGGTTGTGTACTATTGGCAAACACGAACAGATTGTAGCTTGTGAGGATTGAGAATTGGAGGAAACTCCATGAGAGATACTTGGATGTGGTAAGCTTCAATAACACATATGCGGTAACATTAAATGAGATGATTTGTCATTGATAAGTTGGATAAGCAACGACAGTCTGTTGAACTAGAACGGTAACGTCTGTGGTGGGAATGGAGGAGGAAGTATGCACCGGTGAAGATTGAGATCCATGATGGCAACAGCACTGAGCCAACAACGATAGTGAGGAAAAAAAATTACTTTTGTTTGATGTGGGTGAAAGCCAATAGCTCTGATACCATAATATAAAGGTTTTCTTTTATATTATTGCTTGAACAAATACATAGATATATACATCATGAAGTCACCAATTAAGAAGGCTTATGATTAAGGGAAGTAGAATATTCAACAATGATCATTGATCCTAATTTAGAAGATTTTAGTAATATTTAAATATACACCAACTATACATGATTCACTAAATATTCTACAGGGTAATATGTATCTGATCTGATACCAATATTGCATAACATACTATAAAAATATGAACCGTTATATGATGAAACAAAGGAAACGAACGAGAAAACAAGATATTGTAAACAAATATTTATTCACAAAACTATTTTACTTGCATCTGAAAGACTTAAAGTCTTCAAAAATAAAAAAATCTTCTTCTTAGGATGATAATACAATAATATTGGATAGCATCTAAGCCATTAAAATGGCTAAAGAATAAGACATAACATAAGCACAAGGAAAAAACAACCAACTAGATATATATCATTATCTCATCACACTCAGAATCCACCACAAAGACAAAGGACAAGGTGCAAAGTTGATTCCTTTAGAATTTTGTAGTCTACTAAAGTCCTCTCATCCTCTAATTGCTTCCCAACTAAGATTAACCTTTACTGGTCAATTGGGCTCCCCTCTTTGTCTTGGATTTTAGTCTTTACATTAACAATGGTGTCAGAGGTTTCTACCTCCAAAGTGATAGCCTTTCCTATCAAAGTTTTAACAAAAATATATATGCCACCACGAAGACAAAGCACCAAGTGGAGTGTAGATTCCTTACAATGATTACTTACAAAACTAGATAAGACCACAAACGTTGTCAAGCATTATCATGAACCCTGCTTGATTCTCCAATATCACAAAATCTTTTCTCCTGAATGGGAAAAGAAGATATCAAATGCAAAAAATACATTATCACTCCAGTGAACTGTACTGGTCCCTTAAACAAAACTGTATTGCTCGATCCTAGAATAAACTGATTGTCTATATGACTAACAACTTAAACCTAAACTTCAAATCATCTAATAAAATTTCATAATCAGATCTCACAAAGAAATCTATGATCTTAGAAGTAGAGTTAAAAGCAATAAATGTCAATATGACAATAAAATATTAAGGTACGAACAACTATATGATGAAATGGAAGAGAACACAAGATATTGTAAATAACTATTTATTTACAAAATTATTTTATTTGCATCTAAGAGACTTAAAGTTTTTAAAAATAAAAATCAACTTCTTAGGATGACAATACAATAATATTGGATAGCATCTAAACCATTAAAATGGCTAAAGAGTAAGACATAACATAAGCATAAGGACACCAAAAACAACCAACTAGATATATATATCATTATCTTATCACACTTAGAATCCACCACGAAGATGAAGGATAAGATGAAAGTTGATTCCTTTTGAATGTTATAGTCTGTTAAAGCCCTTCCGTCCTCTAGCTGCTTCCCTACAAAGATCAACCTCTACTAGTCAGGTGGGATCCCCTCCTTGTCTTGGATTTTACCCTTTACATTATCAATGGTGTTAGAACTTTCTACCTTTCAAGTGATAATCTTTCTTATCAAAGTCTTAATAAAAATTTGCATGCCACCAAGAAAACGGAGCACCAAGTGGAATGTAGATTCCTTATGATTAATACTTCTGAAACTAAATATGACCATAAACGTTGTCAACCATTATCATGAACTCTACTTGCTTCTCCAATAACACAAAATCTTTTCTCCTGAATGGAAAAATATATATACATCAAATGCAAAAAATATATGACCACTATAATGAACTATACTGCTCCCCTTAAACCAAACTGTACTGCTCAATCCTACAATGAACCGATTGTCTATACGACCAGTAACTTAAACCTAAACTTTAGATCATCTAATGAAAATCTGACAATCAAATCCCATGAAGAAATTCGTATGATTTTGGAAGGAGTCTTAGAAGCAATGGATCCAATATGGTATGTATTATATAAAGATATGAATAGCTATATGATGAAACGAAAGAAATCGAAGAGAATAAAAGATATTGTAAATAGATATTTATTCTCATAACTACTTTACTTGAAACAGAAAGACTTAAAGTCTTCAAGTATAACCAAATCAACATCTTAGGATGACAATACAATAACTATTGTGATTAGATAATATTATATATCTAGTTGGTTATTTTTTGGCGTCATAATGCTTCTGTTATGTCTTATTCTTTAGACATTTATTAAGCTTAGATACTACACAAACCCTTTTTTCTTAAGATTAACAAAAAAAAGAAATTAGAATTGTAAAAAAAGAAAAGAACAAAACGGTAAGTAAAAGAGAATGAGAAAGAACTGAGACAAGGGGGTTAGAAAATGCTTCGGTGGCTCCAAGGTATATGTTATCTTCTTGTCTATTAAGTGTAGAAGTATCTTTCAAGAGAGTTTTGATTTAACCAGATTTGTCAAATGAGTTTATGTACATACACATTTATATATATACACAAACTGTACTCTTTTTTAAGTCTTTATCATTCTTTGTTTTTAATACTAAAATATAAATAATATCAAACTATAATAGTGACAATATTTGATGCTCATCTCTTATATCAATTTTTTATTTGATAAAAAATTTTCTCATTACATGATGATCACGGATTTTTAAAATTATCTAAAAATAGTGTCATATCTTTTTATTGAGAATAATGAATTCTTAATTACTACTCAATATGATTATGGAGTATCTAAGTCACATTTAATATTAGTTTAATAAAGACACAGATGTATGTCTTTACTAACATTCTAGTTTAGGCGTATATCATTGAGTTCAATAAGCCGTTATATGATAAAGCTTTATTACAAATAAATAGAAATTTATCTCTAAAAAATTCAGAACAAGATTAAATGAATCAAGAAAATTATAAAAAAACTTATCCATTAGTATATTAGGTGAATAAATAACAAGATTAAATGAGGATTTCCCACGCCGTTCAAATTAAAAAAAAAAAAAAAAAGAAGAAGATTAGCAAAAAATAAAAAGCTAAAATAAAATAGTCGATCTAATTAAATTCAAGTACTGAAAATTTCGGCCAATTCAATTAAAAATATATATTAAAATTTTGAATCATGGAAGAGCCTTTTTGTTTTAGTCAATTTTCGAAGAAGAAGAAGAAAGCAAATTTACTAAAATTTCACCAAGTTATTAATCTGATGACTTGTTTCCAAAATACTATATTTCTAAAAATTTAAAATGCATAAATTGTTGGCAATCTATAGGTGAGATAAAATGACTTCTTAGAAGCAGAGTAGGGTGTCAATCCCAGAGTGACAGTGCAAAACTCGTCACGTTGAAATCCAAGAAACAAGGTTTTCTTTAGCCCTACTGGTTTAATTACCTTAAATAACTTAATTAGAGGCTACGGCTGTCGAAATTTTTTATAACAAAGTTTGGATTTTATACAGATCCGTCTGAAACGATTACTCAGTTTATCAAAGCAAATTAAACCGAAAAACCGTATATATATATATATATATATAATGTGAAAAAGAGAGAGAGAGAGAGAGAGAGAGAGAGATAGAGTGTGTGCTCCTCTGAGTCTGCTTAGTTCCACAGTAAAAACATTCAGCAATTAGAACGATTCATCTCATGAAATTCATCATTGAAGCAAAAAGAAAAAGAGGAAATCAGTAGTTTTACTTCTACTAAGAATAGGAATGATAAATCTAAAAGACTTGAGGAGAAGAAACGAACCCTAGACCTTGGTAGGAATGAAGATGGCAGTTTTGATTCTTCACGACTACGCCCTAAACTGGGGATAAAGGGTAACATTTCTCGTATTTATAGCAGGCTCCGACTGACAGACAGACAGACAAGGCCAGGCCCTATACAGAGAAATTACTAATTCATGCCATAACTTCTTAATTATTGTAATTATGAACAATTAATTACTGATTTAAAAAAAATAAAAAATTTTCTAAATACATATTACAATTAAAATTGAAAATAAATTGCAAAAGAATATAAAACTAGTTTTAGAACAGAATTGAATTATATTTGATAATCTAGCAGTTAGTTCAATTCTAAGTAGATACAAATTCTTCCTTCAACAATAAAATAATTTGACTTCCAAAATAATTTGGAGCGTACGTTTTATGATTTAGGAAAAGTAATGTTGTTAATTCCATTTGAATTTTCTTTATTTCTTTTTTAAATATAAAATGTGATATCTATAAACACTAACCTTCTGTTTGGATCATATTAAATGGTAGAATTTTAATGTATGATATTTCACAAGGGTAAAAAAACCGTGTTTATTTTAACTTTCAATGGTAATAAATAGTATTTGACTGGCAAATTTTAAGATAAATTTTTAAATCACCGAATTGGTGATATGTGACTAGCATTCTATTTGTTTCTCATTATACCCCCATCTAATTTAAGTAATTCCATATATGTCATGATAATTTAAAACCCTAATTTCTCTTCTTCCTCACTCAAGCCGCACGCATGGAGGACGAATCTTCTTCTTCTCTGATCGATTTTTTTCTTGTTCTTCTTCTTTGATTGTTTCCAAACGTTGGTTCATTGATTGGACTTCTGATTTGCGTTCTTCACCTTCTAAATCGGTAAGTATTTTTGTCTTTTTTTCTTTGATTTTTCCAGCATTAATTTCTTTCATTTTTTCTTTGATTTGCATGTATTTCTTTTGTAATAGCTTATATCTGTGAGTGAGGGTGAGATGAACGGTAGAGAGGAATATCTTTATGTGGACAGTCGATTGTGTGAGGGAGAGGAGTGAATGGGAGGTGGCGTGAGGACGGGAACTACTCTCCTCTGACTCACCCATGACTCAGTCACTTTTAACAGCCTCGATAAGATAGTCCAAACATTCTTCCTCTATCTTGTTTACGAAATCTCTTTCTTTTAGGCTTCTAGTTGATGGTACTTTCTTTAACGACCCTGGAAATTTAAATGAAGATGTATGTATTAAAAATTTTAAATGCGGAAGCGAAATAAAAATTCTGATTAACATCCCTTACACAATAACCAAAAACATATTCAACGTATGAAAGAATAAGCTAATTAAAAGAAATACTCGAAATAAAAACTATAAAAAGAACTATAAAATCTTTAGGCGTCTAACTCGCCGTCTTCCTGCAGAACGGGTTCGGGAACCACGTCTTCCTGATCTGAAATGGTTAAGTAAGGAATGAGCTACACTAGCCCAGTAAAGACATTACACTATCTCACTGCCACAGAAGTAAAGGTTGGTAGAAAACAAAAACGACCAATGGAGCATAATTTATAACAAACTCATTTATTAATAATAAAAACATTTACTGTCCACTTATCTTGGTGAGATTTGTAAAAATAACATATGAAAACAATAGCATTATAACCATCACAAAATCATATACACTTTATAACACAACTCATGTCATACTTTTGCATTTCAATAATCAAACAACAAATTTTCTCTTTTACCAGCCTACTAGTATCCATGGGGATCCATAGGGGGTCCCCGCTACACGTGAACCATTAACATTAATAATCTGATTCCATGGCCGTCCCCATACCCCGTCCGGTATGGGCGTTAAAACCCATGAACCTCAATACCCCGTCCGGTGTGAGGGTGAAATGGGCTGTCCCATACCCCGTCTGGTATGGGTGCCAAAACCACAAACCTCAATACCCCGTTCGGTATGAGGGTGAAACGGGTCGTCCCCATACCCCGTCCGGTATGGGCGCCAAAACACATAAGGTCTCCATACCCCGTCCGATATGAGAGACCACATTCTCGGTAGGGTTCCCTACAGATCCGGTCCGTTCACCATCTCCTAGGATATCTAGTCAGGCTGTCCACATTATCCATTTATCAATTCACATAACCTTTTTTCCATTTTTCTTGGTCTCAATTATTCAATCATATACAAACACGTAAACCAATAATGAACACCAAACAAAACAACACAACATCAGGTTCACCATAATTCAAACCATAATAAAAGAAACCATGATTCATGCATACGAAATCATAAAATAAATACATCAAATACCATACTGCATTTAAACATATCTATTAATTCAACACCTGACCGAAAATATATCAGATTCGGGCTCCATTGGCAACCTTAATCAATTATACATATCTATTAATTCATAAAATACCGTTTATCATTTATTAAACTTTAATACCGTGATAAGAAACAGGGTAAGAGATCCTTACTTGTTTCGGGGTTTGAAATCGGCTCTACAATGCGCCTACCGGCTGTCCCTAAATTTCCTGATTTTTTTTCAAGAAACTGAAACGCACTACCGGTACATGCACGTGTCCCAAAAAATTCCAAATCAGACCCAGGGCCTCTTTTCGGCCAATATCAGAATTTCGGCACGGCAGCTTCGCCGTGCTCCGGCGACAGCACCTCCGCCCGCGGCGGTGATCAGCCTCGGTTGGCCGTTTTCGGCCGAATTCGGCCAAACTTGCATTGGTTCCTGCAATAAAACAACCCTAGGGCCCTAGGTGGGCAAAAAAATCACGAAAAATCGAGACTTACCGAAGGCGAAGCTCTTGGGTACGGCGGCTTCTCCGGCGCGAGTCGCGGTTTGATGTTTTGCTCCGGTCAACCTGTAGAGAAAAGGACGGTGATCACAGTGGTGTAAAAATTGCATCAAACGGGAACCGAAAAGGGCCTCATCGAAGGCAAAAATCGAGGGAAGCCACAGCGGTGCAGCTGGACTTCGGCAGTATTTTTCAGCCGATTGGCCGGTGGTTCTGCTCCAATTTGGCCATAGGCGGATTCAGCATCAAAAAACGAGCCAAAGGGAGAAAATTTACCTCATTTAGCGGTCGAAAAACCCTCCGGTGGGGCGGCGGGTGGCTGCGGCCAGCTCCTCCACGACTGGTTCTTCTTCTCCAGCGAGGGTACTGGCGGCTAGGGTTTGGGGTCGGGTGTGGGTGAGGTTATTTATAACCTTCTCCTTTTAATCTCAGCTGTTCATCACGATTTAATCTGAACCGTCCGATAGCGATTAAAATGAGAATAAATCTAGACCGTCCATCGCGATGCGACCTGGACCGTCCATGCATGATTCAATCTGGGTCGTCCGCACGCGTGAGATCTGGGCCGTCCGTGCGCGTGAGATCTGGGCCGTCCGCACGCGTGAGATCTGAACCGTTCGATCGCGTGCATGCGGATGGCTAACGTGGTTCCATCCCGCGTGGTCTCCTGCGTCAGCTTCCTTGCCACGTGGCATGTTCTGGTTGGCTGGGGCTGCTGACTGGGTTGCTTACGTGGCTGTTGACGTAGCACAACTTTTCTAAATTGCGTTTTGATCTCCGGTTTCTGATTTTCTTTTCAAAAATACCCCCATAATCCAAATTTTTACCTTTTTTTCCCAAAATCAATTTCAATTGAATCCCAAAAATAATTCTACCCTATTTTATCATTATTTTTATTTTTATTTTTATTTTTATTAAATTAAATTAAATTAAAACTTTATAAATTAAATTTTGAAAATTTAAACTAAAATTCTAATATAAATTAAAATAAATTAAAAAATAAAAATAATAAATTTAGGTGTTACAACTCTCCCCCCTTAAAGAAATTTGGTCCCCCAAATTTGCCTCTTACTCTTGGTCGAACAAATGGGGATACTGGACTCTAAAATCTGATTCTATCTCCCAGGTAGCCTCCCTTGGCGTGTAGTTCTGCCACACGACCTTTACAAATGATATTTTCCAGTTGCGGAGTATCCTATTCTTTCGGTCTGTGATACCGACTGGTACTTCTTCATAAGATAAGTCCTCTTGGAGTGGAAGCGGTTCATGAGCCAAGATATGATAGGGGTCCGGGTTGTACTTACGTAGCATGGATACGTGGAACACATTGTGGACCTTGGAGAGCTCTAGAGGCAGTGCTAATCTGTAGGCAGCAGTACCAATCCTGTCTAAGATTTCAAAAGGTCCAATAAATCGAGGGTTCAATTTTCCTCTCCTGTCGAACCTACTAATTCCCTTGAAATGAGTGACCTTAAGGAACACCCGGTCGCCTTTCTTAAACGCTAGATCTCTCCTTCGGGTGTCCGCATAACTCTTTTGCCTGCTCTGAGCCGTCTGAATGTTCTTTCTGATTTTAACTATTTTAGACGTGGTCTCCTCTACCAACTCTAGGCCGAACAATCTTCTATCGCCCACTTCTTTCCAACAAATCGGTGATCTGCACGGGCGCCCATATAACGCCTCATATGGAGCCATGCCGATGCTTGCTTGGTAACTGTTGTTGTAGGCAAACTCTATCAGGGGTAGATGGTCGTCCCAATAGCCCCCGGAGTCAAGGACACATGCTTGGAGCATATCCTCAAGTGTACGAATTGTCCTTTCTGATTGTCCATCAGTCTGAGGATGGAAGGCAGTACTGAGAGACAGCTTTATTCTCATGGCTTTCTGAAAGCTACTCCAAAATCGAGAAGTGAACTTGGGGTCCCTGTCGGATACCACTATTACTGGAACTTCGTGCAATCTGACTATTTCCCAGATATATATTCTTGCCAACTTGTCCAAGGGGTCGATCATTCTGATGGCCAAGAAGTGAGAAGATTTGGTAAGCCGGTCAATGATTACCTAAATGGCGTCATGTCCTAAATATGCCTTAGGTAATCCCGTTACGAAGTCCATGGTGATGTGTTCCCACTTCCACTCCGGAATCGGTAACGACTGAAGTAGCCCACCTAAGCGCTGATGCTCTGTCTTGACCTGCTGACATATCAAGCACTTGGATACAAAGTCGGCTATGTCTCTCTTTATCCCATTCCACCAAAACCGGGGTCACATGCCTTGGTTCATTTTGGTGCTTCCTGGATACATGACAAACTTCGAGCTATGGGACTCTGTCATGATGTCTCTCTTTAACTCACTGTCATCTGGGACACACACCCTGTCTTGGAAATGGAGTAATCCATCGGCAGATATTCAGAATTTTGAGCTCACTCCCTGTTCTGCATCCTTCTTGCAGGCTACTAGGGCGGGGTCGACTGACTGGACTTCTCTTATTCTCTGGATTAACTTGGGCTGAATTGTCAGGCGGCCCAAACATGTGACTCTCCTCAAGTCTTAGAATCGAACCTGTTGTGTGACCCTAATTTGCCTGCATTTTGAAACCATTAAATGGGCTAAGATACCTGCACTTTTCCTGTTGAGAGCATCTGCTACCACGTTGCCCTTACCCGGATGGTATAAGATATCACAATTGTAGTCTTTAAGGAGTTTCATCCACCTTCTCTGACGCATGTTGAGATCCTTCTAAGTGAATATGTGTTTCAAACTCTTATGATCGGTATAGATCTGAAATGTCTCTCTGTATAAATAGTGGCACCAGGTTTTCAAGGCGTGTATGATTGCGGCAAGCTCCAAGTCATGGGTGGGATAATTCTTCTCATGATTCTTTAACTGTCTGGACCCATATGCTAGATAGGAGGCATCACTATAAACTGTATATCCCTCTTATCCACTCGATAAAGCCAGTACGGGTGCAATAGTCAGCCACTTCTTTAGTTCTGAAAAACTTCTTTCGCAGTCCTCCTTCCACTCAAATTTGGCATTCTTCTTCGTGAGTCGGGTTAGAAGAGTTGTTAGACTGGAGAATCCTTCAACAAACCTGCGGTAATAACCTACCATCCCCAGGAAACTCCAGATTTCCTTAACTGATGTCAACTTCTCCCAGCCAAGTACCGCTTCAACCTTTTCAGGATTCACTGATACTCCTTCCTTCGATATGATGTGTCCTAGGAAGGTGGTCTGCTCAAGGCAGAATCCACACTTAACTTTGCATATAACTTCTTGTTTCTGAGGACCTGCAAAACTTGGGCAAGATGGTGAGCATATTCTTCTCTGTTTTTTGAGTGGACTAAGATGTCATCGATGAACACGATAACAAATTGATCCAAGAACTCTCTGAAGACCTTGTTCATCATATCCATAAAGATTACCGGGGCATTGGTTAGCCCAAATGGCATGATCAGTAACTCATAGTGTCCGTACTTGGTTCGAAAGACAGTCTTGGGGATGTCTTCTGTTCTTATCTTCACTTGATGGTAGACTGATCGCAGGTCTATTTTAGAGAAGACCTGTGCAACCTGCAGCTGATCGAAGAGGTCATCAATTCTGGGAAGGAGATATTTGTTCTTGATCGTAACCTCGTTTAATCCTCTGTAATCAATACACACTCTCAACGTTCCATCTCCCTTCCTTGCAAAAGTGACTCCGGCACCCCAAGGGGACACACTATGTCTAATAAAATCACTGTCTTGCAATTCAGTGATCTGTTTCTTCAGCTCGTCCATCTCAATGCGGCTCATGCGGTAAGGAGTAACCAAAATAGGCTGGGTGCCTGCCTGTAAGTCTATAGTGAACTTGACTCCCTTGTCTACTAGCAGTCCGGGTAGTTCGTCCGGAAAGACATCTGAAAAGTTTTAGACTACCGAAATTTCTTGGATACAAATTTCCTTTTTGGGCTTGCCTAGTTAGAAAAAATAGCAAGATTAAGGTACTAAAAAATTAAGAAAACTTACCATCAAGGAATAAGTATTAAATGATTTTATTAATTTGTAAATGGCTCCTCATTGGGAGGATTAAATACAACCTTCTTATTAAAGCAATCTATGGTGGCGTGATGCGCCGTTAACCAATCCATTCTTAAGATTACATCAAAATCCTCCTTGTCTAACCCTATCAGGTCTACACTCAGTTTTCTATTTACTATCTCCACGGCACAAGCCCTGTAGATAACTTCCCCTAATAGTGTTTCACCCCCAGCTGTAGACACAAACAACAATGAATCAAGTTTATCAGGTGATACATTAAGCTTGGAAGCAAAAACATATGAAACAAATGAATGCGATGCACCAGTGTCAAATAAAACATGAGCAATATGGTCACAGATAGTGTACATATCCTGTACCACGTCTGAGTCGGTGTCGACATCCTGCTGGGTAAGGTTGTAAACCCTGCCCTGAAAAGGAGGTCTTCCTTGGTTCTGGTTCATCGGGCACTATCTCGCATAGTGTTGGGCACTACCACATATGCAACAGGTGTTGTTGAGGCGGTAGCATGGTCGGTCTCCGTGATCCCTACCACAGTGCTGGCAGATCTTTCCACGTGCTGCCCCTAGAGCCTGAGGAGGGGCCTGGATCACTGGTCTGGGCCTCTTATTTGGTTGGACCGGCGCAGTAGGTGCTGGTCTGCGGGGTGGAGCTGAGGGTCGGTGACTCCCTGCTGACTGAGGACGGGTGTTGAAACTCTTCTCCACAATCTGTGCCTTTGCTAGAACGGCTGAGTATGTCTTGAGCTCCAGTGCCAATAAGTGTTGTTTGATTTCTGGGCGGAGGCCCCACTGAAATCTCCTGGCCTTCCTGCCTTCATCCATCAATGTCTCCGAAGAGTATCAGCCTAGCTCTAGGAACTTACGAGCATATTCTGATACCGTCATGTTTTCTTGGATTAGCTGAACAAACTCCATCTCCTTCAGGTATCGGATGTGCTGAGGGAGATACTCCGCATGGAAGGCCACTAAGAACTGCTCCCAAGTGGCTGGTGTAGGCAGGGTGGTCTGCTTGAGCCCCCACCAATGACCTACTTCCCCTACCAGCATGTAGGAAGCAAGGGTAGCTCTCTGCTCAAGAACGACTCCCAAGGTCTTAAAAGCTCTCTCAGTCTCCGCCAACCAGTACTAGGCATCTTCGAAAGAGGATCCCCCTGCAAAAGTGGAAGGGTTCAGTTTCTTGTACCTCTCTATGTAGCCTGGGTCGATCAAGGAAGGAGATGGGTCCCGCGGAAGAGGGACTGGGCCCGGCTGGGGATAGACTAAGGGGCCTTGTGGTGGGGGCACCGGATTGTACTGTGGCGGTGCCGGGCAGTACGGTGGCTGGGGCACTGGTTCATACTGCGGCGGTGGTGCCGAGTGGTACTGTGGTGGAGCAGGCTCATGCCGAAGTGGCTCGGGATCCGCTTGCTGTAGCGGTGGCTCAACCCGTGGTAATGGGGGAGGTTCGGGTAACTCCCTTCTCTCCTCTCGACCTTGCTGGGCGGCCATGATCCTTTCCAGCATTTCAAATATTCTATCTACATCTTCCCAAAGAAAATCATCCCGGGCTGCTCGGTTTAGTGGGGGTCTTCCTCTCCTCATTTCTTTGCACCTGCATTTCACACGGAAGAGTTGAGTAACGATTTATCGGTGGGTATTTCTCTAAGCATTATTGTGTAAGGGATGAGTCCGAGGAACGCGGCTTTGATACCAACTGTAACGGCCCCAAAAATTTAAATGAAGATGTATGTATTAAAAATTTTAAATGTGAAAGCGAAATAAAAATTATGATTAACATCCCTTACACAATAACAAAAAACGTATTCAACGTATGAAAGAATAAGCTAATTAAAAGAAATACTCGAAATAAAAACTATAAATAGAACTATAAAATCTTTAGGCGTCTAACGCGCCGTCTTCCTGCGGAACGGGCTTGGGAACCACGTCTTCCTGATCCAAAATGGTTAAGTAAGGAATGAGCTACACTAGCCCAGTAAAGACATTACACTATCTCACTGCCATAGAAGTAAAGGTTGGTAGAAAACAAAAATGACCAATGGAGCATAATTTATAACAAACTCATTTATTAATAATAAAAACCTTTATTGTCCATTTACCTCGGTGAGATTTGTGAAAATAAAATATGAAAATAATAGCATTATAACCATCATAAAATCATATACACTTTGTAACATAACTCATGTCATACTTTTGCATTTCAATAATCAGACAACAAATTTCTTCTTTTACCAGCCTACTAGTATCCATGGGGATCCATAGGGGGTCCTTGCTATACGTGAACCATTAACATTAATAATCTGATTCCAGGGCCGTCCCCATACCCTGTCCGGTATGGGCGCCAAAACCATAAACCTCAATACCCCGTCCGGTATGAGGGTGAAACGGGCCGTCCCCATACCCCGTCCGGTATGGGCACCAAAACACATAAGGTCTCCATACCCCATCCGATATGAGAGACCACGTTCTCGGTAGGGTTCCCTACGGATCCGGTCCGTCCACCATCTACTAGAATATCTAGTCAGGCTGTCCACATTATCCATTTATCAATTCATATAACCTTTTTTTCATTTTCCTTGCTCTCAATTATCTAATCATACACAAACACGTAAACCAATAATGAACACCAAACAAAATAACACAACATCGGGTTCACTATAATTCAAACCATAATAAAAGAAACCACGATTCATGCATACGAAACTATAAAATAAATACATCAAATACCATACTGCATTTAAACATATCTATTAATTCAACACCTGACCAAAAATATATCAGATTCGGACCCCATTGACAACCTTAATCAATTATACATATCAATTAATTCATAAAATACCGTTTATCATTTATTAAACTTTAATACCGTGATAGGAAATAAGGTGAGAGATCCTTACTTATTTCGGGGTCTGAAATCGGCTCTACAATGCGCCTACGGGTTGTCCCTAAATTCCTTGAATTTTTTCTGGAAAACTGAAACGCACTACCGATACTTGCACGTGTCCCAAAAAACCCCAAATCAGACCCATGGCCCCTTTTCAGCCAATATCAGAATTCCGGCACAGCGGCTCCGCCGTGCTCCGGCGACAGCACCGCTGCCTGCGGCGTCGATCCGCATCGGGTTGGCCATTTTCGGCCGAATTCGGCCAAACTTGCATTGGTTCTTGCGATAAAACAACCCTAGGACCCTTGGTGGGCCAAAAAATTACAAAAAACTGAGAATTATGGCGGTTAGCTCTCGGGTGCGGCGGCTTCTCCGGTGCGAGTCGCAGTTTGATGTTTTGCTCCGGTCAACCTGTAGAGAAAAGGATGGTGATCACAGTGGTGTAAAAATTGCATCGAACGGGAACCGAAAAGGGCCTCATCGGAGGCAAAAACCAAGGGAAGCCGCGGCGGCACCGCTGGACTTCGGCAATGTTTTCCGGCCGATTGGCCGGTGGTTTGGCTCCGATTTGGCCATAGGCGGATTTAGCATCGAAAAATGAGCCAATATGAGAAAATTTACATCGTTTGGCGGTCAAAAAACCCTCCAGTGCGGCGGCGGGTGGCGGCGGCCGGCTCCTCCGGCAACTGGTTCTTCTTCTCGACGAGGGTAATAGCGACTAGGGTTTGGGGTCGGGTGTGGGTGAGATTATTTATAACCTTCTCCTTTTAATCTCAGCCGTCTATCACGATTTAATCTGGACCGTCCATCGCGATGCGATCTGGGCCGTCCGTGCGTGATTCAATCTGGACCGTCCGCAAGCGTGAGATCTGGGCTGCCCGTGCGCGTGAGATCTGGACCGTTCGATCGCGTGCACGCGGATGGCTCACGTGGCTCCGTCCCGCGTCAGCTTCCTTGCCACGCGGCGTGTTCTGGTTGGCCGGGGCTGCTGACGTGGCACAACTTTCTTAAATTACGTTTTGATCCCCGATTTCCGATTTTCTTTTCAAAAACACCCTCAGAATCTAAATTTTCACCCCTTTTTCCCAAAATCAATTTCAATTGAATCCTAAAAATAATTTTACCCTATTTTATCATTATTATTATTTTTATTTTTATTAAATTAAATTAAATTAAAACCTTATAAATTAAATATTGAAAAATTAAACTAAAATTCTAATATAAATTAAATAATAAAAATAATAAATTCGGGTGTTACACTTTCTCAATCCCATCTCGACTACAGAACCGGAACTGATTGTCGTACAGAATGTCTCTGAATGATGAAATGGAAAATCGTCTGACAAGGGAAACTCTCTTTGTGGGGAAAGGGGGTGGTTTGGGTAGGTCTAGAAGGATTATTTTCATACTAGTATTCTCATTTATGTATAACTCTAATAACTGAAATGTCTTTGTACCTGAATTCTTATGTTGACTTGAAAACTCTTCTTTTTGGTAATAACACTTAATTTTTATATGATTTTTTGAGTTGCCCCTAACTTAAGCATCTGGAAAATCTGGGTTGGTCTGGAAGGACTGCTTTCGTTCTAGTTTCTTATAGATGGTAGAATTTCATTTATTTATAGAGTCTACTAACTCAAATGTTAGTTTGTATCTGAATTTTCATATGTCAACTTGAAAACTCTTCTTTTTTGTAATAACACTAACTTTTATGTGATTTTTTGAGCTGCCCCTAACTCGAGCATCAGGTAAATCTGGGTTCTAAATCTAGGGTGGCAAAATTGGAAACCTTCCTGTTTGTTAAGTTGGGAGAAATCTTGTAATGATCCTTACCATAATTTTGTTGTTACATTTTTGGGTTAATAAAGTTCGTCCCAGGCATATGAATCTTGTTAACAACTGTCAATAACAAATGTTCTTAGGAGTAACTCGCTTGTAAGGTTTGAATCTGCCCTTTAGCATACTTATGGTGTCAAAATTGGTGAATTTTAGAAGTTAGACTCCAATAAAATCTAACGCAGATACCTCCTATTTCATTAGAGATACTTTTAATAATGCATGTTATTCAGATTGTGCTGTCAAATGACTAATGATTTAGGTGGGCCTTGGTTCTCATCTTGACGACAGCCAATTTGGATAGGCATGCTGAGAATCATATACAAATCAATCTCCTCATGAAGGTACTTTGTGTCTTAATTATTAATACATGATAACTTAATGCTTGGATTGTATCCATCCAAAGAATTTTCTCTCATCCAGCTCCTCGCGAATGAAAGGCTTTATAAAATAAATAAGATTACAAATACAAGTATATTTTTAAAATAATACAATGAATTTACTGAGTGAAAGAGCTGTCATCCATTTTTGAACTCGAAAACTTATTGGCAAACCAAGAGTAGCTGGTGAAGCAAGTGGCTGGGTTGCAGATCAAGCAATAAGAGGAGGCGTTCTTCGCTGGTCGAGGAAAGAGTCAGTCTAACCCTAACTCAAAAAGGCAAGAAAAGAGTTCGCATAATGGAGAGTCATCTGAAAAGAAGGATCAGATTCAGAAAAAGTCGAAGAGACAAGGCTGCTACAGTTGTGGCAAGACTGGCCACTTCATAAAGGACTGCAAAGCCAAGTTGGTGGATAGTAAGGCCGCAACGACAACCCTCACTCCACTCTCATGGACCCATCTTCATTTCCAAATCTTAAAATCTCCCTAAACTCTGTTGTAAACCCACCCAATCCTATCCTTCGCAAGGTATGTATTTACTTCGCCTCGCTTGCGAAGAAACCTTTTCCTGATTTTCTTTGAAGAAGATAACTCAGCTTAATTGGAATTTGAAGTTTGTTTTTTCTTCGTTATCCCTCTGACTAACTCAGCTTAAGTAGGTTACGTTCCATGATGTTTTAAAAGGGAAAACTCGACTTGATTGGAAATCCAGTTTTGTTTTTCTTCAGTTTTCTTTACTTTATCTTTCTCTTTGAATGGATTCATATTGCACACTTTTTAGTTTCATAGAAGAGGAAAACTGAGCAGAGGGTCAAAGTTTTTGGTTTCTGTCTTTACTCACGTTCCCCGGGGGTTAGGAAAAAAAGGTTAGCAAATTTTGATTATGAAGAAGATCTCTTACCAATTTGTTTAATTTATCAGGTAATGACTAATATTACATATCAAGTTTGAATATTTTTTATTTGTTATTTTGTTGATTTTGATTTTTTTACTTTCTTCGAATTTTCAGATAATTGAAAATGGAGGTTGTTATCGTCGAAATGTAAGAATATATTATGGTTTTAGAAACCTTTGTCAAATTGATGTTGGATGTTTAATGGATAAATCTTATTATTTTGATGGACAAATTTATATTTTGGATTAATTAATTTATGTTAAATGGACTAATTTCTTCTATCTTTCTTTACTTGTTTGTGGATATTATTTTATATTTTTAAAGTAGTTTTGGTTTATTGTGGTATTTGTTTAATTTTTAAGTAATTTAGTAAAAAGATATAAATATTTTTATATTATTAAATTTGAATACGAAATATCTATATATGTATATATATACTGTAAATTTTTGTTAAAAAATAAATTTAGAAGTTTGAAATTAATAAAAAAAAAATACGATTGCAAATATGAAATTTTATTAATGATTAATTTTTACATAATATTAATTATTAAATTAATTCATGATATATGATTATTTCAAACATATTTTAATTTTTTATTTATTAAAGTAATTTTAAATTTAATATACTAATATATAATTAAAATTGTTTGTCTTTAATATATAAATAATTTTATTTTTATTAAAATTAAATTAATGTGATAATATAAATAATTATTATTTATTTTATTAAATATAAAATTTTAATTTAATTATGTATAATAATTATTTATTTAAATACAAATATAATTATATTGATAAATAATTTTTTTTTCTTACATATTTTTTTTATATCATTTATTATTACATATAATATGTAGGGATAAATTAATAATTTGGTTAAAAATACAACCATAACATCTTATCATCTAAACAAAAATATAGCATTAACATATATTAATATACCATTATCCAAATGTAAAAATATTTTGTCATTACAATCTTATGTTATTGTCATTTAATTACTATCATTATTATATATTAATTAACTATTACTGAAATTTATCCAAACAAAATATAAGAAAATACTACTTATTTACAATATTTACAAGTCTATTAATATATAAACAAATTGCGAAAAATCCTTATTACCCTATAACAAAAAAACTAAAAATTCTTTAAAATCCTCCTATTTTTCTCCATCCAAATAACCCAAAAAATAAAAAGCCGTATAAATTTCATCCTTCCATGATCCAACAGCTCCTATACCAAAGTTCAAAACTTGTATGTATACCTCCGGACATCTAAGTAACACATGTTCACAACTCTCCTCATCCCTTCCATTCTGAAATAATAAAGCTTTTATTTTATAATCAAATTAAGTGTGAATTTCTAAATAAATTTTCCCCTTCATAAAATAGTCTTAATATTTTGTCCCATACTTTTTATTTCATTTTGAACACAACAAATATACATATCAAAATACACGCTTCCATGTATATTATACGTGAATTGAGAAAGTAAAAAGTACCAAACAGATGAGTGATTTCAAGATTGACAACTTGTGTGGTAACTGGTAATTAGGTTGGTAAGCATATAAGCAGCATCCTTCTCTTCCCCATGATCATGTTTTCAAATTCCATTGTCCAACGCAGTGTGTCTTGTTGATCATATTCTAACTTAGAATTTGTTTGATCATATTCTAACTTAGAATTTGTTTGATCATGATGCAAACTTGATGATTACAAGGATGATTTAAAAGAAGAGATCGACTAAGCAAATCACATATCACAATAACATAAATTAGGAGAGGGGCCGAAGCCAAATTTAAAAACTCAAACAAGGTAAAGGCTATGTGGCCAATTTGTCTTTTTGGCAATAAATCCAGGAAATAGCACTTCTAGTTTGGTTATTGAGGGAGACAATTAATCTGGGAGTCCGGATATTGAACCACTCTGGCAGGAAACTACTTGTTGCAGAAAACCAGAAAACTGGTTAATTGCATAAGTATTGAGGCCAAATAAATAATCAAAAAAATTATTTTATTACTTCCAAGAAAACTGACACAATATTTTATGTAGTAACTCCTATAAAAGACTTAAAATGGGCAGGACCTCCTTTGTAGCGATACAAGTTTTAAAGGAAAAACAGCACATGCCTTTGCAGAGTTAAACTCAGGAGGGGCGCTCCAGACAATGGACCCAACCACTTCTGCCCACAAGCAAGAGAAAGCTCAGGTACCAAAGAATAGGTTTCTAAAGGAGAAGAGAGCAAAGTTGTATATAATACGTCGATGTGTAATCATGCTGCTTTGTTGGAAGGAGCATGGAGAGTAATGCAAGCAGGTTCAATAGGGACATCTAGATTTTCTATTCCAGGTAAAGACACTACAAATCTACTAAGAATTATGTAGTGGATATTACATAGATGGGTATCGTGGATAGACATAAATAAAATTAGAGAAAAAGCTCCGCAAAAGGAGTCGATTGGTCAATATGGACAGAGACAGAGGCAGCAAGAGGAATTTGATGGAACATACTCATCATGAATTGTGAAGAAGAAACGCAGAATATAGACTTCTTTTCTCTTGCTCCCTCAGGCAAAATTTATGCTTTCTGATGCCACATGTAAATCTGTATAGCTTCTAGGTTCATTATATACAAGCATTCTCCTTAAATTAAAACTGTTCCTGATATTATCAATGTAATCAATATTGTTAACCTAACACACATTCAAGTAATTTTCTGCATTTGAACTCAAATTTATTTCCACAAAAGTACCCAAGCACTCCAAGAGGAGATGATAATAAGCAAAAAGACAATCAAATGAGTTTAGTTCACCATCTTCATATGTAGAAAGTGAGCACACTAGGGGCATTTTCCTAACAATCAAGAAGATCTGCTTATCTTTTAAAAGTAAAAAACACAACCAAAATAAACAATGACTCAAGATCATAATTTTCTTGTTCACTTAAAAGACTGCAATTTGGAAATTGGTTGGCAAAGATATCAACTGGGACTAAGGTACCTCTTTGATCCAATTTTGCCTAGCAAAATATTAGAAAGAAGAAACTGAGGAGAGGGGAGAACGAAGGAGCCGTCTTCACAATTCATCCGTAGATTGGTGATACCGCAGTCAGCAAAAACAGAACTTAGTGCGGCAATTCAGGGCTACGAGTCAAAAGTAAAGAAATTCCAAGGTTCATAACAAAAACCACTCTTCACATCCTTATAAACGGACAAAAACCTTACACCTACTTGCACAGTAGAAGTCCCAATTGTGGTGAAAACAGGGCTAAACTGAAAACAGGGTCAAAAAATTGGCTGGTGATGACATTAACCAGGGCTAAAAGTCTTTGCTTACCAGAAGCAAGCATATCACTAGGACATGAAAGCAATATTACAATCAATGACATTCATATAGACAGCAAGAAAATGCAGGGATTAATTTCATCAAATCGAATTTTTTGGTACGTCAGACATTAAAATTATTAATTCCAAAGAGAAGAAATTAAGAACTTCAACTCCTATGCATCAAAAGAAAACTACAAATATTCCATTACCAAACAGAGGCAAAACAATTCCATCTCCATGATATCGAGAGAAAAAAGAGAGTTTTAACAAAATGATATCAGAATTCAATTAAGAGAACAAAATTAAACAGAATACAAAGAGGAGCAGTTTGAAATTACATAAATTTGGTTCATTATAAATACATAATAATTAAATACTCCAGAAACAGACACAAGAACCAGAAGGAACAATATACATATAGTTTTTCTCAGTTTTTGCCCTTTTTGTTAATGAAAAAGAACAAACCTAACAGGAAGGAAGGAGGTGAATCAATACGAGATACCGACGAGGGAGATGAGCTAAACGATGTCGTTGGGGTGGGGAGCGGCGGAAAGGGTGAGAGGGCGATCATTGGCGTCGTCCTCGTCATCATCGAATTCGGTGGTGGTGAGGTTGACGCAAGAACACCTCTCGAGGGAGGAAAAGAAGGCGGAGATGACGGTGGTGCTCACCCAGGTGGCCACCTGGTCCAGCTTCTCCCTCGATATGATGCTGAGGTTGGTATTGGTATTTTCCATCTGTGATAGGTTTGGAGCAGGGAGGGGGTTTAAGGATATGATCGTGGAATTCAGAAATGTGGAACAGAAAGGGGACAAACAAATTTTGTGAGTCAAATGGCGGGGCGGATTGGGAAGCGAGGATTTATTTGTGGGCAATTAGTGATTTTTTAATCTTTCTTGGGCTATTTACGGTTATTTCATTTTATTAATTAAATACCAAGAGAGATCAAAACTCTACCAAGATATTAAAAATAAATTTTTGAACAAAAATTAAAGTTGAAAGTAGTTTAGAAACTGAAGATAAATATTTTTGAATACTAACTTGCAAAATAGAAAATAAATTATATTTTCGACAAATGTATTAATAATTTTAATATTTTCAGAATAAACATACAATGATAATTCCTTACCAATAATTTCAGATTTTTAATAAATTATTTAATAATAATTCAAAAATTAATATGTTTATTAAGAGAACCAGTCAATTAACTATTTTAATAAATTAATAACTATTTTCAAAAACTAAATTTATTAAAATCTAAACAATTATAACAATTAATTTCTGTACTCACATAATTTTATGACATGATGAAATTAAATAAAACACCGAAATTAATATTAGAAGCATTTTTTTTTAACCATAAATCACAATGCAGAAAACAATGAACCAACACCACGTACACTCTCATACCCTAAAATTGCAGCGGACACCTGCGGACTGTTAAGATCCAACATAATTTTTTTTTTCCTTGATAAACTCCAAATATGCTTTATTTTTTCAGAAAAAATAAAATTAAAAAAGGAAGGAAAGATCTAGTGTGCTTTCTAATTCTAAATTCGCAGTAAATGGTATTGGTGATAAGCATAATATAACTCCAACCATTAAACGGGTGCAGGTATTTGTAAATTACCATCTTATGGGAATACATTTTCCCTCTGTCGAACAGGGGAAAAAATCAATAATTAATTTCCATAGGCATAAGCACGAAAACCAAATAACATTTGTATTCTGTAACAACTCAAGAAATCTTAGCTTTAGTTTAGTGCACATGCGGTACCATACCACAACGAGAAATAAGTTGTCCTCCGAACTCTAACGAGACTGGAGCAACTTCTTGTAGTCCTGGAATGTACCACGGAAAGGTGCCACCTTGCCATCTGATACCGCCCATAGCTCCTCTACACTTCCAGATATAAGATGCTCATCGTGACTGACCTGCAATCGCCAATCAACAGGAAAATAATTTAGACCCATAATTCAGTATAAACGATAAGAAACCAAGAGTTCTTTATTTTCTTAAAAGGTTTATTTGCAAAAATTGGTGTCTGCAGATGACAGCTGATATGAGAAGAGACATAATTATACCATGAGAATGCCCCCTTGGAACAAGACAAGACCTTGAATTAGCGCCTCCACTGCATCCAAATCCTACAATTTCCATACATCAATAAATATGTTATTAAGTAGATGCAATGTCAGTTATATATAGTGGTGCTATCACTGGCTATTAACAGCTGACGGTGAACAAATAAGACATGTCATGAAAAAGTGTAGTTTGTTGAAGATGGAACCCAAGAAACAGTCTCTAAACATCTTTTCCCAGCTCCCAGGGTTTTTTTTCTAAATTTAGATTGCAGCAGGCATTTGAAGGAAATAAAATCTCAGAATTCCAATTTCCCAACCATGTCTAATACTATCACAATGCATTAAAAGAAGAAAAGGAAATCATTATTACTTACTAGATGATTTGATGGCTCATCAAGCAATAGAATATGCGGTTTCTTGAAAGTTATCTTTGCAAATGCAACTCTGCTTTTTTGTCCACCTAATATATTCAGTTACAAAACAGTCAAGCTTTTATTTAAAATAAAAAAAAGAAAACAAAACAGTCAAGCTACAAAAATATATGCCAAGTTTTCTCCATGATTCTCAGTTAGCAAACTTGTGATATATAGGGTTTATCCATCCAGGAGAACAAAAACTTTCTTCAGTTCCAAAAACAACTAGAACCTTTAATTTTAAAGAACCGAGAATGAATGAGGATTAGAAAGCAAGTTACCAGATAAAGTGTACATTGGCTGAAGTGCAAGATTGCCAGTTACACCAAAAGAACCAAGGTGAGCACGGAGCTTCGGTTCAGGTACCCCCTGAAAGAAGAGAAGTCAATTAAGGGGACTTAAACATTAGAATATATTGAAGCATGGCCATTCCATATAGCAAGAATACAACCACCATTTATGTCAATGAAAGCAACACGGAGATCTGAACCAGTCCTCAATAATAATCGAAAGAAAGATATAAATTGACCCAAACTTGTTACATGATGTGGGAACAACCAACCACTCTTCAAACAGTTTCGCATTAATTAACCTAACACACAGCACAAATAAACTAGAGAAAGAAAGAAAGCAAAGTTTCCATTTGGGAGGCCAACTCAAAAGAATATTTGGAAGTCCAGAAATTTTATTGAAAAATCTAGGTATTCAGGGGGTAATTCATCCAAATATTGAGAATTCAGCACAAAATAGAAATTGGGATGACAGTAGTCATACTCCTGTGCGGTGTTTGACAAAAAAAGGGGATCTTCACAGTCAAATCCTATTATAGACAATTATGTAAACATGAAGGGAATGCCATTTGTCTCCCGTACAGCCAGATCTGGAAAGGAAAAGTTCCACTCCGTACTTCCCTTTTTTCTTGGGAAGCAAGCATGGAATGTATCTTGAATATAGATAAACTCAGGAGGGGCAAGATATTGGTTAATAAATGCTACTTTTGTAAAAGGGCAGAGGAAAGTTGCAATCATGTCCTGCTTTGGTGTCCAGTGGTGACAAAGCTCTTGTCAATGATCTTCAACAATCTTGGAATCAGCTGGGTGGTTTCTGGGTCGGTTAAAAAATGTGGGCTTGGATGGGGATGAGAAGTAGAAGAAAACATGCTGAGATAATTTCTCTTACTGTATTTTGGGTTGTGTGGAAAACGCGTAATAAAGGGCTTTTGAGGGGGTAGAGGATATAGATAGATATGACTTAAGAATAAATGGTTCCAGGCCCTGGTTTTTTGTTGTTGGATCACTCTATCCAATCTTTTGGGGAGTTAGAGAACATATTAGATAACCTAATCAAATTGTAAATAATCTGTAAATGGGCGGTATCCCCTTGGTACCAATATTAATACACATATACAACTTTTTATTTCAAAAAAAATAAAAATTGGGAAACACAAAAAACTGAAGCATAAGAAACTTACAGGGTAGCAGCGCATCATATATAAAAGAGGATTTGAAGAAAGATCCAATCCATCAACATGGTGCTGATTAAACACAGCAATTCTAACCTGGCGACAGAATAATATCAATGACCATCAGATTACAAAACTAAAGTTTGTAAGACGAAACCGCAGAGAATATCAGTTACCTCAACTACATGCAGCAAAGGGGAAAAAGTTAAAAGACAACTATTTATAACATTATCAACAGAGAAACAGATTTACTGCTAACTTGGCAGACAAAATGATCACTATAAACTATGTGAGATCTTTCTCCAGAAAGCGAGAGTTGATATTTTTGAAGATTGAGCCGTAAGCAAAAAGCAGTCTACATTTACACTTCAGTGCAAAAGTATTTCCATAAGTATCAAATTTGCTATTTGGTTGGGAAAAGCTATAGGAACTGGTATCAGATACCTTAGCCGAACGAAAAACTGTCCCTGAGCTTGGTTGTAACTCACCAGAAATTAGTTTGAGTATCGTTGATTTCCCAATGCCATTTGGCCCAACCACTACATTAAAAATGTGGACATCAGTATATGAAAGCTAAATACAGATAAGAATATATCCTGCATAATAAATGGCAGTTTATATATTTCAAAGAAATGAGGTGCCGTAAACATAGTTCCAGAAATGAGGCATTGCTAACAACAGCCCCAGAAAGGCATCTTAGTTTCTACCAAAATTTTACAGAATGAAGAATATCATGTGTTCTCTACATCACAAAAGGTAACTGACATGCATATTGAAAAGAAAAGAAACCTACAAATGCAAATTAAAGAATAATGGAAGATTTAAAGAACAAGCATCCTTACTTGCAATACGGCTGTCTAGATCTATTCCAAAATTCAAATTCTTAAACAATATGGGCCCCCCAGGATAACCAAATGAGGCATCGCTGCAAGTAGTGAAGAATCCAAATGAAAACAGTAAGCTTGCATGTCAGTCAATGTCAAGAGGAAATGGACTGAACATTTTACATATTTCAGACAAAAAGTAATTAGGCAAAAATAGTCACAACTTCCACTATTAACAATCCAAGAAAAACCAATAAAGAAATGCCAATAAGACACTTCACTGCTGGTCAAGGAACCCAAAGCATACACCTGAAGAAATAAATCAAAAACATTTACAATAAAACAGACCTGAAACTTATTATGGGAGGGCCAGGCCTATCATCTGGAGTTGGAAACTCAAATTTGTAACTGCATATGAAAGGCACCCAGAAAATATGTATAATAAAGTAAAGCTAAAAAGGGAAAGTAGAAGCAAACTGTGGTATAAGTTAATGGAAGAAGAGATCCAGTGCATACTCAGGATCATTAATAATTTCATCTACATGACCCAAGCGATCTAATGCCTGAAGACAAAGGAATTACTAACCAAGTAAATCAACCAAACAAAGATAGAACTTAGAGCAACAAGGGATATTAAAATTGTAATCAGCCAATTTAGTTGATGAACACCTTGATCCTAGACTGAACTAGAGATGCCCTCTTTGCATTGTACCGGAACTTATCAATAAATGCCTGCAGGTAAAAGAAGATATTCAAATGTAAAATGTAAGTCATTATATGGTGCGTGCATGTCAATTTGTTCATGGATGCATGAATGAGAGAGACGGCGGTAAGAACAATAAATTATGGTCTTAACCATGTCCAGGTGGCTGCAAAAATCATAGACAAGTAATCGATAGCA
Organism: Carica papaya; assembly: GCF_054855325.1. NCBI lineage: Eukaryota > Viridiplantae > Streptophyta > Magnoliopsida > Brassicales > Caricaceae > Carica > Carica papaya. Next base: position 14,158,001 of record NC_142312.1, on the reverse strand, counting down.
ATCGCATGTCCAACAAGCAATAGCGTGTCCAACAAGCAAATTGATGTACAACGGAAAATTATTGTAACAATCTCATTTCAAAGACGTATTATTTTTAAAAAAAAATAATAAAGGTGATATTTTAACTTTATCATTTTATTTCAATCATGTGGATATTTAAAGTTTATAAAATGATAGTGCATATAGAATATAAGCTATGCAACGGAAATATGATAATAATGAGATCGTAATGTTGAAACTTATTGCCTTCAAACATATATTATAAAAGCTTCAATCATGGGATCAATGTGCCTTCTAACACTATCAAATTCAAAGAGACTAATACACAATGTTATCATATCACAAAGAGGGTTGAAAATTGATGTTGATCCACCTTTTAGACTAGCTTATCATTCATAGGTGTCCTCGGATTTGATTCCATAACCAGAAACCTAATGTCTTTCAATGTTGGATATTTCAAATATTCTTCCATGTGAAGAGCTGCTTGATAATTGTGGTAGAGCGGCAGCGTGTTAATGAATCAGCTTCTATTTTGCTTCACCCTTTAATCCCATTTTAAATCAAGCGGTAGCTTCATTAGCATTATCTTCCAATTGACTTCACATCTTCAACGTTTTAAATTTTCTGTGTAGATTTAGTTACTGGCATGTTGCCTTGTGTCAAGGTAAAAACTTGATCACAGATTTTCAGGAACTTGCTTCATTAACAACCTCAAGGAACAGATTTGAACTTTAAGGTGCAGCAGATTAGGGCAATTAGTAGCAGATGTAGGAGAAGGAAGAGGGAAGCAAGAGAAAAAAGATAGAGAGTCAGAGAGGATAAAGTTTAAGGCAGATTTTCATTTCATTTCTTCATACCTTCACTATTACATCTGGAATAGAATATTGCAGTACCTATTCTCCAGAAGAATAAAACAAAAATAACAACTTAATACTAGTTAAAATGGACAGCTGGATAACAGTGTCCTTTTGTACTGAGATTCTTCCTGCCTATTTCCTAATAGCTATTTAGTCTTAATAGAATAACAGAAGATTAATATCCTAGCTAGCTCTTCAGGTACTGACGTTTCTCCCCTCTTGTAGGAAACCTTGTCCTCAAGGTTTAGCTGCGCAAACTATCTTTTACGGCTCAGTATGGCGCCCTCAAAAAGTATCATCCTAAGCGTAAGAATGGAGCCCCCTCTCCATAGTATGTATGTTCTTTAGACCAATTTGATACAAATCTTGTCCAAATGAACCTGTCTATGGATGCTTGGGCTGGGAGCTCACTTACAAGCCTGATCCCTTCTCCACTTACTATCTCCCTTGCTTCGCCAAGGGACTCCAACTTTTATGTCTTGTTAAGACTAGCAACCCTTGCTTTCTTTTGCTCCAAAATATCCAAGGCCAAATAACCTGCAGTTTTCATCAACTCCTCCAATGCAACTTCAGCATTAATGAGACCCGATGCATGAGCTTCCTCGACCTTGATTGGCTTTGACATCAGCATCATTTCAAGGGCTTTTGAGAGACCAAGGAGTGGGAGTTTCTGCTTTTTCCAACCAATTTTCAACTCATACTCGGGAACATATAATCCTCATGTTGTACAAAAATTTCGAAGCTCTTCTACAAGTTTATTAACTGAATTTTGAATTATGCACATAGAATTTTTTACTGCAACTACTTTTGCATCCAAAGAATTATATGAATTTATAATTGAAGCATTGACCGCCGTTGTTTAGTTCAATTTCTAATCAGAAAGAAAAGCAAGACTAAGAATACGAAAATATGTACCAACTGATGGAAGCCAGTCTGAATGAGATCTAAACTGGACTGAGTGAACCCGTTTGAACATAAAACCTAGTAGAGCAGGTTAAATAGGGTTGAATTAGCGAATCTAACTCTCAGCCATGAGCACATGAGCATCAACGTCGACTTCTGATCACTAAGTAACTCCGAAGTTAACGCCGTCTTCCGATCACTAAAGAACTCCGAGGTTATGCTTGACGAGGTCATTGTAAATTAGGGGTCCCTATGAGGCCTCATGGCTACGTGGATATAAGACAGCAGTGACTTATCCTGGTAGCTTTTCACTATGGGGATCTAAGAACATCTTTGTCAAAGTGTTCCGAGTCCATATATGGTGGAAATGTGAGTCAACTCTGACTAGTGATGCAATCTAGGATGGTTGACTGATAGATTTTTCTAGCGTTCATATTTTTTGTCCATGGGTTTTTCTTTTTCAGATGGTTGATATTTGTTCGGATGTGAGGCTTGGAGATTTTGGTTGTATGAATGTTTGTCTCTAATACCAACTATATAGGATAAATTAGGTCAATTGAACACTTTCGAATTTGGGGAAAAGAACCCATATATCACAACTAGGATTTCTTATATATCAAACCTAAAAATTCTTAAGCATCAGACTCTAAGATTTGATTGCATCACATAACCAAAAAGATAAAAAAAATTCTCATAGAACTTTTATTGAATAATTGGCTTCCATCAAGGTGAGATTCTACGTAGTTATAGTGTTTCCTAACTAATCCTTTCCAAATAGAATTAAACTAAAAAACACTAATCTTAATAAGAATAAGAAAACTAAATACTTAAAGAATATATCTTAAAGTTACTAAGTTATAATAACGAGCTTTCAAACAGTACTTAGTTTTATGCCAACTATTTAGGCAATATAAATATAATCCACTATGCATCGAAAAAAAAAAAAGAAATTTTCCCTTGAAACCCCAATATATACAAAGACTCAAGAAAGAGAGAGAGAAAATCCTCAAAGTTTTTGCTTCATATTCGAAGTTAGTCTTCTTAGAGCTTCCATTACAAGGTACCATTCCTATCTGATTTTATTAGGTTTTTACTTTATATGCATAACTAGAAATATGTCATCACCAAATTAAATTACATGCCTAAGGCTTTTAATAAAGACAAAAAGCAAATTAGGGGTCAACCTTGATTGAAAATTTGAGAAAATTTTTAATTTTGCTGAGACTCCTTTGGTATGCTAACAATATCCATTTTCTATTTATTTCTTTTAGGTGGGGGGTTACACATAGAAAGGCACAGGTTAAAGGCAAGGCCCAATAAATCTTTAACCGCGTTGCAAATTGGACCACTTACAGACAACTGACAGTTTTCAGTATTATGATAATGTATAGAGGAATATAAAATCGTAATACATACAGCAGGCATCAACATAATCTAATCATGACAACACAATCACAACAGATATCATACAAAACCACTGGTGAAGGGTCTCAGACAACACCTGCATATGTGCTCTTGCTCGTTCATTTGCTTCAATTGCTTTCTGTTGGTTCTTCAGCTGCTCCTCACGTGTCTTTTCAAATGTATCATAGTTCCCTTTGTACGTAATCAACTTTTGGGCTTGCAGATGAATAATATCTGTGACCACCTGAAAATAAGGATCCACTTAGCAGTAGCAAGTAATAAAAACAAGGAAAAAAAGTATAACAGAATCATACATAACATGTTGAAAGGACGATACCGTGTTCAAGAATTCTCTAGCATGAGAAACAACAATAAATGTTTTTGGCCATTTAACAAGGTAAGATTCCAGCCATAGGACAGCATGAAGATCAAGATGGTTCTGCAGAAAGGTGAAATAAAGTATGTTTAGACTTCAACACTAAATGAAAATTGTGAAGAGGACCTAAAACAAAACGTACTGTAGGTTCATCGAGTAGCAACAAATCTGGCTCTACAAATAATGCACGAGCAAGAGCAATTCGCATTCGCCATCCTCCAGAAAATGTTTTTGTTGCTTTCTTCTGCATTTCCGGAGAGAAACTGAGTCCCTGGCAAATTTTCATGTCAGAAAGGGAATGACTCCATGATTATTAGAACATAGCCAATAAATTTGGTAAACAAGATTTAATCTACTATTTTTTGTTCTTTCCAGATATTTCCTCAACTCAAGATGGCACTCAGCTGTACTTTTACACCATGTTTCACGCACCAGTAGGAAGAATCTTTAGGCTAATATCACTCAAGTAGAGAGGGTCTGGGTGTGATCATGGTAAATATGGTAGTTTCAGAATCTAAATGATGTTAAATCAACCAGGTCATGACAGGAGTCATAATAAAGTAGCCACATTTTGTCACAATTAACAAAAAACTTCAAGTACTTACAGCAAGGATGGAAGCTGCACGAGCCTCAGCAGAGTCAGCATCAATGAGCTCAAGCCTTTTGTATATTTCCTGAAGCCTTTGTGTAATAGCATCTTTGTCTATTCCCCCTTTCAAATCCCCTTCACTTTTTGCAGTTACACCTTCAAACTCCAAGTCCCTCTTAACAATAATTGAATAAAGATTTACTACAAGTGAAGATATTGTTTAAAAAGAAAAAAGCTAAGCAATGGAAACAAAACCTTTGTCAGTTTTTTCAATGCATCTGACCTGTTGGGCTAGCAAGCGAGCTTCTTCTTCCAAAAGCTGGGTTCTCTCGATATCAGCATTAAGGACACATTGCAAGGCTGTTGTATTATCACCAGCAACTTCTTGCTCAACATGTAATATCTGACAATTAGAAGGAATACCATCAATGGCATGCATAGCCATGTACCTTAGGAAAGTTGTTTTCCCTGTACCATTTCTTCCAACAAGGCCTGCATACAGGTTGCAGTATCTTGTCATGCATCAGAAACTGACCACATAATTATTTACATGACTCCAAAAGTACATTCATATATTACATTTCTAATCTCATCTTCTTCAATTCATTTTTCTTCTCATCTTTCTTTGTGGCAAAAAAAAAAGAATAGTTATATGAGAATTGAAAGTCAACCCACCATAGTGCCTTCCAAAAGATAGTGTAATTGTACCATCTACAATGAGATCACGACCACCGACTGAGATGTTGAAGTTCTCCATATGAATATCCCTGACAGCTGGTCCACCAGCTTCATGATTCACACAAACAACAGGCATACCAGCTCTAGCAGCCTCCATTTCTGCTAGATGCATCTGGTATTGAGCCTGCATAATTTGAGTGCTTATTATTTCCATATGTCAGACATTAAAAAACCAGCTAAATATTGCTCTCACAGTATTAGTATCCTACGCACTCAAAAAAAAAAATGGTTGGCCATCTCACTGAAATTAAGTATCAAGTCCAATACAGTGAATAAGTTCAAGAAATACAAATATATAACTGAATACTTACAAGAATGGCACAATTATCTCCAATATCATACCTCTCTTTGGCGCTCCTCCTTCCTCTTTCTCCTTTCTAGCTTAGCTCGATCACGTTCAGACAGCACAGGACCATCCATGGGCTCAGGCTTCTTCTTTGGAACTTCCTCATCCATTCCATCATTCATTCTTACAGGCGCAGCAAGGCTCCTAACAGTTGGTTTAGCTTTGACCAGTCCATGCTTCCCAAATTTTTCTGAGAGCCTGCTACAGACCTATCGGAAATTCCACAGCCGAGAAGTTGAAAACTAAACATGTTAAAGGAAAGATTGCTTCCACCAATCACTAAGTTTGGAACAAAATGAATTCTATGATGAAATACCACATGTAGAAGACCATTTACTCTGCAATTTAGACCAAAATGGAATTGTGATGCAGGGAACTTCGGTCCTGATGGGCGATATTTTAGTAGGTAAATATGCTCCGGAAGACAGATTATTAGGGTCCATACCTGGCATTCAGGTATCTACTTCAAAGGACACTTGTCTAAAATTACCTATAGGTGGTAGAGGTTGAGTTATTGACAAAAAGGTAATTCATTTGTAAAACAAGATTTCTATGCCAGATTATAAGAATGCTTCCACCATGGTTATTAAAAAAGGGGAAAAAAAAAAAAAAGAATGCTTCCACCATTGACGGAACACTATCATTATCACTACTTTGGATGAATGTTATAAGAACTTGAACTACTATATTTTAAATCCTGTTAACTGTGATGGAATTTAGACATGAACTTGAGACTAAGAGAAAATAGCTTAAAACAACTTAAACACTCCTATTTAAATGCCCTTAAAAAGCAACCCAGTTGAATGCAACAAAATGTTAGTTATTTCAGATATAAATATTCTTAAGAAAGTTCCACACTTCTTTTTTTTCCTGAACAAAACCTAAATTTCTTATGACTGATGTTTATAGAATAAAAGGTTCATGATAATAAAAGAAATAAAACTAAAACTTAGCAAATCTTACATAATATCAGATCAAGTGTAAAATTTACTAGCCCATCTAACTTATTTTTCTTTCCTTTCTTTCTCTTAGCAAGCAAAGGCAAAATTCACTTTGATATAAATAACAGAAACAGAAAAAAGTTCCTCAACATACTCAGCTGCAAGAGATTCTGTTCATAAGCTTTCTTTTTTCTCAGTTTACCTATAAGAGTAAGTGGATTGCATCTAAAAAACTAACAAACATCTATTTTCTTCCATTATCGTATATTTTCTTAGCATAATCTTCAAAATGGCAAAAACCTTAACTTTCTCAGAGCAATCCACCATTAGACTTTCAAAATTCCTATTTCCATCAATTTTCTTCCATTCTCACAAAATCGTGTGCCAACAGGTGCTATGTGGTAAAGTAACTTAGAACTGGAGGCGTGCAACTTTTAGTGTGGAGTTTATATGAGTTTGGGCTCTTCCAGCTTAATAGTTAGCTTTTAAGGTTGGTTCTCCTAAAACTCATAAAATAGCATCAGCGTCAATCACAACTTCTCCGAATTGCAATTGTGCAGCACAGTTGGTGATTTTGACATTGCAATATTGGCCTGAGACTAGTTGAAAAGTGCCAGTGCAAAGGCAATCTGCAAGTGTTGGGAGTGCGGAGCATGGCGGACTGTTTTGTGGAAAAGTAACTTGAATCCCCTACGGAAGCCGCGAGACTCCAGTGTGGGGTTTATGGACTCTCCCAGCTATAGCTGTTGAGGGTTCTCCTAAAACTCATAAATATACGTATATAATATATGAATAAAATAGAGTACCGTAAATGAGCTAAATGAATAAGTATATTACACCGCAGTCAAAATGAAAAAAAAAAAAAACAAAACAAAACAAAACAGGTTGTGTAACGTAGAAGGAAGTAGAGAAAATTTTCCTAACAAACAATCTTTCAAACGCTTTCAGGGAAACCAAACAAGCCAAGGAAAATTCAAAATGAAAAATTAAAGTAAAGAAACCTGAAGTTAATTAGTTAACAATTGTGACTTACCAGCCGGCACTCAGAGAGATCGCTGACGCAGTCAGCTGCTACGAGGAGCTCCCCAATTGCTTCGAAGGCGCCCTCGCCATCCTCGCCGAAGTCGAAGTCTTCATCGGCGAGGACGTTGATGATGTAGCTGATAATTGGTTCATCCACGTCCTGCGCCCTAGGACCCAGCACGTCGTGCACCACCGAGCTTGCCACTTCGGTCATGGCTATAGCTTTCTCTAAGACTCAAACAATCTCCGATTCAGTATTGTCCCAGCTGGTTTCCCCTCTCTCACTCTGTTCCTTTTTTTTCAATGGTGTAAGGGGAAGACAACGAGAGAACGCCAAAAAGAGAAGGTGCTCGGCGAAGCAGCAGCCCCGGGGCTCCCTCTCCGTATGATCGAAGATGATTTTGGAGTTCTGCAAAACGGTGACGTTATAATGTGTCTGGAGCCGTTTGCCTGTTTGTTGCATTTTTATAGGGTTTTATACTTAAGAAAAATTAGATTCACTCTTTTAAGGCATGAATATGGTATATTATCTTATAAAGATTTACATGGACAAATTAATCTTTAAATCGTGTACAATCATAATAAAGTAAAAATAAAAAAAATAATAACATAAGATTTAATGTGATTCAGCAATGTCCTTGCAATCATGGACAAAACTAATTAAAAAAAATTTCACTATGATCAAAAGAAAATACAGGTCATTAGTTCTTACATAAAAAAATTACGGGAGTTTTCTTTCAATAGAATCCAAGATATATATAAAATAATCTTCATAATAAATATAAAATATTCTCTTAAAATAAATACAAATTTTTCAAGATAAATATAAATAATTTTCTAAATATAATACCCTCAAATTCAAGCTACATCAATAAATCTTTTTCTTATCTTTAATTCTCTCTATCATCAAGGTAATTGACCGTCTCGTGACAATGTTATGCCAACACGCCTTCACAGGGGCACTATCGAGTATCTTATATTCCAACAAAGTTTAGATCATGTTTAAACTTGCTACTAGATTCTCGAATGAAGTGATAAATGTCATCAAATTCTTCATACAAAGCATCAACCTCCTAATCTATGCCGGAACCACCTGGTTCCTACAAATCAATTGTCTCTGCAACTAACAAGGCATATGCAGCTAAATTTTCATACCTCTATAGTGCTCTAATGTGTCTTATCTCCCTACCTGTTGCAATGTTATATGGTTATTGTTGATCATATGCATTATCATCTATTTCATTAAGAACTTGCATTTCATTACCTAGATCAATATACTGAACTTTCTAGCTTTACTTGTTCTCTGACATCAGGATCTGATTCTACTTTTGTCTTATCCTTCTAATTATTTAGTGAAGCAGACTCATTAAATATTACATTTCTGCTGACAATCAATCCTAAAGACTTCAAATCATTACACCACAACTTGTAACCTTTCACTCCAAATATATACCCTAAAAAATGTGTATTTCTTTACCCTCAACTCAAGCTTACCATTCATCACATGAGTATAAGCAGGATAACCAAATATTTTCAATTGAGAGTAATCAGAAAGTGAAAGTAAATCATACCTCAAAATGAGTTTTGCCCTCAATAGTAGTGGATGAAGATTTATTAACCAAGTAATAAGTAATGCTCACAGTCTCAGCCCAACAGTTCATTCTGAAACTTGAATGAGACAAAATGTTTCATACTCTATCATAAAGCGTTCTACTCATGCGTTCTGCAATATTATTTTTTTGTGGTGTCCTAACACAAATGCATTGTCTCATTATGCCTTCTGTACTGCAGAAATCATTAAACACATAATTGTAAAATTTCAACAAATTTTCAGTCCTAAGATACTTAATATTCATTTATGTTTGTTTCTCAATCATAGTCTTTTAACTAACAAATGTTGGAAATACTTCTTTTTTTAACTTTAGAAAATACACTCAAACTTTTTAAGAGTAAATCATTAATCAACATCATGAAATACCTACCACCACTCTTGAAAGGAACTTTGTATGGATTTCATAAGTCAGAATCAACATAATCTAATTTACCTCTAATCTTATATATTGCCTTTTTGTTGAACTTCACCCTAATTTACTTGCCAAACACACAGTGTTCACAAAAATTCATAATTTTTTCTTAATACATATTCAACAAAACCTGCATACTCAAAACAAATAATTGATTATCACTCATATGACCTAGACACAGATACCACAACTAATTCTGATTACTGTTCCCTAATGCTACAATAGGTTCCTCTGAAATTGCACTCCCCTGAAGAACATACAATCTAGATTTCAAACTATATTTCATGAGTACCTTAGAACTTTTACACACTTTGATGATATCATTCTCTATATGGTAGTTATAACCCTAAGATGTTAGTGTAGAAAGAGAAATCAGATTATTTTTCATCTAATAATTATGCTAACACTCGATAAATATGATAACACCATCAAACATTCTTAATTTGATAGTATTAATCTCAACTACAATTAATGAATTGTCATCTCCCATATACACAACACCATTCATCTACTTGTAAATAATAAGTCAATGTCTATATAGACATATGTGAAATATAACACCAGAATCAAGAATTAATAAATTTTTTTGTAATCTAAATTCACGTATAGAACTTCCCCAACAATACTATTATTACTATCATCCGAATTATTTATGTCAGCTACATTAGCATAACTTTTTTGCTTCTTTCCTCTTTTTAGCATAAGACAATCTCATAAAGTGACTCTGCTTCCCGCACTCAAAATAGTTTTCATTTTTACCTCTAAATTTTGATATGGTCTTTATCTGTGTTTTTCCCATGTTTACCAAACCTTTTCCTTCTGTTCTATACTCTGGGAAGTTCATTTTCAATTCATTTAATTTTAGTGCATTATTAACATAATCTAGTGAAATATTAACTTTTTCATACAATAGAGTATCAACAAATATATCATAAGAATATGGTAATGAACACAATATAATCAACGTTTGATCTTTATTATCAATTTTGATATCTATGTTATTTATGTCTATAATTATGAAATTAAATTCATCAATACATTTTTGAATAGGCATACCTTCATTCATTCTCATATTGTATAATATTTTCTTCAAGTAAAGGTGGTTTGTCAATAATTTTACAGAATATAACTCTTTTAGTTTCTTCCACACAACTTAAGCTGAACTTTCTCCAGCAATTTTTCACATAATATTATCAGTCACACCCATAAAGATCGCATAGAAGCCTCTATCTCAAATATCTTACTTATCTAACTCTCTCATACCCTCATGAAATCTTTCTTCAATTGCCCCCTATAAACCTTCTATAATTAGGAAATATCTCATTTTAACTTTCCACATATTGAAACTCATTCAACTATCAAAATTTTTTACCTTATACTTTGTGGATATTATCTCGAATATTTAGATTATGCACAAAAAATAAACAAAAAGAAATACAAATGGTATAAAGAACCACTCATAGGGAACTCAACAGAATGCAAAAAACTATATCGTTTAACCACCGAAGCACCTCATGCACCTCCACGCACTATCACACATGCAGCCACTAATGCAATCCTGCGTTGTTGCTAAAAATACCCAAAGGAGTGCTTAAATCACTAGAACAAACAAAAAATAAAAGAGATCTGGTCGAAGCTGTGTCTTACGCAAATATAAAAAATTGCAGTGCAATTTATCTTCTTCGGTGTTTATTAAGATCTCAGCCACTGTGCATTGCTTCCTCTTCTGCATGCTGCCTAACCATACACTAGGAGAAGATCTGTCTTCCAGTTGCAAATCCATTTTTCCCACTGTTGGTACGCATGCAGAGCTGATACGCAAAAGTTTCTGACCTCACTGCGCGATATGTTTCACTTCGTGCGAAACCTTTGTCCAGGTTGGGCCCTTGTGTTGACCACTTCATCGGGGATGCATGCTCTTCTAATGTCGTGCTAGAATTGGTTGCCATTCATAGATATGGTAGTTGCCAGTAAAGTCGTCGTGCCAAAGAGTATTGAGGTGGACAAATCCTGTCATGCCATTTCAGCTTTTTCTGGGTTTATTTTCTAGCTCTCTATCAATAACTTGGGTTATGATACTACTTATTGAGAAAATTAATCCTTAAACTACGAACAATCATAATAAAATAAAAGCATAAAAAGAACGACACAAGATTTAACTTGATTCGACAACGTCGTACATCTAGAGACAAAACTAATGAAAAAAGTTTTCAACTATGATAAAAAAAAAATGTATCACCACCAATAGAGTCATTAGTCTTTAAATAGAGAAACGATGAGAGTTTTTCTCCTACATCATAAAATAATTCTTAGGATAAATACAAAATATCTCCTTGAGATAAATACAAATTTCTCAGAATAAATATAAATTATTTCTTGAATATGATATCCCCAAATTCAAGCCACATCATAAATTTATTATATCTTTTTATATACTAATTGAAGATTAGTTTGTAACTTCAATTACTAAAAAATTAGTTACATTGATTAATTCTATGATCATGAGTTATTATTGTAATATTAACTATCTACAACCAAGTAATCCACATAAAAAAATAAACAATGAGCCTAGGCTAAACTCTAAAGAGATAGATCTCTAATGCTTTAGTCAATATAGAAAAAATTAATAAAAATAAAAATAATAGAATATCAATATAAAAGTGGAGATTCTTTATATCATTAACTATATGTGGTTTACTTATAAATTGAACTGCTTATTATGACCTTCTATAAAAAGTATTTATTATCCTATAAAACTAGAAAAATTATAAAGTAATTTGAAAAATAATAACTCAACAATAGTAAGGATAATAAATGGGTTAAATTTGGGGTGGGTTTTATAAGATCCAAACTCAATCCGACTATAACTAACAAAATTTCTAACACCTCCTGAATTTGGGATAGGTTAGTAACAAAGGTATTTTATTTATACCATCTGAATTTTATGTTAAACCAATCTATCATTTCTCAGTCTTTCATTATTTCTTTCTTTTAAATCCAAGGAGCAAAATATGTAATACTTTCTATTATATATACAATTTAGTTATGAATATGCAATACTGACAACACTATTTCCATGGCCATTATAATCATTCATAGTCACTGAGAGTGATTTTATGTAAGAATTATGCGGAGATAATTTTCATTGGTAAAATATATTAGAATTCAATTTTTTTAAACAATGTTAATGAAATATTAACATTTAATACAATATATTTTCATTTTTCAGTTTCAATAATCACAGACAAATAACATTCTCTTAGATTAAATAATACTATATATAATAAGGTCTAAATGCTAAATTGGTTCATGTATAATTTTTAAATATTTGGATTCTTTGACCAAATTTTTCCTCTTTTGCTATATCTATTTCAAAATATATGTGTATTAATCTATATACATTAAATATCACTAACACTATTGATAAATTTGCCTGTTGCAATGAGTATGATGTGTTTTTGTTTCTGATTATTAAATGAGATAAATTTTTACCTTAGATGTCACGTAAAATTATGGTTTGCTGAAGGCTACTCCAAAATCGAGAAGTGAACCTAGGGTCCCTATCGGACACCACTGTCACTAGAACTCCATGTAATCTGACTATTTCTCGGATATACATTATTGCCAACTTGTCCAAGGGATCGGTCATTCTGATGGTTAAGAAGTGGGAAGACTTGGTGAGCCGGTCAATAATTACCCAAATGGCGTCATGTCTTGCGCGTGCCTTAGGTAACCCTGCCACGAAGTCCATGGTGATATATTCCCACTTCCATTCTGGAATCGGTAAAGGTTGAAGTAGCTCGCCTGGGTGCTGATGCTCTCCCTTGACCTGCTGACATATCAAGCACTTAGACACAAAGTCAGCTATGTCATTTTTCATCCCATTCCACCAAAATCGGGGTCACATGCTTTGGTACATTTTGGTGCTTCCGGGATGCATGACAAATTTTGAGCTATGGGCCTCAGTCATAATATCTCTTTTTAACTCACTGTCATTCGGAACGCACACCTTGTCCTGAAATCGGAGTAACCTATCGGCAGAGACTCGAAATTCTGAACTAACTCCCTATTCTGCATTGTTCTTGAGGGCTACAAGGGCGAGATCAGCTGACTGAGTTTCTCTTATTCTCTGGATCAGCTCAGGTTGAACGGTCAAATGGTTCAAACATGTGGCTCTCCTCAAGTCCTAAAGTCGAACCTATTGTGTAAAATTATTTTAGAAATTTAATTGAAAATAATTTTGAGAAAAATGTGTGAAAATTTGAGTTTTGGGGGTATTTTTGAAAGAAAATTTAAAAACCGATGGTCAAAATATAATTTAAAAAAATTACGCCACGTCAGCTGCCCGATCAACAGTCCTGGCCAACTAGAACGCGCCGCGTGGCAGAGATACTGATGCGGGAGGCCACGCGGAAGGGAGCCACGTGGGTGATCCGAGTGCACGCGATCGAACGGCTGAGATCCATTCCCGCGCGCACGGACGGCCCAGATAAAAAGCGCGCACGGACGGCCCAGATCAAAAACACGCACGGACGGCCTAGATTGAATCGCGCACGGAAGGCCCAGATTACATCGCGGTGAACGGTCCAGATTCATTTCTTTTTTAATCACGATCGGACGGTATAGATTAAATCGCGATGGATGGCTCAAATTAAAAGCGGAAAGTTATAAATAATCTCATCCACACCCAAACCCTAACCCTAGCAGCCAGAGCCCTCGCCGAAGAAGACAGCCCAGCCACCGGGGAGCCAACCACCGCCACCCGCCGCCGCACCGGAGTACTTTTCAGCCGCCAAACGAGGTAAAAATTCTCCCATTGGCTAAGAATTTGATTTTAAACGCACATGTGGTCAAATCGGAGCCAAAACACTGGCCAATTGGCAGGAAAACGTCGCCGAAGCCCAGTGGCGCCGCAGGTTTTCTCAATTTTTACCTCCGATGAGGCCCTTTCCGATTTTCGTTCGATGTAATTTTTACACCATTGTGACCATCGTTCCTTCCTCTACAGGTTGACCGGAGCAAAACACCAAATCGCGACTCGAGCCGGAGGAGTCGCCGTACCGAAAAGCCCCACCGCCAGTAAGTTTCGATTTTCGGTGTTTTTTTGGCCCACCGAGGGCCCTAGGAGTGTTTTCTCATAAGAACCAATGTAAATTTGGCCGAATTTGGCCAAAAAGTTCAAAAATAGTAAACCCAAGACGGTTCGCCGCCGCAAGCAGCAGCGTAGTCGTCGGAACATAGTGGAGCTGCCGTGCCGGAATTCTAAAATTTTCTGAATAGGCCTCGGGTCTGATTTTTGAGTTATTTGGGATATGTGTAAGTACCGTAAGCGCATTTCAGTTCTCGAGAGAAACTTCAGGGAACCTAGGGACTGCCCGTAGGCGTAGTGAAAAAATTCGATTTTCGACTTTGAATCAGGTAAGGACCCCTCACTCTATTTCCTATCACGGGGTTAAAGTCTAATAAATGATAAAACTATATTCGTATGAATTAATAGATATACATAATTATTACGGTTGCTAATGGAGCCCGAATCAGACATATTTCTCTATCAGTTCCTGTTTGATTTATTTTACAGTCTAAATGCAGTATGATATCTGATTTATTTATTTTATGATTTTGAATGCATGAATCACTGTTTACTTCATTACGGTTTGATTTTGTGAATTCGATGATATGCTTACCTTGTTGGATGCTCGTTACTTATTTAAGTATTCATGTTTATGCGGGAAACGAAAAACTAAGGAAAAAATAGAAAATGTATGTGAATTGATAAATGGATAAGTTGACAGCCTTACTAGATATCTTGGGAGATGGTGAACAGACCGGGTCCATAGGGAACCCTATCGGGAACGTTGTCTCATACGGGACTGGGTATGAAGACTTTCAATATTTTGGCGTTTCATCCTCATACCAAACGGAGTATTGAGGTTTTATTATTTGGCGCCCATACCGGACGGGGTATGGGGACGGCCCTGCGAATTAAGTTTGTTAAAGGAATGGTTCATGTGTACCAGAGACCCATATGGATCCCCACGGATACTAGTAGGCTGATAAAAAGGGGGTAACTATTATTTGATGATTGAAATATAAAAGTATGACATGTACTATGATACAGATTATGTATGAATTCATGATATTTATGATGTTATTGTTTCCATTGGTCGTTTTTATAAATTCCACTGAGGTAAGTGGATGGTAAATGGTATGATTATTGATAAATAAATTTACTTGAAACTTGTGCTCCATTGGTTGTCTTTGATTTTCTACCAACCTTTACTTCTGTGACAGTGATATAGTGTGATGTCTTTACTGGGCTAGTATAGCTTATTCCTTACTTAACCATTTCAGATCAGGAGGACTTGATTCTCGAGCCTGATCTACAAGAAGACGGCGAGTAAATACCTAAATGTTTATTAGTTTCTTTTATAGTATTTCATTTCCAGTATTTTCCTTTAGATGACTTATTTTCGGTATCGTTAGTACGTTAAGTTATTGTGTAAGAGATATTAACTAGAACCTTTTATTTCGTTTCCGCACTTATATTCTTTATATACATTTTCTTTTTAAATTTTCGGGGTCGTTACATCATGTACCTCAACAACTTCTTAAACTTTAAATTTTTCATCGGTACTATCATGTTCCCTTTCCTTAATTGTGTTGATAATTATCTAACAATGTAGCACGTGAAACATTGGGGCATGACACGTAAACACATTTTTCTCCTCTTTGGAATGCTCCTGATCCTCTATTGCTATAGTTGTTGCCTATATAATGCAATCGTGAGTTAAAATCACTCTCTTGTTCATCCTTATCGTACTTATACTTAGCCACGTTCCTCTATTTCACAATAGTGGTTGACAACTTGATTTACTGAACCAATCAGTTTGAGTAAGTTGATTCATAGTGGATAGTTGTAATATTCAGGCCTGAAATTTAGTCCAAAATTAATTTTAATATTTAAAAAATATATATAAATATAATTTTAGAATTAATAAATTTTTATTTAATGTGAAATTAGGAAAAAAAATAGGTTGATGATAAAATTGAAAACAATTTTGAGAAAAAAAAAAGTGAAAATTTGGGTTCGGATGGTGTTTTTAAAAGAAAAATTAGAAACTGGAGGGTCAAAACGTAATTAAAAAAAATTGTAACACGTAAGACTACCGAGTCAGCAGCCCCAACGAACCGGAGCGCGCCCGTGGCAAGTCATGCTGACTCGGTGCCATGTGGCATGCCACGTTGGTAATTCGTGTGCCCACGATTGGAAGGCTCGAAAGCGTTCCTGCACGCGTAGATGGTCTAGATACGTTCTCTCCTTATGTGCAATCGAACAGTCATGATTAAATGTGATGAACGGTCCAAATTCGTTCCTTCTTTAAATATGATCGGACGGTCGATATCAAATCGCGATGAATGATCTAAATTCATTTTTTCTTTAAATGCCATCAGACGGTCGAGATCAAATGCGATGAACGACCCAAATTTAAGGGAGACATGTATAAATATCTTGCATCACACCGAACCCAAACCTTAGTCGCCAACCTTCCGTTGGAGAAGAAGGACCAGTCGCTGGAGAAGGGAGCCGACTGTTGCCCGCCACCGCGCTGGAACCACCTCCGACCATCAGAAAAGGTAAAAATTGTCATATCCGCTCGGAATTTCGAGCACCCTCATAGCTAAATTAGAGTAAAAGAAATGGTGGATGAGCCGAAAATTACGAGTAAAGCCCGGGACGGCACCATAGGAAAAACTTGAAATCGCCTCCGATGAGCCCCTTTCTATTTTCCGTTTCGTGTGATTTTTTTACCATTGTGTTCACCATTCTATTTTCTATAGTTGACTGAAGAAAAATGCCCAACTGCAAAGGTGAGCCAGCAGAGCCGCCGCACTGGAAAATTCCACCGCCGGTAAGTTTTTATTTTTTGACTTTATTTGGTCCAACTAAGACCTTTTAACGTGTTTTCTCACATGGATGAGTATAAAATCGACCGAAACCGATCAAAACTGACCAAAAATAGTTAACCCGAGACAAACCGCCACCGTTGGCGATGGCACTGGAATTTAAAAATTGGCTGAAAAAGATTTTTAACACTGATTTTGAGTTTTTTAGGATATTTTTAGGTACGTGAAGCGTATTTTAATCTCTGTAGAAAAATTCAGGAAATTCGGGGACCGTCAGTAGGCGCAGTAGAAAATTTTATGCTTCGGACACCGATTCGGGTAATAATCCATCACCTTATTCCCTATTATGGAATTAAAGCTTAATAATCAGTAATATGATATTTTGTATAATTTAGAAAACTTTAAGAATAATTACAAGTTACCAATGGAGCTGGAAACCGGTTAGTCCTTTATTTGTTATTCTATTTAACTGATGGTTGAATTTACAGCTTTAAATATATGATGATATACTAGAATGATTAAATGATTCAATTGTGTTTTCTTGATATGTATATATATATATATTATTTGTCTTGCGTGATTTACGGTTGATTTGTGAAATTGGTAATTAATATGCAAACAAAAAATTGTTTGGTCATGTGAATTAATGAATGATAGCCTTACTAGACATCTTGAGAGATGATGGATGGACAAAGTACATAGAAAAATCCTACCGTAAATGTTGTCCCATATCGGATGATGTATCGATGATTGATATTTTGGTGCTCATACTGAAAGGGGTATGAAGACGGTCCGATTCACCCTCATACCGGACGAGATATTGAGGAATGATATTTTTTGCGCTCATACCGGAAGGGGTATGAGGATGGTCGGTTAGTTAAAAATGTTGAATATTGGTTCACACGTAGTAGGACATCCTTATGGGTCCTAAGGGATATCAGTAGGCAAATAAAAAAAGAAAAATTATTGTTCTTTCTCACTTGAATATGAGATTGAAATGTTATTTGGGTTATTGTTTCTAGAGGTTGATTTTAAAAATCTCGCAACGGTAAATATATGTAATAAATAGTTTTCTTTATGATAAATGAATTTACTTAAATTAAGAGTTTCATTGGTTATTTTTATAACTTTTACTAACTTTCAGTTTCTGTATCGGTGAGTAGTGTAATATTCTTACTAGACTAGTATAGCTCACTATTTCATTAACTATTTCAGATTAAGAGAATCAAGATATAGATCCCAATTAACAAGAGAGTTGTGAATAGTTCGCCACCCAGACTCCTTTCAAAAACAGTGAATGTCGTTTTAGGATGCTCAGTTGTTTACTTTTCGTTTATTTCTTTGATTTTTATTTTTTATTTTTAGAAGAGACATTTCCGTAACCCTATTGGGTATTTTAAACTATTTTGTAAGGAATCTAAACTCTAACTCTATTATTTTGATTCTGCATTCAATTTATGATTTTATTTTTTTTTAAGTTCCAAGCCGTTATAAGAGTAGTGAGTTTTAAGAGGAGTATTGGAATATCTTCTCTATTTTTAAAATTTTTAATTAAAAATAATTATAAAATTAAATGACCATATACCTATAAGATGTTATATGATGTTTAATAAAAAAATTTATTCGAACAAAAAAGAAAATCATGTGTTTAACTTGTTGCCACATGATAAATATATTGTTTGTGATATTTAATAAATAAAAATTAATTGAAAAATGTAAAAGTATTGGATAAACGAACTTAATGTTTATGCTATATAATAATGTGATTGAAGTAAGAAAACACGAATCACAAGTAGTTAATTGCTAAAATCAATTCTTTGTCCAATTAAGAAAAAAGAAAAAGTGGATTTCCAGTTTCCACATTTCCTATTTAACCCGGCTCACCGTATACGTCAAAAATTCAAAAGTTCGAACCCGAAGTCACTTCCATATGCCGTATATATTAAAAAAAAAAAAATCAAGAATTCAACCTCAAAATTTTATATTTTAATTATTTCCGGAAAAGAAAATTAAATTTTAAATAAATAAACGTATAATTAAGGAACTTCGAAAATTATCCCCCATATATATATATATATATTACAGATTGCCAGCCACGGATTTCCTCAAGCTAGTCAGCTGCTCCTTCCTCAGAGAAACTTGGCTTCTCGCGGCAATTAAACTTGGCCGCTAGTTTTCCATTTCCTCGTTGGTCGGCCTGTTTTCTGTTTGAGTGGAAAGAAAGAGAGGATTAATATTATTTCTGTGCGTTTTTAAGAGTGGAGATGAGGCTGTTGAAAGTGGCGACGTGTAACTTGAATCAGTGGGCTATGGATTTTGATTGCAATATGAAGCACATAAAGGAGTCAATAGCTACAGCTAAGAAGGCTGGAGCAGTTATTCGGCTTGGCCCTGAGCTAGAGGTCACTGGTTATGGCTGTGAGGATCATTTCTTGGAGCTCGACACAGTTACTCATTCGTGAGTTTCACCGCTTTCATATTCTGTTCTTCTTCTTTTGAATTAGAATTTTGTTTTTATGCTTTTTGGTGGGCGTCGACTTAGTTCAATGGTTTCGATATTTCACAATCACATTGTTTAGTCTTTACGAGAAATTGAGCGCTAAAATTCGCGATCAGCATATCTCTTATGTTGCCGATTTTAAAAACGAACGCTTATTCTTGTTGGATTAATAGGGTCTCATTAATTGAGAGGAAGCACTGACAGTTTAGTTGAACTGTATTTTCTTTTTCCTTTTCCAAATGGTGGTCGTTAATTTTTGAACTGATTAAAACTTGGTCAAATTAAATTTTGGTTAAAAGTTGGATTGTTGATCTACAGTAATTACCTACAAGTGTAGAAACTGGGGCACAAAACGAAATGGTGGAATTTGACATCGTTTTTACTTGTATTTCGTAGTGATCTTTTGGAATGTCCTCCAATTTTATGTAAAATGGGACATTAAGAAATACTGCTTATATTAATTTTAACTGCCTGCAGCCTGGTGATGGGTTCTAATTTCATGTATACTTTGGAAAGCTTGCAGATGGGAGTGCCTGAAAGAATTATTGCTTGGTGACTGGACTGATGGCATATTGTGCAGCATAGGAATGCCTGTCATTAAAGGATCTGAGCGTTACAATTGTCAAGTTTTGTGTTTCAACCGAAAAATTGTCATGATACGTCCAAAAATGTGGCTTGCCAATGATGGCAATTACAGGGAGCTCCGTTGGTTTACAGCATGGAAGCAGCGAGATCAGTTTGAGGACTTTCAACTCCCAAGCGAAATTTCTGAGGCTTTGTCACAGAAGGCAGTGCCTTTTGGTTATGGATATATTCAGTTTCTAGACACGTAAGCAAGAACTTTCTTCTTTGGGTATCGTTTTCTTAGTAATATCTTTCATTATATCTGCTCAAATGATTATCTTTCAATATGAAACTATATACACAGAAGGTCCAGGAAGCTTAATGTGGCATCCACAGTCACCTGGAACCTTGTGTAGTGCTTACCATTATATTTCTGCATACAAGTAAATTTAACATGAAAACTTTTGTCCCTCCTTTATACAAATGTAATGCTAATTTCTTGCCTTTTATATTAGAGCTGTTGCAGCTGAAGTCTGTGAAGAGCTTTTTACTCCTATTCCCCCTCATACCGAGCTTGCACTTAATGGAGTTGAAGTGTTTATGAATGCAAGTGGAAGTCATCATCAGTTGAGAAAGTTAGACCTTCGTCTTCGTGCTTTTATAGGTGCAACTCATACTCAAGGAGGCGTGTATATGTACAGTAATCACCAAGGATGTGATGGTGGTCGCCTATATTATGGTATATAAAATGCTTGGTGCATTAGATATTTATATATTTTCAATTATTATGAAATAGTTTCAAGTACTATGTTAAGCTGCATATGTTAACATTGGGTATCTCTTTACAATCTTTAGTGACTTACAGTTCTTTGTTATTTGCTTGAAGAATTTACATACATGGGAGAGAATGTGTTGAAATATGCAGTTGTACTTGATTTGTTATAGATGGATGTTCTTGTGTTGTTGTAAATGGAGATGTGGTCGCTCAGGGTTCACAGTTCTCATTGAAGGATGTTGAGGTTGTAATTGCTCAAGTAGACCTAGATGCGGTATGTTAAAGTTTCATTTTAGTGCCTCGATGTGTCGTTATATTTTTAAAATACAAAGAGATACTTCACTCTAGCAAATATGTCATTCTGATGTATATTTAAAATGTTCTGGTGCTTGTTTGTTCACGACAGGTTGCTAGTCTGAGAGGATCTATCAGTAGTTTTCAAGAACAGGCAAGCTGCAAGAAGAAAGTACCATTAGTTGCAGTTCCATGTAACATTTGTCTGCCTTTCAACCTGAAAATGTCGTTGTCCAGTCCATTGAAGGTCAGTCTTTCTCCCATAGGTACATTTGGTTGAAGATTATTTAATGCAAACACCAAAATTTGTTAATTTAGTTTCTATTTCTCTGTTCTTGTTAGTGACCATGTAAATGGAATTCAAAAATTGGTGTTTTACTTTCCCTTTGATGTGCTGAGAACATGAACTGCTAAATTGTCTGGTTTGTCTGTAACTAGATTTTGTCCTAATACTTTTGCTAAGATGTTGGCCCTTCTTATCTTGATTGCTTTACGAAGATAGAACTTGATTATAATTTTCGTGTACATTTATATTTTCCTCCCACCCAAACATACATGTTAATGTGATCTATGCATGACTTTTCTATAATCATCTTTACAATAACTAATGCAAGGAACTAGGAGCCATTTCAAGTCTTTTTCCTATCTCCTTAATACTAATACTTCTCTGCAGAATATTTAGATTTTCTTATTTTAGCATGAGATAAAATTGTAGATCATGTATCACTCTCCCGAGGAGGAAATAGCCTTTGGACCTGGTTGCTGGCTGTGGGACTACCTAAGACGGAGTGGAGCTTCTGGATTTTTGGTTCCTCTCTCTGGTGGGGCAGATAGCTCTTCTGTGGCTGCTATTGTTGGCTGCATGTGCCAACTCGTTGTAAAAGGTTAGTTTTAAAAGGTCAAATATTTTGTATGGCATCCTACTAACTATGTTTTCGTCCCTTGGAAGTTCTTGTTTCAGAACGAGTTAATAGGTGAGATGCTGTTAATCATGATAACCATGAATTTCAGTGTAGTAGTTCCCCTATAATCTATAGGATGTTTGAACTAGGATTTGGGGCTTTCAGCTAAACTATTTGATCAGAGATTTTTTTGGCGGTGAGCATGAAATTATGATCGAAAGGCTAACTTAGGCTGGTCAACCAGTCAGGGTTTTTAAACACCTTAGGGACAACCAAGTGCAAGGGCAGAATCTATTATGATATATACCAATGCAAGGATAACTAAAAAGTGAAAATCTGAGTACCAGAGATGTTGTGCTTCATAAATTCCATTCGACAAGTAGGAAATGGTAGTTATTGTATCTGCTAATCCTGGAAAGTTAGTTATTAAAAGGAGAGATGCAAAACAGGAAGCACGTGAAACAAAATTCAAAAAACAGAATTATCATCAGACAAGGGAATCATAGGGCCTGGTCAAACTTTCTTGCCTACAAACATGATCCAACACCCTTTTAATCACAACTCAGGGAAATGGAAATATCAGCTTCTCTCTTTCTGTAAGTCCACTCTCATATGAGTTATCAAAGGTTGATTCCTGTCAAGCAAAAATAGCATCTGCCTTATTGCCATTTAGTCTTGCGTGCAGAGTTTGGTACCACTTGCTATGCATGACTATATCCAGCAATTGGTCCCTTAAGAGACTTGATTATATTTTTAGACACGAAGGTCACTGTTGAAGAAAATATTCTCATTGGACAAAAAAAGGGATGCTAACCTGACTAAGACTGGCTTGCTTGGTTAACACTTTCCTGAAAGCTTCTAAGTCGAAATTACTTCTAGTAATACATATATGTATATTGGGGTGTTTGAGTAGAAAATTTTTAAGAGTATTCACATGCTGTCTGTCCTTTCTGCCAGCATAAGTTAGAAGGTGCAGCAGAGGCACTGACAAGAAAGAACAGCTCTTTCCTGTCTAATGCAACCTGAAACAATTATGTGTTGCATCATCTGATTATTATCCATTCTTTGGTTGGCAATGCACATTGCATGTAGAGATTAGAAATGGGGATGAACAAGTGAAAGCTGATGCAATACGGATCGGACATTATACTGATGGACAGTTTCCTACTGATAGCAAAGAATTTGCAAATCGCATATTTTATACCGTATATATGGGATCTGAAAACAGGTGAGTATCTTTACATGGTCTGAGTTTTTCTTCTCTGTGATTTTTTTGCTGAATTCTTCTTTATTGACTGTTGTAAATAAATGGGCTACGCTGCCGCTTACTTCAGTTAGTAGTAATAATGATTTAATAGAACTTGCCATTACAATAAGGAAAGACCAATTTACTTTCTTGATTGTGGTTTTAAATTGTACAGATCTTTGGCAGTTCCTCATTTTGATTGAAGTCCAAAAATTTGTTCCTCTTCTACTTTGAAGAACCTAAGACCTAGTTCTTTTTAGAATTGAACATATCATGGTTAGACTGTTACTAATATTATACCTATACTAATCAAGTCTTAACGTCAGAAGGAAAAAGTTAATCACAAAATACTTTCTTGTCAAATATAACTATTTTGTATGTTCTCTCGGAGAGGATTCATTAGTAAAAGAATAACATAATGGGTAATTGAGGAGAAACTATTTTTAAACAAGAGAAGATGACAGCAGGAAATGAGTTTAAGACAGAGATCATGATATTTAGTTTCTATTTACTTGATTTCAGTTGTTGACTTCTTTCAGTTTTAAGAAAATTCATACTTCTCTTCCTCAAAACAAAAGGAAAAAAGAAGAAGAAAAGAAAATCACAGTTCTAAATCCTTGAAATCAAGATAAGTCGAGTGCATTAACAGCTTTTTATGTTTCCCCAATTTCGTGCAGCTCTGAAGCAACTAGGATGCGGGCAAAGGCACTAGCAGATGAGATAGGTTCGTGGCATCTTGATGTTTCTATTGATGGTGTTGTTTCCGCATTGCTATCTTTGTTTCAAACCCTCACGGGAAAACGGCCACGCTATAAGGTAAAACAAGGTCTACCTCTTTTTTCATTATTTGTCTCCCT
This sequence comes from Carica papaya, assembly GCF_054855325.1. Classification (NCBI taxonomy): domain Eukaryota; kingdom Viridiplantae; phylum Streptophyta; class Magnoliopsida; order Brassicales; family Caricaceae; genus Carica; species Carica papaya. The sequence continues at coordinate 14,133,757 of NC_142312.1, read as the reverse complement.
TCTCCCTTCCCTTTTCCTTGTTAATTTGTCTATTTATGTGTTCATTCACCTCCAACTGCAAACCGGAAGAACAAATCCTAGATCCAGAGCTATCTGTTTAGATGGCACTTCTGCGATGCTCTCCTGGTTGGGCAAGAAATCTAGTCTGTATGCTTTTGATCCTGTGCATGAAAATTCAGATCATCAATGAAATGTCAATATTTTTGTCCATATATCTTCCTGAAATAATTACAATTTGTTTCCAAGTGGATTTTTTTGATTGAGTGATTCAAAGCTATGTCTTACTGCAAGCTTGCAAGTGGCTTCTAAATGAGGATTTACTGGATCCTAGATATTAACTTACTATTTTGAAATAGATGTTTGATATAGTTTCTCTTTACAGGTAGATGGGGGATCTAATATTGAGAACCTGGGGTTGCAGAACATTCAAGCTCGGATAAGAATGGTGCTGGCTTTTATGCTAGCTTCTCTCTTGCCTTGGGTTCATAACAAGCCTGGCTTTTTTCTTGTTTTAGGAAGCTCGAATGTGGATGAAGGATTGCGTGGCTATCTAACAAAGGTACTAGACAATTTTAAGAGGATTCAAATTCTCATATTTTCTCCAAAACATTTCAAGTAAATATTAATTATGGAGATATTGTACTAGTTTGTTGAATATTTTGTCAAACTTTTAATGGTATTATCTTTTCACAGTATGATTGCAGCTCAGCAGACATAAATCCTATTGGAAGTATTAGTAAGCAGGACCTTAGAACATTCCTGAGATGGGCTGCCACCCATCTAGGATACTCATCCTTGGCAGAAATTGAAGCAGCTCCACCTACTGCTGAGCTGGAGCCTATTCGTTCCAACTACAGCCAGGTATCTATTAAAAAATCCTTTTTTTCTCAACTGCATGAATGTTTCCCTCTTGACTGCTTTAGGTAATTCTGAAGTTGCAAGTTGTGATATTTATTTTTGGGTAAGTTGGAAGCAAATGGACAATTTTTGTGGAATTCATTAACAACATATGAAATGTATTTTTATTATGGGAGTTTTGAAATGTATTGATTCAATTTCACTTTAGAAATTCATTTGAAATTAAATTTGATCCTCTTTGAAATAGTTATACGTCTCCAAGTAAATTCAATAAAGACTGTTCATTCCTTCTAAATATACTGGTAAAGGGTGTTTGGGTTGCTGAAAGAAATGGAGATAAAGTAGGAGGTTGTAAGTTACTTAGAAGGTAAATCCACATTTTTTCTAAATGCATAGTTGTTTATTTTTTAAATGAGAATGATTTAATTTAAGTAACTTAGAGTAACTTAGTGCTTTAATAACATTTCCTAGAGCAAATTCCAAACACCCTTAGTTTCTGTGGTCGTAAAATCATTTTCAAAAAACCTAATAAAAGCTCTTCAGTCTGTGTCACCAAATGCCGAGATTAGAGTAGGGTTTCAGAGTTGCTTATAAGCAGCAAATAAAGCAAATCCCAAACACCCACCTAATGTTACCATTCTTTATATTTATTCCTGCCTTGAAAAGTTTCCATATAATGTTATTATTGAGTTTGACTCAAATATTTTTATGATTCATTTCACATGTAGGAATAGAAATTTATCATCGTGAAATTAAAGATATGAGTGAAGTTGATTGAATTACATATGGATTATATAAATGTTACTTAACTTTTCATAGCACATAACTAAGTTAGGAATTGAATGGGAAGATAAATGTTTAAACCAAGTACAACTTATATTTGAGATTCTGGATTTCTGACCTTTTTCTCCCTCTTTGCACTCTTTAGTTCTCAATATTTTGCCTCAAAATAAAACTGCTGCCTTCTGCTTGTAACAGTTGGATGAAGTGGATATGGGAATGACATACGAGGAACTCTCAGTTTATGGAAGGTTGCGGAAAATTTTCCGCTGTGGTCCGTTATCAATGTTCAAGGTTTGATTTTGATCCATTATCTCCAACAGCGTTCGCAAAACTTTTACAATTTCTATTTCTAATGCTTATTCTTTTTATTGTTTTCTCCTCCTAGAAATACTCTTTTTCTTTATTATAACCATATACAAGGATTTAAAGAGCTCCTCGCAGATTAGTGACCAAAATAATTTTTCTCCCCAAAATTGTGCATTTGGTTTTATGCTCTCATTTAAAAAACTTTTATATCCTGTTTGGTTCAATTCCCGTTACTCTCTTAGTTGCTTACCAAACTAGTATTCCAATGCGTAACTACTACATATTTTTATTTTTGACTAATCTTCAATCTCGCCTCAAATTTGTTGGTATTACAGTTTTTCCTACTTCTTAATACAAATATGATAATTGAAAAAATATTTGTACTCATCTTCTTCTAAAAGAAAATATGATAACTAAATTTAGAAATTAGTTAAGAATTGAATGATAATTGAATCAAAGTTTGGAAGTATCCTCATCCCCACCTAGAATTCTTTAAAGTGGGATTTTCAATTCCTACTTTTGTTACAGATATGATTATTAAAAGTACTTATACTTGCATTCCTCTAGAAAATGATAATTAGATCTAGGAATTTAGTTAGGAATATAATTATAATTGAATCAAACTTGACCTTAGAGATTTTTCCTAGATCTTATTTATTTTCTCTACCTTGCACAAAGTAAAATAATGTTTGAAACAAATATTTATGGAATTTATTTGTAAATTCACATTTAATTCAACTAAAGAATAGCCTAAATCTTTTCTAAAAAGTGATAGAAAATGAACTCATAAAATTTTATTTGGAATTAGAATAGTACTTGTTAAATGCCATCAATTCCATTGAAACTTAGAAGAAATTGTTCCAATTCCACATAAAACTCTATATGAGATTACTTTTTTGTTATGTTAGTACATATTATTTTCTAATTGATTAAATGTGTATTTGCAAAATAAATTTTTTTAATCTTTAGGTTTGAAATATTACCTAAAAGATAATATATTATATTTCTGAAGGACGGGGTATCAAACTAAACTATTGTTCACCCAAAAGATTAATGGAGAAATGTGGAGGTTGGTCTACCAATGAAGAAATTCTGTACTCCGCAAACATTAGTCACATAGTTCAGTCAGCAACTTGGAGATTCTTTTCAAATGACTGAGCATCCACTTTCCAGACAAGAAAGTTTTATTGAAATGCTTATTGTACTTATGTGAGAAACTCCTGTTTGTTGCGCGACACAAAATCATTTATGTGACACTGATTCTGATTCTTGCAGAACCTCTGCTATAAATGGGGTGCAAAACTAACCCCTTTGGAGGTGGCTGATAAAGTCAAGCACTTCTTCAAGTACTATTCCATTAATAGACACAAAATGACTGTACTTACACCTTCATACCATGCTGAGGTACATAATCTCTACTCACTAAAATTTTCTTGCACTTGAAAGTTGCATTAAATTTTCCTCCAAATGTATGAATGCTTGACTCTGGAGAAACCCGATCCACGCATACTTATTGCAGAGTTACTCGCCTGAGGATAACAGATTTGATCTGCGTCAGTTCCTCTACAATGCAAGATGGCCATATCAGTTTCGCAAGATTGATGAGCTTGTACGAGAGTTAGATGGTGACCACGAAAAATTAGGCACTACCTCACATGTTGGAGGTGGAATAGGAGTTGTTGCAGCAGGCTCCGGAGATCCTAGAGCTGGGCTTTAACTCAAAAAAAAAAAGATTAAATTAAACAAATTTGATCTCCAACCTTTTGTTTTTTTGTTTTTGTTTGTCTGACAATCAATAATATAATGGAACGAGGAAGTTGAGTTCCTCATGCTCTTTTGCATGTAGTTGTTGCTTATCTCATTTTTTGGATCCTGTATAATACCAACTTGAAAGGGTTAATACCATAAAATCTACTTATAGTTTTATGGTTGTGTCATCTCAGTTGTTGAATACAAATCTAAAATTGGGTATTATTAGTTGTATGTCAGACAATATGTGAGTAAACTATAAATGACAAATAATTAATTAATTTTAAAAGAATAAACATGGACAAAAAAATTTTAAATGATATTGTGATTTTTCCATCAAGGTCAAATTGTGGATGTCCAATTGTTGCGCGAGTATTAGGTACAATTCCCATTTATATAAATAGGCTTTGGTTATTGAGAGACTTTTAATATGCTCCTGGCAACTTCATGCATAAATGACTCGGACAATTTTCTTTTTGTTAAATCAGAGTGAAGAAAGAAATCCAATTTTACAGGATTGGCAGAGGGGGAACATGTAATGGTTTTATCGCAAGACTGTATTACTATCACGTGCAATGCAAAGCGGCATGAGAAGACCAGCAAAAGAAAATTTCTTTTAAAAAAATTAAGCCCATTACTTATTTATTTTACGCCTGAGAGAAATCCTACGTTATTTATTAACATGTGAATTCAAAGTCAATAAAATAAAAGGTGTTAAATTGCACGGAAGGATTAAGATGAATATATTCAACCATCAAAGATTGATTCATAGACCCACAAGGGAATTGACAAATTGTTCATTCTAACATATCAAAAGAAAATACAACTAGTAAAATTAAGAAAAAAGGATAAGTATTTTCGACCCAAAAAAAAAAAAAAAAAACATTAGAAGAAAGGGATACTCTTCTCCCTTTAACTTCTACCCCATCAAGAAAAATTACAGTATCCTCAACTTACCCTAGTCTATATCCTCGTTTTCTGGCTCCTGCTCTCCCGGCAGTGGTCAATTTTTCTTTTTTCATTAGTCAAAAGGACTTAGAGTTCATCATGGGATTCGTCTTCATCAGCTGCTCCACCTCCTGGAGCTCCACCAGATCTTTGGTAGACAGCCGTGATGATGGGGTTGCAAACGGCTTCTACTTCCTTGAGCTTCTCATCATAGTCTTCTTTCTCCGCATTCTGGTTATCGTCCAACCATTCAAGGGCCTCCTTCACAGCTGTTTCAATTTTTTCTTTCTCATCAGACTCAAGCTTGTCAGCAAGCTTGTCTTTGTCATTGATCTGGTTCTTCATGTTGTACACATAAGTTTCCAGTCCATTACGGGCATCAATCTTCTCTTTCACCTTCTTGTCTTCCTCGGCAAACTCTTCTGCCTCACGAACCATTCGCTCAATCTCCTCCTGGCTGAGCCGACCCTTGTCGTTGGTGATGGTGATCTTCTCTGATTTTCCAGTGCCCTTGTCTTCTGCCTTGACATTTAGGATACCATTTGCATCAACTTCAAATGTGACCTCAATTTGAGGGGTTCCCCTGTTCAAATTGATGGATCAAACGTTGAGAGTTGCAGCGAAGATCACAATCAAGTGACAAAGAGACTAACAAAAAGCCACCAACCTACCTTGGGGCTGGAGGAATTCCAGTTAAATCAAATTTTCCAAGCAACCTACAATCTTTTGTGAGACTCCTTTCACCTTCGAATACCTAATAATCAAAAGCAACCTAAGTAAGATTCAAGCAGTAACAGCATAATAGCTGTGCACAATCAACCATTATATTAATTGGGTTATTATTGGGATAATTTCCAACTATGACAGCTGAAAAGTAATTAATCCTAAAAGAACTGCACCTGAATGGAGACAGTGGACTGCTGATCCTGGTAAGTGGTAAAGACTTGAGATTTCTTGGTTGGGATAACGGTGTTTCTTGGAATCAACTTAGTCATCACTCCACCAACAGTTTCAATACCCAGAGTGAGGGGTGCAACGTCTAGCAGAAGAATATCTGGATCCATTTTTGCACAAGTTAATTATAATTCATTCATAGCACCAACAAAAGGTAAGACTACTCCATTATCTTACATTATTATAGGAAAAAGCATACCTTTGGTTTCATCACCACCCTCTCCACTTAAAATGCCTCCTTGGACAGCAGCACCATATGCAACTGCCTCATCAGGGTTCACACCCTTGTTTGGCTCTTTTCCATCAAAGTAGTCCCTAAGGAGCTGTTGAACCTTGGGAATTCTGGTGCTTCCACCAACAAGAACAATTTCATCAATCTGGTTTTTCTCCAGACCAGCATCTTCCATGGCTTTCTTCACAGGTCCCATGGTCTTCCTGAATAAATCATTGTTCAACTCCTCGAACCTTGCTCTGGTGAGAGGTTCAGAGAAATCAATACCATCAACAAGTGACTCAATCTCCACGCGGACCTGGTGCTGGCTACTCAAAGCTCTCTTGGCACGCTCACATTCTCTCCTGAGCTTCCCAAGTGCCCGGTTGTCCTTGCTGATATCCTTTCCATGCTTTTTCTTGATCAATTTAATGAAGTATTCCATGATCCTCTGGTCAAAGTCCTCACCTGCATGGGAATAGATTATCAGGAAACAATTGAAGTTAACTAACTACCTGCAATTTAATAATTTTCAGATGAATGCAAATCCATTAATCCATTGTGGCATTAGATTCATCTACCCTAGAAATACTGGAAAAATAAGAGCAAAGGCTCACCTCCCAAGTGAGTGTCTCCATTTGTTGAAAGCACCTCAAAAACACCATTGTCAATTGTCAGGATACTGACATCAAATGTCCCACCACCAAGGTCAAAGACAAGAATGTTTTTCTCACCACCCTTCTTGTCCAAACCATAGGCAATGGCTGCCGCAGTTGGTTCATTAATAATTCTTGCAACATTAAGCCCTGCAATTATACCAGCATCCTTGGTGGCTTGCCTCTGGGCATCATTAAAGTATGCTGCAGGTTAAACAGATAGGATATTATCAGTACAATAAAATATATGGTAGAACAAAAAATTCTTCATTAAAATTGCAATAGGCTTACCAGGAACTGTAACAACAGCATCCTTTATTTTCTTCCCAAGGAATGCTTCAGCTGTCTCCTTCATCTTAGTAAGAATCATAGCGCTAATCTCCTCTGGGCTAAAGACCTTGGTCTCCCCATCCTTTATCTTAACCTGAATGTAAGGCTTGCCATCCTTGTTCACAATCTTATAAGGAACAAGCTTCATATCCCTTTGAACTTCTTTATCCTCGAACCTGCCAGAACATAAGCCTTATGAATTATTTAATTCATCAGATAACTGTATCAAACACTGGAAAAAATTTGCAGAAAGAGCATTACTTTCTTCCAATAAGCCTTTTCACGTCAAAGATGGTCCTCTCAGGATTGACAGCCGCCTGGTTCTTTGCTGCCTCACCAATCAGTCTCTCACTGTCAGTGAAAGCTACCCATGATGGGGTAATACGGTTTCCCTGGTCATTGGCTATGATTTCAACATGACCATTTTTGTATACACCGACACAGGAGTAAGTTGTACCAAGATCTATCCCAATGACTGTTCCCAATTTGGTGGCTTCTTCCTTTGCAATGGAAATTGCAACGAGACATCCTGTTACAGAATTCAACCAATACCAATAAGGAAACATTCTGAAAATGAAATGCGTATTATCTACCCCACACGAAATAAAGAAACACCACGGCCACTTTTTTATGATAAATAAGTTTCTTTGGCAAGCCCATTTCAGACAGCGGTAAATTAATCATGTGTATTAAACAAATTTGAAATACAGACAAACTTTCAGTGCTTTCTCAAGTTAGAAAACGCTTAATAACTTCAAAATGTCAAATCTGGCTATTCCAGTTATGGACATAGCCGTAATTATCTTTTATAATTAGCTTGCGTAAGTCCATTTTGAAGCTACCAGTACGCAGATAGATGAAACCCTCACGCTGTACTGAAAGGATAAAAATCAAAACTGTGCCTACAATAATTTTCGAAGAGAAACCATACTACAATTAATAAAACCACCAAGTTCATGGAAAAAGCCTACGGCTATGCATAATAGCACCATGCTCGATTTACTTCCTTAGAAACTAATATCCTTCACCAATGGCAGACAGCGTTAAGCATAGATTTCAAAATCCAGATTCATTCATTTCAACTCAATTTGTGACAAGAAACTTTACCAAACGAAACGAATACATTTCTCGAACAATTTCAGAACCATTCTAGTAAAACAAATGTGATATTCAAACGAATCAGAACACTGTTCCAGCTCTAAGATCTCAAAAAATTTAACGATCTGATATTACTACCAAATCTATTAAATGAAAACGCAACAATCTCGGAGATCAACTAGAATATGCATGCATCGATTTCCGAGCAGAAACAGATCTTCAAACTGTATGGAGAGATCTACTACATTTTTCTCAGAAACAAGTAACAGCCTAGTACAACCAGATCCAAACAAAATTCTGATAGAAAAATCAATCACTCACCGAAGAAGATGATTGCTAGTACCACCAGAGACCCGCGTGCTCTCAATGAGCTAGCCATCGCGTAAAAGTTCTCCCTCCCTCTCTCTCTGATAATCACTTGCTCTTGGTATCTCGTCCTTTCTAGAGAACGTTAGCGAGTTTTTAAAGAAGCCTTTCTGTTTCTGGTTTTCAATGAAATAGCGGGTCAGAAACTGGGCTTTTATAGATGCCCGCATTTAACTTGCAGAAGCATAAGTCTAAAGACCCATGGAAGCGACACGAGCGAACATGTCATCGAGGATGACGTGGACCAATCAGATTTAGGGAGAGAGTTATTGGAACCAATGAAATTGGATCTCCCGTTGGGAGAATCGTGGCCGTTCATTCCTCAACTTTGACGTGTCAGTCGATAACTCGTTTACTTTTTTATATTTATTATTATTTTTTATTTTATGCGTTTTCGCCAAGGAGGTTTGAAATTTTAGGGTCCAAACAAAAGAACTCTCCCGACCCAAAGGGAACGGAAAAACTTTGGATGATGGCTGCCGTTCTAAAACCGGTGCCGTTTTAAAATATTAAATCTTATGAAGAATTTTTTTTGAGAAGAGAACTTTAATTATAATTTATTTTATTTTTTAGATAAAAAAAAAATTAAATTCAAATTATTAACTCTACCAAAAAATTCTTATGCTATTAAGTTAAATACTCATATAAAAGATAATAATTATTTTAAATCAATAATGTTTCGATAGTAAAAAATAAAAATTGATAAATGTATTTTAAATTCATAACAATTACTTTTGTTTTATTTTTAATGTAATAATTACTTTATCAGATTTTTCATGTGTTATAACAAACATTATTTTTTAGTCAAATGTTTATGGTAATAAATAAAATTCATATTACCAAATTATATTTTAGAATTTTTACTAGTTTGAAACTCGATCTAATTAGATTATATTGGATTTAAATTTTTGGGTATCATAACTTTAGATTAAACAAAAACGAAATAATTTTTTTAAATATTATTTTTAATTAAAAATAAACAATAAATTTATAAAATATAATCATTCATCAAATATATATTTAATAAAATAAATAATAATACATCCAATCTCTAAAAAAATTTTGTTATGTTAGATTTAGATTAAGTTGATAGTTTTTATTCTTTAACTTTTTTATAAAAAAAAAAAAAAAAGATTACACTAAACTATATCTAGTCTAATTTGGTATAGTTGCCTGGTTTAAATCGAATTGTTAATGTACCTATATCTAGTCTAATTTGTACGCAATAAAAAATATGACAATCAATTAAAAGTATAAAAAGGTAATTACTACAAGTAGAGATGAGTGCCTGACAAGTATGCCAGTTTTTATACGCACGCTTCGCTAATACGAATATAGATACATATGTTCTATATCTAAAATAGGTAGAAAGCATTCTATATACCCCTTGGGTAAAAATTTTTACCCACTATCTGTTCTACCTACCAATTTTTTGTTTTAAAAATATTTAAATAATTTTAGTTAAAACTATTAAGTATTTATTAAATTAAAATATAATTTTAAATAACAAATATAAATTAATATTATAAAAATACAATATTTAAAAAGTTATCAATCAAAATTCAACTAATTTGAGTAGCAGTGAAAAATAAAATTAAAAATTTATTAATTCCAATAATGGGGGCAATTGTGAAGGATAAGGTATTAAATCCATACCTCATTAATCATGAGTTTTTATTCGTTCCATTCGGGTAGACTAAAGACGACTCACCCTAATACTCATCTCTTAATTATAGCTACAAAAGTAGTGATTACATTTTTTAATTAAAAAATTTAAATACTACTTAATAATTGAATTGTTTTGAAAAAATTACATTAGCAGATTTTAAAATTGGGTTTTATTATTAGTCAATGAGATTAATTTATTATATTGACCAATCAAACTTAACTGAGTTGAACAAATTAACTTCATAGATTTTTTTCATAGTTTTGAAGTGATTTGAGACATGATATTCATAGGTAAATTTTAAAGTTTACTTATAGGTTATCACTTTTAATTTAAAATTAAGAATTAAGGTTTAGCCATTTCATCATAGATTAAATGATTATAGTTTATAGCATGTGGAAATGGGTCCTAATTTAAGCCTAAATACTAATTAAAATGTATTTTTAACTAGGTTAAAGAAATTTAAATTATATTTATTTATAAAACAAAATTTAATAATTTTTTTTAAAAAAAGATAAATTCCCAATTCAATCTCTCAATTTTGACATATTTTTTATTTTAATTATAAATTATTTTATTATAAAATAATTTTTAACTTGTTCCAACTTAGGATAATAAATTCATAGGGGCAGTGCCAAACCAAAATACTCAATAAGTATTAACTCTCCATAAAATGAACGTGATCTAGTTGGACCTTTCAGTACGATTAACTTATTACGACTTCATTCCAGTCATTATCCTTGCCTTCGATATTCACTTCTTTGCTATTAGAGTAACAACTTCGGGCATGACCAGCTCTCATAATGTGACGGACGATGTGTACAAAGTTTAGGAACGAGTGTTACTAGATTTTGATGTTTTGCTGCGTGTCTAGGCTGGACTTCACGGATTTGTTGCGCTTCTCTCTTGTTTCTTCTTTCATCTTTAGCCATTTTTTCTCATTTTTTTCATTAATATCAAATGCATCAAAATTTTACTAATTAATTTATTTTTAACTCAAAATTATTTTAAATTGAAGTAAAAAAATATTATAAAAATACAATACATCAAGTTTTAAAGATCTATAAAACTCCATATGAGAGATTTTATGACTACACTGAGGAAATAGATATAATTTATCTTTTAATTGTTAATATTTAAAACATAATATTTTTCCCAAAAAAATGTAATAATAAAAAATTTAGTTTGAGTTAAATTTGTTTAATATTATATATATATATATATATATATATAGAGAGAGAGAGGAAAGCAAGTTGAACGGTGTTAGCACACGTGGGGAAAGTGGAAGTTAATGGCCGGGAGCAGTTAGATACGTTAGTAATATCAGATTAGCGACCTTTTTGTCATACCAATCAGCGGATCACACGTGTACACTAATTTGTCATAAAATTGACATCTCTTAATGCCACGTTTTCCCTTATAAATCTGTTACCTTTCCTCAACAACGTCTTACTTGCACTCTTTATTCTCTACTCTGCATCCTCCTCCTTCCTCTCTCGCACTTCTGTAAAACACATGCACAGTGGTAGATATTCCGACTGTAAAATTTGCTCATTCAATGGTGGTTGCGTCTCTATCAACTCCGTGCTCCTTAATTTCCTTCTGCTGCTTTCTGACACAGTCGACTCGCCTCACTTACTTTAGGTATGTGACGTTAACCCGCTCCAAGTTCTATGCAACTTACTCGCAAGCTCGTAGTCGACTCTCCCTATTCTCGCACCTCAACTTGTCCAGCTCGTCGGATTCTGGCGGCTTGGTCTCCTTCGACAAAGGGAATCTTCAGTATGAGCTGCAACATCGAATCGCGACCTGGAGGATGGAAAGATCGCCTGTGTTTGTGACGATTCCCATGGGCACCTTGGGCCCTGAGGGACTACTACTAAGGCGCAAGCCAATAAGAATATTGTTGCAGTCATTGGCCTTAGCGGGTGTAGAAGGAGTTGTCGTGGAGTTGTAGTGGGGCCTGGTAGAGGGGGAGTAGCCTGGGGTCTATAACTGGCGAGCACACGAGAAGCTTCTGGCCCTGGTTGGGCACTACGCCTTGAAGGTCCGAGTAATCATGGCATTTCATCAGTGGGGTACTGGCCCTACGGATCCCAGTTGGTGTGTTTGTCCTTTTATTTGTAACTTTAGTTTGGTAAATCATGGCATTTTGGTTGCTCAACTCAGCTTGTGATTGATGTAATTGAATGAGATTATCTAATGGCATGTGTTTCACTTAAGGCTGATAGTTAGTAATATGAGCTTCAACAATAACACAATGTTGTGCTTGCATAATGTTCATGGAATTGAAAAGTGTTTAACAATGTGAATGCTCGAGATTTTTTCAAATTAAGAAAATTGTTAAAATTAATGATTTTTTCTGTTAAGTTTAAATTCAAAAAATGGAAATCCATCGTAAAGTTGTATAACAGTAGGATACGTAAATTTCATGCGATGTGTATGCATGATTTTCGGACGATCTGATTTGATCGTTTGGTTGATGTAATCAGTTTAAATTTGTATTGCTTATATATATATGAGGAAATAAAAGAAGAAAACTTCTCTTTCTCTCCAGCAAAAGCACGTCTCTTCAGAACAACAAAACAGAGGCAGTTGCATAAGCTTGCTCTGTTTTGTTGCCCTCTCTCTCTTCAACTTTCTCTCTCTAAGTTTGTTCAATCACAGAGCCTCCCTTGAAGCTTATTTTCGCTTTCGATCAACAAGTGGTATCAGAGTCAGGTTCTCCTATGTCTCAGGTGAATCAAAAATTTCTCAAACCCAATGGCTACCTCAGGAACTACCCTTGCTCCGCAGTTCAACGGAGAAAATTACCATGTGTGGGCAATAAAGATGCGAGCTCACCTCAAAGCTCTGGGTTTATGGGATGTTATTATAGACGATAGTGAACCAAATCCACTACAAGAAACTGCTACATTGAACCAGATTAAAAGACACGAGGAAGAGAAGGCCAAAAAACCAAAAGCAATTGGCTGTCTCTTCTCAGCGGTTTCGGACAGGGTTTTCTCTAGGATTATGAATTATGAATCATCCAAGGAAGCGTGGGAGAAACTGAAGGAAGAGTTTGATGGAGGAGACAGAAGCAAGAAGATCAAACTACTGAGGCTAAAAAGTGAATTTGCATTACTCAGAATGCAAGAAAATGAGTCTGTTAGGGACTATGCGTCCAAACTCTCGGATATTGTGAATAAAATGAGATTGTTGGGGGAGGACTTTCTTGAATCAAGGATGGTAGAACAAATTCTTATAAGCTTACCACCAAAATTTGAGTCTAAAATCTCAGCCTTGGAGGAACTTGCAGATATTGATAAGATTTCTTTAACTGAACTAATCAATAAGCTGCAATCACATGAGCAACATGTCAACATGCATGCTCGTGTACGTATTGAAGGAGCCTTATTCTCGTCTCAAACCAAAGCTACCCCTTCAAATCAGTATTAAGGCAGAAGGAATGGAGGAAATCAAACTGGAAACCAAAGTTCCAGAAAACAGAAGAAGTATCTTCCTTGCAACATCTGCTCCCTCATAAATCATTTAGAGAGTGAATGCTGGTATAAGGGAAAAAAAGCTGTCTAATGCAACTTCTGCAAAAGACTTGGCCATAAGGAGAAGTTCTGTAGGCAAAAACAAAAGCTGGAAGCTGCACAATCTAAGCAGGAGTTGCAACATGTAAATGTCACTGAGATATCTAGTGAGTAAAGTAATACAATTCTTGTTGCTTCAAATGAATTGACAGTGGAAGACGACAGCCTCTGGGTTGTTAATAGTGGTTGCACTTATTACATGTGCAAGAATGAAGCCATGTTTGTGTCACTTGATAAATCAGCAACAGGCCAAGTAAGACTTAGAAATGGCATGCTGGAAACCATCAAGGGCAAAGGCAACATTGCCATTGAAACCAAGGAAGGCAGAAAACTTATCACTGATGTAAATTTTGTTCCTACACTCTCACAGAATCTTCTCAGTGTGAATCAGATGACTGATCGAGACTGCTCGGTTGGATTCAAGGATAACTGCTGCAGGATATATGATCCTGAGGATCGCTTGATTGCTTTCATCCAAAAGAAGAATCAAGTCTACTCCTTGAAACTCAGAGAAGTAATTGAGAGAGCTAGTGTTGCCTCTGTAACTGAAGGTGAGATTTAGCACAGGAGCCTTGGGCATTTTCATGCGGCTGAGCTACAACAACTGCAGAAGGGAGGTCTAACCAAGGACTTCCCAAATATTGCAGTCACTGAGACAGTATGTGGTGCATGTCAGCTAGGGAAATTGACAAGGAATTCATTTCCTTCGCAAGCAGATTGGAGAGCAAAAGAGAAGCTGACACTTATCCATTCTGACATTTGTGGTCCAATGACAGAAAACTCCATGAGTGGTTGCAGGTATTTTGGCTTGTTCATAGATGATTTTTCCAGGATGATTTGGGTTTGTTTCCTGCAGAATAAAGCTCAAATTTTTGGTGAATTCAAGAAGTTCAAGGTTATTGTAGAGAAGGAAAGTGGCAGTGTACTGAGGTACCTAAGGACAGATAATGGGCTTGAATTCAATTCCAGCCAATTCAATGATTTCTGTTCTGAGAATGGGATCAAAAGGTAGCTCACGACACCATATTCTCCTCAACAAAATGGTGTCTCGGAGAGGAAGAACAGAACCATTATGGAAATGGCAAGAAGCATGCTTGCTGACAAGCACCTGCCTAAAGCCTTGTGGGCTGAGGCAGTGAACACTGTTGTGTTCCTGCTCAACATGCTGCCTACAAAGGCTGTAAAGTAGATGACACCGGTAGAGGCCTGGAGTGGTATGAAACCATCAACAAAGTATCTAAAGGTGTTTAGATCAGTGTGCTACTGCCATGTCTCGGATGATAGGAGATCCAAGCTAGAAATGAAAGCTGAGTTGGGAGTATTTTTGGGATACAGTATTGAAACAAAAGCATACAGAATTCTAAACTTGAAAACCAACAAGCTTATGATTCGAAAAAATATAACGGTGGATAAAAACAGCTACTAGAATTGAGAGAAGCAGAAAGTCGAACGAGACTGTGTCACATTTGAAGAAGGAAAGAAATCAATGATAGTATCAAACCCAACTCAGAGTGATGAAGAAGATGAAGAAGATGAAGAATGTGAAGCAGAAGGGAGAATAAAATTGAAAAGTCTAGCTGACATCTATGAAAGGTGCAGTTTTGCCTCAAAAGAACCTTCCTCTGTTGAGGAAGCACTTTAGCAGCAAGAGTGGAGACTTGCTATAGAAGAGGAAATCAGGATGATTGACAAAAATAATACTTGGTCTCTGGTAAAATTAAGTACAAACAAAAAACCAATTGGAGTAAAGTGGGTGTTCAAAGTGAAACTCAATCCGGACGGGACAACAAACAAGCACAAGGCACGACTTGTGGCAAAGGGATACTCCCAGCTTCCAGGAATCGACTACACAGAAACCTTTGCTCCTGTGGCCAGATATGAAACAATTAGACTCATTATGGCCATCGCAGCTCAGTTTGGTTGGAGTGTGATGCACTTGGATGTGAAATCGGCCTTCTTGAATGGTAAACTGAATGAAGAAATTTATATTGAGCAGCCACCGGGGTTTATTCAACTTAGAAAGGAGAGTCACGTCTATCTTCTTCACAAGGCCCTATACGGCCTCAAACAGGCTCCACGAGCCTGGTATGATAAGTTAAATACATACTTACTTCACTGTGGGTTTGAGAGAAGCATGACAGAAAACACATTGTATGTGAATAAAGATGAAGACCGACTTATCACTACAGTATATGTTGATGATATATTGGTGACAGGCAGCAACAAAAGGAAAATGATAGAGTTCAAGCAGAAATTGGAAAAGGAATTTGAGATGTCTGATCTTGGGGAAGCTACCTACTTCCTAGGAATGGAGATTCAACAAAGCAGCTTGAGTATTTTTCTTTCACAAGGCAAGTATGCCAAAGAAATACTAAATAAATTCAACATGAATCACTGTAAATCAGTATCTACACCACTGGTGTCCAACCTGAAATTGTCAAAGGACGAGAAAGGTAGTAAAGTCGAAGAGGGGAATTACAGAAGTCTGATTGGGAGCCTTTTGTATCTCACAGCTAACAGACCAGACATTTTGTTTGCAGTGAGTTTACTTTCAAGGTACATGGCTTCATCGAGGGAATCACACTTACAAGCCGTCAAACATGTGCTGAGGTACTTGAAAGGAACCTGAAATTTTGGTGTTCAATTCAAAGCAAGAGCTGAAGGTGGAGTAGTCGGCTACAGTGACAGTGACTGGGCAGGAAGTGTAGAAGATGCACGTAGCACAACTGGGTACTTGTTCAAACTAGGCTCCGGTGTTTTTTCATGGACATCTAAGAAACAGGATACTGTGGCTCAGTCCACAGCTGAGGCTGAGTATCTAGCCGCAGCTACAGCAACTAACCAAGCAATTTGGTTGAGGAAGGTGTTCAACGATCTAAAGCTGGACAAACAAACACCTACAGTGTTGTATGTAGACAACAAGTCTGCAATTGCCATTGCAAAAAATCCTGTAATGCACGGGAGAACTAAACACATCAACGTTAAGTATCATGCTATACGTGAGGCTGAGAGGAATCAAGAAATAAAGCTGATACATTGCTCCACCGATGATCAGCTTGCAGACATTCTAACCAAGGCCCTGTCTAAAGCTAAATTTGAGGATTTGCGGGAAAAGGTGGGGATTGGTGAAAAAAGTCATTAAGGGGGAGTGTTAAAATTAATGATTTTTCTGTTAAGTTTAAATTAAAAAAATAAAAATCCACCGTAAAGTTGTATCACAGTAGGATACGTAAATTTCATGCGATGTGTATGCATGATTTTTGGACGATCTGATTTGATTGTTTGGTTGATGTAATCAGTTTAAATTTGTATTGCTTATATATATATGAGGAAATAAAAGAAGAAAACTTCTCATTCTCTCCAGCAAAGGCACGTCTCTTCATAACAGCAAAACAGAGGCAGTTGCATAAGCTTGCTCTGTTTTGCTGCCCTCTCTCTCTTCAACTTTCTCTCTCTAAGTTTGTTCAATCACAGAGCCTCCCTTGAAGCTTATTTTTGCTTTCGATCAACAAAAATCTTAGAAGGCTTGAGTTATAAAATATATTATTAGAAGCTTAAATTGATAGGTTCTAACTGATACTTTTTTCCTTAGTTCTATGGTTATTTGATCTTGTAATCACTTTTTCTCAAGGCATATAAATTTGACTTGAAATAAGAGTTTCTTTTTTCTTCTATTTCATTTCATACTTGTCCATTTATTCCATTCTACTTTATTAAAGGATTCCTCTTCCTAAATGGGTACAAGACGAGATGACAAAGATCTAGATTTAGCATTTTCTGATAGATATGGAAGGAGAAATATGGAATATATTTCAATAGGATGTGATAATTTTCCTATTTTGCTGGGACGATCACCAATCCAAGCATATTGAGATTTTATGAGGAACTTTAAGGATACATTTACACATTTACTTGGTGTTGTAATAGTAGAAAGACAGATGTTTCAATTGTGAATGTAGAGCTGTAGATCTAGAATTGTACATGGGACTTTATTACTATGTCTATTCCTTATTAAGGGAATCCAAGTGGGAGTTGGTCCTGCTGGTGAATTACAATACCCTTATTGCCTCAGCGAAAAGCTATCTTGGGGTTGGCAATCACGTGAACTTGGAGAGTTTCAATGTTACGATAAGATAGGGAAAATTTTTGCTCATCTCTAGTTGCAAACTTGTGTATTAATCTCTGAAATATAAGGACCTGGATGACCCATTATGTTCTTTATGTTGGAAAAATTTGATAAATAGAGTATTATAAAAGAGAATTTCTGCAGATGAAGGACACAAAAATTATAGAAAAAACCTGTTGTAATCTGCTATATTATTCAAAAATTGAACATATTGTTACATAGGCTTGCAACCAAATTGAAATGCTAAAAATCTTCACCATAATCTCTAAAATTCTGCCACTAATAACAAATTAACAGAAGCAGAAAAATAAGAAAAAATAATTTGCTTAAAATCAGGAAATATTTACAGAAAACTATTCTGCATCAAATCATGAAAAGTCTGTAGAATATTTTTGACTAATTCTTGAATCAATCTTTAACAATTTATTTTTTTAAATTTCTTAGTTTCTTAAATTTTATTAATTCCTGTTCAATTGATTCTTTTTGTTTTGTATTAAGATTAATTAATAAATTAGTTAATTACATTGTAACCGTTTTTTCTTCTTCTTTTATTTTCTTTTGCTACAGTACAACACAAGTGGCAATATATGTATTCCTGTAAACAGCTCTTTTGTTTTCTTCTGCTACAATACAACACAAGTGGCAATATATGTATTCTTGTAAGCAGCAAAACAGTATTAAGAAGAAAATATTTTTTCTTTGTCATTCTGCTATCTCTTTGTTCTATTTTTGCTCTTCCTTCTTTTCTATCATGGTATTAGAGCAATGAATCTTTAACCAACATCTTTAGCTCAGTGATTGAGTTGTAAAACATTTGATCTCCAATGGCTAGAGATCAGTCCGATTACCCCCAAAACCTGTTCTTCCTTCACAGTGCCGACCACCCCAGTTTAGTTTTGGTGTCCAATCTTCTCAATAGCAACAGCTACAACACATGGGAGAGAGCAATCAGGATAGCACTGACCGCCAAAAATAAATTGGGATTCATAGACGGAACCTACGATCAACCGAATAACACCAACTCCCATGCCGCAGCTTGGTCACATTGTAACAGTATGGTAATTTCTTGGTTACTGAATGCTGTAATAAAGGAAATAGCTGACAGCTTGTTATACCATGAAAGTGCATAATCCATCTGGATTGATTTGCAGCTTCATTATCAGCAGAGCAATGCACTGCTATCTACCAACTAAAATAGAGCATGAACAACCTTGCTCAAGGGTCATTTAGCATCAACATATACTACAGACGAATGAAAACAATCTGGGACGAACTCAAAACTTTTCAACCAGCTCCAACCTGTCACTGCGGAAACATGAAGGCGTGGAATGATTATCAGGAACAAGAGTTTGTCATGACTTTCGTAATGGGATTAAATCCCTCCTATGCTGCTGTTAGAGCCCAAATTTTGATGATGGAATGCTCTCCGTCCATTTTGAAAGTCTTCTCGCTGGTGGTGCAGGAAGAGCGGCACTGTGCAATCGGGTTCGACACACACGCAAAAATGGGTCACGGTTCCGGATCCTCTATTGCCCTAATTCAAGGAAGGAGAAGACCCACCTGTTCACACTGTGGACTTGTGGACCACACTGTGGACTTGTGGACCACACTGTGGACAGGTGTTACCACCTGCATGGCTACCCACCAGGCCTCAAACCTAAGCCCAAAATACATTTCAATGATGGACCTGTCCAAGTCAAAAACCAGACCCGTAATGCTTCAGTTATTTTTAATGAGGGGCAAGTCCAAACGCAGGCCCAAACCCACAACCCTCCAACTATCTCTCGGCCCACTCCTGGAACCAGGTCTTTCAACCCGACTGGCCCCCAATCCAGGCCCGGGTTTTTCTCTACCAACCAAGCCTTGGCCCATGAAGTTTTTTTTCCAGAACACACTTCTTCCTCCTCCTCGGGCACACACTCGATTGCAAGACCAATGCAAAATTTCACCGCCTCTGTCGACGACTGCTTACCAACATCTAATTTCGCTACTTCCGTCGATGACTTAAGCACATCGCAAATTCATAACATTATTGCTCACCTAAGTGCACGTCTCCACCAACCGAACTTCGTCATCTCTCCGGACAACCTATCTCTCTCCACAAGTCACGCCACTCCTGATCCTCACGCGGCAGGTATATCCTACACACCCTTTTGCCTTTCCAACTTCACACACACACTTACCTCTAAATGCTGGATCATTGACTCTGGAGTCACACATCACATTTGTTGCACACCCACCATTTTCACAAACCTTAAAAATGTGCATCCCATCCCAGTCACTTTACCAAATGGTAGTTCAGTGTTAGTCAATCAAGTTGGAAGTACACTCTTCACCAACACCCTAACTCTACATGATGTTCTCTTTGTCCCTCAGTTTTCCTTTTTCTACTGTTCATTATGTTTCCACTAACTCTAAAAGTAGCCTATGGCACTTTAGATTGGGTTATCATTCCCATGTAAAACTTCAGTATATTAATGAAAACTTACAAACTTCGAATATTTCTCATTGTAAAATTTGTCATTTGGCTAAATAACGTAAATTGTCTTTCGTTTCTAATAATAGATTATCTGACCATCTATTTGATCTAATCCACATTGACATTTGGGGTCCCTTCTCTCCACCTACTATCGAAGGGTACAAATATTTTCTTACAATTGTTGATGATTGCATTCGGACTACTTGGGTGTATCTCCTTCATCAAAAGTCCGACGTTCTTACCATTTTTCTTGAATTTTATACTCTCATACTTACACAATATAATATTTCCATTAAATCTGTGCGATCTGACAATGCGCATGAGTTGAATTTTCATTCATTTTTCAAGTCAAAAGGTATTATTTCTTATCATTCTTATGTTGAGACTCCCCAACGAAACTCTGTTGTTGAACGAAAACATCAACACATTTTAAATGTGGTACGTGCTTTACTGTTTCAATCCCATGTTCCCCTTGTGTATTGGGGCGATTGCATTTTGACTGTTGTTTACCTAATCAACCGTACACCTTCTCTCCTATTATCTAATAAAACTCCATTTGAACTATTAACTCAAATTTTTTTTTTATGATCACTTGCGTACCTTTGGTTGTTTATGCTACTGCTTAACTCTCGATAGTCATCGCCATAAATTTTCACCTCGTTCTAGGGCTTGTGAGCAAAAATGGAACAAAGAGAGAGCAGAATGACAAAGAAAAAATATTTTCTTCTGAATACTGTTTTGCCGCTTACAGGAATACATATATTGCCACTTGTGTTGTACTGTAGCGGAAGAAAATAAAAGAGCTGCTTACAGGAATACATATATTGCCACTTGTGTTGTACTGTAGCAGAAGAAAACAAAAGAAGAAAAACAAAAACGGTTACAATGTAATTAACTAATTTATTAATTAGTCTTAATACTCTCCCTCAAGATGGAGAGTACAAATTTATTATACCCATCTTGCTCAACAAATTGTTGAACTGCGTACGATGAAGGGCCTTTGTCATTAAATCTGCCAGTTGATTTCGAGTCGATATGTGCATCGTCTTCAAGGTACCGTCTTGAATCTTCTCACGAACAAAATGACAGTCAAGTTCAATGTGTTTTGTTCTTTCATGATACATTGGATTTGAAATAAAGTGTAGAGCTGCCTGATTATCACAGTAAAGTAATGCAGGACCTTGGTATTGCACCTTTAAATCTCGTAACAATTTCAGAATCCAAACGATTTCGCAAGTAGTGTTGGCCATGGAGTGATACTCGGCTTCAGCAGATGACCGAGAAATGACTTGCTGTTTCTTTGATTTTCATGAGACTAATGAAGACCCAAGAAAAATACAATAACCAGTGAGGGATCTTCTAGTGTCAGGACATGTGCCCCAATCAGCATCAGAAAAGGCCTTAATCTGAATGGCAGATGATGAAAGAAAGAAAAGACCTTGTCCAGGTGTCCTCTTCATATACTGGAGAATCTGTAAAGCGGCTTGAAGGTGACTGGTCTTAGGAGCAGCCAGAAACTGACTCAATCTATTGACATAGTAGCATATGTCAGGGCGAGAGATGGTTAAGTACAATAGTTTTCCAATCAGTCGCCGATAGTTGGTGATATCACTCAGAAGTTCGCCATCATCTTTAGACATCTTGATATTAGGATCCATGTGAATAGATGAGGGTTTACAACCAAGATATCCAATTTCAGTTAACTGATGCAACGCATATTTTCTTTGGTATAAGGTGATTACTGTGTTATTTCTTGCAATTTCAAGTCCAAGAAAATATCGGATAGTCCCCAAATCTTTTATTTTGAATTTTTGTCTGAAAGTAGCTTTGAGCTCTTCGACAGTCTGATCGTCATTATTAGCAATAACAATATCATCGACATACACCAATAATGCTAGGAAGGCTTTACCTTATTGCCTGACAAATAGGGAGTGGTCACATTGTGACTGATGGAAGCCTTCTTGAAGTAATACTTGTGAGAACTTATGAAACCACTGTCGGGAAGCCTGTCTTAACTCATAGATTGACTTGTGTAGGCGGCAAACAAGTTGATGTGGAAGAGTCTCCCCCTCTCGAGGAGAATAGCCTGGAGGAATTTTATTAATTCCTGTTCAATTGATTATTTTGTTTTGTTTGTCAAATGTCCTGAACAATATATGATTGCGTCCTTCAATGCTTGTGCTCGAGAGATTGGGATGCATGAGTGGGGAAACGGGGGGGTTCTCTTAGTGCTGGTAGTTTGATACATGATCTTGAGCAGACTGACTTTTTCAGAAGTGAGAATGGTATTTGGACTACACCATATGGTAAGTTTTTCCTTGAATGGTACTCAATAATGCTACTGCTTCAAGGAGAAAGGATATGTAGGGAAGCTGAGACCATATTTTGGGATATCAAAGTAAATAAATTGTTAAAAGTGGTTGTAATCTATTGTCATTATACCACAAAATCTCATGCATCAGCGTCAACAATAGGCAATTACAATACTTCCATAAGAGAGGGATACCTCCCAATTACCCGCATACCTGTCAGACATAGATTTACATTATGCTGTTCAGGTTTTGAAATGAAAGATAGGATAAAGAAACATACTAACCCAACTACTAGTCCAAAGGGTTTGTTGAAAGCACTTATATCAGCTGCTAAGGCCTTTGGCATACCCTTAGAGGGTGAAAACTCTGCAGTGGGATTATGAGTCATGCAAACAGGTAGTAGATATGTTAAGATTCTATATATATGGTATAGAAAAGCCATTATTTTCATTCTACTTTGAGAGGATGAACATAAGAAGATTTGAAGAAAAGAACTGGAATCGTTTTAGCCATTTTGTGAGGCAAATGACATATGCAGATGATTTTTAGTCAATTTAGCTTTTGTAGGTTAGTCACACTTGTCTTCGATATCAAATTCTTTGAAAGATGAGGTTTTTTCATTTTTTTGGACAATGATTTTACTTGTAATCCCAACAATAAATTTATGCATATGCCATACAAGTGATTCATGATCTCTGGTCCATTGTCGTGAAATGTGTAGTAATATGCCTTTTTTTTTTCCTATGTTTCCCCTAAATTTTCTTATCAACTTTGTACATGTTCCTCCTTTCGACTAAAACGTCTCCTGAATGTAGTTTTGTAATCTTTATATTGATCTTTTTGAAGTATAACTTCTATAGATACTGGAAATATATTATTTTTCCCTACTTCTTATTCTTCTTTTTTATATATAAAATTATTACAAAATAAAACCTAACATAGACATTGAACTTGATTAAATTGTATCATCAATTCCCCTTCCCTGGTTTATGTCTAGGATTTGGCCCATTTTTTGGATAGTCCAAAATTGAATCAACCTCTTTTAATTGCTTTCTTATCATAGTTCCTTGAATATTTGTTCTCTCATTCTGAAAAAGTATTGACAAAAAAAAAAAAATACAACACACACATATTTATATATATATATATATATATATGATTAGTCAGGCTTTAAACATAATATGCTTAAGAAAGAAAAATATAATGATAATAAATTATTTGCATAAGTCACATACCTGGATAATGGGATTTGTAGAGTTGACAATATCGTGAAGCCCTTTAACTTCACCTCTACGACATACATGGAACTTTCCTTCTTATAATTATACATATATATATATATATGGTGATTCTTAGTGAAATTGAGTAACCATGAGAAAACCAGTTACAAAAAAAAGTAGACATGGGAAACCTGTTCACCTGTAAAACAATGACTAAAGAGTAAGATAAGAATAAAAAGGATAGTTTTTGTATGAGGTGTCATATTGATTTTGGTGGTAGGTTAAGTTGTTAGGAAGGAGATGATGAATGTACATATATATAAGGAAGGTAATTACATATAGAAAATTTAAACCAAAATATTGTAGATATGCCACCTCTTTGAAGACACCTCTTAAATGCTTATAATAATTTAAATTAAAGAAGATTTTTTAAAGATTTCTTAATTTAAAGAAAATCTAGTTAAATAGTTTTTAATTCAAAGAAGATCTCATGAAAATCTCTTAAATGCCACCCTTTTGAGAAAATCTCTTAAATGGTGAGAGTCTTTTAAATTAAAGAAGATGTTTTGAAGTTCTCTTAATTTAAAGAACATCTATCGAAAATCTTTTAATTTAAAGAAAATATTTTGAAGATCCCTTTTGAGAAAACCTCTTAATGGTGAGAATCTTTTAAATTAAGGAAGATATCTTCATGATCTCTTAATTTAAAGAAAATCTTTTGAATATCTCTTAATTTAAAGAAAATCTCTTAATTTCTTAGAAAAGTAAATATATCCATGATTTTGTGATAAATATTTTTAATATTGGTTTCCTTATTTGTAAAGATACGATCTTTGTTAGGAAACATGGAAATATATGATCTTGATTTTCCCTTGATTGATTCCCAAACTTCTTTGATCTTGGTTTTTTTTTTTTTACTATTTGTGAAAGATGTGGAGAAGAAAATGAAATTTTCCTCATCGAAAGAAAAATCTCTCGCGACTGAAGGAGATTTTCCATATGTTGCTCTCAAGTTTTCTTAGAATTTTAGACTCTTTATTGGTCTACTCTTTCCTTGACTTAGTTGGTTGCTTGAATAATATAAGTTATTCGTGCTTACATCGTGGGGTCTAGTGAAGCTCTCGTTACTAAATTTAAAGATTGCATCATGAGAAGATTTTAAATGACATACTTGGTATTATCACATCATTTTTTTTTGGTAGAAGTTCATCAAAGTAAAAGTGAAATGTTTATTTCACAAATTAAGTTTGTAACTAACCTTCTCAAAAGTTTCAGTACAATTGACTGCAAAATAGTTACCACTCCCATGAATATGAATTATTCGAAAAGGAGATCTTGGTCATTATAGAAGTCTAGTGGGAGGACTAAGTTACCTAACTCACACTAGACCATATATAACATTTTCTGTTGATGTTATTTTCATGTTTATAAACTCTTCTATAAAGCATCATTATGGAGCAAGAAAGCGAATCATGCAGTACATTATTGGAACCACTAATTACGGGATTTGGTATTCGAAGAGTTTAAAATGCAAGTTATTTGGGTACATAGATAGTGATTGGGGAGGCTGCTTGGATGACAGAAAAAACACCTCAGGCAATGTGTTTTCGCTTAGAACATGAGTTGTTTCATAGAGTTCAAAGAAGGAAACAGCTACAACTCTTTCCTCTTTAGAGGCAGAATACGTGGTCACTATTTCTGCAACATGTCAAGCGGTTTTGTTGAGGAGATTACTTGCAGGTTTTGATCAAGAACATAAGAGTGTAACAAATTTTTTTAATGATAATATGCTGCAATCACAATGGCCAATAACCTAACTTTCCATGAAAGAACAAAATACATAAATTTGCATAAGCATTTCATTCTTGATTTGGTCACAAGTAGGGAAATTACTCTGAAAGTTTGCAGCACAAATAAGAGAGTTGGTGGTATATTTACCAAAGCACTCTCTTGTGAGAAATATGTTTATTTTAGATCAAAACTTAGTATATGTAATTTTGAATTAAGGGGGGAATGTTGAAGAATAATTTAAAATTACAACTTAATATCTTTTACTTAGCCATTCCAGTTAGTTAAATTGTGACTATTTTTCTCCTATTTGTTAGGGACGTAGCTGTTAGTTGTGTAGTGGACATAGTGGTAGGATTTGTGGATTTTTTTTTCAGCATATTATGTTTTTATATAAGTCTATAAATAAACACTTTACTTTGTTGACCAATAATAAGTCAATTTGCTTCCTTATTCTTTTAAATTATTTTGTGATTTATTACTTCATTAAAATTTTTATTTGTTGGTATGTTTTTTCTTTCTAACAATGGACTCTCATTTGGATGCAGATAAAAGGGATTCGTGAGCACTTCGTTTATCTTTGTTGAATCTGAAACAATTGAAAGACCCATAACATTATGCTCAAAAAAATGACTGAAACTTCATGCTTCTCGTGCAATTGAATAAGAAGTTAGGGTTTTGGGATTGCTACCCGATTTCACTTGCTTGAACAAAAATCAGAAGAGCTCTGATGCCATATTAGATTTTGAGAAGAATCCACATTGAAATTTTATCTGAAAACTGATAAAACAGAAGAATTTTGGTGAGATTATGAGCGAGATGAGCATCACTCTAGAGAGTTTAAGACAGAGACGAAGAAGGTTTTAAAAGATTGAAAAATAAGGAAAATAACGTGTTATTTTATTAATGACTGAAGAAGGAGTATTTATATAGGAATATAAGTTTATGTAAATTATAAATATAACCCATTATTTCTAATAAATACAAAAATATGACAACACTTATTCTAATAAGAGAGGGGGGAGAAAGGGAGGGATGAAGAGAGAGAGCGAGAATTTAAAGAAAGAAAACATGTAAAGGCCCCCGGAAATTAAAAAGGAAATGTATATAATAATTTGAGTGCGGAAGCGAAATAAAGGTTAAGGTTAACATCCCTTACACGATAATTCAAAAGTACTAAAAAACATCAGTAAGGACATCAGTATTCTCTGAAAGAAATACGAAAAATAAAAAAATAAAAGAAATTATAAAATATCTAGCATCTATTCGTAGCCTTCTTGTGGATCGGGCTCGGGAACCGGGTCCTCCTGATCTGAAATGGTTAAATAAGGGGTGAGCTACACTAGCCCAGTAAAGACATCACACTATATCGTCGTCACATAAGTAAATGTTAGTAGAAAATCAAAACAACCAATGGAGCAGTAGATTTAAACCAATACATTTATTTAAAGTAAAATCATTTACCATTTTTCTTACCATTAGAGAATTTATGGAAACAAATTATAGAAGCAATAATATCATACAGATCACAATTCCATGCATAATCAGTAACATAGAACATATCATAAATTCGCATTCATTAACAATAACTAATCATCACCGTTTCTCGTTTCACCAGCCTACTAGTATTCATGGGGATCCATAGGGGTGTCCCCGCTACACGTGAACTATTTTCCTTAACAATCTTAATTCCAGGACCGTCCCATACCCCGTCTGGTATGAGCGCCAAATGACCAAGTCTCCATACCCCGTCCAGTATGAGACAACGTTCACGGTAAGATTCTCTATGAACTCGGTCCGTCCATCATCTCTCAGGATATCTAGTGAGGCTGTCATTTTATCCACTTATCAGATCACATCCCATTCCTATTTGTCCTTAGTCTCCGTCACCAAATCAAATATAAATACATGAACAAGTAACGTGCATCCAATAATGCAATCATATCTTAGATTCCCAAAATCAAACAGTGGTCAAGTAAGACAGTAATACATGCATTTAAACTATACAATATATAAACTAGATATCATCATGCTTTTAGACTGTATAATAAATCAACAGTAATCGATAGAAAACAATGTCCGACTTGGGCTCAATTAACAATCTGTAATTAATCAAGCACATCCATTTAATTTGTATAAAGGACCGTATTATTATTTATTTGAACTTTAATTCCATGATAGGAAATAAGGTGAGGTGTCCTTACTTGATTCGA
Source organism: Carica papaya (assembly GCF_054855325.1). Lineage (NCBI taxonomy): Eukaryota > Viridiplantae > Streptophyta > Magnoliopsida > Brassicales > Caricaceae > Carica > Carica papaya. The sequence goes on along the minus strand of NC_142312.1, from coordinate 14,106,110 downwards.
CGCCGAAAATTAGATGGTTACTGGGCCTACGGCCGGTCCCTAGGTTCCCTGAATTTTTTTTCGAGAACTGAAACGCGCTTACGGTACCTACACATATCCCAATTAACCAAAAAATCAGACCCAGGGCCTACTCGACCAATTTCAAAATTCCGGCATGGCGGCGATCCGCCTCGGGTTGGCTATTTTTGGCCAGATTCAGCCGAATTTGCACCGGTTTCTACGAGAAAACACACTTAGGGCCATTGGTGGGCCAAAAAAATGTAGAAAACCAAAACTCATCGGCGGTGGAGCTCTTCGGTGCGGCGGCTCCTCCGGCTCACGTTGCGGTTGGGTGTTTTGCTTCGGTCAACCTGTAGAGAAGGAAACGGTGATCACAACGGTGGAAAAATTACATCGAACGGGAATCAGGAAGGGCCTCATCGGAGGCATTTTTTGAAACACATCATGGCGGCATTTTCCGGCCAATTGGTCGGTTCTTTTACTCTGATTTGGCCATATGTGAGTTTAAAATTGAATTTCATGCAAGAGGGGAAATTTTTACCTCATTTGGCGGTCGAAAATTGCTTCAGTACGGCGGCAGGTGGCGGCGGTCGGCTCCCTGGCGGTTGTGCTATCTTCTCCGACGAGAGGTTCTGGCGGCTAAGGTTAGGGTTTAGATGCAGATAGACTTATTTATACCCATCTGTTTTTGATCTGGGCCGTCCATCACTTTTAATCTGTACCATCTGATTGCGATTAAATATTGAGTGAATCTGGACCGTTCATCGCGATTCAATCTGGGTCGTCCGTGCGCGATTCAATCTGTGTCGTTCGTGCGCGATGCAATCTGGGCCGTCCGTGCGCGCTAGAACGGATCTCAGTCGTTTGATCGGGCGCACGCGGATCGTCCACATGGCTCCCCACGCGTGGCCTCCCGCGTCAGCCCTTTGCCACCTGGCGTGTCTTGGTTGGTTGGGGCTGCTGACCGGGCAGCTGTCGTGACGTATTTTTTTTAAATTATATTTTGACACCCGGTTTCTGATTTTTCTGTCAATAATACTCATAGAACCTTAATTTTAACCCATTTTTCTCAAAATTATTTAAAATTAAATCCCTAACTAATTTTTTTACTTTTATTATTATTATTATTATTATTATTATTATTATTAAATAAAATTAAAATAAAATAAAATAAATTAAAATTATATAAATAATAATTATATTTATATAAAAAATAATAATCAAATAAAAATAGAAATAATTAAATGTTGGGTGTTGCAACTCTCTCTCCCTTAAAAAAAATTTGGTCCCTCAAATTTGCCTCTTACTCTCGATCGAACAGCTGGGGGTACTGGGATCTAAAGTCTGATTCTACCTCCCATGTGGCCTCTTTTGTTGTGTGGTTCTGTGATATGACCTTCACAAAGAATATCTCCCAGTTGCGGAATAATCTGCTCTTTCGATCCGCAATGCCGACTAGTACTTCCTCATAGGATAAATCCTTCTAGAGTGGAAGAGGTTCATGGGCCAAGACATGATAGGAGTACGGGTTGTACTTGCGTAGTATAAACACATAAAATACATTGTGGACCTTAGAAAGTTCTGGAGGTAGTGCTTAGTCTGTAGGCGGCGGTACCAATCATGTCTAAGACTTCAAATTATCTAATAAATCACGGGTTCAGTTTCTTCCTCTTACCGAACCTACTGATTCCCTTAAAAGGAGTGACATTAAGGAATACCCGATAGCCTTCCTCAAATGCTAAATCTCTCATCTGAGTGTCTGCATAACTTTTCTGCCTGCTCTGAGCAGTCTGAATGTTATTATTGATCTTAACTATTTTGGATGTAGTCTCCTCTACCAGCTCTGGGCCGAACAATTTTCTATCGCCCACTTCTTTCCAACAAATCGACAATCTGCATGGGCGCCCATATAATGCCTCATACGGAGCTATGCCAATACTCACTTGGTAACTTTTGTTGTAAGTGAACTCTAATAAGGGGTAGATGGTCATCCCAATGGCCCCCGGAGTCAAGGACATAAGCTCGGAGCATATCCTTAAGTGTACAGATTGCCATTTTTGACTGGACGGTCGGATGACTCAAACATGTGACTCTCCTCAAGTCCTGAAGTCGAACCTGTTGTGTGGCTCCAATTTGCTTGCATTCTGAAACCATCAAATGGACTAATATACCTGTACTTTTTCTGCTGAGTGCATCAGCTACCACGTTGCCCTTACCCGGATGGTATAAGATGTCACATCATAGTCCTTAAGAAGTTCTATCCACCTTCTCTGACACATATAGAGATCCTTTTGAGTAAATATATATTTCAAACTCTTGTGATCGGTATAGATCTGAAAGGTCTCTTCATATAAATAATGACGCCAAGTCTTTAAGGCGTGTATGATTGCGGCAAGCTCTAAGTCAGGGGTGGGATAATTTTTCTCATGACTCTTTAACTGTCTGGACTCATAGGCTATGACCTTCCCATGCTGCATTAGAATACAAATCAGGCTTAGGTAGGAGGCATTACTGTAAACTATATATCCCCCCGATCCACTTGGTAAGGCCAGCACAGGTGCAGTAGTCAGCTGCTTTTTTAGTTCTGAAAAACTTCTTTCACAGTCCTCATTCCACTCAAACTTGGCATTCTTCTTTGTGAGTTGGGTTAGGGGAGCAGCTAAATTAGAAAATCCTTCAACGAACCTGCGGTAATAGCCCGCCATTCCCAGAAAGCTACGGATTTCTTTAGCTGATGTCAATTTTTTCCAGCCGAGCACCGCTTCAACCTTTTCAGGATTCATCGATACTCTATCCTTTGATATAATGTGTCCTAGGAAGGTGGTCTGCTCAAGCCAGAATCCACACTTACTCAACTTTACATATACCTTCTTTTTTCTGAGAATCTGCAAAACCTGAGCTAGATAGTGAACATGTTCCTCTCTGCTTTTTGAGTAGACCAGGATGTTATCGATGAACACGATAACAAATTGATCTAAGAATTGTCCGAAGACCCTGTTCATCAGATCCATGAAGATGGATGAGGCGTTGGTTAGCCCAAATAGCATGACCAGGAACTCATAGTGTCCGTACCTGGTTCGAAAAGCCGTCTTGGGGGATGTCTTCTGTCTTTATTTTCACCTGATGGTAACCTGATCGTAGGTCTATTTTGGAGAAGACCTGCGCACCTTGCAACTGATCGCAGAGGTCATCAATCCTGGGAAGGGGATACTTGTTCTTGATTATGACCCTGTTCAATCCTCTGTAATCAATAGATAGTCTCAATGTTCTATCTCTCTTTCTGGCAAAAGTGACTTCGGCACCCTAAGGGGACACACTATGTCTGATAAAACCACTGTCCTGCAATACAGTGATCTATTTCCTCAGCTATTCCATCTCAACGCGGCTCATGCAGTAAGGAGCAACCGAAATAAGCTGAGTGCCTGGCTGTACATCTATGGTGAACTCGACTTTTCTGTCCACTGGCAGTCCGGATAGTTCATCAGAAAATACATCTGGAAAGTCTCAGACTACTGGAATCTCTTGAATACAATTCTCTTTCTTAAGTTTTCTTAGTTAGAGAAAACAGTAAGGTTAAGGTACTCGACGAATAAGAAAACTTGCCATCAAGGAATGATACTAAATGATTTTATTAATTTGTAAATGGCTCCTCATTAGGAGGATTGAATACAATCTTCTTGCTAAAATAATCTACGGTGGCGTGATACGCCGCTAACCAATTCATCCCTAAAATTACATCAAAATCTCCCGTGTCTAATTCTATCAGGTCTACACTCAGTTTTCTATTTGCTATCTCTACGGCACAAACCCTGTAGACAACTTCTCTCAATAGTGTTATACTCCCAGTAGTAGACACAAACAATGTTGAATCAATTTTATCAGATAATACATTAAATTTTGATGTAACAACAGGTGAAACAAATGAATGCGATGCACCAGTGTCAATCAAAATATGAGCAAGATGGTTACATATAGTGTACATACCATGTACCACGTCCGGGTCGGCTTCGGTATCTTACTGGGTGAGGTTGTAAGCTCTGCCCTGAATAGAAGGTCTGCCCTAATTCTGGTTCCTTGGGCACTCTCTCGCATAATGTTGGGCACTACCACATATGCGACATGTGTTGTTGAGGCGGTAATAGGGTTGGTCCCCGTGATTCCTACTGCAATGCTGACAGATCTTACCACATCCTACCACTGGAGCCTGAGGGGAGCCTGAATCACCGGCCTGGCCTCTTGTTCTGTTGGATAGACACAGTAGGTGCTGGTCTGGGGGGTGGAGCTGAGGGTCTGAGGTTTCCTGCTGCCTGAGGGAGGGTGTGGAAGCTCCTCTCCACCAGCTGTGCCTTGGCCAGAACGGCCGAATAGGTCTTGAGCTCCAACACAAATAAATGCTGCATGATCTCTGAGCGAAGGCCCCACTAGAATCTCCTAACCTTCCTACCCTCATCCAATAGCATCTTAGGGGAGTATCGGTCCAACTCCAGGAACTTTCGAGCATATGCTGACACGGTCATGTTCCCCTGGACCAAGTGGACGAACTCTATCTCCTTCAGATTTCGGAGATGCTCTAGGAGGTACTCTGCATGAAAGGCTGCTAGGAACTATTTCCAAGTAATTGCAACGGGCAGGGGGGTTTGTTTGAGTTCCCACCAGTGGTTTGCTTCTCCCACTAGCATGTAGGTAGCAAAGGTGACCTTCTGCTCAGAAGTCACCCCTAAGGTCTTGAAGGCCTTCTCTCTCTCTGCCAACCAGTACTCAGCATCTTCAAAAGAGGATCCCCATGCAAAAGTGGATAGGTTTAGTCTCTTGTACCTCTTTATGTAGCTCGGGTCAATCGTGGGAAGAACTGAGTCCCGTGGAAAAGGGACTGGGCCAGGCTAATGGTAGACTGGGGGGCCCTATGGTGGTTCTTGTTGATATGGTGGGGGCACCGAATTGTACTATGGCGGTGGTATCGGGTGGTACTGTGGAGGAGCAAGGTCGTACCGGGGTGGCTCAAGATCCTCTCACTGTAAGTGGTGGCTCAACCTGTGGCAGCGGAGGAGGGTCAGGTAGCTCCCTCTTCTCTTCTCGGCCATGCTGGGCTGCAATGAGTCTCTCTAACATCTCAAATATCCTATCCACGTCTGCTCTGAGCGAACCCTCCCAGGCTGCTCGGTTTAGTGGGGGTCTTCCTCTTCTCATCTCTCTAAACCTGCATTTAACAAGGAATGGTTGAGTGATAATTCATTGTTTGGTGTTTCTCTAAGTATTATTGTGTAAGGGACGGGTCCGAGGAACGCGGCTCTAATACCAACTATAAAGGCCCTGAAAATTCAAAAGAAAATGCATATAATAATTTAAGTGCGGAAGCGAAATAAATGTTAAGGTTAACATCCCTTACATGATAACTCAAAAGTACTAACAAACATCATAGAACAAATTCTCTGAAAGAAATACAAAAAATGAAAAAAATAAAGAAAACTATAAAGTATCTAGCATTTACTCGTAGCCTTCTTGCGGATCGGGCTCGGGAACCAGGTCCTCCTGATTTAAAATAGTTAAATAAGGGGTGAGTTACACTAGCCCAGTAAGGACATCACACTATATCGTTGTCACAGAAGTAAATGTTAGTAGAAAATCAAAACAACCAATGGAGCAGTAGATTTAAACCAATACATTTATTTAAAGTAAAACCATTTACCATTTTTCTTACCATTGGGGAATTTATGGAAACAAATTATAAAAGCAATAATATCATACAGATCACAATTCCATGCATAATCAGTAACATAGAACATATTATAAATTCGTATTCATTAACAATAACTAATCATCACCGTTTCTCGTTTTACCAGCCTACTAGTATCCATGAGGATCCATAGGGGTGTCCCCGCTACACGTGAACCATTTTCCTTAACAATCTTAATTCCAGGGTCGTCCCCATACCCCGTCTGGTATGAGCGCCAAATGACCAAGTCTCCATACTCCGTCCGTTATGAGCCAACGTTCACGGTAGGGTTCTCTATGAACCCGGTCCGTCCATCATCTCTCAGGATATCTAGTGAGACTGTCATTTTATCTACTTATCAGATCACATCCCATTCCTATTTGTCCTTAGTCTCCGTCACCAAATCAAATATAAATACATGAACAAGTAACGTGCATCCAATAATGCAATCATATCTTAGATTCCCAAAATCAAACAGTAGTCAAGTAAGACAGTAATACATGCATTTAAACCATACAATATATAAACTAGATATCATCATGCTTTTAGACTGTATAATAAATCAACAGTAATCGATAGAAAACAATGTCCGACTTGGGCTCAATTAACAATCTGTAATTAATCAAGCACATCCATTTAATTTGTATAAAGGATCGTATTATTATTTATTTGAACTTTAATTCCATGATAGGAAATAAGGTGAGGGGTCCTTACTTGATTCGACACCGAAAATTAGATGGTTACTAGGCCTACTGCCGGTCCCTAGGTTCCCTGAATTTTTTTTCGAGAACTGAAACGCGCTTACGGTACCTACACATGTCCCAATTAACCAAAAAATCAGACCCGGGGCCTACTCGGCCAATTTCAAAATTCCGGCACAGCAGCTCTGCCGTGCTCTCGCGGCTGCGATCCGCCTCGGGTTGGCTATTTTCGGCCAAATTCAGCCAAACTTGTACCGGTTCCTGCGAGAAAATACACTTAGGGCCCTCGGTGAGTCGAAAAAATGTAGAAAATAGAAACTCACCAGCGGTGGGGCTCTCCGTTGCGGCGGCTCCTCCGGCTCACGTTGCGGTTGGGTGTTTTGCTTCGGTCAACTTGTAGAGAAGAAAACGGTGATCACAACGGTGAAAAAATTACATCGAACGGGAATCGGGAAGGGACTCATCGGAGGTGTTTTTTGAAACACCCTGCGGCGACGTTTTTCAGCCAATTGGCTAGTTCTTTCACTCCGATTTGACCATGGGTAAGTTTAAAATTGAATTTCGTGTAAGAGGAGAAATATTTACCTCGTTTGGCGGTCGAAATTGCTTCGGTACGGCGGCAGGTGGCAGTTGTCGGCTCTCCGGCGGCTGGGCTGTCTTCTCCGGCGAGGGACTCTGGTGGCTAGGTTTAGGGTTTTGGTGCAGATGGGGTTATTTATACCCATCTACTTTTGATATGGGCCGTCCATCGCTTTTAATCTGGACCGTCTGATCGCGATTAAATAGGGAGTGAATCTGGACCGTTCATCGCGATTCAATCTGGGCCATCCATGCGCGATTCAATCTATGCTGTCCGTGCGCGATGCAATCTGGACCGTCCGTGCGCGATTCAATCTGGGTTGTCCGTGCGCGATGCAATCTGGGCTGTTCGTGCACGCGGGAACAGATCTCAGCCGTTCGATCACGCGCACGCGGATCGCCCACGTGGCTCCCTCGCGTGGCCTCCCACGTCAACGCCTCTGCCATCTGGCGCGTCCTGGTTGGTCGGAGCTGCTGACCGGGCTGCTGATGTGCCGTAACTTTTCTAAATTACGTTTTGACCTCCGGTTTCTGATTTTTCTTTCAAAAATACCTCAGAACCTAAATTTTCACCCATTTTCTCCAAAATTATTTTCAATTAAATTCATAACTAATTTTTTTACCATTATTATTATTTTTTATTAAATCAAATTAAAATAAAATAAAATAAATTAAAATTATATAAATAATAATTATATTTATATAAAAAAAATAATAATCAAATAAAAATAAAAATAATTAAATGTTGGGTGTTACAAAATAGTCTAAAGCATTTTTATAAGATCACGAGGACAATGAAACATAGAATTGTGGGTGTCATGAGATTTGTTGAAAGAGAATTTAAAGGTAAATGTGACAAGGAGTAAATGCTGACAAGTAAAGAAGATTGTTCTTGAGGAGTTTTAAAGTTTATATTAAACTCCATACGAGAGATTTTGTGACTACGTTGAGGAATTAAGAGTTTCTTTAATTTAATATAATTTAGCTTGATTACAATTCAAATTTATGGCATATTGTATTTTCATAAAAATATAGGAAAGCAGAAAAAAAAAATCTCATTCTAACTTATATTTATTTGCTGATTTTGTGGTTGTTGCTATCCTTATACTTTTACTTAAAATTTTTTATAATATAACATATTTATTGTTCCTTGTTTTTGATGCTAATCTCGCTCACTGGATTTTTTTTAGCAGTGTGAAGAGAAATGAATAGGAAAAATGAAAATGGTTAAGTTAACGGCCGGGAGCAGTTAGCTATGTTAGTATTATCAGATTCAGTTGTTAGCGACGTTTTTGTCGAACCAATCAGTGTATAACACGTGTACACCGATTTGTCATAAAATTGACACCTCTGTAATTCCACATTTTCCATTTTAAATCTGTTACCTTTTCGTCAACATCGTTTTCCTTGCACTCTCTATTCTCGACTCTGCATCCTCTTTCTTCGTTTCTCGCACTTCTGCAAAACACATGCATAGTGGCAGATATTCCGACTGTAAAATTTGCTCATTCAATGGTATTTGCATCTCCGTCAACTCTAAGATTCTCAGCTTCCTTCTATTGCTTTCTGACACAGTCGACTCACCTCACTCACTTCCAGTCTATGTCGCTAACTTGCTCCAAGTTCTATGCAACTTACTCGCAAACTCGCGGTCAACTCACCCTATTCTCACACCTCAACTCGTCCAGCTCGTTTGATTCTCGCAGCTCTATCTCCCCCCAACAACAGGGATCTTTAATACGAGCTGCAGCATCAAATCGTGACCTGGACGATGGAAGGATCGCCTGTGTTCGTGAAAATTCCTGGGGGCACCTTAGGCCCTGAGGGACTACTGCCAAGGCGCAAGTCAATGAGAATATCCTTGTAATTATTGGCCTTGACAAGAGTAGAGGGAATTGTCGTAGAGTTAAGGTGTGGTCTGGTAGAAGGGAGCAGCCTGGGGTCTATAGTTGGCGAGCACACGAGGAGCTTCTGGCCATGGTTAGGCACTACGGCTTGAAGGTCCGAGTAATCATAGCACTTCGTCAGCGGGGTACTAACCCTATGGATCCCAACTAGTGCGTATGTCTTTTTATTTGTAACTTTAATTAAGTCAATCATGGTGGTTTAGTTGCTCAACTCATAGCTTGTGATTGATGTAATTAAATGAGATCATCTAATGGCCTGTGTTTCACTTAAGGCTGATAGTTAGTAATATGAGCTTCAACAATAACAGCAATGTTGTGCTTGCACAATGTTCATGGAATTGAAAAGTGTTTAATGCTATGAATGCTCTTGAGATTTTTATAGTGATTTTTCAAATTAAGAAAATCTTAGAAGGCTTGAGTTCAAAAATATCTGATCAGAAGCTTGAATTGATAGGCTCTAACTTATACTTTTTTCCTTAGTTCTATGGTTATTTAATCTTGTAATCACTTTTTCTCAAGGCACATGAATTTGACCTGAAATAAGAGTTTTTTTTTTTTCTCTTGTTTTAGTTCATACTGGTCCATTTATTCCATTCTACTTTTGAATGTCTTCTATATTAAAGGATTCATCTTCATAAATGGGTACAAGAAGAGATTGACAAAGATCCAAATTTAGCATTTTCTGACAAATATAGAACGAGAAGTATGGAATATATTTCACTAGGATGTGATAATTTTCTTGTTTTGTTGGGACGATCACCAATCCAAGCATATTGAGATTTTATGAGGAACTTCTGAGATACATTTAGACATTTACTTGGTGTTGTAACAATAGAAGACAAATGTTTCAATTGTCAATATAGAGCTGTAGATCTAGAATTGTACAGGGGACTTTATTACTATGTCTATTCCTTATGAAGGGAATCTAAGTGGGAGTTGGTCCTGTTGGTGAATTACAATACCCTTCTTGCCACAGCCGGAAGCTATCTTGGGGCTGGCGATCGCGTGAACTTGGTGAGTTTCAATGTTACGATAAGGTAGTTTTGCTCATCTCTAGTTGCAAGCTTGTGTATTAATCTCTGAAATATAAGGACCTGGATGACCCATTTTGTTCTTTATGTGGGAATAATTTGAGAAATAAAGTATTAGAAAAGAGAATTTCAGCAGATAAAGGACACAAAAATTGCAGAAAAAACTGTTGCAATCTGCTATATTACTCTAGAACTGAACATGCTGTTACATAGGCTTACGACCAAACTGAAATGCTAAAAATCTTCACCATTATCTCTAAAATTCTGCCACTAATAACAAATTAATACAAGGAAAAAAATAAAAAAAAACTAATCTGTATAAAATCATGAAATATCTGCGTAAAACTATTCTGCATCAAATCATGAAAAATCTGCAAGATATCTGCAACATATTTTGACTAATTCTTGAATCAATCTTTAACAATTTATTTATTTTTTAAAGATTTCTTAGTTTTTAAATTTCATTAATTCCTATTCAATTGATTCTTTTTATTTTGTTTGTCAAATGTCCTGGGTAGTATATGATTGCGTCCTTGAATGCTTGTGCTCGAGAGATTGGGATGTGTGAGTGGGGAAACGGGGTTCCTCTTGGTGCGGGTAGTTTGATACATAATCCTGAGCAGATTGAATTTTTCAAGTGAGAATGGTATTTGGAATGCATTTCAAACCATATGGTAAGTTTTCCTTTTATGGTACTCAGTAATGCTACTGCTTCATGGAGAAAGGATATGTAGGGAAGTTGAGACCATATTTCAAGATACCGAAGTAAATAAATCGTTAAAAGTGGTTGTAATCTATTGTCATTATACCACACAATCTCATGCATCAGAGTCAACAACAAGCTATTATAATACTTTTATAAGAGATATATACCTCTCAATTACCTGCATGCTTGCCAAACATGAATTTATGTTATGTTGTTCATGTTTTGAAATGAAAGATAAGATAAATAAACAGACTAACCCAACTGCTAGTCCAAAGGGTTTGCTGAAAACACTTATATCAGCTGCTAAGGTCTGTGGTATACACTTAGAGGATGAAAACTCTGTAGTGGGTTTGGATGAATTCATGTAAATAGGCAGTAGATATGTCAAGATTCTATACAGATGGTCTAGAAAATCCATCATTTTCATTCAACTTTGGGAGGATGAACATAAGAATGTTTTGTTCGAAATATTGGAGTTAATTGTGCAAATATTGTTAAACGTAAGAAAAGAAACGAGGAAGAATGAATATGGGTTTTTATAATATTTGTTTCTTTATTTGGTATTTTATTTAATGAATTACAAACACCTATTTATACAAGTAAAGAACAAATTGTAACTATAAATATTCCTACGGTTATAAATACATTTAAATTTAGATAATTTAATTATAGTAATTATGAAATAATGACGAGTAATTTTATTTTTAACACTCATTGTTGAAATTTCTCTGAATACAAAGTTTATTTATGAGGAAATCGAACTTCATTTTTGTAAATGCTTTAGTGAATATACCAGCTAGCTGTTCTTCTAATTTGTAATGGACTAAACTAATTTTTCCTTCACTTTCAACTTCTCGAATGAAATAATGTTTGACTTTGATATGTTTAGTCTTTCTATATTAAACTGGATTCTTTGTAATAGTTATTGTTGACTTACTACCACAAAATATCTTGGTGGGTTGTTTATGATTTGCACCCATTTTAGACAAAATTCTTCTTATCCAAATTGCTTGATTTGCAACAACACATAGTGCTAAATACTTAGGTTCGACTATTGTTTGAGCCACAATATCTTTTTTTTACTAGGCCAAGAAAACACACAATTTCTAAGTGAAAATACGTAGCCTAAAGTACACTTCATATCATCTAAAGATCTAGCCCAATCACTGTCTGAATAACCAATCAACTTTGAGTTTTCAATAGAATGGTACCAAATTCCATAGTCTGAAGTTCCTTTTAAATAGCAAAGAACTTTTTTAATTGCTTGTAGATGTACTTGGGTTGGCTTCTGCATAAATCTTGAGAACTTACTTACAGCATACATCATGTCTGACTTTGTGGCTGTTAGGTATAATAAGTTACCAATCATACTTCTGTACTGCCTCATATTAGCTTCTTGAGACTCATCTTCTTTAGTAAATTTATCATTTTAAGCCAAGGGTGTTGAAACAGGCTTGTAATTTTTCATTTTAAACTTTATTAAAATATTTTTGGCATATTTCTTCTAACATATGAAGATCCCTTATCCGTTCGATTGATCTCTATGCCAAGAAAATAATTTATCATGCAAAGATTAGTCATCTTGAAATACTTCATCATATCTTGCTTGAATGCTTTTATCATAGATGAATCATTTCTCGTAATAATATGGTCATCCACATAAAGTGAGAGAATCTTTATATTTGATCATTCTGATTTTATGTATAAAGTAGCCTAATTTGAACTCCTTCTAAACCCTTGTTGAATAAAGCACGTATCAATTCAACTATATTATGCTTGAGGAGCCTACTTATGACCACATGATGCCTTTTCAACCTTAAAACTCTATCTTCTTTTCCCTTGATCTCGAACCCTGGGGGTTGTTCAACATAAATTTCTTCTTGAAAAAATACATTAAGAAAAGTAGATTTCACATTAAGTTGATAAAGCTTCTATCTTCTTTGTGCTGCTAGAGCAACAATGATTTTGATCGTATCTTGTCTTGATATTGGGGTAAAATTCTTATTGTAATCCACATCATATTATTGTGAATATCCTTTAACTATCAATCTGGCTTTATACTTTTGAATTGAACCATATGGATTAAGCTTTGTCTTAAATATCCATTTCACACCAATAACACTTTTATTCATTGATTTGGTTTGTCGTTCCCACGTTTGATTTTTCTCAAACATACGAATTTCTTCCTTCATGGCAGTTCTTCATTCTTCATGTTGAGATACTTCTTCATAGAAATTTGGTTCATGAGTTTTAGAGCAAGAAAACTCACATTGTTCAACATCGAAATCTAGAATTTGTTAAGTATCTCTATATAATTCTAATAATCTTCGAAGCTTCTTAGGTGGTGTATCAGATAAACTATCACACTCATATATAAGAGAATCAGTATCATCTGAGCCACTACTAGACTTTTTTTTGAGAATGTTGACCTATTTGATTGACTGGTGTTGGTGTTGCTGCAGGTGGGGAAGCTTCTTCTTGTTAGAATGGTTGAGTTGTGACATACTTCCTTTTAATATTATTATGCTTTAAATTCCAAGAAGTATTTTAATTAAACACAACATTTCTATTAACTTGAATTTTGTAAGTGTATAGGTTGTACACTCTATATTTTTTTGATTGAGAACTATAGCTGAGAAAGATTCTTTTTTCTGCTTTATCATCAAGTTTGTGCCATTTTTCTGCTGGTACATAAATGTAACAAATACACGCAAATACTCTTAAGTGACTAGCAGATGATTTATATCCAGACCATGCTTCAATAGGTGTACATCCTTCAATTGCTTTCATAGATAGTCGATTTTATAGATAAATCGATATATATACTACTTCAGCACAAACTTGTCAGGTAAACTTTTATCCTTCAGCATCGACCTTATCATATGCATCGTAGTTTTGTTCTTTATTTCTGATACACCATTTTATTACGGAGTATATGGAACAGTAAGTTGATGATGTATACCTTACTCATCATAAAACTTGTTGAATTCTGAGTACGTATACTCCTTCCCATTATTACTTCTAAGATTCTTAAACTAGTATAAACTTTCTTTTTCAACAAAACTCTTGAATTTGCATAAATTTTTGAAGAACTCATACCGATCTTTCATAAAAAAAAACCCATGTCATCCGAGAATAATCATCAATAAATAAGATGAAATACTTACTATTGTCAAGTGAAGGAGTTTTCATAGGACCACATACATCAGTATGCACTAACTTGAGTTTCTTTAATGCTCTCCATGTTTGTCCCACTGGAAACGATTGCCTTGTCATTTTTTTCAGTTGACAACCATTATATATGCCACTTATTTCTGAAATGACAAGAGAACCTTTCACCATATTTTTCTATGAAAGTAGTTTCAAACTCTGAAAATTATTGTGTCCGAAACACTTGTGCCATAACCATGCTTCCTTGTTAATATGAGCATACATTGATTTTTCTCTTATAGCATACTGCCATTGTATAGGAAAATATTTTTTTTTTTGCATTTTCACAAAAGCAATTGAGTTTCCCTTTGGATTGAATATTGAAAAGTAGTCATCCTTAAATTAAATAGAATACCCATTCTGTATCATTTGTGGAACATTAAATAAATTTTGATCTAAATCTGGGACATATAGAACATCTTTAATTAATCTTGTACTTTTCTTTGTCTATATAACAGTAGTACGTTTGCCTTCAGATTTTACTATGGCTCCATTGCCCACTTTGATAGGAACTTTAATCGATGTGTCCATTTTACTAAATGTTTGAGAACACTTGGTCATATGATTAGTGCATCCAGTATCAATAAGCCAATCATCTTTCTATCTAGATATGTTCTAATAAATATAAAATAGTCGATCTTCTTCATCCATAGTCTCTGATACACTTGTTTGCTACCTTTTAAATTTGCTTTTGTGCTCCATGTGATTAAATTTCTCGTAGAAACTATATTGTAATTTTCCTTTATTCCAGAAATTCCTTTCTTCATGATTTTGTTTTTTTACAAATTTTACAATACAATGATTTACCGTTTTTATCTCCTTCTTTATTGGTCCTCAGATTATATTGTCTTGGACCTTTGTTTTTATTTGATCTTGAGGATGAAGATTTATGCTTCGATTGGAAAGCTCATTTTAAAGATGTTTCATGTCTTCTTGACATCTTGTTTTCATGAGCTTGAAGAGAACTAATAAGTTTTGATATAGTTAATTTCGATAGGTCTTTTGATTCCTCTATGATAGTTACCACCATTTCAAACTTTTTTGTCAAACTGACCAACATTTTCTCTACTACTCGTTGATCACTAATTTTATCACTATATGCTTTTAGTTGATTCACAAGCTCTATTACTCTTGAAGAATAATCTTTGATGGTTTCTCCATCCCTCATTTTTAAATTCTTAAAATTACATCTTAATGATTGAAGCTTGACTATTCTTGTATTTTCAGTTCATTCAAGTTCATTCTTCAAAATATCCCATGCTTTTTTTACTGAAGTGGCATTCATTATATGTGGAAATATTATATATGAGGTGGCAAAATGAATTTTGTCTAATGCTTTCGCATTCTTTTTTGGCAATCTATGGTAATTGAACTTGAAGTATTAGTACCACCCTCAACTCCGGGTATACCATTTTCTGCAACTTCCTATAAGCCAGATGCACGTAATAAAACCTTCATTTTAATACTCCAATATCCATAATTTTTTCCATTGAAAAGTGGAATGATTTATTGCTGGGTTGTGTTTACGAAAGCCATGAATTATATTTCATAGAAATTGTATTGTATCCTTCTTAATTGTTGAGGCTCTGATACCACTTGTTGAAAATATTAGAGTTAATTATGCAAATTGTGTTAAACGTAAGAAAAGAAATTGTATAAATAGATGTTTCTAATTCATTAAATAGAACATCAAATAAAGAAACAAATATTATAAAAACTCATATTCATTCTTCCCCGTTTCTTTTCTTACGTTTAACACAATTTGCATAATTGACTCTAATATTTTTAACAACTGGTATCAGAGGCTCAACAATTAAGATGATTTATTACAGGGTTGTGTTTACAAAAGCCATGAATTATATTTTATAGAAATTGTATTGTATCCTTCTTAATTGTTGAGGCTCTGATACCATTTGTTGAAAATATTAGAGTTAATTGTGCAAATTATGTTAAACATAAGAAAATAAACGGGGAAGAATGAATATGGGTTTTTATAATATTTGTTTCTTTATTTGATGTTTTATTTAATGAATTAGAAACACCTATTTATACAAGTAAAAGATAAATTACAACCATAAATATTTCTATGGTTATAAATAATTTATATTATATATTATTTAAATTTTAGGTAATTTAATTATAGTAATTATGAAACAATGGCTAAGAATTTTTCTTTATTTTTTAATATGTTTGAAGAAAAAAACTGGAATCACTTTAGCCGTTTTGTGAGGCAAATGACATATGCAGATGATTTTGTAATCAATTTAGCTTTTGTAGGTTATTCACACTCGTCTTCGACATCAGATTCTTCGAAAGACGAGGTTTTTCATTTTGTTGGATGATGATGTTAATTGTAATCCCAACAGTAAAGTTATGTATATGCCATACAAATGATCATTAAAGTTATGTATATGCCATACAAATGATTCATGATCTCTGGTCCATTCTCATGAAATGTGTAGTAATATGTCTTTTCTTTTCTCTGTGTTTCCCCTAAATTTTCTTATCAACTTTGTACATGTTCCTCCCTTCAATTAAAACATCTTCTGAATGCAGTTTTATAATGCTTATATTGATTTTTTTGAAGCATAACTTGTATAGATACTGGAAATATATTGTTTTTCCTTGTTTCTTATTCTTTTTTTTTACATATAAATTTATTACAAAATAAAACTTAACATAAACATCGAACTTGATTAAATTGTATCATCAATTCCCCTTCCATGATTTATGTATAGGATTTGGCCCAATTTTTGGATAGTCCAAAGTTGAATCAACTTCTTTCAGCTGCTTTTTTATCATAATTTCTTGAATACTTGTTCTCTCATTTTGAAAAAATTATTGCCAAAAAAAAAAAAAAAATACAACACACATATTCACACACACACACACATATATATATATGATTAGTTAGGCTTTAAACTTAATATGCTTAAGAAAGAAAAATATAATGATAATAAATTATTTGCATGAGTCATATACCTGGATAATGGGATTTGCAGAGTTGATAATGTTGTAAAAGCCGTTAACTTCACCTATACGACATACATGGAACTTTCCTTGTTATAATTATACATATATATATAGTGATTCTTAGCGACATTGAGTAACCATAAAAATACCAGTTACAAAAAAAAAAAAAGAGTAGATAGGGAAACTTGTTCACCTGTAAAACAATGACTGAAGAGTAAGAGAAGAATAAGGATAGTTTTTCTGTGAGGTGTCATATTGATTTTGGTAGTAGGTTAAATTGTTAAGAAGGAGATGATGAATGTACTTACATATATATATATAGGGAAGGTAATTATATAGAAAATTAAAACCAAAATAGGGTAGATATGCCACCCCTTTGAAGAAACCTTTTAAATGTTGATGATATTTTAAATTGAAGAAGATTTCCTGAAAATCTCTCAATTTAAAAAATATCTGGTTAAATATTTTTTAATTCAAAGAAGATCTGCTGAAAATATCTTAAATACCACTCTTTTGAGAAATCTCCTAAATGGTGAGGAACTTTTAAATTAAAAATCTTTTGAAGTTCTCTTAATTTAAAGAACATTCTTGAAGATCTCTTAATTTAAAGAAAATATTTGAAGATCCCTTTTAAGGAAATCTATTAAATGGTGATGATATTTTAAATTAAAGACTTGATCTTGGTTTTTCTTTTTACTATTTGAGAAAGATGTGGTTAAGAATATGAAATTTTCCTCATCGAGAAAAATCTCTCGAGTGGGAAAATCTCTCACGACTGAGGGATTTCCTATGTGTTACTCTTGGGTTTTCTTGGAATTTTAGACTCTTTATTGGTCTACTCTTTCCTTGACTTGGTTGGTTACTTGAATAATACAGGTTATTCCTGCTCACATCACGGGTCTAGTGAAGCTCTCGTTACTAAATTTAAAGATTGTATTATGAGAAGATTTGAAATGACATTCTTGGCATCATTGCATATTTTCTTGGGTAGAAGTATTAGAATTAATTTGTAAATTAGAATATAATTAATTAGTTTGTTAGTAGTTGAACTTCATAAATTAGAGTCTCTATATATCATTTGGTTTGTTAGTAATTGTGAGTCATAAACTAGATTTATTATGTTTATTGGTGGTTACAATTAATTTTAGTAGTTGTAATAATGCCTATAAATAGTCATGTACTTGAAGCTTTTTTATAAGAACTACAATAGAAAGACTTAAGTCTTCTCATTAGTCTCTTTAACCTCTTCCTCATATCTCTAACAAAGTGGTATCAGAGTTTGGTTTCTTATTAAAATTCTAGAGAGATGGCTAGTAATAATATATTTTCTTTCTAATTTCCTCGTCTTATAAAAGAAAAATATGAGAGTTGGTGTCTTCGTATGAAAGCCATACTTAGCTCACAAGATATGTGAGATATTATAGAAAGAGGCTTTACTCCACCCGAAGATGAAGGATTCTTAACTCAAAATGAGAAAGATGATTTTGCAAGAACAAAGAAGAAGGATCAACAAGCCCTTACACTCTTCCATCAAAGTTTAGATGAATCTATGTTTCTAAAAGTGGCTGATGCTACCAACGCAAAGCAAGCTTGGAAAATTTTGAAGAATTCCCTCCAAGAAGTTGACAAGGTGAAGAAGATACGACTCCAAACTTTACGAAGCGAGTTTGAAGCTTTATAAATAAAGGATGTTATTCATTTTAGATTTTTGCTTAAGGGTAAAGTTTATAGTAAGCTAAATGAGGAGATATGGTGAGATGATGGAAGCTGTTCGTGTAGTGCAAAAAATTCTTTGATCATTGCCACTAAAATTTGACTATATGGTTTGTGTCATTGAAGAATCAAAGGATCTAAACACTTTGACATTTAAGCAATTAGAGGGATCCTTATAAGTTCATGAAAAAAAAATAAAGAGAAGACAAAAAGAACCTTTGGAACGAGTTATCAAATCAAAGGCATCTTTGAATTATAGTGGAAAACAAAAAGGACGAGGAAGAGGTAGAGGACGTGGTCATTGTTGTGGTTAAGCATTAAAAGGAAATGACACTTAAGATGATGCCGATAATGAAGACAAAAGTCAACCGTCAAATAGAGGCCGTAAAAGAGGAAGAAGAAGAGGAAGATGAAGAGGTAATGTTTAACACTTCAAATGAAAAGGAAGAACAAACCAATTTTATCAATGATAAACAAGATGAGGAAGAAATAACTTTATTGCTAGCATGTGAAGAGGGAGATTGTGATACCCATAGTTCATGGTACTTGGATAATGGAGCAAGCAATCACATGTGCGGCAATAAAGAAAAATTTGTGGAGCTTGATGAGAAGATTAATGATATGTTTCTTTTGGAGACTCTTCAAAAGTTCAAATTTAAGGGAAATATACAATTTTAATCTCTTCAAAAAATAGTGGGTATGTACTTATTACTAATGTTTACTATGTGCCAAAGTTAAGACGTAATATTTTGAGTTTGGACCAACTTCTCGAAAATGGATATGAAATTCATATGAAAGATTATTTGTCTTTGGCTTAAAGATCAAAGTGCTAATATGATTGTTAAGGTGAATATGTCAAAGAATAAAACGTTTATCTTGAATATCAAAACTTTTGAAGTAAGATGTTTGAAGGCTAGTGTGGTAGATGAAGCATGGTGTTGGCATATGAGATTTCGCCATTTGAACTTTGGCACACTCAAGGCAATAGGAGAAGAAAAAATGGTGAAAGGGATGCCATTAATCAATCATCCTAATCAATTATGTGAAACATGTCTACTTGGAAAGCATTCAAGAAAGAGTTTCCCAAAAGAAGCTACTACAAGAGCAACCAAGCTACTTCAACTTGTGCATGCCGATGTGTGGGCCAATCAATCCACTCTCATTTGGTAAAAACAAATATTTTCTACTATTTATTGATAATTTTAGTAAGAATACTTAGATATATTTTTTAAAATAAAAATTAGATACTTCTGCTGCTTTTAAAAATTTCAAAGCTCTTGTAGAAAAAGATTGTGGTTGTGAAATAAAGTCTTTGAGAACAGGTAGAGGAGGTGAATTTACTTCTAAAGAATTTTATTATTTCTATGAATCTAATGGAATTCGTTGTCCTTTAACAGTTTCAAGATCACCACAACAAAATGGAGTTACTGAAAGAAAGAATAGAACTATTCTTAATATGGCAAGAAACATGTTCAAAGCAAAAAAGATGCCCAAGGAATTTTGGGCCGAAGCAATTTCTTATGCAATATATTTAGCTAATAGGTCTCCAATATCAAGTTTGAAAGACATGACTCCCTAAGATGCATGGAGTGGAATGAAACCTAATTTCAACCATTTGTAAGTTTTTTGAAGTATTGCATATGCTCATGTTCCACAACAAGAGAGATCCAAGCTCGATCATCAAAGTGTAAAGCATATTTTCATTGTAAGTAGAGATGTTGAATTTAATGAAAAAGTGACTTGGAATTGAGAGAAGAAAGAAGAAATGCTTATGATTTCTTTCCATACTTTGAAAATTTTGACCAAGAGACCATGGTACCTTTGCAAAAGGCAACTACACCTCATTCTCCAACTCATGTTACATCACCTATTTCTCAAGGAAGTTCAAGTGAAAGGCCACAAAAGTTGAAGAACATTCAAGATCTTTATGATGAAACTAAGGAGATCACTAATTTTGATATAAATAATTTGTTTTGTCTCTTCCTTGATAGTGAACCAATGAATTTTGATGAAGCCATCAAGGATGCAAGATAGAGATAAGCAATGGAGGAAGAGATCAAATCCATAGAAAATAACAACACATGGGAGTTATCCACTCTTCTTAAGGGACATAAACTATTAGTGTCAAATGGGTTTATAAAACTAAAAAAGATTATCAAGGAAATGTGAAAAGGTACAAGGCAAAACTTATGGCTAAAGGATATAAACAAAAACATGGGGTTGATTATAATGAGGTTTTTTCACCAGTTGCTCGCATGGAGACTATTCGCTTGCTCTTAGCTATTTCAGCTCAAATAAAGTGGAAAATTTTTCAACTTGATGTAAAATCAACATTTCTCAATGGCTATCTTAATGAAGGGGTTTATGTAGAACAACCATTAGGTTTTGTGGTTGAAGGACATGAAGATAACAAATTGAAGAAAGCTTTGTATGGGCTAAAGCAGACGCCAAGAGCATGGAATAGCTGTATAAACAAGTATTTTAAAGATAATGGATTTTTTTGTTGCTTTTATGAATATGCTTTTTATGTAAAGTATTATTTTGAAGGTGATATTCTATTTGTGTGTCTATATGTAGATGATCTCATATTTACGAGCAACAATCTAAGTTTGTTTGAAGAATTCAAGAAAAATATGTTACTTGAATTTGAAATGACTGATATGAGGCTCATGTCTTATTATTTGGGCATTGAGGTGAAGCAAATGGAAGATGGTATTTTTATTTCTCAAGAAAGCTATGCAAGAAAAGTTTTAGAGAAATTCAAAATATTTAATTGCAATCTTGTGAACACACCTATGGAATATGGAGTCAAGTTATCAAAGTTTGATAATGGAGAAAAAGTAGATCCCACTCTCTTTAAAAGTCTTATGGGAAGTTCGAGATACTTGACATTTATAAGACCTGATATTCTTTTTGCAGTTGGACTAATAAATCATTTTATGGAAGTTCTTACCACCTCCCACATGAATGTTGCTAAAAAAGTTCTTCGTTACCTGAAAGGTACTATTAATTTTGGGTTATTTTATTCATCTTCTGATGATTTCAAGCTTGTAGAATTTTTTGGTAGTGATTTCACTGGAGATATTGATGATAGAAAAAATAAAACTAGTGTTGTATTCTTTTTGGGTGATTGTGCAATTACATAGAGTTTTAAGAAGCAGGCCATCGTTACACTATCAACTTGTGAGTCTGAATATGTGGCAGCAATCTCTTGTACTTGTCATGCCATATGGCTTAGAAAATTATTGAAAGAACTTCATTTGACACAAGACGAAGCTACTAAAACTTTTATTGACAATAAGTTTGCATAAGCACTAGCCAAGAACCCAGTATTTCATGAATGAAGAAAACACATAGATACAAGATATTATTTTATTAGAGATTGCATTGCTAAAAAAGAATTAGAGCTCAAACACGTAAAGACTGAAGATCAAGTGGCAGATATTTTCAGCAAACTACTCAAGTTTGAAGTCTTTCAAAAGTTACGTGTTAATCTTGGATTGAAAAGGAGATTTGCAAGTTAAGGGGGAGTGTTAAGAATTAATTTATAAATTAGAATATAATTAATTAGTTCGTTAGTAGTTGAACTACATAAATTAGAGTCTTTATATATCATTTGGTTTGTTAGTAGTTGTGGATCATAAATTAAACTTATTATATTTGTTAGTTGTTACAATTAATTCTAGTAGTTATAATAGTGCCTATAAATAACCATGCACTTGAAGCTTTTTTGTAAGAACCATAATAGAAAAACTTGAGTCTTCTCATTAGTCTCTCTAGCCTCTTCCTTTTACCTTCAACAAGAAGTTCATCAAATTAAAAGTGAAATGTTTATTTTACAAATGAAGTTTGTAATTAACCTTCTCAAAAAGTTTGGTACGATTGACAGCAAAATGGCTACTACTCCAATGAATATGAATTATTGGAAAAGGAGATCTTGGTTATTATAGAAGTATAGGGGGAGGACTAAGTTACCTAACTCACACTAGGTTAGATGTAACATTTTTTTTGGTGTTGTTTTCAGGTTTATAAACTCTTTGATAAAGCATCATTATAGAGCAATAAATAGGATCATGATGTATATTGTTTCCCTTTATGTTTGGGAGTAATTCCATATGTTTTAGGAGATAATTTGATTGGGTTTTTTAGGTTGGCAATGAAGAAGCTAGAGTTGAAATTAACAAGGCCTGTTGTGGAGCAGAAAAAAATAACAGAAAAGCTCGGGACAGGAGAGAAGAAAAGTGAGGGAGAGGATAAAAAAATCAAAAGAATGAGACAAAAAAAGCTTGAAAGGGAAAGGAAGGGAGAACATTTTGGAAGTTGAAGATGTTATCATGAGTAATAAGAAAAAAGTTTCTACTTTTGTTGTCATGTCTTCGAAGGATGTATCGGAATTTGTGATAGGCTAAATTAATTATGGTTACGAAACAAATTAACTTAAATAATATTTAAAATAAAAATAGAATAAAAGAGAAGTAAATAAGAAATTGGGAAAGGAGCTGATATGAGTAAATAGTGTATGGACCTTGGATACTTTCTCGTTTAGTTAAATCGAGAAAGGGAGTGTGTGTGTATGGCTAAAGTTTAGCAGGTATGGTGAATCTGCATATGCATAAAGTTTGAATCTAGTCTAGATGTGGATATGTGTTTGTGAGAGTAGGTCACTTAGCAAATGTAACTGCTGTGGCCAATGTGAGATTGAGTGTGTGCTATCCATGCAATTAGGGGATCCATTTTGCCTATCCTCGATAACGATATAAACTCATCGTGCGATGAAACCTTAAAGATGACCTTCTGAGTATATATATATTCTTTCGAGTGTAAATGGTAATATTTTGAGGCTATAAATGATATTCGAGTGTAATTGAGAAATCTGATTAAAAAAATATGAAATTAGAATGTCCGAAACAATAAATTTTGTATTAAAAACATTATTACTGCATTTGTCACATGTTGTGTATTTTGTATGATGTATGATCTGAGTTTTAGAAGAACAGAAATTTTTATTGAGTTAGTGAAATTCATTAAATTTCACCTTGATATTTTTCAGAAAAGTCAGAATCATTACCAAACGAGTAAAGCTTATGAAAGGGTTCTACTGCATGTATATTTTATTCATATTCTAGAAATTTTTGTTTTATTTTATTAAATTTTAAATTTTGATCTCATATTCTATATATATAACTACTGTATATATCATATGGGATGTTAGATTTTATGTTAAAATTTTAAATTGTGCATATGCATGTTTTGTAGGCCCATTGTATGAAGAATGGTATGAGGCACAAATATACTCATTGCGATAGAACGTGGGGAACTAGCCATTGCGATAGACTTAGTCAGCAAGTAGTTGAAGCCATTATCCCATTTTTAAGTTCAAGTCTTTTTCCATTTAGTTACTTAAAAGTAGAAACCATCAATTGTATTTTTCTGTGAAAGTTGTCAATGAACAACAATTAGAGAAGCATTTTTTTTGAATAAAACATTTGTAGTTTATTCTCATCTGAAGAGAATTTCTTAACAAGTTTCAATTGGGTTCTAATTGGGACCTATCATCCTCGTATACTAACTTTTGGTATAATCAGATTCAGTTGCTAGATTCCTTTATATATGTATTTGAAATGGTTCCTCCTGCAAAAGTAAAATTAACTCTATTGATCAAACCAATCAACGGCTCACACGTGTACACCAATTTATTATAAAATTAGCACCTCTGTAATGCCACATTTTCCATTATAAATTTGTTACCTTCTGGTCAACAAATTTTTACTTACACTCTCTATTCTCTACTCTGTATCCTCTTCTTTTCTCTCTCTCACTTCTACAAAACACAGGCACAAGGGCAAATATTCCGATTGTAAAATTTACTCATTTAATGGAGATTGTATCTCTGTTAACTTCAAGCTTCTTATCTTTATTCTGCTGCTTTCAAACACAGTCGACTTGGCTCACTCACTTATATTTCGTTCCATGAACCTGCTCTAAGTTCTATGCAACTTACTTGCAAGCTCACGGTCAACTCACCCTATTTTTGTACCTCAATTCATCAAGCTCGTCAGATGTTGGTGGCTCGATCTCCATCGAAAATAGGGATCTTTAGTATGAGCTGCAACATCAAATCACGACCTGGAGGATGAAAGGATCACCTACGTTTGTGAAGATTACCATGAGCATCATGGGTCCTGAGGGACTACTGTGAAGGCGCAAGCCAATGAGAATATGTTACATTAGTTGGCCTTGACACACATAGAGGAACTGTTTTGGAGTTATGGTGGGCCCTAGTAGAGGGGGAGCAACCTGGGTTCTATGGCTGACGAGCATATGAGGACCTTCTTGCTCTAGTTAAGCACTACGACTTGAAGATCTAAATAATCATGACATTTCATCAGCGAGGTACTGGCTCCATCGATCCCAACTGGTGCGTATGTCCTTTTATTTATAACTTTAGTCTAGTCAATCATGGTAGTTCGGTTACTCAACTCATAGCTTGTTACTGATGTAATTGAATGAGATCATCTAATGACATTTGTTTCACTTAAGGTTGATAGTTAGTAATATGAGCTTAAAGAATAACAATTTTGTGCTTGCATTATGCTCATGGAATTGAGAAGTGCTTAATGTTGTGAATGCTATTGACATTTTCATAGTGATTTTTCAGATTAAGAAAATCTTAGAAGGATTGAGTTCTGAAATATCTTATTAGAAGCTTGAATTGATAAGTGGTAACTAATGATGTTTTACTTACTTATGTAGTTATTTGATCTTATAATTAGTTTTTCTCAAGGCATACGAATTTAACCTTAAATAAGAGTTTTTTTTTCAATCTTTTATTTCATACTTGTCCATTTATTCACTTCTACTTTAGAATGTCTTATATGTTAAAGGATTCCACTCCTTAAATGGGTGTAAGAAGAGATTGACAAAGATCCAGATTTAGCATTTTCTGACAAATATGGAATGAGAAGTGCAGAATATATTTCCCTCGGATGTGATAATCTTCCTATTTTGTAGGACAATCACTAATCCAAGCATATTCAAACTTTATAAGGAACTTTTGAGATACATTTAGACATTTACTTGGTATTGTAATAATAGTAAGATAATTGTTTCAATTATAAATGCAAAGTTGGTTGTAGATCTAGAAATGTACATGAGACTTTATTACTATGCTATTCCTTATACAGGGAATCCAAATGGGAGTTGGTCCTACTAGTGAATTATGATACCCTTCTTGCCCCAGCCAGAATCTATTTTGGGGTTGGCGATCACGTGAGCTTGGAGAGTTTCAATGCTATGATAAGGTAGGAACAATGCTCATCTCTAGTTGTAAGCTTGTGTATGAATCTCTAAAATATAAGGGCTTTGATGATCCATTTTTTTAATCTCTTTTTAATTTCTTATCTTCTTAAATTGTTACTGGTTTTATTGAATGTCTTAAACAGTATATGATGGCATTCTTAAATGCTTGTGTTCGAGAGATTTTGATGCGAGAGTGGGGAAACGGGGGGTCCTTTAGGTGCTGGTAGTTTGATGCATGATCCTAGGCATATTGAATTTTTCAAAAGTGTTAATGGTACTTAGAATACTCCATGTGGTGAGTTTTTCCTTGAATGGTACTCTAAAATATTACTGTTTCATGGAGAAAGGATATGGAGGGAAGCTGAGACAATATTTCGAGATACTGAAGTAAATAAATCGTTAAAAGTAGCTGTAATCTATTGGCATTATACCACAAATCTCATGCATCAATATTAACAATAGGCTATTACAATACTTCTATAAGAGATGGATACCTCCCAATTACCCGCATGCTTGCCAGGCATGGATTTACTTTATGTTGTTCAGGTTTTGAAATGAAAGATAAGATAAAGAAATATACTAACCCAACTGCTAGTCCAGAGGGTTTGCTAAAACACTCATATTAGCCGCTAAGGCCTATTGCATACCCTTAGAGGGTGAAAACTCTGGGGTTTAGATGATGAGTCATACAAACAGATAGTAGATATGTCAAGGTTCTACACAGATGGTCTAGAAAACCCATCTTTTTCATTCAACTTTGAGAGGATGAACATAAGTATGTTTGAAGAAAAGAACTGGAATCGCTTTAGCCATTTTATGTGATCAAGGGTGATCTTGTAATGTTGTTATTATTATTATTTTTATTTTTATCATTTTCTATTTTTATATAATTAAAAATAGATTAATGGTTTTAATTTATTTATAAAAATATGATAGGATATTAATTTACATGTTATTTTTAGGATTTACTTATTTTACTTCTTTACTATTTTTGAAACCTCCTCAAAACGATATATAAGAGGATTTCATTGTAAGAATTAAGCAGAGAAGAATAAAAGTTATCTTATCTTCTTCAAAGGTAAGCATTCTCTCAATTTTTCATTAACATCTGTTTGAGAGTTGTCGAGTTCTATCACTCCCATACAGATCAAATTGGTATCAAAGCATTTTGATCTTACCTGTATATGGTTAAAACTAGAAGTGGTTACAAAAAGACTGGAGAATCGTTTTCTATTCTCAACATTCACCGAAAACATTCAAAAAGAACCACAAGTGTTGAGTATGTTATAATGGCACAAGACTCTATTGTAATCGATTTAGCCAAGCAAATCGCTAGTATGTTTGAACATATGACAAAAGTTATGTCTTGAATGATGGATCAATCACGTGATGATTCTGACAAAACTCCACGGAGACAATTAAAAGTCTCAGTTCGAGTTTAAGGAAAAAGAAAAAAAAAAATCAATCTCCTTAAGAAAAGGAAGATGAGAGGCTGCCAAGACCTTTTAAGGTAGAGGCAAAAATGGACATTCCATCATATGACAGTTCAGTTGATGCTGAGAAGTTAGATTCTTGGATCAACCAGTTAGAGACTTACTTTACCTTATATAGGTATAGTAGTGAAGACAAGGTCTCATTGACAAGACTAAAAATGACAAGTCATGTCTTAGCACGGTGGAATTCATATATACAAACCCATAGGGGTGAAGAAATTACATGGGATAATTTTTTGGATCTAATTAGAAAAGATTTTATCCAATTGGCTACCAAGAAGATTGATGGTGGTGATGACACAACCTATGCCAAAAGCGAGACCAATCAGTACAAAAATATACCACTGAGTTTAGACATCTAGCTGTAGCGTTAGGAGTTTTGATGGATTCACTTGAAATATTCATGAAATACACCTCAGGATTATTGAAATACTGAGATCTCACTTTACAAAACCAAATGACGTGTCTAGCGCAAGTACGATTGCTATGATCATCGAGAAGAAAAATAGTCGTAACGAGAAATTCTTTGAAGGCTCAGGATCACACTCATCAAAACAGAAAAATTTTAAGAAGGCTACTTTAGTTTTATCGTCCTCATCATCAACACCAAATTCTAGAAGGTATTGTGAGTAAGACTGATGGTCATACAAAGAAGAAATATTGGAAGTTGCACCCAAAGTTACACCCAAAGAAAAGACCAAAGGGTAAGACCGTGGCAACAACTTGTGATAATGAACCTATAGTAGTTGATCAGGTTCAAAGAGCAGATCCAAATTTATCTATAATTGAATGTTATGGATTCAGGGTCATTTACCAAGCATGACAAATGAGAGGACTTGTTTGCCCTAAAAATCCAAGTAAAACAAGAGGTGATTATTGCCGTGGTGGATAATGAAAGCCAATGAAATCTCATTTCTGAGCAATTGGTACAAAAGTTAGGATTTTTCACGATCCTTCACCTTAAGCCATACCCATTAGGTTGGATTCACAAAGATGTAGGGCTTTAAGTTAATTGACAATGTATTTTTCGATTTGCTGTGATTAATTAGTTTATCGATGAAGTTATATGTGATGTTGTCCCCCTTGATATATGTTAGGTAATACCTGAAAGTCCTTATTTATGGGATCAATATGTCATTTATTATCGCCGAGCTCGAATTCAATTTACTAAAGAACGAAGAAAATATCTCTTTTCTGGTAAAAAGATGAAACAAACTGTTGATTTGATCACTGTACGTCAAGCCAAACAGATGATTAACTTGTCCAAGAAGTATGTGTTACTATTTATACGACCTTCTAAAGATGAGGGATGCACAGAGACAATCATTAATCCAACTCATGAGGCTATTACTAGGTTATCTCAAATGAAGGAGAAAAAGGAGTTAACACAATTGTGTGGAGAATTCCTTGATCTATTCTTTGAAGAACATGGTTTACCACAAAAGGGGGAAGTGGAACAGTAGATTCAACTCATCTCAGATTCATCGCTTCTGAATTTAAGCATGTATCGGTATTCTGTAGTAGAGAATGAAGAAATAAAGAAGCAAGTGTCTAATCTGCTTGAGAGTTGTGTTATAAAATCAAACAATTCACCTTGTGGATTACTAGTGGTTCTTGTTCCTAAAAAGGATAGTGGTTGGCGTATGTGTATTGACTACCGTGCCTTGAACAAAATCACAGTGAAGAATTGATACCCTCTTCCTAGAATAGATGATCTTGTAGATCAATTGAAGCATGCCTGTTATTTCACAAAGTTAGATATAAAATTTGGTTACCATCAAGTACGAATCCGAGAAGAAGATTCCTAAAAGACGGCTTTTAAGACAATGTAGGGTTTATTCGAGTGGTTAGTCATGCCATTCGGACTTTGTAATGCTCCTGCTATATTTATGTAGTTGATGGATGATGTCTTGCGACTTTGCATTGATCAATTTGTCATTATGTATCTTAATGACATTTTCATCTACAATCGTACTTAGGAGGAACACCTAGATCATTTGAGAAAGGTATTCAAATTATTACAAAAATATGAACTCTGCCTAAATAAGAATAAGTGTGAGTTAGAGCAGAGATCATTATTATACCTTGGATTTGTTGTGGGTAATGCTGAAATGCAAATCGATTCAGGAAAAGTGAAGGCTATTAAAGAGTGGCCTCGACTAACAAATGTTACTGAAGTTCGAAGTTTTATGGGAGCTTGTCAGTATGTTAGAAAATTTATTCAAAATTTTTCTATGATAGTTGCTTCCTTACATGAACTAACAAAGGCAAATCGACGATTCGAGTGGACTCAAAAACATGATGACACATTTCATCTTTTGAAAAGGAAGATATGTAAGGCGCCTATTTTAGTTATACTAAATCTACAAAAGCCTTTTGAACTTGAGGCTGATGCATCTAGATATGCGATGGGTGATGTTCTGATGCAAGAAGGAAGAGTTATTACTTATTACTCTGAATTGTTTTAAGGGTCTCAAAAGAACTATCCGACGTATGATAAAGGGTTGTTTGCCCTACACCAAGCCACAAAACATTGGTGTGTGTATCTTTTGGATAAAGAAACTGTAGTTTACACTAATCATCGACCCCTTCAATACTTTCAAACACAGTCGAAGTTACAACAAGCTTGTCACATGAAATGGATGACCTACCTTCAATAATTTAACTTGGTAATCAAGTATAAAAAGGGGATTTAGAATAAATTGGCCGACATGTTATCTCGACCGCCAACATCAACACTTTGCTTGTCTGTTATAATGGAGATTAAACTAAGTGTACATGAAAAATATGTCAACATGTATGACTATGATCCAGATTTTTCTGATATTGTGACTATGGTGAAAATGGAGAAACCATCAAAGTTTACATTACGAGATGGATACTTTATAAAGGATCACAACTATGTGTTCCAAGAAAAACAAATCATATACAATGGATGCGAGAAGCTCATACTTCAAAAGTAGCAGGACACTTTGGAGTAAACAAGACTGTACAAAATCTTCAACATTATGTCTACTAGCCCCGGATGCAACAAGATGTAACATGTTTTGTTTAAGCGTGTGTGCTATGTAGCACTTCAAAGCCATCAAATATAAAGATTAGACTTTATACACCATTATCAGTTCTAAGTAGACCATGGAAAAATATATTTATGGATTTCATGGGAGGTCTACCAACTATTAAACAGGGATATAACTACCTATATATAGTAGTAGATAGATTTTTCAAGATAATAATATTAACAACATACAAGAAGACCATCACGAGAGAAGAAATATCAAAACTTTTCTTCAGACATGTCTGGACACATTTTGGACTACCAAGCTCTATTGTCTCATACCGTGATAGTCATTTTCTTGGAAGCTTCTGGAGATCATTGTGGTCTATTATGGGTATGAAGTTGAATAGAAGTACAACTTTTCCTCCATAAATTGATGATCAAACTGGAGTCGTCAACCGAACTATCGTACATCTTCTGCGATGTTATAATACTCGACATCCTAAAACTTAGGATTAGAGCTTACCATATTTGCAATTTGCATTTAACTGAGCTATTTGTAGCTCTACTAATAAGTCACCATTTGAAGTTTGTCTTGGCTACTCACCACAAAGCCCACTTGACATTGAGTTTACACTTGAGTCAACATCAAAAGAAGTGCATGATAAGAACGGTTCAGAAAAGGCTCAAAAGTTCTTAGAATGTATTCGACAGGTCCATGGTGACGTAGAAAAGCAGTTCCAGAAATCTCAACAGAAATATAAAGCTAAACATGATCGACATGGAGTAAAAAGCGAATTCTAAGTGGGAGATCTAGTATGGCTACATTTGGAAAATGAGAGGTTTAAAAGAGAAGGCATGAAGTTGAAGCCTATTTGTTATGGTCCTTTTAAGATTCTTAAAAAGATTAGTGATAATGCATGTTAACTAGAGTTGCCTAGTTACATGAAAATATACTCTGTGGTCAATGTCGAAAATCTAAAACTTTTCGAACCCTCTATGTTAGATGATGAGCCTGAAGAAGTTATACCTTCAGTGGAGGATTTGCACATCGACGATGAGACCCCGTTACTGGACGATATTATCCTTGAAAAGAAAATCATAGAAACCCATGAGGGAACACGGAAAACATTTCATGTTGGAAAAAAAGGACAAAAACCTAGTGCATCAAATTGGTTCACTAGAGAAATGAGAGAATCAATGTTTCCCAATCTCAAATTTTAAGATCCAACAGGAGTTGGAGTCCTCTAAAGGAAAGGGGAGTAATGATCAAGGGTGATCTTATAATAATAATAATATTATTTTAATTATTTTATTATTTTTATTTTTATCATTTTATATTTTTATCTAATTCAAAATATATTAATGGTTTTAATTTATTTATTAAAGATATGAGAGAATATTAATTTTATATATTTTTTTTATAATTTACTTATTTTAGTTTTTTTACTATTTTTGTAATATTTTCAAAACTATATAAGAGAATTTCATTGTAAGAATTAAGCAAAGAAGAATAAAAGTTATTTTATCTTCTTCAAAGGTAAATTTTCTCATGATTTTTTATTAACATCTGTTTAAGAGTTGTTGAGTTCTATCACTCATATGCGGATCATTATGAGGCAAATGTTAGATGCAAATGATTTTGTAGTCAAATTAGCTTTTGTAGGTTGTTCACACTCGTCTTCTAACATTAGATTCTTCGAGATGTGAGGTTTTTGCATTTTGTTAAAGGAAGATTTTACTTCGAATCCCTTCAATTGATTGATGTATATGCCTTAAAAGCGATTCATGAACTCTGGTCCATTGTCATGAAAGGTACAATAATATGCCTTTTTGTCTGTGGTTTCCCGAAGTGTTCCTATCAACTTCGTACATGTTCCTTCTTTTCATTAAAATATCTCCAAAATGCAGTGTTATAATCCTTACATTGATCCGTTTGAAGTATAACTTGAATAGATACTGAAAATATATTACTTTTCCCTGCTCCTTATTCTTCTTTTTTATATATAAATTTATTAAAAAATGTAGCAATAAGTATTTGGCAACAATGAAAAATTTGCTAAACAAACATGTTTCACATGAATGATATATATGAATTTATACTTTCTTTCACACTCAAGCTCTAATCATGACATTATCAAATATCAAAAACAAGTCATAATAATCTAGAGAAGAAAATATGTACATAATAGCTGCAAAGAAATAAAAATTTGAATATAACAGCAGCACGGAAAATTTCTAAAACAAGTTGCATGGGATTTATATTGTGAAAATTTGACGTCATATTGGAAATATAGGTAATTGAAAATTAACAAGCTTATGCAGACAAACAGATAAAATATACATGATAACTCATATTCACATGTAACCTTATTTAAAAATACATGCATGCATGTGAAACATGTACATGGCGTAAATAGATATAAGTTATATATTGATATATCTATTATATATGTAGAGCACAAAGCTGGTCTTGTCTCTGTGTTTGATGCCCTGAGACCAAGATCTTGCAGTAGGTCCCCAGAGACATTGAATTTGATTAAATTGTATCATCAATTCCCCTTCCCTGGTTCATGTCCAGGATTTGGCCCAGTTTTTGGATAGTCCGAAGTTGAATCAACCTCTTTCAGCTGTTTTCTCATCATAGTTTCTTGAATCCTTGAACTCTCCTTCAGGGGAAAAAGAAAGTATATATGATTAGTTATGCTTTAAAAATATGCTTAAGAGAGAAAATTATAATGATAATAGATTATTTGCATGAGTTACGTACCTGGATTATGGGATTTGCGGAGTTGACAATGTTGTGAAAACCTTTAACTTCGCCTATACGAAATACATGGAGCTTTTCTTGTTACAATATTATACATATATATATGTGTGTGTGTGTGTGTGGGGTGATTCTTAGCGATATTGAGTAACCATGAAAAACCCAGTTACCAAAAAAAAAAAAAAGTAGACATGGAAAACCTGTTCACCTGTAAAACAATGACTGAAGAGTAAGAGGAGAATGAGAAAGGTGGCTTTTGTGCGAGGTGTCATATTGATTTTGGGGGTAGGTTAAGTGGGTAGGAAGAAGATGATGAATGTATATATTTATATGGGAAGGACAATTATGGTTATGTTGGTAGTGTTGTTTTCTATTGGAAACCGCACTTATAAATTAATTTTTAGGGAATTACATTTTGGTGAAAATGGTTCGCCCACTGCCCAACACTACTAAAAGTCAACTATACTCTCATTTGCTTAATTACTTAACCCCTCACATGATATATAGATATATATCATAATCATACACTGTTTTGGATTATGATTCTAAAAAAGCAAATTGAAATCTTGCATGGTTCAATTAGCTCTCTACACCTTTACCAATTGCCTTTAGGAATTGCATATATATATATATAGTCTACATTGTGGGGGAACTTTAATTTTTGAGGGTTCAAATATAAAATAATGGTTCAAACTGCTTCCATTATTATTATCAATATTGATTATACAACCTTACTAGTACATTAAAATAAATTTTTAAGAGAGAAAGTTTAAGATAATATAAAATGATAGTTTATACTGTATCCATTATCATTATTGTCATTAATGTTGATTATACAAACTTACTACTACATTAAAATAACTTTTTTAAGAGAAAAATTAAGCTAATGTAATTTATTAGTTTACACCGATAATAATTTCATTATCAAGATATTAATTTTTTGTTAATTTTTTTATTAATATAAAATATCACTATTAAAATATATTATTTCATGCATAATCACTAAAATATAAAATTTAAAATACTAATTTTTTTAAAAAAAATAACTTCACATTCATCTATGACATGTGATACAAATTTTTTGGCAAATGAATTTTTAAATTTAATTAATTACTTGAAAATTCTTCTAACATAACATACCAGAGAATAATAAAACAATAGCTACAATTTGATATTAGCAAACACACAAATGCATACATAATAATAAATCATTAACTAAGTCTTCTTCTATAAGATGTTATAAATTTGAAACGAACGGTGAGTTTTTATATTTTCTTAATACAAAATTGTATTATGATTAACGTATATATACGATTTAATGAATAAAATATATAAATTTTTTAATATACTATATGAAAAGAAAAAAGATTTTGGCTAGCTAGTATACAATTTTTATTAATCTATTACACTTTCTAAACCAACAAAAGATCACAAAATTTTTATTTTATTTTAAAATTGCAACAATTAAATAAAACAGATCTATTTGTATATTTCTATGAAAAAGAATTACAATTCTTACATGTTAATTTTTTTCTATTAAAGAAATTAGTAATATATGTTACTAAATTATTTTCAGAAATAAAAAGTTACAAAAATTAAAGAAAAAACCCAATAACTTTCTTGTCTTTGTGAATATGGAGAAAGGAAAATAATTTGCGATTTTTTATTTTATATAAACATACATATTTATTAATTATATAATATATATATTACGACAAATAACTTTTAAATAAGAATACATATTAGAACACAATTTAATTGGCACTCATGAATATACAAACTATTATTAATCAAATAATGGTTGATTTTTTTTTAATATAACTATTAATAATTAATAAACAATAAGAAAAAAATTTAAAAAAGATTTTTTAAAATTACATATATATAAACTTTTTTAAATTGGATTTTAATTTTTTAAAAATCAAAATACCTAATTTTCTTAATTTTAGCAATTATTTTGAGGCTCAAAGTACCAAATTTCTATTAGAGATTTTAGTTGGCACGATCTTACCATACATATATATTTTTTTCTTTAAAAAAAAAAAAGTCTCAAAAACTTATGATTACCATTTTGAAGTGTTCTCCATTGCCGACATGAATTGTTTATTATATGCTTTATTTCTTTCATTTTTTTTAATCTAATCACACAGATTAATAACTTAAATTCTTATTTTCTTTAATTTGAACAAAAACATTGTGGACTTGTACAAAATTGACCATAAAATCAGATCCAGATCATTGGTGCTAATGATTGAGTAATCTAAGGTGTATAGAATTATTCAACTGCTTATGATATATTATATATTTGTTATACATTATATTATATTATTTCATTATCCATTGTTATTTAACCAAATATATAATCTCTACTTTAGCTTATTCTATTTTTATATCAAAATGTGGAGGAAAGAATAATATAAAGGGTGGTTTTTGCTTAGTGATTTTAGCATTTCTTTGGAAGAAGAGGATTACTTATTGAATCTTGATGCCTTTCAAATTTGCAGCTAATTTGTAACAACCCCGGAAATTCAAAATGGAATGTATATTAAAAATATCAAATGCGGAAGCGAAGTCCAAAATTCGATTAACATCCCTTACACTAAAACCAAAAACGTGCTCACAATATAAAAGATCAAACTATCTAAAGGAGAAACTTGAAAGTAAAAGCTACAAATATAGCTATGGAGTCTTTAGGCGTCCCCTTCGTCGTCCTCCTGCGGAACTGGCTCGGGAACAAGGTCTTCCTGATATGAAATGATTAAATAAGGAATGAGCTACACTAGCCCAGTAAAGACATCACGATATCTCACCGTCACGGAGGTAAAGGTGGGTAGAAAACACAAAAAGACCAATGGAGCATAATTTACAACAAAACCTTTTATCAATAATAAAACCTTTACCATTCACTTACCTCGGTGAAATTCATAAGTCAATATACGAAAACAATAACATCATCATCATCATGAAATCATATATAAACTGTATAACGTAATACTTATCAAGTCTTTCGTAATACAATCGTTATACAACATATTTTCCTCATTTACCAGCCCACTAGTATCCATGGGGATCCATAGGGGTCCCGCTACCCGTTAACCCTTAACACTTGAAATCATATTCCAGGGCCGTCCCCATACCCCGTCCGGTATGGGCGCTAAAACTATAAACCTCATTACCCCGTCCGGTATGAGGGTGAAACGGGCCGTCCCCATACCCCGTCCGGTATGGGCGCCAAAACACATAAGATCTCCATACCCCGTCCGGTATGGGAGACCACAATCCCGGTAGGGTTCCCTACGGACCCGGTCCGTCCACCATCTCCCAAGATATCTAGTCAGGCTGACCACATTATACAATTACCCATTTACATAATCTTTCATTCTCTTTTTCCCTCAATCAGCATTATCAATACACATACAAACAAGCAAGACGATAATTTATGCCAAACAGACAACATACAGTATCAATATCCCAATCATTCAATCCATAATCAGTAAAATAGTAAAATATGCACACAAAACTATAAAATGAAAACATCAAACCTCATGCTGCATTTAAAACTGTAAAATATGCCAAATAACAGTTAACCGACGAACACACTAGACTCGGGCTCCATTAGCGACCTTAAGCAATTTCACACATTCGTTGATTCATGAAATATCATTTTATCATTTATTGAACTTTAATACCGTGATAGAAAATAGGGTGAGGGGTCCTTACTCGTTTCGGGGTCCGAACACGGCTTCGCAGTGCGCCTACAGGTTGTCTCTAATTTTCCCTGAATTTTTCCCGGGGAACTGAAACGCACTACTGGTACCTGCACGTGTTCCAAAAAAATTCCAAATTAGGCCCAGGGCCCTTTTCGGCCAATATCGCATTTCCGGCACGGCGGCTCCGCCGTACTCCGGTGACGGCGCCGCCGCTTGTGGCGGCGATTCGCCTCGGTTTGGCCGTTTTTGACCATTTCGGGCCAAATTCGGCTGCACTTGCATCGATCCTTGCAATTAAATAACTCTAGGGCCCTCGGGGGGCCAAAATATTACGGAAAATCGAAGCTTACCGGCGGCGGTACTCTCGGGTGCGGCGGCTCTCCGGTGAAGTTCGTGTTTTGGTGATTCGACTCCGATCAACCTGTAGAGAAAAGAATGGTGATCACGGTGATATAAAAATTGCATTAAACGGAGGCCGGGAAGGGCCTCATCGGAGGCAAAAACCGAGGAGGGGTGCAGCGGCGCCGCTGGGCCCCGGCCGTTTGGCCGGGATTTTGGCTCCGATTTGGCCACAGGGGAAATCAGCGTGGAAAAACAAGTCGGGGGTATGAAATTTACCTCGATCGGCGGTCGGAAATCCCTCCGGTGCGGCGGCGGGTGGCGGCGGCCGGCTTCTGGTTCGTCTTCTTCGGCGAGGGCAGGCGGCTAGGGTTTGTGGTCTGGTGTGGGGGTCTTATTTATACTCTTTTGCCTTTTGATCTCAGCCGTCCATTTTGATTTAATCTGGGCCGTCCGTTTTTGATTGAATCTGGGCCGTCCGTGCGATTGCATCTGGGCCGTCCGATCGCACGTTCGATCTGGGCCGTCCGATCGCGCATACGCAGATCGCCAACGTGGCCCGTCCCGGATCGACGTGGTCTTGCCACGTGGCAGGTCCCGGTTGGCCGGGACTGCTGACTGGGTCTGCTGACATGGCTGCTGACGTGGCCCCCTCTTTTTTTTTTTTTCTTCTCTTCTTCTTCAATTTTCCGGGCGCTACATAATTTACACCGAGTAATGTTTTATATCAAGATACTAATTTTTATCAATCTTTTTATTAATACAAAATGTCACTACTGAAATATATCTTTTAAGAAGATATGTATTTTTTTTTTTAAATTTTTATCTTTCTAATTTTGTATTGTCAGTGAGATTTTAGTTTAACGTTTTATAATAAGAGCATAATAAGAAGGAAACCATCATCAGAGCATAATTTACAACAAAACCTTTTATCAATAATAAAACCTTTACCATTCACTTACCTCGGTGAAATTCATAAGTCAATATACGAAAACAATAACATCATCATCATCATGAAATCATATATAAACTGTATAACGTAATACTTATCAAGTCTTTCGTAATACAATCGTTATTCAACATATTTTCCTCATTTACCAGCCCACTAGTATCCATGGGGATCCATAGGGGTCCCGCTACCCGTTAACCCTTAACACTTGAAATCATATTCCAGGGCCGTCCCCATACCCCGTCCGGTATGGGCGCTAAAACTATAAACCTCATTACCCCGTCCGGTATGAGGGTGAAACGGGCCGTCCCCATACCCCGTCCGGTATGGGCGCCAAAACACATAAGATCTCCATACCCCGTCCGGTATGGGAGACCACAATCCCGGTAGGGTTCCCTACGGACCCGGTCCGTCCACCATCTCCCAAGATATCTAGTCAGGCTGACCACATTATACAATTACTCATTTACATAATCTTTCATTCTCTTTTTCCCTCAATCAGCATTATCAATACACATACAAACAAGCAAGACGATAATTTATGCCAAACAGACAACATACAGTATCAATATCCCAATCATTCAATCCATAATCAGTAAAATAGTAAAATATGCACACAAAACTATAAAATGAAAACATCAAACCTCATGCTGCATTTAAAACTGTAAAATATGCCAAATAACAGTTAACCGACAAACACACTAGACTCGGGCTCCATTAGCGACCTTAAGCAATTTCACACATTCGTTGATTCATGAAATATCATTTTATCATTTATTGAACTTTAATACCGTGATAGAAAATAGGGTGAGGGGTCCTTACTCGTTTCGGGGTCCGAACACGGCTTCGCAGTGCGCCTACAGGTTGTCTCTAATTTTCCCTGAATTTTTTCCGGGGAACTGAAACGCACTACTGGTACCTGCACGTGTTCCAAAAAAATCCCAAATTAGGCCCAGGGCCCTTTTCGGCCAATATCGCATTTCCGGCACGGCGGCTCCGCCGTACTCCGGTGACGGCGCCGCCGCTTGTGGCGGCGATTCGCCTCGGTTTGGCCGTTTTTGACCATTTCGGGCCAAATTCGGCTGCACTTGCATCGATCCTTGCAATTAAATAACTCTAGGGCCCTCGGGGGGCCAAAATATTACGGAAAATCGAAGCTTACCGGCGGCGGTACTCTCGGGTGCGGCGGCTCTCCGGTGAAGTTCGTGTTTTGGTGATTCGACTCCGATCAACCTGTAGAGAAAAGAATGGTGATCACGGTGATATAAAAATTGCATTAAACGGAGGCCGGGAAGGGCCTCATCGGAGGCAAAAACCGAGGAGGGGTGCAGCGGCGCCGCTGGGCCCCGGCCGTTTGGCCGGGATTTTGGCTCCGATTTGGCCACAGGGGAAATCAGCGTGGAAAAACAAGTCGGGGGTATGAAATTTACCTCGATCGGCGGTCGGAAATCCCTCCGGTGCGGCGGCGGGTGGCGGCGGCCGGCTTCTGGTTCGTCTTCTTCGGCGAGGGCAGGCGGCTAGGGTTTGTGGTCTGGTGTGGGGGTCTTATTTATACTCTTTTGCCTTTTGATCTCAGCCGTCCATTTTGATTTAATCTGGGCCGTCCGTTTTTGATTGAATCTGGGCCGTCCGTGCGATTGCATCTGGGCCGTCCGATCGCACGTTCGATCTGGGCCGTCCGATCGCGCATACGCAGATCGCCAACGTGGCCCGTCCCGGATCGACGTGGTCTTGCCACGTGGCAGGTCCCGGTTGGCCGGGACTGCTGACTGGGTCTGCTGACATGGCTGCTGACGTGGCCCCCTCTTTTTTTTTTTTTCTTCTCTTCTTCTTCAATTTTCCGGGCGCTACATAATTTACACCGAGTAATGTTTTATATCAAGATACTAATTTTTATCAATCTTTTTATTAATACAAAATGTCACTACTGAAATATATCTTTTAAGAAGATATGTATTTTTTTTTTTTAAATTTTTATCTTTCTAATTTTGTATTGTCAGTGAGATTTTAGTTTAACGTTTTATAATAAGAGCATAATAAGAAGGAAACCATCATCAGAATTTAATGCTAGGTGCAAGATTCAATTGTAATATTCTGATTTTTTAAAAATAAATAACTAAAGAAAAACATTTAAATTCACCACGTAATAAGGGATGAAGCACACTTATTTATTTTGTAAATAAAAAAGGTGTGAATATGTTAAATTAAGATTAAAATCTATCAAAATGTGAAAAATAATTGAAATAATTGATTTAGGGACCTTTTCAAAATGAAATATCAAAGTTAGGGCCATTTTGAAATAAAAATAGACTCAACTGAAAGAATGTTAGGAGACCAACGGCCAATCTATAATTTTTTAAACAAGAGCCATGTAGGATCGCTGACTCACATGCGCAACGAGTACGATCGCGCCGCGTGGATGCCATGCTAGCAAGTGACGCAACGCGGATGAGGTGCTGGCGATCCGCGCACTCGTGAACGAACAGCTCTCCCTTCGCCACGTAGACGATGCAGATCTATTAAGGGAGAGTATTTAAGCTTCACCCCTGTCGGCTCCATAAACCCTAAACGACAAGGTAGACCGGAGAAGAAAGAAAAAGATGCCGGAGGAGGTTGTAGTGGCAGAGCATGGCAGCACCACCACGCCGGAACCCCAAACTGACCCTCAGTAAGTGATTTTTTATGTTTTCCTCTGTCTTTCTGTTTTCATTGCCATTTTTTAGCATTCATCAATGATTTCAACTAAGAGTTCGAGCCCGAAAGTGGAGTGACCAAGCTGGTAGCTAGGAAACCAATGCGACTCCGGTAAGCTATCTCTTCCCCTCTTTTCACCCTTTTTCCTTCCAATTAGCATCTTGAAAGTCTTGTTGTGCAGAATTAAAAAGCAAAAGGAGGAAAAAAAAAAACAAAAAAAAAACATAAAACTTAGGGACGGGAAGCCGAGTCGCAACGCCTCGAGTCTCTGATTCCGGTAAGGATCCCGAATCTATTCCTGTAATAGTTTATTGAAGTTTAAATCAGATATATTGTTTGAAAAGAAAAGGGAAAATATAATAATAATGAAAAAAATAATAATAATTTTAATAATAATAATTAAGTACCGACAAAGCAATTCCATCATGTTCTGTAATCTGTTTGTACATATTTTCTGTACATGATATGTTTACATATGTGACGGTACATAAAAAATGTACAAATATATATATGCATATATAGAGATATTCGATTTGAGTGCATATGTTAATAAGTGGATATATAATGATTTTTATATTTTCGTTCATGGTATGTTGATGTATGTGATGATACATGTGATGTATATAGCAATATATATTTTAATTATGAGACATGTGATGATGGGTAGATGTGTAAGAACCTCTATGAGTGTTGTAGTTATGTGCGTAAGTGTGTTCTTATACTGTATAGTGTTGGATGTTAATATTAGTGCATATGACGAGTAATTGGAGTTGCTAGTGATTGAATGACAAGATGTGAATGTGCATATATGTGTGTTAAGTGGGAAATATGTGATGAAAAGTTAGGAAAAGTATACAATACGTTATGTGTTTTGGATGATTTTACCTTGATTTTGTGGTGGTTATGGTTTGGTTGTGGAGTGAAACCCACTGTAAATACAAAATAACAACAATTACCCATACGAGTTGGGGTATGTTGGCGACTGGTTAGCTATGGCCCTCATATAGGTTTGGGTATGAGAATGGCTGGTGTTTGTGGTGCCCACATAGGTTGGGGTGTGAGGTGGCGGATAATTGTTGTGCTCATATGGGTTGGGGTATGAGTACGATCAATGATTTATCATTGATTTCAGAAAAGTTTTTGAGTATCCACGAGTAGTAGAAACCCTTTAATGTGTTAAATGAAAATTGAATATATAAGTGACTCTGAATATCAAACAAAAGATAAAGGTAAAATTAAAATATGAGGTGGGGTATTCTTCTATATTGAAATTAGTTTGGAGAGTTCCATCAAAACTAAATAATAAGTACATGGAGGGGCCATAGTTGTTTAATGAAAATATTTTCCCAATAATGGCACAAGAGATTATATTCCTGACGTGTCGAGTTTCAATGGCTTTGAAACTTATTTATTGTGCCATCTATTTATTGCGACAAAAGTCCCTTGCTCTATTTCTTTCTATTTTTTCTCCTATCTAACTTTTGAATTTAACATTGAATGAAGCAATTGCTACTTCAATTCCAATCTCCAAACCCATAAATTAATTCTCATCATAATTAAAAATGTACTAAATTTGGATATGCAACAATCACAAAATAAATTTGATTAGTGAATACACGTGTATACAAAAAAATAATAATAATAAAGTATGTGTGTGTATATATATTACCTTATGGGGGGACTAAATAATGGATTGCAATGTTCTTTGTCAACGAGAAATCAAGCAATGAAGCTATTTTTAGTGTTGAAAATTATCTCCAACCTAGATTAATTTTCAATATGCATTACATTAGTTTATTTTTTTAATATAGATGAAATAAAGTCTATTTTTTTCTCGGCTTATTATTTGTAAGAATCAAAATCAATTGACTAATTTAGAAAGTGTACCGCCTTATTAATTTTCAAACTATATATTAAAATTAGTACAACTTCAATTTCTCTTAATAGTTAAATACTATTTTATTTATTTATTTATTATCTCATTATAAATATAAAATGAATTAATTGTTTTGATAATAAATACACTTTTCTAAATTTCTAAATAGGAATATATACAAATTCAAAACTAAATAAATTAAAAGTGAAAAGAAGAAAGAAGTTAATAACATAAAAGAATTAATGATTTTATGTATAATTAAACTTAAATCAGTAAGTAAGAAAATTAATTTTATTTATAAATATATCGAATAATGAACTAATTTTAAAATTAACTCTATAATTTAGAATAATTTCAAATATAAAAATGTCAATTTGTTCTAATTTTTTATAAAATTATTTTTGTGTATGTATCCCTTTAGAGGATGTCATGAGATAGCTTTTGAAAGTTGATAAGGAAGCGAGCAAGTGACTTGAGAATCAAAGTGTGATTATATGTGTGTGTGTGTTTGTGGATGGATGGTGGCAGTCATGTCACAATTAACAACCTCCCCATCTTTTTCCTCAATTTCTTTAGCAATCACATATTTTTGCTTTTGTTTTCTCTTCTATCAATAACATTATTTACCAAACGATGCCTTTTTCCTTTACCAATTTCCAGGATGAGATTAATTTCTAATTTTTATGAGCAGTAGAATTAAGAATAATAAAAGGAAAAAGCTCACTTTATTGCCAAGCAAACCTTTAGGCCGATTCTATCATTAAGAGACAAAAGGGTAACATGTTTGTAACTCATGATGCCGAACATCATCATGAAAGTATATATATATATATATATTATATTTCTAAATTTGTTTGTAAATTATGTTGTGTTCAAATAAATTTAAAAATATTAAAATTGAAACCGAAGAAAGTTAGTTTGTCATGATATGATCAGTGATCTTTTATCTATGGAGTATCTGCTTCTACTCCTCTCATCCCTTAAATTTTGTTCTTTCTTGCTCACGGTAACTACATATTTATCCTTTCTAATTAAAGTTTCTATTTATTCCATTTGTACATACCTTTCTCAACACACCTTTTATTAGACAAACATTCCTTGACCCTCTATATCCCCTAACTATCCATAAATATCCCCATGTATACCCTCTCCTAGTCTTTCTATTAAACTCAAGCCTAATAACTATATATGAGAATCACTTGTTCTTTGTCTTTTTCCCTTATGTTGATTAGCTACTTTTATTGTGTCTTCTTCTTTTATTACCAATTACCTTCTCTATTACCATGTCATCCCCTAAAAATTTGAATTTGATTATTCATCAAGCAAGACAAGTAACATACACAAACATAGAGCTTAATATGGACTCATATTCCAATTAAAACAAATAGTCAAATGCATCGATGGGTAAAATCCTCTTATCGATAGTTATCTCTACCTCTACTCTCACTTGGATATTAAACAATATTTGAGTCAGATAGTAGAAGTTTGTGGTTTAAGGTCCATCTTTTCCTCTTTGTTTCACTCACCAATTATTTAAAGCAAATATCTTAAACAGGGGAGTCTAATTCATAAGATGCAAACCCTAATCCTTATACTTACCCATATCAAACTATTTTGTATACCCTAGAGTTCTCCATTGGGTTAGTAGTATGGGTTCGTATTAAAGGGTTGCCCCTTGAAATAATAAACACATACAATGTAACTTAAATAAGGAAACTTTTTGGTCTATCCTGAACATATAAATCGTTAGGGAACCAATCTAACGGCCCCGAAAATTTAAGTGAAGATATATGTATTAAAAATCCTAAGTGCGGAAGCGAAATAAAAATTCTGATTAACATCTCTTACACAATAACCATAAACGTGCTCAACTTATGAAAGAATAAGGTAATTAAAAGAAATACTCGAAATAAAAACTATAAAGAGAACTATAAAATCTTTAGGCGTC
Source organism: Carica papaya (assembly GCF_054855325.1). Classification (NCBI taxonomy): domain Eukaryota; kingdom Viridiplantae; phylum Streptophyta; class Magnoliopsida; order Brassicales; family Caricaceae; genus Carica; species Carica papaya. Next base: position 14,061,504 of record NC_142312.1, on the reverse strand, counting down.
TAACTCGCCGTCTTCCTGCGGAACGGGCTGGGAAACCACGTCTTCCTGATCTGAAATGGTTAAATAAGGAATGAGCTACATTAACCCAGTAAAGACATCACACTATCTCACTGCCACAGAAGTAAAAGTTGGTAGAAAATAAAAACAACCAATTGAGCATAATTTATAACAAACTCATTTATTAATAATAAAAACTTTTACTGTCCACTTACCTCGGTGAGATTCGTGAAAATAACATATGAAAACAATAACATTATAATCATCATAAAATCATATATACTTTGTAACATAACACATGTTATACTTTTGCACTTCAATAATCAGACAACAAATTTTCTCTTTTACCAGCCTACTAATATCCATGGGGATCCATAGGGGGTCTCCGCTACACGTGAACCATTAACATTAATAACTTAATTCCAGGGCCGTCACCATACCCCGTCCGGTATGGGCGCCAAAACCATGAACCTCAATACTCCGTCCGGTATGAGGGTGAAACGGGCCGTCCCCATACCCCGTCCGGTATAGGCGCCAAAACTATAAATCTCAATACCCTGTTCAGTGTGAGGGTGAAACGGGCCGTCCACATACCCCGTCCGATATGGGCGCCAAAACACATAAGGTCTCCATACCCCGTCCAATATGAGAAATCACATTTCCGGTAGGGTTCCCTACGGATCCGGTCCGTCCACCATCTCCCAGGATATATTGTCAGGCTGTCCACATTATCCATTTATCAATTCACATAACATTTTTTCCATTTTCTTTGGTCTCAATTTTTCAATCATACACAAACACGTAAACCAATAATGAACACCAAACAAAACAACACAACATCAGGTTCACCATAATTCAAACCATAATAAAAGAAACCATGATTCATGCATACGAGACCATAAAATAAATACATCAAATACCATACTGCATTTAAAACTGAAACATAGATCAAACAACAACTGACCGAAAAATACATCAGATTCGGGCTCCATTTGTAACCTTAATTAATTATACACATGTATTAATTCATGAAATGCCGTTTTATAATTTATTGAGCTTTAATACCGTGATAGAAAATAGGGTGAGAAATCCTTACTTGTTTCGGGGTTTGAAATCGACTCTATAATGCGCCTACGGGCTATCCCTAAATTTCTTGAATTTTTCCCGAAAAACTGAAATGTACTACCGGTATTTGCACGTGTCCCAAAAAATCCCAAATCAGACCTAGGGCCCCTTTCGGCTAATATCAGAATTCTGGCACGGTGGCTCTGCCATGCTCCGGCGATGACACCGCTGCCCGCGGTGGCGATCCGCCTCGAGTTGGCCATTTTCGGCCGAATTCGACCAAACTTGCATTGGTTTCTGCGATAAAACAACCCTAGGGCCCTCGGTGAGCCAAAAAATCACGAAAAACTGAGACTTACAGGTGGCGGAGCTCTTGGGTGCAGCAGCTTCTCCGGCGCGAGTTGCGGTTTGATGTTTTGCTTCGGTCAACCTGTAGAAAAAAGAACGGTGATCACAGTGGTGTAAAAATTGCATCGAACGGGAACAAAAAATGGCCTCATCGGAGACAAAAATCGAAGGAAGCCGCGGCGGCGGCGCTAGACTTCGGCGGTGTTTTTCGGCCGATTGGCCAGTGGTTTGGCTCCGATTTGGCCATAGGCAGATTCAGCTTCGAAAATCGAGCCAATGGGAGAAAATTTACCTCGTTTGGTAGTCGGAAAACCCTCCGGTGCAGTGGCGATGGCCGGCTCCTCCGGCGAGAATACTGGCGGCTAGGGTTTGGGGTCGGGTGTGGGTGAGGTTATTTATAACCTTCCCCTTTTAATTTCAACCGTCCATCACGATTTAATCTGGACTGTTCGATCACGATTAAAATGAAAATAAATCTGGACCGTCCATTGCAATGCGATCTGGACCGTCCGTGCGTGATTCAATCTGGGCTGTCCACACGCGTGAGATCTGGGCCGTCCGTGCGCGTGAGATATGGGTCGTCCGCATGCGTGAGATCTGGACCGTTCGATCACATGCACGCGGATCACTCACGTGGCTCTGTCCCGCGTCAATTTCCTTGCCACGCGGCGTGTTCTGGTTGGCCGGGGTTGCTGACTGGGCTGCTGACGTGGCACAACTTTCTTAAATTACGTTTTGACCCCCAGTTTCTGATTTTCTTTTTAAAACACCCCTAGAATCCAAATTTTCACCTCTTTTTTCCAAAATCAATTTCAATTAAATCCCAAAAATAATTTTACCCAATTTTATCATTATTATTATTTTTATTTTTATTAAATTAAATTAAAACCTTATAAATTAAATATTGAAAAATTAAACTAAAATTCTAATATAAATTAAAATAAATTAAAAAATAAAAATAATAAATTTGGGTATTACAACCAAGGCATTGATCAGACTATTTGCGTATCAAAATCAAGTATAATTTTAACAGTCCCTTCCTTCTAGGTGTATTTCTTACTTTAGCCATATGAGAAGAGTTATTGATCCATTTTTAGTATGAAAATATATATAAAGTTTGTTATAACTATGGATTTATTTTTCATACTTCTCTATCATGTGTTATTACCAAAAATGACATAGCTCTTTCCCTCATGGGAAAATTTCTTAAGCCTTTTGGCCCATGGCTTAAAATTGATGCCCATTCTCCCAATTCTTAACATGTTTGGGTCGAAGGAGCAGTCCTACTATAAACTTTTCTTACTTCATCCTATTCATAGCTGTTCCATGTCGTCTTGACTCCATGTTCACAACTCAACCCTATTGTTATACCTGCCCACTCCAGCTATCCCTCCTTCTCAAATTCTATGAGCATTACGTCATTAATAATATCCTGTATCATGTGAACCTTCTTTTCTTATAATCGACTAAACGATTGAAGAAACAATGAAAGAGGGCCACAAAACAATGTCAATTGGTGATTAGGTATAAGGCATTTAAACAATACTGTTTAAGCTGCAAAAAAAGAGCTAGATCTTCTCAGGATCGGGTTTTGTTTCTTTTGGTTAAAAAGAAGAAAAATGAGAAATGGAATGAAGAGGAATGGGCTTGGACTAGGTTCATTTTAAAAGCCTTAAGCGATTTACATGGGTTGAGTTTAAATCAATGAAAAGAGTGAGCCCTCATTCTTATTTCCGTTTGTTTCTTTGTTCATTTTTTTTCCGTTTTTCTCTATTTTTCATCTTTTATTTAATTTTTACTTTTTTTATTCTCTCTCTCTCTTATCATAATGATAAAAAACTAATAATAAAAATAACAATAATAACAATAGCAATAATAATGATAAGTAAACTAACCATTTTTATGTTTGACCATTCATTGTTCATTTAATTTTTATTGCTACTATCCTTATTATTAGTTATAAGCTAGATAAGATTGTAGTATGATAACAATCTTACTTCTAATCACTCCTAGAATCTCTCTTTCTCTCTCTATTTATTTACGAGCTGTTTTTCCATAATTAGCCTCCTAGATTCTCTCTCTTTTCACTAGTATATACCCATTACCAAAGCCCACTAGCCTTTACTACCCTTTTGGTCCAACCCGTTGTAGAACCTCATCTTTAGTTGCATGTATCTTAAAATGACATGCCTTCGTAATCCTAGCTCTCTTTAAAAACAAGCCCAATTAAACACCCAACAAGTTTTTCTCCTACTTTATTAGGCTTTTTATACTTTTCTTCCATCGATCATTACCATTGGGCCTTCCACTTATAACAAAAGGCCCCCCATTACTTCAAAAATCACAACTCGACCTCCGTTATTATCTACTACTACTATATCATTACCTTTCATGTGTTTAATCGCAAGACTTCGATAGTGAGTCAATTATCTCTTTCCACTAAATGAAACTACTAGCGGTCAATTGTTGAGGTAGTCTAGGCTAAGCCTTGTAGTGCGCTTACTCAAAGGCCTTGTACATACCTTTAAACCCTTTATATTGGTCCAAGGTCTAAGTCAACTCAGAAGATAAATAAATTGAGTTTATAAAATTATATAGTATCTAGACGTACTTTTTAAGTTTTCCTTCAAGTGTTATTCGGCCTAAGATGAAAGGGTATCCTTGTATGAACACCTTTACCTATTAATTTATGCAATGTGCTCTAAATCAATACTATAATAGTGTGATAAATAAATTTACTTTATGATTGTGTGTGACTTGAGTATATATATATATATATATGTATATATATATATATATATCAAGTGAGATAAGTAGCAAAAATTCTTTTATAAAGCTTGGAATAGAGCACTTGTGGTTACGTTATTTTTCTCGAGTCAATCACATGAGTTTTAACTCTTTTCTTTAAAGTATTAAAAATACTAGTTGTTAATAGTGTGTAGCTCACTACTCACTCATATTTCTTCGAACATTAGCTATTTGTTTATCAAAGTGTCAAACTCATATTTTTTTTAACACTATTTATTTGTTTGTCAAGGCATCAAACTAATTTTTCACTCGTATTCCCTTAAATGCTACTCAGTCTATTTACAAGCTCACTTTTTACTCGTGCTCTTTTAAACATTAAAATTCTTAAGGTTTCTTTAAACCTATTCTTACAATGCCCTAAAGAGTATAAATAAAAATTTTACAAATTTTCTCTCTCAAAAGAGTAGATTTACAAATAATGAGTACACTTAAGAACTCAAAGTAGATAAAAAGAATAAGAATTGTTTCTCTTGTTTCCATAATCAATTTTTTTCTTCTTTTTTTATATATAAAATCCGAATAAAAAATTATTTAAATGTATGAAAGTTAAAAAGATAGTCATTGGGTCCCCAATATATCTGCCCCTGCAGATTGGATGCTGCTAGAGATGTGTATGTCTTGTTTGTACTCGGTGTCATCGTGATACTACTAGTAAACGTTTATTGATCTTCAAAGTAAAATTAGTGATAATAATATAATTTTTATTCATGCTGCCTTATCATAAATTAGTTTTAAAAAAAAAAAAAAAAAAATTATTTTCTATTAACCGCAACTACAAAAAAATATCTTTAATTACTTCGCCCAAACTGCTGGAACTTTAACGGTAACTACGGAACCTTAATTACACACTCAACTTTCATGACTTACCAATTTACCACTTTGCCCTCTCTGCCTATCTTCTCATCATCTCCTCCACAGATCCCTGTCACTTGAGAATGGTGGCAAGTTCTAATCCTTAATTGCTTCTCTCTCTTTTTCCTTTTTCTCCAATTTCACCCCTCTCAGCTCTTGATCCACCTTCTCCAAATATCTCCACTTCATACTGCAAAACAATGCCGGGTCTTGTATCGGTCAAAACCCCACCAGACGCGCCGCCGCTACGTATCTCTGTCCCTGACACACAGACCCAACGGCCCGAACCCGCTAACCCGCCTAGGACTCCCTCTCCACTTCCAAACAAGAAACCGCCTTCCCCCTCCCCATCTCGATCCAAGGCTTCCCCAGCCCGACCAGCTAAGAAGTCTCCGCATCACGATTCCCCCACGATTCCTGATGATCCCTCCCTCGATAACCCCGATCTTGGCCCATTCCTCCTCAAGCTCGCCCGAGACGCCGTTGCTTCCGGCGAAGGGCCCACTAAGGCTCTTGACTACGCCCTCCGCGCCTCAAAGTCCTTCGAGCGCTGCGCCGTCGTCGACGGCGAGCCTAGTCTCGATCTTGCTATGAGCCTGCACGTGCTCGCCGCCATCTACTGCAGCCTTGGGCGCTTCGAGGAGGCTATACCCGCGCTAGAACGGGCTATCCGAGTCCCAGATGTCTCTCGGGGCCCCGATCACGCGCTGGCGGCGTTCTCCGGGCACATGCAGCTGGGAGACACGCACTCCATGCTGGGGCAGATCGATCGGTCTATTGCGTGCTATGAGGAAGGACTCAGGATTCAGATCCAGGCTCTGGGAGAGACAGATGCCAGAGTTGGAGAAACTTGCAGGTTTTGCTGATTACTTTCTTTTGTTTAGGTGTATGGCGGGGTTAACTACTCAAGTTACAGGGATTTCGATTTGCGTGTTTGCTTTAACATGTCAACTAAGTAGATTTGGCCTATGTTAATTACGATTCAAATTAAGATTTCACGGAAATTAGGCTTAAAATAAGATTTTAAATTTTAGGCCAAAAATTGAATAAAATTGATATTAGTATCAACTCCATTTTCTGATGTTATGGTGATATAGGAGAAATGGGTTTACTGTGTAAATTTTTAAGAAAGATATACGGTGACTAATTATACGGTTAGATTCTATTATAATGAAATCTAACGGTCAGTATAGTATAGATTAAAGGATTTGTTGTTTTCAACTAGAGATAGGTCCAAATTTGTTCATGCTGTTTGGAAAAAAAAAAACCAGTAATCTCATAGAAGAGATCCTTTTCCATTATAGGGCGGGGTGGGACAAAAAGCACTCTCCTTGTAGTTTTTGTCAATGTGCAATGCGAAATTTAGATTTTTTCTTCCACAAACATTATTATAATATACGTGCATGATCTCTGTTTTATTTAGTTGAAGATGTTTCTCACAAAAAAATTTTCTAACATTGTTATCAGTTATATGTAATTTTCATATGACGGATTGTAAATGTGTCTTGCTTGCTAATATTTCTGACTAACTGCCACTTAATTTTATCTTATAAAGCAAATTATAACTATAACTGTTGTCCCACTTGGGAGATGTGCACAAAATATACACCTGCTAGTTATGAATGCATCGGTAACTTTACATACTGTGTGCTGTTATCCCTATTACCTTGTATTATTGCAGTTCACCAGCCTTATCCATCTCCACCAGAGTTTTTGCGTACTAGCTTCTAAATCTAAAATGTTTTAGAAACTGCTTGGGAAGGAAGATCGTGTTTCCATCTTATGTTAACATTTTCCAAAAATAGATTCATGCAGTTACGGATCAATACTAGAACTATAATACAAAACTGGAATTTCCATAAAAAAATTGCTGGAAAAGTTGATTTGCAGGTTCCTAAATTACTTTAAATGCTGTATATATATATATATATTATATCAGTCTCCAACTTAAAGTCAAAATAAAAGTTTTTCACATGAATGCATAATCACAATCTAGCTTTCGTAACATCCACATAATAAAATGGTGAATTTATTTGAAGGATTGACATTGAAAATGTCAGGTATTTGGCTGAGGCTCATGTTCAAGCAATGCAGTTTGATAAAGCAGAAGAATTATGCAAGAAAACTCTTGAAATTCATCGTGCTCACAGTGAACCAGCATCTCTTGAAGAGGCTGCTGATAGGCGGTTAATGGCCCTAGTATGTGAGGCAAAGGGAGATTACGAATCAGCTCTTGAGCACCTTGTCCTTGCCAGCATGGCGATGATAGCAAATGGGCAGGACAATGAGGTTGCTGCTATTGATGTCAGCATTGGCAACATTTACATGTCTCTTTGTCGCTTTGATGAGGCGGTTTTCTCCTACCAGAAGGCGCTCACTGTATTTAAATCATCAAAGGGTGACAACCACCCATCAGTTGCCTCTGTCTTTGTACGCCTTGCTGACCTGTACCACAGGACTGGAAAGCTTAGGGAATCGAAATCCTACTGTGAAAATGCCTTGAGAATATATGCTAAACCTGTTCCTGGAACCACAGTGGAAGAGATTGCTGGCGGATTAACGGAAATTTCTGCCATTTATGAGTCTGTAGATGAGCCTGAGGAAGCCCTCAAGCTCTTGCAGAAGGCAATGAAGTTGTTGGAAGACAAACCAGGACAGCAAAGCACAATTGCGGGAATTGAAGCACGGATGGGAGTGATGTTTTACATGCTTGGAAGGTATGAAGAGTCAAGGAACTCTTTTGAGAGTTCTGTAGCAAAACTTAGAGCAAGTGGAGAGAGGAAATCATCTTTCTTTGGGGTTGTTTTGAACCAAATGGGTCTGGCTTGTGTACAACTGTTTAAAATTGATGAGGCAGCTGAATTGTTTGAAGAAGCAAGAGGAATACTGGAACAAGAGTGTGGCCCATGTCATCAAGATACACTCGGAGTGTACAGCAATCTAGCAGCAACTTATGATGCTATGGGCAGGTAACTATCACTTTGAACACATTTTTTTGCATTCTTTCTTGAGCTTTTAACTTACAATTTTGCTTATATTCCAAATATGCTTCATTTGGCTCTAAACTAGCATCTACCCATCTATGCTCAACTCTCTGCAGTGGGTGATCAACAACTTCATATACTGTAATTTATTTGATGTCTCTATCTCATTCTGCTTTGTTTGTGGGTTTTCTTTTTTACTTGTGAGAATGTTGGTGAGTAGTTCTGGGAGTCCACACCCTATATAGTTATCATGTCATTGTATATTGATCTGTCATGCATGTGGCAGATATGAAATGCCCAGCTCCATTAATATTAATGGACAGGAGTAGCATTTAAATTTTTTCATGGAGCAGCATCCAAGTGGTGGAGCTGATTATCCAGTTGACGTCATTATTAAATGTACTGTAATAGCAGTTTCACATTTCTATCTAGCAGCATGGAAAAGGGAACTATCTTGACATGATTAGTTGTTACCTAATTATCTCATCGATTGGCTTCTCCCTTTTGTAAACTATGAGGCCCAAGCAGTTTTACTGGTTTAAGCTATTGGCCTAAAACCTTAAGTTGTTGGTAATGAGTAACTTAAATTTTTGTATAGGGTTCATCAATCATTTCTCTTTTTGGTTTGGAAACGGGTAGCCCACTCCTTTCTATCCTAGACCAGTGATGTTCAGATATGTTATCATTTAATCACAAATTGCAACCAAAGATTACACTTAGTCCAAGATTATACCAGCATGGAGTCATCAAACTGTCAAATGTTCTGATATCATTTATAACATTTTGACCATGGTTTAAGAACTTCTTGGGTCCAAATTATGGACTTCAAAAACTTAAACCCATATCGTTTGCAGTAAGTGACTTGAGTCTTTAAACATAGTTACAAATTATATACTTTTCATTATGGGATAGAGGTAGTTCTCTACTGTAATATCAGTATCCCACAGCAGTTGAAAATATCATAGGTGATAGTTTAAACAGTTCAAATCACTCTAGTGACAAGTTAGAATATGAGCCTTTGAAGACTAATTGTTTAGGCTCAAAAAGTCTTTTAATAGTGTTTGGGCCTATGATTTTGTAAATGATATATGTATCGATTTGGCGGCTCGGACTTGATCATTGTTAGATTGTCTATGCCATGTTGACATTTTATGCAACGATCGAGCTCTATATAAGAGTTCTGAACTCTGAACCCTTGTGGAGTGACCTTTCCGTCATTGTGATCAGATATTGCAAGCTTCATGCTTCTACTGTTGCTTACTATAGACCATGAAAGTAAGAAAGTTCGAAATGAATGCAATAGTTTGTTGAGGAAATTTTCTCTCCAAGTAGGTTTATTTTTTACTTCCATATTCTATCATTTCCCACTGTGATCAAGAGTCTTATGACAGAGTCACGGATTAATTTAGTCTCACTGGAGAAATTTAATTATTGTATAATCCCTGAACTCACAATTTTTTGGCCAAGGCATGATTTTGTTTCAATCTACATTAGTGTTCATCCATTGAGTGCATCCTAGATGCCCCTTCAACCATATAGCTCTATTATTGCTTAAAAGCTGATTGCAGGTTGCAAGTCTGACTTGAATTGAAACATATTGCAATATTTACAGAGTAGATGATGCAATTGAGATATTGGAGTATGTTCTAAAATTGAGAGAAGAACAGCTTGGAATTGCCAATCCAGATTTTGAAGATGAAAAGAGTAGACTGGGTGAGCTCCTGAAAGAAGCAGGCAGGTCTAGGAACAGGAAAGCAAAATCACTAGAAAGTCTCATAGATCCAAATTCAAGGAGAACAAAGAAGGAGGGGACAAAAAGATGGCCTGGCTTGGGTTTTAGGCTTTGAAGCTACAATCACGAGCATCATCTTTTCGCTTCTTTATTTTCTTCACTCAGCACAACACATTCTGTAACATAGAAATATCATGTATAGTATTGTAATTTGGTATTATTTTCTCTTCTTTTTTTTTTTTTTCGTTTTTTTTCCTTTTTTTCTGAATTGGAAGTGCCCTCAATTTGTTTTTTCTTTCTATTAATTGTTTTATTGAATGTATGTGTTCGGCCTTTAAAGTTGTCCCCAATGATAAGAACTTTCAGTTTATGTTCAAAGAAAAGAACTTTCATTTGAGTTAATAAATTTCAGAAGGATGGGATGTTTTGATTTCTAGTTTGATCTTTGCTGGAGTGAATGTGATATGTAAACTTTTGTTATTAGCCTGCTTCTGGGTGCTGACTTCAAACCCATCTTGTCTTTTTTTCTGCAAATTGAAGAAATCTCTTGTAAGGTTTGGCACCGTAGGAAAGACAGCGTGCGGCCATCTTCTTCCGTGCGGATGCTTGCGGGCTTGCTTCTCTCGTGTGTCCGGACCTTGCATTCGAGTTCACATAGTTGGTGTTGTAAACTTGTATGAGAAGGTTAGATTATATGGTCTAATCATTTAGGAAAGCGCTTCTAGTAGTTACAGTGAATCTACATGGAAAGAGATTTTTTGATTAGTTGGTATTCCTTCCTTTCTTTTTCTTTAAACAAAAAGGGATTCTTGCAGCCTTTTTGAGAAAAAGTTGCCGCATTACCTTGAGTATAGGATATAAAAGTTAAAAATAAGTACAAAAACACATGATATTAGAGAATAATTTGAAAGACAAGCACACGAAACAATTCAAATCTAATGCAAGATAAACTGTTACTTTGTGGAGAACTATTAAGATTAGTGTAACTAAATAATAAAAAAATTTAGATTCAATTGTTATCAGTTGCACGCAATAAATATATATATTTAGTGAAAATCAAGTTTCGAGTATTGTGATTTCTATCACAATTTTAATTTTTCTGAGAATTTTATCCCGTTGAAGCATACGTATTAAATTAAAGAAGAATTTAACTAAGAGAACAACTCATGATGACAAAATAAAAATATGCCTTAATTATTCAATAATAACGTCTTACAGTTAGAATAAAATTTTTACATAATGATATTCACCAAATATGATATTGGCTTTAAAAAATATCAATAGCATCTCATATTCACCAAATTAAGATTGTTAGCTACAAATCAGATTTATCATCATTCTCATAATCTATCTATTATTCTATCTCACAACTTAAAATAAGTCTTAATTAAAATTAACAATCTAACATAAGCTCGTTGAATCCTGAAACCCAACTTAAGCTAATATTTTAGATTGTTAAAAAAGTGAAATACAAGCCCAATTTTTTCTTGGAATACTTGTACAATTTTCAGATAGTTTTCTCAAACATTAATAGCTTTGAGAACTAGGTTACCTCAAACTCTTAAAAATTGTATACAAGAGAAGATATTAAATAGTTTAGAACAGTTAATATTACTACAACTGATTACTGAAAATAATTGGATTCATACTATTATCTATTATTAGTAGTTGATTATGTCACGTTCTATTAGTTTAAGCTATTGAGAGAATTGATTCGATCAATTATTTAATATGGTATTAGAATCAAAGCTCAATGTATGATTTTCGTTTTTTGTTTGGTGTGCTTATGCGTAAAGAAATATATTAAATATGAAATAATTAATCGAACTAATTCTTTTCAAATCAAATTTTTCGGAAAATTGATTTAATTAATTATTTAAGATTTGGAAGATAGTAAATATGAGATTTAAAATATATATATATATATATATAGAAAGGAAAATTAAAAAAGAAACTACTCTTGGTGGATAATAATTCTTTCTCTCAAATGCTTTTTCCTTCTTTATCTTTATCCTTCATGCTTTCATTTGCTTTCTCTTTTTCTTCCCTTTATGATTAATCTTTTGGTTTACTGGAGCTACTAAGATGCAATTTAAGTTATATTAAAATGCCCATAAAAATCTTAGGTAATTAAGAGTTCTTTTCATGAATAATGATAATAAAAATTATTTTTTAAATAAAAACAAATTGAGGATGTTAATTACCTTAAAAAAGCAATTCGTCACTAACAATGAAATCATATTTCCTTCATTACATTACGCTACACGATTAATTACATTATATTTTGTTTCATCTTATTAAATACAATTAAAATATAAATAATCATCCAATGCAAATCTTAATAGTTCAAATGCACATCTCAAATTATGCTTATACTCTTAAAGTCAACATCCATGAGAATGGTGCTGCTATGTATCCTTAATTTATGCTCTAATTTTTTTTTTCAAAGTGGTTGATTTCTTTGGTGATTCTAGAGTTCAGATGGCGTGTGAAAGAGTTATGCTGGTCTAGTAAACAGACATTGTGAAGGGATCTTCGCAACATAAGTGCATCTTCCGCATCATCCCTCGGTAGCATGTTTATAATTTGGTCTTCAACTCATGTTTGGATGCTCTTCTACTACCAGTTAATGACTGCTTGTATCCCTCATTGTCTGGTGGCATCTTATCTCATCCATAACTTGATTGATGTTCTAGAATGGGTCAATGGTTCAAGTTCACTTGAATTAGTTTTGTGATGGTTTATCTTGTCAAGTTTTATCATTTAATCTTGTGTTTTTCTTTCTTTTTTTTTTTAACAACCTTGAGTATATTGTTTGGTTGCAATACTTGAATTTACAATTTATATTTGTTGAACCACGATAGCATAGTTTGTTCACAAAATTTAAAGATATTCTTTATATTTGAGAAAAAAATAGCCGTATAATTATATTAAATCAAACTAGAATGGGATGGTATTAGTCTCGAACTAATTCAGGCATAATCTTTGGTGCAGCCTTGGCCCGAGTTTATTATAAAAATAGATCTCAATTAAGATGCAATCCCAAGAGAAAATTATTTCTAGAAGAATCTTGGAACATATCAATTTCAGAATTATCTTTGTTGACCCCAACTTGAGCAATTTACCAAGTTAATTAATCTTAGGCTATAACTTCATTCCCAAAGTTAAAATATATCAAGCATGTTGCTAGTTCCAACAATGGCTTGAGTTGAAGCTTGAGGGGGAAAACCCATCTAGTTGATGTCCCAAGGTTGATACTAGCTCAGGCATAATCATCCAACTCAAAACTAAGTCGTGTGTGATATCAGCATAAAAATCAATCATGGCATAATCCTAAATCCAACCTTAACTTGAGCATGGTCTTAAAACTAAACCTACCATAGTATAACATAAGATAGGAATAAATAAATATGCAATCCCAAGATTCACAATTAGCATGGGCACAAAATTAAATTTGAAACACGATTTCAAATGGTCGTATCATGTCTAGTTCGCTTAAATTAGTTTTTTGATGGTTATCTTATGAAACTTTAAAACCTAATCTTGTTTTTCCTTTCATCTTTGAGTTTAAAATTTGGGAGCAATATTGTATTTATGTTTTCATGTTATAGCGAACAACGGTCTTCTAGTTTGTCTATAAGAGTTTTTGAATTTAATGCATTTCTTTACATTCGAGAAAAGAATAGTTATATAACATAATCTTGGACTAAAAATTTGTAAATGATAACGCAATTTAATCAAATTTATCAATATTTATATTTCAAATAATTTTAAACGAAGTAAAAACATGTAAACCAAAATAAAACTACATCAACCTGACAAACCAGAAGACCTTTAGAAGGAAAATTTTGATGTGCTGAGAATGGCTTGTTTTGGCTCTTGAGAAGAAGACACCAAAGAAGAGGCTTATATTTGTTCTCTCATAAAGAAAACTTTCTGGAGACAAATGTGTTAAGGACGAGGATACGTAATTTTTTTATTGCTTTAAAGAGTTTATGTTGTCTCTTTTATAATCACCCATAGATATTATTTTAAATTTAGGTGAAAGATTTTTGTTTATAGTGATAACACCATATTTAGGATTTATTTAGAAAATCCAAAAGTAAAATAGCATTAACATGTTTCCACCACTTGTTAATTCTACTAACGATCATATTTAATTAAAATTTGACTGATGTAAAAATAAGATTAAATTAATTAAAATAATTAAATGTCTTAAATATATTTTAAACATGAGTTAAGATCAATTAAATAGTAATTTATATTATTTTATTATTTAATTAATCAATTAATTTTTTTATTAACTAATGAAATAATGAGTTTGAAGAACTTTTAAAGTTTTGTTGTATACAAGCATTATATGGTCTCAGTCTTGAACGAACTCAAGCACCTAGGCTTAGCTTAAGTATCTAGATGGATCTCAGCTAGGATGTATTCCTAAAATAAAAATGGTCATGGTAGGATCTTAGAATAGAACATATCTTAGACATATTATGTGATCCAAAATCTGTAGGAGCTAGGGTTGAGTATTAGCTACAACTTAATCCAATTCTTGTTGATTTTAGCTTTGGTATTATCCCAAGCTAATTATTCTAAGGCAACGACTTGATTTTCAATATTAAATTAGCTTTAGAATAGTCACAGTTCTAACAATAACTCAATTGAAATTTGAGAAGAAAAATTTATTTGTGTATAGTTCATAGTCTAAAACGAACTTAAGTAAAATCACAGAACTCAAATTAAAAGTACATATTATAACTGAAACTAATCAAAAAATAGTTCAAAGTCTGACTTTGACCTAAGTCTAGTCTTAAGAACTATATAAATAAAAAAAAATTGTGTGTAATCTAGCCCAAAGCTAATCCAAGTAATATCATTGAGTCCAAAAATAAATGTAAATATTATGATGAAAACTAATCAGGGTATAGTTCTAGATCCAATCTTGACCTCAGTTTTGTCTCAAGAATTGTATCAATGGAAACTTATTTGCACATAATTCCTAACTAAAGTTAACCCAACTTATATCAAACAGATGAATGTTAATTAGGCCACAATCCTGTATCCAACTTTGACCTAAAAAAAGACTAATATCAAGAACTATAATAAGAGAAACCTATTTGTGTATAGTTCCTACTCCAATGTTAATTTAAGTAAAATCATTAAACTCAAAACTGAATGCACATATTACAATTGAAACTAATTAAAATTAAACTTTGGGTCTAATTTTGATCTAACTTTAGTATCAAGAACTAAAATATTAGTTTAACCTTAACTTGAGCCTAGTTTCAATAATTATAATAGTCCTAATACAGTTCCATTAATAAAATCAATATACACACGGCTCCAATGCACAAAATTAACCTGAGTATAGCACTGAATAGGAAACGAGGTTGCATGTAGTATCGATCAAACTTTTGTCCTAACATAGTATTTATTTAATCATGGTTCTAGCTAGTTACTAATTTAATTAAATATATTATAAATTAAAGGAAAAAAATTTATAAATTTATCTTGTAAGGTACAAAATTTGTTACATTCACCAAGTACTATATCCTCCCGAATATATCACATTTACATAAGATCCTTATGTGTAGGAGCATATGTGGTTGGATAAACATGACAAACTACATATTACTTCTTAAACAGTAACATCTGGATAATAATGAGCCATGGTGTTAGTCATCTTAAAACTTATTCTCCAATGGATAAAAAGCCTAATGCGCATTACTATTGGCAGGCTTCAATATTTAGAAGACACGTCCTTACAAGTTCTTGCCTAATCCATATGCCCTAAAAACCATACGTGTAATGTCTCTTTGTCTTTTCTTGATGTTATTATTTGTGGTCAAAAATAAACTCTGTAGTTTATGCTTAAATTCCTCCGTCATCGTTATGAACTCCTTGAATGACAACCACATCACTCTTTTTCTCACTGGTTTTTCTCATTAGATGTTCATGTTCAATAAATTAGGGTAGACAATTTTGACGGTATCCTTTCCTCCTCTTTATATCCCACCTCTGACAGATAAGAGAACAATTACCATAAAAGGAAATACATACACATATATGTATCTACGTTTTGTCTCCAATACATTTCTCCCCACTATCTACAGTTGACAAGCCTGAGAGATTTCGTAATGTGGGTTTGTATTTATCTTAAGTGATCAAGCCTAAAAAATTTGTGATCTGCCCAAAAAATAAAGAGATCAAGAGGGTTATTATTTTATTTAGGGCATTAATTCTTTAGTTTTAAGTTTTGCATCATCAAGATTTTATGGTATATAATGGAAGATTTTTGTTTATACAATAAAACCCTAATAATAATAATAATACAAATAAATTAAAAGGAAGAATAAAAGTAGGCATCTAAGCGTAGGGCTGCCCTTGACAGAATCATTCCAGTTTTCACTTCAATATTGTCTCTATACAGATAAATATTCCCCATTTTCACTTCAATATTATTTTTATTTAAAAAGAAGAAAATGAAAAGAAGATCACAAGGAATGAAGAGATAATCATTCAGTAGAAGACCTCATGACAAATATTCCTTCAATGATGGCAGTATGGGATAGTCATGGAGTGTGAAACACTTTTTCTCACTTGTTTTTTTCTGGATTTAATCCAAATATGACTCTCCATTGACTTGAAGTAGAAGGGTGGTCCTTCTTCATTAATTAATAGTTATTAATTTGGAGAAAATAGAACATGGGCATTTACTAACTTAGTCTTGAAAACACTAATGTCTACACTTCATTAATTTTCTTTGGACTTGAATAATTAATTAATAATAATGTTCGTGGAAGGTGAAGGTCTCTGTCATCCCCTCAATACTTGTTCTAGTTGAAGAATTTGTTCATGTACCAACTACTACAGTGATATCAAGTTTGATGGGGGGGAGGGGGGGTGGGGTGGAATTTACTTGTTTCTGGGACACAGACCTAAATCCTTTCCCACTACTACATGTCTAGCTTTGCTGTGATATTTCCATAAGTCCACATGGATTTTTTTTTTTGGGGACAATATTAATTTGACTTTGTTTATGCCCTTCCTGTTCCTCTTGTTTTTTCTTTCCCTCTCTTATCTGGGTTCTGAATTATTCTTAAGATTATTTAATTTACAAAACATGCAGCATACCAAAAATATATCCAGAAAAAGGAATGAAATATATACAGTGAGTGAAGGTAAAATACTCTTTGAATTTTTGCAAAAGAGAGATTCCTTTTTATGTTATCAAAATTAATTAATTAATTAATAATGGCAAACAAACTCCACTTATTCGTGATTGACAAACCCAATTATTATTCGGAATCCAACTTAAATTACATTCTGATTTTGCTAAACCCATCATCTTCTCTTACTTGTATTATTATTATTATTAAATTTCATTCGTGTCGGGAGGAAATCTATTTGTTAACGAATATGTATATGTATAGTGAGTAGAGATGCATCCACAGTTAAAATCAAAAATAATTATGAGATGCTTCGAGAATGTATATCTACATAGATTAGTTGATACTGTGAAGATAATGGTATGTTTTAAATTTTCTCATAATTTGTTAATATAAATTTAAAATTTTTCAATATTTTGCAACTATTGTCATAGACAAATATATATATATATATATATAGCAAAATGTTAATAAAAATCTGAAGTTCAATCATATAATTCGGTTAAATGTTAGTACTTTCATTTCTATTCGTAAAAAATATAAGTTTTATTTGAATTATAAATTTTTTGTGTATCCTCGTTAATTATGTTATTAATACGTAAGATTTATGTAATTATTAAATTTTATAAATTATATTTTAAAAAATTAAGTCAATCAGTAAGGTGGCTAATAAGAGCAAAGACACAAAAATTGATCGTTCTTTCAACACCCTTGTGAACTTTAGTGTCGGTCATGAAAAAAAATGCAAGCTGACAGCTCAAGGTAAAAAGTACTTCCATACACACACACACACACATATATATATATATATATATATATATAAATATTTGCCTTTTCACTCTCACCATGTCTGCAACATGCATGTATCTCATCTACAATTTACCCTTTTTTTAAAACTTTTTTCGGGTTAAGATTTTGTTTTTAATCATGGTTTTGGCTTTTAGGATTGCATTTTCAACTTTGCTAATTAGATTATTATTATTTCTTCTTTAATGGGGAAAGGATTAATTCTTTTCGAGTGGCATCGTACCCACTTACCAATAGAAACCTTCAAATCTCTCATCCAAATTTTATTTTATTGAGAATAAATAGATAACAAAGAAGGAGACTTTAACTATTTTAATTAATGAATAAAGGAGTTTTTGCTGCATGTCATTGCAGAATCTGCCCATTCAAGCATGCTATACATATATATATATATATAAACATTTTGTTTGCACGAAAAACTCTTAAATCAGATAAAATTTACAAAATCTGATTTTCACACAAAATGCATGTTGAGATCATATTTTAACCATGACAAACCTATTTCTTAATCTATACTATTCATCCCAAACTATTGCCTTTTTTTATTAAATAAAATTCATTTGACTATGGGATGGATTATTAACTATGATAGTCTAGAATTAGGTAAGTTATTCATTCAATAATAAGCTCTCATACTTTTAAAAAATGTTCAGATCCATCTCTCTACAAAACTCATGTTTAAAATAGATTCATAAATTTTTAATTGTCCTCAATTATGACCTCCATCAGAAAAAAAACTTGATGATTGTTAGTTTATTCAAACTATTATTTGGATGATTTTTTTTTTCTTATATGCCATTGGTAGACCATTTGAACATGACGTGTCTAAACTTGTATAACAAGTAAAAGCTTGTCAAATTTGAAAGGTCCATACCCTTGTAATCCTAATTTTCACATTAAGCTTGTCATCTTTGTTTGAAAGTCGAAGCTTTTTCCTCCCCTTCCTATTCAACCCCTCATTTTTGTTTGAAACCCACCCTCAACTACTCGCATTTCCTAAAGAGAGTTGAACCTAAATCTCTTTGTCAATCACATGCTTTCATAAAATTTTAAATTTTTATCGAACCAGAATCCATAAATAACTAGCTATAGGAAGCATCAATATGCTATTAATCTTTTAAGCTACAACATGTAAGCTTTTACTAAGGGGTGAGAACTTGATTTATTCAATGAATATTCTAGATATTAGAAACAAATTGAACTAGTCATAGAACCAACCGAATCGGATGGAAAGCGGTTAAAGCAAAAAAAAAACTTATATTGTTAAAATTAATTAAAATTTAAATAATGTACATTTATATATTAAATATATAACTATTAATTACTATAACACTAAAAAATAAATTAATAGATTTTCATTCACTTTGGTCCCAAAACTTTAGAATCGTAATTGAATTGATAAAGTCAAAAATGATTTTACCAAAAACCAAGAAAACTGAACAACTAATTGAACTGAATTGATTTATATGATCAATTTGATCTTCCTGTTAGTTCATTTCAAATTGAACAATGCTCATTCACACTTTTAATCTTCAAAAAAAAATTCATATTTATTGTTGAATACATGGTTTCAGTAAAATTTTTTATTTTATCGAATAGAAGTAGATTAATTCATAAATATTTATTAATTATTTCATATTTAAGTGTTATATTAGTGGTAGGCCAATTAATTCTTTAACCATTAAATTAATGCAAGAATGATGATGTATATGTCAATGTAAGATTCCATCACCAAGGTAAGTTTAGACATGATATATAGGCAACTAAAGTATGTAGGAGGAAAAGATTGATGTGTATAGAAGATTCAATACTCATATATTTAACTAGTACAATCTCAAGTGTATGTGAATAGGAGAGTGATTAAAATTATTGAATGATAAAACTTGTCAAGGTACAATTAGAGATAGGAATGACAGGAATATTGTTGACATACTTCATAGGGGAGTGTGCCACTAAAATCAAGTGTGCTCCCTCTTACAGGTGGGTATATAAGAGATGCATGCCTTAAGCTTCTCCCTCATGTGTTCATCTATGAAGATGAGTTGAACTTTGACTAATATTGAAATTAAGGTAAAGTATGTTTGTGACCCATATATATATGTAATCAAGTTGGATTCATTAGTGTTTTTAAGGTTAAAACAAGTGAAAATCCTATCGGTGTAAAGGGTATTGTCTATTTCCTAATGTTGATGTATAGAGTGACAATGATAATCTCTAGTTAGGGAAAGCTAGCAAGAATTATAAAAATCTTATAAAAAAAGTTGAGATATGAACATAGTCGTTGATATATGTGGTAATGATCTCAATTAGGACTCTCTAGTAAAGCTAAATGAGGAATCAAGGTCTGTGAATAGATAAACTCTTCATATTAAAAGTGAGTACGTAGATTGTTAGATCATGTTCGTTACTTATATATTAAAGAATATTCATTAAATTAGTTGGCGAATTAAAAGTATATGTACCAGTCTTAAATTACTTTTTTTTTACTCCTAACTCACTTCTATGACACAAGTTGTGTGTGTCATTTTGTGTCATTGGACATCCTATTTTAAATATTCAAAAGCATTTAATAAAGATGTGGTGAAATATGTAACTAACAAGGGTGTTAAATTTAAGTTTAAGAAAATAAGCTTCATAAAGGAAAAAAGGTATGAAACCTGTAAGTCCACAATGTCATTTACAAATAGTTCAAAAAATGATAAGACTTTCAAGATTAAGCCGATATATTTAAATATAAGTTAAAGAATAACAAACTAAAGATTCTCATATAAGTATATTATTACAACATATAAGAGTAGGATTTTCAAACAACATGACATTAGTATAAGAGTTTTAATAGACCTAAGAAAAAAAGTAAAGGTTTAATCATACAAGTCATAGTATGAAATATCTTATCAGTATGTAGAGGATTTGAGTTTAAGAAATGAAGATCTAATCATGATTGTGTCTTAGATGGAGAAAATGAATAAAGAGAAATCTACTTTGAAAAATTTCTAATTTTGCTTTAATTTACTCAATAAGGGATGGAAAGTGGGATGCATATCATTTATAAGGATCTCTGGGTGTTTCCTCAAGAAGTTTGGTAGTTGTCAACTTCTTATTGCAATAGGTATAGAGATGATAACAACCAAGTATTTCCAATTTCTTAGGGGTTAGTGATGGTAAAGTCGAATGAGACATAATTATGGTTTTTAAGATTTTTGATGAGGGATATTAGAAAAATTGATGGTGATGACCCTATCATCATTTTGAAAATTGATGGTGATAACCCTATCATCATTTTGAACATGCAAAGGTTATAATTCATTTATACACTTTAGATGTAAAGGTGGCATAAGCTTTTAAGCAGAATATCAACATAAATTATTTGAAGTTTTGAAAGTGTTAATATTAATTTGTAGAATTTTATTTTGTTTCATTTTATGATTATGCATTATGTATTAGAAATGAAGCTCAAAAACCCTAAAAAATATTAGTTGCCATAAGATATAAATATCATGCCCATAGAGCCTTCCATGAGCCTCTCCTTCCTTATCAATCATTAATTTTCTTCCTTCATCCTTTTAAGTTAACTTCTCCTCTCTTTAAAGGTATTTGATTTGATATGAGGACAATATCTTTTTTAGGAAGAATTTTTGGTAGAAATCTTTTTTTTAACCCTAGATTCTATATGGAGATGATAGCTAATCGGGTTTGAGATATGTCTTATAACATTTAGATCGAACTAAATTTAAAATATTTAAAATTTAAACCCGGTTTAAAATATATGTATAGATATATATTATGCATCAAAGTAAAAAATATATTATACATAACCCACTCAAGTTTGGACGAGTTTTGCTTCTAAACTGGAACTCAACCAAACTAAAGCTAAATGAAAATTAATCTGATCTGACTTAACCTGTATCAAATTTAAATAAAAATTAAATCGACCTAACCTTACCTAATTCAATTTTTTTTAATAAAAAATCTAGGATGATTCGTTGCAAAACGGTTCAAGTTTAATGGGTCACTATTTTTTATCATTTATAATTATATTCTTTTTTAGGTTACAAAATGGGTTTAATTAGTGAGTTAATGATGGTTTTGTAGGTATTCACAAAATTATATCTGAATTTAAACCACCATACTCACATTAAATCAAAAAGATTAGATCTGAAACAGAAATATACTTGAATCCATAGCGAAAAAAATCTACACGTCCTGGGATAGATCTTCCAAATAAGTATGTGGTCCTATAAAGTTATCGCACTCTCTCTATTTTTGGTGACGTGATAAGAGAATAAAAAAAAATCTATGTGTGATTTAGGGACCATAACTGCCTATCTATATTCTTAACTTTTCATTATATAAAATCAGAAATAACACTTTTGGTCTCTATACATAAAAAAGTTCATATTTCATTTAATGTATTGAAATTCAATATCTGTTTAATCTTAATATATTACTTTTAAGCTATACTTAATTAATTTGTTAACCTTTTATACATAATAAATCCACATATAGATTCACACGGTTAGTTAAAATCCAATAGGTTTGACATACTTCGGATTTAAATAAAAATTAAATCGACCTAACTCTAACTAATTCAATTTTGTCTGGCAAAAAATATAGGACGATTCATTGTAAGACGATTTAAGTTTAATGAATTACTGTTGTTTGTCATCTATAATTATATATATTTTTTTTTTCAAGTTGCAAAATGGGTTTGATTAATGAGTTCAAGATGATTTTCTAACTGTTAGCACTTACTTGTCTTTCTCTTGGAAGAAATATTTTTTGGTTAGAAATATAGTTTAGTTATTGAGTTTACGTCAAAATTATATTTCATATTTTTATTTTTAAAAAAAAAAAAAGATAAGTCAACCTAAAAACTTAATCATACGAGCATTTTCGTGTTCCTTCAGCTACTAATAATCTAGATTTTAACCTTTCTAATTAATTATTTGATGTTAGCTAGAAGAAGATAATAAAAACAAAAGAAAAGAAGAGAGAAAGAAAAAAAACAAAAAAAAAAAAGCGGTTGCTTTGTCATTTCATAAGAAATGTGTTTACATCAATGTTTTTAGGTGACAAGTGAAGAATGGGAAGAGAGTTTGGTATCTCTCTATCATGATGATAGTTTTAAACTTTGAGAAGAAGAGTTTATAAGATGAGAAACCAAATCTTTTAAAACATAATTTATTAACAATGCAATTTAGTTTGGTGGTTTTACCCATCTTAGAAATAAATAAATAAATATTGAGAGTATATTAAAATAAAAAATATATAGAAATGGTGGGTCACCTTATAACAAGAGTCATGATTTAAAAAAGAGTAAAGTGATAATTTGTGGCTAATATTATAAATATATATTATGACATTCATTAATCCAAATGGTTAACATATGCACGTATAAGTGTCAGTATTTAAAATGTCATTATTAAATAAAAACAGTAATTACTATATATATTTGTTGCAGTATAAAATAAATTAATTATTTTTCACAAGAAAAATCTATAAAAAAAAGAAAAAAAGAAAAGGCATTTTTTGAGTAGTCTCTTTTTACAATCTCACATGGGATGGGACACAAAACTGTGTACACAGCTACTTTGCTGCCTCATTATAAGCATTCACCAAACTTGATGTGGCCCCACAGTAACGCATGATATTACAATTTTACCCCCCAACGAGAACAAGAAGAAAAAAAAAAAAAAAAAGTTGATAAGAATGCGAAAAAGCCTGACTGACAAAATTTTGGATGGAGTGGAAATAGCAATTGGCTATTTACACTCTCAATCTGATGTGGATTTTTGAGAATCTTGAGAGCAGTGCCCTGTAAAGAATCAAGATAGTCTCTTTTAACATGTCATGCAAGTGAATAACCGGTTTTCAATATAGTTAACCAAATTTGGCCATATCCATACCCATATCACCTATATATATATACCTATACATTTTCCCTCTATATCTCTCTCTCTTCACACAATGCCTGTAATCCCGTAAAATAGTTTCTTTCTAATTCTTTCTCTCTCTCTCTCTCTCTCTCTCTCCACCGCCAACAAAAATTAAAGCTTTTCAACCATGGTTTCTGCAGCTGTCAACACGGCTCGTAATGTAGTTGGTATTACTGGTGGGTTTTTCTTCTTCTTTTCTTGGAATTATAATTTTTTCGATTAATAATGATGTGGGTTGTTTTCTTTTATTAATGATGATGTGGGTTTTTCTTCTTCATTTCTGGGTTGTTTTCAGGGAACATCATCTCTCTCTTCTTGTTCTTGTCACCAGTGTAAGCTCATCCTTTCTTTCAATCATATTATACATATTTTTTCTTTTATATATATATATGTCTATATATTGTTGAGCACTGTGATTACAGTAGTTTCTCCATGTTTTCGTTTTTCACACAGAAAAAGAAACATGGATTAAACAGAAAAAGAGAGAGAGATCCATGAGGGTCAAGAGCCATCATCCCCGTCATCCCTCTTCCTTTTTTTCTTTTCTTTTCTTTTCCTTTCACTTGTGGAATGACCCAACAGCCCTTTTCTCATAAACACAACATAATCATGATTAATGGATCTTACTCCCGTGGGTGGAATTTTGGGTGCAGGCCAACATTTGTGAAGATATGGAAGAAGGGTTCGGTGGAGCAGTACTCACCAACTCCATACCTGGCAACCCTGATAAACTGCATGGTCTGGGTTGTGTACGGGCTGCCTATAGTGCACCCTAAGAGCACACTGGTAATCACCATTAACGGAACTGGGACGGTGATCGAGATCCTGTATATAATTATGTTCTTCATCTACTCCGACAAGAAGAAGAGACTGAAGGTGATAGCAGTTGTGATTGTTGAGTTGATCTTCATCGCCGTCTTGGTTGTTCTGGTTCTCACTCTTCTCCATACCACCAAGCAACGTTCTATGGTGGTTGGGATAATTTGCATTTGTTTCAACATCATGATGTATGCTTCACCTTTATCTGTCATGGTTAGTATTTTCCTTTCTTATATTATTTTGCAATTCAATTATTAGATGTGTTTGGATTTAGGGAAGTAGAAGGAAAGAAAAGGAAAGGAAGGGAGTTCAACCCTTGTTTCCTTATCTGGAATAAAATATTACTGTGAGTAAATTAAATAAAAAAAATTTTAATTTTCCTTCTTCTTTAAATTGGGCAGAATAGAAATGAATTTTTGCGAGAAAGTTTGATTTTGTCAAAATTACCAAAAATTAAGTGTTACTGTGTAATTAATAAACACTCTTTGTTAATAAAGAGGATTTGATTATCTGGTAAGATGTGGTGGTAGTGCATGGCTCATGCAGATTGCTGTGTAAGTAATTAAATTAGGGTATGGATTAAATTATCTTTGTGGTAATTGCAGAAACTGGTTATAACGACAAAGAGTGTGGAATATATGCCATTTTTCCTCTCACTGGCTTCTCTGGGCAATGGTATTGCTTGGACCACCTATGCTTTTCTTCCTTTTGACCCTTTCATATGTGTAAGTTTTAACATTTTACCAAGTAATAATTTCTTTAATTTTCATATATATATATATATATATATTGTTTCCTGAAAGAATTAATAAAATAATATTTTTGGATGATCAGGTTCCAAATGGGCTTGGAACACTGTTTAGTGTGGCCCAATTGCTACTCTATGCAGCATACTACAAATCAACACAGAGGCTGATAGCAGCAAGGAAAGCCAAGGGTGAGATGGATTTACAAGAGATGAAGATTGGTGGTAATCGCAACGAAATCAACGGTGCATGATATAATTTAGCAAGATCTCCACCGTTGGATGATGGACTATCGTGTTATTTTACTGTTTGTTTTGTTTTGTTTTGAGTAAGTCATATATACCCGGGTTGAAACTGGGACAGTGGGCTCTATAAAATGGTTTCCAACTATTTTGGTTTTCTGTTTAATTTGTGCCCAACAACAAAAAACTAAAGGCCATAAATTTGCAGATGCAAGAAACTTTTCCATCTCCTCACAAATTGTATTTGCATGTGTTATGGTTTTTTTTGCATGAATTCATCCGTTAGGTTCTAAAAGTTACCAATGAAACACATCTCAATTCCATGTACTTCATAATTTGGAGAGTCGAATAAATGGGTTTAGAGAGGTTAGGAAGAATTTGGTTTATTATAAAACTTTCAGACACATAAATCATAAATACTCCATTCCTAGCTTTAAAATATATCCTTTGGAGAATTTTGGTTTCGATAAAACATAACTAGTAAATATTTCTAAATAAATTGAGCATAACAATTGAATTTAAGTTATTAAATTGTAAATATAAATATCATTAACATTGAAATATATTTTTATATTACATAAAATATTTATAGAAGTGCCAAATATACTAGGGGAAATTTTAGCCCAAAAAAATGCTCTTAAAATCAGGTAGCATATAACCAAAAAAATAAAATTTATTTTCTAACTCTTTCTTCTTACAAGTAACTCAAGAAAGAATAAATATTTTTGGGAATTAAAAAATTGGCGCCTCGCCAAACGGACCCTTAAAAGAGATGTCCGGCAGTAACGGAAGCTGTATAAACACCGTTAGGATTCAAAGCCATTTAAACTTGAACAAAATAACAAGAAAAAAACAAAAAAAGGAAAAAATAACAATAATTCCTATTTCTATTTCTATTTCTGTAGTGTAGTCTCAAAACTGTTTTAGTGCTGTCATTTTTCCACAAGAAGAAAAACTTATCATGTCCTGATAAAAATCTCTTGCCCAATGGAAAACTCTTAACATTAAGATGATGCATCAGATACAAATGAAACACCCAGAAAGGGGTGTGAGATTTTTTTTTTTTTTTCTTTTGATAAAAGAAAGGGTTAGGATTTAGAACAATAATAGGAGTGTTTTATACATACATATATATATATATATATATATAATTAAATGGAAAATTTTGTTTACAACTTAACCAAGCTCTTAGAATCAAAAATCTAGACCTTCACTCTTAGTCTAAAACTATAAGAATTGTGCTTCCAAAAACTTGCAATATTTACAATCTACTTATCCCAATTCCCCAGTGCTCTCACACGAACTTCCAAGATTTGCCATTACATCATGAACTGCAAGTCTCACAATGCTGCTGCCAGACGTTCTAGAGATATCTAGGCATTCCTGTAAGTCCGCATCACAGGCTATCAAAACCCACTCACTATCATCGTCCAGATACTTGATATCAAAAGTACCCACCTCTAACTTCAGCCTCTTTGCCACTTCCTCTTTCAACTCCATGATACCTGAACTTACTGATATCCGAAACCTAATTATATCGTCCCCATAAGTTGCCTTTATGGTAGCACTCCTCATTTCTTCCCTGCCTCTTATCTGCAGTGCTTTGTGCGTAACAGCCATTGCTTCCCTATGAGGCACATTAGAGCATCTTGCATTTATCCAACTCGATTCTGCGAGTCTTTCGTCCACAACAGCATCTGCCACTGAAGGACACAGGTTTCTCAAATCTTTTGAACTTCCAGCATCCTCAACCAGCATTCCTCCAAATGGTTCCTGAGGTTCTGTCGCCAAAAGAGGATCAGGTGTTGAGAATGCAGCTGATAGATTTGGTTCCTCAGCAGTTTGAAAAGCCAAATCAGGCGAGCCCCCAACTCTGCAGCATCTTTCATGAACAGATACA
The DNA here is from genome assembly GCF_054855325.1 of Carica papaya. Lineage (NCBI taxonomy): Eukaryota > Viridiplantae > Streptophyta > Magnoliopsida > Brassicales > Caricaceae > Carica > Carica papaya. The sequence goes on along the minus strand of NC_142312.1, from coordinate 14,034,099 downwards.
ACAGGATCCTTTGCAGCTACGCTTTCATTTGCAGGGCTACCTTCACATGAACCATGAGAAGTTGGGGTCCCAGCACTCTCTTCTCTTGAGCCACTCCCTGTTCTGGACCTGTTGCAGCCTTTTCCTAGTTCAGGCAGACCATTGTACTTGTGTTCGTGAACAAGATCTTCTCGGCTTAATGGTCTCTCACCCAGCAATTGTTCATCTACTCTAGCCTGCCCATCACTTTCCGGTGTTCTACAGATGGGTGAATCTTTCTTTTGACCCTGAGGTTCATATGGTTTCAAGCATGGTGAGTTCTGTTGATTGGCCACATTCAAATTGGAAGGCCAAGAAATTGAACCAACAGTAACAGGCAATGGACTTGAAGTGAGAGAAGTTAGACCCAATGCCCCTTCAGCACCTTGGACAGACTCGATAACATGCTTTAGCTTAGAGAGCGATCTATTGACCTTATTGATCTTGCGAGATGGCCACCGAGAGATGCCATGCTGCCTGCAGATGCGCTTCATTGTCGTTGGGCAAACTGAAAGGCAACAAACCCCCCATCTCAATTGTTATCATAAAAGACAATTTAAGTTTAAAATTTAAAAGATTCAGCACCTGAAAAAGTAACAAAATAAAATGCAAGAAAAAACTGTATATACGCATACCCCCAAGGCTCTTTGCAGCATCTTTCAGACTCCCAGCAAAATACTGCTGGAGTACCTCTAGACTGATTGATTTCTCAGTTTTTCCGCGTTTTCTTTCGGAAGTCTTTTTTGTCTCTTTAACCTCTGGAGTAGAAGCAGCAATTTGACTTCTACCTGTATTAGCTACATTACTGCCATTGATTATGGGATCAGAGTTTACCACTAATTGTTGTTTTGGCAAATTTAATTTCATGAACTCCATGTTATTTGGGGAAGTGTTAGGTCTTGGTGGTGATTTTACGGATTGGGGTATTCGAATAGATTCAATTCTCAAATCAGGTTTCTCATCAGTAGAAGCTTTAATGATTTCAACAGATCCTTCTTCATCTAGCTCAACTCCAGAAGCAACCCTGAGACCATGGAAATGCCGCTTCATCGTCGTCAATATCGAGCCCAACAAAGTATCCTGCTCAGCATTGTTTGTAATAGTAGGAGGGAGGAAAAATTCTAGAATGTAGTCATCGTCTCCAGTATGATTGCTCTGTAAGCCGATTGCAAAAGAGCTCGTTAATTTGAACATCCGTGCATAGTGTACCAACGGATACTCAGTTTTGCAGAATTGCGTAATGTCTCTGCAGAAGCATGAGTTCCGGGAGAAAAATGCCCTACCAGCAACACCTTGACCCCTTTGTAAATGATGTTCAACACATGCATCACGGAAACCCCACATATGGGCATCCACAACATAGAATGCCAAATCGGTTGTTGACATGCAGACCTGTCCCATACAGCTTCCATCAAAGCTCATACAGCTCTTTTTCAGACCACCGCCATAGGCAAGAATGCTGCGATGCCTGCAAGGAACCCAGGTCTGAGCCAATGGCAATTTGTGAGTTTCACATACCACTGTCAATATCTCCAAAATTTCAGCCAGTGCATTCTGGCGACTTTTGTTGCAAATCTGGGATGCCAAGCATATACAACAGTAAGAAGATATAAAAATATATGTAAAATCAGATTTATCTTCCTCCAATACCACACAATGTAGTTGTAACTCACCGGTGTGTTTGGATGGTCCAAGATTTCTGAACTTTTCAGATTTACTGCCTGCAGAATAACTGAAATTCTGTGACTGAGGAATCTAAAAGCTTCTGAAGAAAAAATTCTAGAAAGCAACATGGTAAGAAGTACCATAATTGTCAGAATAATAGAATCCTAAATTTGTTCTTTCAAGCAAACACATGATTCTAGTGCTAACATGCACAGCAAAGGGAGAAGGAACCAACCTCAAGTGCTTTGCACACTTTGTCAACCTCAGGTGCGTAGTTGATCTTTGGTGAAGTCATAATGAGTTCCAGCACACCAACACAGGACTGTCCAGAAGGCTCAAAGACTGGCAAAGCCAAGGTTCCCTGGACATTATAGTGCAAAGCATGATCAAGCCGTGAATATTCTCTGCTCGAGTAATACTGTACATTTGGAGTCCATTCTGGCAACTTCTGCCGGAAAACACGGCCAGGAAGCCCAAGCTCTATATCACTCTCCCCATCCACAGAAAACATATACATCAAAGAAACCATTCTATACTGATTAAGCCCATTACTATGTGGATCAAGAACAAAGGGTTGCCCTGAAGTTGTGAGAACATAACGACCCCCATTTTTCACAGGAGCCCACACCTGGGCGAGAACATGTTGTTCAGTTGATTCCTTGAAGTATCGTAGTGCCTGTGTCATCCTCTCTTTAATAACACAATAATCATCAGGATTCTCTGGGGGCAATAGACCAAGAAATGGTGAAGAAAACTTCCTATCATCATTTTCTGTTCGATTTTCAGTCAGAGACGTGGAAGTACCTGCAATTAACAAACATTCAAATTCAAAACCTAAATTACAAACATAGCATGCATAAAAATCAAGTGAACAAGATTACAGCAACTCTGACTATTTAACTTCAACGAAAATGGTGTGCATAACCCAATTGAGGATCTGATTTGACCATGATATTGTATTTAGGATGAGAATATCCAAAAGAAATCAGGCTTTGGAAACCAGTCCTTCAGATTATTTAAAAGGGCAATTTGAGAGACAAAAGTAACTAGCACACAAGCTCGCTAAATTCATCTTCTGGGATATATCCTGCATTCTCAGCTAAGAAAGAGATCTTAACAAAATCCACGCAGTCGAAATGTAAAGAACTTGGTTTGTCATTTTGTGAAAGGAAGGCATAAATAACAAAGGATGCAACGGTAAAAAAAAAAAAAACAAATAGCTGCTGCATTCTAATCAAGCAATATCTTATTTTAACCGCGCTTAGAGTTTCAAGTTTCCTTTCGTTCTTTTTTTTTTTTTTTCCCCCTCGCGGTTGAGTTCATTAAGCCGGGAGAAAGCGAAGAAAGAAACTTGGGAAAACACAAACGGAAAAGAAGCAATTAGACCAAATAGATAAAGCAGACATTGAACCAATAACGGCGAAGCTTTACAGTAAATCAGCACAAACCATCAACAAGGATCCCAGTAAGAGAAATTAGGCACAAAATGAAAACCAGTTAAGAAACTCAAAACAGAAAGCAATCACGAACAACGTTTTCTTTTGTTTGTTCACGAACATTTATGACTCAGAGAAAACAAAACTCAAGAAGATAACAACAAATCAAAACCCAAATAAAATAAAGAACACGATTACAGAAGTAGCCTTCTAAGAACAAACGTAACCTTGAAAATAAAATTTAAAAAAAAAAAAATGAGTCCACAAAAGAAGATGTATGACTAACAAGTGAGGAAAAGAGGATAATCTGAGAAGCGGATATGAGCGGATGTGGCGTGATTGGCGGCAGATGAGCCAAGCTTGTCATCGTCGGCGGCGACGGCTACAGCAGTAGCATCAGAGAAGGCCCAAAGAGGAGAGCAAGGATGGTCGGAGGAGGAGATGACAAAGGGAGAGGTAGGGTTGGAAACGAGGGCGACCTGATCCAAAGGCCAGGGGGAGTCGAGATCGAGATCGTCGAGGTCCATCATAAGATCCTTTGACTTTCTGGGAATGTTATCGTCGTCTGCAGGATCACACATTTGGCGGAGATTTTCCCAGAGATTTTCGCTGGAGTATTGTTGGTGTCTTCTTTCCTCCGAGTCTCCCTTGGTATGGTGGGTGCGGATAGGGGGGGGGGAGAGAGAGAGAGAGAGAGAGAGAGAGAGAGAGATGTGGTAATGGAAGGGGAGTAAAATTGCAGAGTGTGATTCCATTTTCATGGAATCAAACAGTTGTAGTGTCTAGTTGGCCACAATTTGGATAAACTATGGAGAATTGATTCTCTACCACCATGCCCACTTAATATCCATTTTTGTCCTCCTTCCTTCACCAACGACCTCCTGTACTTTTGCTACCTCCATTTATATTTTTGGTTTTTTGCTAAACTTTTATTTCCATTATTTAAATATAAATGAAATAAATCATGAATTGGTCCATCCATCTCTTCTCTTCTCTTCTTATATCTTATATGAAATTAAAAATAATAACTTCTGATTTCTATTGCGTAGAGGTGTAGTGTATGTGTATGTATGTATATATATATATATATATATATACTCGCATATAAAAGATTAACGGTTAATTAAATATTTTAAATTTTATTTGTTATTCGTTATCAATCATCTAATTAATGAAATTTATTGAAAATCAAATAATTTGAAATATTTGCAGTTCAATCCAAAGGGAATTTGAAGGGTGAATATCATTAATTTGTCACGTAAAAAGATTTAGACTTGAAGTTTGAAGGATTGACTCGTCTCCAAAGTTGACCAAATTAACTCTTGTCTTTTAAAGTAGAATTTACAACCAAACACAAATTTATTATAAAATAACGAATACGACGGCAACACCTCCATTAATTTCCACCTCATTAATTTCTTTTTTTCTTTTCAGTTTTTATTTCTCTTACATCTTTCATCATATAATTTATTTGGAAATAGGAAAGTAGAAAGTACATTGTCTGAAGTTATTTGCCTTTTTTTTTTTAAGGCCGACTTTTTTCTTCTTACTTACTTCCCTCCCCTCAATCTTTTTTGTTAATGGATGGTGTGAAAATACAATATTACCCTCCCCAGCCATTTGTACCCTCTTGGTCAAAGTAATTAAGTGGCTCCCTCACCTTTATTAATTAATAACGAGCATAAAATTGGTGATGTTGATGCGGAGGCAGCCAGTGAAAACTGTCACTAGAAACGTTTGTGTTTTGGACAGGATCTCTATGGATATGTATGGGAGGGAGGGGGGATGTTGACGTATTAATCTTATATTAGGAGACCATCACACCCTAAATTATTTAATTCAACCCCCCAAATGTATTTGGATATTTCAGACTAAACAATTCCTCTCCTTACCAAGCAAATGGCAATGTTGAATCACCCAACACTGTGTAATTAGCTTTTCAAACCAATATGTCCACACCCTTGTTAAGACTAAATACAAAAAACTTAAAATCTTTTCGAAACACTACTAAGTACCAACTTAGAAAACAAATTAGAGTTACATTTGTGATTCAATAATGTTTAGTACCTCTTCTCCTTTGCCATACTAAAAGCTACTATATGAAAACAATAATGTTTAGTATTTATTTGTTTTGTTAAGAACTATGTCAATTTTCACTATAAACAAACCTTAAATCATCAAGAGTGTAATGATTTTATGCTGTTGCTGTTTTTTGTAAATGGTATACCATGATATGAATCTAACTCTCCTATAATAGTTACTAGATGATCTCAAACTATTAGAATCATCCTACTCTTACATTAGATAACCTCAAACTTTACAAATTATTCATATATCTTTTATGTAATAGATAAATAGAATATTTACCTTAATGCCCACGTAGACGTACATCGGCAATAAATAATTTATTAATAGAAACTATAAACATATTACATCTCTCAGGTATACAAATAGAGTGACTAATATACTCCTTTTTGACAATCATCTTAATCATTTTTTTCTTTTTCTATGAGAAATAAAGCATTTGATTGAATAAGAAAATGATATAAATAAAGATTGTTATATTAAAACCAAAGTACCAAAGTTTCTTTTTGCTTTTAAAAAATATTCAAATTTTTCTCTAAATATTTTTTTTTGTTTAAATTTTCTTTTGTACTTTTCAAAAATAAGTTCAAAAAAAAAAATTAATCTCCCCTATTAAATCTCAAGACACCATCTATCGACCACCACATGTGACATGGTGTTGACATGGCACCATTGACTAGAAATTTTCATCTTGAGTTTTAAAACACACACATAGATACAACATCACAACCATGTCATATGCCATGTTAATGCTAATTTTAATCCATCACATACAGGCCTAATATTTATATTCTACCCCTTAGCTTCTCCATTTTCTTTAATGACCATTATTTTGTGCCTAAAAACGGAAAGAATCATCTTCTTTAATGAGCATTCCATTATCATCTCTTCCTCTGTAAAGAATAATTTTTTTTTGGGAAATCAAATAATAAGATTATTAAGTTTCTTTCTTGATTCTATATATTCTTGTGACTGTCAAGAAGGAATGCATTTGTCTTTTTGTGTTGAAATTTTTCAACATGTGTTTTAGTTTTTTTAAAAAAATTTCAGTTGATATCAATTATGTAAAGTGTATATTATCTATGAGGTTTTCACTTTTTACCTTTAGTCATTCTTTTCGATCATAAAATACCTAAGGTGCTTGGATTTGACCTTGAACTTTTCTCATCCATCATTTCCTTTTTAAAGGTTGCATCATAGCTCTAAATTTAATTTAATTTTTATCTATTAATAATATTTAAAAAGTATGGAATATCATATATAAACTACTATAATATTTGAATATGTTGCACGGAGAGAATAAATATCAGAGAACATATTGTATCCACATAATTTTTTTTATTGTTCAGTTAGTGTTGCTTGAGATTTGTCATAAAACTAGAAAAAGTTTTAAATGTTCTAGAATTGTGGGGTATTAGGTACCAAAGTTTACTTTATGATTCTTATTATGTCTAGCATTAAACACTAATGATATACATGTTTATAGCATGAAATTCTATTTAGGTTTTATTCTTATAGATAAAAAAAATACAAAATTAATTTATAATTTTCACTTTCATTAATTATATTTAGGTTCTATTCCTATAGATAGAAATAAACCTGTGGGGTAGTGTGTACCAATGTTTGCTTCGTGATCTTTATTATGTCTAGCGTTAAGCACTCATGGCATATATATTTATGGTATGACATTCTATTTAGCTTCTATTCTTATAAATAGAAAAATACAAAGTTAGTTCATAATTATCACTCTCATTTACTTTAATTCTTATATTGATACTTTACTACGATTTTGCTGGATGGTAAATGATATTGAAATTTAGACATAAATCTAGTGAAACATTTCTTTTGACATTCTATATATTTTCATTAATGATTGTAACAATTTTAACATTGTGTTAAATAAGAGTAAATGTCACTGAAGTTGTGATTGTTAACTTGAAAGGAGATAATGATAAGAAAATTAAAGAACATAACATGTGTAGCACCCGGAAAGGAGGAGGAAAAAAAAAAAAAAAAAAAAAAAAAGGGGGGGGGGCCACGTCAGCAGCCACGTCAGCAGGCCCGGTCAGCAGTCCCGGCCAACCGGGGCCTGCCACGTGGCAAGATCGCATCACTCCAAAAGGAGCCACGTTGGCGATCCGCGTGGGTGCGATCCGACGGCCCAGATCAATCGCGCGATCGGACGGCCCAGATTCAAACGCACGGACGGCCCAGATTCAATCAAAAACGAACGGCCCAGATTAAAATGAAATGAACGGCTGTGATCAAAAGGCAAGGGGTTATAAATAGAACCCCCACACCAGACCACAAACCCTAGCCGCCAGCCGCTCGCCGGAGAAGACGAACCAGAGGCCGACCGCCGCCACCCGCCGCCACTCGCCGCCGCACCGGGGAAATTTCCGACCGCCGATCGAGGTAAATTTCATACCCCCGACTCGTTTTTCCCCACTGATTCCTCCTATGGCCAAATCGAAGCCGAAATCCCGGCCAAACGGCCGGAATACGCGGCCGAAGCCCAGCGGCGCCGCCGCGCCCCCTCTCGATTTTTGCCTCCGACGAGGCCCTTCCCGGCCTCCGTTCGATGCAATTTTTATATCACCGTGATCACCATTCTTTTCTCTACAGGTTGACCGAAGCCAAATCACCAAAACACGAACCTCGCCGGAGGGTCGCCGTACCCGAGAGCGCCGCCGCCGGTAAGCGCCGCTTTTCCGTGATTTTTTTTGCCCCCCGAGGGCCCTAGGGTTGTTTTCTGACAAGGACCGATGCGAGTGTGGCCGAATTCGGCCGAAAACGGCCGAAAACAGCCAACCCGAGGCGACTCGCCGCCGCCAGCGGCGGCGCCGTCGCCGGAGCACGGCGGAGCCGCCGTGCCGGAGTTGCGATTTGGGCCGAAAGAGGCCCTGGGCCTAATTTGGATTTTTTTTGGAACACGTGCAGGTACTGTTAGCGTGTTTCAGTTCCCCGGGAAAAATTCAGGGAAAATTAGGGACAGCCTGCAGGCGCACTGTGAATCGTATTCGGATCCCGAAAACAAGTAAGGACCCCTCACCCTATTTCCTATCACGGTATTAAAGTTCAAAATGATAAAACGGTATTTCTTGAATTAACGCATGTGTGAAATTGCTTAAGGTTGCTAATGGAGCCCGAGTCTAGTGTGATTAATGATTTACTGTTGTTTGGCATGTTTTACACTGTTTTACAGCTTTAAATGCATTATGGGGTTTGATGTGTTCATTTTATAGTTTCGAATGCATATATTACTGTTTTATTAATTATGGGTTGAATGACTGAAGAACTGATACTGTATGTTGTCTGTTCGGCATGAATTACGATTTGCTTGTTTAAATGTGAATTGATGATGCTTATTGAGGAAAAAGGGAAATGAAATATTGTATAGACTGATAATTGTATGACGGGGTCAGCCTGACTAGATATCTTGGGAGATGGTGGACGGACCGGGTCCGTAGGGAACCCTACCGGGATTGTGGTCTCACATGCCGGACGGGGCATGGAGATCTTATGGTTTTGGCGCCCATACCGGACGGGGTATGGGGACGGCCCGTTTCACCCTCATACCGGACGGGGTATTGAGGTTTATGGTTTTGGCGCCCATACCGGACGGGGTATGGGGACGGCCCGTTTCACCCTCATACCGGACGGGGTATTGAGGTTTATGGTTTTGGCGCCCATACCGGACGGGGTATGGGGACGGCCCTGGAAACTGATTATGAATGTTAAAGGTTAACGGGTAGCGGGACCCCTAGGGACCCCCATGGATACTAGTAGGCTGGTAAATGAGAAAAAGATATGTTGTATAATGATTGAATTATAAAAGGCGTGATAAGTGCTATGTTTTACAGCTTATATTATTCCATGATTGTGATAATGTTATTATTTTTCTTATATTGTTTTCATAAATTCCAGCGAGGTAAGTGGATGGTAAAGGTTTTCATGTTAATAAACGAGTTTATTGTAAATTATGCTCCATTGGTCTTTTTGTGGTTTTCTACCCACCTTTATCTCCGTGACGGTGAGATATCGTGATGTTCTTACTGGGCTAGTGTAGCTCACTCCTTAATTAACCATTTCAGATCAGGAAGACATGGTTCCCGAGCCCGTTCCGCAGGAGGACGACGAAGGGGATGCCTAGAGACTCTGTAGTCATACGCATAGTTTATTTTCGAGTTTTCTTTCTTAGTTAGTTCAACCTTTTATATTTTAAGTACGTTTTTTTTTTTGGTTTTTTCGTGTAAGGGATGTTAACTGAAATTTTGATCTCGCTTCCGCATTCGATATATTTAAATACTCATTTCCTTTTTAATATTTTCCGGGGCCGTTACAGTTGGTATCAGAGCCGCGTTTCCTCGGACCCATCCCTTACACAATAGTGTCTTAGATAAATACTCACCGATATATCGTTACTCAATCATTCCTTATGAATGCAAGTACACGGGAATGAGGAGAGGAAGGCCCCCACTAAACCGAGCGGCTCAGGATAATTCGCTTCGGGAGAATCTTGACAGACTGTATGAGATGGTGGAGGCTCTCGTAGCTGCCCAGCGAAGGCAAGAGGAGAGAAGGGAGTTACCCGGACCTCCTCCGCTAGCGCAGGTTGAGCCCCCACTACAGCAGGCTGATCCCGAGCCACCCCGGCAGGAACCTGTTCCTCCACAGTACCACCCGGCGCCACAGCCGCGGTACGACCCTGTACCACAGCCACGGTACCAGCAGGCGCCGCCACAGCACATTCCAGTACCCCCACCACATCAGCAGGTTCCACCACAAGGTCCCCCAGTTCACCCTCAGCCGGTCCCAGTCCCTCTACCCCGGGACCCTGCTCCTTCCTTGATCGACCCCGGCTTCATAGAGAGGTACAGGAGACTGAACCCTTCTACCTTCTCAGGGGGATCCTCGTTCGAAGAAGCCCAATACTGGCTGGCAGAGACTGAGAGAGCTTTCGAGACCTTGGGAGTAATTCCTGAGCAGAGGACTGCCATTGCCTCCTACATGCTGGTAGGGGAAGCGGTACGCTGGTGGGAGCTCAAGCGGGCCACCCTGCCTGTACCAGTTACTTGGGAGCAGTTCCTAGCGGCCTTCCATGCGGAGTATCTCCCTAAACACATCCAACATTTAAAGGAATTGGGATTTGCTCAATTGGTCCAGGGTAATATGATAGTGTCGGAGTATGCCCACAAGTTCCTGGAGCTGGGCCGACATGCCCCGGAGACATTGTTGGATGAGGGCCGAAAGGCCAGGAAATTCCAGTAGGGCCTCCGCCCAGCGATCAGACAGCACTTATTGGTGATGGAGCTCGAGACATATTCGGCAGTCCTGGCAAAGGCGCAGATCATAGAAAGGAGCTTCGACACCCACCCTCAGCTAGCGGGAAGTCCCCGACCCTCAGCCCCGCTCCGCAGGCCAGCGCCTACCATGCCTGTCCAACCCAGTAAGAGGCCCAGGCCTGCCGTTCAGGCTCCTCCTCAGGCTATGGGGGCAGCACGTGGGAAGATCTGCCAGCACTGCGGCAGGGATCACGGGGACCGACCCTGCTACCGCCTCAACGACACCTGTCGCATATGCGGTAGTGCCCAGCACTATGCAAGGGAATGCCCCAGGAACCAGAATCAGAGAAGGCCTCCAATCCAGGGCAGAGTTTATAATCTTACCCAGAAGGATGCCGACGCAGACCCGGACGTGGTACATGGTAAACCCGAGAAAGAAGTTTGTATCCAAGAGATTCCAGTAGTCCGAGACTTTTCAGACGTATTTTCGGATGAACTGCCCGGTCTACCAAGGGACAGGGAGGTCGAGTTCACCATAGACTTATAGCCAGGAACCCAACCCATCTCGGTAGCTCCTTACCGAATGAGCCGCATCGAAATGGAAGAGCTAAGGAAACAAATCACTGAGCTACAAAACAGTGGCTTCATTAGACACAGCATTTCCCCATGGGGTGCCGGGGTTACTTTTACAAGGAAAGGAGATGGAACGTTGAGACTGTGTATTGATTATAGAAGGATAAACAAGGTAACAATTAAAAACAAGTACCCTCTCCCCCGGATTGATGACCTTTTCGATCAGTTGCAGGGTGCACAGGTCTTTTCTAAAATAGATCTACGATCAGGTTACCATCAGGTAAAAGTGAGAGCAGAAGACATCCCCAAGACGGCATTCCGAACCAGGTACGGACACTATGAGTTCCTGGTTATGCCGTTTGGGCTAACCAACGCCCCGGCCATCTTTATGGATCTAATGAACAGAATCTTCAGAGAGTTCTTGGATAAATTTGTCATCGTGTTCATCGATGATATCTTAGTCTACTCAAAAAGTAGAGAAGAACATGCTCATCATCTTGCCCAAGTCCTCCAGGTACTCAGGGAAAAGAAGTTGTATGCAAAGTTGAGCAAGTGTGGATTTTGGCTCGAGCAAACCGCCTTCCTAGGACATGTTATATCGAAGGAAGGGGTGTCGGTGAACCCCGAAAAGGTTGAAGCGGTACTTGGTTGGAAAAGGCCGACAACAGTTAAGGAAATTCGCAGTTTCCTAGGGATGGCGGGTTATTACCGCCGGTTTGTCGAAGGGTTCTCCAGTCTAGCGGCCCCTCTAACCCGACTCACAAAGAAGAATGCAAAGTTTGATTGGAATGAGAACTGCGAAAGGAGTTTTTCAGAATTGAAGAAGCGACTGACTACTGCACCCGTGCTGGCTCTACCGAGTGGATCAGGAGGGTATACAGTTTATAGTGATGCCTCCTATCTGGGCCTGGGTTGTGTCCTGATGCAGCATGGAAAGGTTATAGCATATGGGTCTAGACAGCTAAAGAATCATGAGAAGAACTATCCTACCCATGACTTGGAGCTTGCCGCAATCATACACGCCTTGAAAATCTGGCGCCATTATTTGTATGGAGAGACCTTTCAGATCTACACCGATCATAAGAGTTTGAAGCACATCTTCACTCAGAAGGATCTCAACATGCGTCAGAGAAGGTGGATGGAACTCCTCAAGGACTATGATTGTGACATCCTATACCATCCAGGTAAGGGCAACGTAGTAGCCGATGCCCTCAGTAGGAAGAGTGCAGGCACCCTAGCCCATCTGATGGTTTCGGAATGCAGGTCCATTAGGGCTATGCAGCAGGTTCGACTGCAAGATCTGAAGAGGGCCACATGTTTGAGCCACCTAGCAGTCCAACCCGAGTTAATCCAAAGAATAAAGGAAGCTCAGTCAATCGACCCCGCCCTAGTAAACCGCAAGAAGGATGCAGAACAGGGAGTGAACTCAGAATTTCAGATCTCTGCCGACGGATTGATTCGTTTCAAGGACAGAATGTGTGTCCCAGACGACAATGAATTAAAAAGAGACATCATGACAGAGTCCCATAGTTCAAGGTTCGCCATGCATCCAGGAAGTACAAAAATGTACCAAACTATGCGACCCCGATTCTGGTGGAATGGGATGAAGAGAGATATAGCCGACTTTGTATCTAAGTGCTTGGTATGTCAGCAGGTCAAGGCAGAACATCAACGCCCAGGGGGGTTGCTTCAGCCTTTACCGATTCCAGAATGGAAGTGGGAACACATCACCATGGACTTCGTATCGGGACTACCCAAGGCACGATCGGGACACGATGCCATATGGGTAATTGTTGACCGACTCACTAAGTCTTCCCACTTCCTGGCCATCAGAATGACTGATTCGTTGGACAAATTGGCAAGGATGTATGTCCGGGAAATAGTCAGACTGCATGGGGCCCCAGTAACAGTGGTATCCGACAGGGATCCCAGATTCACTTCTCGGTTTTGGAATAGTTTCCAGCAAGCTATGGGAACAAAGCTGTCCCTCAGTACTGCCTTCCACCCCCAAACCGATGGACAATCAGAGAGGACAATCCATACGCTGGAGGATATGCTCCGAGCTTGTGTCCTTGACTCCGGAGGCCATTGGGACGACCATCTACCCCCGATAGAAGATTGTTTGGCCCGGATTTAGTGGAAGAAACCACGTCCAAGGTAGTTAAGATCAAGAAGAACATCCAGACAGCTCAGAGTAGGCAAAAGAGCTATGCTGATACCCGGAGGAGAGACCTGGCCTTTGAGAAAGGTGACCGTGTGTTTCTTAAAGTCACCCCCTTCAAGGGAATTAGTAGGTTCGGCAGAAGGGGAAAATTAAACCCCAGATACATTAGACCCTTTGAAATCTTAGACAAGATTGGTACCACTGCCTACAGACTTGCACTGCCCCCTGAGCTCTCCCGGGTTCACAATGTGTTTCATGTATCTATGCTGCGCAAGTACAATCCGGACCCTTCTCATGTCGTGGCTCATGAACCGCTTTCACTCCGAGAGGACTTGTCTTATGAAGAAGTACCGGTCAGTATCACGGACCGAGAAAGCAGAATACTCCGTAACCGGGAAATATCATTTGTAAAAGTCTTGTGGCAGAACCACACGCCTAGGGAGGCGACTTGGGAGCTGGAATCAGAATTTAGGGCCCAATATCCTCATCTGTTTGATCAAGAGTAATGAGGCAAATTTGGGGACCAAATTTCTTTATGGGGGGGAGAGTTGTAGCACCCGGAAAGGAGGAGGGAAAAAAAAAAAAAAAAAAAAAAAAGGGGGGGGCCACGTCAGCAGCCACGTCAGCAGGCCCGGTCAGCAGTCCCGGCCAACCGGGGCCTGCCACGTGGCAAGATCGCGTCACTCCAAAAGGAGCCACGTTGGCGATCCGCGTGGGTGCGATCCGACGGCCCAGATCAATCGCGCGATCGGACGGCCCAGATTCAATCAAAAACGAACGGCCCAGATTAAAATGAAATGAACGGCTGTGATCAAAAGGCAAGGGGTTATAAATAGAACCCCCACACCAGACCACAAACCCTAGCCGCCAGCCGCTCGCCGGAGAAGACGAACCAGAGGCCGACCGCCGCCACCCGCCGCCACTCGCCGCCGCACCGGGGAAATTTCCGACCGCCGATCGAGGTAAATTTCATACCCCCGACTCGTTTTTCCCCACTGATTCCTCCTATGGCCAAATCGAAGCCGAAATCCCGGCCAAACGGCCGGAATACGCGGCCGAAGCCCAGCGGCGGCGCCGCGCCCCCTCTCGGTTTTTGCCTCCGACGAGGCCCTTCCCGGCCTCCGTTCGATGCAATTTTTATATCACCGTGATCACCATTCTTTTCTCTACAGGTTGACCGAAGCCAAATCACCAAAACACGAACCTCGCCGGAGGGTCGCCGTACCCGAGAGCGCCGCCGCCGGTAAGCTCCGCTTTTCCGTGATTTTTTTGGCCCCCCGAGGGCCCTAGGGTTGTTTTCTGACAAGGACCGATGCGAGTGTGGCCGAATTCGGCCGAAAACGGCCGAAAACAGCCAACTCGAGGCGACTCGCCGCCGCCAGCGGCGGCGCCGTCGCCGGAGCACGGCGGAGCCGCCGTGCCGGAGTTGCGATTTGGGCCGAAAGAGGCCCTGGGCCTAATTTGGATTTTTTTTGGAACACGTGCAGGTACTGTTAGCGTGTTTCAGTTCCCCGGGAAAAATTCAGGGAAAATTAGGGACAGCCTGCAGGCGCACTGTGAATCGTATTCGGATCCCGAAAACAAGTAAGGACCCCTCACCCTATTTCCTATCACGGTATTAAAGTTCAAAATGATAAAACGGTATTTCTTGAATTAACGCATGTGTGAAATTGCTTAAGGTTGCTAATGGAGCCCGAGTCTAGTGTGATTAATGATTTACTGTTGTTTGGCATGTTTTACACTGTTTTACAGCTTTAAATGCATTATGGGGTTTGATGTGTTCATTTTATAGTTTCGAATGCATATATTACTGTTTTATTAATTATGGGTTGAATGACTGAAGAACTGATACTGTATGTTGTCTGTTCGGCATGAATTACGATTTGCTTGTTTAAATGTGAATTGATGATGCTTATTGAGGAAAAAGGGAAATGAAACATTGTATAGACTGATAATTGTATGACGGGGTCAGCCTGACTAGATATCTTGGGAGATGGTGGACGGACCGGGTCCGTAGGGAACCCTACCGGGATTGTGGTCTCACATGCCGGACGGGGCATGGAGATCTTATGGTTTTGGCGCCCATACCGGACGGGGTATGGGGACGGCCCGTTTCACCCTCATACCGGACGGGGTATTGAGGTTTATGGTTTTGGCGCCCATACCGGACGGGGTATGGGGACGGCCCTGGAAACTGATTATGAATGTTAAAGGTTAACGGGTAGCGGGACCCCTAGGGACCCCCATGGATACTAGTAGGCTGGTAAATGAGAAAAAGATATGTTGTATAATGATTGAATTATAAAAGGCGTGATAAGTGCTATGTTTTACAGCTTATATTATTCCATGATTGTGATAATGTTATTATTTTTCTTATATTGTTTTCATAAATTCCACCGAGGTAAGTGGATGGTAAAGGTTTTCATGTTAATAAACGAGTTTATTGTAAATTATGCTCCATTGGTCTTTTTGTGGTTTTCTACCCACCTTTATCTCCGTGACGGTGAGATATCGTGATGTTCTTACTGGGCTAGTGTAGCTCACTCCTTAATTAACCATTTCAGATCAGGAAGACATGGTTCCCGAGCCCGTTCCGCAGGAGGACGACGAAGGGGATGCCTAGAGACTCTGTAGTCATACGCATAGTTTATTTTCGAGTTTTCTTTCTTAGTTAGTTCAACCTTTTATATTTTAAGTACGTTTTTTTTTTTGGTTTTTTCGTGTAAGGGATGTTAACTGAAATTTTGATCTCGCTTCCGCATTCGATATATTTAAATACTCATTTCCTTTTTAATATTTTCCGGGGCCGTTACAACATGAATTGGCATGTTAAGAGCAATTATGTGCAACATATTGAGAGAAATTACTATCCTTTACGAATAATGTTGAGGAGCATATCAAAGAGTTGTCTAAAAATTCAAGTTATTATAATTGTATATCGAAAAAAATTTAGGTATAAATAATGAACTTGATCTTATGGTTTTAATAAATGGATGTATGAGTTGACAGTTAAGCTAATGTTACTCTTTTATCTATATTATTAATTAATTTAGATATAAATTTTTATAATTATATAAAACAGTTTATGCACCTTTGATATTAGAAACTTAATTTCAATAATAACGTAATTTTAAGTTATGAGCAAATTATTTGTACACCCAATACATATATCTTACATGGAGACCACAAAAAGGAGGTCATCTCCATTGCTGATTGATACGATACCGTATTGGATGCGCATTGGTCATCCCAACCAATCATGACAGTACGAGAATGGAACATTGTTTCAATCCTCACAAAAATAGTATTTTATTGGGGGATCTTGGCTTGTGAATTATCTGTGTATAATTATTATGATTTTCAAAATTACAAAAATTTCTAAAATATATCATGATATATATATATATATATACATTTTTCTAAAATTACATGTAATTATAAATTCCCTTCCCTTAAATTACATTTTTATATGCAAAATTTATTTCAAAGCTTGATGAAAAGTCATTCAATAAAAAAAAAAAAAGAATAGATAAAGTGAAATTTATATCAAATTACAGCAGAATTAATTTGAAAATTGGTACTGCAAAATGTAGATATTTGAGTTTTAATTTTATAATTAAATAAACTTTTACTTAAAAAATTTAAATTGAGCAAATTTTTAGTTAGATAGTTTTAATTAGTCATAGCTACTTTTACATAAAATATAGATATACACATAAATATATTTTTAATTATTAAATTTAAAGTTTAAGATTATATTAATAGTAGCTTTTCAGGAAAAAAAAAAAAAAAAAAAAAACATTCATAATTGCTAGTAACTTGGATGAGTAGAGCTTAAGTGGTGGGTGGGTATAAAATAAGAGACGTCAAACTCATCTTTGCTTCGCTAAATATTTTAAAATATTATATATGTCATTGATAATTTATCTTATATTATTTTAGTGTAAATATTACAATATAATTTATATTTAAAATTTGTATAATACATTGCATTTTATTTATTTAAATTTAATTTATTAGTATTTTATATAATTAAATAAATTTTATAGATTGAATATATAGTGGGCTGCTGGTGGAGGTGGTGGGAAAGAATTTGCACACATATAATATATATTAATAAAGATTTTCTTATATGCTCTCTAAGTATGGTGAGGAAATGGGAGCTAGAGGTTAAAATCTAATTTAATTCCACTCTTATGATTTTTGATGCAATGTGTTTTTTCTTTTCTCTCTTTATTAAATAACATGCTCAAATTGGATTAGGTCATATTTAGATTAGTTAAAAAAAAGAGGACAAGTCCGAGAGAATTCATGTTTGACTTTTTAAATTCCTTAAAACCCGAATTTATTGCGTATTTATATATATATTTTTTTTTATTTTTATGATTATAAATATATTTATATGTACATTAGTAAATATGATTAGTATATATTTTTATATATATTAATAAATATATTTTAATTTTTAAATATAAATATAGTTATATTTATGTTAATATAATAAAATAATCGATCGAATTTAGATAAGATAATTTACACACCCAACACAGTTTACAAAGTTTTTTTTTTTAAAAAAAAATTAAACTTAAAGAATGTTCGAGTTTATTTTTTATAAATAGAGATGACAAAAAAATTTATGACTTGTCAAAATTATCGGGTTCGTTACAAAATATCACAAAATTTTAATCAAATCTAAATTAAATCAGATTGATCAAATCAATAACTTCGTTGTCACTTGGATCTCTCCCCAGTGGCTCTCATGCGATCCCTTTTTCACTTGGCTTTGCACTAGCACAACCACCTTCCACTTTCCACACAGTGTAATTTCTTTGCCTCAAGCTCTTAACATCTTCATCTCTCAGTCTCGCCTTTATCACCTTCGACGCTCTCAGTCAGTTAGTCTTGTCTTTGCCACTTAACATCTTCACAGACTCTTTAGCTTAGTTAAGATTTTCTTACCTTCAATAGGGCAAGACGGAAAAGATTTCACTGTAAACCCGCAATATTCAAACAAAATTATCTTTTTTATAAAATCATCTCCGGTTCGGAGGGTCTTGAGACAATGTATTTTGAACCCAGTACATGTTTTGTTTAGTAAAACCTACTCCAAACCCGATATGTTTCTACATTTATTTATAAGGGTAGGTAGGATTCAAATTTGATAAAATCAATCATAAATTCATCTACTATCATTCCTAAACATGAGTTCATTACCTACCTCATTACCATTTATAGAAGTTAAGTATAGTATAAATTTCTTTCAACATGTTATGGAAAACAATATAATTATTTTATCATTTTTCATAGATTTAATCATGATAGTAAATATTAATAGAAATATATACAGCTATACATTGTCTAGTATTTAAATACGAAAATTTTTATGATAAAAAGTAATTACTTTATTTAATATAGATATATATATATATATATACGCACACATATATAGATATGATGATATTATTTTTTGTTTTTAATAAAAAAAAATTAACGTGACAAATAATATCTAAAGAGCAAATTGATAAATGTAGACAATAACAATGAAAAGAAATATTATATTTTTATGATTTAGTAGAAAACGAGTATATACAGTAAATTGGGAACTAACTAAAAAATAGTTTTAGTAGATAAAATGAAGTAGTAATAAGATAGGATATTAGTTGGACCAAATTTGTGAATGTTTATATATTGAATTAATTAAGGAAACAAAAGGAGGGTTGATATTTGTTTGTCTTGTGTGTATAATTCATGGGCTTTAACGACCTTTCATAGAAAATAAATAAATAATAAACAATTATTATGACATGTACATGTGAATAATCAATTTTAAAAAGCAAAAGAAGACAAAAAGAGAAGTTTCCTATTCTAGATTTTGAAGGTGAAATTCCACGAGACATTGCATTTGGTGGTGGACGGTAAAAAGTGAAAGGGAAGGAGTGCTGAGTGGCCAACTTGTTTCCTAAACGGATCTGTTTGTCTGCATCCATTATAATTCCATGATGCTATACTTTTCCACATGCAACATCCACTCCATTTCTTAAAATATGTGTTCCCCCAATCCTCAAATCTCTGTCTTTCCTCCTATATGATGTCATTTATATAACTTTAACTTAAATATTTTTGTTACAATACTCTCTTATTTTTTTATTATAAAAGTACTTTCCTACTTAATATCATGTTATTTTTTCAAATAAGAAAAAATCAAGTAATGGCAAAATTTTTAATTTAACACTAAAGCACATGCAACTACTACATCTAAGATCTTGGTTTTCTTAATGAAAGCACCAAAAATATATATATATATATAATTTCACATTACGATTGATGAAGAACAAAGTCAGGGGATAAGTGTAGCTTCAATATATGCCTTAAGAGTTAGCTACCCAAAAAAAATTGAGAGAAGACTAGCCTCCACCTAAATCTTTTAAGGAGAACCTCTATGAAATAGAAAAAGATTTCTCAATGGGTCCATGGAGCTGCAGATAAAAGGTGAAAGAAATGTTGATGTGACTTGAATTTTGGTTTGACTCCTACTCTAGATATTTTGGTCATATTAAATATTCTCAATATTTTAATCATATTAAAACCACTTTGGTTTGCTTTGGGAGAATTGTAGTATTTTAGGTATATTAGGGTTTATAACTTAATTGGTGAATATATAACGATTCTAGAAATCCAAAAGGAAACATATAATAATTTAAGTCTGGAAGCGAAATAAAAGGTTAAAATTTACATCCCTCACACAAAAACTTAAAAGTACTAAATAAACATTACGGAATGAATTCTCTGAAAGAAATATGAGAAATAAGAAAGTAATGAAAAATAAAAAATATCTAATATCTACTCGCAATCTTCTTGCGAATCGGGCTTTGGAAGCAGGTCTTCCTGATCTAAAATGGTTAAATAAAGGATGAGCTACATTAGCCCAGTAAAGATATCACACTATATCACCGGCACAGAAGCAAAAGTTGGTAGAAAATCAAAACAACTAATGGAGCACTAAATTTAGCAAATTCGTTTATCAATTATAAAATTATTTACCGTTTACTTACCATTATGGAATGTATGAAAACAACCTATAGAGACAATAATATCATACAGATCATAACTTCATACACAATCAACAACACAGAACATATCATAAATTCATATTCATTAACAATAAACTAAATCATAACTGTTCCTCGTTTCACCAGTCTACTAGTATCCATGGGGGTTCATAGGGGTGTCCCCGCTACACGTGAACCCTTTTTCCTTAACAATCTCAATTACAGGGCCATCTCCATACCCCATCCGGTATAAGCGCCAAAGACATTAAACCTCAATACCCTATCTAGTATGAGGGTGAAGCGGGCCGTCCTCATACCCCGTCCAATATGAGCGCCAAATTACCAAGTCTCCATACCCCGTCCGGTATGAGACAACATTCACGGTAGGATTCTCTATGTACCCAGTCAGTCCACTATCTCTCATAATATTTAGTAAGATTGTCATTCTATCTGTTTATTTGATCACACTTATTTCCTATTTTCCCTTAGTCTCCATTACTAAATCAAACATAATCACATAAATAAATAAACATGCATCCGGTAATGCAATCATATCTCAAATCCTAAAATCAAATAGTGGTCAAGTAAAGCAATAATACATGCATTTAAACTATAAAATAGATAAATCAGATACTATCATGCTTTTAGACTGTAAAATAAATCACAGAGAATAATGTCTGGTTCGGGCTCCATTAACGATCTGTAATTAATTATACACATCTATTTAATTTGTACAAAATACCGTATTATTCTTTATTTAAACTTCAATTCTATGATAGAAAATAGGATGATGGGTCCTTACTTGATTTGACATCAAAAAACTAAATGGTTTACTGCGCCTACGAGCGATCCTTAGGTTCCCTGAATTTTTCTCCAAGAACTGAAACACGCTTATAGTACCTACAAATGTCCCAAATAAACCCAAAAATCAGTCACAGGGCCTACTCGTCCAATTTCAGAAATCCGACACGGCGGCTTTGCCATGCTCTGACGACGGCACTGCCGCCCGCAGCGGCAGTCTGCCTCAGCTTAGCCGTTTTCAGCCAAATTTAGTCAATTTTACATCGATTTCTGTGAGCACACACACTAAAGGGCCTCGATGGGTCGAAAAAATACAAAAAACTGAAATTCACTGGCGGTAGGGCTCTCTAGTGCGACGACTCCACCGGCTCACGTTGCGATTGGGTGTTTTGCTTCTGTCAACCTATAGAGAGGAAAACGGTGATCACAACAGTAAAAAAATTACACAAAACGGGAATCGGGAAGGGTCTCATCGAAGGTAATTTGTGAAATTCCCCGCGGCGACGGCGCCGGACTTCGGCGGCGTTTTTCGGCCAATTGGCCAGTTCTTTCACTCCAATTTGGCCATGGGTGGGTTTAAAATTGAATTTCGTGCAAAATAAATTTTTTTTACCTTTTTTGGCAGTCAGAAAGGGTTCCAGTGCGGCAGCGGGTGGCAGCGGTCGGCTCCCCAGCAACTAGATTGTCTTCTCCGGCAAGGGGTTCTGACGGTTAGGGTTTGGGTTTGGGTGCGGATGGAGTTATTTATACCCATCCGTTTTTGATCTGGGTTGTCCATCGCTTTTGATCTGAACTGTCTGATTGCGATTAAATAGAGAGTGAATCTGTATCGTTCATCGTGATCCAATTTGGGCCGTCCATGCGCGATTCACTCTAGGACATCCGTGCGCGCAGGAACAGACCTCAGCAGTTCGATTGCACGCATGCAGATCGCCCACGTGGCTCCCCCTGCGTGGCCTCCTGCGTCAGCATCTCTGCCACTTAGCATGTCCTAGTTGGTCGAGACTGCTGACCGGGCATCTGACATGGCGCAATTTTTTTAAATTACGTTTTGACCATCGATTTCTGATTTTTCTTTCAAAAATACCTCAAGAACTCAAATTTTCACCCATTTTTCTCAAAATTATTTTCAATTTAATCCTTTATCAATCTACTCAATTTTTTCCATTAAATTAAAATAAAACAAGATATAATAAAATAAATTAAATAATTAAAAAATTATATTTATTAAAAAAATATAAAAAGAAATTGTCGGTGGGTGTTACAGAATATACTTTTTTCTTATCATTATATTGGAAAACTTCTTCACTGTCTAACTCATGGACATATGTAACTCTCTGAACCACATAAGTCTTGTATCTTCTTATTTTTTTACTCTTTACTTTTTGTGATTGATTATGATGATTTATCTAATAAATTGGTATTAAAGCCTTATTGAAGTTAAAACTTGAGTCACTTGTCCATCTCACTAGGGTTTCCAAATACGACTCCACATTTCAAAGGATGATCACCAAGTCAGGCGTCATTCCAATAGTTCTTTGCTATGTTGACTTGACCGATCATAGTTTATAAGAGAAACCTCTTTCTCTATTGTTAAATCTTCGACATCAATAAAAAAGTGAGTTTTGTTGTAGAAGGAGTGGTTGGTCTGGTCGTGGGTGTTCTACGAGTAGGTTTATCAGATTATAGAGCATTGATGGCTATTATTTTGACGAGTTTAGCAGTTACTGAAGTGAACAAGGTCATAATCGATGTGTACCTCGATGAAATTGTTGGTCCCTAGTTTTGATTCTCTTATAAGACAAAAGCAAAGAGAATAAAGAAGCAATGATGACATTTTACACCCTCTGTTTCTTCCCAGTCATTCGCGAATAGTGATAACCTAGCTTTGGAAGCAGTAGGCTACATGGAGCATGCATGTCAATGAAGATCCTAGCCTTTTTTTTTTCTACTTCAGAGCCTAGCTTTGTGCACAATCTAAGGTCTATAGATCACATCTTCATTTTCTACAAAGTATGAGATAAAAAATTTTAATGGTGGAACAAGTTTCAATCTATGGATGATCGAAATGAAATATTTACTAATTTTACAAGGTTTATGGAAGGCAGCTGAGGAGAAATTTCCATAAGGCATGAAAGAGACTGACAAGGCATACTTAAAATAGATAGCCTTAAGTGTAATTTTATAATTATGACTGATAATATTCTACGTAAAATTATTGGAGAACTTTTGGCATCTGTAGTGTGGAAAAAATTAGAAGAGTTATATTTTGTAAAATCACTGATAAATTATCTTTACTTAAAAAAAAGACTATATAATATAAAAATGAGTGAATGTATGCCCATTAAGTAACATCTTGATAAATATCATTCAATCATTATTAATTTGAATAATATAGGCATTAAGTGTTGCGAAAGCCCAAGACCCTTGCTTGAACCTTAGAACTCTTCAATCGATTTAGAATAGAATTTATATCACAAGTAAAAAATAATTAAATTTGTTCAATCACCCAAATGATAGAAGTTAAATAGAACTCAAGAAAGATAAATGATATCCCTTAAACCCAATCCAAATAAGCACCAAGAACAATTGAAATAGGAAATTAAAATTGAAATACAAGTGATAACAATTGTATTCCAAATCAACACCTTGTGCATAAAGTAAAAAGAAAACCAAAACACTCTTAACTCAATTATGAAATATTTGATTACAACTCTTGGTGTCCACAAAGAAGAGTTCCTTTGGTATTTATAGTGAAAGAAATCAATGATAAGTTGCAACACAATAACTATAATTATAACTCCCACAATAACTAGGCTAATTATGTAATAATTACATTTGTACCTCCAACAATAATTAAACTAATTATAGGTATGTAATTGTTATGTAACTTCTTATAATTCCAATCTTCTTAATCAACACCACTAATTGTTTGTAGCACCATATAGTTATGGGCTCATTCTTGTAATAACACTAAGACAAGACTTAAGCCCAAATTAGTTATGCTTGACTATATGGGCTTAATTAACTCAAACTAAAATAAAACCATCCAAAATATTTAAAATAACTCAACTAATCCAGCCCATACACAAGGCTTATTCACCCGTTACCAATAAGACTCAAACAAGCTCAAGTTATCCCAAATCATTTAAACCCAATTAAAGTTATGAATTTGAGCTATTCAAAAAACTCATATTTGAAGTTTTCACAATTGGCTAGCCCATCATCCACATGCTTTTAAGTGAAAACTTGGGGCAACTCTTTAAGCTTCTTTGCCTTTGATCTTGTTATTGATCCGCTGAAACTTTTCAGGTTTGGAACTCTATTTTTGTTCACGTCATTTGAAATTGGCTCCAAGTCACCTTTTGATGCTCTTTGAGTATCTTGAGTGTTTTTAACCTTGTTTGCATCATTAAGATTCATAAAGAAGATAAGACTTTAATTATATTATATTCACTATTATCTTCTTATTATACATTTATTGATATTCTATTATATAAGAATGATAGTATTTCACTGGATGATAATATTAGTAATTCACTAAAATCAATAGAGTTGAAAAAGAAATTTTTTTAAAATACAATAAAAACGGAGAGTTTAGAGAGTAAGGGAGTAACACAAACAAAGAAGAATTCATTTCAGAAGAAGAATTCAAAAGCTATATCAAAATATGGAGTTAAAAAAGCCAATCATTTTAAATGTAATGAGTAGGGTCACTTTAGGAGAGACTGTCTTAAATTAAAAGAGAAAAAAAGAGATTATGCAAATATTGTCGACAATAATAATTTTAATAACAGTGATCGTGGTACTGCTAAAAATCCCTTTTTATCAATAAAAAGTTCCTTTTTTATGGAGGAAGAAATCCCTTTTTATCTAAAATGAAGTAAATAATATCTTTCCTCTTTATATAGAGCTAGAAATATCTTTTTACTCTGATAATCAACACAAGCATGTAGGGTTTTCCTTGATGAACAAATAAATATATATGATAAAAAAATACATAGGATAATAATCATATGATTATTTTATACCTTCGAACAAATGAGAAAAATTTTCATCATCTCTCAAAACTTGTGTAAGAATTTTTGTATCATATGCAGTACTAGGCTAGCTTGCTACAACATATAAAGAACATATTAAAGTTACAAACAACCAACATGTTTGTGTTGTAACACCTTTTCCATAATGTGATGAAGATCTTGTCCTATCAATGTTACTACTGGAATATGTTGGTTTTTGTGTTTGGTCCACAAGGGCAAATTAGTTAACTTAAAAAGAAAAATATAAAAAAAGAAAAAAAGAAAAAATGAGATGGGTAGTTTTTGGGAACAAAAAAAAGTAGGTTTTATGGTTTCTTTCATACACACGCCAAGAACAAAAAAAAAGCGAAAAAATTGATTCTCTCTCACTCACATGCACACACACCAAGAAGGAGAGAAAGACCAGAAAAGTAAGCAATTTTTGTTTTCTTCTTCGCATAGAAATCGAGGAAAGGGGAAAACTAAATTTTTTCTTGTATTTATTTCCTCTGTGCATGGGCTTCAATGCAAAAATTGAAAAAGAAGGGTTTGTTTGATCCATACACAAAAATCAAGACAGACAAAGAATATTGTTGACAAAATTGATAATTTTTTTTTGGTATTTTTGAATCAAATTTTGGAGAATATATCTAATTATCTTAGTATGATCATTCAAGAGAATTAAGTTTGGTTAAAGAAGAACTTGTGTATTTTTCTAGAATATTGTGTACTTGATTTTTGTGATAGTGGATTTGATTTGGAATTTGTCCAGTGATTTTTTCCTTTACACTAGAGGATTTTTCATATATATCTTGTGTCCTTTTATTTTTGTAATTATTTCTTTGTTTGCATTGAAATTGATTTACTAATTGATTAATTTAGTTTTGTTAATTGGATCCTCTGAATTAATGATGGTGATTGCCTTAATCTACACAAGTAAAATTAGACTACTTTAAAGACCTAGCAAGTGGTATCAGAGCTTTGTTGATTGGTTTGTTTATTGATTTATGGTATGGAATTAATTGTGTGAATTAGAATAGAGGAATTTATTGGTATTATAATAAAATTGTCTTCTTCAAATTATTCAATTTTGAAGTCAAAGATGGAGGATCTTTTTTATTATAAAAATTTATATTATCTAACTATTAAGTTAGAAACTACAAAGCCAATTGGAAAATCAAATAATGATTGAGAGAAAATGCATAGAAAGATTGTAGAAACTATCCGACAATGTGTAGATAATAGTGTTTACCATTATATAAACAAAGAAGTGAATGCACATGTTTTGTGGAACAAATTAAAAAATATGAATAAGAGAAAAGATGCTCAGAATAAAACCTTTGTCATTAGAAAGCTTATCAATCTGAAGCTGAGAGATGAACAATCACTTGCAGAACACTTGAGCAAATTTAAAAAGTTGGTAAATGAATTAAACATAATGAAAATTACTCTAGATGATGAATTGCAAGAATTATTGCTCTTGAGTTCTTTGCCAAATAGTTGGAAAACATTGGTAGTGTCTCTTAGCAATTATACTCCAAACAGTATTTTATCTTTATTTGTGGTAATATATAGTTTGTACAATGAAGAGATTATAAGAAAAAAATGAGCATTAAGACTTCACAAGTACTTGTTGCAATAATAGAGAGTAAGAGTAGAGGTAAAAGGAGAGATCCTAAGGGGCGTTATAAATCCAGAGGTAAATCACAGTTGAAAGAAAAATTTAGTTGTTATCATTGTAGCAAATAAGGACATATGAAAAGAAACTGCAGGATTTGGAAAAAAGAACCAAATAGTGAAAAAAATCAGAAAAAGACAGACGATCAGAATACTATTGCAAATGTAACTGATGATAGTGAAAAACTAGTTGTACTTTCATTTATTGAGGATCATAGCTACGTCACTGATTCTGATACTAAGTGGGTTATTGATTTTGTAGTATCTCGTCATACTATACTTAATAGAGATGTCTTTATTATGTACAAAGTAGAGAATTTAGCAGAGTGAAGATGAATAATACTAGCTACGCAGATATTATAAGTATTGGTGATATTTGTGTGCAGATAGATGTTGGTTGCACGTCGACTCTGAAGAACATACAACATGTGCTAAATTTACATCGTAATTTAATTTTTATTAATACTCTTAATTTAGATAATTATTACAATCTATTTGGTAATAGACAATGGAAACTCACTAAATGCTCAATTGTGGTTGTTATAGAAAAATTGTGTCATACACTTTACAAGACTCAGGTGAATACTATAGGTGCACTAAATGCAATTGAAGATGATGTTTCACTAGATTTGTGGCATAAGAGGTTGGCTCACATGAGTGAGGAGGGATTGCAAATTTTGGTAAAGAAGTCTCTTATTCCCTTTGCCAAAACTATGAGTTTAAATTATTGTGATTATTATGTGTATAGTAAATGACATAAAATGTTTTTTACTAGCTCATCTAAAAAGAAAAATAATATTCTTGAATTAATTTACTTTAATGTTTATGATCTTATTGATGTGAAAATCATATAAAGTAGCAGATATTTTCTTACTTTTATTGATGATGCTTCATAAAAGGTTTGGGTGTTTGCATTAAAAACAAAAGATCAGGTTCTTCAGTATTTTGAGCAATTTTATGCCATGGTGGAAAGAGAGAAATGAACATCCTTATAGTTTTTTCGCAATGACAATGGTAGTGAATATACTTCAAAAAAGTTTGAGAATTACTGCCTACAATATAGAATCAGACATGAGAAAACAGTGTCTAGTACTCCTCAGCATAATGGTGTAGTTGAAAGAACAAACAAAATTCTTCTTGGAAAGGTCAGATGTATGTTAAAAGTGGCTAATCTATCAAAGCCATTTTGGGGTGAAACACTCTACATGTTTGTTACTTGATGAATTGATCTCCATAAGGGTGAAGCACTCTACATGTCTACTACTTGATGAATTGATCTCCATAAGCTCCTTTAGATTTTGATATTCCTTAGAGAGTACAATATGAAAAGGATGTCAGTTATTCTTATTTAAAGGTATTTAACTGCAAGACATTTATGCATGTACCTAAGGAGTAGAGATAGAAGCTTGATGATAGGACAATTCTATGTATTTTTCTAGGTTATGAAGATACAAAATTTGGGTATAGATTATGGGATCCAGTGAAGAAGAAAGCCATCAGGTTCAAAGATGTGATTTTTGATGAGCACAAGATATTGTTGACTTTAAGATATTAGAGAATATTACAAGTGAAAATATTCCTCTTCCTACACTAGTTTTCTCTTTCAATCAGAGATGTCATAGATGAGAAAGGGTTACATGATGATTAAGGGTTTGATGATGTGTCAGCACTAAATGCTGTTGAGCATGTGGTTGAAAGTGATGCAAGAAGAGATGATTCCTTTGAAGAAGAACAATACTTATTAGTTAGTTGAACTTCCAAAAGGTAAAAAAGTTTTGAAAATAAGTGACTATACAAGTGTAAGATAAAAGGTGAAAAGTAGTGAAATATAAGGCTCATTTGGTAGTAAAGGGTTTCAATCAGAAGAAAGGAATTGATTTTGACGAGATATTCTCTCTTGTTGTGAAGATGAGCTCTATTCGAGTAATTCTTGATTTGATTGCTAGTTTAGATCTTGAGCTTGAATAGTTAGATGTGAAGACAACATTCCTTTATGGTGATTTGGAGGAAAAAATCTAGATGGATCAACTAGAGGGATTTAAAGTCAAAGAAAAAGAACATATGATTTGTTGGTTGAAGAAAATTTTGTATGGGTTGAAACAAGCTCCGAGACAGTGGTACAAGAAATTTAATTTTTTCATGGTAAAACATGGTTATACCAAAATGGATATAGATCATTGTGTGTACTTCAGGACATTCCCAAATAGTAAGTTTATCATTCTATTACTTTACGTAGATGATATATTGATAGTAGGACAAGACACTATAGAGATTAATGGTTTAAAAAATGAATTGTTTAGCTCTTTTGATATGAAAGATTTGAGATCAATATGATAAAGTTTGGGTATACAGATTACTCTTGACAGAACAACTAAAAAGTTATAGTTATCAAAAGAGATGTGTGTTCTAGTAGGTTCTAAACGGATTTCATATGATAAGTGTTAAGTCAGTTAGCACACCGCTTGCTAATCACTTCACACTTTGCAAGAAATTATGCCCTTCTACTAAAAAAGAAAAATAAGAAATGAGAGTTATTCCTTATTCATCTACAATTGGGAGTTTGATGTATGTTATGATTTTCACCTGATCAGATATTGCTTATGTTGTTGGTTTGGTAAACAAATTTCTTTCTAATCCTGGTAAGAGTCATTAATAAGCAGTAAAATAGATTTTCAGATATTTGAGAGGTAGTTCTAAGGTGTGTTTATGTTTTGGAGGATCATAATCAATTTTAGAAAGATATACAGATGTAGATATGGTAGGTGACCTTAATAGCAGGAAGTCTATTTCAGAGTATGTATTTACTTTTGCAAGAGGAGCTATATCATGGCAGTTTAAATTACAAAAATGTGTTACTTTATCTACAACTGAGGTAGAGTATATAACTTTGACTGGGACAAGTAAAGAAATGTTCTGGATGAAAAGATTTCTCAAAGAGTTAGGTTTGAAGGAAGATGACTATGTGATGAATTTTGATACTCAAAGTGCTCTAGATTTGATTAAGAATGTCTCATATCACATTCAAACTAAGCATATCGATGTGAGATACTATTAGATATTGATGTGGTAGATAATAAAGAGATGCTAGTAAAAAATATACACACTAATAAAAATTCAGCTGACATGCTGCCCAAAGTAGTGACTCGTGACAAATATCAGTTTTACACTAAAAATGTAAGAATAATTAAAAATTGAGCAATGTACGGTGGACATCTCCTCATGGGTTAGATGGGGAGGTTCTTGGTTTTTGTGTCCAACCCATAAGGGCAAATTATTCAACTTTAAAAAAAGAAAAAAAAAAGAAAAAAAAAATGAGATGAGCAGTTTTAGGGAACTAAAAATAAAAAGTAGGTTATCTGGTTTCTTTCATACACATGCAAATCCAAGAGCAAAAAAAGCATAAAAATTGATTCTCTCTCACTCTCTCTCCACACACACCGAGAAGTGGAGAAAGACTAGAAAAATAAGCAATTTTTATTTTCTTCATTGCACAAAAATCGAGGAAAGAGGAAAATTAAATTATTCATTGTATTTGTTTCCTCTGCACACGGGTTTCGAGAAAAAAATAGAAAAGAAAGGATTTGTTTGCTTCATGCACATAAATCAAGACAAACAAAGAAAAATGTTAACAAAATTGGTAATATTTCTTTGGTATTTTTTAATAAATTTTTGGAGAATATCTCTAATTATCTTGGTGTGACCATTCAAGATAATTAAGTTTGGTTAGAGAAGAACTGGTGTATATCTTTAGAATATTGTATACTTGATTTTTGTAATAGTAGATTTGATTCAGAATTTGTCACATGATTTTTTTCTCTACACTGGAGTGTTTTCCACGTATATCCTATGTCATTTTATTTTTATGATTATTTCTTTATTTGCATTGAAATTGATTTACTGATTGATTGACTTGGTTTTGTTAATTAGATTATTTGAATTAATTTTTATGATTGTCTTAATCTATGCAAGTAAAATTAGAATATTTGAAAGACCTTATAGAATGTGTTCCATCAATTACTGTGACGACCCAGTACTTGAAAGGAAATAAATTATAAATTTGAATGCGGAAGCGAAATAATAGCATTAGGGTTTACATTCCTTACACAATAATTCTGAATACCCAATAGGGCTACAAAAATGACCATTCTAAAAGAACAACGAAAAAATAAAGAAATAAATAGAAAGTAAACAATTGAATATCATATTCGCAACTCTCTTGTGGATTGGGATCTGGATCTTGGTCCTCTTGATCTGAAATTGTTAATGAAAGAGTGAGCTACACTATCCCAGTAAGAATATCACACTACTCACTGATACAGATATGAAGGTTGGTAAAAATCATGAAAACTACTCATAGAGATCTTAATTTAAATAAATTCATTTATCATATATAAAATAATTTATTTTACACTTATCATAGCGAAATTTTCAAAACAGATCTACAGAGGCAATAACACGATAATATCATAATCTCATATCCAATTAAGTAAGAATAACGACTTTCACTTTTTATCTGCCTACTGGTATCTGTGGGGGTTCATAGGAATGTCTCCATTACGCGTGAATCCTTATTTAACATTTTCAAGTAATCGATCGTCTCATACTCTATCCGGTATGAACGCCAAAAATACTATCTCTCAATATCATGTTCGGTATGAGGGTGAAACGGGTTGTCCCCATACCCCATCCGGTATGAGCGCCAAAATACCAATTCTTGATACCCTGTCCGATATGAGACAATATTCACAGTATGGTTCCCTATGCACCTGATCCGTCCACCATCTCCCAAGATATCTAATAAGGCTACCATTCAACTATTCACTTAATCAAACAATTCTCCGTTTACATTTAATTTCTAATTTTACAATTTAGCTGTAAATCATGAAAAATAAGCAATACATGCATCAAGGAAATACTACTGAATTATCATACCAACTCCAGTGTAATATTATGCATTTGAAACAGTAAAATCAATCAAAGAGGATCAACAGTGAATAATAACCAGTTCCGGCTCCATTAGTAACCTATGATTAATTATCAAGATTTTTTAAATTGTATAAAATAGTACATTATTTATAATTAAACTTCAATTCCATAACAAGGAATAGGGTGAAGGATTCTTACCCGAATCGGTATCCGAGCACTAAACTTCAGTCGCGACTACTGCGGTCCCCGGATTTTCTGAATTTTTATTTAGAGATTAAAGCACACTCTAAATACCTAGAAATACCCCAAAAGAACGCAAAATTGGTGTTAGAAATCCTTTCTGACCACTTTTGGGATTTCGACACCGCGGTGCCGCCGTGCTTCAGTGACGACACCGCCGTCTGCGGTAGTAGTTTGCCTCGGGTTGACTATTTTCAGCAAGTTTTGGTCGATTTTTGTTGGTTTAGTGCTCATTCTGTGAAAAAATACGTTAAAGGGTCTCGGTTGGCCGAAAAAAGTCAAAAAATAGAAGCTTACTGATGGCGGAATTTTTTAGTGCAGCAGCTCTGCCGGCTCACCTTCGCGGTGGGCCGTTTTTATTCGGTCAACCTGTGGAAAAAAATAATAAATACAATAGTAGAAAAATTGCACGAAACGGGAATTGGGAAGGGCATCATTTGAGGTGATTTTTTATTTTTCTTGCGACGGCGCCGCCGGACTTTACCCATGGTTTCCGCCTCATTTGCCGGTCCTTTTGCTCCGATTTGGCCATGGGGGTGTTCAAAATCAAATTTCGAGTAATTGGGATAATTTTTTACCTTTTTGGCGGTCAGAGGTGACTCCGGCACCGCAGTGGACTGCGATCGGCTCCCTTCCCAATGACTAGTTCTTTTTCTCTAACGGGGGGGGGGCTGGCAACTAGGGTTAGGGTTTGGTGTGAAGTGAGGTATTTATATCCGTCTCTTTTTAATTTAGGCCGTCCATCGCATTTTATCTAGACCGTCCGATCACGTTTAAATAGGAAGTGAATTTGTACCGTTCATCCTGATTTGATATGGACCGTACGATTGCGTTTAAAGAGAAAACAAATCCGGACTGTCCACACGTGTGGGAACAAATCTGGATCGTCCAATTGCGGGCACGCAGATTGCCACTACGGCCTTTCGCGTGACACCGCGTCAGCGTGCCTTGCCACGCAGCACACTCCGGTTCTTCGGGGCTGCTGACTAGGCGCCCTACGTGGTACATTTTTTTAAAATTGTGTTTTGACCCTCAGTTTCTAATTTTTCTTTCAAAAACACCCTCATAACCAAAATTTTCACCTTTTTTTCTAAAATTATTTTTAATTTCATTCTCTACCTATTTTTCTTAACTTTTACATTAAATAAAAATTCATAAATTTAAAAATTATATTTTATATATTAATTTTAAATATTTTAAAATTAAATTCTGAGTATTACAACTCTCCCCCCCTTAAAAGAAATTTGGTCCCTCAAATTTATCTTTTTCTTACTCAATCAAACAGTTGGGGATACTGGACTCTAAAGTCTTATTTTAGCTCCCATGTGGTCTCTCTCTGTGTGTGATTCTGCCATCAGATCTTAACGAAGGAAATTTCTTGATTGCGGAGTACTCTGCTCTTTTGGTCCACAATACCAACCAATACCTCATCGTAGGATAAATCCTCCTAGAGTGAAAGAGGCTCGTGGGCCAAGACGTGAGAGAGGTTCATATTATACTTGCATAGCATGGACACATGAAACATATTATGGACCTTGTAAAGTTCTGGAGGCAGTGTCAGTCTGTAGGTGGCGGCTCCAATTTTATATAAGGTTTCAAATGGCCTATTAAACCAAGGATTTAGTTTTTCCCTCTTGCTAAACCTACTGATTTTTTTGAACAGAGTGACCTTAAGGAACACCCGATCACCTTTCTCAAATTTCAAATCTCTCCTCCAAGTATCCACATAACTCTTCTACCTGCTCTGAGTCGTCTGGATGTTCTTCTTGATCTAACTATTTTGGCTATAGCCTCCTCCACAAGATCTGGACTAAATAACCTTCTATCACCCACCTCTTTCCAACATATCGGTAATCTGCATGGGCGGTCATACAATGCCTCATACGGAGCCATACTGATACTTGCTTGGTAGCTGTTATTGTAGGCAAACTCTATTAGGGGTAAATGATCATCCCAATGGTCCTTAAAGTCAAGAACAAAAGTTCGGAGCATATCCTCTAGTGTGCGGATCATCCTTTCTTATTGTCCATCGGTCTGATGGTGGAATGCAGTACTAAGGGATAGTTTCGTTTTCATAGCCTGCTGAAAACTAGATCAAAACCGAGAAGTGAACCTAGGATCCCTGTTGGACACTACTGTCACTAGCACTCCATGTAACCTGACTATCTCCCGAATATACATTCTCGCTAATTTGTCCAATGGATTGGTCATCCTAATGGCTAAGAGGTGGGAAGACTAGGTGAGCTAGTCAACAACTACCCAAATGACATCATGTCCCGAGCATATCTTAAGCAATCCAATCACGAAATTTATTGTGATATATTTCCACTTCCACTCCGAAATTGGTAATGACTTAAATGGCCCGCCTGGGCGTTGATGCTCTACCTTGACTTGCTGACATATCAAATACTTGAAAATAAAGTCGGCCACATCTCTTTTCATCATGTTCCACCAAAATCAGGGTCGCATATGAAAATACATCTTAGTGCTTTCAGGATGCATGACAAACTTTGAGTAATGGGTCTCTATAATGGTGTCCCTTTTTAGCTCACTGTCACATGTAACACACACTCTATCCTAAAATCTAAGCAACCCATTAGTAAAGACTCGAAATTTTGAATTAACTCCCTGTTCTGTATCTTTCTTGAGGGCTGCTAGGGTGGAATCGGCGGATTGGGCTTCCTTTATTCTCTAGATCAACTCATGTTGAACAGTCAGGTAGGTCAAACATGTGACTCTCTTCAAGTCCCCAAGTTGTACTTATTGTGTGGCCCCTATTGCCCTGCATTTTGAAACCATTAGGTAAGCTAATATGCTTGTATTTTTTTTGCTGAGTGCATCGATTACCACGTTGCCCTTACTCAGGTGATACAAGATATTGCAATCGTAGTCCTTGAGGAGTTCTATCCATCTTCTCTAACGCATCTTGAGATCCTTTTGAGTGAATATGTGTTTTAAACTCTTATGGTCGGTATAGATCTAAAAAGTCTCCCCATACAAGTAATGGCGTCAACTTTTCAAGCGTGGATAATTGCAGCAAGTTTCAAGTCATGGGTAAGGTAGTTTTTATCATGACTCTTCAACTGCCTAGACCCATAAGTTATGACTTTTTTATGCTGCATCAGAACACAACTCAACCCCAGGTAGGAGGCATCACTATAAACTGTATATCTATCTGTCCTGCTCGGTAAAGCCAACGCAGGTGCGGTAGTCAACCACTTCTTTAGTTCTGAAAAAGTCCTTTCACAGTTCTGGTTCCACTCGAACTTGACGTTCTTCTTTGTGAGTCGAGTCAAAGGAGCAGCTAGAGTAGAAAATTCTTCCATAAACCTGCGGTAATTATCTGTCATTCCCAGAAAGCTACGAATCTCCTTAACCGAGGTTAATTTTTTCTAGCCAAGCACTGCCTCAACTTTTTTGGGTTTCACTAACACTCCATCACTTGATATGATGTGTCCTAGGAAGGTAGTCTGCTCGAGGTAGAACCCACACTTGCTCAGTTTTGCATACAACTTCTTTTCTCTAAGAACCTGCAAAACCTGAGTTAGATGGTGAGCGTACTTCCCTCTATTTTTTTAATAGAACAGGATATCATCGATAAATACAATGATGAATTGATCCAGGAATTATCTGAAAACTCTATTCATCAAATCTATGAAGATGGTTGGTGCGTTGGTTAATCCAAATTGCATGAGCAAGAAATCATAATGTCCGTACCTGGTCCGAAAAACTGTTTTGGGAATGTCTTCAGCCTTGATCTTTACATGATGGTAACTTAAATGTAAGTCTATTTTTTAGAAGACTTTGGCACCCTGCAACTGATAAAAAAAGTTATCAATCCTAGTCAATACATAACCTTAACGTCCCATATCTCTTCCTTGCAAATGTGACTCCGACACCCCAAGGGGACACACTATGTCGGATGAATCCACTATCCTACAATTCATTAATCGGTTTTCTCAACTCCTCCATCTCAACACGACTTACGTTAGGCTGGGTGTCTGGTTGAAGGTCTATGGTGAATTTAACTTCTCTGTCTACTAGTAGTCGGGATAGTTCATCCGAGAACACATCCAGGAAGTCTTGGACTACTGAAATCTCTTGAATATAAATTTTTTTCTTGAGTTTACCTAGTTAGAGAAAACAGCTAGGTTAAAGCACTTGATGATAGGAAACTTTACCATGAGGGAACAAATATTAAAGAATTTTATTAATTTATAAATGACTCCTCATTAAGAGGGTTAAATACAAGCTTCTTATGAAAATAATTTACGGTGGCGTGATACGGCGCTAGCCATTCATTCCTATGATTACATCAAAGTCCTTCATGTCAATCTCTATTAGGTCCACACTCAATTTTCTATCTGTTATATCTATGACACAAGCTCTGTATATGACTTCCCCTAGTAGTATCCTACTCCCAAGAGTAGACACACACAATACAGAATCAAGTCTCTCAGGTAATAAATTCAAATTTGATGCAAAAGCATGTGAAATAAATGAATGTGAGGTACCAGTATCAATCAAAATATGTACAAGATTATTACAGATAGTGTACGTACCATGTATCACGTCTGGGTTGGCTTCTGCATCCTACTGAGTGAGGTTGTAAGTCTTGCCCTAGATAGGAGGTCTGACCTAGTTTTGACTCCTCGGGCACTCTCTCGCGTAATGCTGAGTACTCCTACATATGCGGCGGGTATTATTGAGGTGATAATATAGTCGGTCCCCACGATTCTTACCACAGTGTTGGCAAGTCCTACCGCGTCCTATTGTTGGAATATGATGAGGAGCCTGAGTTGTTGGCCTAGGTCTCTTGTTCTGGTGAACATGTGCAGTAAGTGCTGGTCTACGGTGTGAAACTTGGGGCCTGACGTTCCCTACTACTGGAGGAAAAATACGAAAGTTCTTCTCTACTAGTTGTGCTTTGGCCAGAGCAGCCAAGTACTGAGCTCGAATACATACAGCTGCTATCTAATCTCAGGACGGAGACCCCACTCGAACTTTCTTACCTTTCTACCTTCATCCATCATGCTCTCAGAGGAATACCGGCCCAACTTTAGAAATTATCAGGTATATTCTGATATGTTCATGTCACTCTGGACAAGGTGTGCAAACTCTATTTCCTTCAGATGTTGAAGATACTCTAGGAGGTACTCTACATTAAAGGCCATCAAGAATTGTTCTCAAGTGATTGGAACGGGCAGGGTGGCCTGCTTGAATTGCCACCAGCAGCCTGCCTCTCCCACTAGCATGTAGGTGGCAGTATGACTAGAATTCGGGAATCACCTCAAGAGTCGTAAAGGCCTTCTCTATCTCAGCTAACTAGTATTCGACCTCTTCAAAGGAGGATCCCCTTATAAAAGTATATGAGTTTCTTTTATATCTCTCAATGTAGCTTGGGTCCATCATGGGAGAAACTGGGTCTCGTGGAAGAGGGACTGGATTGTGCTGAGGATGGACCGGATGGCCCTATGGTGGTACTGGATGATACGGTGGAGGCACTGAATTGTAATGTGGTCGTGTTAGGTAATGCAATTGGGGCATCGGGCTATACTGTGGTGGTGCTGGGTAGTACTATGGTTGGGGCACCAGATCATACTGTGGTGGTACTGGGTAGTACTATGGTTGGGGCACTAGATCATACTGTGGTGGTGTTGGGTAGTACTATGGTTGGGGCACCAGATCATACTGTGGTGGTGCTGGATGGTACTATAGAGGAGCAAGGTCGTACCAGGGTGGCTTAGAATCCTCCCGCTGCAGGGGTGGCTCAACTTGTGGTAGTGGGGGAGGATCAGGTACCTCCCTCATTTCCTTCCAGACCTGCTGGACAACGATGTGTCTCTCCTGCATTTCAAATAATCGGTCAACATCCTATCGAAGCGAATCCTCCCAGTCTGCTCAGTTTAATAGGGGTCTTCCTCTCCTCATTTATTTGTACTTGCATTTCACAATGAATGGTTGAGTAATAATTCATTCTTTGGTGTTTGCTAAAGTTTTTGTATAAGGAATGGTTCTGAGGAACATGACTCTGATAACAACTGTGACGACCCGGTACTTGAAAGGAAATAAATTATAAATTTGAATGCGAAAGCGAAATAATAGTGTTAGGGTTTACATTCCTTACACAATAATTCTGAATACCCAATAGCGCTACGAGAATGACTATTCTAAAAGAACAACGAAAAATTAAAGAAATAAATAGAAAGTAAACAATTAAACATCCTATTCGCAACTCTCTTGTGGATCGAGATTTAGATCTTGGTCCTCTTAATCTGAAATGGTTAATGAAAAAGTGAGCTACACTAGCCTAGTAAGAATATCATACTACTCATCGATACAGAAATGAAGATTGGTAAAAATCATGAAAATTACTAATAGAGTTCTTAATTTAAGTAAATTCATTTATCATAAATAAAATTATTTATTGTACACTAATCGTAGTGAAATTTTCAAAACAGAGTTATAGAGGCAATAACACGACATTATCATAATCTTATATCCAACTAAGTAAGAATAATAACTTTCGCTTTTTATTTGTCTACTGATATCTGTGGGGGTCCATAGGGATGTCCCCACTACGCGTGAACCCTTATTTAACATTTTCAAGTAACTGGTCATCCCCATACCCTGTCCAGTATGAACACCAAAAATAAAATCTCTCAATACCTCGTCCGGTATGAGGGTGAACCAGGCCGTCCCCATACCCCGTTCGGTATGAGTGCCAAAATACCAATCCTCGATACCCCGTCCGTTATGAGGCAATGTTCATGGTAGAGTTTCCTATGCACCCGATCTGTCCACTATCTCACAAGATATCCAGTAAGACTATCATTCAATCATTCACTTAATCAAACAATTTTCCGCTTACATTTAATTTTCAGTTTCACAATTTAACTATAAATAACACAGAACAAACAATACATGCATTAAGAAAACACCACTGAATCATCATACCAACTATAGTGTAATATTATGCATTTGAAACAGTAAAATCAATCAAATATGATCAACAGTGAATAATAACCGATTCTGACTCCATTAGTAACCTGTGATTAATTATCGAAATTTTTTAAATTGTATAAAATATCACATTATTTATAATTAAACTTTAATTCCATAATAAGAAATAGGGTGAGGGATTCTTATCTGAATCGGTGTTCGAATGCTAAACTTTCAGTCGCGCCTACTGGTGGTCCTCAGGTTCCATTAATTTTTCTTCGGAGATTAAAACACGCTCCAAGTACCTAGGAATACCCAAAAAAAAATTCAAAATCGGTGTTAGAAATCCTTTCCGGCCACTTTCGGGATTCCGACACAGTGCTGCCGCCATGCTCCGTCGAACAGCCCCTGCGGCGACGGTTTGCCTCAGGTTGGCAGTTTTCAGCTAGTTTCGGTCGATTTCGGTCGGTTTTGTGCTCATTCCTGCGAAAAAACATGTTAAAGAGCCTCAGTTAGCCGAAAAAAGTAAAAAAAACATAAGCTTATTGGTGGCAGAGTTTTCCGGTGCGGCAGCTCCGCCAGCTCACTTTCGTGTTGGATATTTTTCTTCTGTCAACCTGTGAGAAATAAAATGGTGAATATAATGGTGAAAAAATTACACGAAATGGGAATCGGAAAGGGCCTCATCGGAGGCGATTTTTGATTTTTCTCGCAGCGGGCCGCCAGGCTTTACCCACAGTTTTCAGCTTATCCACCGATCTTTTTGCTCCAATTTAGCCATGGGGGTATTCAAAATCAAATTTCGAGCAACTAAGAGAATTTTTTACTTTTTTGGCAGTCAGAGGTGGCTCCAGCGCGGCGGTCGGCTCCCTTCCCGATGGCTGGTTCTTCTTCTTCAGCGAGGGGCTGGCAGCTAGGGTTAGGATTTGGTGTCTTTTTAGTCCGTCCCTTTTTAGTCTGGACCGTCCATCGTGTTTAAATAAGAAGTGAATATGGACCGTTCATCGCAATTTAATTTAAACTGTATGATCATGTTTAAAAAGGGAACGAATCCGGATCGTTCACACGCGCGGGAATAAATCCGGACCATCCGATCGCAAGCACGTGGATTGCCAGCATGGCCTCCCGCGTGCCACCGCGTCAGCGTGCCTTTCCACGCGGCGCACTCCGGTTCATCGGGACTGCTGACTGGGCGTCCTACGTAGCACATTTTTTCTAAATTGTGTTTTGATTCACAGTTTCTAATTTTTCTTTTAAAAACACTCTCAGAATCTAAATTTTTATCCATTTTTTTCAAAATTGTTTTCAATTTCGTCATCCACCTATTTTTCTTAATTTTTACATTAAATAAAAATTCATAAATTTAAAAATTATATTTTATACATTAATTTTAAATATTTTAAAATTAAATTTCGTGTATTACAATTACTCCAATACATTCATTTAAAGATTGATACTAAAAATATTGATGAACTTTAAAATAGATTACATTTGTAAGATATATATTTAGATAAAAGCAAATTATTACCCTAAAATGTAGCTAATGTCTTGTATCTCCTCAGACTTTTTTTTGTGGGCATTCATTTTGGATAATATCTTTAGGAAATTTTACCAATGCATGTGGAAGTTCATTAGATTTCCTGCTAATTATTTCTCCTTAATGTTGAAATTTGGTATTCACATATTTATTACTGTTACTATATGCGGACATTAAAATAAATATTGCTTTAGTTTCTAACTGTTTTCATTGATATTTTACTCTTTAAATTATAATTAGTTACTAGAATATAACAAAAATTCTTAGGAACATGTGCCTCCCTCTCAAACATTTCATAACTCTCTAAAGTACTTTCAATCATATAATGTATATACCACACAAGTA
Source organism: Carica papaya (assembly GCF_054855325.1). Classification (NCBI taxonomy): domain Eukaryota; kingdom Viridiplantae; phylum Streptophyta; class Magnoliopsida; order Brassicales; family Caricaceae; genus Carica; species Carica papaya. The sequence continues at coordinate 13,993,337 of NC_142312.1, read as the reverse complement.
ACTCTAGTTCCTTGAATATTCAAGTTCATCTTCTTCATTCACTTTGAACGCTAGTTCAGTAATTCAACATCCCAAAGCATAGAAATAAAACATATTTCATGGATGATTGATTATCTATAATGCAGCCACCCGAATCCTTTGTAGACATAAATATCTCCTTCCACTCTCAATCTCAAGCATCAAATCAAAAACAACCATTGAATGGACCATCTTAGAGCTTCATTCCTCATTAAAATAATTTAATTCGCCCTCCTTGGATAATTGAAATTTTCCATTGCAACACAAATTCAATAATCTAAAGTCTTTTGTCATATAATAGAAGTCCTCTTCCTTTTTACCAGCTACTTTACCCACAACATTCTTAGCTTTCATCTCGTCTTTATTCTCCATGTCTATATCACATAAACTTACGTTAATATGATTAATCATTAACTCCACCACTTCCTTTTTATATTTATTGTATCTTAATCACCATAAATCAACAAGGTGCCCGGAGTTGGCGTCCATGCTCCATGTCTAATAATGTCCAAACCACAAGTAATAAGGTGCTTAAATCCAAGTTGGGAAGTTCTAAATCTAGCTGCTTCTTCAACTGTTGTCCGTATAGCCAAACCACAATATCCATATAACCACTGATTATATCTACTAATGCCCAAACCACAAAACATAACATTCCACATAGCCATTGAATTAATTTAGATATGATACTTTCAAATTGTCATACCCGATGAAATCACAAATGAAAATTGAACATTATCTTTAGTTTTTTCTCCCACTTTGCATCATCAACATCAGTTCTATGAGTCTTGCAATCCCAACCAATTCATGTCTTATTATGAATTAAATTACTCTAAAGTTACCACTTTATTTTTAATGAATCCCATTCGTTTTTCAATTGTTTTCTCTTCCTTCCACTCTTCAAATTAAATTTTCTAATGATATTTGTTTAGCCAATTTTTGTTAACTCGTACCTCCAAATTGCTTTCTTCTTTTTCGGTTGGTTTTTCGTAAATATTACTTTGGTTTACTAATATATATACAACAAATGACATAAATTATCAAAAAAAGATGAAGAAATCGAAAGGAATCAATGAGTATATTAACAAGTTCATGACAATTGTTAACAAAATTAAATTATTTAGTGAAGGATTTCTAAACAACAAAAATTGTTTAAAAAAAATTCTTATAAGCTTGTCTGAAAAGTTTGAGTCAAAAATTTCATCTTATGAAGATTCTAAAAATATCTCAAAAATTGTAATAATATAAAATTAATTAATGTTTAAGTGAAGAAGAGCAATTAGAGATGAAAAAAATAACGAAGGGAGCCTTCATTGCCAATACGTCAAACAAGTTAACATCAAAACAGAAAAAAATTTCATCGTGCAGAGTATGCAAGAAAGACAATCATGACAAAAAATATTGTTGGTATAAAGGTAAACCAAAATATTTTAATTTGAACTTATACAAAAAAAAAAAAAAATTGCATGTTTAAGAATCAGCAAGTAAATTTTGTTCCAAAAGAAGAATATTTTTTTTTTGAAAATTAGAAATAAGTACTCAAAGAGAATTAATAGCAAATTTTAGTTAGAGATACATTAACAATTAGAGACTAATGAGAAGTACATTAACAATCAAAGATAAGTACTTCAAAATATAAAAAATCAAATAAGATATATTGGAGAAAGGTGATCCAATAAGATAAACTTATTATATGTAATTTCTATATTAAGAGAGAGTGTAAAATATTAATGTAAAAATTATAATTCATTTTATTTATTCGTTTGATGTAACAGCCCCGAAAATTCATAATGAAATGTAGATTAAAAATATCAAATGCGGAAGCGAAGTCAAAATTTGAATAACATCCCTTACACTAAAACCAAAAACGTGCTCACAAAATATAAAAAATCAAACTACCTAAAGGAGAAACTTGAAAGTAAAAACTACGAATGTGACTATGGAGTCTTTAGGCGTCCCCTTCGTCGTCCTCCCGCGGAACCGGCTCGGGAACGATGTCCTCTTGATCTGAAATGATTAAATAAGGAATGAGCTACACTAGCCCAGTAAAGACATCACGATATCTCACCGTCACGGAGGTAAAGGTGGGTAGAAAACACAAAAAGACCAATGGAGCATAATTTACAACAAATCCTTTTATCGATAATAAAACCTTTACCATTCACCTACCTCGATGAAATTTATAAAACAATATACGAAAGCAATAACATCATCATCATCATGAAAACCATGTATATATAAATTGTATAACATAATACCTATCAAGCTTTTCGTAATTCAATCGTTACACAACATATTTTTCCTTATTTACCAGCCCACTAGTATCCATGGGGATCCATAGGGGTACCGCTACCCGTTAACCCTTAACACTTGAAATCATATTCCAAGGCCGTCCCCATACCCCGTCCGGTATGGGCGCCAAACCATAAACCTCATTACCCCGTCCGGTATGAGGGTGAAACGGGCCGTCCCCATACCCCGTCCGGTATGGGCGCCAAAACACATAAGATCTCCATACCCCGTCCAGTATGGGAGACCACAATCCCGGTAGGGTTCCCTACGGACCCGGTCCGTCCACCATCTCCCAGGATATCTAGTCAGGCTGACCACATTATACAATTTCCATTTACATAACCTTTCATTCTCCTTTTCCCTCAGTCAGCATTATCAATCACATACAAACAAGCAAAACGATAATTTATGTCAAACAGACAACATGCAGCATCAATATCCCGGTCATTCAATCCATAATCAATAAAACAGTAAAATATGCACATGAAAACATCGAACCTCATGCTGCATTTAAAACTGTAAAACAGGCCAAATAACAGTTAACCGACAAATACACTAGACTCGGGCTCCATTAGCGACCTTAACCAGTTTCACACACTCGTTGATTCATGAAATACCGTTTTATCATTTATTGAACTTTAAAATCATGATAGGAAATAGGGTGAGGGGTCCTTACTCGTTTCGGGGTCCGAACACGGCTTCACAGTGCGCTTGCAGGCTGTCCCTAATTTTTCCTGAATTTTTTCCGGGGAACTGAAACGCACTACAGGTACCTGCACGTGTTCCAAAAAAATCCCAAATTAGGCCTAGGGCCCCTTTTCGGCCAATATCGCAACTCCGGCACGGCGGCTCCGCCGTGCTTCGGCGACGGCGGTTCGCCTCGGGTTGGCCGTATTCGGCCGTTTCCGGCCAAATTCGGCCACACTCGCATTGGTTCCTGTGATAAAACAACCCTACGGCCCTCGGGGGGCCGAAAATTTACGGAAAACCGAAGCTTACCGGCGGCGGTGTTCTCGGGTGCGGCGGCTCTCCGGTGAAGTTCGTATTTTGGTGATTCAGTTTCGATCAACCTGTAGAGAAAAGAATGGTGATCACGGTGGTATAAAAATTGCATTAAACGGAGGCCGGGAAGGGCCTCATCGGAGGCAAAAACCGAGAAGGGGCGCAGCGGCGCCGCTGGCTTTCGGCCCTATTTTCCAGCCGTTTGGCCGGGATTTTGGCTCTGATTTGGCCACTGGGGAAATCAGCATGGAAAAACGAGTCGGGGGTATGAAATTTACCTCGATCGGCGGTCGAAAATCCCTCCGGTGCGGCGGCGGGTGGCGGCGGCCGGCTTCTGGTTCGTCTTCTCCGGCGAGGGCAGGCGGCTAGGATTTGGGGTCTGGTGTGGGGGTCTTATTTATACCCTTTTGCCTTTTGATCTCAGCCGTCCATTTTGATTTAATCTGGGCCGTCCGTTTTTGATTAAATCTGGGCCGTCCGTGCGATTAAATATGGGCCGTTCGTGCGCGCGATTGATCTGGGTCGTCCGATCGCGCGCACGCGGATCGCCAACGTGGCCCGTCCCCGGTCGACGTGGTTTTGCCACGTGGCAGGTCCTGGTTGGCCAGGCCTGCTGACTGGGTCTGCTGACGTGGTTGCTGATGTGGCACGCGCGTTTTTTTTTTTTTTTCCTTCTTCAATTTCCCCGGGCGCTACATTTGAAGTCAAATATAATTTATATTTTAATTAATCAATTAAAGTTTGTCCATATTGTGTTGTGCTATCTTATTTTTAAGAGATTAAATATCATGTAACTAATACTTCAAGTAGTGCTGCATTTTTTAAGCTGGAATAGTTTATGTATGAATCTATTCAAAGACACACTAAGTTATCAAGTTTAGATTAATAGAAATTCAAGTTTTCTTCACTTAAAAAACTTCAATAGTGAGAGACTTCCAATTTTTCTTTCTTAATCAGTTTCAATGTATAAAACAGCCATGAATTTCTTGTAATTATGGACTACTTGTTGAGAACAAAGTCCAATACTCAGTAGTATATACTTCACTTGGACTGACAGAACCTTTATTGCCTTTATTAACTCCATTGAAATGTTTCTTACCATTAAAGATTTCATCATCACAAATGCTCCATATTACTTCGGTAGGAAGTGAAGGTGTCTACAAGGGTTTGTGTAAAGATTTGAACAAGTTTTGAAAGAAAATGAAATTTGCAGTTTTTGTGAAAAAACAGAGTATATATTGCTCTATCTTCCTGCTCTTCTGTATATATTTATTGAAGAAGAAGTTATGTGTTTTTAAGGGAGCTGCTTACCTCCCTTTTTACATAAAGTAAAAAATATATATTCGAAAAAAAATGGAATAAACAGGAGCAATCACGTGATGAGTATATCACCCACTGCACAATCGATTACAAGAAATATGTGTGAAATCATTAACAGATCTGTAAGTCACCAATAATTGCCAGACACGGTGATAGAGGCTCAACAGTTTCTGTATTGCTGTTTCTGAGCTGGAGGGAAATGACCTTCAGTCTCCTGAAGTGGCAACTCTGCCACTTTTGCCTTTCTTTTCATGTCTAAGTATCCACCACGTGTGCATTCTGTTGATGTGGATCGTTGACCACGTACATCATCTTCATTCTTTGACACTCCCCCGCAAGATGGGCTGTAGATATTTTCTACTCCCATCTTGTTCATGTGAGAAACCAGTGTTTCTTTACCCAATGATTTGGTGAACATATCGGCCAATTGTAATCCACTTTGAACATGTGAAGTAATCACCATTCTTTCTTTAATCTTTTCTCGAATTAGATGACAATCCAATTCGATATGCTTAGTACGTTCGTGAAAAACTGGGTTCGCAGCTATATACATCGCTGATTTGTTGTCACAGTGAAGAACAGGAGGATTAAGATGGTTGATTTGAATATCGTTTAGTAGGTACCTTAACCAAGTTAATTCATAATAAGTTGTTGCCATGGCACGGTATTCAGCTTCTGTCGATGATCTGGAAATTGTTGGCTGTTTCTTTGACCTTCAGCTGACTAGACTTCCCCCGAGCAATACACAATAACCAGTGACAAATCTTCTGGTATCTAGGTAAGAGGCTCAGTCGCTATCACTGTATGCTGAGAGGCATGCATCATAATTTGCAGTATAAAATAGACCTTGTCCTGGCGTTGCTTTGATATACCTCAAGACCTTGTGAGCGGCATTAAGATGACTGCTCCGTGGTTTCTTCATAAATTGACTAAGCAACTGAACGGGATAAGACAAGTCTGGTATGGTGATAGTGAGGTATATCAGCCTTCTGATGAGCCTCCTGTAACTTGTTGGATCATTAAGCAACACACCATCTTCTTTAGATAACTTTAAGTTGTGATCTAAGGGAATCCTTGATGGTGAAGTTCCACTCGTTTCGGAGTCATTGAGCAAATCCAAGGTGTATTTTCTCTTATTAATATGTATTCCACTTCTGCCTCTGGCAACTTTAATTCCCAGAAAAGTTTTGAGATTTTCCAAGCTTTTTATTTTAAATTTGCTATTGAAGGAGTCTTTCAGTTCAGCTACGACCTCCTCATTGTTGCTTGCAACAATAATATCGTCCACGTACACAAGCATTGCCATAAACACATTTTCCTTCTTCTTTGTGAAAAGACTATAATCCGTCTTCGACTGAGTGAACCCCATCTGGACTGCAAAATCTGATAGCTTGGCATACCATTGTCTTGATACTTACTTTAATCTGTATAAGCTTGTCATCAACTTACACACTTTCCCTTTTGTCTCTAGTCCTTCTAGTGGCTCCATATATACCTCTTCATCAAGATCTCCGTGCAAGAATGCATTGTTAACATCGAATTGGTGGAGAGACCAATTATTCATAGCTGAGAGAGCTAGTAAAACTCTGACAGTTACCATTTTTGCCATTGGTGAAAAGGTTTCGTGATAGTCCAAGCCCTCTCGCTGGGTGTACCCTTTCGCCACTAATCTGGCCTTATGCCTCTCAATACTCCCATCAACATTGTACTTGACTTTGTATACCCATTTGCATCTCACTACTTTCTTCCCTTCAGGCAAGTCACATAGAATCCATGTGTCATTCTCCTCAATGGCAGTGATCTCAAGCTTCATTGCTCTTTCCCATTCTGGAACATTTCTTGCTTCAAAATAATTCTTAGGTTCAATGTGAGTGGTTATAGAAGATACATAAGCCTTGTATTCTGGGTTAATGTGATCATAAGAAACAAAGTCATTTAAAGGAAAAAAAATATCTGTTTCACCAGACCCTTTCTTTTTGCAGGGATCATTGTTCAGGAGTTCAGATGATGACACTTGGTGACACATGAAGTCCTATAGGTATGTAGGAGGTCTCTTCTGTCTATCTGATCTTCTGCAAATATGAGTGGATGTACTAATTGGTGGTTGTGTTTGAACATCTCGTTTTTATCTTTTGTTTAGGGACTTATAAAGTTTTCTACTTGTTCATCTCTTTGTTCACTCATTTCTAATGGTGATGGTTGTAAGTTCATGAATTGAAAATTGTTGTAAAGGATATTGATCTTTTGCTGATTTGGGACATTTTGATTCTCTTGAGAGTTCTGGTTTAAGGTCGACTTGCAAGGGAATTCATTTTCATGGAACACAACATCTCTTGACACGAAAGTTCTCTTTGTTTCCAAATCCATCAATTTATACCCTTTGATCCTTGTGGGGTATCCTAGAAAAACACATACCCTCCCTCTAGGATCAAATTTGTGTCTCCCATTTGTCAGTGTAGTGCAGTAGGCAAGGCACCTAAAAACCTTCAGATGCTTGTAAGAGGGTTTGGTTCCAAATAGCACTTCATAAGGGGTCTTGTTATTGAGAACAGGAGTCGGTATCCTGTTTACCAGGTGAAAAGCCGTGAGAATACAGTCAGACCAAAAAACCATCTCCAATCCACTTTGAATCCTGAGAGCTCTAGCAATATTAAGCAGGTGTTGGTGTTTTCTTTCCACCACAGCATTTTGTTATGGTGTTTCAGTATAAGTCCTCTGGTGTAGGATCCCCCTTATTTGGTATAATTCTTTCAAGTTGAATTCCCCGCCATTATCACTCCTTATTGTTTTAACTTTGGTTTCGAATTGATTTTCAATCATGATACAAAAGTTTTCTAAGTTCATGGCCACATCTGATTTATGCTTAAACAAGTAAATCCAAGTACACCACCTGTAATCATCAACTATACTCAGATAAAAACAAAAATTGTCATAAGAAATCTCATTGGAGGGGCCTCATACATCGCAGTGAATAAGCTCATAAGGTTTTGAGGCTCTGTGTTGTGTATCTCCAAATGGGAGTCTTCATTGTTTAGAATAACAACAAACGTTACAAGATTTACATTCAGAAGATTTAATCTCACTATTATCTATTTGTCTAATTTTAGAATCTGAGGGGTGTCCTAACCTAAAATGCCATAAATTAAATCTTGTCTTTAATGCATTAACGACTGGTAGCTGAAGTTTCTGAGGGAAACCTAGAAGAAACTCTCCTGCAGCAGCAGCAGCATCCCCATCTCTCACCAAGTGATACAAGCCATCCTTTACTCTACCTATACCAATGATCCTCCAAGTCGAAAGGTCCTGCAAAAAACAAGCATTGGATATGAAGGTCAAATAACAATTCTGGTTTTCAATCAGTCTTTTGGCAGATAGCAAATTAAAAGAAAAATTGGGTACACACAAAACATTATTCAAGGTCAAGATTTTTGTGAGTTTAACGGATCCGGAATTAGTTGCTGCTATTCTGTTTCCATTTGGGAGAACAACTTAGTGTGATACCTTGAGTACATTTGAAGTGTAAATGGAGGTCCTGCATATGATGTGATTAGACGCACCTGTGTCGATGATCCAGGGTGCCTAATCACTGTACCTTAGTGGGTTTTTGAGTTTAGATAAGCAAGTAAATATACCAGAATAGTTAGGCAAATTGTTTGAGTCATCTTCCTTTGAGGAAGAACTGGCATTCTGCTTCAATAGTGCGACCAGCTAATCACGTTGGTTTTTTGTTATCCCAAACAGTTCCTGTGTTGCGTCCTTTGAGACTTGATTTGCATGAGTCTCTCCGGATTTGCTTCCCTTATACAATTTGTGCCCTTTGGGATATCCATGGAGTTTGTAGAAGATCTCCACCGTATGCCCTGGCATTTCGCAGTGCGAGCAATTAAGTTTGTTTGGGTTCACTTTTAAGCATCTCTCTAGTGAGTGCCTAGGAACCTTGCAGTGGCTACAACAATACTTCTTCGAGTTTGAAGTTTGTGTGTTGCTCTGCTTTCCTCCATATTTGGTCATCATCACCATCGTCTCCCCTTTTGGTTGGTCAGCTGATATATCCTTCCTTTTTTTTTTTCCTACTGAATGATGGAATATACCTCATTCAATGTGGGAAAAGGCTTAATCAAGAGCACCTGAGCCTTCAATCCTTTGAAGGATTCATTTAACCCCATCAGAAATTTCATCACGCAATCTCGTTGTCAGTAATCAACCACGACTTTCAAGCCTCCACAGGTACAATTTGGTATTGACTCGTAGTTCAGCAGTTCATCAAAAAGTGTCTTGAGTTTAGAATAGTAAATACCTACTGAGTCGCTTCCTTGTACGAGATTTACGATGTTCTGTTTCACTTCGTAAATCCTTGGTGCATTCTGTTGCGCATGCCTATGCTCAAGCTCACTCCAAAGTTCGTGTACCATTTCTACATAGAGAGTGTTTGTCTTAATGTCTGCTGACAGTGCATTTTGCAACCAGGTGATCACTATATCGTTGCATCTAAGCCAATATTCCATTAAGGGGTTATTGGCATCAGCTAGAGGAGGGACGCTCCCGTCAATGAATCCTAACTTATTTTTTATTCTCAACGCCCTCTTCATGGACCTAGCCCATCTATGATAGTTTGTTATATCAAGAAGCTACGGAACAAGAACAGCTCCTGAGTTTTCATTGAGGGCAATGTAATATGGACTGATGGGATTGGTATGATCAAAAATGGTTTCGCTCACGGTAAAGGGGTTGATTTTGAGGGTTTGGTTTTGTTCGTCTTGAGTCATGGCTCTGATACCATGTGAAGATTTGAACAAGTTTTGAAAGAAAATGAAATTTGCAGTTTTTGTGAAAAAACAGAGTATGTATTGCTCTGTCTTCCTGCTCTTCTGTATATATTTATTGAAGAAGAAGTTACAGTGTTTTTAAGGGAGCTGTTTACCTCCCTTTTTACATAAAGTAAAAAATATATATTAAAAAAAATGGAATAAACAGAAGCAATCACGTGATGAGTATATCACCCACTGCACAATCAATTACAAGGAATATATGTGAAATCATTAACAGATCTGTAGGTCACCAATGATTGCCAGACACGGTGATAGAGGCTCAACGGTTTCTGTATTGCTGCTTCTGAGCTGGAGGGAGACTACCTTCAGTCTTTTGACGTGGCAACTCTGCCACCTTTTGCCTTTCCTTTCTTATCTAAGTATCCACCACGTGTGCATTCTGCTGATGTGGACCGTTGACCACGTACATCATCTTCATTCTTTGACAGTTTGCTCTCTCGGGGTATACATGCAACAGGATCAACGTGGGAGGAGAAGCCATCAATGAGTCACCAAAGACGGCTTTGGGTTGGCTACCAGATGATGAATAATGGGTGTGGGGGTGTTGGAATTTATGGAAGTTTCTTGTTTTTTTTTAGGTTGATGTGGATCAAACCACATACATAAGTTTTCTGAGGAATTAGATGACATGTGAGTTATTTATTAATAAAAAAAAAATTGTCACATCTCAATAATTTTTGCTTATGTTATTTAAAATTAATGGTGTTAGATATTAATGAAGGAAAGAGATTAATTTGAATATTTTTTTTTAAATATAGGGATTAAATTAATATAAAATTAAGATAAAACCAAATAAAATTAGTACATTAACCAAATTTGTATTTTAGCCCATTATTAAATAAATTAAATTTGTTTAATTATACCTAAATTCTCTAATATTAGCTGAAATTAGTTAAGCGTAAGTAAATAAAAAAAGTTAAAGAAATTATGGAATTAAGAGATATGCGGCCCCAATATTTCATATTTACTTCAATTACGATGCCATTTTACTCTAGTTGCGAGCTGATTTGGAATAAAATATTCATCCACAAATTGATTAATACGTACACACACCTGGATATATTATGTATTGACATTGAGGAAGACCCAGCACTAGAAAACAAATGAATGATTCAGTGGCAATTGCTTTAATTAGTGCTCATATATATATACACACACACACACATATATATACACACACACACACACACATATATATATACACACACACACACAAACACATATATATAACACATTTAAATCAGTGCTATACTACGTCAAAACAATATATGTAAACAAAGAGAAAATAAGAGCTAAGTCAACCACCGTTTGCTAAAGCTGTAGATCATAAAAGAAAACGACATTGCAGTTTATATATATATATATATATATATATATGTTTGTGTATAGAATATGCATTTCTGTGCTCATGTCACGATCAAATTAAAAACCTGAAATTGCGTAGGCTGAGTAAATTGCTGTTGGGAGCAATGAGGATCATAGTTTCATGATGAGTAGGGATTCATGGCTTTTATTTCTTTACCTCCATGCTAAATAACGGTAAGGAAATGCTATTATATAATAATGTACGTATGTGGTGCATGCGTCTCTGTACGTAAATTTAACCGTACGTATATTTTGTGTCGGAGTTTGGAGTCAACTTCATATTATATACTCAATCCGGTTAGAGATATAAACTCTCTTATCCTCCAAAAAATTTTCTATAAAAAAAAAAAAAAAAAAAAAAAAACATATGATGTCCATCAGACATCAAGCTATTGGGTTTTGAACTTAAATGATAATCTAATGAAAAATTCGAGGTTTTATATGGAATTTAAAATCTGGTGGAGAGAAGATGTTGAATTCAATAGGCAAGAGAGGAGAAACAAATAGTTTTCGATTTGTTCACGTTTTCATGATAAATGATCGGATTGTTTCTTATTTTTATTGTTAACACCTAAAACACGATTTAAAAAAATAAAGTTGAAAGTTTTAATTTAAAAAATTAATAAATACAAAAATTTAATCTAAACAAAGTAATGAGTAGAATATTGAAAGTTATTTTAAAGAAATGAAAACCAAAATTTTTATTTAACTACTCATAAAAAGTTAAATAAGAATTATTGATAAGTATAATAAAATGCAGAATATTTTTTTAAGTAATGAAATATTTTACGACAATTGATTCTAAAGCTCAATAGTCATTAATTTCAATCATCCGTAAAATATTTACGTTATACCAATTTAATTTTGTAAGATTAAGGCCTAGAGTATGATGACCAATTATTGAAATAGACTAAAGTGATAGAGATTTGGTGAAAATATTATCAGTTTAATAAAGAAAGGAATAGAACATACATTGAGAGTATTCTGATGAGGAGTACTCAAACTTGTTAAAATCCTAGAAAGTGAAAATGGAAATTACTTTGTTCAATGCATCGAGATTATCAGTATTGGATGATGGAGGAGTTATGTTGTAATAGTTATTGATTTCTGACTAGTTACAATTATTTTCTGACATAACATAATGTTTTCTTCTTTATTAAGTTGTCTAAATTATCGATGAATAACTACACTCTAACAATCAAGTCAATAATACAAAAAATATCATAAAGAGAATAAAGGAGTATAAGAAAGCAATTAGTTGTAGTCTCTACTTGTGCATAACTCTTACTAACAAAGTGTCTAATAGAGCCAAGTCCAAAGCAATGACACAATCATGTAATTGTTAAGCAGGAGAGACATAATCGTTTTGACATTTTTTATTGACATTTGATACTTGGGAGTCTCCTGTCATATGTTTATGCTGGTGGGTGTTTTTAGATACATATTTGAATTCTTTGGTACCCACTGGCTAAGTTCTCAATATTTAAGTATCATCTCTAATTAGATGGTTATAATATATTACCAAATAGCACTTATATTTTTTTTTCTTTAATTCTTCAATAATCTATCATATGCTTTTTATTTTCTTTTAACTCATTTAATATTCCTTCATGATCACAAGAAAAAGCGGCTAGTGTTTCATTATTAATTTATTTCATTATTTTATTATATTTATGTATTTTTATCATTTTTATAAAATGATTAACTCCCTGTTTGACATCATGAACAAACAACTCCTATTATTACCCTTAAGGACATTCAAATTTTGTATCTTCTTAGGCTTAGTGTTTGTTTTCTTAAAAAGTTTTTCTATATGTAGAATATCCTTAGTATTTTTAAAAACTAATACTTTAAATATCGAGAATATTAAAATCTCAATCTCATTTATAAAAAAACATGAAATATTTAAAAAATATTTATAATATACCATCTCAATAAAAGTTGGCCTGAAATAAAAAATTAGGAGCAGCAACTATTAAGACATGTAATAGTTTGTAAGTTGTCTTTTAGATTTGGGTTTAGGATCCTTCTTTGTTGACGGATAATTTCCCTACTTGAATACCTCAATGTTGACTACAGTTGATAAATCCCTCATGTTGTTGTGTTAACATCTCATACTACTACTCTTAAAATATTTTATTTACCAATTACTAGGTCTATAAGAATATTAACTATTCAGGTGGTTTACCCTACTACACATATGGCTTCAGAATGATGTTGATGTAAACTTGCAAAACCTCTCCTAACTTCCGGGGAGTAGAATTGGCATACTTTCTATTCACAACATTGTGACTTTATAGAAACGTGACTTTTATTATATTCAGATTTTTAGTATCTTTTTAAAGAGTCTTAAAAATTATTTCTCAATAAGTATAATTTTTTTTCCATACTTCTTTATTAAATTACTATTCATGGATATGCTATCATTTTTATTATAGTTAAAAAAAATTATTTCAATTCAAGATAAAGCATTAAGGACTAAGGAAAAACTTTCAAAAAAGATTAGATACTGTAAAGCTTCAAAGGTTACACAAGTAAAGGTTCACTTATTGAGTTAGAGATTACTATTGTAGGTATTACCTTAAAGCCGACATCCTAGGAAAAGAATCTATTATTAGCTAGAAGGAAAGTAATAAACTTTAAAAAAAAAGTTAAAAGAAATTAAGAGGCATATGAAACATTTAGAAAAAGAGGATAAAAAACTTAAAGATCATGCCAAGAGTAAGGATTTCACCTTATATGAATTTTATTCTTTTCAACAAGACAACAATATAAGACTTTTATCATTCAGTCAGTAAGTAAGACTTTATTAGCTTTGTGTTTTATAAACTCTCATATTTTGACTTTAAAGAAGATATCTCCAAAAAATGCTAGAGATTCATTCAATTAGTATTTTAGAGAACAGTTGGGATTTATTTAGTTAATATTTATAAGTATATTTTTTAAGCATTATTTTTTTTTTTTGTTTTACCATCTCTCAAAATAGTTATTTTTAACTATATTTAAGAAAATAATTTAATAAGATGATGTTCTTTATAATATTTTAGTAAGGCATTCTTTGGGTCAGAGATACCTTTCTATTATCCAAACCATCTAGCTCGTAGGACCTCTAAATTCTAATATTTTTTCTAGAAGATTTTTTTTTTCTCCCAAATTTTAACTAGCTTCTTAGTCATTATTATTCTCTATTGAGATAATAAATAAAAAAATTCAATTTTTACTCATAATTTGAGAGCCCAAGGTAGCAAAATAGTTTGCATTACTTATTTGATCCATTTCTTGATTTTTCTTTATTTTTATTATTTTTTCTTATCTTTTATACAATATTTTTAGTAATATTTCTTTTCAGTTCTCTCCTCTCTCTAGCCTCTTTGTTTTCTTCCATTATTTTTCTTATATTAAATTTTATTTTTGTTTCCTTTTTCTACTTTGTTTTTAGTTATCCTTCTTCTTTATTTTTGCTTGTTCTCATTATTTCTTACTTCCCTTTCTTTTCTTTGTCTTTTTCTCTCAGCATCATTATTTTTATGATATTATGGTTAAGGAAATTAAAATTATCCACTTTTATCTTAATATACATAAATTAGTAATTAATTATGATGAGAATTAATTGTAGAATAAGGCATATATATGCATTATTGATGTTTATATTATTACTCATAGAATTTTAAAAAATATTAAAAAAAATAAATAAAATGAATTTATGTGTGGGATTAAACAAGAATAAATTTTCATTTATAACATATGACGTCTCAAACACCAGCACATATAATTACTTATTACTATTCACTTAAATTCATATGATGCAGCGGTTATTATACATCATAATTCGTTTTTTGTATCAAAATAAAATGTTAAAAATAAAAATTCATGAGGTATCAGCACTTAACTATACGTATATAATTCGTGGAGCATTCGCAAGATCAAATGTTACTTACAAGGTCCTAAGATATATTAGAACAATTCAGGGTAAGGTTTGTTTTATTCTCCCTCTTCATAAATATAGCGTAATGTATATAGTAATAGTGATTATGAAGCTTGCCTAAATACTAGAAGATTTGTCATAGGATATTATGTTTCTTCTTCGATCATACTTGATATATTAGAAATATGAGAAGCAACATGCTATTTCTCGCTACTCCGTCAAAGTCGAATACTAGTTAATGGTTAGTGTTTGCTGCAAGCAAATCTAAGTAAGATATTTACAATGTAATTTAGGAATTGAGCATTCACAAGCTGCCATCATATATTGTAACAGCAAAATTGCTCTGCATATTGCAGCAAAACATGTCTTCCATGAAAGAACAAAGCACATAAAGCTAAATTATTATTTGATCTAAGAAAAACCACATAATGGAAGCATTGTGACAAAATCTGTCATTAGCACACAACAAATTGCTAACATTCTCACATAGCCTTTACCTAGTACTCTCCTTTATTCACACATGTGCAAAATGTGAGTAAAAATTATTTAGTCTCCATCTTGTGGGGAGTGTTAAAATATGAAGCTCCATCTACTAATCTGTATTCTCTCACTTGGGTTGAACGTGAAGTCGGTCCCGGAGCATATAATTGTTTGGCATGAATCTTGTACAAACGTGTGTATTGTATACTTTAGAGTATGAATTGAATTTAATGTAAATATGATGTGCATATACCTATTTTTACTTCTCCTATATAAGTTTTTTCTTTTTTTTTTTCCCCTCGTTAATAAATGTTGAAGAAGGAAATAAAAGAAGAAACCATGATTGAGGTTTCCTCAAACCGCAGTCTCCTTCGTCTTTTTGCTTCTGTCTTTTTCTTCTTCCAAATCTATTCGGATCTTGATTCTCTTTCTCACTAAATCTTTCTTCCTCAACAACACTTCCTAAACCATAGTTTATACGAAGAAGAAAACTAGAGAAAAGCATAAGTAAGTAGGATGAGTCAGAACGTATGAAGAATGAAGAGAAGGGGAGCAGAGAAAGAGCATCAGCGGGAGATCAGAACGCGTGAAGGACAAAGAGCCCATGTCACTTATGATTTTTTTTTTTTTATTCTTTAATATAATTTTTTTAGCCTAAATAATATGCTCCAAGCTATTTTTTTTAATTAAATTTAACTATGTCGGTATTTTTTAAATAAAATTAGAACTTTTAAGATCAGATTATAACCAATAAATATATTTAAAAATAAAATATTAAACATTAGCTACAGAGTACCAAATTAAGTATTTGTCAAAAAAATAAATAAATATGTATTACAAATTAAAGTTGGTTTGAGAATCTTGAGATTTTCAAAAAATAAACTAACATTAATAAGATTATATAATAAATTTAAATATTGTAGATTTGATTAAAAAGATTATTTGAAAATATATACTATATTAAATACTTAAAATTGCTTTTATATATTTCCATGTGACATTTATATTTATTAAATAAAATATATAAACCTATTTTTTAAAATTGTAAATTGGAATCATACTTAAAGCAAAAATTTAATTGGGTTTTCTTATGCACAGTCCAAATAATCAGCCAGCAAGTAGCTCATAAAGACCAGGGGAAAAAGAAACCTTTATTCTTGGCATCTCAAAATAAAAACCACGTACGTGATAAGTTCCTTAAAGTGAAATGTTCCTTAGGCCATGTTTGGTAATGAAGGTTCTTATTTCTTATATTTATAATGTTTATTCATAAAAACATGTAAAGTAATTACAATTGAAATGCTAGTTTATGTTCATATTTTAATTACTCTATAAACACATGCGCCAAATGTGGCCTTATTTTTCTTTGTTATGCATTGTTTTCAGATATGGCCACTGACCTAAACGAAAGAGGTCCGTCAACTTGTTCCCTGTTTGCATAATTTTGAATAATTCAAAAATCTCATATTCTGCTAATATACTCCTTAAGCTATTCTTTGTTCAACAAGCCAATTCATATGCAATCCAGAACACAATAAATCTTCAAGTACAATCCATCATTTAAGTCGAATGATCTTTTTTCCCCATCCCAGCAGAATACAGAAACAATCAATTGGCAGCACTACAAGTAAAATGATCAAGGATGAAATCTACCAAACAAAATAACTGGAGCTTCCTCAAGGCACAAAGAATTGATACTCAGAAAAATATGATAGATACACCCATCGTGAAGCATCCTACAGCCACCCACGGACTCAAACGCTCACCTGATTCAAGCATAAATAGCTAATCATTCACTAGAATGTTTCCCTATATAAAATCAAGCTATATACTTATGCACTAGTCAATTTGCCTGACTATACTGCTCTCTTTAGGAGCAAGATGGTGATGACATGCTGTTTTTGAAAAGAATGCCATGGAAGTTTGTCTTTCATTTTTTCTTTCTGAAAACCAGATGATATGAAGTTGATCAACTGAGTAGAAGAAATGTGCGAGAAAGCCACCTTCAACTTCAACCAACATGTTACAACCATCTAGAAAAATTGCCAAATCGTAACATTTGTTATTCAGGAAAAAATGTACCAGTTACTCTCTAGACATTTCTATCTGCATACAGATGCATAGGTGTTGGAGGCAAATAAATTTAGCAATATTCATTTGCCGAGTCTATGGATGAAGTCCTTAAATTTGAAAAGCTCTAGACTTAGAAGCATGAATTCTAGAAAAATGTAAAAAAAAATTTGCTGAATAAGGTGATATTCATGAATGACATGAATCTTTCTGCTTCTACATCAACAACTACAACCTACCTATTCTGGCTGCCTTCCAAAAAAATCCACGAAACCTGCCAGGGGAAGACTGTAAATAAGAATGCAACTTACTTGGACAGCATTATGTGTCATCTTTTTCTTAAACTGAGAGAGAAAAGAGATATACGAGAGTGAGGAAGAGAATAGAAACAAATCCAAAGAAAATGTCACTAATCTTTTGAAGCAGTTCTCAGAAAAAGTAATTGCAAACAATGCCCACAAACAAAGACATCACTACAAAATGATTTCATGCATTGGAAACCATAATCTTATCTCTCTTACATTTGTCTGTACAAGAAAGGGAGGCGAAACAAGATAGCACATGGCAAAGTAGTAATTTACTATTTAGTAATTATATTGTTTCGGTTATTCTTATATTCCCAGTTTATTTATTTTTTGTGTTCTTATTTCTTTCATTAGTAGCTTTTCTAATTTAATTAGAATCAATGTCTGTTAGCCTAATTTATTAGGAAAAGAATTACTTCACACTCTACATAAACCTCCACAATCTCCTCTTTTAGATCATTATTCAATTACTCAATAAAACACTTTAAGAATCTGCCAGTATCTATTTATGTAATTCAATCAAATCTTAGATGTTTACCTAATAATTTTAGGTATGATATTAAGGTTTTCATCAAATATTTATGGAGACGAACCATAATCTTGTCCTACATCCTTTGGTATCAGATCTAAATGAATCCTACACCAAACACCCAAAATCTACAGCCGTAATTTTAGGTATGATATTAAGATTTTCGTCAAATATCTATGTAGACAAATCAACCATAATCTTTTCCTACATCCTTTGGTATCAGATCTAAATGAATCCTACACCAAACACCCAAAACCTACAGCCATACAATGGATGAACCCATTTGCAAAACTTTTTTTAAAAGACTACAAAAATCACAAATCCTAATCACTCCACCGGATGGTAACTAGTCTGCCCAGCAATGATGGGCAACACTACCCATCACTACTGCAGTCTTAAAAGACCCCGTTCAGCAAAACACCAAGGTCCCACTGCAAAAACCATATCTGAAAACATGCCACTCACCACTGCAAGTCTCCTAGCCACTGCCTCTCTCAATCATGTCCTTTCCTATAGTTGTGTCTCACACCAACCTTTGATCTGCAACCCCCATCACTATCAAGTCAACTGACAGAATTATTGCCATTTGGTGGCCAGAAGCTTGTGCATAAACCACACTTGCAACCAATCACAAGTGCGACTTGCTAGATCTTAACCGTTTTGACTTTCTTGATATGACTTCGACCAAACCGTGGTCATTAACCAGTTCCTACCTTAAACAGACAAATCTGAACTAGTTCAAGGAAAGGAAATTTTAGCTTCAACAATGGTGATTAACACTAAATTGAGTACCAGGCAGGATGAATATGAGGTAGGCATTAATAGAATGATAAACCCACCAATTCAAATCTTGCAACTTGCAGAAGCCGCTTCTCTTGATAGGAAACATACTGAACAGATTTGTAGAATCCTATTGTTTATAATAAAAGGTGATAAAAAGTACAAATTACACAAAAGTGGTTGAGATTCTATAGCTCAGAGAACCTTGACTCAAAAGAGCCTCTAAAAAGCAATTATGCAGCTTTATGACACATCCCTCTTACTTTTCTGAAAATAGATGATGATTTTTTGGTTTAAGACAATCTTTGGATTGGGGATCTCTCCCTTGTAAATCTTTTCCCTCGCCTTTATAGTCTTTCATTGTGTCATAGTGCTGTCAACTGTCAATTTCTCAATCAATTAGATGGTCAAATTTCTTGGAACTTTTTAAAAATCTTTATGATTGAGGATCCAAATACATAATCTCTCTGCACAACCTCCTTGAGCCTTTTTGTTCTCTTCACATTGTAATAGTAGAATCTAGACCTTAGAGTTCTCTAATGTGTACACTTGCAAATCTTGCTTTTCCGATCTCACTCAAAATTCCTTTGCCACAGTGAGCCTTTAACAAGTGCATTCCTGAAGGCCAAAATTTACTTAGGGTTAAGGCTTTTGTTCGGACAACTTCCTAACTAGACTATACACCAGCAATGATCTAATGTAAATTCACAGGCCAAACCAGAATGTATGTGTTATATGTTTCAAGGCAACTGAATTGTTTTTGCTACTTTTAGGTGGCTTGGAGGCTTTTGTCTATGTTTCCGATACTTGTGGTTCTTACTGGATCACACATCCCCCCCCCCAACCCCCACCCGAGAGTCTTTGCTCTAGTTTCCTCAAGGGAGGTGGAAAAAGAAAAGGAAGTTTATATGCTGTAAGAGGAGTTATCTTTTGTGAGTGTTTTGGTTGGACTGTAATGGTAGTCTTTTCAAGGATTCTAATCATCTCTTTCTTTTGAGACAGAATGGATTTCCTATGTTGCTTTCTGGGCTGAGGCTCGTGGTTTCTTAAAGACCCCCTTGGCTATCTTGCAAAGGGACTGGGTTGCATTGTTATTTAGATATTTTTCTTTTTCTTTTTTTTATTTTAGGTGTTTATCTTATCCTCCGGTTTTGTACTTTTTCTCCTCTTTCTGATGGTATTTTTTTCCTCACAAAAAAGACATAATTAGCACAATTACCAACAGAATAACTGATTATAACATGAATAGATCAATACCAAAGCTGTTTTTTCTTCAACAATAAATGAATAGTTAATATGGAAAAAAAAGAAAAAAAAAAACAATTTCTACAGAGGGGAACAAGAAGGTCATTTAATACTAACCCAGTTTTCTGCTCAAGTATGGTGGGGAACTGCATCTTCAGGTAAGTGCATGTGCATATAACAAGCAGCACCACCGTTAAAAATGAATGGAAATTGAACAATGCCGACTTCAATACCACAAGAAGAGTAAAACCAGGTTCAACTTCGATTAGCAAAGAAGTAGACTAATCAAAATAAAACGGAAATAACAAAAGCATGAAAAAAGCATTACCATTATATCCTTGCGACAATGATTGTAAAGTTGTTGTTTAGATTTGAAAAGGCGGCCTGGATGCATACAGTGTTTAAAAATGCATCAAAAGAAAGTTCAATAGAGTTAAAAAAATCCAGGCTCCTAATTAGCAAAAAATACATATGTATCAGCTCCAATGAAGGTCGATATCTCAATGGTGGCTAAAGTTGGGAGGTTCAGTCCATAATTGCAGTTACCACTGTCATAAGTGGAGTTGACATTGAGCAAAAACAATATAACAGTAAATTTTCAAAAATAAAAGGAATCGCCACTTATCCTATTATACGTAGAAATAATCATTTTATGTATACTGGTCTCTAATCAAAATTCCGAGGCAAAATTTTCATAATGTGAGAATGTGTTAGACACCCATTTTGTGGTGTAAGCGAGCTAACTAGACTGCAAATTTTTTTTTACATCAAAATACATGGTTGAAGTTCGATAGATCCTATTCAAAAGTAAATGAAATTTGTAAGTAACCAAGATTTCTGATCTAAAAGTTAGTTGACAAAAAGGGGGGGAAAAGAAGGCATACACAACCCAACTCGAAGCAAGGAAAGGAATTAACCATAGAAAAACAATTTAACCTACATCCACCTAGTCATGGAGTAATAAAGAGAATTTTCCAAAATGTAGAACATGCATAATTTAACCTATCTACGAGAAATGAATTTCAAGTTACAAATTACATACATGTCCAAGATTCTTATATCCGACAATGAGAAGAGTAATGGATCAACTCTATAAGAAAGTAAGGAGTCTAAATTGTGTTACAAAGTAAATGGAAAAAGGAGAAACCATGTCAGTTGTAGATATTGAAAAAATATTCTACTTACTGTTTAGTACAAAAAATGAAACTTATTGATTAAGGGGAGTAAGGATGATGAGAAAGGAGAATGAATCTCATCTAGCCTATCGCTATGCTTATCTTAATGAATGCAGGAATGTGAAAAGACCAAGAGATTCATCCAAATCAAAAGCAATAACCAAACCAAAAGCAGTATGAGAAGAACGGTTTTACGACCTATTAAGGACCACATGAAAAGCAAAATTTTTCTTTATTTGGGTTCAAAACATTTACCAAGTAAACATGTTTAGGAGCTCAAAACAGCCCGTGTTTTCTCACTTCTCCTTTTCCTTTTTTGACCTCCAAAATGTGGCTAACTCCTACATACCAAGCAACTGCTGACCTCTATTAGCAAACAATTTTCCTCTATTTATGAACATTAAATGTGCTCATGTAAGCTGATTTGGCAGCCACCAACCAGCTGCCAAAAGAGCTCAGATTTCAATGGTAAAAATGTTACTGAACATTAAGCAAAAGGGACTTTTTAGTCATATAAAACCTCCTAACATTGGATAGAACATAATCTAGCAGAAATACGATAAAAAAATCAAAGGAAGCTGGAAATTTAATGCAAACAGTGGCGAACAGCCCAAACAGTAAGCAAAGAAGAGAAACAATGCAAACACATTAAGGGGAAATTTGGAATGGCTCCATAACGAAGCATATTTAAGATCATACTTACAACAAAAAATGAATTAATTATGCATCATTGCAACATATGATAAACGATTTCCATTTAATCTAAAATTATTCTAGGATAAAAAGTCATTGATAGGAAAAAAGATGAGTTACTGAAAGAAAGGAAATTTCAAAAAGGGAAAAACTTAAAACCAATTTTCATTTGGACAAACAATCTGCAAAAATGAAAATGAAAGTAAATCGAAAAAATGGAGAGCTTTGGATTGAAGTTCAGAAATATTCTTCGAGTGTATTAGAATCATGGTTTAAGAAAGGGAACCCAAAAAACCACCATTATTCCTTTAAACCTTCAAGAGAAGGGGAAAAAAGAGTTTCCCATAAAACCTGCTTTGAAAAGAGAAGGTACTAACTTACACTAGAACTGTTCATGAAAGGACGATTTGGACAGGACTCAATCATTCTAGGGAAAACACATAGATTGCTCTGAATATCTCAAACCGCAAAGGTGCAGCCCATCATTCTTTTCAAAGTTACAGCCTAATCCCATATTTTAATCCACCCAATATCCAGATCAGACAAATAATAGGAACCCTTCAATTGATAAGTTTAATGCATGATTAGCGTAATAAAGACCAAAAGAACAAGAAAGAAAAATGTCTGTGCATCTGGATAGCCTTATTCAGTTTTGAAAGGAAAAATGCATGGTGCATGCCATTTCAAGTCACACAAACAACAAGTGAAGGCAAATAGCACACATTTCAAGCCTCTAAAAAACATGTTCAGGATCTTCGAACTACAGCAGGTCAAAAGTTCACTACTTGTTCAGCGAAATGTGAACGTGCATAGCCTAAGAGGGTCTCAATATATATTTGTGACTTTTAAATGTTTACATGCCTAGACCAGACGGTGAAATGGAAGGTAAAGGGCTATAAATAAAATCTTGAAAGTCATTTTTGGAATGTCAATGGCAAAGATGCATACATCGGAAGAGACTAACTGATAAAGCATATATCTCAAAAATTCACAGTCAAACATTTGATACAAACACCAGCAAAGAATTTTAGTTAAATGAAAACGAGTAGGAAATGCTGATCTTATAACTTCATTACCAAGATTATTCCCGCTTTCTTTTTCAATTCCTCCTCCGCTTATTTGTTTTAAGGAACTGCCCCGTACCTTTATCAGATGCCTTTCTAAAACCCGTTTCACAAACTTGGTTCTCAGTTAGTTAATATCCAACTGATCAGAAGAAACAGTCACCTTTCCTAGACAATCACCAAATCAACCTTTCCTAGACAATCACCAATTACACCAAATCCGATATATTCTCATTTCGGATTATTTTTCGGTAATCTAAATTTGGCGCAAAGGGTTTTCAAGTGATTACCTAGGTAGAAAAAACTGGAGCCTCGACAGCTAGTGAACTCAGAAGCTTCCCTTCAGGATTTCTGTCTCGGTGCCTCCCCGAAGACTGCCTTTAGCTCCCTTCCTTCTGCTTGTCTTTTGTTTATTCCTCCCCAGCGGACTCTCCGTTCCCTCCCTGTGTTCCTACCTCTTATCTGCCGATTGCCTTGTGTTCGAAGACCCGAAGAAACCGGAGGAAAAGGCTTCCGAACGACGTCGTTTGATGCGGTATATGCTGGGCGAAGAAAGGCTTGGGCTGGGCTTTTAGAAATATTAAAAGAGGTTAGAGGTTGAATTTTAAGGTTAGGAAAAGAAGTGGAAGGTTTCCTTTTGGGTTGGGAAGGGGGGGATTCTTCTCTCTTTTTCTTTTGTTTCTCTTTCTTCTTTTTTGTTTGTTTCGCTCTTTTTTTTTTTTCCTTTTTTATTTATTTATTTATTTATTTTTTTTCGTATTTCCTTATTCTTTATTGGACAATATAATGTTGTAGTAAAAATAATAATATTAATAATTATATAAATTATAAGTGAATTAAATAAATGTGTTTAACACTTTGAATTTTTTTATATGATCGAATAAAACTACAATATAACAACCACAAGTCATAAAAGTTAAAGTCGAAGCAAAAAAAAATGTATTAAGTGGTTATGAGTACCATAACTTAGAGCAATAGAATAGCCAATGACTCCACATAAGATATAGTTTCAAGAAATGCAATAAAATCATTGTTGATACTATTGAAAATGACATGAAAAGTTAACTTCGGCATTGGTTGGTTCTAAAAGAATTGAGTTCAGAAAATGATTCAAAGCGAAAATATGTATAGTGTTTATTTGCATTTATCTAACAATATAACTTTAATTAAAGATTTTTATTTATAATTTAAATAAAAATTCAAAAAAAAAATTAAATATTAATTTTTTATGAAAAACTAAATATTAGTTAAAGAAAAGAAAATATTTTTCTTGACGCACATTCAGTTTATATCCTAAAAGATTAAATATAAAAAGTAGCGCACAAGTGTCTTGATTCAAATGATAACTAAAAAATATGAAAATTCAAATCATTTCTTTTACCCTTTATATGTTAAAAAATTTCAATCATTTAAGTCATTTTAAAAGAGTGTGTTTGACATAAACATAATTAGGCTCATTTTGAGTGACATAAATTTCTCCATCATGTCGGTCTATAATTTCTTAATAAATAAAGTCTCTAATCAAGGTAAGTAAGGAATGAAAGATCATTTGAAAGCTTGTTAAGCACAACAAGTAAGCAATTATATATGATTTTACAGCATTGAATAATCAATCTTCTTACAAATAAAGCAAAGAAAATGAGGCATATCATAACTAATGATTAATTGCTTTCAATGTAATAATGTAAGTGAAAGCTTCATAAACATTCTTTTGTAATTGCTAATTCTCAAAACATATATGAGAATATTCAAGTGACATTAAATTGAAATATATTTTTTTTATCTTCATTTTAACTGTTAAAACTTCTGTATAAATATGAGTATTTATAGAATTATAAGTTGAAAAGTAATTTCTCTACAACAGTTTTCATCCATAAAAATCTTAACGATATAGACATTTGTATAAGTAACGAAATTGATATAATTAGTTCCGAATTTTATGAAACTTATATGAGAAATAGCTCTATTACTCACCCAATTAGTTACAAAATACATTTGGATGAGATAGTAAACCCCTCTAATGAATTGGATTAAGTTCAATATTCATAGGTTTAAAAAGAAAACCTAATAATACAATAATTATGGAACTCATCAAAAATAACTAGGCTAGTAGATCTAAGTTTAATGTCTAACTTCAAATAGATACACTTGATATGACAAAATTTTAAAAATATTAAAATAATTAAAACTTATGTGAAATAAAGAAAATAAAAATTCATAGTGAAAGACGATTTTATTTGTAGAGTCTTTTAAGCTTGTTGGTTAGTAAAAAAAAAACCTCAACAACTTTTATTAAGATACAAATTAATAAACTTCAACATCAAGAATGGAAAGTGCAAACCTCTCACATATGCAAATATATATATATATATATATATATATATGAATTGTCTTATAAATTGAGAGTTAACCTTACACATGATAATACATAAATTGAGAAGTTTTTGAATTTTTAAGAGTTTCATATATTTAATTCTTATAGTAATAGTCGTTTAAAGATGGTCATAATAGTGAGTTACCAGTTAACTCGCCAAATGCACTCTAGATGGACTGAATAAAAATTCGTAATTAATTAATAATATAATGAATATAATAGAAAATTATAAATTTAAAGCGGATAAGAGGGAGTATAAATTAAATAATTTATCCACCTCGTGCCCACCTACATATAATTAATAAAGGTCTAATTTTATTTTTAATTACACTCAATTATTAAATTTTAATTACTAAATATGTAATAATATATTTTTGTAGTATTATTTTATATGAGTTATTTAATTAAATTATATTTTGTTTTGGTTAACAGATCTTTTAATTATTTTTCAAAAAATCTTATTCAATTTTAGTTATTATTTAAATATTTTATAAAAAACATTTATATTTTAAAATAAATAAAAGAAGCTAAAAATTTTATCAATTGAATGGGTGGCGAATAAAAAATTTTACTATCAATTTGGATCCACAAAAAAAAAAAACCAAAAAAAAAAAAAGGTATCATCAACAGGCTCCCGCCATTTGAGACCCTTATATTTGATTTTAAGCCTTTGAAAATTGTACGTATTTCATTTCAAACAAACAAAAATGGAGGATGATAAGAAGAGATGGACTGTCACCTACTCGAAGCACATCAAACAGAAGAGAAAGGTCTATCAAGACGGCTTCTTAGATCTTCACATATCAACCAACAAGGTTCGTTCTTTCCGCTTCTAAAACCTTTTCCTTCATATAAATTTTTAATTTCATATGAATTTACTCACTAACTAAAACCTAGTCTGGTTTTCGAGTTCACTTGCTGACCTCTTGCTACGTTTTTATTTGCGTAATCGCCCAACATATAGAACAATATTATTCCTGTCTACCTTCGTATGCTCATCTACTTGATTACTTCTTGTAATTAGTGTATTTGTCATTTTAAGGTCGACAATTGCTTTAAATTTCAATTAAAGGTCAATATTGTTTAATTCCATTTTTTTTTTTTTTTAACAAAACTAGTTTACAGCTAATTTGTTGGGCATCGAGTCAATTTGTTACTGTGTAATTCATTCTAATCATATAGATTTAGAGAATGAACTTTAGATTTATTTTGGTGTTTTAATTGTTTAAATGCCCGTTAATTGAAACCCAGGTGATGCTGTACGATGATTGCGAGAAGCTGTTGGAGTGCAGGATCCTCAAAAAAGATGAGCTTGTGACGTCTGGTGAAACGCTCACGTTCAATGCTTATTTTGTTAGTGTTGGTGATCCAGAGGGAGACCATAAACCTTTATCTGATCTGAATTCTCAAACAAGAGATAGAACATCTAATCATAAACCTAGACTGTTTCGCGTCCATAAGTTCAAGAATAGCTCAATTTCTTCTGGTATCTCATTCTGTAATCTGTCCTTAAGTTTTTATATGTTAGTTTCAAGCCATGGATTATGTTATTACAAATTCTTTTTTTAATTTTTGGTTTGGAAGCAGAAGATAGAGAATGTATTCAGCAGAGAAATAAAGCACAGATGAGAAGTCTAAGCCCGTCGCGGAAGATTATTAGAGGTCTGTCTTGCTAGTAGCATAATCCTCCATACAATATATGCTGATTAATCATATGAGTTCATTAAGGTTTTCCGCAACAACTTCTAATAGAAGTGCAGTGTGAATATGTCGGAGTAGAGTCTCTCTCCTAAGTTCTGGTTGAAACCCAATTGTAATATGTAGAAGGGGCTAGTAGCACCATGTCTCACATTAGAGTTGACATGTAACTGATTGGATTTCAGCTTAGGGCCTGTGCTCTTGTAATAGTTTTTTACATTTTCAGAGTTTAAGAGGAGTGAACTGCAGAAATATGGAGCAGCACATGCTAGCCCAGATACAGTCAAAACCAGCACAGCAGGTTTGTTACCCACCTTGTTTGCAAAATTCCTTTCATTCCTACCCAATCTTCTTTTCGGAGTGAATATCTTCATGTTTCTCTCGAAACTTCCCAACGAAACATTCTGAAAATGTCCATTCCCACCTTGATAACTACTGGATATCAAGCAGTTCAAATTCCAATTACTGCTTCTTGGAATTATGTTTATTAGATTTGTCTCATTCGAATTTCATTTGCCAGAGTTGTGCCTGAGTTTATGTCATTGCTCTTTGTGCTATTAATACATTGTGGTTTATTAAAAAAGTGAAATCTTGCTTGAGTCATTCTTACACCAAAGATCATTTGTTTTACCTCCTTATCTTCCATGCTCAAGTAGCATTATTTAATTTTTGACCTGGTTCATACTTTTCTCTCTGAAGAATGGCAGGTTCTGTACACAATGCAGCTAACTCAAAAGGCTAAGAAATACCATGATGGTTTCTTACAATTTAGAACTCGTGGATCCCTGGGGAGGCAGGTCTGATGATAACCGTGTCTTCTTCGAGAGGCTTATCGTGCACCTTCTCCTAAATTGCTAATAAATCACTCTTTCCACCTGAGATATGCTTTTTAATGACTCCTTAACATATAGTCCTTACATCTTATTATCATTTGATGCAACATTAATGTTGAATTATTTATGGGCTTCATCTTAAACTCTGTATCTGTTTACATAATTCTTTTTGTCTTTCAGGTGACATTGTTTGATGCAAGTAGGAAACAACTGGATAGCAGATTCCTAAAGAAAGATGAAGTAATAGAATCTGGCATATCAATAACACTTGATGGTCATTTGGTTGAAGTGGGAGAATATGAAGCAAACCTTGTTCAAGGGAACAATTTGAACATTTCTGGGAAAGAGATAAGGCATGGAACTTATAATTTGCTGGAAAGCGATAAATCTGTCAGAAAAGGTTGGCAGGCATGGGCATTAGTTTTTATAATGGATGTCTTGTGAGAATGGCATGGATATCATGCTTGACAGTTGTTTTAACCTTTTTTGACTTCCTCAATAATCTAAATATTGCTATGAATCTTCTTAAGCTTGTGTTCTGAAGATCAGCTACTTCAAGCCCTCTGTGCTTTCCCTATAAAAATAAGCATTATGTTTTTTTCATGTGGCCATTGACTGAATGCAGGTTTTCCTGGAATTTATTCTTTCAAATGATATTCCATGCACAATTGATCTATTTTCAGTGTTCAAAGAAGCTAAAGTATAGACAACTGATTTTCTTTTCATATTATGAAAGAATGAAATTTACATAGATGGTGATCAAGATATTGGATCAGATACAACAAATAATAGTACAGCAGGTTATTTTGTGAACTTCTGATGCATCAGTTATGGTCAGAATTTAGTTACTACTTCATTGCTTTTAGCTTATTTTTGTTTTTTGGTGCACAGTGCTCCTAAGATTTTCTTTTTTAACATTAGATCTATTCCTCTCTATCTTCTCTCTTTATCTGACAGTTTTCTGAAAGCATGAATTATGTGGTTTGCCATCAACTAACATGTAGCCTTTTGATAGAATGGCAGGTTATGTACACTACACAATTAACTAAAAAAGCCAAGAAGTATCATGATGGTTTCTTGCAAATTGCAGATGTTGGAACCCAAGGAAGACAGGTGATTTCCAAAACTAGAGTACGTTAATTATTAAGTTATCTCTTTCTTCTCTTAAGGTAAAAATTTATATTATTTATTCAAATCTTGTATGTTTTGACATTTATACAAGATGCAACCATGCATGCTATAATTGCATGATTATTCTGGCTTTTGCTTTGATGCTCAGACTTTTTTTTTTGGGGTATATTTAGGTCATGCTATATGATACAAGCAAGAAACTCTTAGTTAGTAGGTTCCTCAAGAAGGATGAAGTAATAAGATCTGGCGAATTGTTAGCTTTCGACACTCATTTGGTTGATATTGGAGAATCAGAAGAAAACAGCAAAAGTTCCAGGGATTTGAATTCTCAGAAGACTAATCGCGATGCTGTTGGAAAAATAGGAACATCGCAGGAGCAGCAGCATTGCCCTAAAATAGATAAATATATTGTAAAAGGTTCGGAGGCATTATCTGCCAAATCCTTGCATTTCTTGTAATGCTTATTGGTCGGGGTATCTTTTATTACCAATTGAAGTTGTTATCTTCCATGTCCACTCATCATTTGCGTTCATATCAGTTTTGTTCCCAATTTCTTCTATGGTGGTAATATGTTCTGAAATCATAATCTTATTTTGGTGATGCAAATTGAATACCATCAAAAAATTTTTACGAATGCATTCTTGTAGGTTTATTTTTATTTTTTGGAGTATTATATATTCAAGTGGTGGTGTTCCCTTGTCTTATCTTTCTCTTTTTGTTCAGTGCTGTTGTGAATCATGCCAGTGCCTTCCTTCTGAAACTGTTTTGCCTAAATGTGCAGGAAAACCTCAAAAAAGTGTGTCTTCCGTGGAACATTCAAATCCAACATTTTGCATCTCTAAACCTAGCAAAATTATCTCTTCAGACAAGCCTTTACGTGATGGTTTGTCCCTTCTGCTCTGTTTTCCCATGCCATGAAACTATAAAGTCTGAAATATGTTTTATTTTCTTCTGCTTAGATTTTTTATTCCTACAACATCTGTATGTTAATCAATGTCGAGTTTCTATCTTTTACTCTCTCTCTCTCTCTCTGTATTATTGTTGATGTAACACGAGACTTGGATCTCTTGTCTTATAGTATAAATGGTCTACCACAACCAAGAACTAGTTATATAAGTTGTGATGCAACTTACACTTCTAAAGGCTGGCAAAATGTTGTGATCCGACTTCTGTCCTGTATCAATATTATAGTTAACAAACTAAACTAAGGTAGAATGTGTGGTTATGGGAATCAGCTATGTAACGACTGCTGTCTTATTTGTCAAAGAAAAATAGAGTACGTTATAAAGAATTAATTAATCAGTTGGATATTCGGGAATAAAAAAAAAATTCATTTTTGAATTAGTTAATTTATTAGATCTTGAATTTTGATGACCTTCCTTTCATTTTCGGCAATTCAATTCATGTAAGAATGAATCTAAGGAAAAACTTATGAATATCAATATTATAGTTAACAAACTAAACTACCATATTAATATGATATGCATATTAATAACTTTTCATTCCTTATCAGTATCCTTCAGGTGGTGCATGGCAAAGACTTTTGGGGCTTGAAATACCATATTAATATGATAGGCATTATAAGACGTGCATTTACCTTTAAAGCAATCTAAATTTTAAGGTTTTGCATGCAGCTCATCAGATCCTCTCTATTCTCCAGAAACCAGTGTCTCAAGAGCGCATTTCTGATGGTCCTTGTCCTGATAGCATTATGAGGCCAGTTTCTCCCGTGAAGAAACTTCAAGATTCAGGTTCCGCTAAAAGTCTTCTTGGAGATAGTCAATTTCCAAGAGCGTCAATATCAACAGGCAGATGCAGTGAGAATGTCGCAAATCTTGAATCGAGTCAGGATATGGACATGGGGAAACTCTCAGAGCTCCCTCCTTTCTTAGGCAAGTTCTGTTGCAACCTTTGTGCGTATAGAAATTAATTTCTTCTAGAGTCTATATGTTTTCAACTCTTGATATGGGATAACTGAGGTCAACGTTACCCTGCAGCAGCCCGTGGTGCCAATCAATTCCCCAGTGCTTCCAGTGACCCGATTGGTAATGAAAGGAAAAGCTCTAAAGAACTCGAAAGTGCTGGCAAGACGAATGAATGTCCAAGTTTTGACCTTGGATTTTGAGCAACAGTTACGAAAGCATTACTAAATTTGGTGGGTCCATGGATCTAGTAAACAATATTCAAAGTTTCACTGGACTATCAAGTAACTCCTTCCTTCCATTAGGCGAAGATAATTCTGCTGCTGTCATCTTTAATTGTTTCTCGGTCATATGGGAAGAGAGAAATTGACTTACCATAAAAATCTGATTTTTTCTGGTTGAAATATCACAATCAGTAAAAGCAATGAAACAACATAGAAGGCTCTTGTGCAAAATCTGATGGATGGAAGTTGTCTTTGATTCATCACAACTTCAAAGCTGAGATCCATCTAAGTTTTGGCAATGGTCCCTTGGCAAAAATAGCAATAGGTGATTTGTTAATTTGCATGCATCGGCTATTTTTTTTTGAAATCAAGTTTGCATACATCAGCTATATAAATGAACCCTCCTTGATATAGACAAGTTCAAGAGAGTTCATGTTTCTTTGCATTGTTTGCTTTTAATATAAGTTTGAAGTATCACAATGTATAATTACTGTAGAATTTTATTTGATAAATCAAAGGCTGTGTAGACAAAAAGAATTGCAGAATAGGTATATATCTTCCCAATGTCTTCTAACTATTGTCCTTTCAGTTCTCATCTAAGAATTTGTATAAGGCGCCATCCTTTCTAGAAGTGCGCATGCTGAGCAAGGCTTTAAAGAGCCTTTTGCTTTTGCTGGCGTACTGTTCCATGTCATTTGATGCTCTTTCTCTTGCAGCATGAGTAGACAATGAAGCTGATCTCTGAGGCTCTGAAGGGTACTGGAGACATTGGAAAATTCTCAAAAATCAGAAGCAAAAGGCATTACAGTGAAGCACAGATTTGAAAGCTGGCATAATGCATTTGAAATGGTTGTAGCTTTAGCAGCAACTTCATTTCAAATTTACACAATGTTCAGCAAAAAAAGAGTAGAACTTCAATATCGTTAAGCTTACCCTTTTTCTAGAATGATTTGGAGAAATAGATCTCTTTAGAGCAGATCCAGACCGTAGGAGAGACAGGCCGAAGGGAGATGTTGATCGTTTCTCTGATGTCAAAGAACCATATATGAATGAAGCATGTCCAGTTGTTTTTCAAGGCGATTAATTCAATACAAATACAGAGATGTATGTTGAATCCCTATAAAAATAGACCTTTAATAAGTAATAAGAGAGCATATGGAAACCTGTTTTGTTATTGGGTGAAAGCGTTGTGAATAAAAAGTTCCCTTGCCTTGAGACAGATTGTGGTGACTGCATCATGCCATACCTTCCTCTACATTCAATGAATTAATGAGAATATTGATATTCGAATTCACCAGAAGAAGAATGTAGTTTAGAGACAATAGACAGTACCTAATATATGAAGGAGACTCTTTTATCGTTGCTCGAATAGCTTAGCCAAACAATCATACGATAAAATCATGAGATTTTTCGTTCAAAAGTAAATCATACATAAAATAGAACAAAAATGAGACAACTAATAATTAGATCAAATCCCTCTTGAGAATCAAAGTAGGAGAAATACATTACCATTTCTAAACCGACGTGAGTACTCTCCAGCACTAAAGCTCCTGCACTGATAATCAGATCTGCTCAGACCCATTCCATCTGTGGTTTCCACATCTGAACAGAAAAATTTTCTTTCTTCTCAATAAACAGTTTTAAGGCAAGGATAGAGAATAGTAGCAGACAAGTGTTCACTTGCCTGTAAATATGTACCGCTTATGGTGCTTAGGGGTTTCCATTACCAAAAATTGCTGATAAAGACCACCTTGCTTGATAAATTTTTCACATGCTTTTATTCTCTATAGTCCCACAAGCAAAATAAATAAATAAATAAATAAATAATAACAATAATGATTATAATACAGAAGAAAAAATTATACACCCAGGTGTTCACTTCATATTTTTTATGAACTTCAAGTTACAACTATTTCAGTCTGTTTACTTCAATTTTCACTTCTGCAACAGACCTGATATTATGGTGTAACGTTAACAAATCATGGTATATCAGATAAAGAATAAGTTTACCTGTTCACCACAAGATAATTGAAGCTCCATTTCAGAAATTTCGCCAACTTTCTCATCCAGAAAACAGTTTACCTTGTATGCTACTGACCCCAAGTGATCCACTGTGTTTACCAAAGCTTTGATGACATAATCTTTCAATGTATCTACAACCCTGTAATTATCAATACCCTCATGTTTTTTCAAATGGAAATCCAAATAAAATTATCGTCTTTATAATTTCCATATGCAAACTTACATCTGATTTTGCTCCTCTTTGCCATGAGATGCTTCAAAATACTCTGCGGCTGAGTACAATTGTTTCCTCAGATTCTTCAAATCCTAAATCCCCATTCAGTAATAAACTTATGTTAATAAGCATAATCCTTATAAATTCTTATATTCTTCCCTGCTCATAGATATAAATCAAAGGGACTTCTATTTATTTATTTATTTACTAATCCTGTGCTATCATCTGTATGTTCTCTTTTATCTTCTTTCTTGATGCTGTATTTAGGACAACATTTGTTTCCTCTATGAATCCTCTCGCTACCCAAATAACAAAAGGAAAATTAGAGAGGAGAAAACACACCCTTAAATTATCCGAGAAGTGTAGAGTCTGGTGCATGAAGAATTCATCATGGTTTGAAGCTTGTTCAGGACCAGAGGCCAAAGTTGCAGAAGTCATGTTGTCCTGATAAAAACATATTCACATTAAAACCCA
This sequence comes from Carica papaya, assembly GCF_054855325.1. NCBI lineage: Eukaryota > Viridiplantae > Streptophyta > Magnoliopsida > Brassicales > Caricaceae > Carica > Carica papaya. The sequence goes on along the minus strand of NC_142312.1, from coordinate 13,959,353 downwards.
GTTTGTATCTTTGATTTTATGTGTAAAATACTGATTTTTACAGAAGTTTCTTTTTTGGTATTCTGATGATTTATCTCCCAAGGATCATTTCCATTGCCGATAAAAGGCAGAAGAAAATTGCAGGAAAAAACAATAAACGGATCCCTTTTGGCATTCCCTGACCATTGAAACCCCAAATTTAATTCAGCATTAACAGAGAGCAGACCACCTCTACTTTCATGATCAACCCACTAAAGAAATGAGATGATATCGTAAATTAGAAGAACTCGTGAATAAAACATGTACCTTATAACTACTTCCCTCTTGTTGATATGGAACTGTAACTTAAAACCCAGCTTCCATTTTCTTAAAGTATAAACTCAAAATGCTTAGAAGGAGAGTAATTGGTCTTTCCTTATTTCCATTGAATAATAAAACAAAAAGAAAGATAGTGAACTTGCAGGAGGGTAGGGCCATAAAAGTATGTACTCGTGCTTCATTTCTTTTTGAGAAGGTAGGCATTCAATTATTGGAAGGAGACAAACTTGACTAAAATGAAAAAGGATAAAAAGAAGGCAAATATGAATCAATGAGGGGATTGTCATTGGAGTTAAAAGTAATACTAATAAATATTTGTTGTTGAGGAAATCCTTAAAATTCAATGAAATAACTAATGGGGAGTTTGATAAATTTGCAAACTTGGGACCCATCATTAGTCCATATGAGTAATTGGTGAAGGATGGAGTTGGTACAAAAACATGCAATGTCCGTGAAAATGTATCTACTCATTCTTTTACATTTATGACTACTATCTCAACCAAAAAAATTATCAGAGTTCATATTACTCCAAAGAGGCCTTCATGTCTATTTTCCTTTTTCATGTGTTGTCACATCCAAGGTTTTGAATTGTTAACTTCAAGATAAAAATATTATATTTTTGAAATTTTGTATCATCTTGGCCTAAAATTTCTAAAACAAAAAACAAAAATCACCCTCTCACTTTGAATATTGATTATAGTGATCATAACGTTAAATAAGATAATGAAATTGTAAATAAATAACAGATGTATGAGATGGGAAAGTATCCATTCCATGGCTGTTAGGTAAAATTAGAGGAAGAATGGAAAGAATGGAAAGCCCCGGAATTCATTTAGGGGGGAAAGGAATCATGTGGTGGTTGAGCATTCACTATCAGTTCGTTGCATCTCCACATTTCAACTATTACTGCAGCCATCATTCAGTTACCCCACCACGCAAACTAAATAAATAAACAAGAATCCATGTGCTAAAAGTTACAATTCATTCAACATTGCTGCATTGTTTTGCAAACAAATAAGACAGATTTAATTTTTGAAACACAGAAGACTAACCACAAGCACAAAGTTTCGTGATTGCTACAACCATACACTGGAAAGGTCATTAAATTTGAAAGTACTAACAGGAAATTCTGTAACAATTTTGAATAGCATTACTAGATTTCAAATGATGGAGATGTTGTAGTGTCAACGAAAACAACCACATATAATTATGTACTACACAATTCGCTCCAACTCTCTCGCATAACTTAGTGTCTGGTTGATAAGTTGCAGGGATGGTATTTCCTTGCAAGGTGCGGTTTCTTTTGCTTTCTGGAAGAAAACAAATCCGTTCTTTACCTCCCACTCAGGATGATCCTGCAATCGAGCAAACATATCATTGCTTTGGTCCAATAAAATCATGTAATATTTCTAAAACAAACCCGTAATAATTAGAACAGGTACTAGCTTTACAATCCTCTCCAAAAGCAGTCTCAAAACTCCAGTAATATGAAACACTACAAAATTTTAGGACAGTGGCCCAAGTCATGGACCAAAGACAAATTTACCAGCAGCCTGCAGCATTGCTGGGAGCATGCTGATGCATTTTTTTAAAAAAAGGATAAAATCAATGTATATATTTTTTTATTTTAAAAAGGATAAAATCAATGTAAAAATAATTTCTGCATCCAAATGACATTTACCTCCTTGACGTACTCCAAAAGTTCTTTCTCAGAAGAGAACAACAACATTTTCGTGGCATCACTAATTGAAAGATAATCATATGCCTTCTCACTGCATCCAGCTATTTCATCCCTGGAATCAACAGGGGAGGAAAACAAAGTAGCATGTGAAAAAATAACATTTGAAAGAGCATACAAAATCATTGAATCTAAAGAACAAATGATGAAAAGGGTAAACTTCCAACTCCAATCATAAACAACCACTACTTACAAAACAATATACCTCATGCTAAGATTGAGAGGAATTAATTTCCACAGCACTCTGGCTTGAAATGGCAAAGGATAAAACTGACTTCAATGATGCAAAATTAACTACCACACCATCAAATATGCAAGGGGCAAACTCAAAATTTTGTCTATGCCAAACATGATCCATTTTTATTCCCACACAGGATGATCTATAAGCAACATTTTAGAGGAGGATGATATTAAAATATATCATCCATTTTTATGCAGTGCACACATCTCATCCCTAAGCACTTCATATGTGAAGGCAAGTAAGACAGCCTTTCATTGGCATCACAAGCATAAATAAAGCTAACTCCAGCCTCATAGCATCTGGATACAAGAACCTGTTGAGTGGTGTATCACTTCAAGTCGTGTTATATATCAGACTGTTATCATCAATTTGGGTACTCACCTGACTGTCTTTGCCAGGAGATCCATGAAATAAACATAAGTTTCATCAGGGGCAGTCTGCCTAGCACTCAAGACACGGTTGTAAGCACCTTCCATAAATGATTGCTCCAACTCCACAGCATGCTTGATGCAAGGATTCTCCAAAGCAGTGGATGAAAGTAACTCCAGTTCGGTGTGAAACTCAGCAATTCTATTTTGCACAAGTAGTCTCAGTAGATTAAGACCCAAGATTGGGTACTCCTGTGGTGATGGGGGAAGACGGCTACTGCTCCAGAAAAAGAAAAGAGAGGTTGTTAACACTGACTTCAATAAAAGAAATGTCAACAATTGCTATAAACTTTAATGTAATTCAAAAGAATTAGTCCAAACAAAACAGCCTGAAAATCTTGCAACAGTAGACTAACATATTCACTTACAATGTAGTCAGCAGTGATAAGAATCTTAGTTAATGAATCTTTATTAGAGAAACAAGAGAATAAAATCGCAGGGAGAGGACAGAGAGATGAAAAAATCTTTCTCCAACTACAAATTAACCCTTTAAGTAAAAGCTCAAACTTAAGGCAGAAGTATATTACCTGGCATCTGTATAATAAGGTTTCAACTGAAAGAAATCCCTCTCAAAGGCATCTTGATCCTCAACTTTCACACTTAAAACAACAGCATGCTCATAAATTTCCCCTGAAAAATTTTCATGCACAAAAAGCATGAGAGAATGCTTAAAACCCAAGAACTAGAACAAGCCACAATAACTAACATAATCTTCTAATTATGCAATCTTAGGATATCTACTTGTAACAAACTAAGAACACAATGCTTAAAGCATCCGACAAATATGAGATTTCTATTTCCCAAATTTCACTGGCTCGAAATATCTTCTTAAAGAGGATTTCATGTAAAGTCTAAATAGTATAAGTGACAGAGCAAACCAAAAAAAAAAAATTATAAAGGCATCAGAGGATCCATAAAAGTAAGCATATCATAATCAAGGGATTTACTTCTTCAGGTCAGGAACCTTACTTGCTATCATCAATTCCTGAACAGCATTAGGTGTATCTTCAAACAATGGCGGAAGGCTTCTAAATCTTGTTAGCAAAACCTGAATGAAATCCCAATCAATCATGTAAACTGCAACATAAAATAAAATCCAAAGGGGTATATGTATCAAGCAGTCATAACAGTGGCCTATTACGAAGAACCTAGCAACTCTGGACAGTAGAAATATCCTTTCAAAAAAAAAAAGAAAAAAAAATATATATCCTGCCAACAAGTGAAGGCCAAATAAAACTACCAGCAAAGAAAAACCTAAATATCCCGAACCAGATAGATTCACGAATATCGAACGATTCCTATTATTCCTAATAAACAAAAAGAAGCCCCAGTTTTCCCTCCCCATTTGCCAATGAAACTGGAACCAGAACATATTGCCATATTTATTGAACATCGAACAAGATGGAGCACATGAAGCACATAAGGATGAAAATCACGTAACAGAAGATTAGGGTTTTAGGATTTGAAACCTTAAGCTGCGAAAGTAAATTGATGCAACTATCGTAATCCCTCCTCAAAAATGCAGCCTTGAATCTTTCGAATAGCTGGGATACTTCTGTTAGATCCATGACTGACTCCTTGTTCTCAACTCTTGCTCTGATGACTTGGTTTCGAAGAAAGGAAGAGAATTCACTTATTTTAAATCTTCTTGGAAAATGGGGGAGAGGGTTAACTGGCGTAATAGAAAGAAATAATAATAATAATAAACAAAACAAATCAAAACAAACAAACAAACAAAAAAAGCCATAGGGAAGAGGATAAAAATTCTTTTTAATTATAACAAATTTTGATAAATTAAAATTTTTATGTTTTTAATCTAAACTAAGTTTTTAAGAATGATAAATTAAAATATTTTTATGTAATCGGATAATTTTAATTTTAATATAAATTTTAACTAAATATTTTAATATTGCAATTATAATAAAATTTTTAATCGAATAATTTAATTTTACTTAACCATATTGATAAAAGTTTCAATTATAAAATTTTAATTTTGATAAACTTTTATAACATCTTGGACAATATAAACCAATAAAACAGAAGACAAAGGTTTAGTAAATAAATATGCTAATTAGTGATGCGAACGAATTTGTAGAAACTTAATAGAACCAAACTATCGATGATCATAAATAAAATGACAATCAATTTTTAAAGAATCTCACTAGTTATAACAATTGAGGCACGAAAATAGTTTTCAGCTTCTTATTCTTCTAAGATATAAGAGAATCACCTAAGAAAATACAGAAATTCGTAATGAATTTTTAAGATCAAGATAGGAGACCCAATCAACATCTAAAAAGCCTGTAACTGTAACACCCGAATAAAAATAAATATTTTATTTATTTATTTTTATTCTTATTTATTTATTTAAATTTTTTATTTAATTTAATTCAATGAAAATAAAAATAATAATAATGATAAAATTAGGTAAAAATATTATCTGGATTTAATTGAAATTGATTTTGAGAAAAAGGGGTGAAAATTTAGATTTTGGGGGTGTTTTTGAAAAGAAAATCGGAAACCGGAGGTCAAAACGCAATTTAGAAGAGTTGTGCCACGTCAGTAGCCCCGGCCAACCAGAACGCGCCGCGTGGCAAGGCAATGCTGACCAGGGAACGGGCCACATGGGCGATCCGCGTGCGCGCGATCGGACGGCCCAGATTCGTTCCCGCGCACACGGACGACCTAGATCAAACGTGCGCACGGACGGCGCAGATTGCATCGCGATGAACGGTCCAGATTTAATCCCAATTAAATCGCGATCGAACGGCCCAGATTCAATCTTGATGGACGGTCGAGATTAAAAGGCAAAGGGTATAAATACCCCCACCCACACCTGACCAAAGAAACCCTAGCCGCCAGTGCTCACCGGAGAAGAAGAACCAGACACCGAAGGAGCTGGCAGCCGCCACCCGCTGCCGCACCAGGGAAGTTTTCGACAGCTGATCGAGGTAATTTTTCTCCCCCTTGCTCGTTTTTCGACGCTGAGTCCGCCTATGGTCAAACAGGAGCCAAACCACCGGCCAGACGGCAGGAAAACCCAGCCGAAACCCAGCGGCGCCACCGCGCCCCTCTTCGGTTTTTGCCTCCGATGAGGCCCTTCTCGGCCTCCGTTTGATGCAAATTTTATACCACTGTGATCACCGTTATTTTTTCTACAGGTTGATCGGAGCCAAACATCAAAACGCGACTCACGCTGGAGGAGCCGCCGCACCCGAGAGCACCGCCGCCAGTAAGTTTCAGTTTTTCGTGATTTTTCAGCCCACCGAGGGCCCTAGGGTTGTTCTATCGCAGGGACCGATGCAAGTGTGACCGAATTCGCCCAAAAACGGCCAACCCGAGGTGAATCGCCGCCGCTTGCGGCGGCGCCGTCGCCGGAGCACGCGGAGCCGCCGTGTCGGAATTGCGATATTAGCCGAAAAGGGGCCCTAGGTCTAATTTGGAATTTTTTGGGGCACGTGCAGGTACCAATAGTGCGTTTCAGTTCCCCGGAAAAAATTCAAAAAAAATTAGGGACAGCCTGTAGGCGCACTGTAGAGCCGTATTCAGACCCCAAAACAAGTAAGGACCCCTCACCCTATTTCCTATCACGGTATTAAAGATAAATAAATCATTAAACTGTACTGTGTGACTTTATAGATGTATAATTGATTAAGGTTGCCAATGGAGCCCGAGTATGATACTGGGTTGGTCTGTTATTGTTTGATTTAATTTCCATTATTAAATGCATTATGATGTTTGATGTAATTATATTATGGTCCCGTATGCATGAATTATAGTTTTCTTATTATGGTCGGTATTATGCTTAACCCGATACTGCGTTGTCTTGTTTGGTGTCCATTACCGGTTTACATGTTGTGTGTGTTTGGTTGATTGAAACCAAGAAAAAGGTCAAAAAGGTTATGTGAATTGATAGTGGATAATGTGGACAGCCTGACTAGATATCCTGGGAGATGGTGGACGGACCGGGTCCGTAGGGAACCCTACCGGAAACGTGGTCTCTCATACCGGACGGGGTATGGGGACGACCCGTTTCACCCTCATACCGGACAGGGTATGGGGATGGCCTTGGAATCAGGTTATAAATGTTAAGGGTTCACGGGTAGCGAGACCTCTATGGATCCCCATGGATACTAGTAGGCTGGTAAATGAGGAAAATATGTTGTTTAATGATTGAAATGCAAAAGCGTGGTAAGTATTATGTTATACAGTTCATATGATTTCATGATGATGATAATGTTATTGCTTTCATATGTTGTTTTATGGATCTCACCGAGGTAAGTGAACAGTAAAGGATTTTATTACTGATAAAAGAATTTGTTATAAATTATGCTCTATGGGTCTTTTTGTGTTTTCTACTCACCTTTACCTCCGTGGCAGTGAGATAGTGTTATGTCTTTACTGGGCTGGTGTAGCTCACTCCTTATTTAACCATTTCAGATCAGGAAGACATTGTTCCCGAGCCCGTTCCGCAGGAAGACGACGAAGGGGACGCCTAAAGACTCCGTAGTTATATTTATAGTTCTTATTTTTGAGTATCTCTTTTAGTTAGTTTCCTCTTTTATATTTTGAGCACGTTTTTGGTTTTGTGTAAGAGATGTTAATCAAAATTTTTGTTACGCTTCCGCATTTGACATTTTTAATACACATATTTCATTTTAAATTTTCAGGGCCGTTACAGTAACTGTAAAGAATATATTGTTGAGAAAAACAAACCTTATCCAAGTTTAGAATTAAGGTAATGCAAGAGGTGATGTGCGCTTCGCAAATGAGGTTGTCTTGGCTATGAAACAAGCTGAGAAAGTTTGTGCATAGCAAATGGCCGAGATATAGTAGCTTACTGACCAGGCACTTATGTTGTGTAGAATCATAAAGTAAAGGGCCATCATCAACAGTCAAATTAAGTTTGACATATAGAGAAAGAGGGGTAGGTTTAGAAGAAAAAAAATTAGTGTCCTCGAGTAACTGAAGAGTATAATATTATTTAGATAAATTGATTTCTTCCTTGGAATGAACAAATCTAAAGCCCCAAAAAGTACTTTAACGAGTCAAAATCCTTTAATTTGAATTGAGTCTATAGGAAAAACTTGATAGCTTAAATCACTTCTAAAGAGGGACTATTGATAAAAATGTCATCCATATAAACTAAAACAACAATAAAAGAGCCATTCCAACTCTTACTAAATAATGAGCAATTGAATTTAAACTAATGAAGCCAAATTGTAAGAAGGCAGAAGAAAGTTTTGCATTCTACTATTTTAAAACCTATTTAAACCCATAGATAGACTTACACAACTTGCAACCCAATTTTATACCATATTTAGGCTTTAAAAGCTCCCCCCTTATTTGGTAACTAAGGGCTAGATCCATATATACTTCCTCAAATAAGTCACCATTGAGAAAGTCATTGTTAATATCTAATTATGCCAAATGCCAATTCTGAGAGGGTGTAAGAGCTAAAAGCAATTTTAGAATGACCAGTTTAGCAACTGGAGAAAAGTCTCTAGGAATTCAATGAAACACCCCAAGTGTTTTTATTTTTTTTGAATTTTATTTTGTAATTATTTGAATTTTTTTTTTATTTTTAATTAATTTAATTTGATTTAATTTAATCTAATTTCATGAAAATAAAAATAATAATAATGATAAAATTGGGTAAAAATATTATTTGGATTTAATTGAAATTGATTTTGGGAAAAAGGGGTGAAAATTTAGATTCTGGGGGTGTTTTTGAAAAAAAAAATCAAAAACCGGAGGTCAAAACACAATTTAGAAAAGTTGTACCGCGTCAGCACCACGTCAGCAGCCACGTCAGCGACCCGGTCAACAGCCCGACCTACCAGGACGCGCCGCGTGGCAAGGAAACGCTGACCAGGGGACGGGCCACGTGGGCGATCTGCGTGCGCGTGATCGGACGGCCCAGATCCGTTCCCGCGTGCACGGACGGCCCAGATCACACGTGCGCACGGACGGCCCAGATTGCATCGGGATAGACGGTCCAGATTTAATCCCAATTAAATCGCGATCGAACAGTCCAGATTTAATCTTAATGGACGGTTGAGATTAAAAGGCAAAGGGTATAAATAACCCCACCCACACCTGACCACAAAAACCCTAGCCGCCAGTGCCTCGCCGGAGAAGAAGAATCAGACGTCGGAGGAGCCGGCCGCCGCACCGGGGAAGTTTCCAATCGCTGATCGAGGTAAATTTTCTCCTCCTTGCTCTTTTTCGATGCTGAGTCCGCCTATGGCCAAATCGGAGCTTAACCACCGGCCAAACGGCTGAAAAACCTAGCCGAAGCCCAGCGGCGCCGCCGCGCCCCTCCTCGATTTTTGCCTCCCATGAGGCCCTTCCCGGCCTCCGTTCAATGCAATTTTTATACCACTGTAATCACCGTTCTCTTCTCTACAGGTTGATTGGAGCCAAACATCAAAATGCAACTCACGCCGGAGGAGCCGCCGCACCTGAGAGCACCGCCGCCGGTAATTTCGGTTTTTTGTGATTTTTTGGCCCACCAAGGGCCCTAGGGTTGTTTTATCGCAGGAACCGATGTAAGTGTGGCCGAATTCAGCCGAAAACGGCCAACCCGAGGCGAATCGCCGCCGCAAGCGGCAGGGTCGTCGCCGGAGCACGGCGGAGCCGCCGTGCTAGAATTGCAATATTGGCCGAAAGGGGCCCTAGGTCTGATTTTGAATTTTTTGGGTCACGTGCAGGTACCGGTAGTGCTTTTTAGTTTTTCGAAAAAAATTCAGAAAAATTAGGGACAGCCCGTAGGCGCACTGTAGAGTTGATTTCAGACCCTGAAACATGTAAGGACCTCTCACCCTATTTTCTATCACGGTATTAAAGCTAAATAAATAATTAAACTGTACTGTGTGACTTTATAGATGTATAATTGATTAAGGTTGCCAATGGAGCCCGAGTATGATACAGTGTTGGTCTGTTATTGTTTAATCTAATTTTCAGTATTAAATGCAGTATGATGTTTGATGTAATTATGTTATGGTCTCGTATGCATGAATCATGGTTTCTTTTATTATGGTTTGTATTATGGTGAACCCGATACTGTGTTGTCTTGTTTGGTGTCCATTACTGGTTTACATGTTGTGTGTGATTGGATAATTGAAACCAAGGGAAAGGGCAAAAAAGTTATGTGAATTGATAAGTGAAAAATGTGGACAGCCTAACTAGATATCCTGAGAGATGGTGGACGGATCGGGTCCGTAGGGAACCCTACCAGGAACGTGGTCTCTCATACCGGACGGGGTATGGAGACCTTATGTGTTTTGGCGCCCATACTGAACGGGGTATGGGGACCGCCCTGGAATCAAGTTATAAATGTTAATGGTTCACGTGTAGAGGAGACCCCCTATGGATCCCCAGGGATACTAGTAGGCTGGTAAAAGAGGAAATTTGTTTCCTAATGATTGTAATGTAAAGGTGTGATATATGTTGTGTTATAAAGTGTATATGATTTCATGATATTGTAAGGTTATTATTTTCATATGTTGTTTTCATGGATCTCGCTGAGGTAAGTGGACAGTAAAGGATTTTATTATTGATAAAAAAATTTGTTATAAATTATGCTTCATTGGTCATTTTGTTTTCTACCCACCTTTACTTCCGTGGCGGTGAGATAATGTGATGTCTTTACTGGGCTGGTGTAGCTCATTCCTTATTTAACCATTTCAGATCAGGAAGACGTTGTTCCCGAGCCCGTTCTACAGGAAGACGGCGAAGGGGACGCCTAAAGACTTTATAGTTATATTTATAGTTTTTATTTCGAGTATCTCTCTTAGTTAGTTTGTTCCTTCATGTTTTGAGTACGTTTTGGTTATTGTATAAGGGATGTTAATCAAAAAAATTTATTACACTTCCGCATTTGGCATTTTTAATACATATATTTCATTTAAATTTCTAGGGTCGTTACAGTTGGTATCAGAGCCGCGTTCCTCGGACCCATCCCTTACACAATAATGCTTAGAGAAATATTCACCGATAAACCGTTACTCAACCATTCCTTATGAAATGCAGATGCAGAGAGATGAGGAGAGGAAGACCCCCACTAAACCGAGCAACCCGGGATGATTCCCTTCGGGAAGATGTGGACAGAATATTTGAGATGCTGGAAAGGATCATGGCCTCCCAACAAGGTCGAGAGGAGAGAAGGGAGTTACCCAAACCTCCCCCACTACCACGGGTTGAGCCACCGCTACAGCAAGCGGATCCCGAGCCACCCCGGTACGAGCCTGCTCCACCAGAGTACCACCCGGCACCACCGCCGCAGTATGAACCGGTGCCTCAGCCACCGTACTGCCCGGCACCGCCACAGTACAATTCGATGCCCCCACCATTTCAGCAGGTGCCACCACAGGGCCCCACAGTCTATCCCCAACCGGGTCCAGTCCCTCCTCCACGGGACCCCGCTCATTCCTTGATCGACCCGGGCTACATAGAGAGGTATAGGAGACTGAACCCTTCCACCTTTGCAGGGGGATCCTCTTTTGAAGAGGCCCAGTACTGGCTAGCGGAGACTGAGAGAGCTTTCAGGATCTTGGGAGTAGTTCCTGAGCAGAGAGCTGCCCTTACTTCCTTCATGCTGGTAGGGGAAGTAGGACGTTGGTGGGAGCTCAAGCAGACCACCCTGCCTACACCAGTCACTTGGGAGCAGTTCCTAGCGGCCTTCCATGCGGAGTATCTCCCTGAGCACATCCGACACCTAAAGGAAACGGAGTTTGTTCAACTGGTTCAGGGAAACATGACAGTATCAGAGTATACTCGTAAGTTCCTAGAGCTGGGCCGATACTCCCTGGAAACATTGATGGATGAGGGTCGAAAGGCCAGGAGATTCCAGTCGGGTCTTCGCCCAAAGATCAGGAAACACCTGGTAGTACTGGAGCTCAAGACATATTCAGCAGTCCTAGCAAAGGCACAGATCGTAGAAAGAAGCTTCAACACCCATCCTCAGCCAGGAGGGAGTTCACGACCCTCAGCTCCGTTCCGCAGGCCAGCACCTACTGCGCCTGCCCAACTAAATAAGAGGCCCAGATCAGCCATCTAGGCCCCTCCTCAGGCTCCAGGGGTAGCACGTGGGAAAATCTGTCAACACAGCGGCAGAGATCATGGGGACCGACCCTGCTACCGCCTCAACAACACTTGTCGCATTTGTGGCAGTGTCCAGCATTATGCCAGAGAATGCCCGAGGAACCAGAATTAAGGGAGGCCTCCTATTCAGGGTAGAGTTTACAACCTTACCCAGCAGGATGCCGATGCTGACCCGGATGTGGTAAAAGGTATGTATACTATCTGTGACCATATTGCTCATGTTTTATTTGACACTGGTGCATCACACTCTTTTGTTTCACATGCTTTTGCTTCCAAAATTAATGTATCACCTGATAAACTTGAATCATTATTGTTTGTGTCTACTGCAAGGGGTGAAACACTACTAGGGGAAGCTATCTATAGGGCTTGTGCCGTGGAGATAGCAAATAGGAAACTGAGGGTAGACCTGATAGGATTAGATACGGGGGATTTTGATGTAATCTTAGGAATGGATTGGCTAGCGGCGTATCACACCACCATAGATTGCTTTAACAAGAAAGTTGTATTTAATCCTCCTAAGGAGGAGCCATTTATAAATTAATAAAATTATTCATTACGTATTCCTTGATGGCAAGTTTTCTTAACTTCTAGTGCCTTAATCTTGTTATTTTCTCTGACTAGGCAAGTCCAAGAAGGAAAATTATGTTCAAGAGATTCTGGTAGTCCGAGACTTCTCAGATGTGTTTCCGGACGAACTACCCGGTCTACCAGTGGACAGAGAAGTCGAATTCACTATAGACCTACAGCCAGGTACCCAGCCAATTTCGGTTGCTCCTTACCGTATGAGCCATATTGAGATGGAAGAGCTGAGAAAATAGATCACTTAATTGCAAGACAGTGGTTTTATTAGACACAGTGTATCTCCTTGGGGTGCTAGAGTCACTTTTGCAAGGAAGGGAGATGGAACGTTGAGACTGTGTATTGATTACAAAGGATTGAACAAGGTCACGATAAAAAACAAGTATCCCCTTCCCCGGATTGATGACCTCTTTGATCAGCTGCAGGGTGCACATGTCTTCTCTAAAATAGACCTACGATCAGGTTACCATCAGGTGAAGATAAGAACAGAAGACATCCCCAAGACGGCCTTTCGAACCAGGTACGGACACTATGAGTTCCTGATCATGCATTTCGGGCTAACCAATGCCCCGACAATCTTTATGGATCTGATGAACAGGGTCTTCAGAGAGTTCTTGCATCAATTTTTCATCGTGTTCATCGATGATATCTTAGTATACTCAAAAAGCAGAGAAGAACATGCTCACCATCTAGCCCAAGTTTTGCAGGTCCTCAGAAACAAGAGGTTATATGCGAAGTTGAGTAAGTGTGAATTCTGCCTTGAGCAGACCGCCTTCCTAGGACAAATCATATCGAAGGAAGGGGTATCAGTGAATCTTGAAAAGGTTGAAGCGGTACTTGGCTGGGATAAGCTGACATCAGTCAAGGAAATCCGTAGCTTCCTAGGAATGACAGGCTATTACCGTAGGTTCGTTGAATGATTCTCCAGTCTAGCAGCTCCTCTAACCTGACTCACAAAGAAGAATGCCAAGTTTGAGTGGAATGAAGATTGCAAAAGAAGTTTTTCAGAATTAAAGAAGCGGCTGACCACTGCACTCGTACTAGCTTTACCGAGTGGATCAGGAGGATATACAGTTTATAGTGATGCCTCCTATCTGGGCCTGGGTTGTGTCCTGATGCAGCATGAAAAGGTTATAGCATACGGGTCCAGACAATTAAAGAATAATGAGAAGAACTATCCCACCCATGACTTGGAGCTTGCCACAATCATTCATGCCTTGAAAACCTGGCGCCATTATTTATACAGAGAGACCTTTCAGATCTATACCGATCACAAGAGTTTGAAACATATATTCACTCAGAAGGATCTCAACATGCGTCAGAGAATGTGGATGGAACTCCTTAAGGACTATGATTGTGATATTTTATACCATCCGGGTAAAGGCAACGTGGTAGCAGATGCCCTCAGCAGAAAAAGTGCAGGTATCTTAGCCCATTTGATGGTTTCAGAATGCAGACCAATTGGGGCCACACAATAGGTTTGACTTCATGATCTGAAGAGAGTCACATGTTTGGGCCGCTTGACAGTCCAGCCCGAGTTAATCCAGAGAATAAGGGAAGCTCAGACAGTTGACCCCGCCCTGGTAGCCCGCAGGAAGGATGCAGAACAGGGAGGGAGCTCAGAATTCCGAATCTCTGCCGATGGATAACTTCGTTTCCAAGACATGGTGTGTGTCCCAGATGACAGTGAGTTAAAAAGGGACATCATGATGGAGTCCCATAGCTCGAAGTTTGCCATGCATCCAGGAAGCACCAAAATATACCAAAGCATGCGGCCCCAATTTTGGTGGCATGGGATGAAGAGAGACATAGTCGACTTTGTCTCTAAATGCTTGGTATGTCAGTAGGTCAAGGCAGAGCATCAGCACCCAGGTGGGTTACTTCAGCCTTTACCGATCCCGGAGTGGAAGTGGGAACATATCACCATGGACTTCGTATCGGGGCTACCCAAGGCACGTTCAGGACATGATGCCATATAGGTAATCGTTGACCGACTTACCAAGTCTTCCCACTTCCTAGCCATCGGGATGACCGATTCATTGGACAAGTTGGCAAGGATGTATATCCGGGAGATAGTCATATTACATAGAGTTCCAGTGACAATAGTGTCCGACAGGGATCCCAGGTTTACTTCTCGGTTTTGGAGTAGCTTCCAGCAAGCTATGGGAACAAAGTTGTCTCTTAGTACTGCCTTCTATCTCCAGACTGATGGACAATCAGAGAGAACAATTCGTACGCATGAAGATATGCTCCGAGCTTGTGTCCTTGACTCCGGGGGCCATTGGGACGATCATCTGCCCCTGATAGAGTTTGCCTACAACAACAGCTACCAAGCAAGCATCGGCATGGCTCCATATGAGGCGTTATATGGGCGCCTGTGCAGATCACCGATTTGTTGGGAGGAAGTGGACGATAGAAGATTGTTTGGCCCGGAGTTGGTAGAGGAGACCACGTCCAAGATAGTTAAAATCAAGAAGAACATTCAGACAGCTCAGAGTAGGCAGAAGAGTTATGCAGATACCCGGAGGAGAGACCTAGCATTTGAGAAAGGTGACCGGGTGTTTCTTAAGGTCACTCATTTCAAGGAAATTAGTAGGTTCGGCAGGAGGGGAAAATTAAACTCCCGATATATTGGACCCTTTGAAATCTTAGACAAGATTGGTACTGCTACCTATAGACTAACACTGCCTCCAGAGCTCTCTAGAGTCCACAACGTGTTCCACATATCCATGCTATGTAAGTACAACCCGGACCCTTCTCATGTCTTGGCTCATGAACCGCTTCTACTCCAAGAGGACTTGTCTTATGAAGAAGTACCAGTCGGTATCACGGACCAAAAGAGCAGAATACTCCGTAACCGAGAAATATCATTTGTAAAGGTCGTGTGGCAGAACCATACGCCCAGGGAGGCTACTTGGGAGCTAGAATCAGAATTTAGAGCCCAGTATCCCCATTTGTTCGACCAAGAGTAAGAGGCAAATTTGGGGAACCAAATTTCTTTAAGGGGGGGAGAGTTGTAACACCCCAAGTGTTATTATTATTTTTTTAATTTTATTTTGTAATTATTTGAATTTTTTTGATTTTTAATTAATTTAATTTGATTTAATTTAATCTAATTTCATGAAAATAAAAATAATAATAATGATAAAATTGGGTAAAAATATTATTTGGATTTAATTGAAATTGATTTTGGGAAAAGGGGTGAAAATTTAGATTATGGGGGTGTTTTTGAAAAGAAAATCAGAAACTGGAGGTCAAAACGTAATTTAGAAAAGTTGTGCCGCGTCAGCACCACGTCAGCGGCCCGGTCAGCAGCCCCGGCCAACCAAGATGCGCCGCGTGGTAAGGAAACGCTGACCAGGGGACGTGCCACGTGGGCGATCCGCGTGCGCGCGATCGGACGGCCCAGATCCGTTTCCGCGCGCACGGATGGCCCAAATCAAACGTGCGCACGGACGACCCAGATTGCATTGCGATGGACGGTCCAGATTTAATCCCAATTAAATCACGATCGAACGGTCCAGATTTAATCTTAATGGATGGTTGAGATTAAAAGGCAAAGAGTATAAATAACCCCACCAACACCTGACGACAAAAACCCTAGCTGTCAGTGCCTCGCCGAAGAAGAAGAACCAGACGCCGGAGGAGCCGGCCGCCGCCGCATCGGGGAAGTTTTCGACCGCTGATCGAGATAAATTTTCTCCCCCTTGCTCGTTTTTCGATGCTGAGTCCGCCTATACCCAAACCGGAGCCCAACCACCGGCCAAACGGTCAAAAAACCTAACCGAAGCCCAGCAGCGCCGCCGCGTCCCTCCTCAGTTTTTGCCTCCGATGAGGCCCTTCTCGGCCTCCGTTCGATGCAATTTTTATACCACTGTGATCACCGTTCTCTTCTCTACATGTTGATCGGAGCCAAACATCAAAACGCAACTCAAGCCGGAGGAGCCGTCGCACCCGAGAGCACCGCCGCCGGTAAGTTTCAGTTTTTCGTGATTTTTTTGGCCCACCGAGGGCCCTAGGGTTGTTTTATCACAGGGACCGATGCAAGTATGGTCGAATTCGACCGAAAACGGCCAACCCGAGGTGAATCGCCGCCGCAAGCGGCACCGCCGTCGCCGGAGCACGGCGGAGCCGCCGTGCCGGAATTGCGATATTGGCCGAAAGGGGCCCTAGGTCTAATTTTGGATTTTTTGGGTCACGTGCAGGTACCGGTAGTGCTTTTCAGTTTTTCAGAAAAAATTCAGGGAAATTAGGGACAGCCCGTAGGCGCACTGTAGAGTCGATTTTAGACACCGAAATAAGTAAGGACCTCTCACCCTATTTCCTATCACGGTATTAAAGCTAAATAAATAATTAAACTGTACTGTGTGACTTTATAGATGTATAATTGATTAAGGTTGCCAATAGAGCCTGAGTATGATACACTGTTAGTCTGTTATTGTTTAATCTAATTTTCAGTATTAAATGCAATATGATGTTTGATGTAATTATGTTATGGTCTCGTATGCATGAATCATGGTTTTTTTTATTATGGTTTGTATTATGGTGAACCCGATACTATGTTGTCTTGTTTGGTGTCCATTACTAGTTTACATGTTGTGTGTGATTGGATGATTGAAACCAAGGGAAATGGCAAAAAAGTTATGTTAATTGATAAATGGAAAATGTGGACAGCCTGACTAGATATCCTAGGAGATGGTGGACGGACCGGGTCCGTAGGGAACCCTACTGGGAACGTGGTCTCTCATACCGGACGGGGTATGGAGACCTTATGTGTTTTGGCGCCCATACCGGACGGAGTATGGGGATGGCCTTGGAATTAGGTTATAAATGTTAATAGTTCACGTGTAGAGGGGACCCCCTATGGATCCCCAGGGATACTAGTAGGCTGGTAAAAGAGGAAATCTATTTCCTGATGATTGTAATGTAAAGGTGTGATATATGTTGTGTTATAAAGTGTATATGATTTTATGATATTGTAAGGTTATTATTTTCATATGTTGTTTTCATGGATCTCGCTGAGGTAAGTGGACAGTAAAGGATTTTATTATTGATAAACGAATTTGTTATAAATTATGCTTTATTGGTCATTTTGTTTTCTACCCACATTTACTTCCGTGGCGGTGAGATAGTGTGATGTCTTTACTGGGCTGGTGTAGCTCATTCCTTATTTAACCATTTCAGATCAGGAAGACGTTGTTCCCGAGCCCGTTCTACAGGAAGACGACGAAGGGGACGCCTAAAGACTTTATAGTTATATTTATAGTTTTTATTTCGAGTATCTCTCTTAGTTAGTTTGTTCCTTCATGTTTTGAGTACGTTTTGGTTATTGTGTAAGGGATATTAATCAAAAATTTTTATTACGCTTTCGCAGTTGACATTTTTAATACATATATTTCATTTAAATTTTCGGGGCCGTTACATTCAACACCATCTTGTTGAGTATATCATTTTTCCACCAAACATGTTTTATATATCTCAATAGTACCATCGTATATGTATTTTATCTTATAAACCCACCTATAACTTACAGAATGCTTGTTAAATGGTAATTTGATGACATATCAAGTGTGGTGACTCTCCACAGCTTATAACTCTTCTTCCATAGTAACTCTCTAATGAACCTGAGCCACAACTTAATGGTAAAACTATGGCTTAATATTATAAGACATAATTAAGCCAAAACACTTGTGATATGATGACAAATTGACTCAATATACATTTGAGTAAAACCATAATGAGAATCCCATAAATATAAGGGTTACTTACTACTTTGAAAAATTCCCTTACTACCGAAACTTGGACAGAGATGGAGATGATTGGTTAAAATGGCTATTCATCAATGATAGTAGCACGATTGAGACTAAGAGAATCATTTATAGACACTAATAGTACAAAATCTCAAAAAGGATCAAACTGACCATCTGAAAGTAGTAAATCATGAAATAGGAAAGTATTCTCATGAAGTACCACATGTCTTGATGTTAAAATAATCTTAATGGCCATATCATAAAGCTTGCAACCCTTTATATAAGGAGGATAACTAATTAATACATTTGCTTACCCCTTGGATCAAGTTTTGTCATCCAATGATCTAATATGAAAGCAAACACCAGACAATTAAAGATTTTAACTAGTCATAATCCACATGCCAACGGGAAAAAAATTCAAAAGGAAAATTATTATCAAGTAAAATGGAGAGAGTTTGGTTAATTAAATATACAGTAGTGAGAATACATTTGCCCACGAAAGAAAATAGAACTCTTGATTGGAAATACAATGAGTGGGCAACATTCAATGGGTGTTAATGCTTTCTCTCAAGAATAACATTCTATTAAGTATTTTAACACATGAAAGTTGATGAACAATTCCTTTGTTATTTACAAACTCATCAAATGCTATTTTTATAGCACTGTTAATGCTTAAAGCCTTAATCTTCACACCACATTGATTATGGATCAGACAAAAGAATGAAAGAAAGATATTAAAAAATTATGATTTATTCTTGAGTAGGAAAATCCAAGTAAATTTGGGACAATCATCTATAATGGTTAAGAAATATTGATGATTATTATATATAAGCTCATGAAATGGTCTCTAAACATCATAGTGAACTAAGTAAAAAAATATGGCCAGACAAACATATTATGAGATACAAAAGGTAATTTATTTTGCTTTGCTAAAAGACAATACAATAAAGTTGTTTATTATTGTTAGAAAATTAGGACTAACCTTAAACATAAACATTCAAGATTACCCGAAACAAACTTGGATAATATATTATCATTCTTTCTCTCACGTTGAGTTAAACCATAAACAGATTTAGATTTTGGGGTGTGAAGATTACCCGAAACACTAGTAGCATATAAGAGAAAACATTCAAGAGCGTCAACAATTAATGATTGTTCTTCGTTGGCATAAAAACAAACATCTTGTCCTATTACTTTCGCATTAAGATTAGTCTTAATTTTCTAGCTATGGTATCAAACCCTAGTTGTTTGTATCTAACCCTGCAATAATCATGCTCTAATATGGATTAAATTTGTTGATCTTTTTAAAACTTGATAATGATAAATCCATAGAACATGTTATTTTTTTTTTCCTTTTTTTCATGTATATTTTTGTTTTATAAGAATCTAAAAAAAAAAACACCACTTGAGTGGCATGTTTGATTTCCTTTGACTTGCCTCCTGAATGTAAGTGTTGAGATGACTGAATACATGTATGAATTTATGGTGGTTGTGGTCACTGATAATAAAAAAATTGGGTACTTTAGTTTTCCCACAAAGTCATCTAAAGAGGAAAAAAAAATAGAGTTTTAGCAACAGGTAAAAACTGAAAAGAAAAAAAAATAGAGAGAGGAGTTGCATTGTGTGTGCATGAAAGAAAAAAAAAGAGGATGATGCACTATATGGTGCATGAAAAAAAAGTTGCATCGTGTGCGCGTGAAAGAAAAAAAAAGGAAGAGAAAAGAGATTGAAGATATATATATATATTTAAAAAAACGACGGCTGATTCCTGGAAAAAAAAAAGTTTTTTTATTTTATTATTTTTTTTCTCTCATCATGATGATAATGATATCATCTATTTTATCTTTTACTTAGAAAAAAATTAGATGTTGAAAGTGGGATTTGAACCCTTAACTTCTCCAACCATTCCCTCAATTTAATATTAACCTACTACTTAATTAGCTCAACAAATACATGCATGTTTTTATTTTTGAGCATATTTGTTGGTTAGCAATATAGGTATTTTAATAATATTCCATGTATGCATATTATTTTATCATTTGGACAACATGTTA
This sequence comes from Carica papaya, assembly GCF_054855325.1. Classification (NCBI taxonomy): domain Eukaryota; kingdom Viridiplantae; phylum Streptophyta; class Magnoliopsida; order Brassicales; family Caricaceae; genus Carica; species Carica papaya. The sequence goes on along the minus strand of NC_142312.1, from coordinate 13,939,161 downwards.
GTATTTTATAATGTTGTTTTTATCATCATTGTACTAATGTATATTAATTAGTTTATGTACATTAGTTAGTTACGTATTTTTTTGTTAAGTCGAGGTAACTACATATATTATGTGATATTTTTTTATGCTAATTAGTTTAATAAAATTAAAGGGTTACATGAATATGTTCTATTTAATTTAGTTTTTTTGTTATGATAATTGAATTATAATATTTTTAGTTTGTGTCATATATGATGATTATGAGTTTAGTGAAGTTTTCGAACATTTGATATAAACAATGAAATTTAGATAATTTAATTATGAAAAATCGTGCCTAATGTTCATTTTTTATAAATTTGTAGAAACAACAACAAAGAACATAACTACTAATTTTTCTACCAACAATAAGTTGGATGGAACAAATTATGATATATGGCATATGAAGATTCAGTATCTTCTTAATGAGTGCGAGGTTTTGAAACATTGACCACCACTATACTTGAGCCAAAAAATATCGGTGGTGACTGGTATAATGAGGATCTGGTTGCATACCAAGAAGGATCCAAGAAGGATCATTATGCACGTTATACTATGTTGCATTACATGCATAACAATCTCGTTGGAGAGTTTGAGAGTTGTTCTGCAGCTAAGGACATATGAGACAAGCTTAAGGTCACTTATGGCCAAACATTTGCTACAAGGCTCCAAGCCTTGGATTTAAAGTGGATGAAATATGAAATGAATCTAATAACTGAATACTTACGTATCATGAGTGTTATGGTTCGTGATCTTAAGGTTGGAGGACGTGACATAAGATATCAGGAATAGGTTCTGAATGTGATTCGTTCACTTCTTGATAAAATTGAATATTGAAAAAATTTTAAACTCTTGATGGTTCATAGTGAACACATTAATATTTTCTATGAAATTACTAGGCACATTGAGATGGTGGTTGAGGGTCAAAAGGTGTTTAATCCTTCCAATGTGGTATTTGTAGTTTATGAGGTCAAACCTACGGGAAACAAGCCTAATTGTGCTAAATAATTTAAAAAAGGTCGACACCCTTCTTAAGCCAATAGACCTAAAGGTGGTGTGGCCAAATAACATAAAGCTAATGGCTATGTAGAGAAAAATATAGCACCTCTGAAGTGCTACAACTGCGATAACAAGAGTCATTTCGCTTGTGATTGTTCCGACCTGAAAAAAAATACCTTTCTCTATTTTGCCTCTTAATTTATTTGTTTGTTCCCATGCATAGTTGTTAATTATTTTTCTAATTGGATTGTAGACACAAGAGAAAATAAACATGTAGTTGAAGATCGAGTTAGATTTGCAAACTACCATCGTGTCCTAGTGAGTTTGCAAACTGTTCTATTGGGCAATGGCAGCAAAGAGGACGTCCTTAGAATTTGAGCATACTAGCTCAAGCTATGTAGAAGAAATATTTTACTCCTTCATGATACTCTCTATACACTCGAGGTGCGATGTTGTTTACTTTCAGTTGTTTCTTTGTTGAGATTGGATTTTTCTTTTAACTTTAAGCTTGGTACTTTAGACATTTTATATCATGACGATGTATTTGGTTATGGTTCTTTAAGAAATAATTTATTTGTTCTTGACTTGGATGATAATATATATAATAATTCTATGTTTGCTTATGCTTTACTTTAATTATAATTTTGAATCTATTAAGTAGCATGCTAAACTTGGTCATATTGGCCAAGACCAAATAAATAGACTGGCTAAAGAAGGTCTTTTAGACCGGCTTACTATTGTTAAGTTGTCTAAATGTGAGTCATGCTTTGTCGATAAAACAAGTAAGAAACCTTTTGGTAATGCTTCAAGGGCATCATGTCTCTTAGAATTAATTTATTCTGATATTTGCAGACTTTTAAATATCAAAACACGTCATGGTACTATATATGTTTTCACTTTTATAAATGACTATTAATGATATGGACATGTGTATTTGATTTCTCAACACTATAAAGTGCTAGATATGTTCAAATATTTTGTACTGGAAATAAAAAATCAAACGGATAGAAGAGTAAAGACTTTTCGAACCGATTATGGTCGTGAATACCTTTCTGATATGTTCAAAGAATATTGTGAAAAAAAGGATATATGTAGGCAACTTACAATTCCTCATGCTCCACAACAAAATGGTATTGTAGAGTGAAGAAATCATACATTATTAGATATGGTTAGATCGATGATGACACATGTCAACCTCTCTAATAATTTTTGGGGAGATGTGTTGCTTACGACAACCTATATCTTTGACCGTATACCAAGTGTACCCATCACTCCATATGAGTTATGGAATGATAAGAAGCTCATTTTGGATAATTTATGTCCTTGAGGGTCGATAGACTATGTGCATAACCCAACCCACAAGTATGGAAAACTAGGTCTAAGAGCAACTAAGATGATGTTCATCAAATATCTTAAACATTCAAAAAGATATGTAATGTTTGGAGAACACCCGAATGGTGGCATGACCAAAATTAACTCTTCCAATATTCATTTTCTTAAGGATGAGTTCCCAATTATTTTAAGTGAAATAAAAGGGAATCTCGAACTATATAAATTGTAAGAGGACATGTAACTATTTATTAGTGAGAGGGAGGTACCAAAAACCTGTCGAGTCATCAAGGATAGTGATACTCTACCAAATGAAAGAGATAATCCACTGAAAAATGGAGTTAGTCCTCAAGATCTAAACTTGGAACATGAGGTAAGTCCTCAAGTTCCAAATCCCACACCAAAAAGGGATAGTGAGAGAGATTTATCGTCTACTTAAGTAGATGATGAAGGTCCTACAATCTGAAGGAGTGAACGTGAAAATTTTTTCTGATGATATTTCCAAATCAGTGGAGAAATTTTTCTTTGCACTCATTTGGAAATTAAGGAACCCACTTCTTTTAAGGAGGCTATGAATTCACAAAACAGTAAAGAGTGGATTGATGCAATGAGGGATGAGATAGACTCAATTATGAGAAATAAAGTTTGACAACTAGTTGATCTCTCATCTCGACGTAAATCAATTGGAAATAAGTGGGTTTTCAAGATAAAATGTGGAGTAGATGGATTAATTAAAATTTCAAAACCCGACTAGTGGCGAAAGGTTTTAGCTAAATTGATGGTATAGACTATGAAGAGACTTTTTCTCCTGTGGTGAGATTTGTCTCTATTTGCCTCCTTCTAGCCATGGTTGCCCATTTGGATTTGGAGTTATTTCAAATAGATGTTAAAACTACTTTCCTCAATGATTCACTTGAGGAAGAGATATAGATGGATCAACATATTGAGTTTGTCTCAAAAGGTTAAGAAAATAAATTTTTTCATCTTAAAAGATCCATATATGGTCTCAAGCAGTTTTTTAGACAATAATATTTTAAATTTTATGAAGCTGTTACTTCATTTAACTTTTCCATGGTAGATGAAGACCATAGTGTGTATGAAAAGAAGAAATAACGAGAGAGATTATGTTTCTCTCTTTACACGTTGATGATATACTATTGATTGGAAATAACATGGAGATAATCAATGCCACTAAATAGTGGTTATCCTATATTTTTTAGATGAAGGACATGGGTGAAGCCAGGTTTGTCCTTAGCATGAAAATAATGAGAGATTGTCCCAAGAAACTTCTAAGACTGTGCAAAAAAGCATATATTAAGCAAGTCTTGAAAAAATTTTGAATGTATTACTCCAAACTCGTTGACACTTCTGTTGAGAAGGGTCTAACCTTACGTCTTGATGAGTGCCCAAAGACATATGAAAAAAAAAAATAAAAATAAGTAACGTTCCTTATGCTAGTGCAATAGGCAGTTTGATGTATGTCATGTTGTGTACACAGCCAGACATTTGTTTTACGGCTAGTTTGGTAAATCGTTATCAAAATAATTTTGGATCTGCTCATTGGCAAGCAATCAAGAGAATCTTATACTACCTTCGTAGTTCAAGTGATCTAGTCCTCTATTATCAAGGAGGGGACTTAAAGTTGAAAAGATATTCAAATGTAGACTAGGGTGGCAACTGAAATGAGTCTAAGTCGACCTAAAGATATGTTTTTGTCTTTGATGGAGGTGCCATATCTTGGTGTAGTAAAAAGTAAGCTTGCATTATTTAATCTACAACGGAAGCAGAGTATGTCGCTAGTTGTCTTACCGTACAGGAGATAATTTAGTTAAATTTTTTTTTTGTAGAATCTCAACATCACCCCTAAAGTTGATGAACCTGTAGAAATATATTGTGACAATACTGCTACTATTCAGTATGCTCAGGATCCTAAATTTCATAGGAAATAAAACATATTAAGAGGTGTTATCACTTTGTTCGAGGCACCATCAAAAAAGGAGAAGTTTATATTAAGTATATATCCACTAGCAAAATATTTATTTATCCTTTGACTAAGCCCATACCTAGAGATGTTTTTTGAGGTCATGTGAAAAGTCTAGGTTTGTGTAGGCTTTAGTTTTCAAGTGGGATTTAATATGTAATGAACATATATTTTTTTATGTATTGATCATTTATGAAATAAAAGTTGTTATTTTCTTATGAAATGATTATGAATATAATTACATGATTAGACAATAATGTCACAAACTTTTTGATAAACCTTATCACACGAGTGATTTCCTTAATGGTTGAGTAGCGGGTAGGATAAGACTAAATCATGTTGGCGTTAACTATGTGCAATATGATATGTTTTTATACTTGTGTTGTATTAATGATAAAATATTAAAATTTTATAGTCATCTTAGTATATTTAAGATGAGATTTTAGAGAGTCGAATATGAAATATATCCAATTTCATAGTAAAGTTTTAGAGTCAAATATCGAGTGTCAGGTCACATATTGAGTATGTTGATCAAGTGGCTCAAGTTAAATACTTGAGTAGTATTTGAGCTTATGATTCATACGACAAAAAATAGTGATATGCCCAACTTGGTAGGAACTATGTTGTGATATATATATCATACTATATGTGCTATCCTATGGACTACTGTGTCCTCCTTGTATGATACCATTCGATTTGGAGCTATCATATGAAGTCAAGATTTGATGTTACTACTTTAATATGTTTCCAAGGGCCACGACTTATATGGTATAACAGAGCATGTTAGGAAAGTAGTTAAGTTGAGATGGATTGTCGTGAAGGTTTAAAGAAGAATCTTTCTGACATCATCACATAAACTCGAATAATTATATTTTATATATAACAAAGTAATATAATTATAGCATAGAGGGATAATATATACCAACGGTGATGTTTAAGTGATTTGAGGTATTATAAATATGAAAGTGTTGTATTAGTTAGATTGTGACTTAATATAACACTACTTATTAGCTTTTGGTCACACACCCTATTTCTTGTATGAAGCATGAGAGATATGTTAATGTGGTAGTATATTATGGTTAATGTGATTTTATGTGGTCTAGTGTGAGATGTTGCATAAAATTAGGAGCGCCCATAACACCCTCTGTAAAAAGACACGACTATTCACGAGTATGTAAGAGATAAACTATTTTGTAAAAAGATATGATTCTTGGTGAGCATATAAGAAAAAAAAAATACTTTTATAAAAAAACAAATAAGAAGATAACACTCAGAAAAATAATATATTATTATTCTCTCTTACATTAAGTTAAACCATAAATAGATTTGAATTTTAGGGTGTGAAAATTATCTAGAGTTCTGATACCACTGTTAGAAAATTAGGATTAACCTTAATGCGAAAATAATAGGACAAGATACTTACTTTTTTTACCCACAAAGAACAATCCTTAATTGCTAACACTCTTGAATGTTTTCTCCCATATACTATTAGAGTTTCGAATAATCTTTACACTCAAAAATTCAAGTCTGTTTATAATTTAACTCGACGTAAGAGAAAGAATGATAATATGTTATTTTTCTAAGTATTAATTATAGTAAGAAAAAGAAATGTTCATTTGATCGAAAAAAGATACCTTCTTAATTGCAGTAGCTTCGTCTTTGGAAATTGAGGCCGTGACTTTCTTAACAGAAAAGTGTACTATAAATTTACAAGACTAAGTAAGATAGAGACAAGCTATGGCCGCCAATATCAAGATTAATGCTTCTTCCTCTTCCTCCTCCTCCTCCGCATACCACCTACCAGTTTTTCCCAAATTGTGGATAGTGTCCTTCCCACATTTTTCCAGGAGATCCATATGTCCAAATGAATTACGTAAAGAAAAATATTTTATTGTTTAATAATTTTCATGAATTTGCATATCTTTACTCATCTTTTTCTTAATTTAAGCTAAACTACCTTGTTGAAAAAGAAATTTTAAATCAAATTAGATAGTATTGGGGATATATGTAACATAAATTCCTAGGCTATGTACAGCTCACGTATGAAAGTTCTGGTGTGGGGAGTATACTTTTTATTTTATTATTTCTTGTCTTTGGGAGAAAAAAAAAAGTAATATATATATATATATATATATATCCCTATTTTCAAAAATTAGAATGATCCATTAGTACTTACATTTGTTTTCTTGATCAGTTACGGTTCACTTGGTTCTAGCCCAAATAGCCATTTCTAATCAGAGAAGCCCAGTTTCTAGCATCCGCCCAGGATTGCATTTTACGCACCCCCCTTATCCTTTAGTATTTCTGTGAACCGCTCCACTGAAAAAACACAGTTCGACCATGGCGACTTCTTCGCTTGCTTCCTCTTTCACCTCTCCAACTTCATCGAGTTCCCCATTTTCCTCTCACCCTCTCTCCAAATTATCTACTCCGCCCCTTCTCTCCTTCTCATGTTCCCTCAAACCTTTCCTCGCAAAATCAAAAACCGATTTTTTCCTCCAAAAGCGAGACACTCATGGCTTGCCATCGTCCAGCATCAGAGCCCAGACCCTGGACTTCTCCAGCTCGTTCTTCGAGGGCGGTTTTGGGTCCGAAGATGACTCTCCATCACAGGCCGGGCCAGGAGTGACGGCCGTCGAGGACAAGCCTGAGCCACAGTGTCCGCCAGGCCTCCACCAGTACGAGACAATGGCCGTTTTGAGACCCGATATGTCTGAAGACGAGCGGCTTGCTCTTACCCAGAAGTACGAAGAGGTAATATAATGTACATCTTGATTGTCTTGGTGTTTTCATTTAATGTTTGTTTCTTAACTGTTTGGTTGGCGAGAAAATTTAGGAAAAGAAAAGATTTTATTAGGAATTAATTTTGAAATGATTAATGATCATAGAATATTATGTAGTTGGAGAATTTCTCTGGCTTAGTGGGTTTAGTAATATTGTGGCTGTTGGGAGGTGAATTTTCTCTGGGAAAAGTTCATCAAATTATGATGGAACTGAAGAAAATAAATCATTAACTTATGTTACCCTGCAAAAAAGTATCTGTTACAGCTGTACGCTTAATACTTCATGTCAAATCATGTGTTGCCCATGCATTTATTTATTTCATTATTCAAGAAAAGATGATACTTTTTAGAAGTATGTAATCTCTTAATGGGAGAAGAAGAATGGCAAGATTGCATAGGAAGAAGAATAGGCAGCCTAAGGCATAAAGGATCCTTTGGGAGAAGCACTTTAGAAAACATTTTTCAACCGGTTGGTTGTTCTGGAAGGCCTATAGAAATTTAGTCAATTATCAAGAAGCTTATTAGGGTGGATTCTCAGCATGAGTCTTGCAGATCTTGAGGAGTAAATATGAGGCTGAGAACCTTGTTTTTCCTTTAATATGTCCTATCAAGCAGCTCTTAGTGCAAGGTTGATCTAGATTTCTAGCACCTATAGAGAGGGGACACATTGTGCTGACAGATTAGCCAACTTGGCTCATGCGTTCCAAATAGAATCATTCTCTCCAGTCTATAGCTGCTGCTCTTGGGGAATAACTAAACTTTGATTTTTGTGACACTGGTTTTACTTTCTTTAAATAAGGGTTAATCTTTCATCTCTTCTCAGTTCAACTAAGAAAAAGAATGATAGTTGAACTGTTGTAAGGCAAGCTCTCTGTTAATACAATGGCCCGAGTTTAGCTTCTCTAACTTGATGCACCATTTTATTTGGAGGAGAGGATCTTAATGTGGACGTATAGTCATCACCTGCAGGGCCATTAGGATGGGAAGCTCATTTTTTATTGTTAATATATCCATAATCACTTTGGCGTCCAATGAAACGTGAAGTCTCTACATCTGAATTTCTCTTGACAGCTTTAGAGGATGTCAGTGGAATAAATAACTTAGCACAAACATTTTAATTTGTAACAATAGTTCTTAAGAACCACTTAATCCATTTGCTTTTGGCTCATTTCGCATAAAAAAAGGGCACCTGCACAGCCTGCATTACGTTCTTTTTAAGAAAGAAACATAGATGCCCGAAAGGGCACTAGGGGGTGCAACCCATGTACAAGAGGAGAAGATTTACAAACTTGTCAAGTAGACCCATCTGTACTTTGTTCTATTGGACCAGGGTCTGATGATTTTGACTTGATCTAAGATGTATTCGAGAATTGCTTATTTCATGCTTATCAGTAATTATAAGTTCTCTGTGTTAATTTACCAGTTTGGTAAAGAAATAAACAGTGTGCTTACAAGGTACTTTTAATAAAAAAAATGAGCAATTTATTTCAAATATTTTTCTAGGTGGTTATTTTTTATCTAAGGAACTGATATAAATTTCTCTTCTTATGCATAGTCACTTATTTTATAATAAGCACTTGAAAGTTTTAAGTAATTCAGAGCACCTAATACTTAATAACTTCAAAGTACATTTATTTAAACAATCCCAAAAGGCTCTCTAATGCCAGCTACCTTCTAAATTGTTTTCTCCTTGTTGATTTGTTCCTGGGGAGGAACTAAATGGAATAACTCAAAGGCCTACTTGTGTTTGACATCAACTTACAGCTATACCATGCATTTTGGTAGATCAGTGATGATAAACTTGGAAAAGAATATCTGTTGAGGAAGTTAAAGAACATGGTTTTCTTTCCATGGAGATATTAGAATATATAGAACTTTCATATTAATATTTGTAGCCAATAAATAAAAGGTGATCTTGCTTCTTTCTGTCTGTCTCTCTCTGTCTTTTTCAATGATGATATGAATGCTTTGTTTCTGCATCTTAGCTGCTCTTCAGCATGACAAGAATTTTGACAACAGAGAGATGCTTTTGAAATGAATATCATTCCAAAAGGTTTGATCACCCTAAGTTCACTGAGATAAAATCTGCCGCTATTTTTGTTTTACAAAGTTTATGATGGATATGTTACAAGAATTTTCATAAATTTATTGTAACTATGTTACTCAACCAGAAACCAAAATGTGCATTTAGTGTTATGAGAATATGTAAATCAAAATTATTTGGTCATATCTAGATCTTACAAGAGGAAGAATGCTAACACTTTCAATTGTCTAAAACATCAAGAAATCACATGAAATGTTGGTGAACTTAGGAAGTGTAAGCATTTCCATAAGCAACGCACGCACTTAAGTTCCAAGAAGTGATGGATGTAAAAGTCTGCGGGATGTTTTGTTATTTTTTCTGAGAAGAAATTAGGATAGATGTCATTTTTTCAAGTGGTAGCCTTCATCGGATGTGTTAACAGGAAAGTCTGAAACCCATTCTCATCCCTGCGAAGGAAGATGTCAATCATCTCTCCTTGCAACACACACCCGTGCGTTGTTTTGTTATTGTCTCCTCTGATTGTTTAAACTGACTACAGTGTCCTTAAGTGGCCTTTTGTAGATTTCTCTGTTGTGTAATCTTCTTGAGAGTCTTGTAGTCTGAATAGTTTGAGATCCATCATTTTTAGTTTTTCTTGGTATCTTGGTCGAACCAACTTGAGTTCAATGTTCATATCAAGTTAGTTAGGCTTTCAACAAAGGGTACCTGTAAGTAATATTTTTTTTATTATTATGAGAAAAAAAACTGATTGTTGGTGTAGCTAATGCTGGCTTGTTTTATAGGTGCTTGTTGCTGGTGGTGGCATGTATGTGGAGGTATTTAATAGAGGTGTGATTCCTCTAGCTTACAGTATCAAGAAGAAAAACAAAGCGGGGGAGACTAACACATACTTGGATGGTATTTATCTTCTCTTTACGTACTTCACTAAACCAGAGTCCATGGAGGTTCTTGAGGCAGCACTTAAAACGGACGATGATGTAATCCGATCATCTAGTTTTAAGATAAGGAAGAGGAAGTATTAGTTTATATGAAAGCTGTGTTCATCTCTGATTAGTTTCATTCTCTCTGTAGTCTCATGTATTGTTATTTCAAAGATTGGGGAATATTATTTGTTCTCTGTAACATAACTTGACTCATGGTAATAGAGAGAAAACATGTTAATCTTTTCAATGGAATTTAATATTCATTTTACCTTAAAAATCTTTGGAAATGAAATTTAATATCTAATTATCTATAATATTGACTCATCTTTACCCACAAAAATTATAATCTGTTTCCATGTTTATCATTGACATGCGGCTTGATAAGGACCCTTGAGGGGAGCAAAGTTATGAAGGATCAGTCAGCATCTGCAAATTGAGTTGAAGAAAAGAAACTTAAAAAAGTGACAGTTTGCCTAGATTATAGCTTCCCATATCACCAAATAATAAATACATACAGGGCAGGCCTAAAAACTTGTTCATTTGTAAGAGATTCTACAGATGCTGAGATTTTCTGGGCATTATATGACACTACTAGGAATAAGAAACTGTTAAAATGGCAATATATATATATATATATAGATATAGATAAAGAATTAAGCAGTAAAGAAAAAGAAAAGAAAAGAAAAGAAAAAAGAAATAAATGGGTAGAGAATCTGATAGTGGTGGGTGTATTTTGATATCTTATCTTATAACAGGCACTTTGAGTGAGAGAGGGTTGTGCTGAAGATCCACCAACAACAGTGAGATCTTCTCTGCCCACATTGAAATTGTATTAAGGATATATATATATATTATTATATTATATAAAGATAAGAAGAAGTTGGACCATGTAGGACAAAATAAATATGAAAAGAAATGGTAGAAAAGTGAAGAAAAAGTGCATGTGGGGTCTCAAACTAATTAAACAAAATTAAGATATTTCTTGAATAATAATTGAGATCATATGCACTGGTCTTCCCTGTGCTTATACATTAAATTAATTAATTGCACTTGTCACAACCAACCTGCTCAACTACCAACTTTCATTCATGACAAACCAACAACACAAAACATATGTCCTAAGTGGAAATAGAGCATCTGAAAGATGTGCTTGCATGCTCATTTAAGTAAAGATTGTTCAACCTCTCACCAATAACCTCAAAGAGATGTTTCAAGAAATGATGTCTGCTGACTTCTTAGGAACATTACAAGACAGGTTGAAGAGGTGGAAAACAACTTAAATGACCTTGTTAAATAAAAAAGTATGATCTAGTAAGACTTCTAATATACTTAGAATTGAGACTTTTCTAAAAAAGCACAAGATTAAACTCCTCTTCGAGGATAATCTACATGCATTGAATACGAAGGTAAATTTATTTTTTTAGAATTTATTAGAGGATTCTTATCCATCTAAATTCAAACTCCCGTAATTGAACTATTCTAATTTGAAGAGGATTTGTAGATTGAATCATTATAGGAATACAACGAAATTTTGAAGAGAAATAAAAAATATACTCTATATGAAATTTTAGGTCACCCTAAAAAAAGTGGCAACGTGTTGCAATATTAGTCTAGAAAACTAAAAGTGTTGAGAAAAAATAAATTTCAATCACACACACAATTCCATAAAGTAAAGAGTAGAAGAAGAAAAATACAAAATTTTACGTGGTTCGACAAATATTTCTAGATCTACAACTAAGACAAAGAAGAAATTTTTTACTACGATAATAAAAAAAGAATACATCACCAATTAATTTGTAAAGCCTAATATAAAAGATCAATAAAGAAAAAAAAACTAAATTGGTTTACCAAACTAAACTGGACTAGTTTAATATGACTTAAACTAAGTCAAATTAATTAAACCAAAATTTAAGCCACATTAATAAATCTTTCCATTGGCTTGAATTCACTTTATCGACATCAATAAAGAAAAAAAAACCATCTCATTACACTATTTTGCCAAAATGTCCTCATAAGGGCACTGTTGAATATTATGTACTCTAACTAAGTCTAGGAAGAGCCTAAACTTGTAAACAAGGATCGCCTTGGTCATCACATTTGTAGAATTCTCATATGTAGGCACCTTCTACACAACTATAGAATCTCATGACACAATGTCCCAAATTAAGTGATATTTAATATCAATAAGTTTGGTCTGCTCATGTTACATCTATTTCGTAGTGAGATGTATGACACTTTGGCTATCACAAAATACTAAAGGTTTATTCTGTGTCAACCTAGGATCACTCTTCTTCTGTGTCAACCCAAGATCACTCACCAAACCCTATAGCTAACTAGTCTCTTTTAGTACTTTTGTTAGAGCCATATATCTACCACATAGATATTTTCCTATTAGAATCCTCTGTATAATCTGAATCCACATAGTTAACAACTGAGTCACCCGTCTTCTCTTTGTAAAATATTAGTCTCATATTTATAGTACCCTTTAATTACCTCATAATCCATTTCACTGCCTGCTAGTGTTATTTCCTAGGATACACCATCTATCTATTCACTACACTAATTGTACATGAATATTAAGACAAGTGCAAACCATGACATGCATGATGTTATGTTTAACACTCGAATATGGAGTACTAGATGTATGCTTCATGTCCTCATATGTCTTCGATGATATGTTTGCAAATAACTTGAAATGGATAGCAAATAAAACAGTCACGGGTTTAAAATTACTCATATTGAATCGCCCCAATACCTTTTCAACATGTGATTGTTGAGACAAGGAAATATTTCCAAAACTTTTTCCTGAGTAATCTCTATTCTCAATATCTTTTTTACAACATCCAAATCGTTCATCTCAAACTCATCACCTAACTACTTTTTAAGAATATTAATTTGTGACATGCATTTACCAGCAATAAGCATGTCATCCACATACAACAACAAATAAATAAAAAAACCATCTAAAAGGCTTTTATGATAGATACAACTAGCATAAGCACAACGAGTAAAACTATTACATATGATGAATGTATCAAACCTCTCATATCACTGTCTAAGTGACTGTTTTAAACTATAACAAGATTTCTTAAGCAAATAAACATGGTTTTCCATATCTAGAATGACAAATCCCTTAAGCTAACTCTTATAAATCTATTCCTCCAGCTCATCATGTAAAAAAGGCATTCTTCATATTTAATTGTTCAAGCTTTAAGTCATGAAGAGCTACCGTAGCAAGTAATACTATGATAGACTATGTTTTATAATAAGAGAAAATATTTCACTAAAGTTGATCCCTTCTCTTTGAGTAAAGTATTTAGCCACTAACCAAGTCTTGTATTGAGGTGCATCCAACCTTGGAGTGACGTCTTTCTTCTTGAAAACTTATTTATAGCCTACCACCTTTTGTCCTTTTAACAATGACACAAGCTCCCAAATCGGATTCTTATGAAATGACTTAATTTTTTCACCCATAACACGAAACCACTAATTTGCATCTAAACTAGAAATAACTTCCTTATAACTACCAGGTTCTTATAAATTAATTATCTCTGTAACTAAGGCATATGAAACTAGAATTTTATATTTTTATTATGGTTTAATTTATCTTCTCTTCCAGTCTGTTGCAATATTATATGGTTACTGCTGGCTAGGTGCACTATCATCACTTTATTAATTAAGATCTTGCACCTCATTCTCTAGATATATTGGACTGAATTGTTTGAGTATCAGGCTCTAACTCCATTTATTTTATGATATTGTTATCTGATTGTGCTCTTGTTCTCTCCTTTGGAATGTCTAATGAAACAAACTCATTAAATATCTCATCTCTATTGATAATTAAGACTTTGGATCATTGCATCACAGCCTATAACATTTCACTCCAATTGCATATCCTAGAAATATGCATTTATTTACTAGTGGCTCAAGTTTACAATTCCTCACATGAGCATAAGTAGGACAATTAAACACTCTCAATTAAAAATAATCAACAGGTAAAACAGACCATACATTAAAAGAAGCTTTGTACTCAATAACTATAGATGAAGATCTATTAACTAAGAAACAAACAATGTTAACAGCACAGCCTTAGCCCAAAAATTCATGCACTAAACCTGAATGTGAACATATTTTGTGTGCTATCACAAAACGTACTATTCATGTGTTCTGCAATACCATTATATTGTATGTTTTTACACAAGTACAATATCTCACTATGCCTTTTTTGCTACATAAATCATTAAACATATGATTCCAAAATCTAATTCATTGATAGTTCTAAGACACTTAACTTCTTTTTTGTCTACTTCTCAATCATGGTCTTCTAATTGATGAATGTTGAAAATATCTCATATTTTGATTTTAGAATATATACCCAAACTATTCGAGATTAATCATTAATTAAAGTCATGAAATATTTGACACCACTTTTAGAAGAAATTTTGTTTGGACCCCATAAATTAGAATTGATATAATCTAATTTATTTTTGGTCTTATGCACTGCCTTCTTGCTAAACTTTACTCTGATATGTTTGTTAAACACACAATCTTCATAAAAATCCATGACTTCTTCTTTATATCCATCCAACAAATCCTATTTGCTCAAGACAAATAACTCCTTATCACTTATATGACCCAAATTTAGATGTTATAACTTAGTCTAATTTTGATCATTGCTCCCTAATGCTACAACAACTTCCCTGACGCTATAACGTGCTACTCTCATTCTAGTACTTATTGAATTGTGTCTTCTAGGAGTTAAATATTAGTTTGAAGAATCCATTAGATATTTATTGAGTTATTGATAATCATGAGTAGGGTTATCAACAAATTGAGTTAAGTAGAATATAATAGTTGAGTATTTAATTTTCATTTTTTATAACTGTGCCAAATTCAAATTTGGCTCAAAATATAATTTAAATACTTTCACTACTAAGTTTGAAGAAGCTTGCACTATATAAAAATGAGCTTGATAAACTTAGCAAAGAAATCCTTTAACATCTAACATATCTAACTTTGTTTAAAATTTATATATTTTAAATACAATTACATATAGTTATTTCTAAAATATATAATTTACTACATATTTAAGTGAAATATATTTAATTTATCATCATATCAACACGTTTGTGGGCTCATAGAAAAAGTAGCTTCAAACTCGAGTTAGGTTTAGTTAACTAAATATTTTTTTTCGAGTCTCAAATTAAATTTCAAATTTGTTTAAATTGAAATAAATATTTTAACATCAAAAAAGTCATTTCAATTAAAATAAACAAACATATTTGATTGTTATCACCTATAATCTCCAATCCCATGAAAGTAGGTTTAGAAAAGTGAAGTAGCCACTTCCTAATCGATTTTAGCAATTGTTTATATATTTGTAGGCTTATTGTAAATTATGGTAGTTTTGATGTGTTTAACAGTGAATTTTGAATTGGTTAAGCTAATGACTGGCCAACAATAATATTATTTTTCATTTACACTTGATGTTATCTGGAAGAGATAAGAAAGTATTATCAGAAATATGATGGTTAAGCTAATTACCAAATGAATCATATGTGTTTTTGTGAGTGAATTAAGCAATTGAAGAGTGTGTGCTTGGAGAATAAAGACAAAGAGAAGTGAGTGGTTGGGTGTGAGGACCCATGGCAAATAGTGGGGGGTCATGGGCTTGTCTCTTCAATTGAATAAAGAAGAGAATATATACCATCATGCAATTTTGATCTTTAAAATTATTTAATTAAATTATTTAATCTCTTAACCTCTTTCTCTCTAATTATTAGTAAGTGATGTTAAATAAACTCACCAAGCAAAAGACTTTTCTTCAACTTTTTCTTTCTTTCTTCTATTCAGCAGCATAGTTTGATTGGAAGAAGAAGAAGAAGAAGAAGAAGAAGAAGAAGAAGAAGAAGAAGAGAAGAAAAGAGATGGGTGTTCCCCAGAGTCCAAACCCTCCTCACCTTTATCCTCAAGCTCTTCAACTAAAACTGTATCAGGCATTCATCTTTTCAATTCCAATCCTTTTTTCAATCATTCTCTTTTTGTTGTTCTATCTGTTTTACCTCAAGAGAAGAGCTTCAACTCTTTCATCCCCTCCACACTCTCTTCCCATAAATTCCCGCCAGCCTCCTCCTTATATCCACTCGGTAACTTCTCTCTCTCTCTCTCTCTCTCTCCATGCAAGCACATATACGTATATGTACATACATCTGACAAAAACTTATTTTAATTTTATAGGGTTGTAAGATGGGAGTTAAAGGGGAGCTCAAGAACAAGCTTCCAATTGTTTTATTTGATGAAGAATTAAGAACAAGGGATTCACAGTAAGTACATGTATTTCTTTTATGAAAAAAAAAAAAAAAAAAAAAAATGTTGCAAATATACATATGAACCAAGTTAGATATGGCATGATGTTGAGAAATATTAAAGGGCATGTGATGATCATGCCCTACACCATGTGGGCGCATGGTGTTATACAGTTATGCATCACATGAGACATCCATGAATTGATCAGTACTCACTTTTCCATTAAGTGCTCATGCAGTGATATATTGGGTGAATTTAGTTATGCCATCTTTCTTTCGGACCAAAAAGAAAGAAAAAGAAATTATTCCCGTTTCAACTACACCACTTAAGAATCTCAATTAACATCCATTAATTGTTTTCTTTTAAAGTGGCTTTTTATTAGATAGACCAAGATGAAATTAGGCACATGATATTTTTTTGAAAGGTAAAACTATAAGTACCAAAGTATCAATTATTTATACATGTTTAAACCCATCAAGCTAAGCTAAAAACATAAATTAAGCCACAAACCCACATGTTATCAAGATTTAAATACTAGATATCAAATTCTTATATCATGTTAAAACCAATTATTTTAAAAACCTAAACAATAGAAAATGATCTAACTAATTATTTGTATTCTAACACTATCTCTACTCATACTTAAAAACTTTAAATGAACATTTTTTAACTCGCTCTAACATTCAATTTTTTATCCCCCTAATAACAATTTGAATTAAATTTTTTTGCAGATGTTGTGTTTGTCTGGGAGAATTTGAAATGAATGAGGAGTTGCTTCAGGCGCCATTATGCAAACATGTGTTTCATGCCGAATGCATACACCACTGGCTGCATACAAATTCAACTTGCCCTCTCTGCAGATCCTCCATTATCCCCACTACCAAGCTTCTCAATCCAACCACAAACTCCCATCTCCACCAACTCAATCTTTCAGTCAACCAAAACCAAGAATTAACCAGTACTGCTTGATTAATTATACTCAACAACAAGTAAGCAAACTTGTTCAAAGCTCATCAACTGGGAATTCATGTTTGCCTCATCATTGATTATCGGCTTTATACCGATATGGTTACAGGCTTTACACCAATATACCGTGCTCTTGGAATCGTCAACCAGCTGGTGAATCTAACTAATCATGGGCAAATATAAAGAGTATAGTTCTGAGATAGATGTTATCTCAGCAAAATTTTTGGTGTAGTTGATAAAAGTCGATTCTTCTTGATCACTACCTATTAATTAGTAAGAGAAAAAGAATATTGCATAGAGATTATTGGCATATACGTAGCTATAATATCCGTCTGAATTATTTTTTCATTGAACGCAAAATCTTTGTAATACATACAACTTAAAGCATGGTTTAGATACAACAAATGATTAACAGTGAAGATTAGTTGAGAAAGAGAGAAGAAATCGCAGAGAGAGCAGAAGCAAGAAATGTTGCCAGAAGAATAGTGTTGGTAGAGATTTTGGCGCCTTTATCACTCCAAAAAACTACAGCACTGTAAATTGGTAAGCAGTTGATTACAACAAAACCTGTTGTCAACATCTGCATAACCAGTTCTTCATTTAAAAAACTCAGTCGTATGAACCCTATGATAAAAGCAAACAAGTTGATGATTGCTGCAGTTGTCAGTGGCACAAACAATGGCGATGAGATTCCCAGATCGAAAATCTGTTCGTCATACTTTTTCACTTGGTCAGAATGAAGCAGCTTGTGGGTCAAGCTGAACCCGTGTTTAAAGATGCCAAAAGATTTAAGAGTGAACTCAGCGAGCCCAAATAACCAGCATGAGACTCCTCTAATCATCCACATTCTCTGTTCATTCCACCATCTTCGGAAACTTCCTCCTTCCAAAGCAGACTCCATGAAATCTTGTGCATACGCCCCAACAAAAAGTAGCACGTAAAGGGCGAACCATATTTCCAGTACCTTCATTCAATTTAGAAGAAAAATGATTAAATTTGTTAAATATAAGTTTACAAATGAATTCGATAATTGTAAAATACCTTTGGGAAAATAGGGAGTCCGTTGAGAAGAGCGAGGGGAGGGAGGAATGCGTATACCGTAAGAGGAATAGCCCAAAGGGGCCAGAATGTATAGTGCGAGTAGCAAAGGCCCATTAGCAGGCCCATTTTCCTGATACCAAAGGTTAGGGGACTATACTTACAAAACCCCACTTGAAGGAGACCAAAAGCCCATCTCTTGGTTTGACTTAAAGCATCAACCAGAGTAATTGGGGCATCCCCATGAAACGCTGCCGTTTTTGGATTGCAGAACACAGACCTCCATCCCTCACACTGCATTCTATAGCCTGTATAGAAGTCTTCAACCAGGGACCCATATCTAAATCCAATCTGCACAGCATATTAACAGTACATGTGGCTCAAGAGAAGAAATATATATATATATATATATTTTTTTTTTCCTCAAAAGAATAATTTGATTACAAGGTTTTTACCTGATAGCCCCATTGGGTATCAGTCTCATAATCGCAAGCTGCAACAAGAAGCGCTCGAGCTAAGATTTCGTCGGCCTTGATGGGCTTGTCCAGAACGTGGGTTGGGTGAAGGTGAGGGAGTTCGGGGGAGGGGGAGAGAAAGCTTGATGGGGTACTAAAGAAGGCTCGTCGGTTGAAAAAGCAGCCAGTCCCAACATAATTAGGGCCAATTGAGTTGTTAAAGCCCATGGGATTAATTTGAAATAATCGTTTAAACTCGCAAGCATAAATGTCATCTGGGTTGAGTTTTGGAAATATTTGAGGGAATTGGACATAGGCCAAATTGGAATTCATGTTGGGATCTAACAGGTAACACAATGCACGAATTGGGGTGTGTGGATCATTGGAGTACATGTCACAATCCAAGGTTAGGATAATGGGCGCATTGCTCATGCTTGCTGATACCCGAAGCTTGATTATTTTCCAACAAAGAAAAGAAAAATTAGTTAGTATAGAAGAAATTAATTTGTTTGAGTAATAAAATATTTAATTAAAAAGTAGGGATACCAAGGTATTAAGAGCACCGGCTTTGAAATGATGAGGAAAGCTCGTCTTCTTCTGTCTACAGACATAGGTTAAAGTGGGAAGAAGACAGCCACTTACGTCTCTGTCGTTGTTGTTATCTAATAATACCTGCTCAATATAAAATATTAAATAATAATTACTGACTTAATACTAAAATAATTGAAATTTACCTGAATCACGGGTGGGTGATTGCCGGGGTTAAACTCATCCGTCCATTGCTTCAAAGCTTCAAGTTGTTGGACGACGTCGTTTCCCACTTCTCCTCTCTCGACAACATCTTCAATTTTCTTTTTCATCTTCTCGTACATCATCTTCAATTATAATATTATACTAGTTAAGTATTTTATTATTTAATATTAATTGTACTTAATTTTGCAGTTTGGAACAACATTTTGTTTACCACCTTAACAAAATTTTTAGTTAAATATAATACAAAATATCATAATTAATTAATAATATAATAAATTCAGTTGGTCAACAGGAATATATCTTTATGACATGAGCTACCATTTGTAATACTAAAATTCGGTAAGGTGGATATATGATTGTGTGTCCTCATCGAGTGATATAGTAAAATTAAAATTAAAATGGAAATTGGAAAAAGCAATCAAACTTTATGAATAAAAGTAAAATATATTTACTGCACAACTATCCAGAATATGTTGCGGATAAGGACTCGTCAGTTGTTTGTTCAAAATTATTAATATTTTCTGGTTTTCATTCAAAAAAAATTTAAAGCAAGTGTATACATATGATAATTTGTAACTATAGTTATTGAATTCATAAGGAAATTAAAATTAATTTTCAATCTCAAGGCTTAGAAAAACATTTACGTACTAACCTTAATATTTTGGTTCCCAGAAGGATTAGATGCAAAATAAGCTTCTGGGCATCTATCCATTAAACTGTTTTCCCTGCAAAACGGTAACCAGTGAGTCGCAAACTTTGCAGCCTCCACGAGAGCAAACAGAGTCAACGCCGATCCTCCATCGTCCGACACGTAGACCGAAATCTTGTCCGTCGGATATTCATAAGCCATCACTGACAAGGCAGTATTCACGACGATCATCGGTGGTTCCTTGTACGGATCGGCGGTGCATACGAACACATCCAGTGCTGGAAAATCACATGTTTTCACCACCTTTTTCAGATTTTCTGGGAACTCAAAACGACGGATCAAATTAACGTAAAACAACTGCGATGTTACCCATAGGAAAGCCAGAATAAGATCAGAGACGAACAAAGATACGGCGACGGAGGAGGAGAGTGTAGTTTTTGAGGCAACAAGGGTTTGAACATGGTGATAAAACAAAGCTACAATCCCACACGCGTAAACAACCCCAAACGCCCGGCTCAACGCCGTCCGCCGGAGAGATTCCCAGCCGTTAAAACAAACCGTATACCTCACTTGGTTGGCTCTGCTGCTGCTGCTGCTGCTGCTGCTTCCCATATTCATTGGAATACTAAACATGAATCCGGGAGTAGTAGCCTAGTTTTATTATACATACAATGACATGAGGTCATCAGTATGGGTGATGGCGTCCGTTGGATCAATCATCTACTATTATCATCATAACGTAATTGGCAAACCATAATTCTAATTATCTTTTATGAAAAAAAAAACATATACATAAATGTAAATAATTAATGATGCTATTTTAAAGAGAATTAAAGATAATAATGTAATTAATTAAAACTAATTTTTCTTTTAGTTGTTTGCTTGTACAAATTGACTTGTCAAGGAAAAAAGATAATGTTGAGCTTGCAGCGATTTTGGCCTCCTATGATTGGATAGAGGAATTACATAATTCTAAAATCAAATCCTTAATTTGACACCCACAACCCATATATTTTGTGTACGCATGGATTTGTCCGATTGATGATGATTGGTTGTAGGTGTATTTATTTTGCAAATAATAACGCCACCTGCCCACGTAGAATTTAAAAACTCAAATTAATTTTTGTTTTCCAATATTATTATTATACAAAATCATTTTTCCAAATTAATTATTATATACTTGCTTCAGTAATTTTAGTATCAAAAGCAAACACTCGACTTATATACTTTTTAACTTAACACCACCGTTTATATAACAACTTTTGATTGATTAAAAATAATTTCACTCTGCTCCAACAGGGATGATAAATACTTCAAAAACTTTGTCTTATATTTTTCTATTAGTTTATCCAAAATTAACACCGTTAGTCTCATGCAGACGGTAAAAAAAACCACTATGTGGACAGCAAGTAAACAAAAACAAAAAAAAAAAAAATCAGCGCCCCAAACGTGTCCCTTTTTTGTGCTGGCAAAACCATTTCAAATTTTGTTTTCCAGCGTACCATCTCCCTTGTGTAAGTCGAAGCTGGAATTTTCTTCATAACTTGTGTGTGTCTGTGTCTGTCCTCTCACCGCTGCTGTGGCCCCTGCTGAAAGTCGTCGTACCAACATCAAAGGTCGTCTGTGAAAAAGTCGTAGTTGTTGCGGTCTTGAAAGCTCATCCCTACCTATTCCCACTCGGCTAAGAGGTAAATTTGTTCTTAATATTATTGTTAGAGACTTAATGTAGAAAATTCATTTTCTTTTACATATTTTTCATTGTCAATTAGTTGGTTGTTTAGTGGGTTTATAGTTTCTTATTTTTAGGAGAACAATTAGAGATCGTTGATACATTAGTGGAACATTTTTAGAGATTGCGGATATGTTAGTGGAGTGTTCTTCTCTGGTTGTTGGTCAAAGATTATGTATTTAAGGCTGGTTCATGGTTGAATACGCACATGTTTTTCTGTTTATTTTCTCTGCATACAAAAGTGTTTGACAAAAGTCCTCATAAAATTTATTTTCCAGCAGTCCTATTCTTTGTTCTCTATTATTTTATTCTAACAACCCTTGTTCTTAATATTTGTTATCAGCGTCAGGTTGACACTTCCAGATGGCCCACTATCATGCTGGAGGAAACCTCACACAACCATTAATTTCGATTTTTCAATGCAGCAAATGTGGTGTATGGAGGACCAAAATGAAAACTCTGTTTATTTCTCAACATTTATGAGATTTAGTGGAGAATGGTTGTAACAAAGATGGAGAGACAGCTGATAATGTTAGAGATCTTCGAAAGAAAGATGTCAATGCCTTGCTTTTCATCCAACAAGTTGTGGATGATGCAATTTTTCCTTATATAGCTGTTGCAAAAAAGGCAAAAGAAGATTGAGATACTTCATACAAAGTCCATCAAAGCACAAAAAAAGTGGTAACTATCAAACTGCAAACTCTTTGTAAAAAATTTGAAAGCTCACTAATGAAAGATGTTTGTTTGGAATATATTTCCTAATTACTTGATGTTGTTAATCAAGTTAAGAAATATGGCGAAACCTTGAGTCAGCAAAAGATTGTTGAAAAAAGTATTAGGAGTTCACCTAAGAAATATGATTATGTTGTAGCTGCAATTGAAGAGTCAAGGGTCTTGAGGGTACTAACCATTGATGAGCTGCAGGATTCTCTTTATTATCACGAAGTTAAGATGAAGAGATATGATAATATTTCTATTGAGAATGCTTTTTACAGCAAGATGCAGTTGTCAGAAGGTGGAAAAGGTGCTAATGAATCAAGTAACAAAAACATCCCTAACAACTGGCGTCGACATAACTTGCGTGGGAAAAAAGGAGAAAGTGGCAGTCGATCAAATGGGTATAACCAGCAGCCAAGAAACAATGATGGTGGTGAAAATAGGAACTGAAAATAATGTTATTACTGCAAGAAGTATGGACACATTGAGAGATTTTGCAGGTTTGAGGATAAACAAGCCAACTTAGCTCAAGAGAAAGAGGAGGATGAGACTGAAAATCTTTTCCTTGCATGCTTTCCAACCACAAAAACATTCTCCAGATGTTCAGTACATTGATAGTGGTTGTAGTCATCGTGACAAGTGATTTGAAACTTTTTACCACGCTCGATAAGCCAGTTACTAGCCAGATTACTATGGTTGATGAAATGTTAAACATAACACAAAGAAAAATACAATTATGATGAACTCTCTTGGCTTGAATTGTATTCAAAATGTGTTGTATATTCATAATTTGGACTTAAGTTTGCTAAGTGTGGGACAACTTTTGTTGAATGGCTACTTATTTTTTAGGATTGTATTAGAATTAATTATTTGTTTTTTCTGTTATCAATTTTGTTATCATTTTTCTATTATAACTAACAACATGTAAATTCTCTAGTTTAGCCCTTTACTTGTATATAAATAGCATACATTCAAATATTAATACGCAGAAAAATTAAGAGAATTTTTTCTTCTCTAAATCTATTGTTTGTTTCCTTTTCTAATATGGTATCAGAGCTGTAAGCTCTTACCATTTCCGCTGCACCTCATTAAGCTACTATGGCCAGAGGTGGTGGTGGCTCCTCATCACAGAATTGATTTCAGCCGTTGGTGGCACCTTCAATCCAAAATTCACAGACTATCCAAATCTCACAAAACACCCATTCAGATGAAATCCATAACCCATTTTTTCTTCATAGCTCAGATCATCCTGGGCTTATGTTGGTCTCTCACACATTGAATGAGAACAACTACAATACTTAGTCGCCCACGATGCGCGTCGCTTTGAACGCCAAAAACAAATTTGGCTTCGTGGATGGATTTATTGCTCAACCGACTGAGACAGATCCTATGGCAGGGGCGTGGTTCCGCTGCAACAACATGGTTCTCTCCCGACTTCTCAACGTCATGGCAAAACATATAGTAGACAGTCTCCTCTACCTTGATAGCATGCGGGCAGTGTGGGTCAACCCCCATGACCGGTTCTAACAAAGCAACGCCTTTCGCATTTTTCAGCTGAAACAAATGATAAACAACTCGGTGCAAGGGGCCCTCAATGTTAATGGCTACTATACGAGAATAAAAACGTTATGGGACGAACTTAAAACTTACCAGTGCAAGGGGCCCTCAATGTTAATGGCTACTATATGAGAATAAAAACGTTATGGGACGAACTTAAAACTTACCAGCCTGCTCTGGTATGCCGTTATGGAGGAATGAAAGCCTGGAATGATTATATGGAGCAGGAATTCGTCATGCTCTTCTTAATGGGACTCAAAGATTTCTACACGTCCATACGAAGCCAAATCCTCATGATGGAAACACCTCCTTCCATCTCGAAAGTCTTCAGTCTCGTGATTCAGGAGGAGAGACATCAGGTTGTCGGAAAGGCCGTTGGAACAGAGGCATTCAGCGGCGCGATGGAATCTGCCAATGTTTCCCTAGCACAGGGAGGAAGAAGAAGGCCCACGTGTACCCATTGTGGGCTTCTAAGCTATGTAGTGGATCGATGTTATAAACTACATGGGTACTCACCTGGCTATTGGTCCAAATCCAAAGGCACATTCGGCCCATCTGCTACCACTAAAGCCCAACAGCGTGGATTTTTACAAACTAGGTCTTCACAAACTAGGCCTTCACAAACCGGGTCTTCATAAACCGGGTCTTCACTAAAACCCATTGAGTTACAATCTTCTTCTTCTCCGCGTGTCTCCTCCACTGTTGCTCCCACTGGTTTCATCGGCATGCCGTCTGCCACCTCCAGCTCCGCCGTTTCTGTTATGTCTCTCACCATAGATCAAATTCAGGATATTATTGCCCATTTAAGCACGTGTCTCCATGTTACGCCTTCTGCCTCCATGCCTCTGGATTTTGTCTCCGGCTCTGACTCAACTGCACCGTCTGTTTCCCCCATCTCAGGTATACTTACCTCTTCCTTCTGTTTATCTCTATTTACACACTTACCCAACACCCACATATGGATTCTTGACACTGGAGCCACCCACCACACTTGCTGCCACCACCATTTATTCACAAAACTTAAGTATGTTGAACCTTTCCCTGTTAATTTGCCAAACAGTAGCTCAGTGATAGTCAATCAAGTAGGAAATATTATTTTGACAACTTCTCTTATATTGGTTGATGTGCTATTTATTCCCACATTTACTTTTAATCTCATAAGCGTTAGCAAGCTCACTTCCACTCACAATTGCACAGTTAATTTCTCACTTGATTCATGTGTGACGTTCAAGACCTTACTCAGGGCTTGTTGATTGGGAGGGGTAAACGAGTTGGGAACCTTTATCATTTCCTTACAAATAAATTTGTTTGTAATTCCGTTGTTTCCGAGTCTGTTGATTCTAAATGTAGCCTATGGCACTTTAGATTGGGTCATCCGTCTTTTATAAAACTTCAACATTTAAATAAAGATTTATATATTCTAGTTGTTCAGATGAATGCTCCTTTTCACTGCCCTATTTATCCTATTGCTGAACAAAGAAAATTATCTTTCATATCACATAATAATTTGTCTCCAAAACTCTTTGATTTAATTCACATTGACATATGGGGCCCTTTTGCCGACAACACTATTGAAAGATACAAATATTTTCTTACTATTGTTGATGATTGCACTATAGCCACCTGGGTTTACCTCCTTCGTCAAAAATATGATGTTACCACTATTTTTCCTGATTTTTATAGATTTATCTTAACTCAATACAAAAAACCTATAAAGTCAGTGAAGTCCGACAATGCACACAAGTTAAGTTTTCACTCGTTTTTTAAGTCTAAAGGCATTCTTCCCTATCATTCTTGTGTTGAAACTCCACAACAAAATTCTGTTATGGAATGTAAACACCAACACATTTTGAATGTTGCATGTGCTCTTCTTTTTCAATCCAATATTCCACTTGTTTATTGGGGTGATTGTATCTTAACTGTCGTTTATATCATTAATCGCCTCCCTTCTCCTTTACTTTCTAATAAAACTCATTTCGAACTTTTAAATAAGTGGAAGCCCTCTTATAATCATTTGTGCTCTTTTAGATATTTATGCTATAGTTCCGCACTTATACACCAGCGACATAAATTTTCACCTCGAGCACGTGCTTGTGTCTTCCTTGGATACCCATTTGGATACAAAGGCTATAAACTTCTTAATCTCGAAAGTAATTAGATCCACATTTCTCGTCATGTAGTTTTCCATGAGACAATTTTTCCTTTTTTCCATCATCGGCCAGATAATATTTCGTCTGATTTTTTTCATGATCGTGTCATACCTCTTCCACAAGATACTGATCACTCTCCTCATATTTCTTCTCCAGCCATCTCATCTCATTCCTCCACCACTTCTTGTCCTCAGCACCAGAGTAAACCTCTTTCCTACATGTCTGACTATCACAGCTACCACACCTCTTGCACACACCATCATATTTCCACTTTTCTTACATATGATAAGCTTACACCACAATATCACTCTTATATATGCTCTATTTCTTCACACACTAAACCCCAGAGTTTTTTTGAGGCAATCCGGATGCCAATTTGGCAAGATGTCATGCACACAGAGTTGCGTGCTTTTGACAATAATCATACCTGGACAGTTGTATTTTTACCACCTGAAAAGAAACCTGTTGATTGTAAGTGAGTTTATAAAATCAAGCATCAAGCTTATGGACAGATTGAAAGACATAAGACACGACTGGTTGCAAAAGGGTATATTTAACAGTTTGGAATTGATTTCCTTGACACTTTCTCATCGGTTGCAAAACCGGTCACTGTCAGGACCTTATTATCTCTGGCTACTATCTTCCACTGGAGTCTCACACAGTTAGATGTCACTAATGCTTTCCTTCATGGGGATCTGCATGAAGAAGTATACATGACTCTTCCTCTAGGCTATTCTCCTCGAGAGGGGGAGACGTTCCACCGAATGCTGTATGTCGATTACACAAGTCTATTTGTGGATTGAAACAAGCTTCGCGACAATGGTTCCATAAATTTTCCACAGCCCTGACTCAAAAAGGTTTTTCTCAGTCACAATGTGACCATTCACTACTTGTAAAAAATTATGGAGATATTTTCATTGCCCTCTTAATTTATGTCGATGATATTGTAATTGCAAGTAATAATGATAATGCTGTCAAAGATCTCATATACAGCTTAAATTAGAAATTCAAAATGAAAGAGTTGGGACCACTCAGATATTTCCTTGGGCTTGAAGTTGCTAGAAACAATGAAGGAATAACTCTATGTCAAAGAAAATATGCTCTTGATCTGCTTTCTGAGGCTGGGTACTTAGGTTGCAAGTCGTCATTTATCCCTATGGAACCCAATCTCAAGATTTTCAAGGAAGATGGAGAACTACTTGGTGATGTCACCAGTTATAGACGGTTAATTGAGAAGTTATTATATTTGACTATCACTCGGTCGGACATTTGTTACTCTGTTAATCGTCTGAGTCAATTCTTAGCTGCTCTCCGGACAAGTCACCTTCAAGCTGCTCTAAGGAATCTACAATATATTAAAGGAACACCAGGACAAAGAATTCACTTCCCTGCAAATTCTCATATTCAAGTAAAAGCCTTCTCTGATGTCGACTGGGGCACCTGTCTTGACACCCTGAGATCTCTGACATGATATTGTATTTTTGTTGGATCATCACTCATATCATGGAAATTTAAGAAGTAACAAACTGTGTCTCAATCTTCTGCAAAAGCTGAATATCGCTCTATGGCAAATACAACATGTGAAATAACATGGATTTTGAATTTAATGAAAGATTTGAATGTCAAGCACATAAGGCTAACATTATTATATTGTGACAATTAAGCTGCTCTTCACATAGCTGCCAATCCGGTTTATCATGAAAGAACAAAACACGTCGAATTGGATTGTTATTTTGTTCGAGAAAAAATCCAAGCTGGAAAACTCAAAACCATGCATGTCTCTTCCAACAACCAACTCGCGGATTTGATTACTAAAGCTCTTCATTCTACACAGTTCCATACACTTTTAAGCAAGATGGGTATAATCCATATGTACTCTCCATCCTTAGGAGGAGTATTAGAATTAATTATTTGTTTTTTTTGTTATCAATTTTGTTACCATTTTTCTGTTATAATCAACTATATGTAAATTCTCTAGTTTAGCCATTTACTTATATATAAATAGCATACATTCAAATATCAATACACAGAAAAATTAAGAGAATTTTTTCTTCTCTAAACCTATTGTTTGTTTCTTTTTTCTAATAGATTGTACTTGCTATATGTTTAAAAATAAGTCAAAATAAATTCTCCTTGCTAGTGTACCCATGGCAAAAAATAAGACTTTTCATATGTTACCACCTCTAATGAAAAGCATGCTATGAAGGTAACACTGACTGATGATAACTAGCTTTGGCATCATAAATATGGTCATTTGAGTTTTAAAAAGCTGAATTTAATGTTAGAACAAAATTATGTTGATGGGTTCTCCGTGATTCAAGATGTAAATAAAATATGTGAGAATTGTGTAGTTGAAAAACAATACCGCGACTCTTTTTCTAAAGGTCTAGCAAGAAGAGCTTCAAAACTTGCATAATTAATTCATGCAGATATTTGTAGACCCATGAAGACATATTCTCTTAACAACAATAGGTACTTCCTAGTATTTGTTGATGATTATAATCGAATCACATTGATTTATTTTCTTTAAGAAAAAATTAGAATCTTTTGTTGTTTTCAAGAAATTCAAAATGTTTATTGAAAAACAAGGTGAGTAGCCAATAAAAATTTTGGGAATTGATCGTGATGGAGAGTTTTTCCTAAAAGGAATTAATTAATTTTATGAAAAAAGTGACATTTAAAGACAGCTAACAGCCAACTACACTCCACAACAAAATGAAGTTGTTAAACGAAAGAATCACAGCCTTGTAGAGATGGGAGAAAGCATGTTGAGAGCTAAAAGTCTTCCAAACAGCTTTTAGGCAGAAGCATTCCATACAACTGCTTATTTTTTCAATTGATCTCCTATATTAGCTTTGACTCAGCAAACACCATTTAGAGCTTGGAACAGATGGAAACCCAAGGTATTTCAATTTAAAGTTTTGGGCCAAATTGGATTTGTTCATGTTCCATCACAAAAAAAGCTAGATGATAACAACATCAAATGCATTTTTGTGGGATATAAAAATGAAACCAAGGGATATTGTTTTTACAATCCTTTTATCAAGAAGTTATTAGTTGTGATGGTGTTTTTGATGAAAAAATTTATTGTTAGAAGAATATTGAATCAATTTTAGGTACGTTATTAGAAGATGGTGAATTAAGACCCTCAGAGAAATCCAAGAGATCAAAATGAAAGGAGTCCTCATTCATCTCTTTCATCATATTTGTCTACACCAAGCTCTTCTTCATCATAAACACCATCGAAAAATGGAGATCCTTGAAAGAAATTTGTGCAAGCACACAATGCCATTTTGCTCAAATTGAAAAACTAACCTATTTTAAAGATCCAAGCAAGTTCAAAGAATGGTGTACAACAATAAATAACGAAAGGACAACCTTAGAAATAAACAAGACATATGAGCTAATCGATTTACCAAAAGGTAAAGAAGCTGTTGGGTTGAAGTAGATTTACAAAGTCAAGTTCCATGCTGATGGAACTATCCTGAAATACAAGCAAGGCTGGTTGCACATGGCTACATACAGGGGGAGGGGATAGACTTTGAAGAGACCTTATCCCCGATAGCAAAGTTTGACAAAATACACATTATTTTTTCTCTTGTTACTAATTTTGAATTGGAAAGTCGATCAATTTGATGTAAAATCAGCATTCTTAAATAGAACTTTAGAAAAAAAGTTTATGTAGAACAACCAAAAGGGTACGAGATTACAAGTCAAGAAAAGAAGGTATATCACTTGAAAAAGGCTCTCTATGGTCTCGAACAATTGCAACATGTCTGGTATAGAAAAATAGATGGGCATTTCAACAACAATGGTTTTCAAAGGAATCCAAATGAGCTGAATTTGCATGTGAAAACTAGAGGTACAACTAACATTCTCATTATTTGCCTCTATCTTGATGACCTTATTTATACTAGCAATAACAGTGTCTTATTAAATGAGTTCAAAAAGTTTATGTCTACCGAATTTAAGATGATTGATTTGGGAAGGATGAATTATTTTTTGGGGCTAGAAATGCAATGAAGTTTCCTTTGTTTCTCAAGAAAAATATGTTAATGATATTCTTAAGAAGTTTTATTTGAAAGATTGCAATCTAAAGAGTACTCTCACGTGCACCATAAAAGTTTTATTTGAATGATAGAAACGAAAAGATTGAAACTCAAACTCATCGAAGTTTGATAGAGAGTCTATTGTATCTCACAAATAGTAGATCGAATATCTTGCAAGTAACATGCTTCCTATCTATATTCATGTAAAGTTCAAGCGAACAATATTTTGGAACTGCCAAATGAATTTTAAGATATTTGAATGGTATAAACTCATTTGAAATATGGTATATACAGTCTAACAATTTTAAATTACATGGTCTTTTTAATAGAGATTTAGGAAGTTGTATTAAGAATATGAAGAGCATAACGAGCTATGTTTTCACAATGGGTGCTAAAGCTATTTCATGAAGTTCAAAGAAGTAACCATCTATAACATTGTCATCTTCGGATGCTGAATATATGATTGTTATAGCAGCATGTCAAAGCAGTTTGGTTGTGAAGAATCTTGGCTGATATGAAGTAAGTTCAAGAAGAGACGACTATCATCTATTGTGATAACCAATCAACTATTACAATGACAAAAAAAAAAAAAAATCCTTTCTTTCATACCAAAACAAGGCAAATGACACACCTCATCACTTCAATAGGTAGCTAATTGCAAAAGGAGACATCAAAATGGAGTGTTGCAATACCAATGATCAAGTTGCTGATGTATTTACCAAGCCATTTCCAATGAAGAAATTCCTATATTTAAGGGAGTTGTCAGGCATTAAAGATTTCTACATGAAGGGGGGTGTTAGAGAATTAATGTAGAAATTTTATTTTCTTTTAGATATTTTTCATTATCTTTGAACTACTAATCATTTAGTTGGTGGTTAGTGGGTTTATGGTTTCATATTTTTAGGAGAACAATTAGAGATTGTGGGTATATTAGCGGAGTGTTTTTAGAGATTGTGGATATGTCAATGGAGTATTTTTCTCTGGTTCTTGGTTACAGATTGCGTATTTAAGGCTGATTTATGGTTGAATATAAGCAAGTTTTGCAATTCATTTTTCCTGCATACAAAGTTTTTGACAAAATTCCTCATAAACTTTATTTTCTAGCGGTCCCATTTTTTGTTCTATATTGTTTTGTTTTTAACAGCCCTTGTTCTTAACAAATATATATACATATATATGTATAGGCAAAGAATAGGAAGGAGATATATCTTTATCCCTCTCGCTATATGTATGCATATATAAGCGTTGAGATTAGGTTACGTGGTTGGTTTCGACCAATGAGCCAAAAATAGTGTTTTTTTTTTTTTTCCTTTTTCACAGACATGGCGAATTAAGATGAAGAAAAAGTAATCAAAGTGATGCAATAATCTAATATTTCCATAGCAGATAATATTATATAGATATATATTGTACAAGGGACGTGCAGAAATTAATAAATTCCTACTGCTGCTTTGTCAAATTCTCTCGAATTAGATGTTTCCCCCTTCACTTAAAATGTTTTCTCTTCATGTTATTCAACTGATTTGTTTAATGTTGCCTCTTTGGCTTGTAAAGAACCCATCAATTCATTAAATAAAAAGTTAGACAAGTCTCTGGACTCCTTAATTACAGTTACAAACTTTGGAGTTAAAACTCTTTAAAACTTTTGCAAAAATAGTTTGATCAATTATTTGATCTCCCTATGATCTTCCTAGACTAACTATTGTCATTGCTTTAGATAAGAAGTCTTGCACTGATTCTTTGTTTTTCATGATTAAAGTTTCAAACAAATGGCGAAGAATTTGGAGTTCCACGACTATTATCTTTGATGAGCCTTGAAACTCTGTTCGTAAAATTGT
Source organism: Carica papaya (assembly GCF_054855325.1). Taxonomy (NCBI): domain Eukaryota; kingdom Viridiplantae; phylum Streptophyta; class Magnoliopsida; order Brassicales; family Caricaceae; genus Carica; species Carica papaya. The sequence continues at coordinate 13,906,880 of NC_142312.1, read as the reverse complement.
CTGTGTTTGTTTCGAGGTTATAGTTGTGGCAATTCGCGAAAAAAGCATCTCATAAACTGCTTATTGGATGAAGAATAATACTTTTGAGTCCTTCTTCTTATTCTCCTTCAATCGGTTCTCCTCATTTGGATAAGCAAATCCATTCTTTACTAGGTCCTAGAGGTCTTGAGAGTTTTCATTTGGATGCTCCAAAACTCTCAACTTTTGAAGCCATGGTGATTCCCTTTTTGTCACAAAGCCTGTTGACTCTCGACGTGCGCCGATGCCACTGTCCGTAGATCAAGGATACTCAAACACTGGAAAAGAGAGAATGTAACAGCCAATTAAGTACGAGAATTTTAGAAGAGGAATTTTGTCAAACACATAGTGGGCAGAAAATGAACTAAAAATTGTTTACTGCATAACCAAGGATGCCTTTACATAGGCATTACGTGTCAATAAAATAGCAGAAAGATGTAGCAGTAATGCAAACGTGCTTCAGCTGAAAGTAGAAAATAATGGACCAAATAATAACAAACTCAGACCAAGTCCAAACAAAGTAAAAATAAAAATAATAATAATAATAATAATAATAATAATAAAAAAGAATTGTTTGTCAATTTTGAAGAGGCTTCGTTCTCTCTCTTTCTCTTCCCGCATAGTTACAAACAAAAAACAAAAAAAAAAACAGAAAAGGTTCTATTTTTTCTTGTTTTTAATTTTATTTTTGGTGAATTACGTGGTAGTTAGTTGGTTCCAAATATAATAGATTACTTTCAAAGTTTGATTCTAAGTTTTTTCCTTTACACTTCGACATAAAATTATGTCTCCATTTTATTTTCGTAAGTAAAATTATTAAATTGACGACTTCAAATCATTCAATTTAGAAGTTAAAAATAGAAGATTTTATTTACTGTAAAAATTTGTATGATCCTATTAAAGGAGCTATCAAACCATCTAAGAGATCAAATAATGATTTGAAGAAAATGCACATGAAAATTATTAGAACTATCTAGTAGTGGACATATATCAGTGTCTACCACCACATAAGCAAAAAAGTTAATATACATGTCTTGTGGAAGAAATTGGAGACTATGTACGAGAAAAAAAAATTGCTCAAAATAAGCTTTCGTTATTAGAAAGCTAGTGAACCTGAAGTTGTAAGATGGGGCAATCAATAGCGGAACACTTGAGTAAGTTTCAAGATCTGGTAAATCAATTAAGCACCGTGAAAATAACTCTAGATGATGAAATACAGATATTATCGCTCTTGAGTTCGTTGTCAAACAGCTGGAAGACCTCGGTAGTGTCTCTTATTAACTCTACTCTAAACGGTATTTTGTCCCTATCTTTACTAAATGATAGTCTCTAAAATGAGGAGAAGGATATGAGCGTTGATACTTCACAAGCCCTTGTCATAAAGAGTAGGGGTAGAAGTAATAGTAGAGATCCTAAATGATGCAATAAAAAAAAATTAGTTGTTGTTATTGCAATAAGGAATGGTATATGAAAAAAAACTACCCGATGTTGGAAAAAGGAGCATAATAAGGAGAAAAATCAGAGAAATACAGTTGATCATAATACTACAACAACTGTAGCAGATGATTAGAAAGTTGATTGTACTTTCTTTTGTTGAGGATCATTGTCATGTTATTGATCTTGATACTGAGTTGGTTATTAGTTCAGCAGTATTCTACGATGCTACACCCAGGAGGGATGTCTTTCTTGTGTATAAAGTATGAGATTTTGACAGAATGAAGATTAGTAACACTAGCTATGCAGATATAGTGAGCATTAGTGATGTCTATGTACAAATAAATGTTGGTTGCACATTAACATTGAAATATGCATGACATGTACCCGATTTATGCATGAATCTAATTGTTACTCATTCTATTGATCTAGATGGATATTACAAATCATTTGATGATAAAAAATGAAAACTCACCAAACGTTCAATTCTTATTACTAAAGGTAGATTGTGTCACAAACTCTACAATACATAAGTTAAGGCAATTAAAGGTGATATAAATGCAGTAGAAAGTAATGTTTTATCAAATTTATTGTATAAGATACTAACTCATATAAGTGAAAAATGGTTACAAATCCTGGTAAAAAAGTCTCACATTCTTTTTGCTAAAGGTATGAGTTTAAATTATTGGTAATGATTGTTTATATGATAAACAATACAAAAATTTTTTTAGTAATTTTTCTGAAAGAAAAAGATATAATTGAATTAATCTATTATGATGTGTATGATCTAATTGATGTAGAAACATTTAGTATTAGTAGATATTTTATCGCTTTTATTGATTATCACAAAAGGTTTAAGTATTTGTTTTGAAAAAAAAATACTAAGTTTTACAATACTTCAAGCAATTTCATGTTATGATGTAAAGAGAAAAAATGAACATTTTTAAAGTATTTTTACAATGAGAATGGCGGCAAATACACTTAAAAAAAATTGAGAATTATGTTTACAATTTGAAATTAGAAATGAGAAGATTGTTTTTGGTACTGCTTAGGATAATGGTGTTATTAAAAGAACAAACATGATCATCTTAGATAAGGTTATATTCTTATTGAAAATGGCTAATCTATCAAAGTCATTTTAAGGCGAAATATTTTACACCACTTATTATCTAATGGCTAATCTATCAAAGTCATTTTAAGGCAAAATATTTTACACCACTTATTATCTAATGAATTGCTCTTCATAAGCTGTTTTGGATCTTGATATTCCTAAGAGATTATGTTCTAGAAAAGATGTTATATACTCTCACTTGAAGGTATTCAGATGCAAAGCATTTTTTCATGTGCCTAACGAGTAGAGACATAAACTAGATGACATGATTATTTCATGTGCTTTTTGGGCTATGGAGATACAAAATTTGGATACAAATTATGGGATCGAGTGAAGAAAGTCACCAGATCCAAAGATGTGATCTTTGATTAATATAAAACCTTATTAAACTTTAAGACATAGAAAACTATAAGAAATGAAGATATTCCTCTTCATGCTTTGATTTCTGTTTTAACTAAAAATGAAACTGATGAAGGAGTTGTGATTGATGATGTGCCAATACCAGTAGATGTCAACGATGGTGTTGAATAGGGGGAACAGCAGTCTCTACCTCAGATTATATGAGAACCTCATGTTAGAATGTCAACCAAAACACATCATTCATATACCATATATTCTAGTTCTAAAAATGTCATGATTATTGAAGAATGAGGGTTAGAGAGTTAGAGAAATTCCAAGAAGTTTATAATCGCAAAAAAAAAAAAGCTAAATGGACAAAAGCAACGTACAAGGAGATGAGTTCTTTGAATAAGATTCCTATTTATGAAAATCTAGTTTACATGTTAATTAAGATGATGATTTGTAACAAGAATCAGTCCTGCACTAAAGTGAGATTGAATGACAATTAAAAATATAAGTGAGTACATCTCCCCAAGTACAAGAGAGAAAAATTGTTAATTCCAGTCCATTAAAGGATAAAGATAAAAGATAAAAAAATATACAAGAAGATAAGCTTCGAAATTTTGGAAGATTTTCAGTGCGAGAATTTCAATGCGAATATAAGATAAGATCATATAATTTTTGAAAGATTTTCTAAACAGAAAAGCTTATCCAAATTGTTATTCTCGCCTATACAGGAAAATAGGTAGCATTAGAAGAGAACCAAGTCAAGAGAAGAAAGCAACAGAAGAAAAAAGGTTGTGTTGTGTGGGAGGTCGAGAAAGAGGGAGAGAGAAGAAAGAGGAGAAAGAGGGAGAGAGGAGAATGAGGAGAGAAAGAAGAAGAAAAAAAACGAAAATGCTTGGCCATTGATTTATACACATATATATATATATAGACACAATTGTGTGGTTGATGGCCCTTTTTTGTGTTTCTCTCTCATCACCATTACTCACACATTTTTGTTGTCTTTTTCTCTCTCTTCACGCGCATATAATAAGGAGAATTTATTCTCTAGGGATCATCTTTTACTTGTTTTCAAATATAATGGATTGTAGTTTTTTTTTTTCTATACTGAAATTTTTTTTCATTTATGTCTATTTTATTTTGAACTTATTTATCTACTTATGATTTTGATTGGTTATGCATTAATTGACTTTGATATTATTATTATTAGTTATTATGAATTAATATAATGATTACTTTAATTTACACAATTAATTATATTTATGTTCGATTTTCAACATAAATAACACATACAATGAGAGGCCTAATAGCACGCTAATTTTGGTTTTGTGACTCGTGGAGCCTCGGTTTACATTAGAGACAAAAAATTTCTTGTGTATAAATGTATGTATTTAAATTTTAAAGATTTCATAATAAAATTATGAATTAAGAGTCAGAAAACAATTATTTTAGGTATTTGTATTCATAAAAATATGTATGTCAACAACTAATTATGAAGTATTTATAACTTACAAACTACATAACTCATAATTTTATTTTATATATATATTTTTTTTTCAGATTGGGAAGAGGAGACTCATGCACAGAAAAATTAAAGGGGTGTAAATAAAAATATCATAACAGAATTGTAACATAAACCATAATTCCTTGACTAAATTAATAATTCTGTGTTTTTTTAGGGTTTATGAACGCAAGAATGGTGTAATAAGGGGGGCGAAGTGATGGAAAAATGAAATCACACCAAAAAAATTGTCCTTCAAGTACGGAACATGAAAATTATATGAATAGATTAGATATCACAACTATAAATACCGATGATCTTTTCCTGACTCGAGCAAGTAGCAGATCAAATTTGCAGAGAATCAATATGAGAGGGTTAACTGAGTGTTTAGCGATTCTGACACTGTTGGTTTCTTCCTGTGTGATTAGTAATGGAGCTGATACGGATTCACAGCTCTGCTCTACCATATTCCGCCAACTCAGTCCTTGTATTCCTTACCTGACGAAATCTGTCGTCTCCCCATCCAAAAACTGTTGCGATGGTGCAAAATCTCTGGAGAAGTACGGCCGAACCAAGAAAGATCGACAAGATTTCTGCATGTGTGTTAAGGCCCGCGCACAGTCGCTCAACGGCCTTGATTTTTCTCGCGCTAATCAGCTTCCAGACTTGTGTAATTTGTCTGTGGAGCTCCCACAAATGTCTCTTTCATTCGATTGTTCCAAGTAATATTTACAACTCATCTCTTTATATATTATATATATATATATATCACCAGATTTATACAGGAATAAGTTTCTATTTTCTCTTTTGTGAATCTCGCAGGGCTTAACGGAAGATCTGAGAGGATCGGAATAAAAGATGGTGAATCGTGTCTGTTGAGAGTTTAAACTAGAAGATCTGAGAAGGTTGTTTGTGCTTCATGTATATTAATAAACGTTTTGGAAGGAATAATAAACTTGCAATCCATTTTCGGTTTCTCCATTTTCAATTCAAAACATTACTCATAAGTTACACATTTACATACCCATTCATTTCCCACCTTCAATTTTTATTATCCCAAAAACCATTTAATTTCAAGTAAAGATATATCATTTATGTTCGCATTCCTTAAAATTAAAATTCTAACCCTACTCTACCTAATGCCACGAACATGTCTGCCAAATTTTCCTAAATGTTACATGCGGTTCTGTTTTCATTTCCCCCAAAACAAATGCAGTAATCAGCTTAAATATTTAATGAACACCGAAAATCTCCAACGACCAAAAGCACAAATCTATTTACAACAATAGACACAGGCTTCCTCCAATCCCATACATCAATATTCACATTTTCTACTCCTATGCTTCCTCTAACTTCCGCTAATGCATTCAGATCTCTCGGTCCAAGTCAATTTCTTTTGACTATCCATTTGTGGTTAGCTCCAAAAACCGAGCTATAATCAATTAGCAATTTGTCTCCTTCCCACTGCTCTACAGCCCGAAAAAGAAACACCAAGGAAAAGCAGAACCTACTCTCCCCTAAAACAAACAAACAACCAAGAATGGGGAAAAAGAAAACATTAATCTCAAAGAGAAAGATCAAGGGTTATATTTCAGTTTTCCACTGAATCTGAACTTATCACCGTCGCTTCACCCTCCATGGAGGACTTTGGCAATTTGCTTCCTGTACTCATCTTCTTCACATCCTCCCTTGAACATATAAATATTCTCTTCACCATGTTGCAGAATTCACTGCATGACAATAAGAACAAAGAACACATAATTAACTAAAGATAAAATAAATCAAAACCCATGGTTGCAAGTGTGTCCCCCCTTTCTTATATGAAGTACAATACTTACGACCAGGGGTCATCTCCCACAAGCATCACATCCCCTTCGTCATCAGTGTAGACAATTTCCCACTTATTCCTTGGATGAAGCTGCCCTTTGATGTCAAACATTTTCTCAAGCTCATCTATGAGACGATCATATCCTTTCAAAATGGTTAGGTCCACAGCCCGACCAACAGCTACACCCTGCATCTGGACCTGCTCGTGCATTCAGACAACAGAACCAGAAAGTTTTGTGAAACTAGATGAAAACTGAATATCTTAGAAAATTATATGTTCCTGCGAGTACCTTGGTACGACTTCGGGTAGAAGTGGAACAACTTTGCCTGCTATAGATCTCTTTTGCCGATACCTGTGCTTGCTCCTGTTTCTTCTCTTTAGAGGCCTTAGAAAGCTCAGATTTTTGGTCTGAATCAGCTGCTGACAAGCCACTAATAAGAAGCCCCTCAGTGGTTCCACTGTCAACACTGATGTGTTGCACAGGTGATGCCTTCTCCACTGGAACATTGCTAGTGCAGTGATTTTTAAGCTCAAAGCCAAACAATCTACAGCTAGCCAATGTGTCAGACTTCTTCCCCTTTTCCCCTGGGTCAAGAATTGGATTGTTGTTCAGCTTTGATGAATGTATGATAGAATAACCTGTTAGAACAGGCCATGTGGAGATACTTTTGCTATCCTCTGTGACATCCTGATACAAATGTGGATGAATACCCAAATGGGCAGATGGTAACCAGCCTGCTTCATTCTGTGTCCTTGAAATGGAGTTCCTGTTGCTGCTAAGATCTGTCTGCTTGTGATGCCGAATAACATGATCTTCATTTCTTTTGCCTTCAGCACTAACACTCAATTGCGTAAAATCATGGGACTGTTGCAATCCAGAATTCCAAGGACCAGATGCACTTGAACACAGATCTATAATCCAAACAACTTGAAAAAGTTAGGTATAACCACTTAGTGCCAATAGAGAATGTATACTATGAATTATTATGGACCTGGAACTTCAATAGGTGTTCGGGGCCTTTTGTTCTTTGGCACAATTGTTTGAGGCACATTTGTCGACGCAGAAGCCACAAAGGGTTCTATCTCCCATGGTGAAACCCTGTCAGGTCTTGGAATAGATGCAGGTTCATCCCATTGAACCTGGAAAAAAGACACAAATACATTGATAAATTACAACAATAGAAATTACAAAGGAAGGAGGCGTAAGCATCTAGATAAAAATTACTTTCAGTGATCGCCATTTTGAATCTTTCCAATGTGAAGAAAAGTTTTCAAGACCAATAATTGTGCCCGAAAACCTGATCATGCCAAAAAAAGAAAATTGTAGAGGCATTTATAAAGTAGCTCAAACAGCAAAATTCATGACATAACCATGTATCAAAAAGAACTTCACTACCTTCTCTCAGGAGAATCCTCTCCTTCAAATCTCATCTTGAACCTCATGCCAACAGCAAAATTATTGTTAACAGCCTCCAAATATGTGTTCAAGCTGATAATGAACTGACTTGTCCTGATTAATTGAATCAAGGAAAACGTAAGTTAAGATAAATATAAAATGCAACTCCATTGTATTTTGCACCTTTAATTACTTGCTAATAAATTATCATACCTCGGCTTATAATAAACTACAAAGAGAGTTTGGGTCGAAACAGCATGAGATGCAGTTGCAAGCACTCCCAGATGCATGCTTTGACTTGAAATCACTGATGATGGCATGCTGCTCTGCTGACGAGCAACACGCCTCACCCCAACTCGCAACTCTCCATTCTCTCCCCTAGATAACCATTTATTCAGATAGATTAAAGCCTGAACGGAAGCTATATTTGCCTCATACATGACAAATGAATCAGGAAACAGAAAAGAGTAAGTGGGAACAAGGTTGAAGATGAAACACATACCTAAGGAATACAAAGGAATCCCCAGCAACTAATCTTTTAGATGTGACAAACGTACTCCATCCTGTTGTCAGCAAGTGCCGCCGTGGTTGACCTAATAAAGAGAAATTGAATAACAGTGAAAATAGTTCAGTTACCAATTTGACTTTTCTATTATATGTTTATCCCATAAGATCTAGTTTGCTCCTACTGATAAAGACTTAATAAATAAGCTAATTCTTCTAAAAGCTGGGAAAAGACAAGCCAGCATCAAAAGATAAAGCTCAACGAAGATAGCTCATTACCTCTGAAGATATGCTTGAATCGCCATTCATATCCATGGAGATCCTTAGCAATTAACTCCTGAGTTGGGGTCAACTGGGTCATGTCCTGACAAAAGTAAAGAGACTAACTTAATTATGACTGGATACCCTCCAATCCCACAAAGAAAATTCAAAAACAAGTCAAGTACCAGTGGAGGAAGGCATTCGGTGGCATGCTTTCGCAGAACAGAGAACCCACCATGGGTGCTTGTGTCTGATGCGGTTAAAACTTTGCAGAAAGAGTGAAGAGTTGGTCTTGGAGGTTCAGGAGGGCACGAATCAGGATTTGTAGGCTCAGTTTGCTAGAGGTTTCAAATTTAGTCAAACCATTAGACATAAACACAGGGGAAGTTGTTCAATTTTTTGTTTCTTCTCAGGACAAGGTTGAAATTAGACAGGGAATCAAATTGTTCTTACATTTGGCTCTGGAAGCAAAGTAATTTGTGCATAAACATCATCTGTTTCTTGCTCCGCCTACAAACAGAATGAACAAATGAAACCTTAAATTAAACACTATTAGTAATGTTTTTAATGGTCTGTTTGGTTGCTGAAAAGTTGCCTGAAATAGAGAGATAAGAGGTTTTTCAAATAGCTGTGCGTCATCGATTGAATCTATGTATGTAAATTCATTAAATAACCCTAACGCAAAAACCACTAAAAGACAAATCTCATTGCAACAAAAACAGCAGCGTAGAATGTGCGATCTTGGTATCCATTTCCAATAACGGAAAAAAATCCTTTTTCTCAGCAACCAAAAAGGGAACGAAAGAGAAAAATGGAAGCAAAAAAATTGTGATCAGACAAAGAAATACCAGCAGCCGAATGTGAACAACACGACACAGAATCTTCGAAGGAAGATTAAATAATGGCGTCCTCTGATTCAGTTCCTGATTTGTCGATGCCTCTAACTACAAACCCCCAAAAATAGAAATTTTCAGTTTCACGCCAAAAATAAAAGAGAATTTTCGAAGAAATTAAGTGACTAACGACATATTCCTATTCATTATTACCAATTAATTTCCCCTGAAAAAAGGAAATATCCAAAAACAAAGGCTTCGCTCTGAAACACAAAGAAGTAAAGAAAAGCAATACAAAAACTCACTTGCTCCATGTGCCCCTGTGGAAAATAGAAGACCTTCTCGCCAGCTCGGGGAACCTCAACAAGCGGACCTGCACACGCCTTCCATAGCTCCGTATATAAATCATCTCCTCCACAACCTATAATCCCAGAGATGAAAGATATGAAAAAAATTTCCCGGAAAATGAAGAAAAGTATGTCAAAAATAAAATCAAACATCAAAATCAGCCATCACTTTTTTCACCTTCAGGCGAAACACCAATTGGCTGCGAAAACGACCCTCCCCGGGTAGCCATCACTTTAACCAACACCTCCGCCACCAGTCCACCAGTACTCCAGAAGTCAACAGCCACCAAAACCAAATCAAGAAAAAACTCAAAAAAGCTCGATTAACAGCCCTTTCTCTTTCTTCTCCCTACTTTAACTCATTATATACAGAGATAATCATTGTCATAAGCACACAATAATGACGATTATTAACAAGCCTTTATTACGATTTTATCCCAAAAGAAAACAGCGACTTTTGGATTCCTCTACCACGCTTTACACACAACTTCTCTCTCTCCTTCTCTGCACGTAACGACTGCGAGATCCAAAACGGTAACGCAAAACCACCAATCTTTCTCTACAAACGTTACAAAACCACCTTCCTTAGCTTCCAAGACCGCTTTCTCCTTGCTGCTTCAGATTTTCTCACAGAGAGAATCACAGTGAATCCCAAAACCGCTTTACGCGCGTCTTATTGTACGCAGCTACTCTTATTGCTTTAACTGTGTCTCTGTCTCTGTCTCTCTCTCTCTCTCTCTCTCTCTCTCTCTCTCTGAAATACCTTGTTTGCTTGCTCTGTATTTGTATATTGCCAGTGTAACGCTAACCTAACTAACCGTAGTTGGGATCTAACCGGAGGAGCTGGTTAGCAAGATGGTTGGACTTTAACGGAAAGGCTCTGCGCTATTATGTTACTGGCTCACCGCTTCATAACGGCCGGGGGAGGGATCTTTAAATAATTTTTTCAGGTGGGAAGCATCGGTATGCGTGTGATACGGGGTAACGGGGGCCGTTAGGTATTTGCCGTTACCGTTAGATGCCGTCTCTTTCGTTGTCTGCTTCGAAGCAGGCAACAGGGTTGGCTCGAGTTAACCCGGCAGAATTTGAGGGTCTTTTTTGCTTGGAATTTTTTATTTTTAATATTCTTGGGTTGGTTTGACCTGGAGAATAATTATTATTACGAGAATGCCATAGTAATGTGGGGTGAGATATGCCACGTGGCAACCACTGTATCCTCATTTTTTGAGCTGCCAGGTTTTGCTCGGGCAATACGTTCACCGGTTGGCTCAACCGGCTTAATCCGGTTCGATCCGGTTTTTTTACTGGATGGTCCCGATTGGCACAACAACATAATTGAATCATAGAGCTGCGCTGGTCTGGTCGTGGTTTGGATTATTTTATTTTTCAGTAAATTTAATTAACAGACTAACAAAGTATAATGATATATTTAATTTACAGATTGGTCAAGATAGTTTTAAACCAATTTCAAATATCGATACTAAATTTATTTTTTATTGCTCGAAAATAAATTATTCCCAATAAGACTTATAGGAGTACTTCCCGCACCCTTAAAAAGCCAAAACAGTAAAATTTTATATTTACTTTTATAAGTTTATAGTTATTTATAATAATAAACTGATTCTTTTCAATTAAATTTCTATAATTTTAACATTTTTTTTATCTGTAATTACTAAAATAAGGAGATGAATTACTCAAACTGATTTTCATATCATTAAATGTATAATATTAATTAAAAAATAAAATTTTATTGTTTATGTGATCAATCAAATAATTTAATTCATACATAGATTATGTGTGAGATCTCTAATCTCATATTTATAAGATGTTTTTTAATATTTCAATTATCATGTTTAGTCAAAAAATTTTATTATATTCTAAAAATTAGTCTTAAAAAGATTAAAAAAATCATTGTTAACTTTTTATATTCTTTATATATATATATATATATATATAACAAGCTTATTTGAATACATTTTTCATGTACATTTAAAATTAACAATATATAATGACATAAATTATGTAATATTTATAATAAATATTAATTTTTTTAGGAAAAATAATTGTTTATTTTTTGCAATCAATACTTACTTTCTAAATAAAAATAACTTCAATCACTCTAATGTTTTACATATATCATGCAGTTTTTTTTAACTTTACAATCAATATTTATTTTTCATAACCTAATTTTAAACCAATTCATTTGTTATCTCTATTTGATATTAACCATGTAACACTTAGGCCCGGGTTAATTTTTTTCAATTAATAATAATATATATATAAATAATTAAATCTTATTTTATTTTAATTTTGTGAAATTTTTTAGAAAAGTACGATTATAGATAAAATTGAAAATAATTCTGAGAAAAAAGAATGAGACTCTGAATAAGGGAGATGTTTTTCAAAGAAATTTTGAAAACAGGGGTAAAATTGCAAAAAACAAATATGGCCATGTGGGACGGCCCTGCCAGCAGCCACGATGAGTCAAAACGCACCGCGTGGCAGAAACGCTGACATCGACTCCACACGGGCAATCCGCGTGTCTAGGTGACCAACAGCCCAGATCACATCCTGTGCGCACGAACAATTCATATGTGTTTTCTCTTCAGACGCGATCAGATGGACGAGATTGATCTCAATGGACGGTCTAGATTCACACACACGATCGACATAAACAAGCAACAATCATACGGCTCTCCTCGCTCCATGTTGACGTGGATGAACAGCTAAGATAAAAGGGAATAGAGGTTTAAATACCTCTCTTCAGTCAGCCCCAAAAATCCTAGCTGACAACCCTGACCGAAGAAGAAGAAGGAGGGCGGCCGAAGGGATGTCATTGTAGCCACACCGGAGCTATCATTGACGCCGAAGGAGGTAAAATTTTATCTTTTCCACTCAAAATTAAAATTTCGAGCTTTCCCACACCCATATCGAAGCAAAAAGGGCAGTGGGTGAGCTGAAAAATACGAGTGGAGCTCAGCCGAGCTGTCGCAGTTACAACCTGAAAACTGCTCCAATAACCCCCTTCCCATTTTTCGTTTCTCTCGATTTTCTAACCATCGGGTTTCTCATCCTTTTCTGGTATAGGTTAGCCGAAGGAGAAACCCAACCGTGAAGGAGGAAAGTAGAGCCGCTGTACCTGGAGACCTTCCGCATTTAAAGTTTCGATTTTTTGCCCTTTCTGGCCAACTGAGGCCTCATAACTTATTTTTTTGTAGGTTTACATGTAAAACTAGCCAAATCGGACTAAACTGGCGAAAAACGGCTAGACCAAGGAGAACCACCACCGTGGGCGACAGAGCTGGCACCGAAGCACGGCGTCATCGCCGTGCTGAAACCCTAAAATTGGCTGAAAAAATTTTAGAACACCTATTTTGGCCTTTTGTGATATTTTTGGATACGTGACGGGTATTTTTAATTTTCGCAGGAAAAATTCAGAAAACTCAGGGACCGCCAAGATAAGCAATAAAAAGTACAGTATTTCGGACACCGATTCGGAATAAGAATCTCTCACCATTTTCTTTGTTTATAGTAAATTATAGTCCAATAATCAATATCGTTGTGTTTTGTGAAAATTAGAAAATCTTTAAATTAATTACAGGTCACTAGTATAGTTGAAACTGGTCAGTGCATATTTATCCTGATTTATTATTTATTTTTTCTTATACTGCATAATATGTTTACTGTTATATTGTGTGCTCTGAAATACTAGTTTTAGATTATTTTCTTGATTATTTAGTTTATCTAACTGTATTGCCCTCATATGTTGATTTGTTCCCAACCAATGTCCTAATCATTGTTTCTTGATTTACGTATCGCTTATTTACATGACTTAATGTTGATTTATGAATATGAGGTGTTGGTATGTAATTGGGATTGGTTGATAACATGTAATATATATATATAAAAGGTTTATCGGATACCCTATAGAATGGTGTACGGACCCGGTACATAGGGAAAGCCTATCATGGGCATTACCTCAGCCGAACGGAGCTGAGATGTAACGGCCCCGGAAATTTAAAATGAAATGTATATTAAAAATATCAAATACGGAAGCGAAGTCAAAAATTCGATTAACATCCCTTACACTAAAACCAAAAACGTGCTCACAATATAAAAGATTAAACTATCTAAAGAAGAAACTTGAAAGTAAAAGCTACGAGTATGACTATGGAGTCTTTAGGCGTCCCCTTCGTCGTCCTCCTGCGGAACCGGCTCGGGAACAATGTCTTCCTGATCTGAAATGATTAAATAAGGAATGAGCTACACTAGCCCAGTAAAGACATCACGATATCTCACCGTCACGGAGGTAAAGGTGGATAGAAAACACAAAAAGACCAATGGAGCATAATTTACAACAAATCCTTTTATCAATAATAAAACCTTTATCATTCACTTACCTCGATGAAATTCATAAAAACAATATACGAAAACAATAACATCATCATCATCATGAAATCATATATAAACTGTATAACATAATACTTATCAAGCCTATCGTAATTCAATCATTACACAACATATTTTTCCTCGTTTACCAGCCCACTAGTATCCATGGGGATCCATAGGGGTCCCGCTACCCGTTAACCCTTAACACTTGAAATCATATTCCAGGGCCGTCCCCATACCCCGTCCGGTATGGGCGCCAAACTATAAACCTCATTACCCCGTCCGGTATGAGGGTGAAACGGGCCGTCCCCATACCCCGTCCGGTATGGGCGTCAAAACACATAAGATCTCCATACCCCGTCTGGTATGGGAGACCACAATCCCGGTATGGTTCCCTACGGACCCGGTCCGTCCACCATCTCCCAGGATATCTAGTCAGGCTGACCACATTATACAATTTTCCATTTACATAATCTTTCATTCTCCTTTTCCCTCAGTCAACAATATCAATCACATACAAACAAACAAAACGATAATTTATGCCAAACAGACAACATACAGCATCAATATCCCAGTCATTCAATCCATAATCAATAAAATAGTAAAATATGCACACGAAACTATAAAATGAAAACATCGAACCTCATGCTGCATTTAAAACTGTAAAACAGGCCAAATAACAGTTAACCGACAAACACACTAGACTCGGGCTCCATTAGCGACCTTAAGCAATTTCACACATTCGTTGATTCATAAAATACCGTTTTATCATTTATTGAACTTTAATACCGTGATAGGAAATAGGGTGAGGGGTCCTTACTCGTTTCGGGGTCCGAACACGGCTTCACAGTGCGCCTACAGGCTGTCCCTAATTTTCCCTGAATTTTTCCCGGGAAACTGAAACGCACTACTGGTACCTGCACGTGTTCCAAAAAAATTCCAAATTAGGCCCAGGGCCCCTTTCGGCCAATATCGCAACTCCGGCACGGCGGCTCCGCCGCTTGCGGCGGCGGTTCGCCTCGGGTTGGCCGTTTTCGGCCACACTCGCATTGATTCCTGCGATAAAAAAACCCTACGGCCCTCGGGGGGCCGAAAATTTACGGAAAACCGAAGCTTACTGGCGGCGGTGCTCTCGGGTGCGGCGGCTCTCCGGTGAAGTTCGTGTTTTGGTGATTCGGCTCTGATCAACCTGTAGAGAAAAGAATGGTGATCACGGTGATATAAAAATTGCATTAAACGGAGGCCGGGAAGGGCCTCATCGAAGGCAAAAATCGAGGAGGGGCGCGGCGGCGCCGCTGGCTTTCGGCCGTGTTTTCCGGTCGTTTGGCCGGGATTTTGGCTCCGATTTGGCCACTGGAGAAATCAGCGTAGAAAAACGAGTCGGGGGTATGAAATTTACCTCGATCGGCGGTCGGAAATCTCCCCGGTGCAGTGGCGGGTGGCGGCGGCCGGCTCTGGTTCGTCTTCTCCGGCGAGGGCAGGCGGCTAGGGTTTTATGGTCTGGTGTGGGGGTTCTATTTATACCCTTTTGCCTTTTGATCTTAGCCGTCCATTTTGATTAAATCTGGGCCGTCCGTGCGCGCGATTGATCAGGGCCGTCCGATCGCGCGCACGCGGATCGCCAACGTGGCCGGTCCCCGGTCGACGTTGTTTTGCCACGTGGTAGGTCCTGGTTGGCCAGGACTGCTGACTGGGTCTGCTGACGTGGCTGCTGACGTGGCGCACACCTTTTTTTTTTCCCAATTCTTTCCGAGCGTTACATGAGAAGTCTCATACCGGAAGGAGTTGGAATGTATAATTCACCCTCATATCGGACGGGTTGAGGCGATGGAATGTTTTGCTACCCATTATCGGATGGGGTATGAAAATGACTAGTTAATCGATAACTTAGAATTTGGGCCCATACATAGGGGGACCCCTATGGACCACCAGAGGTACTGGTAAATATATAAAAAGGTAAGTTGCTATTCTGGTTTATTTAGATATAAAATTAATGTTATTCGAGTTATTGTCTTCATAGGTCGATTTTGGAAGTTCAGAACAGTAAATATGGAATAAATAGTTTTATATTAATTGAATTTATCTAAACTAATGGCTCTATTAATTATTTTATAATTTTTACCAACCTTTGATTTTTTTTCTTATAAGTGATTAGTATGATATTCTTACTGGTTAGTGTAACTCATCCCCCTATTTAATCATTTCATATCAAGAAAATCAAGATTTAGATCCTGAACAGCAGGAGGGTTGCGAGTAAGGTTGCTTCGCGGACCCAATCAAAATTGCTAGTGGAGGTTACCCCATAGGATTTTTATTGCTTTGGTTTTAATCATTTATTTCATTACTATAAACTGTTGTAAAAGGAATATTTTCGTATCCTTATTGAACATTATAATTTATTGTGTAATGAACGAAAGTCATAAATTATTATTTGCTTCCGTCATTATAATATATATTCTTTTCCTTAAGGTTTTGGGTTTTTATAAACCAAATAATAGACATTGAATTACTAAATAAAAAATTGTAGTTCTCTAACTCAATATGGGTTGAAGTTTTTATGAATTTATTTATAAAATGATTTGATTGATTAGTTTATTTAAGTATAATTTAGAATTTAAGTTTTTAATTATAGAACTTAAGATTGGTTTGGGAATAAATTTAGAAATATTGTGGCTTTATTCATAATTTTTTGCTCAATTCAATTACAAACAAATGTAGATTATGTTAGGCTATGTTCGAAATAAAGTTATTATTCTAAATTTACTTTAGAACATTGCATATCAGGTTATATTAAAACTAATAGAATTTTTAGAATATTCGACTAATTTAATGTTATGTGAATGCAAATAATGTATACTAATACAATTAAGTATATATAATATGTAATTATATACTAATACATTTAAAGTATTTTTTTTATTTTTAAGTGCATAATTATTTAGAAGATCCCAAATATACTTACATTTTTTGGTTAAAAAATATGTTTGTAGTTTTATAAATAATTATACTTGAAATTTTTTACTAAAAAATAAGGAAAAAAATGTGAATGAAAGATCCCACTGAATTGAATTGGGTCCATGAATTTAAGAAATAGTGAAAATTCTTAATCTCTATCAATATTTCTCTCAATTCGAAAATCCAGGATTTGAATTGATGTCCTTCCATTGATTCCTCCTAAATTGCATTGATTTATCATAAAGATTTCATTTCAATTAGAATTTGGTTATTCACCATGCACGAGGATCCCCACTAAGCATCCATGACTGAATGGTTAAAGCACCCAACTCATAATTGATGAATTCGTAGGTTCAATTCTTACTGGATGCGCGCTAATGGGACACTTTAATAAGTCTATTATAATTGGCTATGTATCAATGAAATCTCATCATCTATACATAACGAATTTGTGTGGTATATTCATATCATAACATATGAACAGTAAGAACTAGCATTCTTATTAAGACTAAAACTCATAGGGAAGAAAATAGATTTATGGATAGAATCAAATATGCAGTATTTACAGATAAAAGTACTCGGTTACTGGAGAAAAATCAATATACTTATAATGTCGAATCAGGATCAACTAGGACAAAAACAAGGCATTGGGTCGAACACTGGGCACTAGGTCCAATGTGAGTAAGATCGCTTAGCCATGCTTCATAATTGAAAAAACGAGCATCGTGGAAATACATACCACTCAGCCAAAGAAAGATGATGAAGAGTTGGCCGAAATGAGTGCTAAATACTTTTCGAGAGATCTCCTCCAAATCACTCTCATATGGCTATTGAAATCGTGAGCATCGGCATATAGGTTCCAAATCCAAGTGGTAATATCCCTTAGCTATTGTTCTTGAGAAATGATTCGGTTTGGCCCATGCCTCGAAAGAAGTTTTTATAGGATCCCTATCTACGAAAATTTTTACTTTTGGTTCCGGCGAACGAATAATCATTGAGTCCTCATCTTTCCGAATAGCACATACAAAGAGACCCGCCAACAGTCAAGTAATTACTGAACCTATGATAGATGTTTAGAATGAATTTATTTCTCTTCTAGCTCCCATCTATCCATTTATTTTCTTTAGTTATTCACTAGAGCAATTATGATCTGGAAGTCAATCTGGGGCAAGTGTTTAGATCTATTATGACATATCCATAAGGCACATGCTAGAGGAATCATTACCGCAAGGCATAGAGGGGGAGATCATAAGCATATATACCGTAAAATCGATTTTCGACAAAATAAAAAAGACATATATGGTGTAATCGTAACCATAGAATACGACCTTAATCCAAATGCATACATTTATCTCATACACTATGGGGATGGTGAGAAAAGATATATTTTACATCCCAGAGGGGCTATAATTGGAGATATCATTGTTTTTGGTACAGAAGTTCTTATAAAAATAGGAAATGTCTTACCTTTGAGTGCGGTTTGAACTATTAATTTACATAATTAGAAGTAACCAATTAGGTTTAAGATGAAATCTAGAAATCGATCACTGATCCAATTTGAGTACCTCTACAGGATAAACCTCAACAGAAAATTAAAGAGTAACGGCAGCAAGTAATTGAGTTTAGTAGTTTCTCATATAAAATTATTAACTCTAGAGATATAGTAATATGGAGAAGACAAAATTGTTTCAAGCACCGAACATAAGCCAGATATAGTAATTTGAACTAGAACCACCCCTTATTTTAAAGAGAGGAATGCGGGTTATTCATATTTCATTTGATGGTCAAAGGCGAATTGAAATCTAACCAGTGGTAATTCTAAAGATTTACCGAGGGAAAAATAGAGATGTCTCCTACGTTACCCATAATATGTGGAAGTATCGACGTAATTTCATAGAGTCATTCGATTTGAATGCTACATGAAAAACATAAGCCAGATAACGGAACAGGAAAACCTAGGATGTAGAAGATCATAACATGAGTTATTTGGCAGATTTGGATTTCTATATATCCACTCGTGTGGTACTTCATTATACGAGATATATAAGATCCATCTATATAGATATAATCATCTACATCTAGAAAGCCGTATACTTTGGAAAAAGCTTGTACAGTTTGGGAAGGGGTTTTGATTGATCAAAAAGAAGAATCTACTTCAACCGATATGCCTTTAGGCATAACCATACATAACATAAAAATCACACTTGGAAAGGGTGGACAATTAGCTAGAGCAGCGAGTGTTGTAGCGAAATTGATTGCAAAAGATGGGAAATCGGCCACATTAAAATTACCTTCTGGAGAGGTCCGTTTGATATCCAAAAACTACTCAGCAACAATCAGACAATGGTGAATGGATCACCATTTAGTGAGGCTACTAGGACTTGGGTCCCTTTCTTAGGCGAGACATCAAGTGCACGTATCTTTACCAGGTATTACTTGACGTAAAACAGTTAATTGATTTGTTTTTATCTTTTGTTGAATCTTTTTCAAGGCTCAATAGATAATTTGATAAGTCAATGATTTGTTTTCGTGTTTCAGAATACGGTTAACCAACATGTAAACTAATCGATTACGATAAATCGGATCAGATTTTGCAATTTTTTCTTCTGCAGTATCTCGATGTGACATGAGCGTGAAAGGGGTTCAAGAATCAATTTTCTTCTTATAAGGGCTAAAATTATTTGTAGGTTGGATCTCGAAAGATATGAAAGATCTCCCTCCAAACCGTACATATGACTTTCCATAGAATTCTATATGTATCTATGAGATCGAGTCTGGTATTCTATTTACTCACTTTAAATTGAGTATCCGTTTCCCTCCTTTTCTTGCTAGGATTAGAAATCTTGTATTTTACATATCCATACGATTGAGTCCGACCAGTGAGACGATGGGGCATAAGCTTCATCGTCGAGAGGAAAACAATCCGGATCACCAGCTAAGGCCCCTAAATGACCGTTCAGTGATAAAGGAGGTGGGGGTGCAGAGACAGCTAGGAGGTTTGCCTAGAAGCAGCCACCCTTGAAAAAGTGCGTAATAACTCACTGATCGAGCGCTTTTGCGCCGAAGATGAACCCTTAGGGCTAAATAATCTGTCGAAGGTGTTGGATGTAAAAATGCATCGGTAGGGGAGCATATAGATTCTGTTTATTAACTCCTTTTTATGTATTTTTTTTAATAATAAAAATATAAATAATTTTTTTTTAGAATAGATGGTATAAATTTAGAATAAAAACTAATCAAGTAATAAATATATAAAATATGTTTACCTTATTGAGATATTATAATATGTAAAAGATCTCAATAACACCAATGAAGTTGCTGACTAGTTTTTTTTTTTTTTTTTTAATTTTTTATTTGTGTTTTATTTTAAAATAATAAATAACTAATACTAATGAAACAAATTTTTATATTTACAAGATTAAAAAGAGAGGACTTAGAAATATGATTCTTTCAGTCCAGGTAAAGACATTCATTAAGGTAATGTATATTTAAAAATTTATTTTATATTTTTTAATATTTTATATATGTATGTTTTAATAAATTTAAATAATATAATTAATTTATAAATTCTTACACGAAATAATAGGACGTATATAATGAATTGATAATCAAATAACAATTTTTTTTTTTTAGTATAAAGTAATATCTTATTTGTTTACGACATATATAGTATGAGGGCATTTATTTATTTATTTATCAAAGTTTAAGAATTTAATTAAAGACGGACGACCGGTTTCTTTTCGTTGTTCTTGGCATCTTGATGAGATGAAGCAACTTCTTTGTTATTTTGTCTGAGAGGATAGATTGCCCCGTATGCTCTTTTGAACATTTCAATATTATTCAAGCATTATATGCATGTACATTGTCATTGATACGTTTTAAATTAATAAAATCATATTATTATCAGTCGGTGCACATGAATCTTCCTTTTTATCCATCACAAGAATTAGATAGCTGTAATGAAGATTATTATACGCCTTGGCCATATATGTGAATTAATATGAGAATGGATGAATAAAAATGGTTTAATTAATTTAAATAAATAGTGATGGTGGTTAATTTAATCGAAAGGGGTGGGATGTGAATAGAATGTATATTTAAGGGGGTGGGTGGGGGTCCATGTGAAGCATATAATATTTGGTTGTGTTTATTAGTGGTGTGGATAAGCATAAAGCTTTTTCGATTATTAGATGACAAAACCAGATCCAATGACGGTTTGGTATTGTGTATGTTTTGCCTGTACTTGCATACAATTATACAATAACTTTGTTGTTTGACACCTGTCTTAATTTTACATAATTTGGTAATTAAAAATAAAAATTACATGTTTATTATTGTGATTTTATTATCATTTATTTATTAATTACAAGGTCAGTTATTTAATTATTTTTTTGTATTATATTGTATGAAAATATCGAATAATTAATTTTAATATTGTAATATTGAAAAATGATTTAATATATATATATATATAATCAAATAGGAAGAGGTGAATATTATTTTAATGGAGTTTACCCAAAAGGGACATGCCACGGATTCCCCCACCAATCCTTCAAATAAGGATGCTTTGAACTGCCCTCACCACACCCTAAAACGACAACAATATTTCATTTTTGTATACATATAAAGATAATACTATGATTGGGTTTTTCATTCCATAGAACGCAGCCCATTTTATATATATATATATATATATATTAAAAATAACATCATTTTTGTTTAGACATAATGTAAATAGTTTTGACACTTTTTATTAAATATAAATATCATATTATTATACTAAAATAAATATAGATATATCAAAATTAAATATTTGCTTTTCTCACATAAAAGTTAATGTTTAGATTTTAATTTTCGACTAAAAAATTTAAAATTTTTAAAAATTTATTGATGTTATTAATCAATACCAATATTGGTACTTTCACTTACTACTTCTTAGTATTAAACCACTTTTATTAATATTTAACGAGATATAAAATTTTTTATATGTACTGTCTTTACATTGTACATGTATAAATTAATAAAATATAACATTAACTATTTTATTTTATATGCTAAGTTATTTTAATCGATAAATTTTACGTGACCAATAAATTCTTAAATTTTGTGTATAAAAGAATTATTGACGACTAAGTTCTCAAAAATTAAACAAATAAGATAGCCAGTAAAAATTTAAGTCAAGTTCAAATAAAATATTATCTTGTTGATGTTGTGTCTTATAAAAAAATTTACTCGGAATAAATACTATTTACTTGTAAGAAAATTATTTTAACTCCAAACAATTGAGTAAAAAAATATTTTTGAATGAATTATTTCTAATAATACAATAAATTATTTAAATTTAGTCAAATTTCTAAAAGTACATAAAATATTTTGTTACTTGTAAGAGTTAAATTCATTATTTAATTGGTCTTTCTATTTATAAGTTTTTCTAATGACGTCTCCTCCAGCATATGCTAATAAAAATAATATCTAACATTTCTTTCTATAATCTCCCTTTATTATACAGAATTGGAGTATTCTCATGCATTAACTTTGGAGAATCAAAATCAAAGTATTTTATTAATCACAATATAGCAATAGGTCATCTAGTTACTCAAGCTAGATCGACAATCAATATATATGACACAATAGTCAAATATTCTACTTTATGCTTCTGTAATACTAGATCTAATGTCTTTATAGATAAATTGATACGTTCAGAAGCAACAAATATAATACACTGATGACATGCATCAGTATTTTCAAGGCTTATACTTCTCCTACCTCTTAGTTCAACATACAACACTCTCCCTTCACCATATACATAACATCATTACAACACATGTTATTCAATATAGCAATAATCATAGAAAAAGTTGCGACAATGTACTAATTATTACATTATGCTCCACAGTTAGCTCCCATTTATGCTCTTAATCAGTGTTTGCCACACAATAACTTCCTCTCGTAATGAAACCTTAGCTGAAACTATTAAGGTAATTTCTGTAGAAATGCACTTCCGAAAACACCTATATATTTTTATCAACAAAAAAGAAACATACATTTTGTTCATCCAAAATAATAGACAAAATCTTTACCATCACTAACATTTGTAATGTTTCACACTATTCTTATTTAATCTAAATTGGATCTGTTGACAAGTAAACAGTTCATTGTGTGATATTTAATCTTCTTTTCTTTTTGTCTTATGGGTCCCAATTTGATATTGCCAATAATTAAATATATATATATATATATATATTGTGCAATGTTTAAGAAGAAAACTAAATATTGACATTATTTATTTATTTATCTATCATTAATATGTGATTACTAAAGTTAATGGATTAAAGAGTTAAAGAAAAAATATCATTATATTTTCATACATTAAAGAAAAAGGATATTGAATTTAATTTTAAATTGTTCTAATATATGAGAATTTAAATCAATTATAGCAAGTTGGTATAATTAAATGGGAAAAAAAAAAAAAGAGATTTCCGAAGAAAATATAATCAAATCAATTTAGGAATAAAATTAATCCTTGATTCCAAAGGAATTCTCAAAGGAAATGCAAAAAAGTAAGGTTTTGATTTGTTTAATTAATTAATTAATAAATTAATTTGAGTTGGATTCCTTGCAAGACATTAAAGAATGAAACAATTTTGGTTGGAATCCATGTGAAGCCAATCATGGGGGTTTTATAAAAATCATGTAATTAAAGGCGTGAGTGGAGTCTTGTACATCTT
This sequence comes from Carica papaya, assembly GCF_054855325.1. Taxonomy (NCBI): domain Eukaryota; kingdom Viridiplantae; phylum Streptophyta; class Magnoliopsida; order Brassicales; family Caricaceae; genus Carica; species Carica papaya. The sequence goes on along the minus strand of NC_142312.1, from coordinate 13,883,230 downwards.
CAATCCATTAGCTCCCCCCAAAGAAAAATAAACATTAGAAAAAGTTTGATTTAAACAAATGTGATGAATAGTGAGTGGGATTTTGGTCCCCTTAGAGATTACATGCTTTGACTTCTCTTTGACCTGGTTTTGATGCAACCCTAGCCCTTGGATGAGAGATGAAGGGTGGGATTTTGCTTGCCCATAGATGTGGAATTACTTTTTGTAAGTCCAAAAATCTTAAAATCAACTGGACCCCATTTTTGTCCTTTTGCCTTTTTGATTCTTAGGAGATTACCCACATGCCATATTCATTGTTTGAGGCCCTAACAGCCCTCCAACTCTTCTGTCTTTTGTCTCTCTCGTCTCTCTTGCTTACCCAAGTTATTTGCATCATTATATGATTTTTAAAAGCGAATTTTAGGCTTCTTTATGTATAAAATATATATTTTTTAATTTTTTAATTTATATATTTCACCCATAAAAATCATATAAACTAGTTAACAAGGAAAAAGATGATTCTAAAAATAAAAATTTTGAAAATGTTGTTATAGTGTTCTTAAAAGTTAATGTGTTTATGCTTTGATTATTTTACAAACAAATTATATATATATTTTTTTGTTAATAAAGACAAACAAAAACACATGTAAATTAAGAAATAAAAATTAAAAAATATTTTTTTTTTTAAAAAAAAAATCACCAATCTATTGTCGGAATTAATTTCTCTAGCACACTTTTGTGAATTATAATTATAAGACACTTTCTTTAATTTGTTGAATAAAGATAATAAATACTATTTTGTTATTGACAAAATAAGAAAATTATGGGAATTGACCCATGAGGGAGGATGTTTACACAGATTTTACTAAAATTAAATATGAAGTAGGTTTACATTTTTTATTATACATTATAGTGTTTAGAAGTCAATAGATTGAGGTCTTATTCATTTGCTCCTTCCAGTATAATTAATTGGGATTGAAAGTAAGAAACTAAAATAAAATCTAATTGCCTACAACTATATTATTATTCAAGAAATTATGTTTCTAAAGTTCTTTTTACGAATTCTTTATGTCTAACAAAGAGGGATTTAGTTTTTGAAGGCTATCAACTCTGACACTCTGGTACTTGGCTTAATAAATTAATTAATGAAGTCACTACTGGTAAAGAATAAATTGAAAGAAGTTCTATATAATTTAGAAGATATTTGATGATTTATTATCTCAAGCTCCTTAAGTAAGGGGGTCTAATGTAAAGGTGGGCATTTTCTGTTATGAAATTACCCCTTATTTATGAAAGTTTTTCTTACAAATTCTAATTCCAACAGTGCAGTCCTTAAGTATAATACCCGGGCCTGAAAAACAGCTCGGGATAATTTTTTTTTATTAAATTATTTTATTAAAATAATTATTTAATTTAATTTATTTTTATTTAATTAAAATTTTTTTAAAAAATAAATTAGAAACGAGATTAAAAATAATTTTGAAAAAAATATATAAAAATTTGAGTTCGAGGATGCTTTTGAAAAAAAAAATAGAAACAGAAGGTCAAAGTGCAAAAAGAAAAAATTCGGCTACGTGGGACGGCCTAATCAGTAGTCACAATGAACCGGAGCACGCCGTGTATCAAAACACGCTGATATCGGCACCACGCGGGCGATCTGCGTACCCAGCGATCTGACGACCCAAGTTCAATCCCGTGCACATGAATGACTCAGATTCATTCCCTCATTAGATGCGATCGGATGAACGAGATCAATCACGATAAACGATCCAGATTTTTCCACGCAATTAGCCTAAACATGCAAAGATCGGACGACCCTCATCGCTCCACGTCGATGCGAATGGACGGTCTAGATCAACACGAGATGGGTAGGGGAACCTAAACCTTAACTGCCAGCCCCTGTTAGAGACGAAGGACTAGGCACCGGAAAAGAATACCGACTACCGACCACCGCCGCACCGAAACCACCGTCGACTGCCAAAAAATATAAAATTTTCTCATACCCGCTCGGAATTCGATTCTTAACCTCCTTATGGCCATATCGGAGTAAGAGGGACAACAAGTAAGCTGAAAATCGCGGGTAAAGCCCAACAGAGCTGCCGTGACCAAAACTAAAAAATCCCTCCGATGAGCCCCTTCTCGCTTCTCGTTTCACACAATTTTTCAATCATTGTGTTCACCGTCTTTTTCTGTGCAGGTTAGGTGAAAAAAGAACCCCAGCCGCGACAGAGAACCGACAGAGCTGCCGCCACCGTGAGCACCGGAGTACGGCGGCAGCGTCGTGCTGGAATCCCAAAATTGGTCGGAAAGAGTTTTGGACATCGATTTTAGATTTTTGAGGTATTTTTAGATATGTGACGTGTATTTTGGATTCTGCAAGAAAAATTTAAGAAATTCGGTATTTGTTAGGAGACGTAGTAGACAGCGTAACATCTCGAAATACCGATCCGGGTAAGGATCTTTCACCCTATTTTCTGTTACAGTAAATTGAGATTAATAATGTATTATTTTATGTTTTTATAAAAATTTAGAAAACTTTAAAAATAATTACAGGTCACTAGTGGAGTCGGAACCAGTTAGTTTATAATTATCATGATTTATTGTTTATTTTCTTGTACTGACACTACTTGCTTGTTATCACATTGTGCATGTTCTTAATTTATAGTTTCTATAATTTTATCGATTTATCTAGTTTATTCGGTTATCTGATTACTCGATCCCTTGTTATGATAAGTTATATCATCTGCATAAATGTTGTCTAATTGATCTGTAAATTTAATATGAAATATTGGTATGCGTTTGTTGGTTGTCTTATTGATAGAAATTTTTATGTGAAAGACTTACTGGGTACCCAAGGAAAGAGCAGACGGACTCGGTACATAAAAAATCCTATCGTGAACATTACCTCAGTCGGATGAGGCTGAAAAGTTCTTTATCGAAAAGGTTTGGGAGATATGGCTCACCCTCATACCAGACGGGGTATCGAGGCGATAGAATGTTTAACGCCTATTACCAGACGGGGTATGGAGACAAGGAGTTAATTGTTAAAATTGGATATTGGGTTCACGAGTAGGAGGATATCTCTATGGACTCCTAAGGTACTAATAAGTAAGTAAGAAAGAAAAATTATCATATCTTATTCTCTTATGTGTGAAAATAATAAGTAGTATGGATATGGATCTTCATAAATTTTTTTTAGAAAACTCATAACGGTAAGTATCAAACAAAAGCTTTTAAGTTAAATGTATTTAATTAAAGGAAGAGCTCCGTTAGTTGTTTTTTCTTATTTCTACTAATCTTCAATTTTTCGTATATGTGATTAGTGTGATATACTTATTAAGTTAGTGTAACTCACCATTTTATTAACCATTTCAGATAAAGAAGACCAAGATTCAGATCCTGATCAGTAAGAAGGTTGTGAGTAGTTCACAACCCGGACTCTCTTTAAGTATTAGTGAAAATTGTCGTATGATATTTATTTATTCGCTTTTCTTTAATTACCGTTTGTCTTTTAGAAGGGACATTTCCGTAGCCCAATTGAGCATTCTAAATTATTGTGTAAGGAATGTAAACCCTAACTCTATTATTCGCTTCCGCATTTAAATTATAAATTAATTTTCTTTAAGGTTCCAACCCTTTACATTAAGAATGAGAAAGGAAAAACTAGTTGATTGTTTTATAGTAATTAACTCCTTATCTTACTAAAAGAGATAATTTTCTAAATTTTCTTCTAGAGATCAGTAATAATCACTCATTTCCTTATTTATCAACTTGGGACTTCAACTTGGTCTTATATCAAAATGAGAAGAAAAAATCCTATTTAGATTCATTTTACGCCAATAAAAATTTTTAGAATATGATTAATCGAATTAAAAATAAAGTTAGATACTAGATGCCTAGAGATAAATATTGATAGTATTTCACACCATGAAAGTAAATGGCATCTTAAAGGCATGAGGGAAAGAGAGATAGTCCTAACAAGAAATGAAACTAAAGGAAAAATTACCTTTCTATATGTAACATGAGCACATGGTAGATTGTAGGCATGCATTTACCATTACCAGTTCATATTTGGTTACCCGAAGCTCAAGTAAAGGCACCTATGGCAGGATTCGTCATCTTGGCATGAATTCTTTTAAAATTGGGAACCAATGAGTTTTTAAGATTTTCAATACGCATGTTTCTTGAAGCGACACTTTGTTCTACTCTTTTTATTTATACTTTAAACGTGATTGCTATAATATATATTTCAATGACCACTTCAAGACAGATTGATCTTAAGAAGATCATTGCTTACTCCTTATTAGCCGATATGAATCTGGTGACTATTGGTATGTTTAATCGAGCAACGATTGTTAGGTCACCTGTTTTGAGTTATTTGTAGGCGTTCATCTACCTCACCTAGTGTGTACTTATGACATGCAAAGATTGCTATAATTTTGGAAAAAAAAAAAAACCAAAGAGGTCATCCTATTATGGAAAAAACCTTAAAAAAGCACTTTAACAATGGAAAAAAAATCAAAAGGTTAGAAAATAGAAGCAGACTTGAATTAATTATTGAAGACTATTTATTTAACAAAACCAATTTTAGTGGCACATTCCTCTCATAGATTACACATTATAAGGATTTACAAATCTCTTATACCTTTATGTGCGATATTCTAAGGAATAGTTTTGGAAAACAAAATTGAATGACAAATCAACCTCTATGAATATGTATATGCATATACTAATATTTCTTTTTTCATTCCAATTTCTTAGATAAACGAATTACGAATAAATATTTATTTAGATTATTGATCTCCTCCCAAATTAGCTATTTTGTGAAGTTATTTGTCGGTATCTTTGTGAATCTACTTTAATTATGTTTACTATATTTTAATAAGTGAATTGACTAGGCTAATTGCTATATTGTTGTGTTATGCATGTATTATTTTGTTATATGTAATGTATATTTGAAAAATAACAAAATCTAGGAGTAAAATTTGATCAGTTGTCAATTGATTGTGAATGAGAGACTAATAATGGATCAAACAAGCTAGGAAGCACAATGTAGTTTCTAATCATAATTCAATCTCCTAACTTGTAATTTCAATTTCCTTAGTCATTCATATGCTCAACTGAATGCTATTCAATGAATCCGAATTATATTTACCTTTTTATTTTTTATTTTTTTTTTATAATACAAGCAGCAATTTCTTTAAAATTCCTATGTTAGCTTGTGCTCTAATTTCGTATAATCTCAAGCTCAACGATGTTGTATGTCTCTTAATCCGATATACAGTTGAAGATGAATAAAAGATGCTCAAACAATTAAACATGAGTTGTGTGATTTTGATTTTGCAAAATGAGTATTATACTTAATTCCTCTTCCACTGACATATTTGCATATCTTAGTTGTCTCAAATTGAGATTACTTAAATTATCCTTACGTATTTCTTTCATTCAAATAATTCCCAGTTCTTACTGCCAGTGACTCCATGAGAGAAACTTTTGTTCTTGGAGTTCAAAGTGATTGATTCTAAGTTTTTAATCAATTCCATCTTCCATTCATCCCTACCAAAAAAAAAAAAAAGAAGGGAAAAACTGGTATCATCAATATTTTCTTTAGTTTCTAGTCAATTCCCTCCTAATTTGTAAATCATCTTTTATGAAAATGAAACGAAGTTGATGATTGATCCGATATCTCGAGTAAATATTTAGTTTATACACCTGAATACAAACATATAGATGCATGAACTCCACGACCAAATTTGGCTACCAACTAACTACCATCAGACGAAATGGAATTTAATTAATCTTTTTTTTTTTTTTTTTTCTCCTTGATTAGCTGTCTGTCTAACTATAAGTTATAATAATAATTAGGAAACTCATTTAACCATAAAAAGATTGGTTAATTACCACTAATCAAGTCAACATCATGTTATTACCTTCTGATTGGCTAATCTTAACCCAATTACCCATTGATTTAGTGCTAAAGTTAGGTCAACATCTTGTGCTACATTTTTTTTTTTTAAGAGGTAGAAACAAAACATTCAAATAGGCCGGACAAAGTAAAGAACAATAACTTATAATAGAATCCAATAATGTAAATAAGCATATTTTGATATCGCCATTTGATATAATTACTAACCTAATATCTTTACAAAAAAAATTGATTAATTAAACTATATGTCTAAGAAAATTATAGTTTAACAAATTGTAGTTAACAAATTATTTAAGTAAATTATAATATATGTTAATTTGTCTAAACAAGAGTTAAAATCTAAATTTCTATATTAAATTGATACCCAGATAAAAGTTGAAGCTGATAATGTTGTTCTCTTGTGCATAAATTTGATAGTAAATTAAAATTATAATGAATTAAAATTGGATACAAATTTGACATGAATAATAAAAATAAGGATATTTCTGCAGCATTAAAAAGTACAATTATTTCTCCAGGTAGTATTAAATAAAAAAACCAAAGACTAAAAACCTGCTAATGGTGGCATGTCCATAGCATGATTTTTGATTAATGTCAAACGAGAGAAATTTTTTTTTTTTTTTTTTTTTATAAAAAAGTGTCATAATTGATTTCCTTAATTATTAATTACTAATTACTAATAAATGGTAATCTAATTATATTTAAAACAGGCACCTGAATGTTTTCCCATCAACCTCATACGTGTATATACTCGTCAGTCCTGATATTTGTTGGTAGGTAAAGCTTAACATCAAATACCCTCACCTCGTACAATTATTATTATGTACAGACAACTCTTTATATAAATATATATATATATATATACGTATGTTCTATTTATCTCATAACTCACAAACGAGTGACAACATATATATATATATATATTAATCCATCATATGGTTAATTGGCTAAACCTAATCAAGTTGTTATTTACTTGGGACTGCAAGGTCCTATGCTCGCTCAATTGTCCGAGCACCACGGATTCACCTATAACCATATATCTTATGCATGAAACAAGTTGAGATTTACTGGTGATTCCAACCATTGATTTCTCCACACTTCAAACATTATGATCTTTTGATGATTTTCTCATTTTAAATCTAAAGAAGAATTTCAAACAAACTACTAATAAATGGAATATATACTTCATTGAGACCTTTGTGCCTTCAAGTGCTTGATCGTTAATGAGTGATTTATACATTCTTTGATATCTTTTTATTTTTATTTTTATTTTTTATTTTACCTTAATTTCCCATCTTTTCGTGGTCTCTTATTGAAAATTTCATATCCTTCGTTATTGTGCACAACCACTAACTCTTATGTCTCACGTACTTATACATCGGAGGATTTTTAAATAGGAAAAATAAAATTTGTGGTACTTTCTCGACTCATTATTGATAGTTTGTTTTACACTCCTTCCGTACAAAAGGTTCAATCACTGAAAGCTTTATTTGCAATACGGTTTGATGTAGTTATTTAAGTATTTTTGCTTCCTTTAGGAAATCATAAAAAAAGCTAACACATGATCTTTTTTTAAGAAAGTTTGACGTGGGAGGGACGAGGAATGATCATTTTGACTATCGGAACCTCACACAACGTATGAATAAGAAAACTTATTCACCTAATTTACCATCCGTACTTGAAACTACACCTATCTATATGGCATACAAATTCCAAATAACTGAAAAATAAAACAAGTAAGAAAAAACGTCATGACTTACCTGATGAGTTGATCAAAATTCCTTAACTCAACAAAACTTTTGAAAGCTCCCTACCTTGAAGACTTGAAGAACACTCAAAGAAATTAGATAAAGCTAATTTAGGAACAAAGGAAAAGCTTTAAAATTTTATTGAACTCAAGTTGTGATTACAACCTGAGGAATTAAAATATTTTTATATATTTTTTACTACTATTTCGACTCGAAATAGGATTACAATTTCCTACTTGAATTTTTAAACAAAATTTATCTAAAATACTTTTAAAAAATTAAAATAATTAAGTTATTATCTAAATATGATATTTAAAAGCAATAAAATAATTTAAAGATAAGTTTCCCTCTCATGGTTGAACTCAACCTCCTCTTCAGATGTTATTTCTAAATTACAGTCGGCTTTCCAAATTTATTCTTGGACTTCTTGTGCAAGTTGAGTTCTTTTCTCATTTTCTTGGTCATTTATTTCTTGAATGAACTCTTCTTCTTTTAACTTGAAATCTCCCATAAAAAATAGGAATTCTTCTTACCTTTGGACTTATAAGGGATGTAGGAAAGTGGCATTCTCATCTGCATAGAACTCTTCCTCCTTCATTCATTCTCCTCCACGGTTTCTTGGGTTTTTTTCTCCAAGATCTTTCTTGACCATGGGCTTTTCAAGTTGGGCGGCCTTTTCCTCTTTCTTGTCAGGCTTGGAGTGGAGTTATTCTTCCTCCAAGTCAGATTCGTCAAGGAAGAGCCTCCTCATGCGATCGGGCTTTCTTTTCTTGGACTCTCTCGGCCATGGTGGCTTGGACTCAAGATCAGGCTTGGCCAAGCATTGAGATTTTTCTTAGGTAGTAGCCATACTTCTTCTTGGTTTTCTAAGATTGAAATCGGGCTCACGCACTTTGGCCCCTCTTGGTTTGGGCTTGGCATGCCCTTCTTAGATGGTCTCTTAGAAGTAAGGCTTTTAGGCCGTTGGTTTGTGGGCTCTAACCTCTTAGATCGATTGCCTTGGACCACCTAGGACACACCTTGGGCCTAGGGTACCTGCTAGGCCTAGAAAAAGTCCAGCCTATCTAAAAACTAGTCCACAGGCTCTGCTTGTGTGTGCTTCCCTTGTGCGCACATGGGATGTACACAGCTCGTGTGCGAACTATCTTGGCTTTGCACGTGGGTTTCCTAGCTAGCGGATCCGCAGGTTCATGGGTAATTGCCACATGAGCATGCTGTCTCTCATGAGTTCCCACTCAATTTGGGATTCTTATTCGGACATGGATTCATAGCTCTCGAGAATCACATCAAAGTTTCTATTAATGAACAAGCACATTAAGACTAAGTAAGCAGTTAAAGTTGTGGAAGAAATTTGGCTTGAGCATTTCTTGGGCTACTTTTTAATATAGTCAAAAAAATCTTCAAAGCAGGACTAATTTGACCCATATAATTTTGTGGTACTTCTATAACGGTTTAAGTGATCCATAAGATCCTTTAGAAGTAGTCAAGTTATGAAAACTTGAATTTTATGGCAATTAATTCCTCTATCAAGTAAAGATTAAAAAGAGATCTACTATTATACTTAAGGTTTTACTATTAATCCTTGAGGACCTTGACATCTTGGTTTTTTAGGCAAATTTCTATTATAGTGTTACCACCTTCTTTAGCAATCTCTAACATAATTTGTAATAATTATTTATCTTAATCTCAACCTCTTTAGTAGGATCCTCTTTTATGCTCATGAGAAAATGAAACACATTGTTTCTAGTACTTATATCATATAAAAGGATTGTATTTCATTATGGATACATTGAGGTTGCTCATTATTTCTTCTAATTTTATATGACTTTACTTAATAAGGGATTCCACCAGACCTCTCAGGCTCGTTTGCTAGCATTCTAAAGAAGTAACGACCAATTTCTCTCTTCAATCATTATAAAAAGATTTTTATATTTTTATATCATGGTAAATACTTCCCCCATCCTTCAACTTGGAGAGTCATCTCATAGGAAAAATAAATCTCATATGTCTCACCTTTTTATATGATCTCCCTTTATCAGTTCAAAAGCCTCTTTTAACGTATTTCACTAAAAAATGATTATATCAATGAAAGAAGGAAATAATAGGAATATTAAGCTATGCCTTCAAGTTTCTTGAGACGACAAAAAAGAAAATGAAAGAGGATAAAAATAGGTTTAGGGTTTTTTTATTTTATCGAATGAGTAAAAAATGAATTTACATATATATAGGAAGGAAAAACTTTATACATTGTCTGCATATACTGTAAATAATATAGGGGGAATAAAAAATGGGAAAATAGAAATAAAACAGAATGACAAATATATTCGCCTTTGTCCTATTATGTATTCTTATTCATGCACAGGTTTATACACAACAACAGAGTGATCCCATGTGGCGTCCAATATAGTGTGGACTTTGATTAACTTTTTGACATCCCCCTATAAGATGGAGAGTAGACATTTCCTACTCCCATATTGGCCATATGTGATAAGGAAGGAATTTTGTGAAGATATATGCCATTTGCATTGCACTATTAATATGTTCTATAACAAGACTTCTATTTTATACATTCTCACTAATAAGATGACAATCCAATTTAATGTATTTTGTTATTTCATGAAAAATAAGATTTGCTGCAATACATATTGTAGCTTTGTTATCACAATGCAGGATAATAACCTGCACATGTTCAACCAGCAGGTAAAGCAAATATATTATTTAGGTTAGCTCACAAGAACCAACAACGATTGCACGATATTCGACTTCTGTTGGAGAAAAAAATGGTACATTGTTTCTACTAATTTCTAAAAGATTAAGCATCACCCAAGAATAACATACTACCTAATAATTAATCATCTAGGTTTAGAATAACTCCCTAGTCATTGTCATGTTAGGCAATAAGCTATAAATTTGAAGAGTAAGGATAAAAAAAATCTTGCCCAAGAGCACTCTTGAAGTATCTTAGTACTTTATAAGTAGCATTGAGGTGCTTACTTCGATGACATTCCATAAACTAAGAAGTTGCACTGAATATGACAGGTTTAGCCCTTATAAGGGTAAGATATATAAGTCTTCCAATAAGTTTTTTGATACATGGTTGGGTCTTGAATAGGTTTATTATCTTCCTTTCAAGGTTTGAGATTTTGATCCAAAGGTAGTTTGAAAGTTTTAGCCCCTAAAGTTCCAAAATCATTCAGTAAATTCAAAGCCTAGAAAATACCTAAGGCATCTAAGATCCTTTATTCTTAATTTCTTACGCATTATAGATCTTAGATGATCAATGGATTTCATGTTGTTACCTGTAATGATTATATCATCAATATAAATTAATATTATATTAAAAACCTTACTATTCATTCGAACAAATAGACTATAATCAACATTTGATTGTATAAATTCTTAGACAATGAAAGTTGAAAGTTTTGTATACTATTTCCATTAAGCTTGTTTAAGTCCATGTAGGTCTTTAAAAGTTTACACACTTTTGTTTTCTCTTTTTTGGGATGACTAGATGACAACTCCATATAAGAAGACATTAATACATCAAATCAATGAAGGTACCATCCTTTAATAACAGCTAAAACAAGTATTAATCTTATATAAATCTTTGTAGTAGGAGAAAAGGTTTTATGATAATCCACTCATAGGAGAAAAGGTTTTATGATAATCCATTCATTCTTCTTAGATTTCTTTCGCAACACTCCTTGCGTTGTATCTTTCCACTGAACCATTAACTTATATTTTATTTTGTATATTCACTTATATTTTATAGCCTTTTTTTGTGGTAAATCAGTGAGTATCCAAGTTATTAGAAACTCATGGAATTAACATATAATCCACAAATCAATTCTATAACTGATTTTCTAAGATAATTTTTCATAGTATCACATATAATCATATTAACGCATAACGAACTGTATGTAAATTTTCATGGCATAAATACCTCTTGTAGAAATTTAAAATTTTGAATAAAAAACAACCAAAAATCTTTTTTTATTCTTCTTCATAGAAAGATAACTTTTTTTTAGAGAGAGAGAGTGTGTGTGTGTGTGTTTTTTTTATTCTGTACGTTGTGTCCCCTTTTTTTTCTTCCGTTTTTTTTTCTTTCTTATAGAACACTAAGTGGATAACTTTCTATTTTTTTTTTAGATTTGGTTAACTAACCACAATATTTTAATTTTAAATTTTAAACTAGTAGTTACCACTAATCCAATCGAGTCGGGTCCCATCATGGGTGATCCACTCGATTAAATTCAATATCTCTCACTTACACGTGATGGGACCACCTCTCTTTTCAATTCTACAAGACTCATATGTAAATAGGCCATGTGACCATACATACTTCGCTAGCACTTTAGCTATATATCTGTTAGGAGTATATAACTTCTCGAATAGTAAAACTTGAAGTATGTAATTGTATGCTATACCCTAAATCACATATCACATTTATATCTCTAACAATCTTATTTAGCTAATAAATCGAGTACATTCATAATTATGTTTTTCCATATATAAACATAATTGGTCGACCAATGAATATACATCAATAATGAGATAATTTTTTAAATTGTGATCTTTCTCTTATCTTGATTCTCTTACCTTTTATTTAATTCAGTTTTCTAGAGATATTACATTCAACCGAATCATTCATGACCTTTTAATTTTATCCTAAAATAGTGAGCTTTAACTAAAGGTTCAAGAAATATATTAGAGTCATGAGGGTACTAGATGAGATTCTCTTAAAATCTTAGGGTCTCACACAATATTAAAGTTGAGATCTCACTTTTATTATCCTTTGGTCAAATTAGTTGCACATGTGGTATGAATCACATGTTACAGTATTCTCTCATTTCCCATGGAGTGCATGTCTTTTATTTCTTATAAATACCATACATATTGTAGTTAGATATGCTCAATATCTAACTCGAGTTCACTTACATACCTTTTTAACTATTTAGAACTCTAATATAGCAATAAGACAGATAAAGTGATAATTATTAAATTATTCACTTAGTGTCATAAACTTAGCAATTTTATTATGACTTAATTGTTCACCCTAATAAGTGACGACAATTAGTAATTAGCTTAAATTTGTCTTATCTTTGTTATACCAAATAATGAAGGCGATTGCCTGTGTGAAAAGGTCAATCTTATATCTATCTGACATGCTTTCTTTAAATGTATATATACAACATATGTACACATATTTGTATATTTATGCTCTACAACAAATGTAAACAAGGTAATAAGAGAAAAAAAAAGTCTTTCATTGATAACATAATTAGTGAACATGGCTAAGAAATATATAAATGGTAAGTACATTCAACACCTATGCAAACCTAATGATTTAACATAACCATAATATGCATATCTTGGTATAGGCTTTTTAGATGGATCTGCTATTATATCATGCGTAGATATGTACTTCATGTTCACTTCTTTTCATGCAACTATATCCTTCACGAAATTATATTTAATATCTATATATTTTGTTTTTTCATGAAATTTGGGATATTTGTTATATGCTATTGTTGCTCGACTGTCACAGTTCACAATTACAGGTTCACTAGCAATACCATTAACTCCCAAATGGTCCACAAAGATTTTTAACCAAATAACTTCTTACATTGCAATTAAAAGCTTCAAACTTAGCTTCCATTGTGAAAATGACTATGCATGATTGTTTTTTTACTAATCTATGATATGGCACCATTATTTAGTAAGAAAACATATCCAGAGGTAGATTTTTTCTCATCTAAATCTCCTCTCTAATCAGTATTTATATAACCCTTCAAGAGTAAATCGACCCCTTGATAACACAATGAGTAATTAGTTGTCTCTTTGAGATAACATAAGATTCTTTTCACTGCTTTCTAATGCACTTGACCAGGATTGATATCTATTTACCATTCAACTGTATGACATATGTCAGGCCCTGTACACATCATAGCATACATAAGGATTCTAACTGCACTTAAATAAGGAACTTTGCTCATTTTTTCCTTCTTTTGTGGTGTTTTAGGACACAACCTTTGGCTTAAAGCTTCACCTTTTGTGATAGGGGTATCAATGGGTTTACAATCTTACATATGAAATAGTTCAAGTATCTTTTTAACATACGACTCATGTGAAAGAGATAACAAATTCTTTGAACGATCTCTTGAAATGTTAACTCAAAGGATATGTGCAGCCTCTCCTATATCTCTTATCTCAAAATGAGATGGCAACCAATTTTTTATTTTTTTTACATACCCTTTATCATTTCCAGCTATAAGTATGTCATCTACATATAATAATAAGATAACAAATTTATCTTTAGGTTTTTTAATATATACATAATGTTCTTCTTCAATCATATTAAAGTTATGCGATATTACCACATTATGAAATCGAATATACCATTGTCTTGAAGACTGCTTAAAACCATATATTGACTTTAAAAGTCGACACACTTTGTGTTCTTAGCCGTTTTCGATGAAATCTATTGGTTTTTTTGTAGATTTATTCTTCTAATTCTCCATTGAAAAAAGCAATCTTTACATCCATTTAATGTAATTCGAGATCCATACATGCTATTATAGCTATAATTAGTCATATTGAGGTAAATCTAACAACAGGTGAAAAAGTTTCTTCATAATCTATTCCTTCTTATTGTGTATACTCTTTTGCGACTAAGTGAGCTTTGTATTTTTCAATACTGCTGTCAATTTTTTGTTTGATTTTGAGAACCAATTTGTTCCCAATGGCTTTGCATCCTTTAGGTAAATCGACCAACTCCTAGATTTGGTTAAATTTCATGGACTCCATTTCTTCTTCCACTGCTTTCATCCATTTTTCCTTTGCATGGCATTTAAGAGCCTCATTTATATTTCTTGGCTCTTCATCTTCATCTTTTGGAATAACTAAGAATATTCCCCATTCAACCTCAAAACAACAATGAGAAATACTTTTCCTATTTATTTGATGTATTTGAGATTTTTCTAAGTTACTCATACTGGGACCAATTTCTATACTTGGGCCCACAATTGGTTGTGATTGGGTTTCAATTAAAACAGGTTCATTGAATCTCATATCACTCCCACTCAAATATAGTGGGTCTATTTGTACTTATGGGGTAGAAACAGTTTAGTCTTGAGTTTCATATAAAGATAAGTGTTGACCTATCTCACCATTTTTAGGAAAATCATTCTTTAAAAATGTAACATATCGTGATTCAAATTCAGTTATATGACCATTTTCTTGTGTGCCTATGAATGCATATCTTTTTAATTGCTCGGAATATCTTATAAAGATACTCTTCTTCCCTCTTGGACCTAATTTTTCATATTTATGGGAAGATTCATGAACATAGGTGGCACAACCCCAAGGTCTTAAAAAACTTAGGTTTAGCTTTTTGTTAGTCCATAACTCATATGGTGTGGTGGTAACTGATTTTGAGGGTACATAGTTAAGGATATATGTGGCAGATAATGATGCATCACCCCAAAAGATAATTGGCAAATTAGCTTGTACCATTATAGATCTAACCATTTCAAGCAAGATTCTGTTTCTTCTTTCTGCAACATTATTCTATTGTGGTTTTGCTAAAATAGTTAATTGACGTTCTATTCCCATTTCATCACAAAATTCTCTAAACTAATGAGATAAATATTATCATCCTCTGTCAGTTCTTAAAGCTTTTATTTTATTATCTAATTAATTCTCAACTATATTCTTACATTTTTGAAAGTAACTGAAAGCTTCAAATTTGTAAGATATCAAATAGATATAACCAAATCGAGTATAATCATATATAAATGTGATAAAATAAATAGCAACATATCTTGCTCTCACATTTGTTGGACCACATATGTCAAAATGAATTAATTGCAATAGAGTATTTACTCTTACAGCTTTTCCAAATGATTTTCTTGTTGTTTTTCCATCTAGGCAATGCTAACAAGTAGACAATTCTACTTTTTTTATATTTCTTAGTAAGCCCTCTTTGGCTAATCTCTTCATTTGTTGTTGAACAATTGGCCAAGTCTAGTATGCCAAACATTCACATCAATTCCAACACTATTAAAAGATGTAAATAAGGTAAAACTAACATTATAAGAACTATAGTCAACATCCAAAACAATAAAATCATCTAGAAAATAACCATATGCATAATACTTTGTTCCTAAATATAAGCTTACACTATTAGGTTTAAAGTTCAAACTAAAACCAAGTTTAAGTAAAACCAACATAAAAATTAAATTCTGACGAATTTCTAAAGCAAACAACACATCATGTAGGAATAGAGTTCGCCCTTCACGCATCACCAACATGCATGTACCCTTTATCTCAACTTTTTAATTGTTTCCTATATATATCCATCGTGCTCCATGTGGAATGCGTTAAAATTCCACGAAGGCATTCCTATCCTTCACATATGGTCCATGGGTGTTGAGTCTACCATCCAAAAAGGATGATATTCAATTAAAAAGACAGAACTAGAAACAAAAATTGTACTCACACATGCAAACAGGTCTTCTACCTTTTTGAGCTCACTACAATCGCGAGCAAAATGTCCCTCATTGCTACAATTATAACATTTCACCTTTGTTATATTTTTCTTCTTGAAAGAACGTTTGTCTTTCCCTTTTTGGTGGAACTTCATTTTCTTATTGGCTTTCAAACCCCCTTTTCCCTTTTGTTGGGATCTACCATGAAACTTGCGTTTATGTCTCCCAGCACCTTGTGAGCTAGAACCGATCATGTTCACATCAGTACTTGACTTATTGGCCTCAATTCGATCCTCTTTTAGCTCCAAGTGTCTCATGGCATCTTCAAGAGATCTAATGCCTTCATTATGGGTTAGGTGGATTTTTATATGTTCCAAACTTTGTGGCAAGGAACGAATCACAGCTTGGACTTGTTGTTCATTAGTAAGAATATGACTAGCATTTTTCAGCTCACTTATCATGTTTGACATTTTTTTAGATGTTTTTTCATTATATGATCATGGAATTTCTTATAAGTTTCAAATTTGATAGTAAGTGACCAAAGTTTGGTCAAAGACATATCACCATTGAGCTCATGCGAACCACATGTCCTTAACTAGGTCATACTTTAAGAACTTTCTCATGATGTCAATTTTCATACTGCTCAGCAATATAATGAGAGTGAGAGAGTTCTTTTTCTTCCAAGTCTCAAAAGCTGTATGGTCCCTCCGATGTTAGGTCGTGTTCACTTCTTCAGGTTCATTCATGGATTCATTCAAAGCTTCTAGAGCCTCTTGCTCTTCAAACACATATTGAATTTTCATACTACATATCTCATTACTGTCAATATTTAATTTTTCTCTTTTGTTGAGTTCAACGACAATATTTTTTTATGCAGATGACGTTTCTCTATATATATAAATATTATGCACGTTACTCAATGCCTAATAACATACATATATGTCCTTAATATATATTAATTATGCTAACAATAATCTCATATTAGACAGAATAAAAAATGCATTATGTTTCTAATCACCATCTAAAATTTTAATATTTGATTATTATTAGTATAATTAATCATGTAAGATACTACTTTTGGTTACTAAAACCTCTTAGTTTTATAGAAATTAAATAAAAGAAAAAATATGCTATCATATATAAACATAAATTAATATGAAAAACATGAATAACATTCCATTAACAATAATAAAGTACACAATTTATAAGTAGTTCACAACAAAAAAATAATAAAATAAAATAGTTATTTTATTATAATCTTATGTTTAGAAAATTATTCCTTCAGCTTGTTTTTGGGGTCATCCTTAAGAAAATTGTGATTGTTTTAGATAAAGGGACACTAACAACTTTATGATGTTCTCTTCGTGTGGACACTCCTATTGAAGTACCAGCTATCTTTCTAGCACCCAAATTAACATATTCATCGATAATTTGTTAACTGTGGGTTTATATGCTTGTATTTTGTCCCAACAAAGCTCAAGCAAGCCTTGATAACTAGGGATATGTAAACTTCCCTTAAGAGGATCATATTTTTTTTTCATCTTTTAAAAGACCTCATTTCCATATAATTTTGTGAATCTTTATATTAACTTTAATAATATGGTTCCCTGAAAGTTCAATTTCAGTTTGTCTACTAATCTCCTCTATATGAGTAATTTTTTAAGTTTTGTATCATAGAATTGACTTTCTCTCTTTGTTGATGAGTCATAATTGTCATAGGAGTTCTTATCATTATCACCACCATTGATTTTCTGTAACAAAAAAAAATAAAGAACATATTAATAAAATATCTTTATAAGTTAATTAACTAATATAATTCATATAAAGTAGCTATTATAATAAATTTATTAACTAATAATTAATTTATTCAAATATGACACAATTAATTAACTACTAATTAATTTATTCATGTATAATAAATTAATTAACTAAAAAAATTTAATTTACATAACAAAACTTGTTTTATTATACTGTTTAGAAAATAAAATATAAAGTTTACATATACTGTCTTACTCAAAGTGGGCATGCCGGAGTGGTCATCGGGCACATCTGTAAGTCATGCGGGCTTTGTCCGCACAAGTTCAATTCTTGTCACGCGTGGCAATTTTGCTTCCAATTATTTATTCTAAATTACTTTTAATTGTAGTTTACTACCAATAACTTGTTTAGTTTAGTTTAGTTGGTAGAAAGCAAGGCACTCTACTTTTTGCGCTTGGGTTTGGTTCTCATGAACAAAAAATGTAGGATCTCCATTGACATAACATTTTTTCTTTAAACAAGATGGATTTTAAAAATGCATAACTCTATTATTTTTTGTTCAAAAATTATGCATAATATATAAAATTAAAACTTTTGGTCTCTACTTTCATTTAAGACCAATGTTGCACATATTTAAGTAATACAACACAAAATTATTTTGCTACAAAAAAAAAAATTTACACAAAAATTTAACAAAAATACAAATTGGAACAAAATTAAACATGCAATTAACCAAATTGCTCTGATACCAATGTTAGAAACTCATGGAATTAACATAAAATCCATAAATCAATTATGTAACTAATTTTCTAAGATAATTTTGAATAGCACCACATACAATCACATTAACACGTAACGAACTATATATAAATTTTCACGGCATAAATATCTCTTATAAAGATTCAGACTTTTGAAGAAAAAATAACCAAAAATCTCTTCTTCTTCTTTACGGAAATAAAACTCTTTTTTGATAGAGAGAGAGAATGTGTGTGTGTATGTGTTTATTCTATACGTTGTGTCCTCTTTGTTTTCTTCGATTTCTTTTTCTTTCTTACAGAACACTAAGTGGGTAAGTTTTCCTTTTCTCTTGGATGTGGTAACTAACCACAATCTTTTGGTTTTGAATTTTAAACTAGCAGTTACCACTAATCCAACCGAGTCAAGTCCAATCATGGGTGACCCACCCGATTACATTCAATACAAGTTTTGTTCTGTTCTAATACAACAATTTCATTTTCTAGAGCTTTTATCCAATCTGGTTTTTTACAAGCTTCGTAATATGAGTTAGGTTTACTTTGAGAACTAATAAAATAAATAAAGCTTTTATATTTATTAGTGAGTTTGACATAGAAAGCAATGGAAGATATGGGTACTAACTTACCTAGAAATATAATCCATTTATCATATAGTTGTGAATGAATGATTGAAGCATTAACATTCTCACATATAAAATCCCTAAGATGGGTGGGAGGTTTTCTAATTCTGATGAACTTTTTGATGGGATGAGAAAGATTAATTTTTCTACTATCTTGCCTTAGAATTTTAAAGGGTCTTTTATTCAATGGTAACTAGAAGTAAACAAGTTGTGTCTATACCATCTAAGTGAAGGATTTGAGGACCCTTGTCTGTATTCTGAACTAGAACCTTTGCTTTTAATTAGACAAGTGTTTTGCATCATTTTGGACTAAGTGTAAGGTTGATAAAAAGTATTCATATTGGCAACTGTATTTGTTGATCGCTTGAAGGGGAAAACATTCTCATAGAGCACTATATTTTTTTAGATAAGTATTTTTTTGGTTTTAAGATCAAGTAATTTATATCCTTTAGTACCAAAGAGATATCCTAGAAAGACACATTTCTTTGTTCTATGGTCAAATTTGTGTAAGTTGTTGCTTAGTGTAAAAACAAAGGCTAAATATCCAAAAACTCTAAGATGCGTGTAGGCTGGTTTAGTTTAAAATAATAATTCAAAAGATGTTTTTGGTTTATGGTTGATGAAAACGTCCTATTAAGGAGATACATAACTGTGAGAATAAAATCACTACAGTATTTCAAGCTTAAATAGTTTTGAAATTTCAAGACTCTAACAATGTTCACTATATATTGGTCCTTTCTCTCAACTCATTTTTGTTTTAGTGTTGCAACATAACTCTTTTGGTGGATAGATCTTTTTTCCATGTAAAAACTTTTCTTATTAAACTCCCTTCTATTATCATTTTTTGAATAACTTTAATTTTGGTATTCAATTGGGTTTCTATAAGAGTGTAAAGACTTTGCAGAATAACACAAATGTTAGATTTAGATTTGAGCAAATAAACTCAGGTGCATCTACTAAAGTCATGTACAATTGAAAGGAAATAATGAAACCCATCATAAAAAATTTTATTATGAGGTCCCCAAATGTCATAGTGTATAAAATCAAAACAATTTTTATATTTTTGTTGGCTAACTAGGAACAGGAATCTATGTAGTTTGGCAAGTAGACAAATATAATCTTTTGTCTTTTAAAGTTCAAGAATTATGTGGGAAAAATCTTAATCTAGATAATGAAGAGTTTCCAAGGCAAAAATGCTGAATATTAAAATGTTCTTCGTGGTTTGGGTCCAAAAGAATAATGGTTGTCATGGTTTAGGAGTACTATATAGAAGGAATTTTGTTTTATAGCGACTTATATAGGCTATGCTTCACATCACCAACTCTAATTGTCTTGCAAGTTAAAAGTTCTTGTATTACACAAATTTGAGATGAAAAAATAAGATAACATTGCAAATCTTTACCAAGCTTTCTAGATGATATGAGATTAAGGGTGAAGGGACACTTAAAACATTGTAAAGAATTAATGTTTCAGAAATCTTCACTATTCTAATATGGGAAACATTTATTTTTTCAGAATTTGCTAACACCACTATGGATGAAATCTTTACAATAATATTGTATACAAGTATATCATGGATACAATGTAATACAGGGTACCGGTATCAATAATCAAGGGTATGTTTGTGTCACTTTTGTTTTTATTGAATAAGTAGATAGGAAAAGAGAAATAACAGTGAATCCAAACATATTAATCTTTTGGGAAGAAGTAACAAATGATTAAACTAAGTCTGTTGAAGAATTATTTTGTTGGAGCAAGGACATCAATTGGATATATTGTTATGGGGAAATAATAGCCTGTTTTTTAACACTATTTTACTCATGTACAAAAGATAAAGAGACTTTGTTAACACTTGACGATTTGATTTTTCCGTGAAGCTTGTCATTTTGGGTATCCATGTAGTTTATAACAAGTTTTTATAGTATGTCTAAGAATGTTACAGTGAGAACATATAGGTTTGTGTAAATTGGACTTAAAATATCATTTAATAGAGTGACCTACTTTATTGCAATAAAAGCAGTATCTCTCACAGTTTGAACTAGGTACTCATGTAATCTTACTTGAGTCTTTAACAATAAAGAGTAACGCTCTAATAGAAGAGTTATCTAATGAGATCTCTTTAAGTTTTTCTTCTTGTTAGAATATGTAATAAACTTTATTCAAGTTGGAAAAGTGTTTCACAATATTTGTGTCTTAATTGCCTTATATGACTCTTTTAACTCCATAAGAATACTGGGTCCTTATATAGTCTTACTTGAGCCTTTAACAACAAAGGTTACAACTCCAATATAAAAGCTATCCAATGATATCTCCCTAAGTTTTTCTTCTTATTGGATTATGGAACAAAATTTATTCAAATTGTAAAAGTGCTTTATCACCAATATTTATGTCTTAATCACTTTATAGAACTCGTTTAACCTCACAAGGAATTTCATTACCTAACCTTTTTATTGGTACTTTGATTATAATTTTTAATCCACCCAAACGCAGTTTGGATTAGATTCATAGTCAAACAATACATTAAATAATGTTTTTAATTTAGAAAAATAAACATTTATAGTATCTTGGTTTTGCATCAAATTTATTATTCCTTACTTTATCCTATAGAATCTCAGTGTATTTTATTGTGTATGTCTTTATTCTGACTCGGTCCATAGCTGATGACCCCTATATACATAAAATGTGGTATATTGGATGCTGACTAATGATGCATTCGTATCCATTTAATGACTATTTCATTACTTATAACTACTGTTCCATGAGTAAATTGTTTAGATACATTAGTTCTTTTAAACTTTTATCTGTAAATATTAATTTATTTTTTTATGAGGATGCCATTTTCATCAATATAGCCCAGGTGTGGTTATTTGAAGTAAGCAGTTGCATCACAAACAATGCTCCTAAACTTTATTTCATCTCAATGTAATAAGGATTATTGGATTTTGATCCAAAACATTTCCACTCGAGGAGTCGGTATTTGATTAAGGTTTGAGTTTTTAATTTGACTAGAATTTTCCTTTTCCATCGTGACTTAGATATCATAATAAATTTCACCAAAAAAATGATTAGATCAAAGGAAGGAAGAAAGAACTGGAATATGAAGCTACTAATCAAATTTTCTTAAGAAGGCAAAAAAGAAAATGAAGGAGAAGAAAATAGGGTTAGAACTTTCATAATTCAACTGAATGAATAAAAATGAATTTACACATAAACATAGGAAAGAATTCACATATAAAACATCTGCTTATACTTTAATTGATCTAAGGTAAATTAAGAAAATGAGAAAATATAAATGTAAAGAATGATAAATTAAGTGGTATTCTTCCCATTATACATTCTTGTTCATGCATAGGTTTATGTATAATTGGTGAAGTGATCCCATCTAGCGTCTAACATGACTTAGACTTTGACTCACATTTTGACATCTCTTACTCACCACTAACTTTTTAAGATGAGATGATAGCTGGCATCCATGTTAATAGTAACCTGCAAATACGAGATATTAGGTGACATCCATGTCAGTTATAATATGCTAAGATGAGATAACAAGTGGCATCAGTATCACTAATAACCTATTAAGATGAATACACATGTGACATTGAGTTTCAAAGATGTCAGTCTAGAGCCATAGTCAAAGTAGTAAAAAACTATAAAAGAAGGATAAAATACGAGTATGCAAAAACAAATATGTAATCTTTCCTTTTACTCGATTTCACCTATTTATAGGGGCCAATTCTTGTTAACTTTATATAATGTCTCTTTAGTAGTTGGCTAAAAATTCTAGAGTGTTGACATGGCTAAGTAATTCTTTATAGCGGAAGAATATTTACAATAATTGATAGTGAGAAGACCTTTATGATCTCTGTAGTAGGGTGGTCCATGTAACTTATGGTAATTGTATGACTTCCCTTTGTTAATGCTCTGATGATTTCTATGTTACTTTAAGCCATCTGATTACCTTCTAATACATGATATCTTTATATACATGCCACCATGATATTTAGCTAACATTTAATTTAAGGTGTCTAGTAAATTTTTTTAATTGTATCACTTTAATGATATATTTGTTTGCTGAATGGAATAAAGCTGGAATTTAATAGTTTGATCCAGAACAAAATAATGCTCTAACAAAATTGTGATTATATTATAATATTTAGTATGCAATCAATAATAACTTATTATAACTACCTTTTAATATCACTCTTTACTAGATTTTAAAAAAATATATAGATTGGATATACATTAAATAAAATTTACATATTATTATGATTTACTAAAAATATTTTCAATAATTTAAATTAACAAAAGTATATATGTCAGTTAGATATAATTTAGTGTATTTTAGTTCTAATATAAAATTATAAATTTCAATATAAATTATTTCAAAAACCAATTAATCTTTAAAAAAAATTTCTTTATATTTACATTTAAAGATTTAAAATCATAATTTGTAAAAGCCCAAAATGCAAGTAATAAAATAATACTGAAATTTATTAATTTGAGAAAAATTTGGAGTTACATTCCTTTGACAGTTAAATTGAAATGACCAATAAAGTTACGAAAATACCTCTTGAAATATGTAAAAGAAAGAAAAGCGTAAATTGGAAACCTATGTTCTCAACCTCCGCTGCGTAACTGGGAAAAATCAGAAGCAATATTTTTGCTAATTTTATTCTCGTTGAGGATCCAAATCTGGGTCGTCCTGATATGAAATGGTTAATGATAAGGGGGTGAGCTACACTAGCTCAGTAATAATATTAACACTTTACTATCAATATGGAGAAATAAAAAAGGTTTGTAGAAATCGTAAAACAACCAATGAAGCTTATTTGTTTATTTAAGTAAATTCAGTTCACTTGAAAACATTTTTTCATTACTCACATTTAAGTTCTTAGATACCATTTATGAAGGAAAGAACCAAAATAACAATACACATCGTACATTCTAAAAGACCAAATAAAGGCCCGGAATCTTAAAGAAAATGAATTTATAATTTAAATATGGAAGCAAATAATAACGTTAGGATTTACATTCCTTACACAATAAATTAAATTGCCCAATAGGGCTATGAGAATTTCCATTCTACGTGGTTTATAGAAGACAAACGGTAATTAAAGAAAAATGAATAAATAAGTATCCTAGGGCAACCTTCACTAGCACTTGAAGAGAGACCAAGAGGTGGACTACTCACAACTCTCTTGCTGATCGAGATTTGAATCTTGGTCTTCTTGATCTGAAATTGTTAACGAAATGGTGAGCTATACTATCCCAGTAAGAAAATTACACTAATCATTGATACAAAAAATTGAAGGTTGGTAAAAATCAGAAAATAATTAATGGAACTCTTACTTTAAATAAATACATTTAACTTTAAAACTTTTTATTCGATACTTACCGTTACGGTTTTTTCTAAAATCAACCTATGAAGATAATTTACCAAATGACATTTCAATTTCATGCATAAGATCAATAATCCTTCCTTTTTAACCTACTTACTGGGACCTTTGGGGGTCCAAAGGGATGTCTCTATACTCGTAGACCCAGTATCAAGATTGACAATTAACCCGGCTGTCCCTATACCCCGTCCAGTAATAGGCACCAAAAACATCATTGTCTCGATAACCCGTCCGGTATGAGGGTGAACTATATCTCCCAAAACCCTTTTGGTATGAGGCTTCTTAGCCCCGTCCAACTGAGGTAATATCTACAGTAGGGTTTCCTATGTACCCTTTCCTAGGATGCTAGTAAGCTTTCATTTATTTAGACTCTTATCATCCAAGCAACCACTATAGCATACCAACATCTTATTTCATATTCATATATTAATTCAAATGGCACTTAAATAAATGATATAGTTTAACATAACCAAATAACCAATAATCAGAATACCGGATAAATAATGTAGAACGAACCAAATGCCAAATAACCAAGAAGACCATAAAAACCATCAATTCAATTATGCACAGTATAATAGTAAGCCAATATAGGTAGTACAGAAAAATAAACAGGGAATAAGGACAAATGTGAACTAACAAGTTCCCGTTCTATTAGTGACCTGTAATATTTTTATGGTTTTTCTAATTTTTTATAAAACATACAATTATCGATTATTGATTCTCAATTTACCATAACCGAGAATAGGGTGAAGGATCCATACCCGGATCGATATTTTGAGACGCCGCATTGTCTCCTAACGAGTCCCAGATTTCTCGAATTTTACTGCAGGAATCCAAAACACTCGTCACGTAACTAAAAATATCCAAAAATACCAAATCGGTGTCAAAAACCGTTCTCTGCCAATTTTAGGGTTCTAGCATGGTGGCACCGGCTTTGCCACTTGCAATGGCAATTCACCTTGGCCTGACTGGTTTTGGCCGATTTTGACCGATTTTGGCTAATTTTATATGTATCCATGTGAAAAAACACGTTAGGAGGCCTTGGTTAGCTATAAAATCATAAACCCGAACCTATCGGCGAGGGGGTCTCCAGGTGCAGCGACTCTACTGATTCTTCTTCATGGCTAGGGTTTCTTCTTCAGTTAATATGCACAAAAGAGGACGGTGAACACAATGGTCAAAAAAATTTGTGAAACGGGAAGCAAAAAAGGGCTCATCGGAGGGGCTTTAGGGTTTCGGCCGCGGCAGCTCCGCCGAACTTTACCAGCAGTTTTCAGCTCACCCGCTGTCCCTTTTGCTCCGATATGGCCACGGGGAGACTGGGAATCGAATTTCGAGTGGGTAGGGGAGAATTTTACCTTTTTTGGTAGTCAACATTGGCTCTGGTGCAGTGGCGGCGAGGGGTTGGTCTCTTTCTCCGGCAGTTGGTCCTTCTTCTCCGGCGAGGGCAGGGTGGCTAGGGTTAGGGTTTCCCTACGATGCGGTGTTTATATATTCATTCCGCATCAATTTGGGCCACCCATTCGCATCGACGTGGAGCGAGGAGAGCGATCCAATCATTGTCTGTTTAGGCCAATTGCGTGGGAGAATCTGAACCGTTCATCGCGATTGATCTCGTCCGTCTAATCACGGTTAAGAAGGAAATACATATCAGCCATTCATGCTCACGAGATCGAATCTGGGCTATCGGATCGCCTGTGTGGCCTCTTGCGTGGCATCGACATCATCATGTTTTGTCACGTAGCATGCTCTGATTCGTCGACACTGTTGATTGGGCCGTCCTACGTGGTCAAATTTTCTCTTTTTATATTTTGACTCTTGTTTCTAATTTTTCTTTCAAAAACACCCATTAACTCAAATTTTCACTTTTTTTTCTCAAATTTTTTTTCAATTACGTCTATAACCTATTTTTCTCAAATAATATAATAAAACTAAATAAAATTAATGTTTTTAATTATTTTTATAATATAAAATTTGGTTCCGAGCCAAATTCTAACTCCAGGTATTACATTTTTACTTACGTACCAGTGCCGTAGGGAGTCCATAGGGGTTCCCACTACATATGAACTGAGTATATATTATATTAATCAATCGGTCGTTCCCATACCCCATATGGTAATGGGTGCTAAATATACAACTGTTTCGATACCCATATGATATGAGCATAATCAAAATAATTCCTAACCCTTTCCGGTATGAGATTTTTCAGCCCCGTTCGACTAAGGGTAAGTTCCACAATAGAGTTTACCCTATGTACCAGCTCCGTCCACCCTTTTCCAAGATCCCCGGTAAGCCCCTTTAATTTTCACAACGTTACATAGACATAGAAGTTCCCATTACAATCTAGTCACCGAATACGTACAACAATCTCATTTCATAATCATAGGAACATAGAACGATCATTTAATATGCGATATAAATTAAGGCATTTGTTTTAAACTGGATTAACGGATAAGGATGAAAATAGTTAAGTAAACTAAATAAACAAAAAAAGCAATTAAAATCAATAAACTAAAGTACACGAAGTAATAGTAGGCAATTAAAGCAAAATAACAACAAATAGGCAACACAGATGAGATAGGGGCAATTATACACTGACCAGTTACTGCCTCTATCGATGAGCTTAATTCATCAAGAGATCTCTAATGTTTATAATTTTTTATTCATTAATTATTTAACTTTAATTTAATTGTAACGGGAGAAAAGATAAGGGATTCATACCTCGGGTCAGTGTCCGAAACACCACTTTTTCTACTACACTTTTCAGCGGTTCCACGTTACCAAATTTCTTGGATATTTTTGCAAAAACAAAAACATACGTCAAATATCATGGAAATATGCAAAAAAGGGCCAAAAAGGGTCAAAATTCTCCCACGTGCCGATTTAGGGTTTCAGCACATTAGCGCCGCCGTGCTCCAGCACTGACCCTGCCGTGCTCCAATGTCGGCTCCATCGCCTACGATGGTTCCTCCTCTCGGTCTGGTCGGTTTCGGCCGGTTCTGTGTGAAAACCTACGAAATTTGGGGTGATATGGCCTCTGTTGGTGGAAAAAGGAGGAGAATCGAAACTTACCAGCGGTTCTGGTTTTACAATGCGATGACCTACCACTTCGTCCTTGCAGTCGCGCCCTTCCTTCGGTTACCCTACACTGAAAACACATTAGATAACAAATGGTCGAAAAATGAAAGGGAACAGGAAGAGGATTCGGGCTGTAACACCCAAAAAAATTCTTTTCATTTTTTATTATTATTACATTATTTTATTTTATTTTATTCTATATAAATATAATTTAGTGTTAATAGAACTTAATTTATTTTATTTTATTTTAATGCAAATAATAATAATAATAATAATAATAATAATAAAAAGGGGTAAAAATTATTTAGGGATTTAATTGAAAACAATTTTGGCAAAAACGGGTGAAAATTTGGGTTCTGATGGTATTTTTGAAAGAAAAATCAGAAACCGGGGCTCAAAACGTAATTTAGAAAAGTTGTGCCACGTTAGCTGTCCGATCAGTAGCCCCGGCCAATAAGGACGCGCCAGGTGGCAGAGACACTGACGCGGGCGGCCACGCGGGAAGGAGCCACGTGGGCGATCTGTGTGCACGCGATCGAACGGCTAAGATCCGTTCCCGCGCGCACGAACAGCCTAGATCAAAAACGCACACGGACGGCCCAGATTGCATCGCGCACGGACGATCCAAATTAAATTATGCACGGATGGCCCAGATTGCATCGCACACGGACGGTCCAAATTGAATTGCGCACGGATGGCCCAGATTGAATCGCGATGACCAGCCCAGATTCATTCTTTATTTAATCGCGATCGGACGATCCAGATTAAAAGCGATAGAAGGTTCAGATCAAAAGCAGATGGGTATAAATAACCTCATCTGCACCCAAACCCTAACCCTAGCTGCCAGAGCCCCTCGCCGAAGAAGACAGCCCATGCGTTGGGGAGCCGACCGCCGCCACCCGCTGCCGTACCGGAGCAATTTTCTGCTGCCAAACGAGATAAAAATTCCACTCTTTGCTCAGAATTTGATTCTAAACCCACCTATTGTCAAATTGGAGTGAAAGCATCGGGCAATTGGCTGAAAAATGCTGCCGCTCGATTTTTTCCTCTGATGAGGCCCTTCTCGATTCCTGTTCGATGTGATTCTTCCACCGTTGTGATCACCGTTTCCTCCTCTATAGGTTGATCGAAGCAAAACGCCCAACCACGACATCAACTGGAGGAGCAGCCGTACTGGAGAGCCCCACCACCGGTAAGTTTCAGTTTTCTGTATTTTTTTCGGCCCACCGTGGGCCCTAGGTGTGTTTTCTCATAGGAACCGATGCAAGTTTGGCTGAATTTGGGCAAAAATAGCCAACCCAAGGTGGATTGCCGCTGCGAGTGGCGGCACCGTCGCTGGAGCACGGCGGAGCCACCGTGCCAGAATTCTGAAATTGGCTGAATAGGCCCTGGGTCTGATTTTTGGGTTATTTGGGACATGTGTAGGTACCGTAAGCGCGTTTCAGTTCCTATGAAAAATTTAGGAAACCTAGGGACCGCCCATAGGCGTAGTGAAAATCTAGTTTTTGATGTCAAATCAAGTAAGGACCCCTCACTCTATTTCGTATCATGGAATTAAAGTTCGAATCAATGGTAAAACTGTATTTTGTGCAATTAATAGATATACATAATTAATTAAGGTTGCTAATGGAGCCCGAAATCGGACATTTTTTCATGTCGATTCCTGCTTGATTTATTTTACAGTTTAAATACATTATGCTATTTGGTTTATTTATTTTATGGTTTCAAATGCATGAATCACTGCTTACTTCACTACTGTTTGATTTTGGGAATCTAAGATATGCTTGCTTTGTTGGATGCACGTTACTTGTTTATGTATTTATGTTTGAGTTGGTAACGGAGACTAAGGACAAATAGGAATGGGATGTGATTTGATAAATAGACAAGATGACAGCCTCACTAGATATCCTGTGAGATGGTGGACGAACCAGGTTCATAGGGAACCCTACCGTGAACGTTGTCACATACCGGACGGGGTATGAAGACTTGGTCATTTGGCGCTCATACCGGACGGGGTATTGAGGTTTATTATTTTGGCACTCGTACCGGATAGGGTATGGGGACGGTCCTGGAATTAAGATTGTTTAAAGGAAATGGTTCACGTGTAGCAGGGACCCCTATGGATCCCCATGGATACTAGTAGGCTGGTGAAAAACGAGAAACGGTGATAGTTAGTTATTGTTAATGAATATGGGTTTATGATGTATTTTATGTTACTGATTATGCATGAAATTGTGATCTGTATGATGTTATTTTCTTTATAAGTTATTTTCACAGGTTATACAAGGGTAAGAAAAATGGTAAGTGGTTTTATTTTAAATAACTATATTGGTTTAAAATTTGTGCTCCAATGGTTGTTTTCGGTTTTCTATCAACATTTGCTTCTGTGACGGTAATATAGTGTGATGTCCTTACTGGGCTAGTGTAGCTCATTCCTTATTTAACCATTTCAGATCAGGAGGACCTAACTCCCGAGCCCGATCCACAAGAAGACAGCGAGTAGATGCTAGATACTTTATAGTTTTCTTTATTTTTTCAATTTCTCATATTACTTTTAGAGAACTTATTCCGTGATATTGTTTAGTACTTTTAAGTTATTGTGTAAGAGAAATTAATCTTAATCTTTTATTTCGCTTCTGCACTCAGATTATTATATGTATTTCTTTTTTGAATTTCCGAGGCCGTTACACGGATTCACCGGAGGAGTTTTTTGGTTTCGGAGGCAACATCTCAACCAAGCTCTGCCCTCTATTTTTTACTTCTCTTTTGGTTTTTCAACACCGATAAATGTTTGGGGTGGTTTAAGATGGGAAAACAAAGCGAATGGGAAGAAAAAACTCACATTTCGGCGTCGATTTGGCCTCTGTTGCGGTGATGACGGTGGCTGGCTTCCTCTCCTCTGACGACTGGTTCGCTTTCTGGCCACCTTTCTTATTCTTCCCTGGTGGTCTTGGCCCCTAGGGTTTTGGGGAGATGAGTAGCGAGGTTTAAATACCTCCTCAGCTTCGATTTGGGTTGTCCGTGCAGGGATACATGAAGTGGTAGGAACCGTTCGATGGCATCTAAAGGGAAAATCGATCTGGATCGTCTGATCAAAGGCACGCAAGCCATTCGATCGAGTCGAGTCGAGGAATCGATCTCGACCGTTCACGCACGCAGGAGAGGCCCTGAGCTATTCGATCTTCTTGACACGTGAATCACCCATGTAACTTCCCACGTGGAACCGTGCCACGTGTCTGTCACATAGCGCACGGTAATTCGTCATGCTGCTGACTTGGCCATCCCACATGGTCACATTTCTCTTTTTTATGATTTGACCCCTATTTTTCAATTTTTCTTTCAAATATATCTTATCCTTATTTACAGTTTGACCCTAACTTTTAAAAATTATTTTCAAATATATCCAAAATGCATATTTCTTCAAAAAAATCTAAAAAACATTAAAATTAAAAATTTTAAAATTATTGTGATGTAAAGCTAGTCATCCCGAGCCTAAATTCTGAGCATGGGGTGTTATAACTCTACCCGCTTGATAAAATTTGGTCCCTCAAATTGTTGCTCTCCCACTAGTCAAATAATTGAGAATACTAAGTTCTGAAATCTGATTCCAACTCCCAAGTGGCCTCGATCTACGAGTAATTTTTTCATAGGACTTTGATGAAGGAAATTTCTCTATTGCGAAACACTCTGCTCTTTCAGTCCAAAATGCTAATCAGTACATTCTCATAAGATAAATTCTCCTGAAGTGGAAGTGACTGGTAAGACAAGACATGCGAGGGTCCAGATTGTACTTGCGTAGCATTGACACATAGAATATGTTATGGATTCTGGATAGTTTTAGAGGTAGAGCTAGCCTGTGCGCGGTTATCCCAATCCTGTCCAAGAACTCAAACGGTCTGGTGAACTGAGGGTTCAACTTCTCCCTCTTTCTAAACCTGGTGATATCCTCAAAGGGGGTGACTTTAAGGAACACTCGATCGTCTTTTTC
The DNA here is from genome assembly GCF_054855325.1 of Carica papaya. Taxonomy (NCBI): domain Eukaryota; kingdom Viridiplantae; phylum Streptophyta; class Magnoliopsida; order Brassicales; family Caricaceae; genus Carica; species Carica papaya. The sequence continues at coordinate 13,851,493 of NC_142312.1, read as the reverse complement.
AAATTTTAAATCTCTCCTTCAGGTGTCTGCATAACTTTTTTGTCTACTCGGGGACATTTGGATATTTCTCTTGATTTTAACAATCTTAACTATGTCTCATTTACAAGATCTGAGCTAATCAATTTCCTATCACCCACCTCTTCCCAATAGATCAACGATCTACTGGGTCGGCCATACGATGCCTCATACGGAGCCATACTAATACTTGCTTGATAACTATTATTGTAGGCGAACTCTATAAGGGGTAGGTGGTCATCCAAGTGCCCTCCAAAATCTAGAATATCTAAGCATATCTTCCAGTGTGCGAATGGTTTGCTCTAATTGTCCATATGTCTTATGGTAGAATACTATGCTAAGAGACAATTTCATCCTCATTGCTTTTTAAAAACTTGTCCAAAACCGAGAGGTGAACCTGAGGTCCCTGTTTGATACCACTATCACCGGAACTCCATGTAGTATGACTATCTCCCGAATATAGATTCTACCTAGTTTATCCAAGGGATCAGTCATTCTGATGGCCAGAAAATGAGAGGACTTAGTGAATCGGTCAACAATCACCCAGATCGCGCCAAGCCCCGAACGTGGCCTAGGCAACCCCGTTATAAAGTCCATGACGATATGTTCTCATTTCTACTCTGGGATTGGTAATAGCTAAAGTAGCCCATCTGACCATTGATACTTTACTTTGACCTGTTGGCAAACAAGGCACTTGGAAATGAAATCGATAATTTTCCTTTTCATCCTATTTCACTAAAATTGGGGTAGCATGTTTTGATACATCTTAGTACTTCCCGGATGCATGGTGATCTTTGAACTGTGAGCCTCTATCACGATATCCTTTTTCAGTTTGCTATCATTGGGGACACACAACCTATCCTGCAACCTGAGCAATATCAGCAGAGACTCAAAATTCTGAGTTTAAACCCTATTTAGTATCCTTTATGAGAGCTGCTAGAGTGGGATCAGTCAATTGAACCTCCTTTATTCTCTAGATTAATTCAGGTTGGACTGTTATGTGGGGCAGACATATGACCTTTTTCAAATCTTCGAGTTATATCTACTGCGTAGCTTTTATCACCCTACACTTAGAAATCATTATGTGAGATAACATACATGCATTCTTCCTGAGAGTATCGGCTACCACATTGCCCTTGGTCGGGTTATATAAAATATTACAATCGTAATCCTTGATGAGTTTTATCCAACGCCTTTGACGCATGTTGAGATCCTTCTAAGTAAATATATGCTTTAAACTCTTATGATCTATATAAATTTCAAATGTTTCCCCATATAAGTAATGGCGCTAGGTTTTTAATGCGTGGATAATAGCGGCAAGTTCCAAGTAGTGAGTGGAGTAATTCTTTTCATGAGTTTTCAACAGCTTGGACCCATAAGCTATGACCTTCCCATGCTAGATCATAATGCAACCCAGTGCTTGGTAGGACACATCACTGTATACTGTATGTAACGACCCCAAAAATTCCAAAAAAAATAAATTATGAATCTAGTGCGGAATTGAAATAAATAGTTAAGGTTCACATTCCTTACACATAAACTTAATGTCACAAATAGTGCTACGGAAATTACCGTTTTGAAAGAAATAAAAAAAATTGAAGAAATAAATGAAAAATAAATAAAACTGGTATCCTACTCGCAACCCTCTTGTGGATCGGGCTTTGGATACTAGTTCTCTTGATCTAAAAAGGTTAAATAAGAAATGAGCTATACTAGTCCAGTAAGAATATCACACTACTCACCGACGCAGAAATAAAGGTTGGTAGAAAATCAAAACAACTAATGGAGCACTTAATTAAATAAATTCATTTATTAATAATAAAACTATTCACCATCCACTTACCGCAGCGAGATTTATAAAAACAACTTATAAAGACAATAATATAGCATTTTTCATGATTTCATATGCAATTGGTAAAATGCACACATTATAAATCCATATTCAATAAGTCAAACAATCACTGTCCCTTTTCCATCAGCTTGCTGGTATCCATGGGGGTTTATAGGGATATTCCCGCTACGCGTGAACCCCTTCCTTTAACATTCCCAATTAAAGGGCCGTCCCATACCCCGTCTGGTATGAGCATCAAACTACTAAACCTCAATACTTCGTTCGGTATGAGAGTGAAACGAATCGTCTCCATACCCTGTCGGTATAAGTGTCAAATTACCTAGTCTCGATACCCCGTCCGGTATGAGACAACGTTCATAGTAAGATTTCCTATTGTACATGGTATGTCCATCATTTCCCAGGATATCCAGTAAGGCTGCGGTTTCATCCATTCACTTAATCATACCATTTCCCGTTTTTTTCTTAGTCTCTATTTTTTAATTCAACCGTAGTCACATAAACAAAGAAACATGCATCAGGGAATGTAATCATATCTCGATTTTCCAATTTAACATTAGTAATGTAAGGCAGCAATACATGCATTTAGATTTTAAAATCGATAAATCAAATTTTATTATGCATTCAAACTGTAAAATCAGGCAATCAGTTAAACATAGTAAACAGTAATAAGTAACTGATTCCGGCAACATTAGTAATATGTAATTAATTACGAATATTTTCTAATTTATACAAAATACCGTATTATTGTTAATTAAACTTCAATTCTATAATAGGGAATAAGGTGAAGGATTCTTACTCAATTTGATGCTCAAAAGGCTAAACTGTTGACTGCGCCTACTGACGGTTCCTGAGTTCCCTGAATTTTTCTTCGAGAATTAAAACACGCTATAAGTACCGGCAGCGAGGCTCTCCGGTGCGGCACCTCCTCCGGCTCATGTTGTGGTTGGGTGTTTTGCTCCGGTCAACCTCTTTTGGCAATTGGAAGTAGCTCCAGCGCTACGGCGGGTGGCGGCGGCTCTCCTTCTCGACGGCTGGGTCTTCTTCTCCAACGAGGGTGTCTGGCAGCTAGGGTTAGGGTTTGGTGTCAATAAGGTTATTTATATCCGTCTCCATTTAATCTGGGTCATCCATCACGTTTGATTTGGACCGTCCGATCGCGATTAAATAGGAAGCGAATATGAGCTATTCATCCCGATCTAATCTGGACCGTTCATCACGATCTAATATGTACTGTCTGATTGCATTTAAATCTGACCATCCGATCGCGTTTTGGGAGGGAACGCATCAATGCTATTAGTGCACGTGGGAACGGATCTGGGCCATTCGATCATGGGCACGCAGATCGCCCGCTTGGCACCGTGTCAGCGTCCGTTGCCACGCGATGCGTTCTAATTCGCTGGGGCTGCTGACCGGGCATCCTACGTGGCACAAGTTTTTTAAATTATATTTTGACCCCTGTTTTTCGATTTTTCTTTCAAAAATATTCCCAAAATCTAAATTTTCACCCATTTTCCCCAAAATCGTTTTCAATTTCATCATCCATCAAATTTTCTTTATTTTTACACCAAATTAAAATTAAAAAATTGCATAAGTTAATTTAATTTACATTAAATTAAAATTGGGCATTACAACTCTCCCCCCCCTTAAAAGAAATTTGGTCCCTTAAATTTGTCTCTCTCACTCATAATCAAACAGCTGGGGATATTGGACTCTGAATTCTGATTTTAGCTCCCATGTGGCCTCTCTCGGTGTGTGATTCTGCCATATGAACTTAACAAAAGGAATTTTCCACTTGCAAAGTAATATGCTCTTTCGATCCACAATACCGACTAGTACTTCTTCGTAGGACAGATCTTCCTGAAGTGAAAGGGGGTCCAGGTTGTACTTGCGCAGCATGGACACATGAAACACATTATGGACCCTGTATAGTTCTAGAGACAGTACCAACCTGTAGGCGGCGGTAGTAATTCTGTCTAAGATCTTGAATGACCCAATAAACCGGGGGCTTAGTTTTCCCCTCCTGCCAAACTTACTAATTCCCTTGAAATGAGTGATCTTAAGAAACACCCGATCACTTTTCTCAAACTCCAAATCCCTCCTCCGAGGGTCCGCATAACTCTCCTGCCTACTCTGAGCCGTTTGAATATTTTTCCTGATCTTAACTACCTTGGCTGTAGTCTCATCCACAAGGTCGGAGCTGAATAGTTTTCTATCATCCACTTCTTCCCAACAGATTGGCGATCTGTATGGGCGGCCATACCATGCCTCGTATGGAGCCATGCAAATACTTTTTTGACAGCTGTTGTTGTAGGCGAACTCTATCAGGGGTAGATGGTCATCCCAGTTGCCCTCGAAGTCAAGAATGCAAGCTCAGAGCATATTCTCAAGGGTGAGGATCATCTTTTCTGACTGTCCATCGGTCTAAGGGTGGAATGTAGTACTAAGGGACAGTTTCGTTTCTATGGCTTGCCGAAAGTTAGACCAGAACCGAGAAGTGAACCTGGGTCCCAGTCGAACACTATCGTCACGGACACTCCATGTAATCTGGCTATTTCTCGGATGTACATTCTTGCTAATTTGTCCAAGGGATCGGTCATCCTAATGGCCAAAAAGTGAGAAGACTTGGTAAACCGGTCAATAATTACCCAGATGGGATCATGTCCTGAGCGTGACTTAGGCAATCCTATCACAAAATCCATGGTGATATGTTTCCACTTCCACTCTAGAATTAGTAATGGCAGAAGTAACCCACCTGGGCGTTGATGCTCTTCCTTGACCTGCTAACATATCAAACACTTAGAAATAAAGTTAGCTATATCTCTTTTCATCCTGGTCCACTAAAATCAAGGTCGCACACTTTGATATATCTTAGTGCTTCCGGGATGCATGGCAAACTTTGAGCTATGGGCCTCTGTCATGATGTCCCTTTTCAATTCACTGTCACTAGGAATACACACTATGTCCTGAAATCTGAGCAACTAATCGGCAGAGACTTGGAATTCTGAGTTAACTCTTTGTTTTGCATCTTTCTTGAGGGCTGCTAGGGTGGAATCGGCAGACTGACCTTCCTTTATTCTCTAGATTAACTCCGGCTGATTAGTTAGATGGCCCAAACATGTGACCCTCTTTAGGTCCTGAAGCCGTACCTGTTGTGCGGCCTCTATCTGTCTGCATTCTGAAACCATCAGATGAGCTAATGTACCTGCGTTTTTCCTATTGAGGGTGTCGGCTACCACGTTGCTCTTACCGGGTGATACATGATGTTACAGTCATAGTCTTTGAGAAGTTCTATCCACCTTCTCTGACGCATGTTGATATCATTTTGAGTAAATATATGTTTCAAGATCTTATGATAGGTATAAATTTGAAAGATCTCCTCATATAAATAATGGCGCCAAGTTTTCAAGGTGTGGATAACTGCGGCAAGTTCTAAGTCATAGGTGGGGTAGTTTTTCTCATAACTCTTCAACAGCCTCGACCCATAGGCTATGACCTTCCCATGCTACATCAAAACATAACCCAACCCTAGGTAGGAGGCATCACTGTAAACTATATATCCACCTGATCCACTCGGCAAGGCAAACACAGTTGTAGTAGTTAACCATCTCTTAAGTTTTGAAAAATTTCTCTCACAGTCCTCGTTTCACTCAAACTTGACGTTCTTCTTTGTGAGCCAAGTCAAAGGAGCAGATAGACTATAAAACTCTTCCACAAACCTGTAGCAATAACCTGTCATCCCTAGAAAGCTACGAATTTCCTTAACCAATGTCAATTTTTCTTATCCGAGCACTACTTCAACTTTTTTGGAGTTCACTGACACTGCATCCTTTGATATAATGTGTCTTAGGAAGGTAGTTTACTCAAGGCAGAACTCATACTTACTCAACTTTGCATACAGCTTCTTCTACCTGAGAACTTGCAAAACTTAAGTCAGATGATGAGTGTGTTCCTCTCTACTCTTTGAATAGATTACGATATCATCAATGAACACAATGACAAACTGATCTAGGAATTGTTTGAAAATCCTATTCATCAAGTCCATGAAAATGGCTGGAGCGTTGGTTAGTCCAAATGGCATGACTAGGAACTCATAGTATTCGTACCTATTTCAAAAGATTATTTTGGAAATGTCTTCTACCCTGATTTTTACCTGATGGTAACCTAAACACAAGTCTATCTTGGAGAAGACCTAGGCACTTTACAACTGATCAAAGAGGTCATCAATCCTAAGGAAGGGATATTTGTTCTTAATCGTGACCATGTTTAAACCTTTGTAATCAATACATGACCTTAACGTCCCATCTCTCTTTCTTGCAAATGTGACTCCGGCATCCCAAGGGGACACACTATATCGGATGAATCCACTCTCCTACAATTCAGTTATCTATTTCCTCAGTTCCTCCATCTCAACGCGGCACATGCGATAAGGAGCAATCGAAATAGGCTGGGTGTCTGGTTGAAGGTCTATGGTGAATTCGACTTCTCTGTTCACTGGCAGTCCAGGTAATTCATCCGGAAATACATCTGGAAAGTCTTGCACTACTAGAATCTCTTGAATATAAATTTCTTTCTTGGGTTTGCCTAGTTAGAGAAAGTAGTTTGGTTAAAGTATTTGATAATAAAAAAATTTACCATGAGGGAAGAAATATTAAACGATTTTATTAATTTATAAATAGCTCCTCATTAGGAGAGTTGAATAGAACCTTCTTGGTAAAATATTCTACAGTGGCATGATACGCCACTAGCCAGTTCATTCCTAAAATTACATCAAAGTCTCCCGTGTCAATTTTTATTAGGTCCACACTCAATTTCTTATCTGCTACATCTATGACACAAGCCCTGTATACAACCTCCCCCAGTAGTGTCCTACTCTCAGAAGTAGACACAAACAACACATAATCAAGTTTTTCAGGTAATACATCTAATTTTGATACAAAAATATGTAAAACAAATGAATGTGATGCTCCAATATCAATCAAGACATAAGCAAGGTGGTTACAGATAGTGTATATACCATGTACCACGTCCGGGTTGGCTTCTGCATCCTACTGAGTGAGATTGTAAGCCCTGCCTTGAATAGGAGGTCTGGCCTGGTTCTGGTTCCTCGAGCACTCCCTTGCCTAATGTTGGGCGCTACCACATATGCGGTAGGTGTTGTTGAGGCGATAGCAAGGTTGGTCCCCATGATCCTTGCCATAATGCTGACAGATCTTGCGCGTCCTGTTGTTGAAAACTGAAGGGGAGCTTGAGTCATCAGCCTGGGTCTCTTATTCTGTTGAATAGGTACAGTAGGTGTTGGTCTGCGGTATGGGATTGAGGACCTGAAGTTCCCTACTGCTTAAGGGAAAGTGCGAAGGCTCCTCTCTGCTAACTGTGTCTTGGCCAGAATAACTGAATAAGTACTAAGCTCAAGAATAAATAATTGCTGTCTGATCGCAGGACGGAGACCCCACTCGAACTTTATAGCCTTCCTGCCTTTATCCATCATGCTCTCAGGAGAATATCGACCCAACTCTAGGAACTTGCGAGCCCCCTGGGCCAAGTGTGAAAACTCCATCTCCTTCAAATATCGGAAATACTCTAGGAGGTACTCTTCATGAAAGGTCGTTAGGAACTATTCCCAAGTGACTGAAAAGGGCTAGGTGGTCTGCTTGAGTTGCCACCAGCGATCTGCTTCTCCTACTAGCATGTAGGTAGCAAGGATGACCCTCTATTCGAGAATCACCCCAAGGGTCTTGAAGGTCTTCTCTATCTCAGCTAACCAGAACTCAGCCTCTTCAAAAGAGGATCCCCTTGTAAAAATAGATGAATTTAGTCTTTTATATCTTTTTATGTAGTCTGGGTCCATCATGAGAGGAGCTGGGTCCCGTGGATGAGGGACTGGACTGTGCTGAGGATGGACTGGATGGCCCTGCAGACGTACTTGATGATACGGTGGAGGCATCGAATTGTACTGTGGTGGTACCGGGTGATGTGGGGCTGGGGTGCTAGGTGATACGGTGGCTGGGGTGCCGGATTTTACTGTGGTGGAGCAAGGTCATATCAGGGTGGCTCAACTTGTGGCAGCGGGGGAAGTTCAGGTAGCTCTCTCCTTTCCTCCGGAGCCTGCTGGGAAGCAATGAGTCTCTCCACCATATCAAATAACTGGTCAACATCCTTCATAACCGAACCCTCCCGAAGTGTTCGGTTTAGTGGGGGTCTTCCTCTTCTCATCTATCTGTACCTGTATTTCACAAGGAATGATTGAGTGATAATTCATTCTTTTCGGTATTTCCTAAGGGTTTTGTGTAAGGAATGGGTCCGAGAAACGCGGCTCTGCTACCAACTATAACTACCCCGAAAATTCTAAAGGAAATCAATTATGAATCTAGTGCGGAAGCGAAATAAATAGTTAAGGTTCATATTCCTTACATATAAACTTAATGTCCCAAATAATGCTACGAAAATTACCCTTTTGAAGGAAATACAAAAAAAAATGAAGAAATAAACAGAAAATAAGTAAAACTAGTATCCTACTCGTAACTTTTTTGTGGATCAGGCTCTAAATCCTGGTCCTCTTGATCTGAAATGGTTAAATAAAAAATGAGCTACACTAGCCTAGTAAGAATATCATACTACTTACCGACACAGAAATGAAGGTTGGTAGAAAATAAAAACAACTAATGGAGCACTTAATTAAACAAATACATTTATTAACAATAAAACCATTCATCGTCCACTTACCGCAGCGAGATTTATAAAAACAACCTATAGAGACAATAATATAACACTTATCATGATTTTATATACAATTGGTAACGTGCACACATTATAAATCCATATTCAATAAGTCAAACAATCACTTTCTCTTTTCCATCAGCCTGCTGGTTCCATGGAGTTTCATAGGGATATCCCTGCTACGCGTGAACCCTTTCCTTTAACATTATCAATTAAATGGCAGTCCAGTATGAGCGTCAAACTACTAAACCTCAATACCTCGTCCGGTATAAGGGTGAAACGGGCCGTCCCAATACCCTGTCTGGTATGAGCACCAAATTACCAAGTCTCGATACCCCGTCTCGTATGAGACAACGTTCACGGTAGGGTTTCCTATTGTACCCAGTCCATCCACCATTTCCCAGGATATCCAATAAGGCTGTCGTTTCATCCATTCACTTAATCACACCATTTTCCATTTTTTCCTCAGTCTCCATTTTCCAATGCAATCGTAATCACATAAACAAACAAACATGCATAAAGGAATATAATTATACCTCGGTTTCCCAATTTAACAGTAGTCACGTAAGGCAGCAATACATGCATTCAGACCATAAAATCGATAAATCAGATTTTATTATGCATTCAAACTGTAAAATCAGGAAATCAGTTAAATATAGTAAACAATAATAAGTAACCAGTTCTAACTCTATTAGTAACATGTAATTAATTATGAATACTTTCTAATTTATAGAAAATACCGTATTATTATTAATTAAACTTCAACTCCATAACAGAAAATAAGGTCAGGAATTCTTACTAAATTTGATGTCCGAAAGGCTAAATTGTTGACTGCGCCTATTGCGGTCCCTAGGTTCCTCTGGCTCACGTTGCAGTTGTGTGTTTTACTCCGGTCAACCTCTTTTGGCAGTCAGAAGTAGCTCCGGCGCAGCGGCGGGTGGCGGTGGCTCTCCTTCCCGATGGCTGGTTCTTCTTCTCCGGCGATGGTGTCTAGCGGCTAGGGTTAAGGTTTAGTGTGAAGAGGATTATTTACATTTATTCCCATTTAATCTGAACCGTCCATTGGGTTTGATATGGACTATCCGATCACGATTAAAAATGGAGTAAATCTGGACCGTTCATCGCGATCTAACTTGGGAAATTCATCATGATCTAATCTGGACCGTCTGATTGCATTTAAACCTAACCTTCCCATCGCATTTGGGGAGGGAACGCATCCATGCCGTTCGTACGTGCATGAACGGATCTAGGTCGTTCGATCGCGGGCACGCGGATCGCCCGCGTGGCACCGCGTCAGTGTCCGTTGCCACGCAGTGCGTTTTGGTTCCCCGGGGATGCTGACCGCGCATCCTACGTGGTACAAGTTTTTTAAATTATATTTTGACCCCCGTTTTCTGATTTTCTTTCAAAAATACCCCAATAATCCAAATTTTCACCTCTTTTTCCCAAAATCGTTTTCAATTTCATTATCTATCAAATTTTCTTCATTTTTACACTAAATTAAAATTTTAAAAAAATTAAAAAATTGCATAAATTAATTTAATTTACATTAAATTAAAATTAGGCATTACACTGTATACTGTATATCCACCCGTTCCATTCGGAAACGGCAAGACTGGCGTGGTAGTCAATCGTTCCTTAAGTTTTGTAAAGCTCCTTTCACATTTTTCATTCTACTCAAACTTGATGTTTTTCTTCGTATGTCGTGTCAAGAGGATAGTTATGCTTGAAAATTCTTCTACAAACCTACGGTAATAACCTACCATACCCAAAAAGCTTTAAACTTTCTTAACCGAAGTCAATTGCTTCCAACCCTTCACTACATCAATCTTCTCAGGATTTATTAATACTCCATCCTTTGATATTATATACCTCAGGAAGGAAGTTTACTCAAGTCAAAATCCACACTTACTCAATTTTGCATATAGTCTCTTTTCCCTTAGAACTTGTAAGACCTGAGTCAGATACTGAGCGTGTTTCTCTCTGCTCTTCAAATATATCAGGATATCATCAATTAATACTATGACGAACTAATCCAAGAATAACCTGAAAACCTTGTTCATCAAGTCTATAAATATCGTATATGCATTAGTTAACCCGACTGATATGACCAAGAACTCATAATACCCATATCGGGTTCTAAAGGCTATTTTAGGGGTGTCTTCTGCCTTGATCTTTATTGGATGGTACCCAAACGCAAGTCAATCTTGAAGAAAATCTGAACATCCTATATCCCGTTGAAAAAATCATCAATCTTGGGGAGGGGTACTTGTTCTTGATAGTGACCCTATTCAGTTTCCCGTAGTCAATGCATAACCTCAAGGACCAACCACTTTTCCTTGCGAATGTGACTCCGGCACCCTAAGGAGATATGCTATGTTGGATGAACCCATTATCCAGCAACTCCTTAATCTGTTCCCTCAGTTCTTCCATCTCGACACGACTTATTCGGTATGGGGCAACCGAGATGGGCTGAGTGCCAAGTTGAAGATCTATAACAAATTCAACTTCTCGATCTACTGGTAGTACTAGTAGTTCATCAGGAAATATGTTCAAAAAATCTCGAATAATAGGAATATCTTGAATATAAATCTCTTTTTTAAGCTTGCCTAACATGGAAAAAAATAGTTGAGTTAAGGCATTTGATAAAAAAACGCAGTTATTATGTGTGAATAATATCTAAAACTTTTATTAATTTTAGAAATAATCTTCGTTATGAATGTTGAACATAAGCTTCTTATGAAAAAAGTTCACAGTGGTGTGATACACAGCTAACCAGTTCATTCCCAAAATTACATCAAAATCCCATGTGTCAACTGTTATCGAATCTACGCTCAATTTCCTACCAATTATTTCTATGATACAAGCCTTAAATATAACATTCCCTAGTAGTGTCCTATTCCCAGGTGTAGACACAAACAACACCGAATCAAGACTTTCAAGTAATACATTTAAATTTTGAGTAAAAGCATGTGAAAAAAAGAATATGAAGCACAAGTATCAATTAAAACATATGCAAAGTGGTTGCAGATAGTATACGTACCATGTATTATGTCTGGGTTAGCTTCAACATTCTGCTGGATGAGTGTATAAACCAGGGCTCTGGACCGCGGGTATGGTCTGGTTCTAATTTCGCAGGCATTTTATTGCGTAGTGCTGGGCACTTCTGCATATGAAACAAGTGTAGTTAATGCAATAATAGGGTCAGTCCCCATGGTCCTTGCCACAGTGCTGATAAATCTTGCTGTGTCCTATCACTAGGGCTTGGGAATGAACTTAAGTTGTGGGCTTTGATCTCTTGTTTTATTGATTCGATGCAATAGGTGCTGGTCTGCGATGTGGAACCGGGGGCCTAGAGTTGCCCACTGCTTGAAAGAAAATACGAAGGTTCCTTTCTATCAACTGCACCTTGGCCAAAACTATTTAGTAGGTGCTGAGCTCGAACACATACAATTGTTGTCTAATTTCAGGACAGAGGCCCCACTCAAACTTTCTTACCTTTCTATCTTCGTCTGTCATGCTCTCTGGAGAGTATCGGACTAACTCTAGGAATTTCTGAGCATACTCTAATATTGACAAATTCCCATGGACCAGGTGTGTAAACTCCATCTCTTTCAGATACCGGAGGTGTTCGGGAAGGTATTCAGCATTAAAGGCTGTCAAAAACTATTCCCAAGTGACAGGAGTATGTAGAGTGGTATGCTTTAATTGCCACCAATGCCCTGCCTCACCCACGAGCATGTAAGTGGCAGGAATGACATTCTGTTCGGGACCTACTCCAAGAGTTACAAAGGTCTTTTCTGTCTCTGCTAACCAGTATTCAGTTTCTTCAAAAGCGAATGCCCCTGCAAAAGTAGATGGATTAAGTCTTTTGTACCTCTTGATGTAACTTGGGTCCATCATGGGCGGAGCTGGGCCTTGCTAAAGGGGAGCTGGACTATGCTGGGGAGGGACCGAGTAGCCCTATGGCAGTGCCGAATGATACGGTGGGGTGTAAGATTATACTATGGTGGTACTGGATCCTCTCGATGTGGAGGTGGCTCACATTGTGGCAGTGGTGGAAGGTGCTCAGACAGCTCCCTCTTCTCCTCCTTAGCCTGTTGGGCAGAGATGAGTCTCTTTAGTGTCTCGAAGAGTCGATCGAAATTCTCCTAAAGTGATCCTTGATGGGCTGCTCTATTTAGTGAGGGTCCTACTCTCTTCATGTCTTTGTACTTATATTCACAACAAAGGTTTGATATTTGGATTGTATTAAGTTATTCTAACCCTATGTGCAAGGAATAGTTCAGAGAAACGTGGCTCTTATACCAACTGTAAAAGTCCAAAATGTAGGTAATATAATAATACTAAAATTTATTGATTTGTGAAAGCAATTTAAAATTTAGGGTTACATTCCTTGAAAAGTTAATTAAAATACCCAATAGGGCTACAGAAATGCCCCTTGAAATACATAAAAGAAATAAAAGCATAAATTGGAAACTGATGTGATCAACCTCCACTGGGTAATTGGGAAAAACGAGAGGCAACCTTTTTGGTCGTCCTGATCTGAAATTGTTAATAATAAAGGAGTGATCTACATTAGCTCGGTAAGAATATCAACACTTTACTACTGATACAGAGAAATCAAAGGTTTGTAGAAATCGTAAAACAACCAATTGAGCTTATTTTTCGATTTAAGTAAATTAATTTCACTTGAAAACATTTATTCCTTACTCACCTTTAAGTTCCTAAGATAACATTTATGAAGGAAAGAACCAGAATAGCAATAAACATCATACATTCTAAAAAACCAACAATAATCAAACTTTACCTTTTTACTTATTTACCGGTGCCGCTAGGAGTCCATAGGGGTTTCAACTACACATGGACCAAGTATCCATTCTATTAATCAACCAGCCGTCTCCATACCCCATCAAGTAATGGGTGTCAAACATACAACTGCCTTGATACCCCGTCCGATATGAGCGTAATCAAAATAATTCCCAACCCCTTCCGGTATGGGATTTTTCAGCCCCGTTCGACTGAGGCTAAGTTTTACGGTAGGGTTTAACCTATGTACCAGGTTCGTCCATCCTTTTTCAGAACACTCGATAAGCCCCTTTAATTTTCATAACGTTACATACACATACAAGTTTCCGTTACAATCTAGCCACCAAATACGTACAACAATCTCATTTCATAATCACAGGAAAATAGAACGATCATTTAATCGGTGATATAAATTAAGAACCTATAATTCAAAAGAACGTAATTAAGATATTTGTTTCAAACTGAATTAACGGACAATGATGAAAACGGTTAAGTAAACTAAATGAACAAGAAAAGCAATTAAAATCAATAAATTAAATTACATAAAGTAACAATAGGAAATTAAAGCAAAATAACAAAAAAATAGGAAACACATATGAGATAAGGGCAATTATACACTGACCAGTTACTCACTCCATCGGTGACCTTAATTAATCAAGGGATCTCTAACATTTATAATTTTTTTCATTAATTATTTAACTTTAATTTAATCGTAACGGGAGAAAGGATGAGGGATTCTTACCCTGGATCGGTATCCGAAACAACACCTTTTTCACTACACTTTCTGTTCCTGGTTCCCTAATTTTTTGAGTTTTTTGTGAAAACAAAAACATACATCAAATATCAAGGAAGTACGTGAAAAATGACCAAAAAGGGTTAAAATTCTCTCGGGGGCAGGTTTAGGGTTCCATCATGGAGGCGTCAACTCCGACACCTATAGCGGTTCTTCCTCTCGGTCTTAGCCGATTTCAGCCGATTTTGTGCGAAAATCTACGAAATTCAAGGTAAGGTGGCCTCTGTTGGTGGAAAAAGGAAGAGAATCAAAACTTACTGGCGATTCTGGTTTTTCAGTGCGGCAGCTCCGCCACTTCTTCCTCGTGGTTGCATGTTTCGTTCAATTGTGCTGCATCGAAAACACGTTAGATAACCAATGTTGAAAAGTAAAAGGGAACAAGAAGAGGATTCGGCTCAATCGAACTCCACCCTCTGTCTGGCTTCTCCTTTTATTTTTCAGTGCTGATAAGGGTTTGAGGTGGTTTAAAATCAAAAAATGAAGCGAACGGGAATAAAAACCTCACCTTCCGACATCGATTTGGCCTTTGATGCAGCGATGATGATGGCTAGCTTCCTCTCCTCTTAACGACTGGTTCGCTTTCCGACTGTCCTTCTTCTTCTTCTCTGATGGTCTCAGCAGCTAGGGATTTGAGGAGCCAGGTAGTGAGGTTTAAATACCTCCTCAACTTCGATATGAGCCGTCCACGCAGAGACACTTGGAGCGGTGAGGACTGTTTAATCGCATCTAAAGAGGAAATCAATCTAAATTGTCCAATCAGAGGCATATGGGTCGTTCGATCGAGTCTATTTGCGGAATCGATCTCGACTGTCCATGCGCGCGGGAGAGGCCCTGAGCCATTTGATCGGCCTGACACATGGATTGCCTGCGTGGCTTCCTGCGTGGAACTGTGCTGGCATGTCCGTCACGTGGCGCATGTCGATTCGTCGTGCTACCAATGTGGTCGTCCCATGTGGCTGCATTTTTTTCTTTATGATTTGGCCCCTATTTTTGAAAATTATTTTTAATTATATCCAAAATGCATATTTCATCAAAAATTCAAAAAAAATTAAAATTAAAATTTTTAAAATTATTATTAATGTAAATTTAGTCATCCCGAGCCAAGATCCTGGGCTCACAGTGTTGCATAATTAATCAAAATTCATATTAGTGAGTAGAGGTATAATGGTTGTATGAATAAAAGAAATTGTTATGACCAGAAGTATTTATCCTTATTGATTGCCCATCATCCAAAAACAATCAAATAACTTATATTTTCATATTGTTTTATTTTTTTGTGAAACAATAAATTTACATTAATAATATTTTTAAAATTTTTAATTTTAATTTTTTTCTAATTTTTGAAGTCATCCCAAGCCAAGATCCTGGGCTCACGATGTTGCATAATTAATCAAAATTCATATTAGTGAGTAGAGGTATAATGGTTGTATGAATAAAAGAAATTGTTATGACCAGAAGTATTTATCCTTATTGATTGCCCATCATCCAAAAACAATCATATAACTTATATTTTCATATTGTTTTATTTTTTTTGTGAAACAATAAATTCTATTAGATGATTAAATATTATATTTAGCCTTAGTATAACGAATTACAAAATTATCTTAAACCTTGGTTCATTTTATAAAATAAGTAAGTTGTGAGAGCTTGTAATTGGACTTCAACTGGAAAATGCTCTATATAACTCAAGAGTGTCCTTGGTATATCAAATATGTTAAAGGTATAGTGATGAATTGAGAGTCGCTGTAAATAATCATTAAATATTATAGAATTGAAAATAATGGCTTAATTTTCATTGAATAAAAGTGAGGTATATATACACATACAATCTTAATTAATGGTCAATCAAACATTCTACTTATAATCAATCACATGATTTATGAGATTTAATTTGATTAACTATCAATCACCTAATTTGTGAGATATAATTGGATTGATTATCAATCAACTAATTTGTGGAATTTAATTTGATATATACTTATTACACAATTAAATTAATTCCTTTCTTATGCTCCCTCAAGATGGAGCTCCTGTACAGAGTCCAATCTTTGTCTTTAAAAGTTAAAAGCGAGTGCACGGAGGAGGTTTGGTCAAGATATATTCTAATTGATCTTCTTAGGACACATGGGTGACATGTAAAACTCCACTTTAGGCTTGATCCTGAATAAAATGATAATCAATCGCAACATGTTTCATTCGTGAATGGAAGATAGAATTGGAATAAAGATGAGTTATACCAACGTTGTCACAATAGATAATTGGAGCATTAGGAATATGAATGCCAAACTCACTTAAAAGAGAACAAATCCAACATAACTCAGGTTCAGTGGAGATATTCAGCTTCAATGGACGATCGTGCAACTGTGCATTATTTCTTAAAGGACAATGATATTGGATTGCAACCGAGGTAAACAATATAAGCATTGGTGGAGGAGTAGTCTTCCTTATTACTAGCCTAATTAGCATTTGAGAATGCATGAAGAGATAAAGATGTATGACGGTGTAAGGCAATGTCATGATAAACTATATTAGAAAGATAACAAAACAAATGCTTAATAATATTCCAATGATCAGTAGTAGGTCGATGTATGAATTGAGAAAACTTATTAATAACATATGTGATATCAAGGTGATTGAGGCACAAGTACTAGAGACTTCCAACAACTGCTATGTATTTAGAAAGATCAGCCAAAATAGTATCGAAAGAACTGTAAGTGTTGGTTTGGTGGCATGTGGAGTGGTGACAGATTTTGCTCCTATCATATTTATGTGAGCGAGAAGATTTGTGATATACTTCCATCGAGAGAGAAATAAATCAGTGGAAGTAGTGACAACTTCAACCCCAAGAAAGTAAGTCAAATCACCAAGATCTTTGATAGAAAATCTTTTGCCAAGAATATCAATAAATTGTTGAATTATAATGGCATTGTTTCTAGTAATAATTATATCATCAACATACATAAGGAGATAAAGTGAGTACAGCTGGTGTTGAGGATAAAGAATGATGTGTTTGTATGAGAGTTCATAAACCCAGAGGCGACAAGAAATTTTCTTAACTCATTGTACCAAGCTCGTGGTGCTTGTTTAAGACAATATTTTGTGTAACTTATAGACATACATAGGATTATCACAATTAAGAAAACCTGATGGTTATGCCATGAAAATATCTTCAGAGAGATGACTTTGTAAAAAGACATTGTTGACATCAAGTTGATGAAGAAACCACCCACGAATAACAAGACTAAGGACAAAATAAATAGTTGTAGGTTTGATAACTGAACTGCATGTGTCATGATAATCAATACAAGGATATGAATGGAACCCTTTAACAAGTAGTCAAGTTTTATACATGTTGATCGAGCCATTAGGTAAACATTTAATTCTAAAAATCTATTTATAGCTGACAAGATTTTGTGTTAAATTAGGTGGGACAAGTTCTCATGTTTCATTTCGCACAAGAGTATCATACTCCTCAAACATAGCTTGACGCCATTTAGGATTTTTGAGGGCTTGGGTCAATGTGTGCGGCTCAAGTTGATGGTTTGAGGTGATGGTAATGGTAAGATTGAGGTTTTGGATGGGTTTATAAATTTTATTTCTAATGCGTGTGGTCACAGTGTGAGTGTTGGTAGGTAGAGTTGAAGGAAGGGGGTTTGGAGAGAGAGGTAAGGAATCATAGGGTGGATTGTGTGAGTTATTGTTAGTGTCGATGGAATGTTCTAATCAATTAGATGGTGGGGCTCGATCTGTAGAGTTTTGGAGGGTGTCCTATGTATGGAGGATGTGGAATGGTTGACTGGAGATTGGCTGTGTGATGGATCTAAGCTTGAGGGTAAGGATGTGGAGGGTGTGTTGAGTGGCACAACCTCAGTAAGAAGAAAAAAGTTGATATAAACAAATTTAGGAGTGTTTCTGGGCTTGAACGACTAAAATGACTTTGAAGATATTTGAATGAAAAGAAATATTCTACAAATTTGACATGACAAGATGTGTAAATTTTAGAAATTGAAGGATCAAGATAAAGATAGGCACTTTGGGTAAAGGAGTACCCAACAAACATACAAGGGAAGGATCGGGACTCGAATTTATTACTAGAATAGGGATGAAGCCATGGATGACATCAATAACCAAAATTAAGAAGTTTTGTGTAGTTTGGTGGAGAGTGGAATAAAGATCATAAGGAGAAAAAAGGGAAAGTATTGGTGTGGGCATGCAATTAATTAGATGTACAACAGTTGCAAAGGCATAGTTCCAGTATGTGAGCGAAAGTAAAGCGTGAGTGAGTAGAGACAAATCAATTTCAATAATATGTTGATGTTGGCATCTAGAGAGACCATTGTGTTCAAGTGTATATGGGGGTGTAAGATGAGAGTTTCCATGAAAGGATAAAAATTGATTTAATGCTTAATATTCTCCACCATTATCAAGTAAAGAGTGACAATGGAGTATTTGAAGTAATTTTCTACTAGTGCTTTAAAACGAGGAAAGACATCACATAAATGAGAGTTATTCTTTAAGAGGTAATACCATACATAATGTGTAAAGTGATAAACAAAAATAACATAATACTTGAAATCATCAATAAAGTAAACGGGGAAGGTCTAAACATCAGAAAATATTCTTTGTAAGGGGTGAGATTAAACAATTATAAATGTAAAA
Organism: Carica papaya; assembly: GCF_054855325.1. Taxonomy (NCBI): domain Eukaryota; kingdom Viridiplantae; phylum Streptophyta; class Magnoliopsida; order Brassicales; family Caricaceae; genus Carica; species Carica papaya. The sequence goes on along the minus strand of NC_142312.1, from coordinate 13,832,648 downwards.
AAAGGAAGTTGGTGATTCTTACTATTTAAACATGCATTACAATGAGTGTTTTATGACGTAAAATAAAGTAGAGAGAATGTTGATATAATATGCTGAAGAATAAGTGATGATTGATGACCTAATCTTGAGTCCCACTTGGAGGAAGTGGTCTTAACGTTGGAAAAGGCAATGAGTGAAGAAGACAATTTTAGGGAAGAGGTTGGCCACTCATAGATTTCATTTTTAGTCAAAAGAATAGCCCATGTGTTAAGGTTCTTCACATGAAAGACAATAGGTCAAAATTTTATAGAAACATGATTAGAATTGCAAAATTAATAAATAGAAATAAGATTCTTTTCATGTTAGGTACGCAAAGGACATTGTATAAATTAAAGGTGCGAGCGGTAGAAAGAGTTGTAGAATCTGTATGGATAATGTGAAGATGCGAGCTATCACCGATCTTAATGTCATCAGACCCTGCATAAGGAATGTGAGGTGAAAGATTATTCAAGTATGCGGTGACATATATGTGACACATCACTGTCAAGTATCTATGTAGGGGTGTCGGTGATCTTAAGAGACTCAAAATGTGCATGCGGTAATCACGGAGAAGCAAGACATGGAGCATATGGATGTGTTGCCAATAAAGCCAATGATGATTATGTATTTTGAGTGACGGTATCAGCAGTAGAAGATGTAGAGATGTCTTCAGAAGCCATTATGGTTGAAAAAGAATGTGGAGAATTGCAAGAGAAGAAAAAAAGGAGAATGGAAGAAATATGTTAGGAACATGGTAGCTCTGATACCATATAAAATTAAAAATAATGCTCAATTTTTATTGAATAAATGTGAGGTCTATATACGCGTACAATCTTAATTAGCAGTCAATCAAATATTTTAATTCTAATCAATCACTTGATTTGTGATATTTAATTTGGTTGATTACCAAATCACTTAATTTATGAGATTTAATTTAATTGATAGTAATTACATAATTAAATTAATTTTTCTAATAAATATAAACTTATAAAAAAGGTTGTATATATACATATATATTTATACAGTGAATTGTAGAGGTCATCAATTGTTTTTTTTTTTTTTTTTAAGGAAAAACTAAAAATTAGAAAATAACATGGCAAGCCATTTATTGGGAAATGAAGATATAAGACTATAAGCACGGAAATGAATACTTTACTCCCTCAAACAATGGAATTTTAAAATAAAAACAAAGAAATTCGTTGAAATTAATAATAATATGAAATAACTAAAAATATATTAAAGAGAATTGAATCCAAGTATCTTTGAGATTGAAAAAGCATATACCCAAGATTTACAAATATTTTAATATTTTCTAAAAACAAATACTATATATATATATATATATATATATATATAATTAAAAAGGAGAGCATCATGCTCATTGCTTAGTCTTTAAGTGCCCTTGCTACTTGCTAGCAAATTATTGGTATTTTTCTTTTTGGCACTAAAACAAGATTATTATTATTATAATGTTAGTTCATGTGATGATGGCCAAAGTACCCTATTATTCCTTAAATATTAATATATATTTGGTAATTAATTTTAGCCATTAATTAACCCTATATATTCCTTTTCATAATTTTTTAAATATTAATATTTATTATTTTTCTTGGACTATGATACCAACAATATCTTGCCGTGATTTACTATCATTTTATTGGTTGAATTTAGATCTAGATGATAACTTGTAAACAAAACTATATATGTATGTAAACATTTTTTGAATATTTATAATTATGTATATAAATAGAAACTACTTTTTTGTCTATTATTATAAAAGGGTATTTCTTTTTTTTTATTTATTATCAATTAAATGAATTCACAGTCATTTGACGCTGAGATTTATGTTTAACCGAAGCATTATTCATAAATTATCATTATTATTGGTAAATGATATTATGATTAAGAGAGAATGTAAAGCCGTAAATTAATTAATTAACCGCATTACCTGTCTCAACATGAAAAGCCACCCACGTGGTTTTGTTGTGTAAACAGTAATCAGCACTCAAGCAAGTGGGTTTACCAACTTTAATGTCGGTGATAATTATTAATTTAATAGAATGTAATTATAGATTAATAATAAAATATGGAATATAACATTCAAACAATAACATATATATAGTTTACAAACTCAAATTCATATTCTCATAATAATAATAATAATAGATTGAAGTATTTATTTATATTTCAGATAAAAAAAAATTGATAATACAAATATAATTAAGAAAATATTAATGGACGAAGAAATATCTTCTTTAACAACAATTCATATCTTTTTTTGAAGCTAATCTAAATTTTCTTGCAACTTGTAATGCCAAATGTCAAATGTGAGGTGGGTATTTATTCTCTCATTTAAACATATTTGTAATATATATGTGTATGTATATGCAATAAACTTAAGATTGAGTTTTGAACGCTTTTAAAACTAATGAAGAAGAAATTTGTTAAAATTGAGAGGTTTTGTAGAAAAATATGAGATGGCGGCTGCAGCGGAGCCATTAATTTGTGCGAAAAGGAAATGATTAACGCAGTTTTTATTGTTTACTCAAACCGAGGTGCTCTCCTCAAAAAGATTCTTGTAAAAACACAAACTTTAATTTTATGATAAGAGAGGAGGAGAGATATCTTAACATGAAGAATAAATATAAAGTGACAGAATCATAAATTTATCACCAACACACACACACAAAAATTCTACACTTATAATTCGATTTAAGACATATATATATATTTAAAAAAATTATTTGAATCACAAAGAAACCGATATCATTTAGACATCCCCTTACTTAGAACTACTTAGATCAAATAATATTTTCCTGAACTGATATAAAGAGATCGAAGTCATTAATGATATCACTTCGACAATGTCATTAGTGTAAAAAGAGTTTATTATCAAATAATTTGAGACGATATTTTAAAAAAAATGTTTTAAAATAACTGAAGCACAAGTATCATTTAGAGCATCACTTCACCTAGACCATTAGTGAAGATGTTTTAAAGAATTTAGTAAAGCACAAATAAGTCAAAGTCATTAAAACAATAACTCATATACACCCACCAAAGTCAAATAAACATTTGTTAGGCACAAAGGAGATGTTGTAAAATAATCTTGAGACATAGAGAAACCAAAATCATCAGGAACATCATTTCACATTGGCCTTTTTCTCATGCGTATTAAAAATTACCAAGACTCAAAGACAAGGTTATCAAGGGCATTACCCCACTTCAATCATTCATTCAAACGAAAATTAGGTTGTATTCGCCCAAAATATATTATTAAGTGAATTAAAAATACGTAGGAACCTGCCAATATCCCAACACTCACCTATGAATATCATCTCCACATGAGGCAAACAACTCGTATCTTCCATTTATCCCTCTAATTTGAGCATTAAGGCAATTGTGGGAAAAAAAATCCCTTGTTTTTCTCATGTATATTACAAATTTTTATTCTTGACTCATAAAAAAATCACTCCCAACAAGATTTGAGATGATACTTATTTAAAACTGTTATCATGTGTTTTGATTTCGCTTAATTAGATACCAATCATTATTTTCCTACAAACAACTCTATATGCAATGTATGTAATTTAATTTTTACAACCTAATATGTCTATTTTGTGAGATTTCCTACATAAGAAAAATATATTGTAATATTAGACTTATTTCGGGCCACAACATGCTTTAAATCAAAACACATTTGCTAATTATTATAGAATTCAAAAAACTAAATTGTTTGATAAACTTCTCCAATTTTATTTGGAATTGTTTAAAAAGATCACTTTGATATATTAGAATTTTTTATACTCTCCCAACTAAACTAATTATGAATTTTAATCTCATATTTTGGGAAAACTTCAGCCAACTACTTGGTTTAGACAAGATGAAAACATTAAGTAGTTAGTCCTCAAATATCGGAAACTATTTTTTAAAGAACAAAAAACAAGAAAAAAAAAAAGAAACAAATATTGGAAAATAGGAAACCGGAGAAAGGCCCATATCATCCCAATACTAGATAATATTAGGCTCGCTAAGCTTAAAATGTTGGCCGCATACTATATAATATATATATAATAACCCTCTGGAATCTGCAAGCTATTTTCCAAATATACGATGCTCCTTACCCAAAACAGGAAACTTCATTGCAACAGAAAATGCACATTTTGTTGATCTGGGTACAAGGAAAAAAAAAAAAAAAATAGATGCTCAGTTTATTCTCATCAACCACAATGTTTAAGTAAAGATGAAAACAAAAAGAGGAGGGGGATTGTGTGAATGTCTGTCTTCAAAACTGATCATGAGGCGAAATGATTGCGGTACACAATTTACCTCTACAATGAATTAGGCAAATTCTAACTTTTACCCAAATCAATAATTTACTTTAGTGGGTGGGAGAACTTGGATGGAGTTTAGGGTTTAAAGGGTGCAAAGACAACCACCGAGTTGTGTCCTCCAAACCCAAATGAATTAGAAATGGCTGCAGAAAAGTAAAGGGAGAATTTCATTAGTGAATCAAAATGGGCTGCAAGAAGAAGATAATAATTTTGGTTTTGCAGAAGACTTACCAATGTTAACTTGGTGCTTTTTCTTCACATTTGGAATGGTGTCCATTGTAACATCAGACTCCAAATTCTACGAGGCAAAAGTGAAGTTATATATAGGAATATCTATTAGGATGTGTATTTGAGTCGTGCATCATCTTTAGCAAGTTGTATAATATGTATCCTCGTTATTACGTCCTATAATGTATATCATAATTAGAAGGTTCTATTATCATTAATGCACACGTACTACTTAATTAATAAAATGGTTGAATTTTTACTCAAAAGAAATTTAGTTCATTAGTTACTTTTTACTAATTAGGAATGAATGATGATTAGATACTGATTCAGTCCCGGCGTGTGCAAGATGCAGTTCGACTGTTAGCTTAAATATGTTTTACTAGAGAAAATACATATTGGTCAATGTAAATGAATATGAAGATGTACTTACATCTTGGTTAATAGTTGGATGCAGCCAACCAGTTGTGATTGCTTTGATGGTTGCTATGGCTTCCAATCCTCCAGCAGCTCCAAGCCCATGTCCAATCATAGACTGAAATCAATCATAAAATTAAACAACAGAAACGAAAATCAAAGAAAAGGGCTTTTTTTTTCTTTTAATGTTACCTTGGTTCCATTCATCTTTATTTCAGATGTGTCTTTAAACACTTTCTTGATTGCATTTACTTCTGCTAAGTCTCCTGCAAGTGTTGATGTTGCGTGAGCATTTATATAGTTCACCTGTAAATTAATTTAAGCTGTGTTTATATCAGAAAATCCAAATGAATAGAGAGAAGCTGTTTGGTTACTAGGAAAAAACAAAAAGAATTAACTGAATAGATGAGTTGGTATTCATGCCTCCTCTGGGGAAACTCCAGCATCTTCTAAACTCTTACTTATGCAAGAAGAAACTCCAAGACCATCAGATCTTGGATCAGTCATGTGATGAGCATCACAAGTAATAGCACCACCCAAATACTCTGCTATTATAGTTGCTCCTCTTTTCATTGCATGATCCAAGCTCTCCATAATCTACATTCCAACAATTAACTTTGAAGAAATCAGATCGGAAAAAGATCGTGCAAAAATTTCAATATGTAATTAATTAATTACCAGAACACCAGAGCCTTCTCCCATAATAAAACCATCTCGGTTTTTATCCCAGGGTCTCGAAGCTTTCGTAGGCTCATCATTCCTCTGAGACAAAGCTCGGCAAGCAATGAAACCACCCAACCCAGTTGGCACAATTGCAGCCTCAGTCCCACCAGCTACCATGATATCTGCTTCGCCTCTTCGGATGTGATTTGCAGCCGAATAAAAGCAGTAATTTGCAGTTGCACAGGCCGTTGAAATGGAGTAATTCGGACCCATTAGTCCTGTGTCTATAGCTAACAAAGCTGAACCCATATTGGTGATAGAATAAGGAATGAAAAATGGTGTTATCTTCTTGTATCCCCTCAAAATAAGGGATTCAACCCCTGTGCTGAATGCCGTTAGCCCTCCCATTCCTGATCCTACCAGCACTCCTATTCTGGTTCTGTCCATCTAATCACATATATATATATACGTCATATAACAAATTTGAGGTATTTCCGTTAGAATTTGATGAAATTTTTAGGAAAAGATGACTTCACTTACTTTCTCAAGCACTTCTGGGCCTAGATTGGCATCATCAAGAGCTCTTCTGCCAGCAACCAAGCAGTATCTCCAGCAATCATCAAGACGACGATCATTCTTCCCGTCAATGTATCCTTTGGAAGAAAAATCACGAATCTGACCTCCGAACCGGACTGAGAAACTCGAAGCATCAAATCTGTCAATCAAGCTTATCCCGCTCTCTCCCTCAAGAAGTTTATTGTAAAATGTATCAACATGACTGCCAAAAACTGATACAAGTCCCATTCCTGTTATCACTACTCGTTTCTTGGGGTCTGTTTCTCTCTTGGGAGCTGAAACGTTGGGAGAAGCCATTGCCCTGATGCTTCTTCGACGTTTTGGAGCTGATACATTGATTATTAGGTTTGAAATTGGAAACAGAAATACTAGACCCAATAAACATGCAAGTATATACCTCATATTTACAAATTGCTTTGACATAAATGTATATAAATATACCTGAAGTGAGCATGAAGGTATTTGTTGAAGAGAATTGCAGGTTTTGAAGTGGCTTTAGGCCATTGTATTGTGGCAGAGAAGGTTCAGCATTCCCAAACAGGAAGCCAGCAGAGGAGATAGCAGCAATGGTTGCCATTTTTGGTTTCCTGTGAGTATGAACGTGTAAGTAAAGATGCAGATATAAAGGGGGGAAAGGAAGAGAAAGAAGGAGATGAAGAAAAGGGTTTGTTTGGTTGTAGAATCCGCCATTATTGATAGTGAAACAAAAGGTGGGCGATAGAAGCAAAACATTTGAAATTTAAGTGAGAAGATTTTTTTCTTGGTTAACTACCACAAACAAAGCTTAAAGCTTCATTTTAATGGTGCCAACTGTTTTTCACGGCTCTTTATTGCTTTTCTTTTCAGATTGTTTCATTTCTTTTTCTTATTATTATTATTGGAGTTAATAACAACAAAACATTGTCACCCAAATTCATATGGAAACATTTTAGTTTGTTCAAATTCTTTTAAATTTTAATTCAAGTGGGAAAAAAAATATATGCTTTATTTTCTTTTTCTTTTTTTTTGGACAAAATCATTGGATATTGACTACAAAAAATACAAACATCTTTTTCATAACTAGAAAGAGGCAACGATGTGCCAAACGACGTAGTTTTGGTTGTGGAGTAATGATGAAAATTTTGTTAAGAGTATATTTTTTTCTTTTGATTATGATAGTCTCTATTTGTATACTTTTTTGTCCATGAATTTTTTTTTGGTTATAAATATAAAGAGAATAATAAATATAAAAACTCATTAAGATAATTAAACAATAATATTAACAAACAATGTAATCATATTGATATACATACAATGTTAACCTCTTTATTTTAATAAACCAAATACGTCTTTAGCAAGATTATGTAGAAAAGTTTATTATAAATAATTCTTATTTAAGGAATAAAATTATATTAAAAAAGTAATTAAATTTTATTAACTTCTCTTTCTTAAATTATGCGTGTATTCATAAATAAAGTTATATTAAAAATAGTAAGAATTATGATCTTATGAAAAGCTACTTATAATAAAAGAACATTATAGCATAAAAAGAAAATAAACATAGTTTTATTTTTATGTTTTTTTTAATTTTTTTTTTCTATTTTATTAAACAATAATTAACTCACGCTCTCATAATCATACTAATTTAAAGAAAATAATAAATATCTTATATATGTAAAAACTATTATGTTAATCATTAAGTATGAGTATACGAAAAATAACATTCACGACATATGAAAATTAAAAACCCTGTAGAATCTATAACAATAAAGACCACATAATTATTTTTTATTCTCTAATAAATTTTACTAGTAAATTTCATGTATGGTAGTTATTAAAAAATACACACCCAAGCATATAAAATTTTTGTTGAATACGTAAAAACTAAAATATTTTAAAAATAAGGATACCATTTGCATTAGTGAATAATAATATATTTTTTAAATCTTTTAGAGAGAATGAATTGTGTAAATATATACTTGATAAAAATCTAAATCCATAAGAGTTGATAGAGCCAAGACATACGCGTCTTAAGTCTTGACTGTTAAGTAAACCCCCAGGAGGAAGTCTCTAGAAACTCACTTGCCACGTCACCCCTCTTCCTCACACAAACCGCGTTTTTTTTTTAATTAAAAAAAAAATTAAATTACTAAAGAAATTTCTTCTCACTCTTAATTTTTCCACTTTGACAAATCCACACGCAATCCTTAATCTCCCCTCCTTCCTCGAAATTTCCTATTGACTTCATTATTTAATACCCCATTTCTCTGATTCCTTTTTCTCTTCCCCCCACCAACCTAACCTCCCCCCCCCTCCTCTGCTCCTCTTTTCCGTTTCGCATAATCTGCATTCATCCTCACCTAGATCTTGTTTCGGATTTTCAAAAACATGGAGAACCACCAGCAATCCTTTTATCAATTCAGCGATCAACTCCGTTTGCACACTTCCAACTTCGCCAATCTCTCGCTCAACGACTCCATCTGGAGTAATTCCTATGAGTTTAAGAGGCCCGATGAGAGGAGGAATTTCGATATCAGAGTCGGCGGTGAAGTCAATTCTCTCAACAACTTCAACTCCAATTCCCCCGATCTCAATGCATTCAACAACGGATGGAAATTTGGAGCTGCAAACACTGGGATTGGGCTTGGTCCTATCGGACAAGTTATTGGTGGGAGCTCTGGAAAGACTCCTTCAATCAATGGCGGCTTCAACAAGGGGATTATCTCCAAACTTTATCCCAGCAACAACAACAACAACAGCGGCATCAATGTTAATGTGAAAGGAGGCAGGAATAAGGTAGGAGATGATGATCATGTAGGTAAATTTGGGAAGAAGAATGGAACAAAGAAGAATGGCGATCACGAGAGTAAGGATAACAGTAAGGGTGCTGCGGATAAGAGGTTTAAGACTCTTCCACCATCTGAAGCTCTGCCTAGAAATGAAACCGTCGGTGGCTACATCTTCGTCTGCAACAATGATACCATGCAGGAAAACCTCAGAAGACAGCTTTTTGGTATCTCTCTCGATTTTCCTATTCGTTTTTCCTTTTTCTTTTTCATGCTTTATTACTTTTTTAATTAATCCACTTTTCTAGGACTTTTCAGAATATTACCGATCCTAGATTATAGATTCAGGATTTTATGATAATTGGATTTTGATTATTGGTAGTATAGAAATATGTACAAATATTTGGTAGGATTTATCACTGGGAACTAATTGAACTCTAATTAATAACTCATATTTATTTTCTTTGATTAAATGTTTTCAGGTTTGCCTCCACGTTATCGTGATTCAGTTAGGGCGATAACTCCTGGACTGCCTCTTTTCCTGTATAACTACTCCACCCACCAACTCCATGGAATTTTTGAGGTATCTTATTTGTTTCTCTGTCGTCTCTAATTAATTCGCAAATATATTAAATTCCAATATTACTTTTAATAATTCTCTGCCGTAGTCTTAATCTCTATCTATGCTAGCGACGATGGGAAGAAAAATTAAGTACAAGTATTAATTTTTCCTCATTAGAAAATGAAAAACAAAAGGATTAGGAGTTCTTGAATGTTAATTTATGTCAAGGAATTACGAACAGGCTACTATTAGTCTTAATACGAATTTGTCTGTCTGGACGAGGCAATTGATTTCGATTTCGAAACCCTATTCTTTTATGCGATTCTCGTAGTCCGCATCTGAAGTAATTTTGTCGTAATGATCTGTTTAGGCTGCTGGTTTTGGTGGAACAAATATTGATCCAGCTGCCTGGGAGGACAAAAAATGCCCTGGGGAGTCGCGCTTCCCTGCTCAGGTATTTCATAGGTCTATTGTGCAAAATAATTGTTATCGTATGAATTTGGTGCAGTAGTCTGACTTTAGATTTACAGGTGAGAGTTATGACTAGGAAAATCTGTGAGCCACTGGAAGAGGACTCCTTCAGGCCCATTCTCCACCATTATGATGGCCCTAAGTTCCGCCTTGAGCTCAGCGTGCCAGAGGTGAACTCCATGCTAATTACATTGCTAATCTTGAAGCGTATATACATATATATATATATATATATATTATGTATACAAGCGTGTGCGTGGTTGTAATGCTTGTTGTTGTTTGAATATTGCAGGCACTGTCTCTGTTGGATATCTTTGCAGAGCAAAACCCTTGAGCCGTACCCCATACCAGAAACAACAAACAATAATACAAGACAAGGATGAAAAGAAATAGTTGAAAGAATAGAGGAATAGAAATTGAGAGAACAGAAACCAAAGTAAACAGTAAATATGTTATTTCGTTTTTCTAGCCATGGAGGCTGCTGGTGGTTAAATTTTTCCCTGTTTGGCTTATACATAGAATAATTTACAGATCAAACTTTTTCTTGAATGGAGATGGTAGGGTTCTCCATTTTGCACCACCCTTGAACTTGTTTTTGATGTGACGTGGTTATAAATAATCCATAATTTATTATAGCTTCAAAGTTTGAGTTAATAAGGATTGAAGTTTTGTACTTTTTATTGTTCCCGAGAATCAAACTCTTACCGGAGTTAGGAGGAGGAAAGAACCGCTATGCCCTCGCTCTTTGTACAGCATGAAGATTTGTCTGAGGGAGGACTCAGAAAATCCATCACTGTATAATTTTTTTTAGAGAATTATTTGGTGAAAATTGTTACTACTTATTTATTACATAAATTTAAATAGAACAACAGATTACGTGACTATTTGAGTAATAAATAAAATATATTATGATTTATTTAAATACAAATAAAGTATATTAGAGTTAAATTAAATTAGAAACTGAAAATTCTTTCTTCTCTCACTTGGAATTTCTAAATATTTGATGAATTACTAATTGATAGTACATGGGAGATTGAAGTGTGGAGTAGTTGAATGGGTTAGGGCGTTTTGACTAGTAAGTAGCGGAAGCAGACTGTTTCCGACAAACAAGATTTTTAATATTTAACGTGGGAGTTGGATTCAGTCAAAAGTTGATTACTAAACTCTGTAATAATAAATATCCACCAGCAATCTATTAATTATGACCCATTGAACCGGATAAATCGGTACATATATATATATATATATAAAATAAAAAGGAAACGAAAACAGAAAGGAATGATGATGGGACATTTGAGAGTAAAAACTTTAAAAACTTTTTGCTTGCTTTCCACATTTATGATTGTAAAATTATAATTGATGAGACAAGTGCTGGAAATAGGAATTCATTTTTAGACTTTGGCATTTTACTTAAAAACATAAAGTTATTTATTTTAAATTTGGTGAATACCATTAATTTCTTAAATAGATAATCTAATAAATTAATTCAAAATCTCAAACAGTACGATCCCTCCGTTATCTCATAATAAAATAAAAATAATTTCATAATTCTTGACATGTAAAATTACGTTGTTAAGTGCTTCATTTTATTTTCTTATTGAAGTCAAAGTTAAGCATGTACTTAAATCATAGTTATCCATACATTGATAAGAGATATATGAATTATCAAGAAGAGAGGAGTCGTGATGGTCCCTCCGAGATCGTCTGGATCCCACAAGTGAATAGAAAATTAAATCTACATTAGATTTCATTTGAATCGCATCATCTATCCTCTTAAAAAATCGTTTGGTTTCAAACTCCAGTTCAAACAAGAGAAGCATGCCATGCTAATGTGTCTTATATGATTCACATTTCAGGGTCAAGCGTTGATGAAAACATTAAATCATCTATGTGGCTAAGAGTCCTCATAGTCTAAGCACAACGACAAAATTATTAGGGATACGCTTTACCATTGAGCTAATAGTTCGTTGTGTGGGCCCCTTACTGAGAGCTTGCTATGCCAAACCAAAAATAAGAGAAACCTTATCCCTCTTCTTTTTTTATGCCCTCGTGCTCTCTTTAGTGGCGACATGGGGAGAGGGGGATAAAAGGAGATCCTATTAATTTATTTTAAAATAAAATAATAAGTTTATAAACGCAGTGTCAAATTAAAATACCCAATAAATATTAGCTCTCACATTCCAGTACGACTAACTAAAAAGGAGTTGATCCAGTCTCACATTTCAATATGACTACTTTATTACGACTCTATTCTAGTCACATCCCACTCTTTACGGTTAAAGTAACAACTTTAGAACATAACTAACTCTGTTAGTGTAATGTACTGTGCGTATAAGACTTGAGAATGAATTCATCATCGTATGACTGACCAATATTTACTAATAATTATGATTTCATGCAGGCAAGTTGCAGCCTGCAATCAGAACTGAGGAATTGTTATTATTCCTAAAAAATGTACAAATTAATGTTGCTCTTCTTTTTTTGTTTTTAATTTTTTTTTTATATATAGAAGACCTTAAATATAGTTAACTTACTTATCTCACTTACTTTATTTCTTCTCAATAAATATTTGCTAAAAACATTAAATTCTCTCGTATTATTTTAAAATATTTAAATTAATATTTTAATATATATTTTTTTATTATTGTACTTTTAAAAATTATTCTCTTTTAATTCCTTTTGTACAGTGTTATTACACTTCACACTCTAATTAACATGTGCATGAATTGACATGTGTGCACATCTCATTACTGATTGACTTCCCACGTGGCGAATGATAACAAAAACACGTATGTAAACCAGCCTGAACCACTATGCGAAAAATAATGAGACCGGTTCATGATCTCTTCTCTCTCTTTCTCTCTCTCACTCATAGTAGAATTCTCGATATTCACTTTGCATTTTCCATTTCCATTCTTGAAACACCAAGTTATCTCACGACAACTATTACGGACTCTGTTATAACTTCTCCACTTCCAGCTACTGAAAGTATTGCTGTGGAGCAGAAGAAGACAAAAGCCACCAAGGAGCCGAACGAGGTGAAAGTAGCTGCGTCGAAAAAGGCCAAATCCTCTCATTCGCATCCTCCTTTTATTTGGGTACCATCCGTTGCTATCTTTAGAAACTCCAGATTTCTCGTTTCACATTCACCATCGCCACCCTTTCCGAAAGAGATGTTTCGTGTCTCTGAATCTCTAACTGTTTCCTTTTTCTTTCTTTTTTTTTCTCTTTTGCGTTTTCAGATGATTACATATGCAATTATAACATTAAAGGAGACGATAGGATCAGGCAAGTATGCGATCACGAAATTCAACGAGGAGAAGCACAAGCAGTTGCTGTTTGAGGGCAAAGAAGTTTGAGATTCTGGGGACGAAAAAGAGAAAGAAAAGAGAGATGAGAGATGATGAACTGGTCTAATTTATTCATTTAGATGGGTTCAGGCCGGTTGGGTGTCTTACATAGATGGTGCATGATTGTCATCAGTTTGCGTCATAAGGTATTGGATTAAGTCCCGCAATAAACACCATTCTTGTGTTTAGTTGTCACCGTTGAGTTTGTAACCCTAAACGGGTTGATGATAAGGCGAAGGAAGGTGGATGATATGAAGTCCATTTTGCCCCTTGTGTCTTGAGCGAAACACGTGCTATAGTGACCAAGATAAAGGGTTACGATCCTACTAGGATGAAACTAAACTCTAAAAACCCGTCCAAACTTATTTCATCATTCGTAACATGAAAAATCAATGATCAAAATGAAGTGTCAACTTAATGACATATATCAAGCACAATGATATTTTTTGAATGAAACTAATAAAAAGGAACTCATACAAATAATTTTTAAAAAACAATTACTAAAAGTAAAAAATGGTGAATCCATTATAAATTCAACAAGTTTAAATTTTATACATTTAAACTCAATCCCAGTTTGTTTTTTTTAACGAGACTTACGTAAAATCTGATGACACACACGTGTATATATATATATATATATATGTATATAATAAATACAAATATCACAAGTTCTACAATTTTTTAAAAATAATTTTTAAATATAAAACTAGAATTTTTAAATTACATGCTTTATATGTATATATTAATTAAATTCTTCAATTCCAAATTTTTTTTGAAGAGCTTATAAATTCTTCAAATACAAATTTTTTTTCGAATTTATTTTGTAAGATTTAATAATGAATTGTTTAGATAATAAGAGTTTATAAGTTTTATATTTTCAAGTTTAATTGAAATAATTAGAAGAGAAAGAATAAGGTAGATTTATTGTAACGGCCCCAGAAATTTAAAATGAAATATATATTAAAAATATCAAATGCGGAAACGAAGTCAAAAATTCGATTAACATCCCTTACACTAAAACCAAAAACGTGCTCACAATATAAAAGATCAAACTACCTAAAGGAGAAACTTGAAAGTTAAAGCTACGAATATGACTATGGAGTCTTTAGGCGTCCCCTTCGTCGTCTTCCTGCGGAACCGGCTCGGGAACAATGTCTTCCTGATCTGAAATAATTAAATAAGGAATGAGCTACACTAGCCTAGTAAAGACATCACAATATCTCACCGTCACGGAGGTAAAAGGTGGGTAGAAAACACAAAAAGACCAATGGAGCATAATTTACAACAAATCCTTTTATCAATAATAAAACCTTTACCATTCACTTACCTCGGTGAAATTCATAAAAACAATATACGAAAACAATAACATCATCATCATCATGAAATCATATATAAACTGTATAACATAATGCTTATCAAGCCTTTCGTAATTCAATCGTTACACAACATATTTTTCTTTATTTACCAGCTTACTAGTATCCATGGGGATCCATAGGGGTCCCGATACCCGTGAACCCTTAACACTTGTAATCAGATTCCAGGGCCGTCCCCATACCTCGTCCGGTATGAGGGTGAAACGGGCCGTCCCCATACCCCGTCCGGTATGGGCGCCAAAACACATAAGATGTAGCGCCCGGACCAAGAAGAAGAAAAAAAAAAAAAAAGGCCACGTCGGCAGCCACGTCAGCAGGCCCGGTCAGCAGTCCCGGCCAACCAGGGCATGCCACATGGCAAGACCACGTCGTTCCGGAACGGGCCACGTTGGCGATCCGCGTGGGCGTGATCGGACGGCCCAGATCAATCGCGCGATCGGACGGCCCAGATACAATCGCACGGACGGCCCAGATTAAAACAAAATGGACGGCTGAGATCAAAAGGCAAGGGGTTATAAATAGAACCCCCACACCAGACCACAAACCCTAGCCGCCTGCCGCTCGCCGGAGAAGACGAACCAGAGGCTGACCGCCGCCACCCGCCGCCGCACCGGGGAAATTTCCGACCGCCGATCGAGGTAAATTTCATACCCCCGACTCGTTTTTCCACGCTGATTCCTCCTGTGGCCAAATCGAAGCCAAAATCCCGGCCAAACGGCCGGAATACGCGGCCGAAGACCAGCGGCGCCGCCGCGCCCCCTCTCGGTTTTTGCCTCTGACGAGGCCCTTCCCGGCCTCCGTTTGATGCAATTTTTATATCACCGTGATCACCATTCTTTTCTCTACAGGTTGACCGGAGCCGAATCACCAAACCACGAACCTCGCCGGAGAGCCGCCGCACCCGAGAGCGTCGCCGCCGGTAAGCTCCGCTTCTCCGTGATTTTTTGGCCCCCCGAGGGCCTAGGGTTGTTTTCTCGCAGGGACCGATGCGAGTGTGGCCGAATTCGGCCAGAAACGGCCGAAAACAGCCAATCCAAGGCGAATCGCCGCCGCAAGCGGCGGCGCCGTCGCCGGAGCACGGCGGAGCCGCCGTGCCGGAGTTGCGATATTGGCCAAAAAGGGGCTCTGAGCCTAATTTGAGATTTTTGGAATACGTGCAGGTACCGTTAGTGTGTTTCAGTTCCCCGAGAAAAATTTAGGGAAAATTAGGGACGGCCTGTAGGCGCACTGTGAATCGTATTCGGATCCCAAAAACAAGTAAGGACCCCTCACCCTATTTCCTATCACGGTATTAAACTTCAAAATGATAAAACGGTATTTCTTGAATTAACGCATGTGTGAAATTGTTTAAGGTTGCTAATGGAGCCCGAGTCTAGTGTGATTGATGATTTACTGTTATTTGGCCTGTTTTACAGCTTTAAATGCATTATGAGGTTTGATGTGTTCATTTTATAGTTTCGAGTGCATATATTACTGTTTTATTAATTATGGGTTGAATGACTGAAGAACTGATACTGTATGTTATCTGTTTGGCATGAATTACGATTTGCTTGTTTAAATGTAAATTAATGATGCTTATTGAGGAAAAGGAAAATGAAAGATTGTGTAGACTGATAATTGTATGATGGGGTCAGCCTGACTAGATATCCTGGGAGATGGTGGACGGACCGGGTCCGTAGGGAACCCTACCGGGATTGTGGTCTCACATGCCGGACGGGGTATGGAGATTTTATGGTTTTGACGCCCATACCGGACGGGGTATGTGATATAATGATTGAATTACAAAAGGCATGATAAGTGCTATGTTTTACAGCTTATATTATTCCATGATTGTGATAATGTTATTGTTTTCTTATATTGTTTCATGAATTCCACCGAGGTAAGTGGATGGTAAAAGTTTTATCATGAATAAAAGGATTTGTTGTAAATCATGCTCCATTGGTCTTTTGTGTTTTTCTACCCACCTTTACCTCCGTGACGGTGAGATATCGTGATGTTCTTACTGGGGTAGTGTACCTCACTCTTTATTTAACCATTTCAGATCAGGAAGACATGGTTCCCGAGCCCGTTCCGCAGGAGGACGACGAAGGGGATGCCTAGAGATTCTGTAGTCATACTCATAGTTTTATTTTCGAGTTTCTCTTTTAGTTAGTTTAATCTTTTATATTAGTACGTTTTTGGTTTTCGTGTAAGGGATGTTAACTGAAATTTTGATCTCGCTTCCGCATTTTATGTGTTTAAATACTCATTTCATTTTAACAATTTCCGGGGCTGTTACATAAGATCTCCATACCCCGTCCGGTATGAGAGACCACGATCCCGGTAGAGTTCCCTACGGACCCGGTCCGTCCACCATCTCTCAGGATATCTAGTCAGGCTGACCACATTATACAATTATCAGTTTACATAACCTTTCATTCCCCTTTTCCTCAGTCAGCATCATCAATTCGCAAACGAATAAGCAAACCAGTAATTTATGCCAAACAAGACAACATACAACATCGGGTTCTCAGTCATTCAACCCATAATCAATAAAACAGTAATATGTGCACACGAAATTATGAAATGAAAACATAAGACCTCATACTGCATTTAAAACCGTAAAATAGGCCAAACAACAGCTAACAGACAAACACACCAGACTCGGGCTCCATTAGCGACCTTAAACAATTTTACACATCTGTTGATTCATGAAATACCGTTTTATCATTTATTGAACTTTAATACCGTGATAGGAAGTAGGGTGAGGGGTCCTTACTCGTTTCGGGGTCCGAACACGGCTTCACAGTGCGCCTACAGGCTGTCCCTAATTTTTCCTGAATTTTTTCCGGGGAACTGAAACGCACTACTGGTACCTGCACGTGTTCCAAAAAATCCCAAATTAGGCCCAGGGCCCCTTTCGGCCAATATCACAATTCTGGCACGGCGGCTCCGCCGTGCTCTGGCAACGGCGCCGTCGCAAGCGGAGGCGATTCGCCTCGGTTTGGCCGTTTTCGGCCGTTTCCAGCCGAATTCGGCCACACTTGCATCGATCCTTGCGATTAAACAACTCTAGGGCCCTCGGGGGGCCAAAAAATTACGAAAAACCGAAGCTTACCGGCGGCGGTGCTCTCGGGTGCGGCGGCTCTCCGGTGAAGTTCGTGTTTTGGTGATTCGGCTCTGATCAACCTGTAGAGAAAAGAATGGTGATCACGGTGATATAAAAATTGCATTAAACGGAGGCCGGGAAGGGCCTCATCGAAGGCAAAAACCGAGGAGGGACGCGGCGGCACCGCTGGGTTTCAGCCGTGTTTTCCGGCCATTTGGCCGGGATTTTGGCTTTGATTTGGCCACAGGGGAAATCAGCGTGGAAAAACGAGTCGGGGTATGAAATTTACCTCGATCGGCAGTCGGAAATCCCTCCGGTGCGGTGGCGGGTGGCGGCGGCCGGCTTCTGGTTCGTCTTCTCCGGCGAGGGCAGGCGGCTAGGGTTTTGTGGTCTGGTGTTGGGGTCTTATTTATACCTTTTTGCCTTTTGATCTCAGCCGTCCATTTTGATTTAATCTGGGCCGTCCGTTTTTTATTTAATCTGGGCCGTCCGTGCGATTGCATCTGAGCTGTCCGATCGCACGTTTGATCTGCACCGTCCGATCGCGCATACGCGGATCGCCAACGTGGCCCGTCCCGGATCGACGTGGTCTTTTCACGTGGCAGGTCCCGGTTGGCCGGGACTGCTGACTGGCTGCTGACGTGGCTGCTGATGTAGCCCCTTTTTTTTTTTTTTTTTTTTTTTTCAATTTCCCGGCGCTACATTTATTTTTAAAGTTATGAAGAATTATTTTATTCTTTTACTTGATAGATACTAACCTTTAAAAGAATTTATAAGATACCTAAAATAGTACAATCCAACAGTGTTTTTTTTAATATTGTTATTTATACACATAGGATATAATTTATTAATTAAATATATAGTATATAATTAATGATTAATTAAAAATTAAATTTTATTTATATCTAGAAAATTTAGGTAGACAACGATTTTATTTATCATCAAAATTATTTTTGTATTTAAAAGTTATATAATGCATAATCTGTAGTCAATTAAGATTTTTTTATATTTAAAAATTTAATAAATAATTATTATATCTATTACTATACTAATTTTGCTTTTATATTTTAAAATATTAAATAGATAATAATATCTAAAACTTTATCTTAATAAAATTTATATAATTGTAAATAACACTAATAGCATCATGTGACGCTTTTTTTTTTGGTATTGCTATATATATATATACTTAGATGAGTTTTATATTTTCTGAATCTTTTCAGTTTATGAAACAAGTAAAAATTTAAAATTTCTTGCTCACCAAAAGAAAGTTATTTTTTTCTTAACCACAGGTAGAAAAAAGTTATTTAAATATTATTTGATAAAATAATCCCACGAACAACAAAGGGTCCATAGCTCAGTGGTAGAGCATTTGACTGCAGATCAAGAGGTCACCGGTTCGAACCCGGTTGGGCCCTTTTTACTCTTATGTTGATTCTGTTTTTGTTTGCTTTTGTTTCTTTACTTAATATTTCTCACTCAGCATCAAAAGGGGTCCATAGCTCAGTGGTAGAGCATTTGACTGCAGATCAAGAGGTCACCGGTTCGAACCCGGTTGGGCCCTGAATTTGGTTTTTTTCTTTCTTTTCAGCGGCCGTGGTTAGAAAGTAAAGCTAATTTCATTTTAGTTTCCTAATTCTGACATTTTCCGGATTATGGAAATGTAGGAGAGAATAATACATTTTTATTTCACTTTCCTTGGGACAAAATTGGCAAAAATGAAAATGTTTCTACATCATTACATCTTCAAATACCCACCAAACAAATGACTGTGGTTTTATTACTTTTAATCTCATTCCCTTCTTTTCAAACGATAACTACCATTCACCTACCATTCATAATATATATATATATATTCTAAAATACTTCTCCTCAAACCATTTCCCTGTAGCTTTCCCCCGCTTCTGAATAAAAAAAAAAAAAAAACAAAAAACTTAAAAAAAAAAAAAAAAAAAAAAAAAAAGAAAAACACCTTGACGTCTATACACAAACAGGACAATAAACCAATCCATTCTCGTTACACTTTCCACAGCGCCCTCTCTTATCCCCTTCCAAAAACACCTTGCAACTTCCACCGCAATCCAAACACGGCACAAACCTCGCCCCTCCACAACCCTCGCACGCTTCTCTTCCCGACCTTCTCTCCACCTTTCCCCACCTCATCAACTTCCCCAGCTTCCCTGACTCGTTCAACTCACTCACCTCCTCCACTCCACCCACGTACCTTCCCTTCACGAACACCCTCGGCACGCTCACTTCCTCCCCCACCAACTCCCTCATCTCCCGCAAATACTCCCCATGAAGCGACACGTCCCGCTCCTCGAATACCACCCCCTGCAACTCGAGTATGTCCCGCACCCGCGTGCAGTCGTCGAACGTCCGTCGGACTCCTCGTAACGACGTCGTGTACACCACCACCGAGTCGCCTCCACCAGCAGGGCACTTCTCAGGGAACTCGCTCAGTGGGTCCCATTTCAGAGCCACCTTCGTTCCTTCTTTCTCCCTCTCTTGCCTGTCCCTCACTATGAATATGTTATCTTTTACCGACTTGAGACCCGTCGTCGCTTCCTTCGGGGGCTCCGGTGCTGAGTTCTTCGACTCGAGTTTCCTCAATTCGGTTGTGGGTATTTGCTTAGAAGACAACTTGGCATCGAGCTCCTCGAGGGTGTGGAAGGAGGACCTCTTACGTGGAGCTTCTTTGGGTGGGTGATCTGTTGGAGGTGGTTGGACTGGGGGGACGACAGGGGTCTTGAGGTGAGCTTGCAGGGCCTTGCTGACCTCATCCCAGGAGCGGGGGCCGCCGGCGTCTTCGAGCTTCTGAAGGATGGTGGAGGGAACCGGAGCGGGCAGTGACTGTAATTTGTCTTGCTGGTCATCTGACGGATTCTCAACTATGAGCCAGGGCTCCTGTATGGCGTTGATGTCGAAGACAGCGAAGCTGGAAGGAGGCGGACGGTAGACATCGACGGCTGCCTTGACACGTTTGGAGGAAGCGCAGCCCATTGTGGTTCAAGTGTTGGTTAGAAGAGGAATACGTATAACATTAATGTATGTATAGATTTGTGTGGCTTGGGTGTTGGTTTCGAAATGGTGGTTTTATCTGATATTGGAAACTATTTGTTTAGAATAATTGTGGGATTTTATTTCGAAATGGTGTGATATGAACCTTAGGATGTATATCTGGTTTTTTGAGAGGCCATGTGGCCAAATGGGTTTTTGTCACGTCAGCAAAGTATAGTATGGGCTTTTGTCTTTTGGCAAATGCGTGTGTTATGTGGTCTCTCCTAAAATTGTGGGTGCAAATTGTTCATGTATCTTAATCATAACGTTTTATTACGTCCCAAATTGCCAATAATATTTCAAGTCCCCAGCTAGTGTATGGAGGAGGAATAAATAGAAAATACTATGTGCTTTATAGTATTACATATATTATATAATTTAACCTAAAATTTATATGGTAGGATGAGAAGATTATTCTGTATATTTATAAATTTTTTATAATTTTTTTTTTATAATTTATCGATCTCTAATATATAAAATATAAACATTTAAAAATTAGCCGTCATAAATTTAAATTATAAAATATAATTATAATCTAAATTATAATAATTAATATTATTTTTAAAATTATTATGTTCGTATTCATTAATATTGTTAGTTTTACTAAATTATTTATTTATTTTTTTAAAATTCTTTAAAATTTATTACATTTAAAAGTTTCTAATTAGGTTAAAATTTATGTTTAAAAAATTCATAATTCATTAAAATTGAATATAATAAAAAAATCTAAACTATTCTAATGAAAGCATTTAAAAATTAATCGCCATAAATTTAAGTTATAAAATACGATTATAATCTAAATTATAATAATAACTATTACTTTCAAAATTATTACGGTCGTTCTCATTAATATTGTTAGTTTTATTAAATTATTTATTTTTTTTAAATTCTTTAAAATTCATTACATTTGAAAATTTCTAGTTAGACTATAGTTTATGTTTAGAAAGTTCTTAATTCTTTTAAATTGACTGTAATAAAAAAATTAAACTATTATAATGAAAGCCTGAATTGATTATATTTGGTTGATCTCTAATGTACAAAGTATAAACATTTAAAAATTAATCGTCATGAATTTAAGTTATAAAAGACGATTATAATCTAAATTATAATAATTAGTATTACTTTAAAAATTATTACCTTCATACTCATTAATTTTGTTAGTTTTACTAAATTATTCATTTTTTTTAAATTCTTTAAAATTCATTACTTTTAAAAGTTTCTAGTTAGGCTATAGTTTATATTTTGAAAGTTCTTAATTCTTTTAAATTGACTACAATAAAAAAAATCTAAATTATTCTAATGGAAGCCTGAATTGACTATATTTAATCGATCTCTAATGTATAAAGTACAGATATTTAAAAATTAGTCGTTTAAAAATTAATCGTCATAAATTTAAGTTATAAAACACGATTACAATCTAAATTGTAATAATTAGTATTACTTTCAAAATTATTACGCTCATACCCATTAATATTGTTAGTTTTCCTAAATTATTATTATTTTTTTAATTTCTTTAAAATTCATTACATTTGAAAGTTTCTAGTTAGGCTATAGTTTATATTTAGAAAGCTCTTAATTCTTTAAAATTTACTATAACAAAAAAATTTAATGTAATATCCGGGTCCGTAATCAATTTTAACATTTAAAAATATATAAATATTTATTTTTAATTAATTTATTTTAATTTTTATTGAATTTATTGAAAAAAATAGCTTAGAAATGAAATCGAAAATAATTTTGGAAAAAAAGAGATGAAAATTTAGGTTCGGTGGGTGTTTTTGAAAGAAAAATTAGAAACAAGATGTTAGAGTGCAAATAGAAAAAATTGTACCATGTAAGACTGTCCAGTGAGCAACCTCGACGAATTGAAGCACACCGCGTTGCGAGGCGCGCTGACATCGGTGCCACGCAGGTGATCCGCGTGTCCCGCAATTGGACGGTCCAGGATTGATCCCGCGCGCGTAGATGGCTCGAATTTATTTCTCCCTTAAGTATGATCAGACGGCCGAGATCAAATCGCGATAGACAGTCCAGATTTATTTTTTATTTAGGTGCGATCGGACGGACGAGATCGATCGTAATGGACGACTCATATCAATGCGGGATTGATATAAATACCTCGCATCACATGGGAACCTAAACCCTAGCCGTCAGCCCCTGCCGGAGAAGAAAACCCAGACGCTGGAGAAGAAGGTCGACTGACGACCGCCGTCGCACTGGAGCCACTGTCGACCGCCAAAAATGGTAAAAATTCTCCCTACCCGCTTGAAATTCGATTTCGAGCACCCTTGTGGCTAAATCGGAGCAAAAGGGACGACATGTGAACCAGAAACTGTAGGCAAAGCCCAGCGGAGCCACCACGGCCAAAACTCATTCGATGAGCCCCTTTCTGATTTCTGTTTCACGTGATTTTTCAATCATTTTGTTCACCGTCATTTTCTATGCAGGTTAGCCAAAGAAAAAACTTCAGCCGTAAAAGAGAAATCCGAATAAGAGCTTTTCTTTCCTGCTTTACTTAACCCAAGCAATGCCAAAAGACTCCCATGCCTTTCTTGGTTGGACCAACCCAACAACGATTGTAGACAAGTCTTTCTTCATTTTTTGTAGCGCCCGGACCGAGAAAGAAAAAAAAAAAGCCACGTCGGCAGCCACGTCAGCAGGCCCGGTCAGCAACCCGGCCAACCGGGGCCTGCCACGTGGCAAGACCACGTCACTCCGGAACGGGCCACGTTGGCGATCCGCGTGGGCGCAATCGGACGGCCCAGATCAATCGCGCGATCGGACGGCCCAGATGCAATCGCACGGACGGCCCAGATTCAATCAAAAACGAACGGCCCAGATTAAAACAAAATGAACGGCTGAGATCAAAAGGCAAGGGGTTATAAATAGAACCCCCACACCAGACCACAAACCCTAGCCGCCTGCCGCTCGCCGGAGAAGACAAACCAGAAGCCGGCCGCCGCCACCCGCCGCCGCGCCGGGGAAATTTCCGACCGCCGATCGAGGTAAATTTCATACCCCCGACTCGTTTTTCCACGCTGATTCCTCTTGTGGCCAAATCGGAGCCAAAATCCCTGCCAAACGGCCGGAATACGCGGCCGAAGACCACCGGCGCCGCCGCGCCCCTTCTTGGTTTTTGCCTCCGACGAGGCCCTTCCCGGCCTCCGTTTGATGCAATTTTTATATCACCGTGATCACCATTCTTTTCTCTACAGGTTGACCGGAGCCGAATCACCAAAACACGAACCTCACCGGAGAGCCGCCGCACCCGAGAGCGCCGCCGCCGGTAAGCTCTGTTTTTCTGTGATTTTTTGGCCCCCCGAGGGCCCTAGGGTTGTTTTCTCACAGGGACCGATGCGAGTGTGACCGAATTCGGCCGGAAACGGCCGAAAACAGCCAACCCGAGGCGACTCGGCGCCGCCGCTCGCCGGAGCCGCCGTGCCGGAGTTGCGATTTGGGCCGAAAGGGGCCCTGGGCCTAATTTGGGATTTTTTTTGAACACGTGCAGGTACCAGTAGTGCGTTTCAGTTCCCCGAGGAAAATTCAGAGAAAATTAGGGACAGCCTGCAAGGGCACTGTGAAGCCGTGTTCAGACCCCGAAACGAGTAAGGACCCCTCACCCTATTTCCTATCACGGTATTAAAGTTCAAAATGATAAAACGGTATTTCTTGAATTAACGAATGTGTGAAATTGTTTAAGGTGGCTAATGGAGCCCGAGTCTAGTGTGATTGATGATTTACTGTTATTTGGCCTGTTTTACAGTTTTAAATGCAGTATGAGGTTTGATGTGTTTATTTTATAGTTTCGTGTGCATATATTACGTTTTTATTGGTTATGGGTTGAATGACTGAAAAACTGATACCGTATGTTGTCTGTTTGGCATGAATTACGATTTGCTTGTTTAAAATGTGAATTGATAATGCTTACTGAGGAAGAGGAAAATGAAAGATTGTGTAGACTGATAATTGTATGATGGGGTCAGCCTGACTAGATATCCTGGGAGATGGTGGACGGACCGGGTCCGTAGGGAACCCTACCGGGATTGTGGTCTCACATGCTGGACGGGGTATGGAGATCTTACGTGTTTTGGCGCCCATACCGGACGGGGTATGGGGACGGCCCGTTTCACCCTCATACCGGACGGGGTATTGAGGTTTATGGTTTTGGCGCCCATACCGGACGGGGTATGGGGACGGCCCGTTTAACCCTCATACCGGACGGGGTATTGAGGTTTATGGTTTTGGCGCCCATACCGGACGGAGTATGGGGACGACCCTGGAAACTGATTATGAATGTTAAAGGTTAACGGGTAGCGGGATCCCTATGGACCCCCATGGATACTAGTAGGCTAGTAAATGAGAAAAAGATATGTTGTATAATGATTGAATTACAAAAGGCGTGATAAGTGCTATGTTTTACAGCTTATATTATTCCATGATTGTGATAATGTTATTGTTTTTCTTATATTATTTCATGAATTCCACCGAGGTAAGTGGATGGTAAAGGTTTTATCATAAATAAAAGGATTTGTTGTAAATCATACTCCATTGGTCTTTTGTGTTTTTCTACCCACCTTTACCTCTGTGACGGTGAGATATCGTGATGTTCTTACTGGGCTAGTGTAGCTCACTCCTTATTTAACCATTTCATATCAGGAAGACATGGTTCCCGAGCCCGTTCCGCAGGAGGACGACGAAGGGGATGCCTAGAGACTCTGTAGTCATACTCATAGTTTTATCTTCGAGTTTCTCTTTTAGTTAGTTTAATCTTTTATATTTTAAGTACGTTTTTGGTTTTCGTGTAAGGGATATTAACTGAAATTTTGATCTCGCTTCCGCATTTTATGTGTTTAAATACTCACTCCATTTTAACATTTCCGGGGCCGTTACAGTTGGTATCAGAGCCGCGTCTCCTCGGACCCATCCCTTACACAATAATGCCTTAGATAAATACTCACCGATATATCGTTACTCAATCATTCCTTGCGAAAACAGGTACACGAGAATGAGGAGAGGAAGGCCCCCACTAAACCGAGCGGCTCAGGATAATTCACTTCGGGAGGATCTTGACAGACTGTATGAGATGGTGGAGGCTCTCGCAGCTGCCCAGCGAAGGCAAGAGGAGAGAAGGGAGTTACCGGGACCTCCTCCGCTAGCGCAGGTTGAGCGCCCGCTACAGCAGGCTGATCCCGAGCCACCCCGGCAGGAGCCTGTTCCTCCACGATACCACCCGACACCATAGCCGCGGTACGATCTGGTACCACAGCCACAGTACCAACAGGTGCCGCCACAGCACATTCCGGTGCCCCCACCACATCAGCAGGCGCCACCACAGGGTCCCCCAGTTCACCCTCAGCCGGTCCCAGTCCCTCTACCTCGGGACCCCGCTCCCTCCTTGATCGACCCCGGCTTCATAGAGAGGTACAGGAGACTGAACCCTTCTACCTTTTCAGGGGGATCCTCGTTCGAAGAGGCCCAATACTGGCTGGCAGAGACTGAGAGAGCTTTTGAGACCCTGGGAGTAATTCCTGAGCAGAGGGCTGCCATTGCCTCCTACATGCTGGTAGGGGAAGTGGTACGCTGGTGGGAGCTCAAGCGGGCCACCCTGCCTGTACCAGTTACTTGGGAGCAGTTCCTAGCGGCCTTCCATGCGGAGTATCTCCCTAAACACATCCAACATTTAAAGGAAATAGAATTTGCTCAATTGGTCCAGGGTAATATGACAGTGTCGGAGTATGCCCACAAGTTCCTGGAGCTGGGCCGACATGCCCCGGAGACATTGTTGGATGAGGGCCGAAAGGCCAGGAAATTCCAGTGGGGCCTCCGCCCGGCGATCAGACAGCACTTATTGGTGATGGAGCTCGAGACATATTCGGCAGTCCTAACAAAGGCGCAGATCATAGAAAGGAGCTTCGACACCCGCCCTCAACTAGCGGGAAGTTCCCGACCCTCAGCCCCGCTCCGCAGACCAGCGCCTACCATGCCTGTCCAACCCAGTAAGAAGCCCAGGCCTTCCGTTCAGGCCCCTCCCCAGGCTATGGGGGTAGCACGTGGGAAGATCTGCCAGTACTGCGGCAGGGATCATAGGGACCGACCCTGCTACCGCCTCAACAACACCTGTTGCATATGCGGCAGTGCCCAGCACTATGCGAGGGAGTGCCCTAGGAACCAGAATCAAGGGAAGCCTCCAATCCAGGGCAGAGTTTACAACCTTACCCAGAAAGATGCAGACGCAGACCCGGACGTGGTACATGGTATGTATACTATCTCTGGCCACATTGCTCATATTTTGTTTGATACTGGTGCATCACATTCTTTTATTTCACATGTTCTTGCTTCCAAAATTTGTGTATCACCTGATAGACTTGATTCATTATTGCTTGTATCTACCGCTGGGGGGGAGACATTGCTAGGAGAGGTTGTCTACAGGGCATGTGCCGTGGAGATAGCAGATCTGATAGGGTTAGACACAGGGGATTTTGATGTAATCCTAGGAATGGATTGGCTAGCGGCGTATCACGCCACCATAGACTGCTTTAATAAAAAGATTGTATTTAATCCTCTCAACGAGGAGCCATTCACAAGTTAATAAAATTGTTCGGTACTGATTTTCCCTAATGACAAACTCTTTTCTTCTTAATTCCCAGTGCCTTGATATTGTATTTTTCCCTAACTAGGTAAATCCAAGAAAGAAGTTTGTATCCAAGAGATTCCAGTAGTCCGAGACTTTCCAAACGTATTTCCGGATGAACTGCCCGGTCTACCAGGGGATAGAGAGGTCGAGTTCACCATAGACTTACAGCCAGGAACCCAGCCCATCTCGGTAGCTCCTTACCGAATGAGCCACATCGAGATGGAAGAGCTAAGGAAACAAATCACTGAGCTACAAAACAGTGGCTTCATTAGACACAGCATTTCCCCATGGGGTGCCGGGGTTACTTTTGCAAAGAAAGGGGATGGAACGTTGAGACTGTGCATTGATTATAGAAGGATAAACAAGGTAACAATTAAGAACAAGTACCCTCTTCCCCGGATTGATGACCTTTCGATCAGTTGCAGGGTGCACAGGTCTTTTCTAAAATAGATCTACGATCAGGTTACCATCAGGTAAAAGTGAGAGCAGAAGACATCCCCAAGACGGCATTCCGAACCAGGTACGGACACTATGAGTTCCTGGTTATGCCGTTTGGGCTAACCAACGCCCCGACCATCTTTATGGATCTAATGAACAGAATCTTCAGAGAATTCTTGGACCAATTTGTCATCGTGTTCATCGATGATATCTTAGTCTACTCAAAAAGTAGGGAAGAACATGCTCATCATCTTGCCCAAGTCCTACAAGTACTCAGGAAAAAGAAGTTGTATGCAAAATTGAGCAAGTGTGGATTTTGGCTCGAGCAAACTGCCTTCCTAGGACATGTTATATCGAAGGAAGGGGTGTTAGTGAACCCCGAAAAGGTTGAAGCGGTACTTGGTTGGGAAAGGCTGACAACAGTTAAGGAAATTCGCAGTTTCCTAGGGATGGCAGGTTATTACCGCCAGTTTGTCGAAGGGTTCTCCAGTCTAGCGGCTCCTCTAACCCGACTCACAAAGAAGAATGCAAGGTTTGATTAGAATGAGAACTGCGAAAGGAGTTTTTCAGAATTGAAGAAGCGACTGACTACTGCACCCGTGCTGGCTCTACCGAGTGGATCAGGAGGGTATACAGTTTATAGTGATGCCTCCTATCTGGGCCTGGGTTGTGTCCTGATGCAGCATGGAAAGGTTATAGCATATGGGTCTAGACAGCTAAAGAATCATGAGAAGAACTATCCTACCCATGACTTGGAGCTTGCAGCAATCATACACGCCCTGAAAATCTGGCGCCATTATTTGTATGGAGAGACCTTTCAGATCTACACCGATCATAAGAGATCGGAAGGATCTTAACATGCGTCAGAGAAGGTGGATGGAACTTCTCAAGGACTATGATTGTGACATCCTATACCATCCACGTAAGGGCAACGTAGTAGCTGATGCCCTCAGCAGGAAAAGTGCAGGCACCCTAGCCCATCTGATGGTTTCAGAATGCAGGTCCATCGGGGCCACGCAGCAGGTTCGACTGCGAGATCTGAAGAGGGCCACATGTTTGAGCCACCTAGCAGTCCAACCCGAGTTAATCCAAAGAATAAAGGAAGCCCAGTCAATCGACCCCGCCCTAGTAACCCGCAAGAAGGATGCAGAACAGGGAGTGAACTCAGAATTTCAGATCTCCGCCGACGGATTGATTCGTTTCAGGGACAGAGTGTGCGTCCCAGACGACAGTGAGTTAAGAAGAGACATCATGACAGAGTCCCATAGTTCAAGGTTCGCCATGCATCCAGGAAGTACGAAAATGTACCAAACTATGCGACCTCGGTTCTGGTGGAATGGGATGAAGAGAGATATAGCCGACTTTGTATCTAAATGCTTGGTATGTCAGCAGGTCAAAGCAGAACATCAACGCCCGGGCGGGTTACTTCAGCCTTTACCGATTCCAGAGTGGAAGTGGGAACATATCACCATGGACTTCGTATCGGGACTACCCAAGGCACGATCGGGACATGATGCTATATGGGTAATTGTTAACCGACTCACTAAGTCTTCCCACTTCCTGGCCATCAGAATGACTGATCCCTTAGACAAGTTGGCAAGAATGTATATCCGGGAGGTAGTCAGACTACATGGAGTTCCAGTAACAGTGATATCCGACAGGGATCCCAGATTCACTTCTCGGTTTTGGAATAGTTTCCAACAAGCTATGGGAACAAAGCTGTCTCTTAGTACTGCCTTCCACCCCCAAACCGATGGACAATCAGAAAGGACAATTCGTACGCTGGAGGATATGCTCCGAGCTTGTGTCCTTGACTCCGGGGGCCATTGGGACGACCACCTACCCTTGATAGAGTTTGCTTACAACAACAGCTACCAAGCAAGCATCAGCATGGCCCCATACGAGGCGCTATACGGGCGTCCGTGCAGGTCGCCGATCTGTTGGGAGGAAGTGGGCGATAGAAGATTGTTTGGCCCGGATTTGGTAGAAGAAACCACGTCCAAGATAGTTAAGATCAAGAAGAACATCCAGACAGCTCAGAGTAGGCAGAAGAGTTATGCCGATACCCGGAGAAGGGACCTAGCCTTTGAGAAAGGCGACCGGTGTTTCTTAAAGTCACCCCCTTCAAGGGAATTAGCAGGTTCGGCAGGAGGGGAAAATTAAACCCCAGATATATTGGACCCTTTGAAATGTTAGACAAGATTGGTACCACTGCCTACAGACTTGCATTGCCTCCTGAGCTCTCCCGGGTTCATAATGTGTTTCATGTATCTATGCTACGTAAGTACAATCCGGACCCTTCTCATGTCTTGGCTCACGAACCGCTTCCACTCCGAGAGGACTTGTCTTATGAAGAAGTACCGGTCAGTATCACGGACCGAGAAAGCAGAATACTCCGCAACTGAGAAATATCATTTGTAAAAGTCATGTGGCAGAACCACACGCCCAGGGAGGCGACTTGGGAACTGGAATCAGAATTTAGGGCTCAGTATCCCCATCTGTTTGATCAAGAGTAATGAGGCAAATTTGGGGACCAAATTTCTTTATGGGGGGGAGAGTTGTAGCGCCCGGACCGAGAAGGAAAAAAAAAAAAAAGCCACGTCGGCAGCCACGTCAGCAACCACGTCAGCAGGCCCGGTCAGCAATCCCGGCCAACTGGGGCCTGCCACGTGGCAAGACCACGTCACTCCGAAACGGGCCACGTTGGCGATCCGCGTGGGCGCGATCGGACGGCCCAGATGCAATCGCACGGACGGCCCAGATTCAATCAAAAACGAACGGCCCAGATTAAAACAAAATGAACGGATGAGATCAAAAGGCAAGGGGTTATAAATAGAACCCCCACACCAGACCACAAACCCTAGCCGCCTGCTGCTCGCCGGAGAAGACAAACCAGAAGCCGGCCGCCGCCACCCGCCGCCGCGCCGGGGAAATTTCCGACCGCCGATCGAGGTAAATTTCATACTCCCGACTCGTTTTTCCACGTTGATTCCTCTTGTGGCCAAATCGGAGCCAAAATCCCGACCAAACGGCCGGAATACGCGGCCGAAGACCAGCGGCGCCGCCGCGTCCCTTCTCGGTTTTTGCCTCCGACGAGGCCCTTCCCGGCCTCCGTTTGATGCAATTTTTATATCACCGTGATCACCATTCTTTTCTCTACAGGTTGACCGGAGCCGAATCACCAAAACACGAACCTCGCCGGAGAGCTGCCGCACCCGAGAGCGCCGCCGCCGGTAAGCTCTGTTTTTCTGTGATTTTTTTGCCCCCCGAGGGCCCTAGGGTTGTTTTCTCACAGGGACCGATGCGAGTGTGATCGAATTCGGCCGGAAACGGCCGAAAACAGCCAACCCGAGGCGACTCGCCGCCGCCAGCGGCGGCGCCGTCGCCGGAGCCGCCGTGCCGGAGTTGCGATTTGGGCCGAAAGGGGCCCTGGGCCTAATTTGGGATTTTTTTGGAACACGTGCAGGTACCAGTAGTGCGTTTCAGTTCCCCGAGGAAAATTCAGAGAAAATTAGGGACAGCCTGCAAGCGCACTGTGAAGCCGTGTTCGGACCCCGAAACGAGTAAGGACCCCTCACCCTATTTCCTATCACGGTATTAAAGTTCAAAATGATAAAACGGTATTTCTTGAATTAACGAATGTGTGAAATTGTTTAAGGTGGCTAATGGAGCCCGAGTCTAGTGTGATTGATGATTTACTGTTATTTGACCTGTTTTACAGCTTTAAATGCAGTATGAGGTTTGATGTGTTTATTTTATAGTTTCGTGTGCATATATTACGTTTTTATTGGTTATGGATTGAATGACTGAAAAACTGATACCGTATGTTGTCTGTTTGGCATGAATTACGATTTGCTTGTTTAAAATGTGAATTGATAATGCTTACTGAGGAAGAGAAAAATGAAAGATTGTGTAGACTGATAATTGTATGATGGGGTCAGCCTGACTAGATATCCTGGGAGATGGTGGACGGACCGTTTCACCCTCATACCGGACGGAGTATTGAGGTTTATGGTTTTGGCGCCCATACCGGACGGGGTATGGGGACGGCCCGTTTCACCCTCATACCGGACGGGGTATGGGGACGGCCCTGGAAACTGATTATGAATGTTAAAGGTTAACGGGTAGCGGGACCCCTATGGACCCCCATGGATACTAGTAGGCTGGTAAATGAGAAAAAGATATGTTGTATAATGATTGAATTACAAAAGGCGTGATAAGTGCTATGTTTTACAGCTTATATTATTCCATGATTGTGATAATGTTATTGTTTTTCTTATATTGTTTCATGAATTCCACCGAGGTAAGTGGATGGTAAAGGTTTTATCATAAATAAAAGGATTTGTTGTAAATCATGCTCCATTGGTCTTTTGGTGTTTTTCTACCCACCTTTACCTCCGTGACGGTGAGATATCGTGATGTTCTTACTGGGCTAGTGTAGCTCACTCCTTATTTAACCATTTCAGATCAGGAAGACATGGTTCCCGAGCCCGTTCCGCAGGAGGACGACGAAGGGGATGCCTAGAGACTCTGTAGTCATACTCATAGTTTTATCTTCGAGTTTCTCTTTTAGTTAGTTTAATCTTTTATATTTTAAGTACGTTTTTGGTTTTCGTGTAAGGGATGTTAACTGAAATTTTGATCTCGCTTCCGCATTTTATGTGTTTAAATACTCACTCCATTTTAACATTTCCGGGGCCGTTACATTTTTAGAGCAAGAAGCGGAACTACAGGGATGAAATGAAAAGTGTTTCTTACGATTACGCCCAACAGCCCACTTGAGCAATTTGCCATTCTCCCATTGATTCCTATGAATATAGGAAACTTTTCTTTCTCATTCAGAGCTGCCGCACCCGGAGGTTCCCTCGTCGGTAGGTTTGGTTTTTTGTGATTTTCTTGCCAACCGAGGCCCCTAACGTAGTTTCCTGCAGGGATATGGCCAAAACTACCCAAAAATTGGCCAAAACTGACCAAAACCAGTTAGGCTGAGGTGAACGGTGGCAGAGCCAGCGGTGGAACACGGTGATGCCGTTGTGCCGGAATACCAAAATTGGTCGGAATGAGTTTTGGACACTAATTTTAAATTTCTATAGTATTTTTACGTATGTGACAAGTGTTTTGGATTCTATAAGAAAAATTCAGGAAACTTGGTACCCGTTAAGAAGTGTAGTAGACAGCACAACGTTCTGAAACACCGATCCGGGTAAGGATCTCTCACCTTATTCTTTGTTACGGCAAATTGAGACTTAATAATCGATAATTGTGTGTTTTTATAAAAAATTAGAGAACTCTGAAAATAATTACAGGTCACTAGTGGAGACGAAACTGGTTAGTTCACGATTATTCTGATTTTTTGTTTATTTTCTTATACTGCTCTATTGGTTTGTTATTATATGGTGCATGTTTTAAATTTATATTTTCTATAGTCTTATCGATTTATCTGATTTATTCGACTATATACTATCAACATGAATGTACTTTAAGTGATCTGTGAATATAAAATAAGCTATTGGTATTGCGTGGTTGATGTTATTTTGATGAAAATTTATATGTGAAAGATTTACTGGGTACCTAGGAAAGGGCAGGTGGGCCCGGTACATAGAAAACCCTAACTTGAACATTACCTCAATCGGACGGGACTGGAAAGTCCTTTATCAGTAAGGTTTGAGAGATATGGTATACTCTCATACCAGATGGGGTATCGATATGGTGAAATATCTAGCGTCCATTACCGGACGGAGTATGGGGACGACCGGTTAATTGTTTAAATGAATATTGAGTTCATGAGTAAGGAGAACATTCCTACAAACCCCTAGGAGTACTGGTAAGCGGGTAAAAATAGAAAGTGATAGTCTCTTATTATCTTATATGTGAAAATAAAAAGTGTATGAATATGAATATTTATAGATTATTTTTGGAAAAACTTGTTACGTAAATGTGAAATAAATGGCTTTCTTTATATTAAATAAATTTACATTAAATTGAAGGCTTCATTAGTTGTTTTTTTGTTTCTAATTTTTACCAATCTTCAGTTTTCCGTATATGTGATTAGTGTGATATTCTTATTGGGATAATGTAGCTCACTCTTTTATTAACTATTTCAGATCACAAGGGCCAAGATTCAAATCCCGATCAGCAAGAGAGTTGTGAGTAGTCTACCACTCAGACTTTCTTTAAGTACTAGTGAAAGTGATTTTAAGATATTTATTTATTCGTTTTGCTTTAATTACCATTTATCTTTTAAAAAAGAGATTCTCATAGTCCTATTAGCTATTTTAAACTATTGTGTAAATAATATAAACTCTAACTAATTATATTATTCACTTCTGCATTTAATTTATGACTTAATTTCTACTTAAGTTTCGGTTCTTTACATCTAAACTATTCCAATTGAAGCCTAAATTGACTATATTTGGTCAATCTCTAATTTAAAAAGTACAAACATTTAAAAATTAGTCGTCATGAATTTAAGTTATAAAATACGATTATTATATTCGTACAGTTTTACTAAATAATTTATTTTTTAAAATTCTTTAAAATTCATTACATTTGAAAGTTTTTAGTTATGCTATAGTTTATATTTAGAAAGTTCTTAATTCTTTAAAATTGACTATAATAAAAAAAATCTAAACTATTCTAATGGTATCTAGTAAGAAAACATAACGGAAGCCTAAGATTTTTTTAATCACACCACATAGATGTCATGTGGGATTAATGTTGTGTCTAATAGAAAAAATAATAATGATAGCGTCACGTTGTTTGTCACGTGTAAATATGACGGACAACGTTAATAGGGATTAACAACAAGAGGATTATTGAATCTTTTTCAAAGTATAGAATTGAGTTGATAAAAATATAAAAGGTAGTGTTGAACATTTTCAAATAGTATAGGACCCAATCAAGTATTTTAATTTTATTTTATTTAATGAATGTGAATTATTATAATAAATTTAATAAGAAAGAAAAATGGCATGTACAATAATCATTTTTTAGATTTTTTTTTGTTTTTTTAAAAATATTATATTTTTCTAAATCATTTTTTTATATAATATTTAATGAGGATATGAGAATTTTTAATATTTACAAAATCGTTAAAAATGAAATTTTGAAATAATTTTAAAAATTCAAAAAATTATAGTAAAAATAATAAAACTTAATAATTGTTAATTCAAACACTAATTTAATTAGTTCCCCTATCTATTATGCAACTTGTATAACCCGCCAGATTGATAGAATTAAGGAAAAAATTTATGTAATTATGATTTTTTTTAATTTAAATAAATTTTATATAGCACGCATTATCTTTGAAATTTTACTCTAAATATGCAAAAAATGAAACAATTAATTTAAAATTTTATTAATTTTAGGGAACTTAAAACATAATTTTTCTACTTTCACTTCAACATTTTTTAAGATTTTGATATTATTTATTTATTTATTTTCATTTTAGAATAAATTTTAACTATATTCAAGTATAAATTTTAAGAACAAATTTCATTTAATCTAAACATGACATTAATATTATAAAATTTGCAGTTTAATTCTCGATGGAGGATAATATTTACCATTTTCACTCGTACCTTACACAGTCTACCTTCTTGCAGATACACTGAACCACCCATCAACTGGATATAATAAATTAAATCCACTCTCATCCTGGCGACAAAATGAACATGAACATCTTTTGTCATTTTTCTCTCCACCTCTCAACAAAATTCACAATACAAACAACCTACTTTGTCCCTAACATTAACCAGCCCTAACCCAAAATTTCAAAACCCTTTTGCTTCTTTATTCCTTCTTCTTTCTAACTTC
Organism: Carica papaya; assembly: GCF_054855325.1. Lineage (NCBI taxonomy): Eukaryota > Viridiplantae > Streptophyta > Magnoliopsida > Brassicales > Caricaceae > Carica > Carica papaya. The sequence continues at coordinate 13,796,859 of NC_142312.1, read as the reverse complement.
CATTTTTTAATCCTCTGACAAGAGAATCAACCTCTAGTTTCTGGTTAAAATATATTAGCAACGGTCTATTCTCACATGGCGCCGATTAAACTTTTTCAAAACTGACATCACCTCCCCCACCATCCCTCCACTGATTACTCACCTTAAATACCAGCTTTGATTACAGTTTCTCTTCATTTTCTTCAATGGGTAATTGTTCCTTCAAAGGGGCAAGTACTGGGGTAGGACCTAAGTTCTGCATCCGGCTTCTTACAGATTCAGGGGATATTGTAGTGCTAAACACACCTAGATTGGCTAAAGATGTGGTTGATGAGTATCCAGGATACGGTATTTTCAAACAAGGCCATGCATCATCTCCGGTGTCAAGCGAAGAACGTCTAGTTAATGACCAATTTTATTATCTGCTTCCGCTAGAGGCGTTGGCTGAGAGTGAAAAAGGAAAGAGTGTGAAGCAAGGCGAAGAACGAAGAGTGCCGTTGGTGGAGAAATTGGCGAATGGAGAAGGAATTCGAGTATTGCCCTCACAAAAGAAGGGAGTTTGGAAAGTGAAGCTGATGATCAATACTAAACAGTTGGAGGAGATATTAGCGGAGGAAGGGAATACAGAGGCATTGATAGAGAAAATGAGGATGGCGGCAGCAGCAACTGCTACTTCCAACCCTAAGCGAACCAAGGCATCTTGCCTCTATTACCCTTGATTTTGAATAATTTCATTACTGCTTCTCTGCTCTTTTTTTTTTTCTTCTTTTCTTCTTTTTCTTCTTTTCTTCTTTTTCTTTTCTGGTCGGAGTCTATGAACTATATCAAGGGAATAACTTTCTCCCTCCTGTACTACTCTTTAGTTTTAACCTAAGTTAACTGATTCAGTTGTTTGTATCATGTCTCTTTCCCCTTTGCTGAGTATATATATATATATTACATCTTTCATGTTATTTTGAGATGTGAATATCATGTCTACAGAAATGTGTAAATGCTCACAAAAAAATTCCCTACATCCACAATATCCATATTCAGTTGGAATACCAGGCTAACAAAAGAGCAATTTCATTTCCTCTCTCAAATAGAAAAGGCAAAGTGGATTCAGTGGAACAGTGAAAAAGCCACTATATACATACATATATATATATATATATATAAATGGCTAGAAACTAGTTGGAAGACTGCTTTAATGATCCAAATTCTGAAATTAAGATCCTGCTAATGCAGGAGAGTTTAGTATGAATATGTTGGATTCTTGGCAAGAAGTCTCAATTCAGGTTTTTATGCAGAAGATTGAACAGGGCAGGTAACAAACTGTGTACAAAACCATGCTTCATTGATCAGGCAGTCCATAAGTGTCTTGATGTAAAACTCCATTGATAAAGAAAATCCACAACACCACTTTAACAGGTTATTCCCACAGTCTACACCCAAAATCACTCAAAAACATCCACGCAGTTTGAAGTCATAAAATCTTTCAGCTAGGAAACCCAAAAGGAAACGTATAGGTGCTAATTACAGCCATCAAATTGGATTGGGATAAAAAACACATCCCAAGGCTTCAAAAACCTTCAGTCTCCAGATGATGGTGTCAGACCTATGATTTCATCTTCTTAATAGCCTCCTGAATGGCTGGAATATTCTCCTTCAAAGCCAACCATTGCTCCAGAGTCAAGCTTATTCCTGAGGATACAACATCACTATAGAAGTTAATCTACAGGCTATTGCATCTGCAACCAAATAAGAATCTATTAAAAGAACACAAGCATACTTTTGAAATCAGTATAAACCAAGAACTTAATTACATCTTTCACTCTACCTTATCCACCCACAATGAACTCTAAAACCTTTATTATTATCAACAAAAGAACACAACCTCAATTAGCATGGCATTTACCTATTTTCTTCAGCATCTCAGCATAGCCGGGTTAAAAACAAACGATGCTATTTATACCATGATTTTGACTTTACCTCAAGACTAGACAGAAGCTAGATATCAGTATGCATATCAGTATGCATACCTTAGATAACTAGCATCCAAAAGCTGCAAGTTTAATCTGAGAACTGGCTCAAGTAAAACTAGCCTTGGTGAAAGAACAATTTGAAACAAACTGAAACATTACCAAGATCCTCCAGCTCATATCATGGAATGACCCCAGTCATTATACACGATATAGACATACTTCTACTGAGATAGAAGAAGGAGCACAACTGGGAGACAAAACACACTCCAGGGAATTTGAGGTTATTCATCCAACTATTATTCCTGCAGTATGAAGTACTCTACCCCTGTCTGCCAAAAACAATTTAGGACCAAAATCCACTGAAAGCAGTAAAATACAGAGTAGACATCCTGCTCATGTGGCGTACATCTCTGCTTATTGAGCCAAGCCATTACACACCACCAATGTTTCAGGAGCCCAAAATACTTGATTTAGGTTCAAGAATATACTCAATGCTCAGGCTAAAACCTATGAAACAAATGAAAGAGGGACAACTTATATATAGAATCTCAAGTTATCAGTTGCTGATTAGCCAATAATCCAGGACCACCAACATTTCCTAACACAATGACAAGAACTATTAACTGGGGAAACGATTATTATCCTCTTTCATTTCTCACGCTTTCCAGACCATATTTAAACGTTATTCTTTCAGTACTAGTAGTTCACTCATAAAATGCATTTGCCAGACGTGGATTTGAAGCTTAAAAGTAGACAAGAAAACTAAAGAGACTTAGTCAGTAGTATAAAACCCTAAAATCAAAGCCATCAACTAATATGTTTACCTTTAGAAGAAGGAAGCTCTTTGCCATCTTTGTTATAATACTCCCTGATGGAAACCAAACGCTTGCCTCTGAATTCTTGAACAGTCACCTTTCTCTTGTCAGACAACTGAGTAAAAAAAAAAAAAAAAAGAGCATATATCAAATAAATCCTCACTCAGTTAGGCTGCGAAAGTAACAGAAAATGAAGAGAGAACAGGAAAGAAAGAAAGAAAGAAAGTTGAGCCCCCTTTACTAACTATCCAAACGGTAAGAACCCTGAAACGCGAAATGTGAAGACTCAAAATAAAATCGTAAAGAACAGACACAAACCCGACATATGATGGGATTACCCTCGTCGTCGTACTCTCTACTTCCATTTTTAGATACTTCTTCTTCTCCTTCTTCGTCTTCTCCTTCCTGCTGCTGTTCTTCTTCTTCTTCTTGTTCTTCTTCTCTACTGTTCTGTTCTTCTATGAAGGAATTGATAACAAGCTTCACGTGAGCTTTGTACTTGGGATCGGAGAGGTTAAGGTCAAGCTTCTCCGATGCCAACTTTCGGACTTTGGACTCTGTAATTACGTTAATGTCCGATTCCTGCAGGATTTCGCGAACGGTAATCTCTATCTTCTCTTTGATTTCTGCCTCCATTGTTTCGTTTCTTCTTTCCTTTTTCCCTGAGAAATTTGAAGAGAAAGAAAATTCAACAGAAGATGAAACACCTCCGGCTCTCAACCAGGTAGAGAAATAGGCGAAAATTGATTTTGGGCAGAGGATCTGTTTAGGGGAGGAGACGGGTTTAAAAGCTGGAATATAGGGAGGGAGAGAGCACGGTAAATAATGGAGTTACTTTTTCTTTTTTTTATTAAAAAAAAAAAAAAAAAACTATTTACCCTCTGTGTTTTTTACATTGGTAAATCCTAAGCGACTTCATTCAACCCACCATAACTGGTGGGTTGAACAATTTCTTCTGGCTTACTTATGTTTTTTCAGAAATTTTATAAACCAACTTAAAAATAAAGAGATACTTGTGTTTTTTTATCTTTAATTTATATACATATGAAATACTAATTCAACCTCTTACCTCTCGATCATCATCATTAGTGAGAGTGTCAAATTATTAGAGTATATAAATAATATATTGGGATAATTAACAAGGTACTAAAATATAATTAATGAATTAAAGAATACAATAGGGTAGATTATTTTCTACCATCTTAAAATTGTAAGAGCAATTGGTAAAAAAAAAAACTAGTATTTGTCACAGTTTTTTTATTTATAAAGACACCAGCAATTAGTCTGTGCCCTGTGCCATTTGTATAAGCAATGCTAAATGTCTGAAGAGCAGGAAATCACAGTATTATATATGTATTTGGTGTTGATAGAATAATTTCATAGAACTTTGAATCGATCAATACAATTGCAATTAAGATTGCGATTGTACATCGTGTTCGCAATCAGTTTTACCTATTGTACAAGGAAATTCCCTCTTCAACTAGAACAAGCATCCACAGTTTCTCCATCCCATTCTAGGAGGACGCGTAATATGCCCAAAAACATGTAGAATTATAATATTAACATCCACGTTTAGAACACACTTCCTGTTTTTCTTGTGTTGAGAGAGAGAGAGAGTAAGTATTACATGCGAAGACCCATGAGCTGCTACTGCAATAGCAATGGCTGCTCAGTTGATGAATCCTTCCGAACGACACGAAGATTACCTCTTAAATTTCCTCGGACCTTGCTTCTTCTTGCTGCAAGATTCAAAACGGTATTATGAGGTTCATATCATTTACCTTTTTAAGCCTATCTTTCGTAAAATAGGCTAAATTGACTGTGTAATTAACTAAAAGCAAGAGGGAAAGAAATTATATCAGTGTAACACACATTTAGAGATTCTAATTCTCCCTCCAGTTGGTCATTTAACAGAAAAAAAAAGATCATAGCCAAGGAGTCTCTGCCAAACAGTTTCTAGATATCAACACTGTTAGCTTAGGACACTGAATAGATAGTCAACAGCAGTATGTAATATATACTCTAAAGAAATCATTACTGCATGCCCATCCATTTAAATGTTCCACGGCTTAATTAGCTAACTCATGAAATGGCAGGACGGTAAATACCAGAACGACTTACTTCATTAGCTTCATAGCGGAATCAATAATTATGTTCAGGCATCAGAATCAAAAGGCATTATCATTCAATATTCAACTGATAATAAACCAAAATCTTTTTTTCTTGAGGAGCTGGACAAGAACTTTTAGGAGTAGAAGGAAAAGGGGAAAAGGGGAAAAGGAGAGAATTTATGTTGAAAGATAACTAAATAAAACTGAGTGAAGAGCTTGCAACGAGCCACAAAGTCTGCGTTAAAAGCCCTTCAGCGCAAAAGGATATAATTTCACACTGGGCACATAAATTACTGTATGTTCAAGAATATTAAGTTACCAGGTTGAACGAACTTTGGAATATTACTTTCCACATTTAGTTCCTTGCAAGAGGAAGCACACAAGCTATCCTGGCAGTGAATCTGTTGGCTGGGATTCTCGATTTCTCACAAGAAGTTTAATTTAAAATTTTCAACATTGTGAGTGTAAAGGATTCAAATCATTAATGAGTGTATATGAGTACTTAACTCCTGCATTATGAATCAAAAAAGAAATAAAAAGATATTTCGATTTATTAAGATGAAAATTTACCTAGAATCTTCATCACTAGTCTGTATAGAAGTTGTTTTCTCCCCCCTTCCAAAAGCAACCTCATCCATGCTCTGCCCACGTCGCCTATATCTACCACCAGATGCTACGAATCCAGGGCAAGGCCTGTAAGCCTTTATCGGCCACCAACCAAAGCCTGGCACTGTTGCAATCCCTCCTTGAATTCTACCCTCTCCATTGCATCCCCTCTCCAATTCCTCTCTCCCACAGGTCTTACAGCCCCTGCGCAAAAAATGCATATGCTCAGCAGCTACAAGATTGAATAGTCACTTTTTTTTAGCACTTATTAGATATGTATTTATGTTACGAAATTTTGACATAAACCACTAAGTTTTGTGCAAACCCTGGGTCATCACGTCTATTGACAAACGAATCAATCAACTGGACTCTCAAATCATGTTGACTGTTTGTTCATGGCGCCACCAAAGTATCTGTTACGTAAAAGATTATAATCTAATGTGTTCTCTGCAAATTATGGCTAAAAAAGAAGCACGTTTTCTTGATAATGATTTTGAAAATTAAAATGAGAGGCTTTGCTACCGTGTTTCTCTCTCCATTCTCCGATATAAACTAGAATTTGCCACACAAATGTAAATTAATATTCGTAAACCAACATTGCTTATCTTAGACAAAAAAAAAAAAGGCATAATTCAGCTTACTGCTAACTTATATCTCGTGGTAAACAAAGCACCCACCAATTACTCAGTAACCAAACAATGGACAGTAGAAGTGCCAAAAAAGAAGTGCAAGAGAGAAAACTAACGGCGATGTTCAAGTTCAAAAACAGAGATTGCTAGAATTTCTAGCCAGAAATAGAAGATAGAAAATGAAGGTACCTAAAAGGAAGGTCGTCCAAGTCGTTCGTGGCAGATTCTGAAAGTGTAGTGACTGGATTTGGAGGAGGAGGGTCATCTTCGACAATAGAAGTTGAAGAAGGAGAAGAGGAAGAGGAGGAGAAAGCGAGAAAGGACTTTGATGGGTATTTACTAGGAGTTAATGGAGAACAGAACCATGAACTACTGCAAGAGCGACAACAGATTGGGGATTGAGTTGGAAGTGGAAAAGAGACAAGGGCATTTGCCATGCCTCCGACTCCCTCCTTTTCTTCTTCTTCAGCAACTAGATACAACAGACGAAGAAGCGGATACCAACCACTTATCAAACCTTCACTCTGGAAGGCTCATCGATTTGGGCCATACATCTATCTCGAAGCCAGCCATCTGAACAATGGACCTTGCCACCAGCAGAAATGTTTTTTTATTAAAAAAAAAAAAAGGAAAAGAAAAATCATACCCTATAAATATAACTACTGTTTTGTTTTTTTCAGATAGTTGTTATTTTGTTATATGTTCAATATATTAAGATTAAAATGAACCAAAAATTAAGAAAAGAAGAAGAAGAGGTTCCACCGAGATTTGAACTCGGGTTACTGGATTCAGAGTCCAATGTCCTGACCACTAGACCATGGAACCAGCCGCGCTTTGTGGGTTCTTTTATTTTTATCAATTTCAATCCCTTCAAGCTTGATTGCTAAACTTTGAAGGAAAACCTATTAGAAACCTGATTTAATATTAAATTAATGGTTACATATCATATATTAATAATAAATCATATAATTCAGTGATATAGAACTATTTATCGGATTCAACCAAAATGAACCGAACCCCTTCTGTTGATTTGTACCGTTTTATATATAAATTTGTTTCACTGTATCTAATAAAAAAAAAAAATTAAGCAAACCAACCAAAGGTTCAACCCTATAACCTCACCAGTCTCTTACTGACGACCTTGGGGTATCCACTCATGAAGGCAACCGAAGCTATAAGGACTAAACACCATTTTAACGTACTTCAAGAACGGAGAACATTTTAATATCTTCACCATTCACTCAAAGTTATCTGTGGAAATCAAGAACACCGTGTAGGAGCATTCATCCTTATCTTCATTTAACCCGAAAATAGATTCATCTTATTATCAACTTCCATGTTCAGAATCCATAAGGAATGATTCAGGCTTGCAGACCATAAAGCAATTCTGGAGAAAGAGGAGGATTTGAAATGTATTGCTTATACACAGAATTCATTTTAACCCAAATTTCACTCTATCTCACTACTTTGGATCCAGCATATTCTAGGGCTTCTTTTTTGGGTATTTTGGCTGTCAGCCCACTTTACACTTCTGAAACTACTATAGACTTTTCACCCTTCCGATCACATGTACATATCCATGTGGCAAAAAATGATAGTAGAAGGAAACAGACCTTTCAAGGACCCTAAGAAAAATTTGAAGCAAAGAATATAAAGCGAAAGAGAAAAAGACGCTCTCCTTAAAGACAAAAGAACCAAAACTGAGGCTGAGAAACTAAGGATCTTCAGGGAATTCTTAGAGAATTTTCAAGCAACTTGCTTCCACTGATAATACCACTACTTTTTCTTTTTTGCTAATTAGTACTAAACCATCATCAGTAATAATTTTTCTTCTATTCTTTTACCCATGGGCAACCGGTTGCTCTACTCCATCAATCACAGAGTTGTGGTGATGCACCATGTACCACCGTCCATTGTGAAACTCAAAGACATTAGTGACATGGAATGCCCCGCCCACATCAAGGTATGTTTTCATGGTAACCCAGGCCATGTCTGTCAGCACTCGAGCCCGAACATCTCGCACCTGAAAGTCCAAAACGTGCTCCCAACTAAAGGCAAGCTGCCAGCTCTGCATTACAGCATTGTACCTGCAGAAGGAAAAAAGCAGCTTAGCTTCTCCCTGAAAAGCAAAGGAACAATCAAACGCACAACCTATTCTCATGACATAGTACCCTATAGGTTGATATCAAGAACCTTTAAGGCAAAAACATTGCATGGTCTTCACAATTTCACCATTTCCATGTGGTCCTATGGTGAAGAACAACAATTACATACACAATAAATCCAAGGTCCAAATATTTTCAAAGAAAGAACAAGATAAGGGAAAAAAGAGCTTCCTAAAGGTGGGTAATGCACCTTATTACATATATAAGAAAATATTTGTCTCCTGGGCCAAGTATATTCTGCTCATATTTACTGCAGTAAAACCATTAAGGTAAGAAAACAACCATCTTGCTAAAGCCTCTGACTCAGTAGAAGTCTATTATCCATGTGTGCTTTAACTAGTATAACCTATAGGCTAATGGCCAATCTATACTGTGTGCAATTATCAATCTTTTATGCTGGAAACATAATTTTGGTTATATATTTTAAGTAGCTAGCATCATGTGATTACCATCAACAGGACTTTCTACAGTAGAAATGATGTAAGTAAACTTGGAACTAATCTGCCTACTCAGAGATTACGGCCTAAATTTTAGTATTCCTAGAAATTGCAGCTAAGGAGCTTGCGGATGAAAAGATGCAAAAATAACTCTGCTGAGAACATTCTCTGCATATAGAACGGTAGATGTCTCATAAGAGAGACCATAAAGGTATTTTTGGGCTGTAATTTAATCCTAATCTAACTATGACTAGAAGTCCAAACAGAAAACTAACAAAGAGTTTGAAGCATAAAGAAAATCCTAATGCTATTAACAGTGTTTGGAATTACTTAGTTGCTCCTTATAAACAAATTTAAGCATCCTAATCCAACGTTAGCATTTGGTAACATAAAGCATGACTTATTAAGTTCCTAAAAGTGACTCTAAGTTAAAAAACAAGCACCTTATTCCTAACTTAATTATCCTTTTGATATTCTATTGAAATTAATAATATATACTTAAAATAATGTCATAAAATATTGTGATAAATGTATATAGTTTCATTTTTTAAAAATAAAAAACAGTAGGTTATTTTTTAAAATCACCATTTCACCCAAATGCATAATTAGTTTATCTTTTAAATGAGAATTTATCAATTTTAAGTAACTTAAAACATGTAAGTACTTAATAAACATTTCTTCCAGCAATCCGAAACAACCTCTAAAATTATAATAATAAACCCATAACTATAATAATATAATGAAAAAGGAAAATTATACCTAATCGATTCACAAAAATAACTCCAATCCTTTCTGCATCAAGAAGTTTATGCATAAACAACGCGTTAAATCTTCCAACAAAATGCACAAAGATATGTATACTAAAAATTTAAGCTGCACTGACAATGTTATTAAAAGCAGAATCACTAATTTCTGATTTCCTAGAACACTAGAACTGCAAAATGAAACAAAACCATAATTGGTGCCCAAATAAAACAGATCTAACAAAGAAAAAGCATCAACCAACAGGTGCATAACTTAGCACACTAACTATACCCAGAAGCCACAACCTATATTAAACATGCACAAAAAGAAAATGGTAACAGAAGTATTGGAACTGAAGGCAAATAGATAATCAATACCCTGAAAAGAGTTCTCCTGAGGCATGAACACATTTTACATAATCCGCATTCAACCAAAAACGACCCATTGCTGGAAGAGACTTCTCTCTGATGATACTGAAAAATTCTGAATTAACATTCAAAATGGCTCTTGTAGCCGCATAGTATGCCTTCCACCCATTAACTGGTGTCACGCTATCTTGCTCCAAGGTAAAATCCTAATAGGGAAGACGATAAGTTAAGAAAAGATTTTTTACAGTCCTCTAACAATCTCTACAAGAGATCAACAGATAAACAGTGCTTGCAACATGGGAAGGAACAATGGAAACTCTAAAGCAACTTTGAGACACAAGTTCCTAATGATGACTTACAAGAAAGTTAAATGGAAATAACAGAAGGATTTATTGCACATTGGTTTAAAATGGCACTTCCACCTCTCCCTAAAGCTGCATAAAGCACTAACACAGTGTTCAGGAGTTTGATGTAGTAGAACTTAAAGATAGAAATCTTTAGTCCACATTTGTTTCGTTGAAGGGGACAAAGTAAGGTACAAATTTACTAAATATGATAGAAGAATCCACCTCTACAAGAAACATTGTGATGAACTATAAAACAATAATAGATAATTAAAAGACTTCACTTAAAATATACTGAGTAGATTATGAAACCCTCATAATCTATCAGTTAAGAAAGGTTACATGGAGTTGAATGAACTCCTAAATTATTTTCTTTTTTATTCCCTTTAAAAAACTATCAAAAATGATTATTATCAGCACCTACCTTACTTTACTCTTGATTAGTCAAGAAATAAACTCTCAAACATCTACTGCTAAACAACCGGATATTTATACTAAGCAAAAATTGAAAATAGTAACGCAACCCTTAAAAAAATAAAAATAAAATAAAAAGAGAAAGGGAGTCCACTTGAGTCGTGGGGCTATCCCTGCAATAACTGGTGGAGGTGAGGGGGGGAGAGGGGATCCTGATATATGTCAAGAAATTACAGAATGGAAACTTGCATTGCCACACCAAACCCACAAATCACAATCCCTGCCGTCAGTAACTCAGCGATCTCAACAATTAGCATCTCTATGCAGATCCAAAAGCATTGGGTCATTCTTAAAGTTTTGAATGGCATCTTACTTTTCATTCCAAAATCAATGAATTCCTTGGGCAATCATTATCGAGATTCCCCAAAGTTAAACATAGAAAAAACTAGACAGAAAAATAGTTAAGGTATGTTTGGAACAAATAAATTATCTTTTTCGAATTCATTTGGAAAAATATTCTTAGTTTAACTAAGTTAGCATGAAAATTTATTTTTATGGAGTTTAAATGAATTATTTCAGTTCTGCCTAAAATTCATTGCAAGTTGAAATTTCGTTCACTTGAAGTAAAATTTTCTCCCTCTCATGCTAAACTAAACAAACATTTCCAAATTGAACTCCAAAGAAGTGATTAATTTGTTTTAACCATGTCTAAACCCAATGTTCACTCAGGACCCGGGATTACAAAATAAAATTTCCAGAGAATAAGAAACTGAAAGTCATCCTAAAGGGGAAAAACAAAGGACATCAAAATATTGCAGAAACGATTAAAATGAAAAGAAAAATCAAATCATTATTTCATTACCTTGTGATAAAGGGCTTTCCACGCATTATCATCATTAGCAGCCTTTCTCATCAAGGAATTGGTCATTGACAACCGGCACAAGCTCGGGTAATCCAAGTAGCTAAGAGCGTGAGTAGTAATCTCTGGAACCAACTGCTCCATCATCGAGGCTCCCGACTTCTCCGCTTCCGCCGCCGCACTTCTTGCTACCACCATCTCTGCCGCGTCCACAACGCCGTTAAGGTACCCCGGACCCTCTGCCTCAAAATCGAGAACCCCTCTGACGTTACTGTTGGGAGAATGGTGCAGCAAAGACGACGATGTTGGTTGTCTGACAGCCAGAGATGACGTGGCAGAATCAGAACCTTCGGGTTTGGAGGTCCTCTTGCGAGGGAGCGATCGGACGGTAAGGAGAGCAAGAAGGAGAGAGAGAACAGTGATGATCGTGGCTACAAAAAAAGGTTGGTGGGGAGAAGAGAGAGAGATGAGGTCAGAGGCAACAATCTCCATTCATACGACATGAAAGCTACGCAATGCATTAAAAACCCTAGGGGAATCTGGTTTAGTCGGGTCTATAATAAGGGATTATGTGTTCAGGATTTCCTTGTTTCTGTAAAGAAAAAAGAGAGAGAGAGAGAATAGAGCTTCTGTGTCTTGTAATTTCGAAAAACCCTAGAGCAATTGAGTAGAGTTGGAGAAAGAAGGGGGAAGGGAAGAGAAGGAACTCGTGAGTTGTAACTGACAAGGGAAGGAGTTTTGAATGGGCAAGTATCTGCAGAGCCCAGTGTACAAATAGTCGCAAATTTCCAGGTTAATTCTGTATTTGACAAATTTCCAATCCTACGTTCCTAATTGACACGACGTCGTTTATGAGGGAATTATCCTTTTTAACTTATTTGCTTTTATTGTTTTCTTAAGCACAAATTATCAAAATAAATTTAAAAATAATATACAAATTCTTTATTTTTTTGTAAAAAAATTGACTGAAAAGTATAGAAATACTTCTTAAAATAATAAATTTTTTCTCTAAATTTATTATAATAGAAATTAAATTAAATTAAGTAAAGAAACAAAATTTATCTACCCTTTTTAATCAAATATGGAAATAAAGAAAGGAATTTTTTCTCGACTAATATAAATAAATTATTTTTATATTTTTATATATAATCTTAGAATATTTTGAAATAATTTTATTGTACTTATAGTAAGAAATAAATTTAGTTATAATTGATTTTGATTTATATTGAAAAATATTAAAAATAAAAATCTTCATGAAAAAATTTTGCAAGATAATATATTTATTTTAAATTAGTATGATATTTAGCACATCATATCAATTTATCATATTAATTTAACACGATCTATTATTTTTTATAGTTAGTATATATTTGAAAAGTCTCACATTAAATTCTTTTTTATCTAACTTAAGAAAAACTTAATCTATCTTTATCTTTTAATAGTAAGTATTCTAATCTTTTTTTAACATTATAAAGATTGTTTATATTTCACTTACAATATATAAGATAATAGTTTAATTTATCTGATTTGTTTGCTTAATGTCAAAGTATTTTTTTTTTATAATACGTTCTTTCAATTGTTTATTATAATATATGTAATAAGAATTAGGAATTTAGATATGTCAATTATTTAATTTTTGAATTATTTTATCTTTAATATGATAGTATTTATCTATTTAAAATTTTTAATATATTAAAATAACATTAATATGATAATAATAAATAATTATTATTTATTTATTTAATTTGATAATGCATAATAATTATTTATTTAAATTTTTTAAATATAAAAATAAAATATAATAATGTATAATAGTTATTTATTTAAATTTTTTAAATATAGAAGTTTTTAAATTGACTATAAATTATTCATTGAATAATTTTTAAATAAAAAAAAATTAACATGACAATATTACTATATAATTAATTTGTAGTTGACTACACACTTTAAAGTCATGCACTATACAAATTTTTGATCGTTTACCTTTGTCCTTACATATCATTTCCCTTGTAGATTTTCAACCAAAAAAAAAATTAAGGTATAACAATTATTTGGCATTTTCATTAGAAATTTTTTTTTTTTGCATAATTTTTGTTCCCATAAAATAATATTTTGTTATTTTTATATAATTGCAAAAAATATGTTTTTTTTTTTTTTGTGTAACACAATTTTAAAAATCTTATTTACATTTAAGAAATAAATAAAATTATCTACATTAGATTCTATTCATAATTAAACTCCTAGTGTATCCTTAAAAATCATTATAAGAGCAAAGTTTACGAAAATGGTTTATAACTATACATTATAGTACATAAATATCTAATGAAACTTGCTTTTATACAACGATATTTTGAATAAAATGATAATTTTTCTCTTTATTCTCAAATTTCTTTAATACTTAGATTTTTAAAAAGTTATAACAGTTAGATTGTCATACTCGACTACAAAAACTTTATTAATATATATACAAATGTGTATTTCAAAGTTCAAATAAAAAGAATCGGATTAAATAGAGTTATATTCAATTTGAACTATTTAGTTTGGTTTTCAATTTAAATATCAAATAATAAAAAAAAATCAACTCATTTTAGTTTAATCTAAATTTGAATAAAAATTGAACTTTGTAGATTAATGAAAAATAAAAAAAAAATCTTAATTTTAATTTTTTTAAATTTTAAATTAACAAATTAAAGTCTATTTTAATATGCTTTTAGGTATGAATTTCACCCTTAGTCAATTTTCATTCCTTTTCACATTCAACTTTAAATTGATAAAAACTTTATATGTAGCAGCCCCGGAAATTTAAAATGGAAATTATATTATAAATATCAAATGCGGAACCGAAGTCAAAATTTGAATAACATCCCTTACACTAAAACCAAAAACGTGCTCACAAAATATAAAAGATTAAACTACCTAAAGGAGAAACTTGAAAGTAAAAAAAAAAAACTACGAATGTGACTAGGGAGTCTTTAGGCGTCCCCTTCGTCGTCCTCCTGCGGAACCGGCTCGGGAACGATGTCCTCTTGATATGAAATGATTAAATAAGGAATGAGCTACACTAGCCCAGTAAAGACATCACGATATCTCACCGTCACGGAGGTAAAGGTGGGTAAAAAACACAAAAAGACCAATGGAGCATAATTTACAACAAATCCTTTTATTAATAATAAAACCTTTACCATTCACTTACCTCGGTGAAATTCATAAAATAATATACGAAAGCAATAACATCATCATCATCATGAAAACATATATATGAACTGTATAACATAATACCTATCAAACTTTTCGTAATTCAATCGTTACACAGCATATTTTCCTAATTCACCAGCCCACTAGTATCCATGGGGATCCATAGGGGTCCCGCTACCCGTTAATCCTTAACACTTGAAATCCATTCCAGGGCCGTCCCCATACCCCTTCCGGTATGGGCGCCAAACCATAGACCTCATTACCCCGTCCGGTATGAGGGTGAAACGGGCCGTCCCAATACCCCGTCCGGTATGGGCGCCAAAACACATAAGATCTCCATACCCCGTCCGGTATGGGATACCACAATCCCGGTAGGGTTCCCTACGGACCCGGTCCGTCCACCATCTCCCAAGATATCTAGTCAGGCTGACCACATTATACAATTACCCATTTACATAATCTTTCATTCTCTTTTCCCTCAGTCAGCATCATCAATCCACATACAAACAAGCAAAACGGTAATTTATGCCAAACAGACAACATAAAGCATTAATATCCCAGTCATTCAATCCATAATCAGTAAAACAGTAAAATATTCACACGAAACTATAAAATGAAAACATCAAACCTCATACTGCATTTAAAACTGTAAAACAGGCCAAATAACAGTTAACCGACAAACACACTAGACTCGGGCTCCATTAACGACCTTAAGCAATTTCACACATTCGTTAATTCATGAAATACCGTTTTATCATTTATTGAACTTTAATACCGTGATAGGAAATAGGGTGAGGGGTCCTTACACGTTTCGGGGTCCGAACACGGCTTCACAGTGCGCCTACAGGCTGTCCCTAATTTTTCCTGAATTTTTCTCGGGGAACTGAAACGCACTACTGGTACCTGCACGTGTTCCAAAAAATCCCAAATTAGGCCCAGGGCCCCTTTCGGCCAATATCGCAACTCCGACACGGCGGCTCCGCCGTGCTCCGGCGACGGCACTGCCGCTGGCGGCGGCGATTCGCCTCGGGTTGGCTGTTTTCGGCCGAATTCGGCCACACTCGCATCGGTCCCTGCGAGAAAACAATCCTAGGGCCCTCGGGGGGCCAAAAAAATCACGAAAAAACGGAGCTTACCGGCGGCAGCGCTCTCGGGTGCGGCGGCGCTCTTGTGTGCGGCGGCTCTCCGGCGAGGTTCGTGTTTTGGTGATTCGGCTCCGGTCAACCTGTAGAGAAAAGAATGGTGATCACGGTGATATAAAAATTGCATCAAACGGAGGCCAGGAAGGGCCTCATCGGAGGCAAGAACCGAAAAGGGGCGCGGCGGCGCCGCTGGGCTTCGGCCGTGTATTCTGGCCGTTTGGCCAGGATTTTGGCTCCGATTTGGCCACAGGAGGAATCAGCGTGGAAAAACGAGTCGGGGGTACGAAATTTACCTCGATCGGCGGTCGAAAATTTCCCCGGTGCGGCGGCGGGTGGCGGCGGCCGGCTTCTGGTTCGTCTTCTTCAGCGAGCGGCAGGCGGCTAGGGTTTGTGGTCTGGTGTGGGGGTTCTATTGTTAACCCTTTGCCTTTTGATCTCAGCCGTCCATTTTGTTTTAATCTGGGCCGTCCGATCGCACGCTTGATCTGAGCCGTCCGATCACGCCTACGCGGATCGCCAACGTGGCCCGTTCCGGAACGACGTGGTCTTGCCACGTGGCAGGTCCCGGTTGGCCGGGACTGCTGACCGGGCCTGCTGACGTGGCTGCCGACGTGGCTTTTTTTTTTTCTTTTTTTTCGGCCTCTTTCCGGGCGCTACATTATAAGCTTTTAGTAAATATTTAACCTCTAAAAGAAATGTTGTAATAATAAATTTTCCTATACGATTTATGTGCAAGCAACATATTTGATTTAATTTTAGACAATGATAACATCTTTTGATTGTTCAACTAAGAAACAATCTCTCATCTCAATATGGGCCTATATGCTTATGTGGATTTGTGGTCATCTTTATTAGGATTATTATATTCAATTGACTTAATACTTTATCTATGACAATCATTTTATCATTTTTGGGCCATTAGATGTTAACTGTCACGCCCCAGAATTTTTTAATTATTATTATTATTATTAATTTTAATTAATTTATTTTATTTTATTTTTATTTAATTGAATTAAAATAAACCTAATAAAATAAAATAAATATAAAATTGGGTAAAAATATTATTTGGATTTAATTGAAATTGATTTTGGGAAAAAAGGGGTGAAAATTAGGATTCTGGGGGTATTTTTGAAAAGAAAATCGGAAACCGGGGGTCAAAACGTAATTTAAAAAAATTGTGCCCCGTCAGCGCCACGTCAGCAGCCACGTCAGCGGCCCAGTCAGCAGCCCTGGCCAACCAGGACCTGCCGCGTGGCAAGACCACGTCGACCCAAGAACGGGCCACGTGGGCGATCCGCGTGAGCGCGATCGGACGGCCCAGTTGCGTCCCCGCGCGCACGGATGACCCAGATTAAGCGTGCGCACGGACGGCCCAGATGCACTCGCACGGACGATCCAGATTCAATCGCGCACGGACGGCCCAGATTTAATCAAAATGGACGGCTGTGATCAAAAGGCAAAAGGGTATAAATAGAACCCCCACACCTGACCACAAAAATCCTAGCCGCCTGCCCTTGCCAGAGAAGACGAACCAGACGCCGGAGGAGTCGGCCGCCGCCACCCGCCGCCGCACCAGGTAGTTTTTTGACCGCCAATCGAGGTAAATTTCATACCCCGTCTCGTTTTTCCACGCTGAGTTCCCCTATGGCCAAATCGGAGCCAAAATCCCGGCCAAACGACCGGAAAACACGGCCGAAACCTAGCGGCGCCGTCGCGCCCCTCCTCAGTTTTTGCCTCCGATGAGGCCCTTCCCGGCCTCCGTTTGATACAATTTTTATATCACCGTGATCACCATTCTTTTCTCTACATGTTGATCGGAGCCGAATCACCAAAACACAAACCTCGCCGGAGAGCCGCCGCACCCGAGAGCACCGCCGCTGGTAAGCTTCGGTTTTTCGTAATTTTTTGGCCCCCCGAGGGCCCTAGGGTTGTTTTATCGCAGGGACCGATGCAAGTGTGGCCAAATTCAGCCGGAAACGGCCAACCCGAGGCGAATCGCCGCCGCTTGCGGCGGCGCCGTCGCCGGAGCACGGCGGAGCCGCCGTGCCGGAATTGCGATATTGGTCGAAAGGGGCCCTGGGTCTAATTTGGGATTTTTTGGGACACATGCAGGTACCAGTAGTGCGTTTCGGTTTCCCAGAAAAAATTCAGGAAAAATTAGGGACAGCCTGCAGGCGCACTGTAGAGCCGTATTCGGACCCCGAACACAAGTAAGGATTTCTCACCCTATTTCCTATCACGGTATTAAAGTGCAATAAATGATAAATGGTATTTCATGAATCAATAGCTGTGTGAAATTGTTTAAGGTTGCTGATGGAGCCCGAGTCTAGTGTATTTGTCGGTCAATTGTTGTTTGTTCTATTTTACAGTTTTAAATGCAGTATGATGTCTGATATTTTTATTTCATAGTTTCGTGTGCATGTATCACTGTTTCATTGATTATGGACTGAATGACTGAGAACCCGATGTTATGTGTTGTCTTGTTGGCGTGAACTACCAGTTTGCATGTTTGTGTGTGATTTGATGATGCTGACTGAGGAAAAGGAGAATGAAAGGTTATGTAAATTGATAATTGTATAATGTGGTCAGCCTGACTAGATATCCTGGGAGATGGTGGACGGACCGGGTCCGTAGGGAACCCTACCGAGATTGTGGTCTCTCATACCGGACGGGGTATGGAGACCTTATGTGTTTTGGCGCCCATACCGGACGGAGTATGGGGACGGCCCATTTCACCCTAATACTGGACGGGGTATTGAGGTTTATAGTTTTGGCGCCCATACCGGACGAGGTATGGGGACGGCTCGTTTCACCCTCATACCGGACGGGGTATTGAGGTTTATAGTTTTGGCGCCCATACCGGACAGGGTATGGGGATGACCCTGGAATCTGATTACAAGTGTTAAGGGTTCACGGGTAACGGGACCCCTATGGATCCCTATGGATACTAGTAGGCTGGTAAATGAGAGGAATTATGCTGTTTAAAGATTTAAATGTGATTTCATGATGATGATAATGTTATTGCTTTCGTATATTGTTTTATGAATTTCACCGAGGTAAGTGGATAGCGATGATTTTATTATTGATAAAAGAATTTGTTGTAAACTATGCTTCATTGGTCTTTTGTGTTTTCTACCCACCTTTATCTCCGTGACGGTGAGATAGTGTGATGTCTTTGCTGGGCTGGTGTAGCTCATTCCTTATTTAATAATTTCAGATCAGGAAGACATTGTTCCCGAGCCTGTTCCGCAGGAAGACGGCGAAGGGGACGCCTGAAGACTCCGTAGTCATATTTATAGCTTTTATTTTCGAGTTTCTCTTTTAGTTAGTTTGTTCTTTTATACTTTGAGCACGTTTTTGGTTTTAGTGTAAGGGATGTTTAATCAAAATTTTTATTTCGCTTCCGCATTTGACCTTTTTAATACACATGTTTCATTTCAAATTTCCGGGGCCGTTACATTAACATTATGGCTAATCAAAATATTTTAGATGAACTATAAAACATTGTCATTTTATGTAAAGGACCGACTTAAAAGAAAAAGATTTATTATCTAAAGGCGGAAACAAATAATAATTAGCGTTTATATTCCTTACATAGTAAATTAGAATGCCCAATAGGGTTACAAGAACTTTTCTATTACAACGGCTCGTAAAAAGAAGCAAATAAATAATTTAAAATAAATAGATAAATATCCTAGGGGTTAACCTCCACTAGCTCTTGAAGAAGTTCGGGAGGTAAACTACTCACAACCTTCTTACTGATCGGGATCTGAATCTTAATTCTCTTGATCTGAAATGGTTGATAGAAGAGTGAACTACACTAAGCCAGTAAGAATATTATGCTAATCACTGATACAGAAAACAAAAGTTAGTAGAAATCACAAAACGACTAATGGAGCTCTTAATTTAAGTAAATTCATTTAATATCAAAATGTTATTTTCATATTTACTATTACGAGTTTTCTAAAACCAACCTATAAGACAAACACCAATATAACATTTATAATTTCATGTATAAGTGAGTAACATCAGTCATTCTCCCTTTTTACCTACTTACTGGGACTCTTGGCATAGGGATATCTCTTTACTCATGATGTAACGGCCCCAGAATTTTAAAATGAAATATGTGTATTAAAATGGTCAAATGCGAAAGCGTAATAAAAATTTTGATTAACATCCCTTACACTAAAACCAAAAACGTGCTCAAAGTATAAAAGAACAAAGTAACTAAAAGAGAAACTCGAAAATAAAAGGTATAAATATAACTACGGAGTCTTCAGGCATCCCCTTCGCCGTCTTCCTGCGGAACGGACTCGGGAACAATGTCTTCCTGATCTGAAATGGTTAAATAAGGAATGAGCTACACCAGCCCAGTAAAGATATCACAATATCTCACCGTCACGGAGGTAAATGTGGGTAGAAAACACAAAAAGACTAATGGAGCATAATTTACAACAAATTCTTTTATCAATAATAAAATCCTTTACTGTCCACTTACCTCGGTGAAGTTCATAAAACAACATACGAAAGCAATAACATTATCATCATCATGAAATCATATGAACTGTATAACATAATACTTATCACGCCTTTTGCATTTCAATAATTACACAACATATCTTTCCTCATTTACCAGCCTACTAGTATCCATGGGGATCCATAGGGGTCCCGCTACCCGTGAACCCTTAACACTTGTAATCAGATTCCAGGGCCGTCCCCATACCCCGTCCGGTATGGGCGCCAAAACTATAAACCTCAATACCCCGTCCGGTATGAGGGTGAAACGGGCCGTCCCCATACCTCGTCCGGTATGGGCGCCAAAACACATAAGGTCTCCATACCCCGTCCGGTATGAGAGACCACAATCCCGGTAGGGTTCCCTACGGACCTGGTCCGTCCACCATCTCCCAAGATATCTAGTCAGGCTGACCACATTATCAATTATCAATTTACATAACCTTTTATTCCTCTTTCCCTCAGTCAACATCATCAAATCACACACAAACAAGCAAACTAGTAATTTATGTCAAACAAGACAACATACAACATCGGGTTCTCAGTCATTCAACCCATAATCAATAAAACAGTTATATATGCACACGAAACTATGAAATGAAAACATCAGACCTCATACTGCATTCAAAAACTGTAAAATAGGCCAAACAACAGCTGACCGACAAACACACCAGACTCGGGCTCCATTAGCGACCTTAAACAATTTCACACATCTATTGATTCATGAAATACCGTTTTATCATTTATTGAACTTTAATACCATGATAGGAAATAGAGTGAGGGATTTTTACTTGTTTTGGGGTCTGAATACGGCTCTACAGTGCGCCTACAGGCTGTCCCTAATTTTCTTTGAATTTTTTCCGGGGAACTGAAACGCACTACTGGTACCTGCATGTGTCCCAAAAAATCCCAAATTAGACCCGGGACCCCTTTTGGCCAATATCGTAATTCCGGCACGGCGGCTCTACTTTGGCTCCGATCAACCTGTAGAGAAAAGAATTGTGATCATGGTGATATAAAAATTGTATCAAATGGAGGCCGGGAAGGGCCTCATCGGAGGCAAAAACTAAGGAGGGGCGCGGCTGCGCCGCTAGGTTTCGGCTGTGTTTTCCGGCCGTTTGGCCAGAATTTTGGCTCCGATTTGGCCACAGGGGAACTCAGCGTTGAAAAACGAGCCGGGAGTATGAAATTTACCTCGATCAGCGGTCGAAAAACTCCCCGGTGCGGCGGCGGGTGGCGGCGGCCGGCTCCTCCGGCGTCTGGTTCGTCTTCTCCGACAAGGGCAGGCGGTTAGGGTTTTTGTGGTCAGGTGTGGGGGTTTTATTTATACCATTTTGCCTTTTGATCACAGCCGTCCATTTTGGTTAAATCTGGGCCGTCCGTACGCTTGCATCTGGGCCGTCCGTGCGCACGCTTGATCTGGGCCGTCCGTGCGCGCGGGGACGCATCTGGGCCGTCCGATCGCGCGCACGCGGATCGCCCACGTGGCCCGTTCCCGGGTCGACGTGGTCTTGCCACGCGGCAGGTCCTGGTTGGCCAGGACTACTGACTGGGCCGCTGACGCGACGCAATTTTTCTAAATTAAGTTTTGACTCCCGGTTTTCGATTTTCTTTTTAAAAATACCCCCAGAATCCTAATTTTCACCCCTTTTTCCCAAAATCAATTTCAATTAAATCCCAATAATATTTTTACCCAATTTTATATTTATTGTTATTTTTATTTTTATTAATTTAAATTAAATTAAACTAAATAAATCAATTAAAATTTAAAAATTATAAAATAAACTAAATAAAATAAATAAAAAAAATTAATAATAATAATAATAAAATTTTAAAATTATTGGGCGTTACACATGAACCCAATATCAAGATTTGTCAATTTACCCTGCCGTCCCCATACCCCGTCTGGTAATGAGCGTCAAACACACCATTGTCTCGATACCCTGTCTGGTATGAGGGTGAACCATATCTTCTAACCCTCTCAGTATAGGACCCCTCAGTTTTGTCCGGCTGAGATAATGTCCATGATAGGTTTTTTGTATGTACCGGGTCCGTCCACCCTTTTTCAGGGTACAGTAAGCCTTTAATATATAGATCCTCATCAACATACAATCACCAATCACCTACTAACATCTCATTTTATATTCGCATATCAATCAAACGATATTTAAGCAAACAATACATTTTTTATACCTTAACAACTAAGAAATGTAATTAGATTCTCTATTTCAAATCAGTCAATCAGATAAAAATCACAATCAAGTAATCAATAACGAGAAAATAATTAAATATAATAATTTAATTCATATGGCGGAATAATAAGCAATTTAGACAGTATAAAAAAATAAATAGACACATAAATGAGCTTAGGGCTCCACTAGTGACCTATAATTATTGTTAGGATTTTTTTAATTTTTACAAATCACAAGATTACTGATTTATTAAATCTCAATTTACTGTAATAGGAAATAGGGTAAGAGATTCTTACTCGGATCGGTATTTCGACGTGCTATGCTACCCACTACGCCTCCTGACGGATTCCAAGTTTCCTGAATTTTTTATATAGGAATTAAAATACTCATCACGTACCCAAAAATACCCGAATAATCCAAAATCGATGTTGAAAACTCTTTTCGACCAACTTTAGGGTTTTGGCACGGCGCCGTTGTCGTGCTCCGGCACTGGCTCCACCGCCCATGGCGATAGTTCGCCTCAGCCTGACTAGTTTTGACTGGTTTTACATGTATTCCTGCAACAAATATGTTAGGAAGCCTCAGTTGGCTAGAAAAATCAAAAAACCCGAACCTACTGATGGAGGGGGTCTCCGGGTACGGTGGCTCTACCGATTTTTCTTCGCGACTGGGGTTTCTTCTTCAGTTAACCTACACAAAAAAGGACGGTGAACACAACGGTCAAAGAATCGTGTGAAATGAAAAACGGGAAGGGGGTCATCGGAGAGGGTTTAGGGTTTTGACTGCGGCAGCTCCTTCGAATTTTGTCTACAGTTTGCAGCTCATCAGTAGTCCCTTTTACTCCGATATGACCACAGAGAGGCTCATAATTCAATTCCGAGCGGGGAGGAAAATTTTTTACCTTTTTTGGCCGTCGGCGATGGCTTTGATGCGGTGGCGGCCAGTGGTCGTTCTCCTTCTTCGGCATCTGGTTCTTCTTCTCCAACGATGGTAGGTGCAGCTAGGGTTTAGGTTCCCTATAACGCGACGTTTAAATACCCATTCCATGTCGATCTAGGCTGTCCGTTCAAGATACGTTGTCCTCTCTCGTATGTTGGATCTATCTTATTCGGAGAATGAATCTAGGCCGCACAGTTGAATTGAATTTGACCGTTAGATCGCACGTAAAGAGGAAACGCATTTGGATCGTTCACATATATGGGATGCGGATCATTCGCGTGGCTTTCCGTGTAGTGCTAATTCGAGATTACCACGCGACATGCTCTGGTTCGCTGGGGCTACTGACTGGGTCGTCCCATGTGGCCAAACTTTTTTTTTTCGTTTTAACCCATTGTTTTTAAATTTTCTTTCAAAAACACAATTGAATTCCAAATTTCACTCATTTTTCTCAAAATTATTTTCAATTTTGTCCATAATTTATTTTTTCTCAAAAATTCGATAAAATTAAAATAAAATAAAATAAAATAAAATAATTATTTTTATAAATTTTTTATAAATAATAGTATAGAAAAATTCATCTTGGGCTGATTTTTGAGCTTAGGTATTATAACTCCCCCCCTTAAGAAAAATTTAGTCCCTTAAATTCGTCACCCTCTCACTTAGTTAAACAATTGGAGGTATTGTGTTATGAAGTCCGATTCTAGCTCCCACGTGACCTCTTCCTGTGTATGATTCTGCCATAAAGAACTTTGACGAAGGAAATCTCTTTATTGTAAAACACTCTACTCTTCCGGTCCACAATATCTACTAGTACCTCCTCATATGATAGATCTTCCTAGAGTGAAAGGAGCTCATGAGACAGGATGTGTGAGGGGTTCGGGTTGTACTTGCATAGCATGGATATATGAAATACATTATGGACCCTAAATAGCTCTGGAGATATTGTTAGTCTGTAGGTGAACGTACAAATTCTGTTTAAGATTTCAAATGGCCTAATGAATCGGAGATTTAATTTTTTCCTCTTGCCAAACTTATTGATTCCCTTGAAAGGGGTGACTTTAAGAAACACTTGATCGTCTTTCTCAAATTCTAAATTCTTCCTTTGGGTGTCCGCATAACTCTTCTGCCTACTCTGAGCTGTTTGGAAATATCTTCATAATTTTAACTACATTGGCTGTAGTCTCCTCTACAAGATCCGGGTAAATAATTTTCTATCACCCACCTTTTCCTAACAGATCGGTTATCTACAAGGTCGGCCATATAATGTCTCATACAGGGCCATGCCGATGCTTGTTTGATAACTGTTATTATACATGAACTCTATCAAAGTATGTGATCATCCTAATAGTCTCCGAAGTCTAGAACACAAGCTCAGAGTATATCCTCCAGTGTGCGATCGTCTTCTCTAATTGTTTATCGATTTGAGGGTGGAATGCGGTACTAAGAGATAGTTTCGTTCTCATACCTTACTGAAAACTAGACCAAAATCGAGAAGTGAACCTGAGGTCTCTGTCGGATATCACTATCACCGGGACTCCATATAACCTGACTATTTTTCAGATATAGATTACTAGCTTATTTAAGGGATCGGTTATCTTGATAGCTAAGAAATGAGAGGACTTTGTGAGCTGGTCAACAATTGTCCAGATAGCATCATGTCCTGAGTGTGCCATAGGCAACACTATCACGAAGTCTATGGTGATATGTTCTCATTTCCACTCCGGGATCGGTAATGGCTGAAGTAACCCACCTAAGCGTCGATGCTCAGTCTTAACCTATTGACATACCAAATACTTGGAGATAAAGTTGGTTATCTCTCTTTTCATCCTGCTCTATCAAAACTGGCGTCACATACTTTGATACATCTTAGTACTTCCAAGATGTATCACGAACCTTGTGCTATGAGCCTCTGTCATGATGTCATTTTTCAGTTCATTGTCATCTGGAATACACACCATGTACTGAAATCTGAGCAACTCGTTGGCAAAGACCTTGAATTTTGGATTTACCCCCTGTTCTGCATCATTCCTTAGAGTTGCTAGGATGGAATCAGTCAATTGAGCTTTATTTATTCTCTGAATCAGTTTGGGTTGGACTGTCAGATGCGCCAGGCATGTAACCCTTTTCAAGTCTTGAAACCATTTTTGTTGTGCAGTCCTATTATCCTGCATTCAGAAACTATTAGGTAAGTCAACATACCGACCCTTTTTTTTGCTGAGTGCGTTAGCTACCACATTGTCTTTTTCTGGGTGATACAAAATCTTACAATCGTAGCCCTTGAAGAGCTCTATTCAATGCCTCTGAAGCATGTTGAGATCATTTTAAGAGAATAGATACTAAAAGCTCTTATGGTCTGTGTAAATCTCAAAAGTCTCCCCATACAAGTAGTGACACCAGATCTTCAGCGTGGATAATGACAATTAATTCCAAGTTGTGAGTAGGGTAATTCTTTTCATGAATCTTCAACTACTTAGACCCATAGGTTATGACCTTTTCGTGTTGCATCAGAACACAATCCAATCTCAGATAGGAGACATCACTATACATTTTGTATTTACCTGTCCCACTCGGTAGAGTCAAAATGGGTGCAGTAGTCAACAACTTCTTGAGTTCTATAAAACTCTTTTCGCAATTCTCGTTCCATTCAAACTTAACGTTCTTCTTTGTGAGTCAGGTCAAATAAGCGGGTAGACTAGAAAATTCTTCCACAAACTTGGGTAATAACTTACCATTCATAGAAAGTTACGAATCTTCTTAATCGAAGTCAATTTCTCCGAACCAAGTACTGTCGCAACTTTTTCGGAGTTCACTGACACTCTATCATTTGATATGATGTGCTATAGGAACGTAGTCTGTTCGAGGCAGAATCCATACTTACTCAATTTTGCATACAATTTTTTTTTCTTAAAAACCTGTAGAATCTGAGTTAGGTGGTGGGGGTGTTCCTCTCTACTCTTTCAATAGACCATGATATCATTGATAAACATAATAATAAATTAATTTAAAAATTATCTAAAACCCCTGTTCATCAAGTCCATAAATATAGCCAATGCTTTGGCTAGCCTAAAAAGCATGACCCTGAACTCATATTATCCGTATCGAGTTCTGAAGATTGTATTGGGAATGCCCTCTGCCCTGATCTTTACCTAATGGTAACCTGAACGCAAGTCTATCTTGAAAAAAATCTGTGCACCATGTAACTGGTAAAAAAGGTCATCAATTTTGGAAAGGGGGTATTTGTTCTTAATTGTGACTCTATTCAATCCCCTGTAGTTGATGCACAGTCTCAGGGTCCCATCCCCTTTCTTTGCAAATGTGACTCCAGCACTCCAAGAAGATATATTGTGTCGGATGAATCTACTATCCTGTAATTCTTTGATCTGTTTTCTCAGCTCTTTTATCTCTATACGACTCATACGATAAGAGACAACTGAGATAGGCTATATGCTATGCTGAAGATCTGTGAACTCAACTTTTCTGTCTACTGGCAGTTCGGGTATCATCAGAGAACACATCTGAAAATTCTCAGACCAAAGAGATTTCTTGAATGCAAACTTCTTTCTTAGGTTTTCCCTGTGTCACATTCGGGTTAGCTTCAGCATCCTGCTGAGTGAGGTTATAAGCTTTATCCTGGATAGGAGGTCTGACCTGATTCTGATTTCACGGGCACTCACTCGCGTAGTGTTGGATACTTCCACATATGCGGCATGTGTAACAATCCCAGAAATCTAAAAGGAAATATATAATAATTTAAGTCCAGAAGCGAAATAAAAGGTTAAGGTTTACATTCCTTACACAATAACTTAAAAGTACTAAACAACATTACAAAATTGGTTCTTTGAAAGAAACACAAGAAATAAGGAAACAAATGAAAAATAAAAAATATCTAGCATCTACTCGTAATCTTCTTGCGGATCAAGCTTTGGAACCTGGTCTTTTTGATTTGAAATTGTTAAATAAAGGATGAACTATACTAATCCAGTAAGGATATCCATTATATCATCGGCACATAAGTAAATATTGGTATAAAATTAAAAACTACTAATGGAGCATTAAATTTAATAAATTCATTTATCAATTAAAAAATCACTTCTCGTTCACTTACCGTAGTGGAATTTATGAAAACAACCTATATAAAAATAAAAATAATACCATATAGATCATACTTTCATGAACCATCAGCAACATAGAACATATTATAAATCCATATTCATTAACAATAAACCAAACCATAACTGTTTCTCTTTTCACCAGCCTACTAGTATCCATGGGGGTTCATAGGGATGTTCCCGCTATACGTAAACCCTTTCCTTTAACAATCTCAATTACAAGGCCGTCCCCATACCCCGTCCGATGTGAATGCCAAAACATTAAACCTCAATACCACGTCCGGTATGAGGGTAAAGCGGGCCATCCTCATACTCCGTCCGGTATGAGACAGCATTCACGGTAGGGTTCCCTATATATTCGGTTTGTCCACCACCTCCCAAGATATCTAGTAAGGCTGTTTTTTCATCTAATCATTTAATCATACAATTTTTTTACCGTTTAAACTTCATTTTTCTCGATTTAGCAGTAAACACGTAAAATAAATCATACATGCATTCAAAGCCATAAAATAAATAAATAAGATACCATCATGCAAGTAAACTGTAAAAACATTCAACAACAGCAGTAGATAATTTCTGTTTCTAGATCTATTAACAACCCGTAATTAATGATGCATGTTTACTAAAATCGCACAAAATACCACATTATTATTTATTTAAACTTCAGTTCTATGATAGAGAATAGAGTGACGGATCCTTACTCGATTTAACACTGAAGAGCTAAACGGTTTACTGCGCCTACGGGCGGTACTTGGGTTCCCTGAATTTTTTTCCAAGAACTGAAACAAATTATAGTACCTATAAATATTTTAAATAAACCCAAAATTAGTCCCAGGACCCACTCGGCCAATTTAAAAAATATGGCACGACAGCTCTGCCATGCTCCAGGGACGGCACCGCCGCCCGCGGCGGCAGTCTGCCTCGGGTTGGCCGTTTTAGGCAAAATTCGACCGATTGTGCATCAATTCCTGCGAGCAAACACGTTAAAGGATCTCGGTTGGTGAAAAAACACGAAAAATCGAAACTCATCGGCAGCGAGGCTCTTCGGTGCGGCGGCTCTTCCGGCTCACGTTGCGGTTGGGTGTTTTGCTTTGGTCAACCTGTAGAGAAGAAAATGATGATCATAACAGTGGAAAAATTACGTGAAACGGGAATCTGGAAGAGCCTCATCGGAGGTAGTTTGTGAAATTCCTCGCGGCAGCGTAGTCGGGCTTTGCCAGTATTTTTTGGCCAATTGACCGGTCTTTGCACTCCAATTTGGCCATGAGTGAGCTTAAAATTGAATTTTGTGCAAAAAAAAAAGTTTTTACCTTTTTTGGCAGTAGAAAAGGGTTCCGTTGTGGGGGTGGGTGGCGACAGTCGGCTCCCCAATGGCTGGGTCGTCTTCTCCGGCGAAGGGTTCTAGTGGCTAGGGTTTGGATTTGGTGCAGATGGGAGTTATTTATACCCATCCGCTTTTGATCTGGGCCGTCTATCGCGTTTGATCTTGACCGTCCGATCGCGATTAAGTAGGGAGTGAATCTGGACCGTTCATCGCGATCCAATCTGGACCGTCCATCGCAATTCACTATGGAACGTCTGATCGCTTTTGAATCTGGCTGTTCTATTTCGTTTGGGAGGAAGCGCATCCAGGTTGTTCGTGCACGCAGGAACAGATCTCATCCGTTCGATCGCGCGAATGTGGATTGCCCACGTGACCCCCCGCGTGGCTCCTTGTGTCAGCGCCTTTGCCATTGGTGCATTCTGGTTAGTCAAGGCTGCTGACTCAGTGTCTGACGTGGCAAAACTTTCTAAAATTGTGTTTTGACCATTGTTTTCTTATTTTTCTTTCAAAAATATCATAAGAACCTAAATTTTCACCCCTTTTCCCCAAAATTATTTTTAATTAAATCCTCCTTACATTTTATTTCATTTTTTACTCTAAATTAAATAAAACAAAATACAATAATACAAAATAAAATAATAAAAATTTATATTTATTAATTTTTAATCACTAAAAGGAAAATTCTGGGTGTTACAACTCTCCCCGCCTTAAAAGAAATTTGGCCCCTCAAATTTGTCTCTCACTCTCCATCGAACAACTGGGGGTATTGGACTCTAAAATCTAGTTCTACCTCCCATGTAGCCTCCCTCGGTGTGTGGTTATGCCATATGACCTTTATAAAAGGAATTTTTCGGTTGCAGAATAATATGCTCTTTTGATCCACAATGCCGACCGGTACTTTCTCGTAGGTTAGATCCTCCTGGAGTGGAAGAGGCTCGTGGGCCAGGACCTAAGAGGGGTGCGGGTTGTACTTGCGTAGCATGGACACATGCTATACATTGTGGACCTTGGAAAGTTCCGGAGGTAGTGCTAGTTTGTAGGCGGCGGTACCAATTTTGTCTAAGATTTCAAATGGTCCAATAAATCGAGGGTTCAGTTTCCCCCTCTTACCAAATCTACTGATTCTCCTGAAAGGAGTGACCTTAAGGAACACCCGATCGCCTTTCTCAAATTCTAAATCTCTCTTCCGGGTGTCCGCATAACTCTTCTACCTGCTCTGAGCTGTCTGAATGTTCTTCCTGATCTTAACTATTTTGAATGTAGTCTCCTCTGCCAGATCTGGCTGAATAGTTTTTTATTGTCTACTTCTTTCCAACAAATCGGCGATCTGCATGGGCGCCCATATAACGCCTCATACGGAGCCATGCCAATATTCCCTTAGTAGCTGTTATTGTAGGCGAACTCTATCAGGGGTAGATAGTCATCCCAATGGCCCCTAAAGTCAATGACACAAGCTCGAAGCATATACTCAAGTGTACGGATTGTCCTTTCTGATTGTCCATAGGTATGAGGGTGGAATGTTGTACTAAGGGACAGCTTGGTTCCCATGGCTTGCTAAAAGCTATTCCAAAACTGAGAAGTGAACCTGGGGTCCCTGTCAGACACTACTGTCACTAGCACTCCATGTAATTTGACTCTCGGATATACATTATTGCTAACTTGTCCAAGGGATTGGTCATCCTCATAGCCAAGAAGTGGGAAGAATTGGTAAGTCGGTCAACAATTACCCAGATGGTATCATATCCTGAGCGTACCTTAGGTAATCCTGTCACGAAATCCATGGTGATATGTTCCAACTTCTATTCTGGGATCGGTAATGACTGAAGTTGCCCGCTTGGGCATTGATGTTTTACCTTGACCTGCTAACATACCAAATACTTAGAAATAAAGTCAGTTATATCTCTTTTCATCCCATTCCACCAAAATCGGGGTCGCATATTTTGGTACATTTTGGTGCTTCTGGGATGCGTGACAAACTCTGAACT
Source organism: Carica papaya (assembly GCF_054855325.1). Taxonomy (NCBI): domain Eukaryota; kingdom Viridiplantae; phylum Streptophyta; class Magnoliopsida; order Brassicales; family Caricaceae; genus Carica; species Carica papaya. The sequence goes on along the minus strand of NC_142312.1, from coordinate 13,766,023 downwards.
ATGGGCCTCTATCATGATGTCCATCTTTAACTCACTGTCACCTGGAATACACACCCTTTCCTGGAATCTGAGCAACCTATCGGTGGAGATTCAAAATTCTGAGCTAACTCCCTGTTCTGCATCTCTCTTGAGAGCTACTAGGGTAGAATCGGCGGACTGAGCTTCTCTTATTCTCTAGATTAACTCAGGCTAAACGGTCAGATGACCTAAACATGTGACTCTCCTAAAGTCCTGAAGTCGTGCCTATTGTGTGGTCCCAATCTGCATGCATTCTGAAACCATCAAATTGGCTAATATACTTGTATTTTTTTTGCTAAGTGCATCGGCTACCATGTTGCCCTTACCGGGTGATACAAGATGTCACAATCATAGTCCTTAAAAAGTTCCATCCACTTTCTCTAATGCATGTTGTGATCATTTTGAGTGAATATGTATTTCAAACTCTTGTGATCGGTATAGATTTAAAAGGTCTCTCCTTATAAATAATGGCGCCAAGTCTTCAAGGCATGTATGATTGTGGCAAGGTCTAAGTCATGGGTGGAATAATTTTTCTCATGAATTTTCAACTGTCTAGACCTATAGGCTATGACCTTACCATGCTGCATTAAAACACAATCCAGATCTAGGTAGGAGGCATCACTGTAAACTGTATATCCCCCCGATCCACTCGGTAAGGCCAACATAGGTGTAGTAGTCAGCCGCTTCTTTAACTCTAAGAAACTTCTTTCACAGCCCTCATTCCACTCAAACTTGACATTTTTCTTTGTGAGCCGAATCAAGGGAGCAGATAGATTAGAAAACCCTTCCACAAACCTGTAGTAATAACCTGCCATCCCCAGAAAGCTACGGATCTCCTTAACTGATGTCAATTTTTCCCCGCCAAGACCGCTTCAACCATTTTAGGGTTCACTGACACTCTATCTTTTGATATGATGTGTCCTAGAAATGTGGTATGCTCAAGCCAAAATCTATACTTACTCAACTTTACATACAGCTTCTTTTCTATGAGAACCTACAAAACCTGAGCTAGATGGTGAGCATGTTCCTCTCTGTTTTTTGAATAAATCAGGATGTCATCAATGAACACAATAACAAACTGATCCAAGAATTGTCTGAAGATCTTGTTCATCAGGTCTATGAACTGGTTAGTCCAATTGACATGACCATGAACTCATAGTGTTCGTACTTGGTTTGAAAAGCTGTCTTGGAGATGTCTTCTATCCTGATTTTTACCTAATGGTAACCTGAACGCATGTCTATTTTGGAAAAGACCTAAGCACCCTGCAGCTGATCGAAGAGATCATCAATCCTGGGATGGAGATATTTGTTCTTGATTGTGACTTTGTTCAACCCTCTGTAATCAATACATAACCTCAACGTCCCATCTCCCTTTCTTGCAAAGGTGACTTCGGCACCCCAAGGGGACACACTATGTCAGATAAAATCACTGTCATGCAATTCAATGATTTGTTTCCTCAGTTCATCCATCTCAACACGGCTCATTCGGTAAGGAATAACCGAAATAGGCTGGGTGCCTTGCTGAAGATCTATGGTAAATTCGACTTCCCTATCCACTAGTAGTCTAGGTAGTTTATCCGGAAACATATCTGAAAAGTCTCGGTTACTGGTGTAGCGCCCGGACCGAGGAGGAAGGAAAAAAAAAAAAAAAAACCACGTCGGCAGCCACGTCAGCAGGCCCGGTCAGCAGTCCCGGCCAACCGGGACCTGCCACGTGGTAAAATCACGTCGTTCCAAAAAGGGCCACGTTGGCGATCCGCGTGGGCGCGATCGGACGGCCCAGATTTAAACGCACGGACGGCCCAGATTTAATAAAAAACGGACTGCCCAGATTAAAACAAAATGGACGGCTGAGATCAAAAGGCAAGGGGTTATAAATAGAACCCCCACACCAGACCACAAACCCTAGCCGCCTGCCACTCGCCGGAGAAGACGAACCAGAAGCCGGCCGCCGCCACCCGCCGCCGCACCGGAGGAACTTCCGACCGCCGATCGAGGTAAATTTCGTACCCCCGACTCGTTTTTCCACGCTGATTCCTCCTGTGGCCAAATCGGAGCCAAAATCCCTACCAAACGGCCGAAATGCACGGCCGAAGCCCAGCAGCGCCGCCGCGCCCTTCTCGGTTTTTGCCTCCGATGAGGCCCTTCCCAGCCTCCGTTTGATGCAATTTTTATATCACCGTGATCACCACTCTTTTCTCTACAGGTTGACCGGAGCCGAATCACCAAAACACGAACCTCGCCGGAGAGCCGCCGCACCCGAGAGCGCTGCCGCCGGTAAGCTCCGTTTCTCCGTGATTTTTTGGCCCGCCGAGGGCCCTAGGGTTGTTTTCTCGCAAGGACTGATGCGAGTGTGGCCGAATTTGGCCGAAAACGGCCGAAAACAGCCAACCCGAGGCGAATCGCCGCCGCCAACGGCGGCGCCGTCGCCGGAGCACGGCGGAGCCGCCGTGCCGGAGTTGCGATTTGGGCCGAAAGGGGCCCTGGGCCTAATTTGGGATTTTTTTGGAACACGTGCAGGTACCAGTAGTGCGTTTCAGTTCCCCGAGGAAAATTCAGGGAAAATTAGGGACAGCCTGCAAGCGCACTGTGAAGCCGTGTTCGGACCCCGAAACGAGTAAGGACCCCTCACCTTATTTCCTATCACGGTTTTAAAGTTCAATAAATGATAAAACGATATTTCATGAATCAACGAATGTGTGAAATTGCTTAGGGTCGCTAATGGAGCCCGAGTCTAGTGTGTTTGTCGGTTAATTGTTATTTGGCCTGTTTTACAGTTTTAAACGTAGCATGAGGTTCGATGTTTTCATTTTATAGTTTCGTGTGCATGTTTTACTGTTTTATTGATTATGGATTAAATGACCGGAATATTGATGCTGTATGTTGTCTGCTTAGCATAAATTATCGTTTTGCTTGCTTGTATGTGGATTAATGATGCTGATTGAGGAAAAAGAGAACGAACAATTATGTAAATGGATAATGGTATAATGTGATCAGCCTGACTAGATATCCTGGGAGATGGTGGACGGACCGGGTCCGTAGGGGGCCCTACCGGGATTGTGGTCTCCCATACCGGACGGGGTATGGAGATCTTATGTGTTTTGGCGCCCGTACCGGACGGGGTATGGGGACGGCCCGTTTCACCCTCATACCGGACGGGGTAATGAGGTCTATGGTTTGGCGCCCATACCGGACGGGGTATGGGGACGGCCCTGGAATTTGATTTCAAGTATTACGGATTTACGGGTAGCGGGACCCCCTATGGATCCCCATGGATACTAGTGGGCTGGTGAATTAGGAAAATATGTTGTGTAACGATTGAATTACGAAAAGTGTGATAGGTATTATGTTATACAGTTCATATATATGTTTCCATGATGATAATGATGTTATTGCTTTCGTACATTGTTTTATGAATTTCACCGAGGTAAGTAAATGGTAAAGGTTTTATTTATCGATAAAAGGATTTGTTGTAAATTATGCTCCATTGGTCGTTTTGTGTTTTCTACCCACTTTTCTACCCACCTTTACCTCCATGACGGTGAGATATCGTGATGTCTTTACTGGGCTAGTGTAGCTCATTCCTTATTTAATCATTTCAGATCAAGAGGACATCGTTCCCGAGCCGATTCCGCAGGAGGACGACGAAGGGGACGCTTAAAGACTCCATAGTCACATTCGTAGTTTTTACTTTCAAGTTTCTCCTTTAGGTAGTTTAATCTTTTATATTTTGTGAGCACGTTTCGGTTTCAGTGTAAGGGATGTTATTCAAATTTTGACCTCGCTTCCGCATTTGATATTTTTGAAAATAAAATTCCATTTTAAATTTCCGGGGCTGCTACAACTGGAATCTCTTGAATATAATTATCTTTCTTGGATTTACCTAGTTAGAGATAATAGTATGGTTAAAGTACTTGATGAATAAGAAAATTTGTCATGAAGGAATAAATGGTAAATGGTTTTATTAATTTTTAAATGGCTCCTCATTAGGAGGATTGAATACAACCTTCTTGCTAAAACATTCTACGGTGGCGTGATACGCTGCTAGCCAATTCATTCCTGCGATTACATCAAAATCTCCTGTGTCTAATTCTATCAGGTCTACACTCAATTTTCTATCTGCTATATCTACGACACAAGCCCTATAGACAACTTCTTCCAATAGTGTCATACTCTCAGCGGTAGACACAAACAATATAGAATCAAGTTTATCAGGTAATACATTAAATTTTGATGCAAAAACAAGTTAAACAAATGAATGCGATGCATTAGTATCAGTTAAAACATGAGCGAGGTAGTTACAAATAGTGTATATATCTTGTGCCACGTCCCGGTTGGCTTCTGCATCTTACTGGGTGAGATTGTAAGCTCTGCCATGGATAGGGGGTCTGTCTTGATTCTGGTTCCTTGGGCACTCTCTCGTATAATGTTGGGCACTACCACATATGCGACAGGTGTTGTTGAGGTGGTAGCAGAATTGGTCCCCATGATCCCTTCCACAATGCCTATAGATTTTACCGCGTCCTACCACTAGAGCCTGAGGGAGGAGCCTGGATCACCGGCCTAGACATCTTGTTTTATTGAACAGGCGCAGTAAGTGCTGGTCTGCGGGGTGGAGTTGAGGGTCTGAGGTTCATTGCTACCTGAGAGAGGGTGCAGAAGCTCCTCTCCACTAGCTGTGCCTTGGCTAGAATGGCTAAATAAGTCCTGAGCTCCAGCACAAATAAATGTTGTTTGATCTCTGGGCGGAGGCCCCACTCGAACCTCCTAGCCTCCTTGCCTTTATCCAACAACGTCTCAGGGGAGTATTGACCCAATTCTAGGAACTTGTAAGCATATTCTGACACAGTCATGTTCTCTTGGACCAACTGGACAAACTCCATATCCTTCAGATATCGGAGATGCTCTGGAAGATACTCTGTATGAAAGGCTGCTAGGAATTATTCTCAAGTAACTGGAACAGGCAGGGTGGTCTGTTTGAGTTCCCACCAGCGGTCTGCTTCTCCCACTAGCATGTACGTAGCAAGGGTGACCTTCTGTTCGGGAGTCACTCCCAGGGTCTTGAAGGCATTCTCTATCTCTGCTAACTAGTACTCAACATCTTCAAAAGAGGATCTCTCTGCAAAACTAGATGGGTTTAGTCTCTTATACCTCTATATGTAGTCTGGGTCAATCATGGAAGGAACTGGGTCCCGTGGAAGAGGGATCGGGCCATGCTGAGGAAAGACTGGGGGGCCCTACGGTGGTACTTACTGATACGATGGGGGCACTAGATTGTACTGTGGCGGTGCCGGGTGGTACTGTGACTGGGACACCGGATCATACTGCAGTGGTGCTGGGTGGTACTGTGGAGGAGTAGGGTCGTACCGGGGTGGTTCGGGATCCTCTTGTTGTAGGGGTGGCTCAATCTGTGGTAGCGGGGGAGGGTCAGGTAGCTCCCTCCTCTCCTCTCGGCCTTGTTGGGTAGCAAGAAGTCTCTCCAGCATCTCAAATATCCGGTCAACATCTTCCTTAAGCGAACCATCCCGGGCTGCTCGGTTTAGTGGGGGTCTTCCTGTCCTCATCTCTCTGTACCTACATTTCACAAGGAATGGTTGAGTGATAATTCATTATTTTGGTGTTTTCCTAAGGATTATTGTGTAAGGAATGGGTCTGAGGAACGCGGCTCTGATACCAACTATAACGACCCTAGAAATTCAAAAGTAAATATATATTAATTGTACTGTAGTGGTGCCGGATGATACAGTAGAGGAGCAGGGTTGTACCGGGGTGGCTCCGGACCTTCCCATTGCAAGGGTGGCTTAAACTGTGGTAGTAGGGGAGGGTCAGACAACTCCCTCATTTCTTCCCGGCCCTTCTGGGTAGAGATGAGTCTCTCCAGCATCTCAAATAGTTGATCAACATCCTCTCGAAGCGATCCATCCCGGGCTGGTCAGTTTAGTGGTGGTTTTCCTTTCCTCATATTCTCGTATCTGTATTTCATAAGGAATGGTTAAATGAAAATTTGTATTTGGTATTTTTAAGTTTTTGTGTAAGGAATGGTTTCGAGGAACGCGACTCTGATACCAATTGTAAATGCTCGAACTAAAAAAAAGATTTATTATCTAAAGGCATAAGAAAATAATAATTAGGATTTATATTTATTACACAGTAAATTAGAATGCCCAATAGGGATACAAGAATATCTCTACTACAACGGCTCGTAAAAAGAAGCAAAAAATGACTTAAAACAAATAGATAAATATCCTAGGGGTTAACCTCTACTAGCTCTTGAAGGAGTTCGGGAGGTAAACTACTCACAACCTTCTTACTAATCGAGATTTGGATCTTGATCCTCTTGATCTGAAATGGTTAATAGAAGAGTGAGCTACACTATCTCAGTAAAAATATCATGCTAATCACTTATACAAAAAATAAAAGTTAGTAAAAATCACAAAATAATTAATGAGTATCTTAATTTAAGTAAATTCATTTAATATCAAAATGTTATTTCCATACTTATTGTTATGAGTTTTCCAAAACCAACCAATAAGACAAACACCCATATAACATTTATAATTTCATGTACAAGTGAGTAAAATCAGTCATTCTCTTTTTTTACCTAATTACTGGGACTCTTAGGAGTCCATAGGGATATCCCACTACTCATGAACCCAATATCTAGATTTTTTAATTTATCTGAACGTCCTCATACCCTGTCCAGTAATGGGTGCCAAATACACCATTGCCTCGATACTCTGTCCGATATGATAGTGAACCATATCTCCCAACCCTTCCGATATGGGACCCCTCAGCCATGTCTGACAGGTATTGTCCACAGTAGGGTTTTTTCCTATGTACTGTGTCCGTCCACCCTTTCCCAAGGTACCCAATAAGTCTTTCATATTTAGATCCCCATCAATAAACAATTACCAATTGCCTACTAACATCTTATTTTATATTCGCAGATCAATTAAATGATATTTAAACAAACTGTACATTTTTTTATACCTTAACAACTAAGAACATAATTAGGGTCTCTATTTTAAATTAGTCAATCAGATAAAAATCACAATCAGACAATCAATAACAAGGAAGTAATTAAATGTAACAATTTAATTCATACGGCAGAACAATAAACAATTTAGGCAATATAAGAAAATAAGTAGATATATAGACGAGCTTAGGGTAGTGTCAAACTGACCAATTTTTTAACTCCATTAGTGACTTATAATTATTGTCAGGATTTTTTTAATTTTTACAAAGTACAAGATTATTAATAAATTTATTAAACCTCCATTTACCGTAACAGGAAATAAGGTGAGAAAGTCTTACCCGAATCGGTATTTCGACGCGCTGTACTACCCACTACGCCTCCTGACGGGCCCCAGATTTCTTTAATTTTTTATGCAGGAATCAAAATATTCGTCATGTACCCAAAAATATCTCCAAAAATTCAAAATCGGTGTTAAAAAATCTTTTCGGCCAATTTTAAGGTTCCAGTATGGTAGTGATTTGCCTCGGCCTAGCTTGTTTTGGCTGATTTTACACGTATCCTTTCAAAAAAATACGTTAGGAAGCCTCGATTGTCCAGAAAAATAATAAACTGAACCTACGGCGGGGGGTCTGCGGGTGCGGCGGCTCTGCTGGTTCTCCTTCACGGTTGGGGTTTCTTCTTTGGCTAATATGCATAGAAAATGACAGTAAACACAATGGTCAAAAAATCGTATGAAACGGGAAACGAAAAACGGGAAACGAGAAGGAGGTAATTGGATAGGGTTTAGGTTTTGGCTGTGGCGGCTTCGCTGGGGTTTGCTCACGGTTTTCAGTTTACTTATTGTACCTGTTGCTCCGATATGGCCACAGTGAGGCTCGAAATTAAATTCTGAGTAGTGAGAAATTTTTTTTTACCTTTTTTGGCAGTCCTTGGTGGCTTCAGTGTGGCGTTAGCCGGTGGTCGGTCTTCTTTTTCAATGTCTAGTTCTTCTTCTTCAGCGAGGGAAGGTGCGGCTAGAGTTAGGGTTCCCTAGAACGTGATGTTTAAATACCCATCTTATGTCGATCTGAGCCGTTCGTTCGGGGATACGTGATCCTCTCTCGTCCATTAGATCTATCTTATTCGGAGAATGAATATGGGCCGCACGATCGGACTGAATTTGACCGTTCGATCGTATCTAAAGAAAAAACGCATCTGAATCGTTCACACGTGCAAGATGAGATCTAGACTGTCGGATCGCTGGGCAGGCAAATCACTCGCGTGTCGTGTGGTGCCAATGTCAACGAGGTTGCCACGCGACGTGCTCTGGTTCGCTGGGGCTGCTGACTGGGCCGTCCTACGTGGCCAAACTTTCTCTTTTTGTGTTTTAACCATGTGTTTTCAAATTTTATTTTAAAAACACCATCCGAATTCAAATTTTCACTTTTTTTTATTTTTTTTTCAATTTCGTTCATAATTCATTTTTTCTCAAAAATTCAATAAAACTAAATTAAAACAAATTAGATTAATTATTTTTATAAATAAAAAAATAAAAAAATAAAAAAATTCATCTCGGGCCGATTTTTGGACCCGTATATTACATTTTATCTCATTTGTACCCAATAGTTACCATACTAATCCATTTAAGATTACCAATATTGGTTATTAATTTTTTTTTAAAAAAAGTTTAGTCATATTGGACTAGTGCCAGAATTATTCTTAAATTTTAGCAATATTTTCATAGCATTGAAAAAAAAGGTCATTGATTTTGATTTTATTAGTTTCAACCACGAATTAATTTACCAATTTATTTCACTTCCATGATAAGTTGGCATAAGTGTTAATTACATGTTGCTAACTTTGTTATATTGAATATTGCTTGTTATCTAATTATTTTATTCAAATATCCTTTAATGTCACTAATACATGAAATTTTATTAATATTGACTTCAATCAAGTATGCCTACAAAGTCCATTCTACCATATTAGCAATAACTTCTTACCATATTTAGCTACTCTATTTTTGTAGAATCGACATAGAAATTATTAATTAATATTATGTTTATTCATAATATCTAACTAAATAACATACAATTTTATCGGATTACTAAAACTTTGTTATTTAGCTAAAACATTGTCGTATAATGTAACCAATTTATTTGAGGTAAAGGAATTTAGTAATGATTAATAAAAAAATTATAAGAAATAATAAGTTGTTAATATTTTTTATAAAACATAATCTACCATATTTACAATTAATGAATATAAGAGATATATAAGTTTTAATTAAAAAAATTATAAAATAAAAAAGGCAACCACATATATTTAGTAACTTATGTTCATGCAAAAAATTTAAAACAAAAAGAGAAAAAATCACAATAAATAGATAAAATATTAATATACTTTAAATAATTATTAGACGTAATTTTACACATACAATATAGAGATTAAAAAATATATATAATAATAAATAATATGTCATTAATTCTCTATTTAAATTATGTTAAATAGTAAAATTTTAATATATGGTATTTTACGAGCATAAAAAAATTGTGTTTGTTTTAATTTCTAATTATAACAAATGGTATTTAACTGATAAATTTTAGAATAAATTTTTAAATTACTAAATTGATGGTATTTAACTGATAAATTTTAGAATAAATTTTTAAATCACTAAATTGATGGTATTTGATGAATATTCTCTCTTTAGATAGATACATAAAATAGATAGATGAGAAATATATATAAAAATTCATAATATTAGCCAACTTAACTTTAAGTTGTATATATATATATCTATATATCTATATATAAAAGAAATGAGACACCCCTCAACCTATTCCAATATATGAATTGACCCTTAAAATTTTATGTGCATATTTACAATTTTAAAACTATTCTAAACTTAAAACAAAAGGGAAAACAAAAGAAAAGCAAAAGAAGAGGGTGGATGGTTTAACCCCATGGGCAAACATTGCAGAAAATGGTCCGCGGGTACACACGCAAGCATGCAAACCTCGGGGGCAGAAGTCCCCCGCCCTGCACGATCGTATCTGCACGCCTGCACGACTGCAGAATAGTATCTGTGCGCTTTTTAACAGACAAAAAGCTGACCCGCCACAGTTCCATCTGACATCGTCTGCCACTTGGCGTGCATGCAAGCTCCTCTGCCAGCGCCGATTAGCCACTAGGCCGATCAACGACCAACTTTCTTTGCATGTGATCCAACGGATCACATTACTCCAATTTTCGGTATTTAAGCTCCCCTCTCCTTCCTTTCTTCATTCTTCCCTTCTGCGACTCAAAAAAGAAGAAGAAAAATTGAGAGAAATTATTATTCCAAGAGCAAGGAAAGGCCACCACTTCCTCTGCCGTTGAAGGCTTGCCACCGAGGCTTTTCCTCTCCTCGAGCGGTAAGTCTCATCAATTCCATTTCTTCTTCTTTACAGTCCTAAGGCACCTCACATGCACACTTTCTTTCATCCTCGATCGTAGAACACGTTTTGCAAATCCTTAGACAGTCGTTGCAGCTGTCTTCTTCCCTCGAACCCGTGAAGCTTCTCCATTTCTTTTTGGAACCCGAAAACCAAACTGTAAAAGGTAAAGAAAAGGATAACTACACTCACGTTTCTAATGAGTTTTTTACTGTTTTGAAATGTTAAACATCTGGACTTGAAATTGCATGAAAACTGATCAGTGTGTGTGTCGAAGTTTGATTTTTCTCGATTTTTATGGTTGATTCTTGCTCTGTTTTGGGTAGTTTGGATGCTTGGAAAATTTTTCGTATGCATGCATGAAACTATGATTTAAATTGTAATAGAAACCGGAAAGAAAGAGGGAAAAGAAGACGGATTTTCGAGCTGATGCAATGAGGGCATTAAGGTGCTGCACAATTTGCAGCAAGCGGCTCTGCCACACCTGCGTGCGTGAGAGACACTGTCCTGGTACGCCCAGGTGCCAGGACAGGGCTCTCGACTCATTGTGTGCACACAACAGCTGTGCGCAGGAGCACAAGTCCAGCTGGGCATGCCAACATGCCGAGGAGACTTGCTGCAGGAGCCGTGTGCGTGTCTGTGGATGTGCGTGTGCGTGTGCATGCGTGTATTCGCGCGCGACCTACCAGACATGTTCGCATGATGAGAGGCTTGCGTATGAGGGAACGATGCGGAGGGGGCGTGTGCAGCACGCCGTGTGGTGATGCCTTGCCAAGTGTGTGCGTGCATTTGCACGCATGAAGGCCTGCCTCACCACACCCCAGTGCCGACATAGCTCGCCCGGGGCACATCACTTATGCGACATGTTGTGCTGTGAGGATTTGTGAGGCGCACCCTTGTGCCGAGCGTGCCTTGTGGATGGGCCTGTGCCCTGCCCCATGGGCGAAGGCAAAGAGGGTTTACGCACACGAGGCCTGGAAGTGGCCCGACAGCCCTAGTGGTTTATGGGCCCCAGTTGAGCTGAGTTTGGTAATGGGCGCTTATTGGGCTGGGTTTGTTAATTGGCTCTTATTGGGCCAGGTAGTGTAATGGGCTGAGGAACTTTTAAAAATGATTCGATGGACCCAATGGGTCGAATTGAAATTTGTAGACCAAAATTTGGTTATGTTTTACATTACGTTTAAAATAACAAAGAAAGATTTGAAATTCATTTGATCATTGTCACTGACGGGTGATTGAATATGATTATTATTCACTCCTTATGATTGGTGCTGCCTTTTCCTTTGACGAGAGTAGATCGCGACTAATTGTAGGGATTACAGTGACAAAGTAATGTCATTGTCATGACAAAGTAATGCCATTGTCATAGTATCTGATCAGACTACTCTATACTGAATTAAATTGTTTTCCATTCACAATAGTAGTTGGTAATCTCCTCTGCCCTCCATGATATAAGTTTAAATGTGTTCGCTCGAAAATTTGTAAATGGTGAAACTAAATCAAGGAACATGATTGGTATAATTAGGACTCTTGCTTGTTATGTTAGGTGTCTAAATAACTTTCTTTATATTGATTGTGATTGTTACTATTTAGTCATGTTGCTTTTGGTTTTTATGTATTTCGAAATGAATTTCATATAATTAAAAATATAAGGTTTTTAGTAACCTCTTAAAATAAACATAACTGCACTACGAAATCTAGAATGGTCTAGAACGATAAGTGATATTGTGTAACATCCTGAACCTACCCGAACCTACATAGGTAATATGATTGTTACCTTTCATTCATATATATCGAAGTAATTAATAACATTCATATATTTTTATAAGGATTGTTATTCTTATAATTAGTTCCAGCTTGTTTCAACTATAACATGTTACCTTTCATTCATATATATTGAAGTAACTAATAACATTCATATATTTCTATAAGAATTGTAATTTTTATAATTAATTCCAACTTGTTTCAACTATAACATGTAGTAAGATATTTAAGATATTTAAAATTTTTTCCTAATATACTTGAAATCTAAGAGGATCATATGACAGCTTTAAAGTTTGTAAGATAAAATTCACAAAAACAAATGTTTCTATATCCTTTGTTCATTTTAAGTAAGATGTTCCTCTTCTAACATGTAATATTTGAGTTCGGAATTTTATTTTTAAAAAAATTGTATAAAAATTTAATTTTAAAATTAATAAAATTTTAATTTAATGTGAATTATGAAAAAAATAGATTGAGAACGAAATTGAAAATAATTTTAGAAAAAAATGGTAAAAATTTAGGTTTGAATGGTATTTTTGAAAGAAAAATTAAAAATTGGGGTCAGAATGTAATTAAAAAAAATTACATTATGTAGGATTGCCCAGTTAGTAATTTTGATGCATTGGAGCATGTCGCATGGTAAGGTACGTTGATTTAGTGTCACGCGAGAGGTCATGCTGCGATCTACGTGTCTTGCAATCGGACGGTTTTAAAGCATTCTTGCGCGCGTGAATAGTCTGGATCTATTTCCTCAAGTGCGATCAGACGATCGTAATTAAACACGATGAACGGTCTAAATTTTTTCTCTCTTTAAATACGATCGTACGGTCGAGATCAAATTGTGATGAACGGTCAAGATTTATTTTTTCTTTAAACGCGATCAGACGGTGGAGATCAAATGTGATGAACGGCTTAGATTGACGCGAGACGGGTGTAAATATCTTGTATCACACCGAACTTAAACCCTAGTCGTCAGTCTCCTGCCGGAGAAGAAGAATCAGTCGCTGGAGAAAGAAGCCGTTCGCCGCTGCGTCGGAGCCACCTCTAACCGCAAAAAAAAGTAGAAATTCTCCTATCAACTCGAAGCTTGATTTCGAGCACCCACATGGCTAAATCAGAGTAAAAGAAACGACAGATGAGATGAAAACTGCGGTCAAAGCCCAGTGGCACCGCCACGGGCAAAACCTGCAACCGCCTTCGATGAGCTCTTTTTCATTTTCCGTTCGTACGATTTGTTCATCATTGTGATCATCATTCTGTTTTTCACAGGGTGATTGAAGGAAAATGCCCAGCTGTAAAGATGAGCCAGCGGAGCCGCCGCACCAGAAAATTCCATCACCGGTAGGTTTCCATTTTTTGATTTTTTTTCGACCAACCGATGCCCCCTAATGTGTTTTCCCGCAGGAATGGGTATAAAACTGGCCGAAACCGGCTGAAAACGGCCAGGTCGTGGCAAACCACCGCCGCGGGTGGCTATGTCGTCGTGGGCGGTGGTGCCTTCGTCGGAGCACGGTGGTGGCGTAGTGTCGGAGCACTGAAATTAGTCGAAAAAGGATTTTTAACACCGATTTTAGATTTTTAGATATTCTTAGGTACGTAAAACGTGTTTTAATCTTCGCAGAAAAATTTAAAAAATTCAGGGACTGCCAATAGGCACTGTAAAAAGTTTGATATTTCGGACACCAATTCGAATAAGAATCCCTCACATTGTTCTCTGTTATAGAATTGAAGTTTAATTATAAATAGTACGGTATTTTGTGTAATTTAGAGAACTTCGAGAATTAATTACAGGTTACTAATAGAGACGAAAGTAGTTATTTATTACTGTTTGTCATGTTTTAACTGATTGTTTGATTTTACGATTTTAAATGCATAATAATACAGTAGAATTGGTAAGATGATTCAGTTGTGTTTTTTTTATGCATGTATTGCTTATCTTGCGTAATTTACGCTTAAATTATGAAACTGAAAATTAAAATATAAACGAAAAATTATTTGGTTAAGTGCATGAATGAATGATTGTCTAATTAGATATCCTAAGAGATGGTGGATGAACCGGGTACATAGGGAACCCTATCGTGAACGTTGCCTCATACCAGACGGGGTATCGAAAAATTGTATTTTTTGCGTTTATATCGGACGGGATATGGGGACGACCTGATTCACCTTTATACCGGACGGGGTATTGAAAGATGGTATTTTTGGCCCTCATATCGGACGAGGTATGAGGACGACTCGATTCACCCTCATACTGGACAGAGTATTGAGGGATGGTACTTTTGGTGCTCATACCGGATAAGGTATAGGGACAGCCGGTTAGTTGACAAGGTTTGATATGGGTTCACGCGTAGTGAAACATCCTTATGGACCTTCAGGGATACTAGTAAGGAAATAGAAAGGGAAAGTTGTTATTATAGTCATTTGAATATGAGATTATGGTGTTATTTGTATTATTGCCTCTATAGGTCAGTTTTGGAAATGTAGTAACAGTAAGTATGTAATAAATAATTTTATTTATGATAAATGAATTTACTTATTTTAAGAGTTCTATTTATTATTTTTATAATTTTTACCAATATTTATTTCTGTATCAGTGAGTAGTGTGATATTCTTACTAAGTTAATATAGCTCACCCTTTCATCAATCATTTCAGATTAAGAGAAACAAGATCCAGATTCCGATCCACAAGGGGGTTGTGAATAGCTCACCACCCAGATTTCTTTTAAAAGCTAGTGAAGACCGTCTTAATATGTCTAATTGTTTACTTTTCATTTATTTCTTTGATATTTTATTTGTTCTTTTAGAATGGTCATTTCCGTATCCTTATTAGGTATTCTAAATTATTGTATAAAGAATGTAAATCTTAACTCTATTATTTCGCTTTCGCATTTAATTTATGATTTATTTTCTTTTAAGTTCCGATCTTTTACATAACAGTTCTTCAGTTTAGTTCTGCACTTCCTGTTCTGAAATTTATAAAAAAAGAGTAAGCCACTACTTGTTCAGTAAGAATAATTTAATACATCAATCTAGAGATCGGAGATAATATACTAATTCAAAGCATTACCTTTACTTAAACTCAACATGTCCTTCACAATCATCTGATTTTTATATCTTACTACAATTATATTGATTTTACTAATCATATATCTTCGCTTCTCAAATACATAATTTCAATTCGAAGAATAATCACCATTTTTTAATCTCAGTAGTATGACATCATAACCACATTGATTGTCGATATTCATATATAGAATATTTTTTCTTCTCATATATTTTCAAATCATCCAATAAATATCTATAATTATATAATTGCATTATAATATATTACTTTTGGCTCACTCTAGGGCTCATAATAACAACATCGTATTCATATTAATTTCACTTATTCACATAATAATAAATTCTCATTATTCGTTAAACATAATCAATACACATGCATAAATTATATTGTTTTATATAATAACATTTACCTACAAATACAGAAGGAAATGTTACTCACACTCTCAACATAGTAACATATTCATAAATCATAGTTACTGTCATAGTTACAATTATAATCACAGTCAAAATTACAGTCATAGTTATGATTCATATCATTCTCTAGGGACACAAGTGATAGTTACATTCATAGTTACGAAGCAATATATGGCTCATGAGATAGAGTTTGTAATTATTCCTAACCAATCCTGGACGACACATATACTCACATCTCAACGAGAAGAAAAATCTTTACTGCTAATCCCAAGTATTCTCTATCATAATTTACTTCATATAATAATATTTCTACTTAATTTATCTTTATTCAAGAACTCGTCAACTTCTAAAATATCTTAATTTAATTAGGATATTAGAAGATCGATCACACTATTTAAATTTCAAATTATTCACATAATGAATTATTTAAATTCTCCACTAATTCATAGTCACTCAACAATTTCTATATTTTTCTCATTGTCTACATTGTTATCACAATTTGATCAATCGCAATTCATCTATAATTTCGTAAATAGAGCTTATCAACTACATTAGTTATTAAATCAAATCACATATCTAATCTTTATTTAAGGTATCATATCCATTGATAATGCTACATTTTATATAATTTACCCTTTTTTTTACTGTAGTACATTTTTTCAATCAAGATTCTAGATCTCTAGCCAACAATTTCTATTCATTTCCGGGACTATAGATTCTTTTTGTTGGACTGTAGACGAAAAACCCAAATAACCCTTAATTTAAATTTGCTCCCAGGTTAAAAAGTCCAATAGAATAACCCATTTTATTAATTTCTCAATACCTTTAATTCATCTTTTATTTTTCAATGTATACCCAATTAACCACTGGATTCACTTAATTTATCCTACATGCTTAACCCATATAAACCTGGATACTTTTATTTTTATTTATTTATTTATTACATCTTATATATATATTATTCAAAACCTTAAGTCTAAGCTACTGACAACTTTGGTCAATTCTTCAAATCTTTTTTTTATGACTAGGCTCATTCGAGGATGACTCTATTTATTTATTACTTATTATTATTATTTTCTTTTTTTGTTGACTTAGTCCATTCCATCATTGAATTTTTTTACACTTCTTATAGGTTTAGCTCATTCGAACTAGGTATTTTTTTTTTTGCTCAAACTTTAATCAATTGTTACATCAAACTCATTAAAATAATAAGGCGGCCCACCTCGCTAGGCCCATTTCTCTATTCGGCTCGATCTACCTAAACATTTATCTTCCCTTCTCTTTTCCTCTACTCTTTTTTTATTAAGACCATAACACAACTTATTACTAAGTCCAATACATATACACACCCACTTGGGCTTGGTTCATCTACACTTATCTTTCCCTCTTTGTTTTACTAACAGACCCATTCAGAAGGTTTATTGGGCTCAGGTTTAATAATATTACCATGGGCTCGGATATGAACCCCATAGGTTACCCAACCCAACCCGACATTAAAACCTCTTCAAAATTGTCTTCAACCACGAAACCCTACATACATCTGATACCAGCCAACTCCCTCGTCTCAAACACCCAATCATTTCATATTTTTCAAATATCCATCATAAAATTCATCGGAATATCCACACTAATCATAAAATGTTTTAATCCTATCACAAGCAATGAGTTAAATCACTATATTAACTTAAATATAGGGATTTAGAATACAAACTAATATTACTTTTTTCTAGATTTAGGACGGACGACGATCACGATGCGGTGAATCTTTCTTTTATCAATTATCTGTATAACATGAGCCGACAAACTTTACATTATCTCACTATTCAGTGTAGGACACTGAAATACCTTCAGGTTTAAGATTAAAATGGATAAAGTTCATTTAACGCGAAGGATTTATTGTTAGATCAACAATGGTATACTGCCAAAGTGAGCTCGTGCGGCTACTTCCCCTCTCCTTTCTTCTTGAACTGATGGCTCCTAAGTCTCTTAGGGTTTTGTTGCTAAATTTTGAAAAAACTTATCTATATTTATAGTCTCTCTAATTAAATCTGAACCATTGGAATTTGAGAAAAAAATCATAAACGTTGATTATACAACTTTAAATTTCTTAGCAACTTTCCAATTAAATCCCTACGATCCCTTTTCTTAATTTATTAAAATTTCTAAAACTTCAGATTTATTTAAATAATTTTACCCATGCATTTCATCAATCATAAGGCATCCATATATATATATAAACTTTTTTTTTTGGGTCATTACCATTCTTGCCCTTTTACAAAATATTTGGTCATCTAAATTTCTATATTACAACAAACAACTGAGGAGACATGGCTTTAAAATATGATTCTAACTCCCAAGTAGTTTCATCCTATGAGTGATTCTGCCCTAATACCTTGACAAAGTGAATAGTTCTTTTGTGAAGCATTTTTTATTGACATTCTAGAATTCAAACGAGTACCTCCTCATAAGATAAGTTTTCTTGAAGTAAGAAAGACTTGTAGGATAGAACATCTAGAGGATCAAGATTATACTTGCGTAACATTGATACATAAAAGATGTTGTAAACTCGATACAATTCTAGTGGCAATACTAACCTGTAAGCAGACACTCCAATCTTTTCCAAAAATTTAAAAAGTCCAATGAAGTAGGAATTTAGCTTTCATCTCTTTCCAAATCTGGTAACACTTTTTAGAGGAGTGGCCTTAAGGAGTACATGACTACCTACTTCAAACTCTAGATCCCTTCTTCGAGTGTTTGCATAACTCTTTTGTCTACTATGAGCTATCTGGATATTTTTCTAGATTTTGAGAATCTTTATCATAGTCTCATCCACGATATCAATGCCAATTAATTTTCTCTCCCCTACTTCTCCCCAAGAGATTGAGGACTTACAAGGTCGACCATATAGTACTCCATAAGGTGTCATACCAATATTTGTCTGATAACTACTACTATAAACAAGTTATATTACTGGTAAATGATCGTCCCAATGACCTCCAATATCTAAAAATGCTATGAGCATATCCTCAAGTGTACGAATGGTTTTCTCGAATTGGTCATAAATCTAAGGATTGAATGCTGCACTAAAGGATAACTTGAGTTCCTATTGCTTGCTGAAAACATTTTCAAAACCTAAAAGTGAACCTGAGATCTCTGTTTGATACTATTGACACTAGAATCCCATACAATCTGACTATCTCTTTGATGTATTTCTTAGCCAGGTTATCCAAATGATCAATCATCTTTATTGCTAAGAAATGTGATGATTTAGTAAGTCGGTCCACAATCACCTAAATAGTGTCATGATTGGCATGAGCTCTAGATAAACCTACCATAAAGTCCATTGTAATATATTCTTATTTCCATTCTAGTATTGGGAGTGATTGTAGTAATCCACATAGCCACTGATGTTCTAACTTAACTTACTGACATGTGAGATATTTCAAGACAAAAGTGGTTATATCATTCTTTAGACCACTCCACTAAAACCAAGGCCTCAAGCTTTGATACATCTTTGTGTTGCTCGGGAGAATATAGTAAACTTTGAACTACGAGTCTCGGCTAAAATATCCTATTTAGTTTTTCAACATTAGGAATATATAACCTGTCTTAAAACCTGAGCAAACTGTCATATTAGACTCTGAATTCTAGCTTCAAACTTTGTTCTGTCTTATGGCTGTTAGAGTTGGATTGGTCAATTGAGCCTCTTTAATTCTCTGAATTAACTTAGGTTAGATTATCAATTTTGCCATATATGTAACATTTTTCATGTCTTGGAGCTATAAAACCTGCATGGCTTTGGCTAATTGCCACTCTAAAATCATTATATGAGCTAACATGCATGTATTTTTTCTATTAAGGGTATCAACCACCTCATTAACCTTACCTGGGTGGTACAATATCATACAATCATAGTCCTTTAAAAGCTCAATCCAACGCTTCTAGTGTATGTTGAGACCTCTCTAGGTAAATATGTACTTTAAATTTTTATGATCAATAAAAATTTCAAAAGTCTCCCCATATAAATAATGATGTTAAATTTTCATGGTGTAAATGATCGCGACAAGCTTCAAGTCATGTGTGGGATAGTTCCAGTTTTGAGTTTTCAATTATCTAGATCTGTAGGCTATAACTCGCCTATGCTGCATTAGTACACAACCCAATCCCTAATATGAAGCATTATTGTATACTGTGTATCTCTTTGTTCCATTTAGTAGAGTCAATACAGGTGTAGTAGTCAATTATTTCTTAAGCTCTGCAAAGTTTCTCTCACATGCTTTATCTCATTCAAACTTGACATCTTTATTTGTGAGCAGTGATAGGGGAGCTAATATTTTTCAGAACCCCTCTATAGACCTGCGGTAATATCTAACAAGTCCTAAGAATCCCCTAACTTCCTTGACTGTAGTAGGTTGTTCCCAATTCAACACTATCTCAGTTTTACGCAGATTTATTGATACTCTATAAGCTGATATTACATATCCCAAAAATATGACTCGGTCTATTCAAAACGCACACTAGCTTAGCTTAGCATACAATTTCTTCTCTTTAAGAACCTATAAGGCTTGTGTCAGATGTTGAGAATGTTCTTCCATGCTCTTGGAGTAGATAAGAATATCATCAATGAAGACTATAACAAACTGATCCAAAAATGGTCTGAAGATTTTATTCATCAAATCCATGAAAATCGTAAGTGCATTGGTGAGTCCAAATGACATGACCACAAATTTGTAATGTTCATATCTTGTCCAAAAAGCTATCTTCGGAATGTCTTCAACTCCAACCTTCAATTGATGATATCCCGAACACAAGTCAATTTTTGAGAACACTTTCGCACCCTGAAGCTGATCAAAGAGATCATCAATTCTAGGAATGAGATATTTATTCTTGATTGTGACCTTATTCAGCTCCCTGTTCACGAAGGCAGCCCCAGCACCCCAAGGTGATACTCTATGCCGGATGAAGCCCTTGTATAACAATTCTTGAATTTGTTTCCCCAATTCTTTCATTTCAAAACAACTCATCCAGTAAAGGGCTACTGAGATTGGATAGGTTCCTGGTTGGAGGTCGATTGCGAATTCAGCATCTTGATCTATTGGCAACCCTGGTAGGTCATCTGAAAAAATATCAGGGAAGTCTCAAGCTATAGGGATGTCCATCAGATTAATCCCTTCTGTAGTTTTACTTATTCTCAAAAAAGATCTTGAGTTAGTTTTTCTTAAAGCAAAATTTATATTTCCACATGTAATGGATTAAAATAACGAGAACAATAACAAAAAAATGACTCTTCATTAAGGATATTGAATACAAGTCTTTTGTAGTGACAGTCCATTATAACATAATAGGCATTTAACCATTCCATTCCCAAATTACATCAAAATTCTCAAAATATAACAATATTAGGTCTACTGTTAATTCCCTACCAGTAATCTCTATAATGCAGTTATTATATATTACATCAGTATATAGCACCCCACGTGCCGAAGTTGATATGGCTAACCTACAATGCGGTGGAAGTGGATTAATATTTATATATGATGCAAATGTGGGTGATATGAAAGAATGTGTAGATCCAGAATCTATTAAAACTGTAGCAAGATGTCTAGAGATAGAAAACATACCCTGGATGATTGGTGCTGCCTAGGCCTCTTCTCCGAAAAGAACAAATGCCCAACCCAGAACCATAGGTCTAGCTTTTCTTGAGAGCTCTAAGTAGTTGCAGACCATATGTTGGGTACTACCACACTTATAACATGTCTTGTTGAGACGATAAGAAGGCCTAATCCCATGATTCTTACCATAGTGTTGATAATTCTGATCTTGTCCCGTATTCAAATTTCAGGGTGGCATGGATGGTGCAATCTTGGGTCTTTTACTCTGTTGATATGGTATTGTGAGTGTGAATCTATAGTGTGGCGCTGAGGGTCTGGAACTACCTGCAACTGATGTGAAGCTCTAGAGTTCACTCTTAATCAACTGTACTTTAACTAACACTTCCTTATAGGTACAGAGTTCTAGTACATATAATTGACATATTATCTCCGTATGTAAATCCCACCGAAATTTTCTGGCCTTCTTTCCTTCATCAGTCATAACCTTTAGAACATAACGACCCAACTCTATGAACTTACGAGCATATTTAGTGACTAATAAATTCTCTTATCTAATTTGCATAAATTCCACCTCTCTCTGGTAGTGTACGTGCTCTGGAAAATACTTTAAGTTAAATGCTGCCACATAATCCTTCCAAGTGATAGGAGTAGACAAGATGATTTGCTTCAGCTCCCACCAACGTCGAGCTTCTTTGACAAGCATATAGGAGGCAAGAACAACCTTCTATGCTTGAGTGACTTCCAGTACCTCAAATGCTTTCTCAATCTCTTTCAACCAATTTTCTGCCTCTTCAATTGTGGATGCACCTGCAAAGGTAATAAGATTCACTCTCTTGTATATTTTGATGTAATCTGGATCCATCACAGGTCGTGTCAAGTCATGCTGGGGAGTAATCGAATTCTGCTGAGGTAAAGGTGGTGGAGGATCAGTTGCATCACCCCTAGGAGGCACTTGAAGATCCCTCATATCATCTCTTGCCTGTTGGCTATTAATGAATCTCTCCATCAGATTGTAGAGATGATCAATGCTTTCTCACAGAGAGTCTTCGGGGGCAGCTCTATATAGTAGGGGCCTTCCTCGCCTCATTTCCTATTTCCTGTAGTCACAAGATGACAATTCTTAAAGTTAGTCATCTGGATATTTCGAGGAACTTAAGCTTTGATACCAACTATAACAACATGAAATCTCATAGTAATATGGTTGTTACCTTTCATTCATATATATCGAAGTAAGTAATAACATTTATATATTTTTATAAGGATTGTCATTCTCAACTAATTCTAACTTGCTTTATCTATAACATACTGTAAGGTATTTAGAACTTTTTCCTAATATACTTGAAATATAAGAGATTAGATGATGCTTTAAAGTTTGAGAGATAAAATTCACAAAAACAAATGTCTCTATATCCTTTCTTCATTTTAAACAAGATCTTCCTGTTCCAACAATTCTTTGGTTTGGTCTTGCACTTCCTGTTTTGAAATTTATAAAAAATGAGTGAGCCATCACTTACTCAGTAAGAATAGTTTAAGACTTCAATAGAGATTGAAGATAATATACTGATTCAAACTATTTTCTTTACCTCAACTCACCATGTCCTTTACAACCATCTGATTTCTATACCCTACTAAACTACGCCGATCTTACCAATCACATGTCTTCGCTTCTCAAATACTATTTCAATTTAGAAAATAATCACCATTTCTCATTCTCAATATCATAATGCCATAACCACACACATATTCGCATATATAATATTTTTTATTCTCATATATTTTCAAATCATATAACTACATTATAATAGATTACTTTTGGCTCACTCTTAGGCTCATAAATACAATATCGTATTCCTATTAATTTCACTTATTCATATAATAATAAATTCTCATCATTTACTAAACATAACTCATACACATGCATAAACTGTATTGTTTCATATGATAACGGTTAGCCACAATCACAGAAGGAAATGATACTCACACAATCAACATGGATAGTAACATCTTCATACATTATAGTTACTATCATAGTTACAATCATAATCACAGTCAAAGTCACAGTCATAGTTACGATTCACATCGTCTCATAGGAAAACAAGTCATAGTTACAGTAATAGTTACGAAGCAATATACGGTCAATGATATAGAGTTTGTAATCATTCTTAACCAATCCTGGATGACACATATACTCACATCTCAATAGTAAGAAAAATCTTTATTGTTAATCCCAAGTATTCTCTATCGTAATTTGCTTCATATAATATCTTAACATTTCTACTTAAGTTATCATCATTTTAGAACTCATCAACTTCTACAATATCTTAATTTAATTAGGATATTAGAAGATGGATCACAACATTTAAACTCCAAATTATTCACATATGAATTATTAAAATTCTCCACTAATTCATAGACACCCAATGATTTCTATATTTTTCTTATTGTACATATCGTTATCATAATTCGATCAATCGCAACTCTTCTATAAATTCGTAAATAACTTATCCACTATATTAGTTATTAAACCAAATCACATATATAATATTTATTTAAGATATCATATCCATTAGTAATGCTACTTTTTATATAATTTACTCTTTTTTTGTTGTAACACATTTTCTCAACCAAGATTCTAGATCTCTAGCCAACAATTTCTATTCATTGCTTGGAATATAGATTCTTTTTATTGGGCTATAGACTAAGAACCCAAACAACCCTTAATTCAAATTTGCTCATAGGTTAAAAAGCCCAAAAGAATAACCCATTTTATTAATTTCTCAATACCTCTAATTCATCTTTTTTTTTTTTTTTGCTCAAACTTTGATCAATTGTTACATCAAACTCACTAAAACAATAAGGGCCACCTTACTAGGCCCATTTCTCTATTGGGCTCGATCTACCTAAACATTTATCTTCCCTTCCCTTTTCTTTGACTCATTTTTTACTAAGCCCATAACACAACTTACAACTAAGTCCAATACATATACACACCCACTTGGGCTTGGGCTTGGGTTCGGTTCATCTACACTTATCTTTCCCTCTTTGTTTTACTAACAGACCCATTCAGAAAATTTACTGGGTTCAGGTTTAACAATATTACTATGAGCTCAGATCTGGACCCTACGGGTTACCCGACATCAAAACCTCTTCAAAATCGTCTTCAACCCCAAAACCCTACATGCATTTGATAATAGCTGACTCCCTCACCTCAAACACCCAATCATTTCATATTTTTTAAATATCTATCACAACATTCATTAGAATGTTCACACTAATCATAAAAAGTTTTAATCTCATCACAAGTAATGAATTAAATCACTATATTAACTTAAATATAGGAATTTAGAATATAAACTACTTTTTTTTTTCTTCCTAAATTTAGGACAGACGACAGGCACGTTGCGGTGAATCTTTCTTTTATCGACTATCTGTATAAAATGAGCCGACAAACTTTATATTATCTTGGCATTCAGTGTAGAATACTGAAATAATTTGAGATTTAAGATTAAAGTGGACATAAGTCATCTAAAGTGAAGGATTTACTGTTGGATCAATGACGGTACGTTGCCAAAGTGAACTCGTGCGGCTACTTCCCCTCTCCTCCCTTCCTTACCCGACAACTCCTAAGTCTCTTAGGGTTTTGTTGCTAAATTTTGAAAAACCTAATTATATTTATAGTCACTTTAATTAAATTTGAACGGTCGAAATTTGAGAAATAAATCATAGCGGTTGATTATACAACTTTCAATTTCTCAACAACTTTCCAATTAAGTCCCTATGGTCCCTTTTCTTAATTTATCAAAATTTCAAATTTATTTAAATAATTTTATCCATCTATTTCATCAATCATAAAGCATTTATATATGTATATATAATTTTGTTTTGGGTAATTGCATGCTGACTATAAAAGTAATGATATTTTCTTAAAATTAATTCAATTTTTAAAACTTTAGCAGCGTAATTTAAATACTATTTTTCTTACTAAATTTTATAAAATTCATCCCAAATCTAACTCCCCAGATGACGTGAAAACTGTAGACTTGCCTCTCGATCTACCTATTGATGCTTTCTTAGATTCATTCCTGGATCCGTGGTTGAGGAGTGCATTGATGCGTTGTACTCCGATGATGAACTCTATTTTATATTTTGTAGGATTAGCTGAACAATCATTTGTAAATTTGTAGCTAATTATTTTGCCCCAGTGTTATACACATTGTATTTTGTAAGAAATAAATTCATCTTCCGTTAGATTTAATATTTTAAAATGCACTCGTATTTATTCTATTATCGAACAGTGTTATCCTTATCCTTCGGATACTAAAGATGTCACAAGAAATATGTAAAAAAATTAATAATAGACAAATTAACGGGGAACATAATACCAATATCAAAATTAAACAACATAACAATATTCCCCCAAAAAAATAATAAATCCGATTATAATTAGACTGAAATCCCCAACAACTCAATATAACTTCACCCAATCATTTTGATGAAAGAAAGGAAATTACTGAATTAGTAATAATAATCTCTAAAACTCATCGAACATTTTATCAATCTTGAGGGTAGGACTCTACTACATACAAAACAATTAAAACTTTCTCCTCATTAGAGATGTTACCTACTCTTCTTACAGAACTAAAAAATATAAAATTTTAAAAGCTTTGTTTAGCACATAAAAATAATATATATATATATATTTAAATTTATATACTTTTATGCGTGTATTTATTAAAAAAATTATTTAAAAATTACATATTTGTAGAATAATGACAATTTTGAAAAAAATAATTTTCTAGAGAAATCAACAACATTTTTGAAAAAATTAATTAGTTTTACTTCTTCCTTGTTAATTAATTTATAAAATTTTGTACATAAAATATATGTAAATTTAAAAATAAAAATTAACAAACATTTTCACGTACTAAACTGAGCCAGACTGAAGAATTGTTTTCTACCATAACTACAAAAAGGAGGGGCTCTACCTTCTGCTTTTTGAGCCAGCCATGTCCTAGCTCGAAAGTAAGGTAATGAAGAGTGTCATGCTGCTGCTGAGAAGTGTGAGAAGCCAACCCCTACTCGACTGGCAAACCTTCTCTGGTTGAGTCGCTCCAAAGATGGCCAAAACCCGCCATGAAACTAGCCTCACAATTGACAAGGACATAAAGAAAAGACTTACTGCTAGCACTGCAAGCTCTTTGCTCTCAAGATTTGATTGTTTTTTACTAATTTCTTCAAGTTCTGATCTGCAATAAGATGAAACAACAAGGTGGGCATGTTGAATATGTAATGATGGGGAATATATCTTTCAAAACTAAAATATACATGCCAACCTTAGAATGCCATTTTCTCTAACCAATAAATCCAAGCGAGAGGAGACAATAGCTTTCCATGACTCAAGCTCTGCAAATTCCTTTTCCTGAGCGAAGAAAGAAAAAGAATCCATATTATAGTATAAAGCTGCTTTCTTTGATTCCGAGGAGTTCAAAAATTAATAATTAAAAGAAAAAAGAAACTCGGTAGTCATTAGGTACCATTATCTCCTTCCATGCCATTAGATCTCGGGTTTCTTCTTTGCTTTTTTCCAGGAGTAGTGAAATTCTTGTTAGCTCTTTATCTAGCTCCGATAAAGCATCACCCTGTCTTCTGTTCAATTCCCTAATATACTCCTCCAGCATGCATAAATTTTGCTCAAGCAACTTCACTTTCTGCATCAAGATCTTCAGAACAGTATCACCTGGCATTCTGCCAGCAGACTGTTGTCTAACTTCTACTAATGGATCAGGAATCTTTGCCATGCTCATTGACTCCTTTGTCACATCTTCATTGAGCTTTCGGGTATCCTCTACTTTTTCTGCCGCACTAGTAGCAGTTGCAGCTCCAACTTGAGCTTCACCATTTTTCTTACCATCAACAGAATCCACTTCTTGTTTTGAAGAAGGTGCTGTGGTCAATTCAGGCATTGGAAGTTTAGCAGGAACAGCTTCTTCAGATGCCACAAAAAGATCTTCCAGCATCCTTTTAATTGCATCCACCCCATATACTTCTACAACACTTAATGTGCAGTAAAATCCTGACCCATAATGACTAAGTAAATTTAACTTCAAGTACCTAACCCATTTTGGTTCGGGCAGCTTAAAAGGTTGAATGTGCTTGACATTTCCAGCAACAAAACTTCCTAAAGGAGACCACACTTGAGTTGGATAATTTAGACTCCCTGACAACTCAAATTGCTTGAAATTCGAAGAATAGTGCTCAAAATTTGCAATTTTGACAGCATCAACAAGAGTCTCCTCTGCAAGTTCAATCACAACAAACTTGTCTC
Source organism: Carica papaya (assembly GCF_054855325.1). Classification (NCBI taxonomy): domain Eukaryota; kingdom Viridiplantae; phylum Streptophyta; class Magnoliopsida; order Brassicales; family Caricaceae; genus Carica; species Carica papaya. Next base: position 13,738,438 of record NC_142312.1, on the reverse strand, counting down.
TTACAGAACAAGGATTCCTCAGGTACTTATCATGATCCTTCCCCAGTATGTTACTTGCTCCTTTTGCTTCTTTATTATGAGCTACCACCTTTGCACCCTTCATTGCAGAGGCATAGTTGTATTCTGTACCATCAAGTTCAAGACGGTGGGTGATATTAGCAAGCTGGTTTGATGTCTCCAAAGCCTTTTCCTGCCTTGTTATATTGCGGAACTTGTCGAATTTCAGATAAGTTGAATGACAAGTTTTCACATCCGGCAGCTCTCTTTTATCTCTACTCCCTTCTTTTTGCTTTAATTCACATACTAAAGGCTTGTAACCTAAAACTTTCCAGACCACATCTCCTAGTCTCTCCGTTCCTGGAAGAGAACAACTGTAATTTGTGAAGAAAAGAGGAGTTAATTACCACTCAACTTAATTTAAGTTCCAACAGCATTCCACCTGTATAATTCTTGCTTTGATATGAATATGCATCTGAATCGTTGCAGACACCTGAGCAGATTGTGCTTCTTTTGATAGGAGCCAACTTATTCCCTAGAGCAGGACACAATTCAATCAACATAATTCAAGAGAAAAACATAAATGAAATTTAACACCAAATGAACACAACAAACATGTATTGATGAACAAAATTCAACATCAAGAATTGAAACTTGGCGTAGCTTTGGATTCTCAAATTCATAAAAGTAGGAAAATAATTCTTGGAAAGGAACCTATATATATAAGATCATGTTTGATACTCAAAGTGTTTTAGTGATTGTAACAAGATTCAAAGGATATCCACCTTATTTCAGTCTATCAACCATTCAGTCCACATAAATTCAAAAGCACATTAACTCTCAAAAGAAACAAAGAAAAAGAAAGGTGTGTGTATGACAAGAGGAAAAATGTACCCCCATTTTCATGGCTGAGGCCGAGTTTGGAGTAGAACAAAAAGAGAAAGCACCAGAGTGAGATGATCAAAGGTAAAGAGAGTTCAAAGAAAGTTCGTCTATTGTTATTGTTGTTGTTGCTACTGCTGTTGCTGCTGCTGCTTTTAATGGTGTTTTTGTCAAAATTACTTTTTGTTTTGGTTTTGTTTTTGATGTTGGTTTCACATCTGAGATTTAAGATAAGAGGATCGCCATTGCGCTTCATGTCTGAAAAGTTGCAGAGAGAGAGAGAGAGAGAGGGAGAAGGGTTAGGTAAAAGACAGAAGAAGAAGAAGAAGAAGCCGAGAGAAGAAAGGCATGTTTAGCGAGAGGGGAGTGGTCGTACACTCGCACTGCCTACGGAAACAACTTTTGGCCGTTTAAAGGAGAGATTATTGCAGGAACCAATTTTAATTATTTTTTGTTTCCACATCATTAATAATATTATTATTTCTATTTTTTAGTTTTCTTTTTCACTCAATAATTATTTTATGCCATAATTATTGGATTTTTAAGAATGAAATAAAACTTAAGAAATATCATAATATTAATGACATTTTAATAAAGATTTTTTAATCACCATTACTTTAATTATTTTTTAAATCCTATTGTTCGATTTTAAAAATAAAAATTATTTAAATAATTTATATTAAATATAAGATTAATAGCAATAAATTAGTATTATATTTTTACCTTGAAAATAGTAAATTAATAAATTATTAAAATAAAAAATTAATAATGTACTCTTAATAAAATTTATTAAAGAAAAATTTTCAATTTATTACATTGTCAAAATTTCAAACTCCATTTAGCTCATTCCCAGTCTCAGCTTTGCAATTACTTGCGAGGACATACTCCAGTTCACGCCCTTGTTCCTTGTTGAATCTTAGACTTCCCGGATTCTCCTCCTCTAAGAGAAGACTCACAGGAGTTTGTGGAGGATAATTATTCAAAATGAAATCAATCTCTTCTCCACTGATTTCCATCTGATTGAGAAGAACCTGCGATGTAAATCCACAAGAAAACTCTTGAATCGTACCACTGATAAACTCATTCACAATTAAGGTTCCAAAGTAAACCTTTACGTATCCAAAACCCAGCTTACCTTTACAGCTTTTAGCAGAGCAGCATGGTGCCTTCTAAGAAGAGAAACTGTCTTACCGTACATGCTGCGAATAAGTTTTTCTGTTCTTTCTGCAACTTCATCGTCCATATTGAAGTTGACAGGGGGTTCAATCAGACCATAGTCATCATAGAGTGATCCTTCAAAATCCAATCGAGGGCCGACAAATTTAACCTTCTTTGTCCAAGGAGGTGGTTCTCCATGTATGACCATTGGGTTTTCTAAATTCCATCTGGTGAAAAGAGAAAGATACATTTAATATTCGCATAAAAGAAAGCATGAACTGTTGGAAAGAACATAATGATTTGCAAGGAACCAACATGGTTAAAATTTTACGAGCGAGCCAAGATGCATCTGCAAGGTAGTCGACTGATGCTCTTGATGTGTCCCGTCCGTAAATTACCTCTTCTGCGGCCCTCCCTCCTAATAAGACCTTCGACAAGCAAAGAAACTCAAATAGAGAAATAAAAACAATATGAAAAGGACAGAGATAATGAACCCCAAATCAACACCTGAAGGCGATGGAGTAACTGCGGTCGACGCTCAAACATATATGATTCATCATGAAGGCGGTGAAATATGACTTGCGACAACGTCTGCAAACATGAAGCATTTCACCATTTGGAAACAGCAACAAAAAGAATCAAGCTAATCTATCAGAAACTATCTTGATAGTCACCTTTAAGGGGCTGATGGTTATTATAAAACCTTGAGAAATTTTCTATAGTTTTCTTATTTAAAGTTGAAAAATTATTACTTCAGTTGTTGAACTATTTGTCACATTACAATACATTATGAAAGTTTTTTTGGTTATAACTTGGTCAATGAACTTATATAATTATTTTTATTCATGATTCTTTTACAAGTTCTTTTTGTTTTACTCATATTTTGTTTTGCTTAGAGTTTGAAAGTTGTAACAAAAAATTACTCTCAATGAAATTAATAACAATAACTTTGTTTTACTTAAGTAATGCAAATTACAATAACCTCCACTAGAAAAAAGAGAAGTCTGTAATAACTATCAGCTGATTTTTTATTTTCAATTCCTAGTCCTGAATAGAATAATTATATTTTGATTTTTTTCATACTAACCAAAACAAGACGACTTTTAAAACATGTACTTTTAGGTTCTCAAATAAGTTACTTCAAATATCATGTACTTTTTATCAATATCTCAACCCAAGATTTAAACTTGCAATCAATTGCATCTTTTTAGGATACAAGGTTTTTAAAAGTTAAATATTTCAATTGGAGCACAACATCACTTTCTAAAGAAAAATATACATTAAAAATTGATTGTCACACCATTATGCATCTAGATGAAGGGATCTAATTAACTTAATCACTTATTTTGAAAAACTGTAATATAATTGACATCTACAAAGTCTGTATTGTCAATTTCTGGTGTAGTTTATCATAGAAGTCACTGATAGGGCATCTTACAAATCTTGAAAAGGACAAATAATAAAAAAAACCACTAGAAGTGTTAAGTGTTAACGCAAAACAAGTACTGAAAATTTAGAGGAAAAACAGAGAAATTAGAAAGAGGAAAGGAAATTCCAGATTAAGAAGAAAAAATATAAAAAAAAAAAAAAAAAAAGGGACTGAGCGGAAGAATAAACACATAGACATAACAGGGTATAAACCACTTGCAAAAAACTAGTTAATTAATCATTGCCTATCCTTTCTTTTTATTTATTTTCTTCTTTTTACTTATGGTTACTCGCCTATAAACAGATATTAGTTAGAACTAATAAGTAAAACATGAAAATAGGAAACCATAGCTTCTACAGAGAAATCTACTTAAATAGCTAAGTCCTAATAACTTCAAATCTATCTAAAGAAGCTAAATAAGTCAAAGATACTAAATTATAATAATAATTATAATAAAATTCTTCAATAAAAAATTTATTCCACATTAAGATTTTCTTGTTCTGCATCAACTGTAAATCCTAATCTATGGAATGGTCAAACAAGTCTGAAGATTTTATACTGCTCCATTTCTTGTCATCTTCAAATACTCCTTATTTAAAACAGGTCAATTTCGTTTCATATCATATATTTCTTATTTTAAATCAGGTCATTTTTGGTCATTATAATTCTTTTTTCAACTCTCCTCTTAGAACAGCCGGGGCAGCATTTTAACTCTCTATAACCCAACCTTCTGGACCGAACCAATCTCCAACCATCTTAATGCCCCTTTCAGTAACTCAATGTCCAGGTTGTCTCCTATTAAGGTTCATGCCAATGAAAGCCCCAATCATTTTCATGTAGTTTGCCCATTTTCTAGAGGAGGGTAATCTAAGATTTGAAAAGATTGGCAACCTCAGCAACCTCTAAGGTGATGAGAAATAACCACCGGTCAATAATCTTTTTGATGCAAAAATCTTTATTACACTGTTATGGATGAATATGGATGCAAATATTCAATTAAAGATGAAATCTTAATTAGTATTACATTTTTAAATAGTTAAAATTCTAATTATTATTAGATTCCTATATAATATATATTTTTATTAGTATTTAATTGTTAAATAATTAAGAATTTCAAATATTTTAATAAAGAATTTCTAATTAAATTTAGATTTTAAATTAAATTAACATTTCTAATTAAGAACTATAACTCCTATATAAAGGAGAATGTTTGTTATTAATAAAATAAATCAGAATATTATTTTAAAGTATTAGATTGGAGCTCTCTTTAACGAGATCCAAGATAGCAGCTCTTTTTGATGAATTGTAATATATTTTTACAAAATAAGTCGCTCACAAAATCGCAACAAAGAGAAGAAGCAGATTATCGAATTGAAAATTTCCTATAATCACCCAGTGATAAAATCTTGGTCTCTTGAACATAACAAATTGGTATCAAAGCCTAACATAATAGCCGACTCTGCAACAAGGGAAGATCTACGATTAATGGTAAAGGAAGCTCTAGCCGCAACCGAAACACGAATAGCAGAAATTGAAAGATGCTTAGATATTTAGCTGCAAGAGTTATCCTCGCAATTCAAGGAGATTTTAGCTAGAATTGGTTAGAACATGCGAATTATTTCAGAAGGAATTGCCAGTAGTCATAACTTACGAGAACAACCGCCCTAAACGTTTCACGCGGGAAAAGTCATTCGCAAGGCATAAACCATCATCCGAGTAATGTGGTTGTTTTTTGCTACACTAAATTAGTCTTTCCAACATTCGACGGTTCTGATAATCCTCTTATATGATTACATCAGTGTGAGATATTCTTTACCAATCAACACACACTGGTAAGAGATAAAGTGGAATTGGCTGCCTTCCACATGCTCGGTGAAGCACAACTTCGATATCATCAATTAGAATTTGAACAACCCACAATCAATTGGGCTGGATTCAAGGAATACTACTCGATAAGCTTTGGACCGCCAGCCGGAAGTAACCCATTAGGGGCGCTGGTGAACTTGAAAAAAACAGGATCAGTTATGAAGTATCAGATGCAGTTTCAGAAAAATTTGGCATGGACAAACAGATTTGTTTGAGTTGATCAGCATGTAAGTTTGTTCACAGTAAAACTGATTGAATTGTCTTCGCTTAGAGGTCGAGATACAATCACTTGCCACTCTTATGCATGCAATGAGTATAACAAGAGTTTTTGAAAAGAAACAGCGGTTGTGGATTATGACCAAACACAATTATATTGACTTTTCTCGATTTGTGACAAGCGTAACAATTCAGTTCAAGAAACACCGGTTCTACAGAGTAACAACATTACGACACAATCTAATAACACTTCCTTTCCAGTTATAAAGAAACTAACAAAGGCAGAAATGACAAAAAGAATGCTGAAGGGGCTGTATTATAACTACGATGAACCGTTTGTTTCAGATCACCAATGTAAACGACTATTCTAACTCGAGATTGAATATGATACTGGACAACATGAAAAGACCAACGAGACAGCTACATCCACATTTCAAACTTAAGGACAAACTTGAAAACCAGAGGGGAGTAATGTTATGGATGCAAATATGGAAGACGCAACAAGAATACGGAAATTAATGTTCAATTAAATATGAAATCCTAATTAATATTAGATTCCTAAATAGTTAGAATCCTAATTAGTATTAGATTTCTAAATAATATATATATTTTTCATTAATATTTAATTTCTAAATAGTGTAGAATTTTCAATATTTTAGTACAATATTTCTAATTAGATTTAGATTCTAAATTAAATTAACATTATTAAATAAGAATTGTAATATTTATATAAAAGGAAATACATGTTATTAATAAAATAAATCAAAATATTATTTTAAAGTACGAAATTGAAGCTCTCTCTAACAAGATAGTTGTAATCTATTTTCACGAAATAGGTCACTCAAAAAATCGCAATAAGGAGAAAAAGCAAATTATAGAACCGAAAATTTCAGATAACCGCTCAATAACAAGATCCTGGTCTCGGGAACATAACATACACTCTTTTTCTTTTTATTGAAGTAAAGGTTATACATCCAGCTAAGCTTGAAGCATCATTCTCTCAGGCAGATAACAGAACTAGCTGGACTGGTGTCTAGTTTTCTTATTACTTCGTAATCTATTGGTGCTATATTATTTCAGCTTTCCCCGTCAACCACAGTATGAATATCTACTATTGGCTCTCAGTTCAGAGAGAGGAGTCATTATTCAGCATAAAATGAACAAGCATCCACAAAATCTGTTCATGGAGAACCATATAATTAAGGGAATAGAAAGCAGACCTGACCACGGGGGATAATCGAAATGCGATCACAGCATTCAACTTCTGCATTTTCATATCTCCGAAGCAAATGAGAAGTCATGGCAACTCCCACTTCAGTAGTAGCTCTACGACATTGTCCCTGATGGCCCAACTCTATGCCAACACGTTTGGGTCCTACTGTAAGTCGATCAACCGCATCATCCATATCTGACTGAAGAATTGACTCGTGACCTTTCCTGACTGCCACAAGAGCAGCCTCTTGGACCAGCTGCGCCAACTTAGCTCCAGTCCATCCTGACGACAAAATGTATAACGTTGGACATAAAAAACATAATTGCAGTATAAGCTTTAAGTTGAACACATACCAGGTAAGTTGTTAGCATAAGAGGATAAATCAACAGACTCCGAGATCTTCACTTTGCTAGCATGAATCTTCAAAATTTCAAATCTCCCTTTTGCATTTGGAGGACGAATTCTTATCTATATAGTAGAAAGTATATAGAGAGATAAAATCAAATTTTAGAGATACAATGGCCAAGAGAAGCAAACTAAAATTCCTCTTGAAATGGCAGATTCAATCTCCATAAGATGATACTCTTAAAGAAAGCACTTTGATGCCCATAACAAAAATATAGCTGTTTTCCCTCCCTTATTTTTCTTCTTTTCTCTTATAATTGTCTGTAAATTAATACCAGTACCTTGCGATCAAAACGACCTGGTCGAAGAAGTGCAGGGTCTAGAAGATCCCGACGATTTGTAGCAGCTAAGAATATAACACCTTTTCCAGTGTCAAAGCCATCAAGCTCTATCAACAGCTGATTCAATGTTGTTTCCCTTTCTTGAGTGGCTGCATTATACAGGTGGTCGGTGGATTCTCTGAAAATCCCTTGACGCCTGTTTGTGGAAATAAACAAATCATCACTTACAAGTTGATCAGATCATTAATGTGCTATTCAAAGTTGAGACGAACAAACACCAGCCTTGACATTTAGCACAATTCTTTAGACGATTAATTTCAGTTTTAACCAGCACTGATCATAGAACATGCTTGAATCCTCAGTTCAATCATATTCCACATACTTTCATTTTCTCTTCACATTAACAGGAGTATCTGAGAACACCATCAGTTTTATAGGTTCGGGGAAGTTGCATATTCAAGGACAGAAATCTTATGACATGTTCTTAATGGATATGACATTCCCGTCAATTCTAGTATAGCTGTTTCAGTGCATAACTTGACTTTAATATATGACGTTTGCATAGCTTTCTAAGGTCTCTTTCTACTTTTGGCATTAAACAGAACAATTTGAGCCAAGCAATGAAAACGACCTTTGGAGAACACTGGTATATCTCTAACCATGAAAAAATATATATAAAAAGACAAATATAAGAATGATATCAGAATACATACAGTCTTGATTATAGGAAGGGAGTAACAAAAGAAAGAGGGGGAAGGGGATTGAGAAAACACAAAAAACTAGTTTTCATGAGAAGAATTCATATACCTAGTCGCCAATGCATCAATTTCATCAATGAAAATAACAGATGGTTTGTTTACCTGCATAATAAACCATTTACATTCTCAACATATCACTTAAAAAAATAATGAGAAAAAAAAGAATACCAAGCAACAAACATCCAATGAAATACTATGCAGCAAAGATAGGAAACCAGATTAAATTTCCAGAAGACTTCTCGTGATTGCAGAAGATTAAAACTTATCACAGCAGTTGGCAACGAGAACCATAATGCTAATGCAATTTTATACTGGCAGTCATAACTGAATATTCTCCAACAGAATAGGCATAAAACAGGATTCAAAGACATCACAGAGAGAGGCAAAGTTATCTCTGTTAGAGGATAAATAATTTGCATTACAAGCAATAATCCAAAGAAGCCTATCACCTTGGCTCTCTTAAATAGGTCCCTGATACGAGCAGATCCAACACCAACCAAAACTTCAACAAATTCAGATCCAGCCATTTGATAAAACGGAACACCAGCTTCACCTGCTATGGCCTTAGCAACCAGAGTCTGGAAAAAAACAAGAAAAACAATCAATATTTGGAAGGAAACTGTCACCCAGATAACTAACAAAAACATTCAACAAATATAACAAACCTTGCCACATCCTGGCGGACCCTCCAAAAGAACCCCATGAGGAGGCTTTATCCCCATTTTATCAAACAATTCTGGATTCTTCAAGTACCTCACCAACTAAGAAGCAGAAATCTCATTTTTATTAGTAAAAGGGAAGAATACATTCACATGGCATCAAGTTGTTGCCACTTATGTACAGCTAAGCAAAATGTTAGTGCTCTTCTCATGCTTTATTTGATTACAATGAAGGTTTTGAGTAACCAAAAAACAAGGGTAAAAATTTCATAAAACGTGAAGGTGATTATAAGAGAAAAATATATAGGATTAGGCAACAATATGAGCGAAGAAACATAAAACTATTGATAACAAGGGAGAATGAAGGAAAAAAAAATTCTATTCTGTAGAATGAAGGGAAAAGATCCTATTATCATACTCATTTATTTTTATAGGGAAGAACAGGATAGTGAATAGGACAAGACATCCTTTGGAAAACCTCTACAAAGAACTGGGAGAAAAACAAAAGAAGAAAAAAAACTCAGTACAAATAGTACCCTAATTCCTTCTGTAACAAGGACAAAAAGATATCTTTAAACCATCTGTGTGCCTTAGCTCATACAGAAGCCAAGAAGGTTATCTGTCCTGAAGAAGTGGAGGAACAGCAGTCCATGTAGATTGTATCATTACACTCTAACCACAAAACCACAAACAACCAAAAGGAGCACCTCTCAAGAGGATCCTCCTTCCTTCTTCACCCCAACCCCCTTCATTGAGGAAATAAAAAACACTCAAGAGAGCAGGGAGATACCCACATGACACTGAAAATATCAAAAAGCATAGTCCAAAACTTTCAAGCACCATGATGGTGGAAAAGAGTGATATATCAGTTCTATATTGAAAATACATGTGATTGCTGAGCTCCACATAATTGCTCAAATCACACTATCAAAAACTTAAGCTTAAACTTTTCAAAGCCGATGGTTTGAGTCTGAGAGATTGTTGAGTTACTGGTGCTTGAGCTTAAAGTTTTACAAATTGCACCAAAGCACTTGCTAGTTCGATAACTCTACCTGGTACGATTTTGGACCTTGTGATCCTTTGGATTGAGATTTTGTGATTGTATTATATGTGAAATTGATGAGAACATCAAGAATTTGAGTGATATAGATTACGACACCTCAATCCCATATCGGAAAGATATGTGATAGTTAAGTTTCATATAAGACTTAAATCATCTATTACTAATAATTTAAACTTAAAATATTGAGAGCAGGTGATTTAGGTCCGAAAGATTATTGGGGTACTGGTGTTTGGGCCCGAGGTGTCGCAAAGTGGCAATAGGATTCAACCCTCTTGAAGCAAAAAGCCAGTAATCTGCTTCATTTCTACAAACAAAACTTCAGAACCTCCTCCAGCTATCTTTTATAGCAACTGCCTTACCTTCATCAGGCCCTGTTTAATCATCTTCATCTATGATCGCAGCAATAGGTAGAGGTTGGGGAGGTTGATTGTTAATCTTGGTGACTGAAATAGATCGTAGACTAATAGGTGCTACATCATTTGACCGAATAACCCCAATGCCAATTGAAGGTTGGGCCTGATTCTGCTTCACCAAAGAGGCTACTGATTCAACCCTAGACCACTTGGATTTGGCAATCCACTTCTGAACAAGCCTCTTGACTTACTCAGGCTGCTCCAGAGATCTCTTACCAACTCTTCCTTAGCTTCGACAATACATGGGTTTTGATTCTTTACAAGGATTTCGGACAAGTCTATAGGAAACCAAGGCTTAACCACCCTCTAATAGGCCCTGCCAGGCCTTAATCCTTTCCATCCAAAAATTTTCTCTCATCAACTTGAACATTATAACAAGAGATTCATAATTTATTTGCCTATTTGTTTCAGTTTCCTAAAGACAAGGTTCATGTTATGCTTTTGATGCCTCTGCTGCCAAAGGCTTCACCACCTCCAGAACTACCAACACTGTAACCAACCTTCAATGGAAACCTACTTCTGACGATTCTCTCTACTACCTAACAAAAGAGATGCACCATGCCTTCTCAGAATTATGACTGCTTCAACCACAGAATGCATGGCTTCTGCCAACCTGGTCTACCCTTGACTACTAGGATTACAATCATTGGCTTCCTGCCTCCATGATAGTATTCAGACACTATCAGAAACCTATTCTTTAAGTTCCTCGTGCACCTCAACCAAAAAGTGTTCTATTGGCTTCTTAGAACATTTTTATCTGACTAAATATATATTGTCTTACTAATTTGGATGAGAAACCTTTTCAGCCATCTGGCCCTTCTACACTCATCAAAATCTAAGATATAAATCTTATAGCAATCCAGAATATTAACATCGAAAAAACTGCTTCCTCCTCAAGAGTGAAATAGAGGACCTTAAATTTAAATTTTAACTAACACCTCCCATGATTACGAAATAAGAACTCATGAAAACAAGAGAAAAAACGACTAATTGAAACAAAGCAAGAGAAAAAAATGATTAACCAAAGCTAGAACAACCATTGCGGATTCAAATTCAATTTTTTGACACACCCTTCAATTAAACACCATTCATCTTATTATGATACATAATAAGGTGCTACCATACTTAAGTATTGATGTAGAACAAAGAGAGTTTGAAAACAAAAAATTAGGAAAAATCTATGAAGAACAAAACTTATATATTTCAGATCTCAATAATTAAAACAATATCTTAATATTCGAACAATAATTATGAGAAGTCTACTTAATAGATAAGATGTCTTACTCATATGTAATAAAATAATAAATCTAGAAATCTAGTAAATAGGAAAATAAGGTAAATAAGAAAATCAGGAGGTTAGTTTAAAAAGAAAATTAATCGTTCTATTTCCTTTTATTGTAAAACTTTCTGAAAGTTTTATTTTACTAGAAAAGGAAAGTAAATCATCCTATTGATTTTAGCATAAAACTTTCTAAAACATTTATTTCCTTTGATTGGTTCTGCATCAAATATTGGCTCCTTTTACAATGGTAACGATATGGTACATGGTACCATGACGAGAATACATTATTATGCTCTCGCACCCCTTGTAACCTGATGAGTTCCATGAACCACCACTTTAAAGGAGCTAGATCGAACATGAAAATCAATATTTAGTTGAATAACTACCAAACAGCTAAATCAAACAACACAAACTTCCTACCAAAAATCCAGACAATAAATTTTGGGAAAAGGCTTGACGGCAAAATTTATATGAAATTAATGACAGCCAAGATGACCCACTGGGGGGAGTGCTCCAAAAAATGAAACATAAAACAAACAACATTCAGCCTTCCGAGTGAAATAGACAAGCATCAAATCGACAAGCATCAAAGTAACTACGGGTTATATGAGCCAAAACATAGAGACCGCCATAGTATCAAGCAAACATCTTGAAATCTCCTCAAAGGGATAGTTGGAACCTTGAACACTACAGAGAAAAAGGAAAGAACATCAATGCAACACAAGAGAAGTAGAAAACAATTGTTAGAAACAACTTGATCGCGCATGCCATTGATGCATCAACAACCAACATCAGGTGAAACAACTTCTTCATGTGCCAGCAACCAACGGCAGGTGAGACAATTTTCTACGACAAGACTTGGACAAACAACAAGAAGAACAGACTGAAATAACCACTATGGTATTGCTCTTGTTATATGTTGAAGAAATAACACATTATTTATACAGATACTTAAAACCAAAAGATCAAACTTGCCAAATAGAAATCGACAATATGCTCTATCATATTCGAACTGATGGAAAGAGAATAACCACACTGGCCTAGAGCCATGAGGGTTGGAGTATGTAATAACAAGCACATAGCTGTTCATTGCACTTGAATAACTCTTCAACCTACTTAAAGTAATTTGCGCAAATAGGACTAACATGTAACTAGAAACTCCAGGTCTACCAAAATCTTACAACCTTCAAGAACTCACCCGACCTAGACGAAAAACCTCCAACATGATTGAAAAATCAATTATGAGAATGCGCATAAGATTTTCATCTTCAGCATAATACTGTAACCATGAAAATGTAGTGCAGGAAAAGAGAAACAAAATAACCAAATAAGAAAAATTGAGATACCAAAACCTAAAGTTTTCACATGAACGATTCAAGTGAAGCAAATGTGTAAGGCTACCTCTTGAAGCTCCTCAACTGCTTCATCAATCCCTGCCACATCACTAAACTTAACCCCAGTCGATCCCTGAAACAATCAAATAAAAAAGAAGTCCATAAAGAATGATACTAGTATATCTGTAACTACAACATATGAAACTACATATAGCATAGGAAACTAACATCAACACGAGCTTCTGCTTTAGATCGAGAAAAATCAATCCCTTGCCATAAATCCTGAAAAATGTTGAAACAAAAACAAAGAAATTGGGTTACCAAATATGTAAGGAGAAAAAAAAAGTCAAACCATCAAAGTGCCGCACATAAGAGCCTAAAATCTCAGTATGATAAATATTTACCCATTTCCTGAAGTTCTTAGGCCTTCGAGAAAGTGTGAATCGAACAAGAAGAACCATGGTTAAAACAACAAGCATAATTGGTTTGAGCATCTCAAGGCTTGCAGAAACACCACCAAAAGTGTAAAATTCGTATAACTTAGAGAATATTCCACCATCACCAAAAAAATCAACAATATTATCCCAAAACCTCTCCAGAATACCAGAGATGAGACCTAGGAAAAGTTTAATAAATGGCTTGGCTATTGGCCATACAACATATGAAGTTGTTACAAACACAAAACTGGTAATAGCAAATAAAGCCGAAGCTAAAAGACCCCCAACAACAACTGCTGCTGCAACCATTACAGCAGTCACCATCCCAAGCTCCACCATCATTCTGCTAGATATGGAAGATGCCACTGGATGAGGATACTCTGGCACTTTTCCTACCCAGGACTGAAAAAAAAAAAAAAAATCCAAACAGTACAGAAGATATATAAATAATTGATATAATAATCTAAGGGCCCAGAAAAGTATGCCTCAGTTTCTATGCAAACGTACATTTTTTATGTTTGTGCTTGTGCATTATCAGAGATAGAAAATGGACTCAATACTAAATTAGATGCGAAATATATATATATATATTGAAATAAAAAGGTGAATTAGATGTGAAATATATATATATATATATATATTGAAATAAAAAGGTGAATTAGATGTGAAGAATATAAAGTTCTTCTGATCCTCAAATGAAAAAACCGAAAACATAAAACTTTCGTACTCCTCGCATAACAATACATTGAATCAATCTAGATAATTTGTTAATGATTAAATTGATGGACCAGAAGTTCCAATGAAGCTTCTTTTCCATGCATGAGCTATACTTCTATCTAGCCATAGCTTCTGTTTCCAGTTTACATGATTGGTGACTCATCTCCTCTTGGAGACACACACACACAAAGCATATATGATACAAGGCTAACACATAATCATTGATTAATTACCTACCACTTCCTAGAAAATTCACATATTACTCAAAACTCAATAGCCAAGAACATTGACTAATGTGTAACCCATGAAACCCAAACAAGTTAAAGAAGGATCACCGTCATATGTTGTTCTATTTCATATTGTGGACCTGTATATTCCTCCAAAAGAGCTTGAGCTTCACTTTCGTCAAGCCTCATTGCCCTGTAGAAATGCAAAATCCATAAGAAATAAGAAAAAACGACATTGAAAAGCATCCATGAAAAGAGAACTCTCAGAGACACTTATCACCTAGTTCTGTTTACCATTTAGTTCTATGCAAGCCTTTGTCCCCTGGAATCTCCTTTAAATCCACAATGAAATCCTTGTATCCATTTCCATAGGAAACGCCCAAAGCTTCCTTGGAAGTCAATAACTTAACCTTGTCACTCTTCATAGCTTTCCTAAAATCATCAAAGCTCATCTTAGGCAATTCCTCCAAGTTCCTATCAAATTCCTCCTCCTCCGATAACTCCGCCCCAAAAATCTGTTCAGGCACAAAAAGTTTCCCTTTATATTCCCTCAAAATATCTTTCAAGTAGACGGTTTCGCTTCTCTTTCCACTCTCAATTTCATGGTCTTCACTGAAGTTCTCGGATGTCACTTTCGAGTTCAGCTTTCTCTTTAAAATTTCGAGGATACCCGCATTGCGGTCCTTACTCAAGTTCTGTTTCTCTTTCAAAGTATAAAACTTATCCCCAATTCTGTACCTGGGTTCTACTTGGCTAGGGTTTTCCTTCAGAACTGTAGTGACAAAATCATCCCCAGTGGGTTTACCAGCGTCACCGGGCTGTGATATAGAGCCAGACTGCAATTCATATAAAACCGTAAATGATCGACGAAGAACTGGAGCTCTTGATCGAAATTTTCGAGTGAAATTAAGAGAATTTGAGCGTTTAGGAATTGTTTTGGCGAGTGTGGTCTGCGGCTTAGGGAGATAAACCCCAGCTGAAAACAAAGTGTCAATGGAGGTCATCGTCTTCAGCAGAATCGAGAAGTAAACTTGATCAAATTATGGTTTCGGATGGACTGCATTGAGAATTTGGCAATGCGGTCTTAGTCTTCCAATTGATTACCATAACCAAGGAAGGTTTTTGGTGAACTGAAAACAAAAAAAAAAAAAAAAAAAGCGAAAGAAAGCTTTAACGCTGCTTCGCCATTTTGGTTTATCCAAATCGAAGGTTTTAAAAGAAATGCTCAATTCCACAGTTTGTCCCTCACTTTTACTCTAATTTTCAGAACTCTAACCTTTTAATCAGTTGAATTTATATTTTTTTTTCTCAAAAAAATATAATTTAATTTTTCTGTTAAATGAACCACACTCAACTCCATTTTTAATCTCAAGGTATAATTATTAATTTTATTGAAATTTCTGTTAAAATCTACAACTGCACAATGTATGTTATTATCCAAATATTCCTATATACAGTTTAAAAAATCTGAAAAAAGAAAATGAAAAAAGAAAAACACTTACTCATAATCTTCAGTGACTTAAATCCTATATTTGAGCAAAATTTTCTACTGTTTTTTTTTTCAATAGAGAAAATGATAATGAAAAATATAGAGTAATTTATATTACAGTGATAAAATTTATATACAGTAGAAAAAATTCAAAAACAAAAAAAACAAAATGCAATTCACTTTACAAAAGAACCCTTACTTAAATTGGTTAAAATAAATTTTATCCGCCCATAATTTTTAGATATTTAATATTTGTAAAAATTATTCATAATTTATTACATAATTAAAACAATTTTATTATAAGCATCTTCAATTTCATAACTACAAATTTATTATCTGAAATATTAAAGAGCAAATTAAAAAAATAACATATTTAAAATAAATATAATAAGATGCTATTTTTATTCAGATTTCTATCCTATAAAATTACAATTTCAATTAACTGGGTTATAGTCAAATTTTTTCCTTAGAAGAAAAATCGAAGTAAGATATTTTTGGTCATCTTTTTATATGTTATTATGTACAATCCACAACAGAGTATAAGAAACATCTCCTTAGGTAATGAAATGACAGCCAAAAAAATCTACAAAAAAGTTTAATCATATTGTATTCTCTTTGAAGTTTCTGTGACAAATTTACACTCTCTTTAGTTTCTGTTGGCAAAATTCATGCCGCTTAATACATATCTTGCTTTGTAAGGACTTAAACCATATAATTATTCCTGGTGCGAGTTTGAAGTGCCACCTTTTACAATGTAAGCTTTAAGGATGCATTCGGTATAAATCCCCTAACCAGCAATAAATAGGGGAAGGAAGAACAAGCTGAGCATTAGATTTGTTGGATTCCTGACAGGAAAACTACTTTACCTTATGATATACCATCGCTCCTCTTAACATGAAGGTAGGTTCAAACATCATTTTTTTTTCTTCAAATGACTGATCATACAAGATCGCTCTTCTGCTGTGCAGTTTCCACATATTGTTCTGCAAGTTTCTTCACCTTCTCACCCTCTTTAATCAGGAAATTTGCATTCTTGGCATTTGAATGATATTTCATAACCTTGTCAGTAGTTTTTGCCACAGCCCACCTGTACTGTTCTGCTGTAATCACACCACTTTTGCACAGTGGCCTGAGATGTTCTTTGATGTAAGCTTCCACCTGTAGGGTCCAAAAGCTAGATTAGTAGAAATTAAACTGGTGGATATTCAGCAAAAATAAAAAAGACAAACAAATTAACTAACTAAAAAGAAAGACCTGGTGGACAGAACATTACTCAGAAAAATGACAGGACTGCTTCTCACAAATGAAATTTCCAGAATTGTTATTACATTGATAAGTCATAGAACAAATGTAGAGGTAAAGAACGATAAGAAAAAAAGAACTAACAGCAGATGTGTCTGCTAGTACCTTTTTGGATATAGAGTTAATTACAACAGATTGCTTGTTAGTATCAACACTTAGCTTCTTTTCCTTCCTGCGGGTATTTTCACTGGTTTGAATCTCATGTGACAAATTTTCCTCACCTACAGTGTTATGACAATTGGTGGCAACAGTTACATTGGCCGCAGCACTCTCACTTCCAAGTTTCGATACCTTTACTAGTTGGTTTGGTATATCATTGTCATTGTTTTCAGGAACTCGTTTCCCAGCATGTACTGCTGCATTGACCAAACAATATAGCTGTGAAGATTCTCCTTCTGGAAATTTATTTACAAGTGGTTCCTTATCAGGGCCATATAGTTCTTCACATTCTGCCAGAGAAAGCTCCTCACCTTCTTCAACAGCTTTAGATTGGAAAGACACACAGGACTTATCTGTCCCACCATCGACAGTTGAGCTTCTGATCTCAGTATCAGCATGACCCGGCTGCAAGCAAGGAGAATCACTAGGTACCTCAACACTTCCCAATGTCCCGATAATTTCTGAGGATCTTTCAGAGTTAAGAGTGGAGAAAACTACTTTCATTTTTGAGCCACTTTCTTCTGGCAGCTTATTCAATTTTGCAGTGGAACCAATGTAGTCTTCATCTTCCAAATCATATTCAAAATCACCATAAATATCGACATCTGGATGTGAATCCATCTCAAATATGTTATCAGGCCCTTCCACTCTGGCGGAACAGAAGGAATCATCAACATCTGATACCTCAACCTTCTGACATGGACTATTTGGAGGTGAATCAGACAAAAGGCCTGCAGTCCTCAATGCTTCAACTACTGTAGGATCAGTTGAAGATTCATCAGCAGTTTGTTCTAACCTATCAGAAGAAACCTCTGAAGGGGGTGAAGAGTCCAACTCTGTGGCACTAGTACGTCCATTATCTGAATGATGTGATATCTCCTGTGAACATAAATTTAAATATACTAGTTTGCTGTTTGACCTATCCGCTACCTGCTTTTCAATATTTACAGCATCTGCAACAGCCAACTCGGTAACAGCAGTTCTGCAAATAACTGGCAAGTTTGCTTTTCTTAAGAAGTGCTCTGTCAGTCTGTAGAGCTGTGTCTGCACCAAATAGTTAAAAGGAGACACACAAACAGTAATCAAAATGAGAACATAGCAGAGTCTGCCATTTTTTAAAGATGATTCAAGCAATGTAATAGTACATACTAAAGAGAAAAATATATTGGAATCATAACCTACAAATAAATTAGCCAAAAATTTAGAATCTAGGAGGCTAATGGATAAAGGAATTGTTTGACAAATCACAGTGCATTTGGCTCCATCTGGACATGAAAAAGTGCAAGAAATCAAAATTCATTAGTGAAGAGCTGGAAACAATAGGATTCATACCAGCCCACTCACAAAAAAACATCGAGTGCAGTTAAGTCAAAGCAGAGACAAGAAATTTCATACCTGTCTAACAGACACGGGGATTTTCTTATGGTGACTAGGTGCCAATACTGGTCTCATGTCTACTGGTAGTTGAGCCTGTTTCCAACCACAAAACAGATCACAATATCAGTTCATAAGCATCAGGTATTTTCAAAAAAGTAACTTAGAAGCTAGGGGTCATGTCTTGTCTTTACGTACCAATAAGGGATAGTTTCCTTTCAGTACAGCATTGTCTTCTGGCTTTTCATGGGTTATATTATTGCCTGCTAAAGCTTTTTTTCTGGCAAGCACCTCCAAGGCCCATTTCCTTTTATCTTTATTTGCATCATCAGACTTCAGAATCTTTTCCTTCTGGGAGCTAACCTTAGCATCACTGGATGATGAAACTGAATGTCCTTCTCGTAGTTTGTTTGAATCTACTTTACCAGAAGCAGTAACACCTTTGGAACAGGTAACATTAGGACTTCTCCCATTAACATCACCAACCTTTGATGAACTAATTTCAGTAACTTTCATATTGTTGTCATGAGATGAATTCAAAGTCACTTCCGCTGAAATAATTTGTTCTGTGTCCTCTTTTGAGTTATCAGTCACTTGAAGAACAGCAAGAGGCTTTATATCATGCTTTCTTGGGAAAACAGAAGTATCTGCCAAATATAATCTTGAAAGAATAGGATTTGAAGCCTCACAATCAACTGCTGTCTTCATCTCTGGGCCCTCTGAGTTCTTTCTTAGGAGGTTAAGAACTGACTTCAAAGTTTCAATCTTTTCAGGTTTTGTAGCTCTCATGCAGCGGTACTTCCAAAATTCAACTTCACAGTCTCTGTCCCATGCACGTCTTCGTCTTCCATTTGAATCCCCATAAATTTTCTTAGTTAAATTGTCACGTACTTTACCTTTCTGCAGTATGGCCTTTTTTGTCTTTACAGCTGTTGATGATAATCTTTTAGGAGTCTCAGTTTTTGGTCTGGCAACAGCAGCTCTAAATGCGGCCAGAAGTTTTGGGTCAAAAAGGTTTTGCCCCAGGTCTTTTGTAGATTTGTTACGAACAGCTTCTCTTATCTCTTTTCTTAATTCTTGAACAACAATGGATGACTCCTTATCCTCAGCAGCTCTCCTCATGATTTTTTTAACTCTCAAGCCAGCAGTATTTTCTTCTTCTTTTGAAGATTTATCAGCGGGTTGTTTGTTTACAAATCTTTTAGAAGGTTTACGAGCTGTCCCTTTCACTATACTCATTATATCACAAGCGACATCTTCCTTTTTAGGATAACATTTTAAGGCATGGCAGTTTGGTGAATCAGTTGGAACAGATGTATTCTCCTGGTCCTTGGATTTCATTTCAATCTTTCTCTCTGCTCTAGGTTTCTTAGGCAAAGCTTCATTCTCATTATTTGCTTTGGTATCATCAGCATCAGCAGCAATATAAACATCACTAATAAATATGAAAGAAATCAGGGAGAGCAGAGATCGAAAGATCTAAGACCTACATGCAGAAAATGTTACAAAAAACTAATTTCAAATGTGTATGAATCTTAAAGCGAACATGACAATCAACATGCAAAAAATGCTGGCAATTTTACTTTCCATTTTGCTTGAGGACTGAGAAAAAGAAAAAATTTCTACAACTTGTCAAACTCCAACATAACATATCTGATTCAGTCCTCTTCTGAACCTTACAGTAGATGCAGCAGTAGCAGGGCTAAAAGAAGAGAGAGACTTCATGGTGGACAGAAAAGATGGAGGGAAGGCAATCTTTCAAATGTGAACTATATCCTACAAGTCCTGCAAAGTTTATGCGGCACCATAACTTCCATATTGCTAAAATTCCATGACCTACATTGAACTTTTTGGTGAATGCAAAAACATTAGGAGCTAATAGCCAAAACAGTCATTTGGGTTGCTGCTGGTAATGTACACCAGTAATTTCAGTTGTTGTTTTGCCCAACTGGATAGATAGTCTTCTAATAAAAGGCTATCAACTCTTCTCAACCCTAAAATTTGAGTTCTCTAAGTCCTAACTAACTTTGACCTATGTACAGTGGTAACCATTGCAATTAATTACCACAAAATCTTATTTGCCGTAAGAAGTCACATGGTTACAGACTAGATTAACAGAGTCTCGAACCAGAAGCTTGGATTTGGAAGATTTGCAAATGAACTTTAAGAGAACTTATAGACAACACAACATCCAGAAGAAATCACAGAAGTGGCAAATTCCTAACAGAGAAGCAAGTGACCAAATTTATTTTCTTATATCATGGATCACTATCTAAGTGCAAGCAAAATCATCACAAGGACACATAGGGAAAATTCAGAAAAATTGTAGTCACAATCAAGTAGCAGTCTGAAACTGAGACTGGATTGCCAGAAACATGTAGAACACATGCTTTACAAATATTAACTGCTGAAGATTTGAGATGAGGAAACAGTTGAAGGAAAATGACCTGCAATCAGTGTGCTTTCTCTTTATGGAAATATTTCTGACAGCATCGGCATTCATATCAGGTGCAGTTCTATCAGCTGAAGCTGAAATCTCATTAACAATAAGGAAATAGGAACAAATGTCTTTAGAAGTGTGCACTTGCTTTCAACAGGCAAGGAATGTTATACAGAAAGCAAAGAGAACCATAAAAAGAGCAAAAGAAAATATCCTCCATACCTTTTGATGAAGACCCTTCTGCAGGATTCTGCTGCTTCACATCTCCAGTAACTAGAATTACATTAAAAAATGGTTTAAAATCCATTATCAAATATTTAAAGCTAACACAAGTTCTCCGCTCCGTAATGTTCCAAGAACAAGAGTTATGCCCCACAAATAAGCAGGCACAAGTAAATAAATCCACATACCCGACAAAAAGGAGCCCACTGACAAACCAAGATGAAGACCCATTCTGGACTCACTTTCAGATATTTTGCCCCCAGAATGGAACTTGCTGAGGCTCGAAGAGGTTCTAGCACCATCAAAACTGCTGGACTCATTCATTTCTTCATCTACACTGTTGCTCTTCAGCCCATCAAATGACAAGGATAGGGGAACTAAATCAGAGGACGTATCACATGATAACGAAAGTTCCAACCCCTTTCCCTCTAAAATCAGTTGACTACAGTTTCTCTCATTAGATGGTGCTACCACATAGGAAATATCACTATCAGAATTCTCGTGAATTTGAGAGGTCAATATAGAGTTTTTGCTTGGTTCAAGAGTCCACTGATTCCCGCTCACCATTGAGACAACAAGAGCAGTCTCTCCAGCATCAGCAACAGAAATAGAAACCTTCCCAGAAAAAGCAGCCTCAGTGCATTCATTATTTGCACCTTCTGGAGCACACTGGTTACTCATTCTCTCTATGGGTGTTATATCGGATTTTTGTGACATTTCATTAGCTATACACCTAAAATAAAGTCCAGACAAGATTCTAAGACAAAAGAAGAGCATACATAAACCAAAACTGTACCGAGAGTTCTAAAAGAATGTTTCAAATGCCAAATTCTTTTTTGTTTCTGGAAATAAATAAAAATATGAACAGTATATTAAAGAAAAGGCACCAAGGGAGTGTCACTCGTATACATATTTATATATCAGTAAGTTAATGATATTTCCAACATCATCCCATCTATAAATGTCATAACCCAAAATTAAAGAATCAAAAAAGTGTAATCATTTTTCTCTAATTTTATACATTTCATATTCAATCCTCTCAAACACTCTCCTATTTTTTTCTTTCCACACCACCCAAAAGATAGTTAAAAGAATGAGAAATAAATTGTTTTTTACAAAAACCCGCCTGAGCGCTGAGTTCATCGGTTAACGACCCCACAAAAACCCAATTAATCCCCAACAATCCAGAAACCATAGACCACATATCATCCACCACTGGGTACCAGAGAAGAATATGGTTGCATGTCTCTGCCACCTTCTTTCAAAGATAACAGCCATTGACAAGAGTTCGACACCTTCTCATTAAGTTGTCAATAGTCAAGATACATTCCCTACTCGCCTCCGAAGCAAAAAAGGAAATTCTTCACCTTTCAAATATGCTTACACGGATATGATCTAGCCCCCATCATCTCAGCCCCTCAAAAACTTATATTGGGATTTCTAGCCCCCATCATCTCAGCCCCTCAAAAACTTATATTGGGATTTAACTGTGAACTACCATCGCTTCTCTAATTTCCACACAAGTCTTTCATTTTTGTCCTCCAGTTGAACAGTAGCTAAAAGTTGAAGTAAGGTCTCATATTTCTCAATCTCCCAATCATTCAAATTCTTATGCATATTCACCACCCAAATCGGTCTCCCCTCCACCATCACATATGCCTCATCCACGATCGTCGTCTTCGATTGTGCAATGGCAAAGATACTAGGGAATTGGTTTTTGAGGCACCCATTCATGATCCATTCATCATTCCAAAAACTGATTTTGTTACCTCTCTCCATTCTCCATTGAAAACAATCATAGAACTGTCGTCTACCCATCTCAATCTTCCCATGAGATCTAACCATCTCCCTCGCCACCCACTCCTATCCCCCACCCCCCCACCTAACATCAATCACCTCCTTCCACAACCTCGCATCTTCACTCATGAATCTCCATAGCCATTTACCTTGGAGAGCAGATAGTATTAATAGTATTTTCACCTCCTCCCATTTGACTAAATAGTATTTTCTTCTTCTCCCACAAGAACCTACATTGGATGGGTTCCATTTATTTTTACCATCTTAACGAGGATAGTAAGAGCAGATAGAAAGTAAATTGGAAGGTTGGAGAGTGTACTCTTTATTAGTCTTCACCTGCCACCCTTATATAAAAAACTTCTCTTCCAACTAGCTAGTCTTCTTTCAAATAGGTTAATCACAGGTTCCCACGTCTTCACATCCTTATATTTAGAACCCAAAAGCAAACCGAGGTACTTAATAGACAATCTCACCGCTTTGCAGCCCAACAACTCAGCTAACATAATTTCTTCCCTTTTGTTCCCAATCTTCACCAACTCAAATTTATTTAGATTAATTTTCAACTCGAAGACCGCCTAGAAGCATAAAAGAACACACCATAAATTCAAAATCATCCTTATCTCTGGTTGACAGAAGATCAAAATATCATTAGCAAAGAAAAAATGAGAGACCTCTATCCCATGAACTCCACCACCCACTATCACCCCTTTCAACAAATCTATCTCGCAAGCCCACTCAATAAGCCTACTTAGCGCTTCCATCACAATAAAAAACAAAACGGGAGAAAGTGAGTTCCCCTGTCTCAACCCCTTCGATGCCTTGAAGAAAGAAAAAGGACCACCATTCACCATAATGGCAAAAGAAGGCGTAGTAATACAAATCATTCACCTCCTCCACTTATGCCCAAATCCCAATCTGCTCAACATGTAGTCCACAAAGTTCCAATTAACATGGTCGTATGCATTTTTCATATCTAGTTTACACAAAATACCTTATTAGTTACATGCCACAAGATCATGCACCACTTTATTGGCCACCATTACAGCATTCAGAATTTTTGTCTTCCAAAAAAGCATGCTGCCTCTTCCCAATGACCTTACCAAGGAACTCAGATAACCTCTTGGTCAGGACTTTTGAAATGAGTTTATAAATGCAACTCATCATATTAATGGGTCTAAACTCCTTGATGTCTTTAGCACCATTAACTTTGGCAATGAGCACTAAAAAAGTGGAATTCAAAGATTTGACAAAAAATTCAGACTCGTGGAACTCTTAAGCATCTCTATGATATCCTTTTTAATCACTACCCGAAATTCCTGCAAGAATGTCGTGTTGAAGCCATCAGGATCCGGTGCTTTATCCCAATTGCAATAATTGAGCCCATCCCAAGTCTCATCTTCAGAAAACTCTCTCTCCATACTAATTCTGCTAGAAGCCTCCAAAGTTTTGAACTCGAAGCCATCCAACTTAGGCCTAGTTGCCCTGTCTTCCGCATACATAGATTGAAAATACTCTTGAGTTTTTTTCCTCATGCTATCATTCCCTCTAATGGTACTATTATATATAACTATTTCTTCAACATAATTACATTTTCTCTTGTGACTAACCAAACAATGGAAGTACCTCATATTGGTCCTTCAACCATTTCTCTCTAATCTTCTGTCTCCAAGGGATTTCCTCTATGTGCATTTCGTTAGCCACGTCCATTTTGATAGACTCTCTCTTAGTAATGTCATCCGATGAAAGACCCTCATCACCCTCTTTCCTATTCAGTATCTCAATCTCCCTCAATAGATTTTCAATGCATACCTATTCTTTCCCTCCCTCCTCCTTCACTCGTTCCCTGATCTCAGTCTTCGACTTCATGAGTTTTTTTGCTACTCTGAAACTAAATCTTTCCCGGAAATCTCGGTATTCTTCCAACACTACTCAACCATGACACAGAACTCGTCCATCTTTAGCCACTTGTTGTCGAGTCTAAACGGAACTAGCTCCCATTAGATGTCATTTGCAACTAAGTTTAAAGGAAACGGTCAGAAATAAATAGGCCTTTGTAGAATATTTTGACACAGACCTGATAGCTTTAGGATGCAGTCATCAGACACCAGAAACCGATCAATTATTGAGTAAGATGGTTGAATTCTTCGATCTCCACATAATTACAAGACCAGCCGTCACTCCTTTTGCCGAAAAAGCAAGCTACCTCATTTTTTTCACCCTCCACAAACTCCTAATTTTTTTTTATCTCCCAATGCTTCCATTTTGGTTTCTTGTAGGCATGTAATCTCCGGTTTCATTCTTGACCTACATCCCCTTATAATTTGCTCCTAACATACCAAGATAACATTT
The DNA here is from genome assembly GCF_054855325.1 of Carica papaya. Lineage (NCBI taxonomy): Eukaryota > Viridiplantae > Streptophyta > Magnoliopsida > Brassicales > Caricaceae > Carica > Carica papaya. Next base: position 13,712,969 of record NC_142312.1, on the reverse strand, counting down.
TCTTATCATTTTATTTCAGCCCCCATCCCTTTTACTATTTCTCAACCTACAATCATAATTAATCATAGATTGTAGTCTTTTCAACTCCCTTGACCCCCTTCTTCGTGGTTTTTCTTTTCCTAGTATTTGCTTCCTTAGCTTTTCTCTTCTCCTTCTTATATTCTAATTCCACAAAAAAACTCCATTGCATTGTCTTCTATGCCAACAATTGGCTTATTTTTTGGATGCTTTATAACACCCAAATAGAGTTGAAATCCTTTCCTTTCCTCTTCCCTACATATGTTCCAGCCACCAATGTGTAGTGAATTTTGGCCTTATGCTCCTCCTCCATAAGAGCCAATTTTGGTTCAAACTCCACCACCACCAGCCCTAATTCCTCTTCCCTAAATAGTAATATGGAACTCAAGATTAACTAATGCGATCAAAAACCTCATAGAGAGTCTAACATCCAGAATTTTAAAACTCTCAACAAATCTTCTCTACCTAACCTACACTCAATTTGTGAATGTCAACTAAGATAATAGAGATGAAAGTTGAATTGATTAAACAACGCAAGATATAATCTTGATAAGTGAAATCAATTCAAGAAGGATTGACAAAACGTCACAAGAAATTTATTTTGATAAGTTGAATCAACCCAGCATTCGGCAAGATGGTTGTAGACATCCTCTTAGAGAGCACTCACACAATTAGCAAGAGATAAAAGCAAACTTGAAACTTTATTGAATATTGAACTTGTGAATTACAAAGGGGGTGGTGGCATCCTTATATAGATTTCCATCTACTTATTCTACTAGAAAACAAATTAAATAAGTTTAATTAAACTCTTAATTCTACTTAAACTAGAATTACACTTAAATAATAATAAAAGAGTTAATAACAAAAGAAATCCTAATGCGATTAGAAATCAGAAACTTGATTAAAATATAATACTTTAATTAATAGATAAAGTCTTTCTCTTGGGTGGTGTTCAAGATTCCCATTCAGCCACCATCTTGGAATCCATTTCGGTCTTGATTTCCTTCTTGCATTCGGTTTGTACTTCTTGATTCTTTATTATTTTCTTGAAACAAATTTGAGTTGGAAAGACTTGTAGGATGTGGTATTGGAGTAGGAGATATGACGATGAATTCAACAAGAAGAGAACTTTCTTGGCCGAATCTTGTAAGGACTTGATCTTCCTCTCCTTGTGGAATTCTTCTTCTCTTTTCGTGGATTTTGGACTTCTTCTTTGTGTAGAATTCTTTAAGATAGAAATCAGAGTTTGAAAAGAAGAAAACTCTTGGCAATTGGACTTGTAGGGCTCTCTCTTTAGCTCTATGTCTCTTATCCCTAGGAGGTCTTCCTCCACTAGCAGGTTTTTTCGGAAAACTCCATTTATTCTGGTGTGGATGGCAGGCAGGAAGAAGGAATTGGGTTTCCCTCTCGAGTTTGACTACACTTGGCGAACTCCTTTTTCTCCTCGGATTCCTCTTGCTTTTTGAAGGCTTCTCTCCTAGGAGCCTTATGGATGACTCCTCTTTGCATTCTTCTTCTTGATCGACGGTCTACAATTCGGAATGGGAGTTTTTGATGTCCCAATGGAAGATGGATTCGGGTATTCAAAGAAAAGGGAGAGTTCTCACGCGGGCAGGCTTCCTTCCTCTTCCTTCTTCTCGACCATGGAACCTTAAGCCCCAAAACATGTATGGCCGAATAGTTCCTTGCATTCTTGGACTGTTTCTTGATGGATCTTGGGCTGCCACACATATTTCTTGGTTGAAACTCCTTTGGATCGAGCGGTTTGGAGCTTGGGAAATTCTTTTATGCCAGATTCTTGGATCTTGACCTAAAGGTCCTTGAATCTTGGTTTCTCGAACTTTGAGCCTACTTTCTTGATGTTTCTTGGATTGATCTTGGTGTTGGATTGGAAGAATGTATCTTAGATCAAAAATCCAATCCTTGATGGGCTTAGAGTTGTGGAAATCCAAATGGAAATAGGAGTCCAAATTCCCGTAGGATCAGGAATCCCTGCGGACACAGGAGCTCTTTCCTGTGTGCTTCTCACGGGTGCAGTTAACTCCTTGCCCCTCCGGGATTTGCTGTTTTCCCGTATCTAGGATCAAATCACAGAGCCTCCCTGCCTTCCATTTTCTCCCCCTCCTCTGTCCTGATCGTTGGAACCCTAATCTTCATCATTGCATCACCTTCTTCCCTACCACAAATAGTCTGCTCTTCCTCCCCTTTCACCATTGGTAATATTTATTCAATCCCGGATGAAAACTAGCCAACTTCTTTGCCCCCGCGCATTGAATCCCTTTCTTCTTTTGCAACTTCACTCTTCTCTCCCTGATCTGCAGAATCCATCGACCGGGTCGGATTCAACCTCACAGATCTCCAAACCCATTTAATCAGTGGGCACTTTTTTCTGTTTTCGCCAAGCCCAGTACTTGCGACCCACTTGCCCTTCTATTCCTAGTAGTAACATCTCAGTCTACCTGGCTCATTAGCATCCGACTTCCCGGGCCAAGCTTACTAGCCTGTTATTTGCTTTCTGCCCGAAATGACTCCTCCAGCTTGCGTTTTGAAGCCTGCCAAACTAATCTAGATCTCCATCTTGAAAATGCACCCGACTCGCTCCTTCCTCTATGCTTATGAGCACATCAGCAAAAGTTCTCTCCCCTATCACTTCCATGATGACCCTCATATTAACATTACAATGTGGAAATTAAACCACCACAGAAGGGCACCTTGTTACTTCCACCACTGCCACGACTACCCCCGCACTTTTTTTTCCCTCTCTGCTGTCTGGATTGACTGGCCTATTCACCAGCTCAAAGACCACTTCCATTACATGCCACCAACCCCCAACTTCCTCCCCTTCTAGAATGAATATTCTTCTTACTGCCCTTCCTTTCTCCTCTGTCAACACAAGGTATCTCCCAGTACGATTCCATCTAAGGGCCAACCACAGTCGGTGGTTTTTTCTGGCCATGTACCTTCCCCATGTTCTTCCTCCTTTTCTCCAATAAAAATCTTCCAAAGCATATATAAGTCAAGCCACATCCTCATCCTCAAAAGAAATGGACACTTGAAACCCTCTTCCATTCTCACAAATTCTCAGACCCTCCATCTTCCTCCTTTCACATATCACATCTAAAGATCTATTCTCAATCACCAAAAACCTCTTCTTCTGCTCCGCCATTCCTCCTCTCCCTCTGGCCGGCTTGGCCGACCGACCAAACAGGACATTGTGCCCCCTTCTGGCTCTTCCTTCCTTCCCCACGACCCCTACTCCTCTTCCCTCAGACAACCCTAAAGTCTTCAGTTGTCACTCTCTAGCTTTCTCTCTCTAGCAATCTCTCTCTAAATTTCTCCCCGCGACCCCTACTTGAATCTTCAACAACAAGTAATGCAATATAGAAAATGTATAGAATTAATCCTCTAAAGACAAAAAATTGGCAGCTCATGCTCCAGAGAGATGATGAATATTAAACTGAAACCCCATTTTTGGGTATTACTTTCTAAATTGATGAAATTCGTTTCAAGTGGCAAAACTCATTTATCTCTTAAGCCTAGGGTGCAAGAATGAGAGCAAGGAAGTCATAATTTCTGAGTCCAAGCTAAAAGAAACAAGAGGTCATAGCCACAGATTATGAATTGTCTGCATGGCCTTGCTCATGAACCTGAACCACAAGACCCAGAGAAAACCTCAATGAACCAAACTTCATGAAATAAAAAATCTCAGTTATTCCGAGGTTTTGCATTTTAAAGATCATGCTGTCTGTTAATAGATCACAAAATCTAAACTATATTTTCAGAAACATGTTGGAAAGGAAATTCTCCATAAATAATTAAAACTGCAATGGTATCCTTGAAGTCTACCTAGGGCATATCCACGTGTCCTCTGATGTACCTTCAGCATCAAAGCCCACACAAAAAGCATGATACCTGTCCACACGGGCAGTAAGAAAAATACATTAGACAGCCTTTTTCTGATAAATTTATATGCTTCAATGTACAACTACATGCAAAGCCAGATCAGAAGGAAAAACTTACTACTAATCGTGAAAATAAAAATGTCATGACAGAAATAAATTAAAAGAAAAATAAACTAAGAAAGAAATTGAAAAATGAAATAGTGGAAAGAACTTGAGTATTACCAAACAATGTCCTAGGAGGCATTAAGTATTATTCAGAAAGATTAGCTTTAGACTGTCTAAATAGATCAGAAAATATAATTCTATTAAATGTAAATTATTATACTATCAGAAGTTTATTATTATAGTTTCAGCAACTTTAAGATTTTATTTTTTAGTTTTTTAGTTTCTCTATTTGTATTAGTATTATTTCTTATTTTATTAGGAATAATATTCTCAATCTTCTTAGTACTAGTTCCCTATCTTTTTTTTAAAATAAATTAGTTCCCTATCTTATTAGAAAAAATAAACTAATTAGTTTTAGTATGCTATAGTATTATTTAAAAAAAAAAACTTTTCCTTAGTTAATCCTATTTAATAAAAATTACTTGCGAAACAATATAAATATCTTTCTAATTTTTAATTCTTGATATAAAATTCAGTTATTCATAAAAATACTTTCAGAGTTTTTCAATTTCCTGGTTTTGCAATGCAACTAAACCCTTAAATTTGATATTTAAAACTTCTTAAGATGATGTTCAAGAAATCTTGGGTGCCATGTCAAGGTTTTTACATCTAAATTTCTAAGTAGATAAATAAATCCTATTTGTCCAACATCAAAGTATTGTTCAGAGTTGATTCAGTTTCACCTTTTTATATAAACAAAGAAGTATTATTAATGAGAGAAAGGAGAGTACAAAGAGACGGGGTTCAATTTCATTTTTTCTGAATAAAGTAACCCAAAAAAAAAAAAGCAAAATGACAAATGCTTGTGTACCAACATGTGAATATTGTTTCATATGAATGGAGACAGCAGATGCGCACGGTTATAAACATGTATATCTCATGCACGAATTGGCTCCAACACTACCAATGCTAATTTCTTAATTCAATGTTATATTACAGAAATAACAGCTCTTTATCCAGATGAATTTCATTAGTTACTGGGAATATGATTTTATAATTCAAATGTGCATGAAATGCAACCAAGAAATCAAAAAGGAATTCACAAAAACAAGTTGATCAAAATATCAAGTGGCCAGCCCAAAACCTTTACCATGAACCATTTTTACCAGGATCACAGAATTCCTTGAAACACTGATCTGGATTTTGTGATACGAAACACGGTTCATTTGCTATTCAGTCACGCAAAACCAGGAACCAAGTAAAAAAAAAAGATGAGAAATCATACATTTTCAACAATTTACGGAAGAAAGGCAGCAAAGATTACAGATTTTTGCTTCTTTGTACTATATGGAAAAACCATGACAGAGTAGCTAGATTCTAAATGTGTTGAATATTTGGTATTTTAATGCTTTTAAACTACTTATTTAGATTTTCTTTTACCAATGTGATTTTAGGCATTATTCTATTTCTTCAAGTGCATGTATAACATATGTATTAAATGTAAATATATAATGACCACCATAAATACTCTAAAGTGGGTACAGCATAACTCATATCCAAAATAATCAATGTATGAACTTACCCCTATCGCAGTATACCAAAACAAATAGCCAACCAGAGCCGTCCTGTGCGGTGAACCAAAATGAACTATGATCCAGGTGCCTATGGGATAATCCTTCAACAAAATACAGCAAATAGTAATCCCAAAAACCATCAGTCTTCTTCAGAACTCCAACCACAACCTCAAGGTGGCTACACCACCCCATCAAAAGGCTCAGACAACTCCAGCGGTGATCATACCCACTACTTTAGCTTTCAAAGATATACTCTGAATTCAGTTTTGAGTGTACTAGACACTTAAAATAAGAATGTGCCATTAAGACGGCGAATGTGAATGCTAGATACTTCTTCTACACATGCTGTTCAAGAGTTGTCTCTCTAAATGCTATCCTATATTTCATTCAAAGCACACAACCAATGAATTGGTAGGTGAGCTTATCATCGCAACTCGCATTAATACTAATCTAGTGTCTCAAGAACTGATAGATTTCTTTTAATTACCAAGCCGCTATATGTACCTCACACAATTTCATGGTATTCTTTTTTCTATTAAGAACTCTTATTAAGGTTAAGTGTATTGTGATGTGAAGCTTGTAATTTATTATTGGGACACATATGGAAATTTGTTACAGATGTCCTTAGAAGTTGCAAAATGATGTAAGACAAATAGGGTTGATTTGTCCAATTAAGGATTTGGGTTGAAAACCTAACATCACACCTATTGTTTCTTAGACATCAAACTTAAGAAGTATTAAGCATCACAATTAAGGATTTGATTGCATAAATAAATTATCAATAAATGAAATTACAAACCTATTTATAATAATCTCTAAATAAATTTTCCTAAATAGAATTAAAGTAATAAACAATAAACTAGTAGAATTAAGAATAATAATCCTAATAAGAATAAGAAACGAATATTAATAATATTAGGAATACTAATAAGAACAGAAAGCCTAAATTACTAAAACTAATAATACTTCTAAATAATATAATAATAAATTTCAAATTAATATAGTCGTTTTATATTTAATATAATTACAATTTCTAATTTATTTGGGAAATCTTATGCTAGCACATTCTACATTCTCCTTCTCTAATTGTAGAAAGCTCATTGATGAGTTTTAAATGGGCAAATGATGTAAAACCAACTTTTGAGCTTTCCATGAAAACTTAGCAACCTTTGTTTTTAGTTTGTTCTAGCCAACACCTAAAATAGTAGAAATGCGCAATTGTTTAGGAATATCAAATCTTAGTGGGATGATGAAATCAACATGTTGACCAATCGGTATGCCAAATCTTTTATTGAATGGAACTTTCATAGAGTTAACTCTTGGGGAAAGATATTGAACAATAGGACGACGTAATCGTTCTCCTTGCCCATCCATAGAGGTAAATCTTAGGGAAAGATATTGAACGACACGACGACGTAATCGTTCTTCTTGCCCATCCATAGAGTTAACTCTTGGGGGAAAGACTTGAGCAACAAAAAGACATATTGCATCTTCTTACTATTCCACTTTGGAATTTGATGATATGCACTTTAACAAAAGAGATGTACTTGTTCATTAGGAGGTAAACATCAATTCTCGTTGGATACATAACCATCATCTCTTTCTTGCACCTCTTCATTTTCTTTTATTCCAATATGCACGTTAATCTCCGTTGGGCATTCGTAATTCATGTGCTCACTTGCCCACATCTAAAGCACATAACTTCCTTACCTTTAGGAGTTTTGAAATTTGATATTGATTCATTCTTCAACTCACCTTCTGATTGAATTATATTATTAGGAGTGTGCTCCACAATGTTTTTTGGGATTGGGTATTTCAAATTTTCTTCCACATCAAGGGCCACTTGGTATGTTTTTGCTATAGTTGCTGGAGGTTGTCGAATTAATTCTATTTTAATATCAACTTTTAGTCCTGCCTTGAATTGAGATGTTGTTTGACTATTATCTTCGACAACTTGACTCTGAATGTTTAACTCTTCAAACTTCTATATATACTCAGCTACAAAGATGTTATCTTGGACTAAAGTAAAAACTTGGTTTTAAAAGTTTGTAAAAGTTGTTGGGAGGTAAATACTTTTTACAAAGAATAATTTTCATCTCATCCTATGTTTCAATTGTTAGGTGCCTCCTCCTTGTTATATTTTCATCATTAGTGTGCCGCCATATTTTTGCAAGCCGAACCTGCTCATCTTGGAAAACCAAACTCTTCGTGCCTCTAATATATCATGCCAGTTGAAGCATTCTTCCATTGAATCAAACCAATTAAGAAAGAAAGTGGGGTCTCTTCTTCCATCAAAATCAGGAGCTTCAACCTTTACTCTCCCATTAACATCTCTGTAAAATGTATATATATTTACATATATATGTAAAGGGTAACTTAGTCTTTTCCAGTTTTTAGTTGTTATGACAGCTGGGTATGCCCTCCACCTTAACAACCAATTTTTCTCCTCTTCCACTTACTTGTTAGAATTTTTTTTGTAACCTCTTTTGTCTGGGTTGGTGCCTATATAATAACACTCTTGTGTCCGTGAAAATTAAGGAAAACTGTGAAAGGAATTCTCCTCTTCACTTTGTTCAAATTCTTCTTCCTTCATTTTTTCATGGTATCAGAGCAATCCTGATCAAAAATCATCATCCAAATCACGCCAAATGGCCACGGATGAGCAGACCTCTTCTCCACCCGAAGTCCTTTCGGGTTTCTACCTTTCCATACCGGTCAACCACTCACTCGTTGATCAGACACCCTCATTCATCACTGGACATAGGCTGAATGGAAGCAACTATCTCCAATGGTAATCATTGGTCTTGATGTTCATTCGAGGAAAGGGCAGAGAAGAATACCTCACTGGAGAACTCGTTTCGCCTCCAGCCAATGACCCAGGAGCTCGTGTGGGGAAAGTCGAAAATAATCTCGTTATGTCATGACTGGTAAACTCCATAACAAATGAGATTGGAGAAATTTTTTTGCTGTATGAAACCGCTTATATACTTGGTTTGCCGCACGCGAATTCTACTCCAGCCATGATAACACATCAACAATCTTCAAAATAGAGACTCATCTTCACAACCTGTGACAGAGGGAGCTTTCTGTAACTCAGTACTACAACATCTTCACCCGCAATTGGCAACAGCTCGATGTCTTTGAAGAACTCCAGTGGAGTTGGCCCAATGATGCAAAAATGTTCAAATCCATCACTGAACACAAACGAATCTTCAAATTCTTAATGGGTCTCAATAAGAATTTAGATGAAGTCCGTGAACGCATTCTGAGCACCAAACCGTTGTCAAGTCTCAAAGAAGCGTTTTCAGAAATCTGTCGTGAAGAGAACAGGAAGAAAATCATGATGGGTGAATCTCTCTTTGGTCCGAACTCAGCGGAGACTGGTTCGGTTCCTGCTGCCCAGAAGAAAACCCTACTGGGCGAATCCCAATTTGGTGCTCACGCTTCCGAGACTGCCTCTGCCCTCACCAGTTGTGCTTCTGATGCTCAAGGAAGAAAAGGTAGATCGTGGTGTGAATTTTGTAAAAAACCCCGTCATATCCGTGATAAATGCTGGAAGCTGCATGGTATGCCTGGTGAGAAGAAAAACCTGAGAACAGAGACACATCATGGAAATTTGGTGATTAATGAGGAATCATCATCTGCTCCTACACCCACCGAAAATGCTCTCTTCAATCCAGCTCAGATGGAGGCTCTCTTGCAGATGTTTTCACAAAAAGGCCTTTTTGGTAATGCTTCCGTTGCTCAGAGAGGTAATTGCTTACTCAGTTTATTTGCCAATTCCACAAAAAGACAAGTGTAGATTGTTGATTCAGGGGTATCCGATCATATGATTGAAAATATTTCATTCCTTCGTCAATACAGTGAATGTAAGGAAGTATCCTCTATTAAGATTGCTGACAGAACGAGTTCTAGGGTGGCAGGAGTTGGTTCAACCTATATATCATCGTGCTTGATACTACATTCCGTCCTCTGTGCCAAATTTAGATTGCAATCTGTTATCTGTAAGCAAATTGTGTAAAGACTTGAATTGTGTAGTTAACTTTGACAATAATTTCTGTGTTTTTCAGGACTTGACCTCAGAAAAAATGATTGGTAGTGCTAAGAACTCAGGACTATACCTTCTACCTGTCACAAGTTCTCTTTCAAATAGACAAACTTCAAGTGTAGTATGTACTAATTCAGTTTCTGTAAGATGTTCTAATATTGACCACTCTATTATGTTATAGCATTATAGATTAAGACACCTAAACTTTATGTACTTGAAATAACTATTTCTAGTTTTATTCAGAAATACAAATTCGAGTTCATTTCAGTATGAAGTATGTCAGTTTTCTAAACATACTCGCAATTCATATCCCATTGTTACATATAAACCTTCAAAACCTTTTGCATTAATTCATAATGATGTATGGGGATCAGCACGGATAAAAAATATTACTGGTACAAAATGGTTTATCTCCTTCATTGATGATCACACTAGAATAATCTGGGTCTAGCTTATGAAAGAAAAATCTGAAGTTGACCAAATCTTTTAGAAATTCAACACTATAATTCAAATTCAATTTTAGACAACAATACAAGTGTTGAAAACTGACAATGCATGTGAATACTTTGAGTCCAACCTGGGAAAATACCTCACTGATCAAGGCATTGTCCATCAAAGTCCTTGTGTGTACACCCCACAACAAAATGGTGTAGCCGAAAGAAAAAATAAACATATTTTTGAAGTGTCTCGATCACTTATATTTACCACAAATGTTCCCAAATTTCTTTGGAGAGAGACTATTCTCACTGCTACCTAACTGATCAATAGGATGCCCTCCCGTATTCTTAAATTCAAAACACCCTATATTTCCTTATTCAAGCCTTCCCAAACTCTCAAATCTTACACACAATCTCATTTAAAGTCTTTGACTACTCTGCTTATGTACACATTCATACCCATCTTAGAGGAAAACTAGACCCAAAAACTCTTAAATGTATTTTTGTTGGTTATTCCTCTAATCAGAAAGGTTACAAATGCTTTTGTTCAGCCACCCGTCGGTTCTATAACACTATGGATGTCACATTTTTTAAAAACCAATTATTTTATCCCACTCTTGATATTTAGTGAGAGAATTTTATTCAGCAATATCAATTGATGGATGTGAACATCCCTCCACTACATATTCCATTGACTACATTAGAAAAAAAACCAGTCTCTGAAACTACTAAATAGTCTGAACTTGTCACAGAAACTGATAACACATTACCTATAGTGAGTAAGTTACGTGTCTATACCAAGAGGAACAAGACTCAAAATGGTGGTAAAGTATCTGAATCAACTATGCACTGTCATGAATCAACTCCTGAACCAAACACCCAGAATACCACAGGTAATGAAATATCTTACTCAACTATTGATATTGAATTGTCTATTATTTTACGAAAAGGTGTTCGTTCTTGCACAATGCATTCCATACAGGATTATGTCTCATATGGCAAATTGTTTTCAAAGTATCATACTCTTATGAGTAAGTTTGATAGTAGCCCCTCATAACCAAGAACGATTCATGAAATTCTCAAAATTCCTGAGTGGAATGCTGCTATCCAAGAAGAAATTACAACACTTGAAAAGAATGGGACATGGGAGTTAACTGATTAGACTTCAGGAAAAATTCCAATAGAATGCAAAAGAATATTCACCACTAAATACAATCCTGATGGTAGTGTGAATCGGTAAAAAACACGACATGTTACTAAAGGTTTCACTTAGTTATATGAAATTGATTATCAAGAGACATTTGCTCCACTTGCCAAGCATAATACTATCCAGGTACTATTCTCATTAGTCTCTAATCTTGATTGACCTCTTTATCAACTAGATGTGAAGAATGTTTTTCTCAATGGTGATATAGAAGAAGAGATGTATATGGAAATCCCACCTGCACTTGAAATGAATCCACAAAAAGTATGTAAACTAAAGAAGGCACTTTATGGACTCAAACAGTCACCGATGGCATAGTTTGACGGATTCACCAGGGCAGTGAAGCATATGGGATATGAACAGTGTCAGTCCAATCACACATTATATGTCAAGCACTGTATCACAGGAAAGAGAGTTGTACTGATTGTATATGTTGATGATATTATCTTAACAGGTGATCATAATGAAGAGATTCAGAAACTAAAAGACTTCCTAGCCAAAGAGTTTGAAATCAAAGATCTTGGGATACTTAAGTATTTTCTTGAAATGGAAATAGCTCAATCCAAGAAAAGAATTTTTATATCTCGGTGGAAATATGTCTTAGATCTTCTGAACGAGACTAGTATGCTTGGTTGTAAACCCGCAAAAACTCCTATAGAATCAAATGCTAAACTTAGTCTCAGAAATGATAGTAAACATGTTGATAAAGAAATGTTTTAGAGACTTGTAGGCAAGTTTATCTACTTGTCTCACACAAGACCTGACATCTGTTTTGCAGTAAGCACTGTAAGTCAGTTCATGTCTCAACCTACTGAGGAGCATATGAGCGTTGTCTATCGAATTTTGAGATACCTAAAAATAACACCTACACAGAGATTATTTTTTCAGAAGACTGTGACAAGAGAAATTGAGATCTTTACTGATGCAGATTGGGTATGATCTGTAACTGATAGGAGATCCACATCCGATTACTGCTCATATGTATGGGGTAATTTAGTCGCTTGGCGTAGCAAGAAACAATCTGTTGTATCAAGAAGCAGTGCTGAAGCTGAGTTACACTCACTTACTCATGGAATATGTGAAGGAGTGTGGCTGAATAAGATATTACTAGAACTAAGATTTTCTGCTCCTACTATTATAAGAATTTGGTATGACATCAATCGACTATTAGCATGGCTAAGAATTCTGTGCACCATGACAGAACTAAATATGTCGAGATCGACCGACACTTCATCAAAAAGAAAATTAAAAGCCAGGATGTGTCATTACTATACATCCCAACCAGTCAACAAACAGCAAACATACTCACAAAAGCACTACCAAAAGGAGAGTTCAATAATCTTGTATTCAATCTAAAATTACTCAACATTTATATAATCTAAATTGAGGGGGAGTGTAAAATGCATATATATTTACATATATAGATATATAAGGGGTAACTTAGTCTTTTCCAGTTTTTGGTTGTTATGACAGCCGGGTATGCCCTCCACCTTAACAATCAATTTTTCTCCTCTTCCATTTACTTGTTAGAATTTTTTTAATAACCTCTTTTGTCTTGGTTGGTGCCTATATAATAACACTCTTGTGCTCGTGAAAATTAAAGAAAACAGTGAAAAGAATTCTCCTCTTCACTTTGTTCAAATTCTTCTTCCTTCATTTCTTCAATCTCCATCATTATCTTCAATGTGTCTTCTATCAACAACTTCTTCCTTGTATATTTTGAATTAGCAGACGTACTTGTCTTATGCATAAGTGTCTCACTTATTCCAAGATTGCTTTTATAGTTTTTTACATTGATACCAATATGGTCTTAGTGGTTGCTTCCTGTGTCACAAATTTAGCATTTAGTTCAATGCTAGTCACTATTATTGAAGCTTAATTTTTCTTTAGAAAAGTCCGGCTGAACCGAGAATTCATTGAAGAAGCCAAAAAGAGAACATATTGCACAAGGTCTACTCACGGCTAGCCGCGCGTGGGCTTCACGTGCCAGCTTCAAGACATCGGACAGCGTCAATCTTTAGTGGTCTTAAATGGAGGTGTTGGTTGCAGACCGAAGGTCCATGTGAGACACTGTTGTGTAAAATACAGGATCAAGAGAGCCTATGACAAAGAAGACTTGCATTGGCAAGTGACATTTTCTAAGAATACTAATTCTAATAAGAATAAGAAACTAATACTAATAATATTAGGAATATTAATAAGAATAGAAATCCTAAATTACTAAATTTATAATAATATTTCTAATAATATAATAATGGACTCCTAAATAGTATAGTTATTTTACATTTAATATAATTGTAATTTCTAGTTTATTTACGCAATCTATTGCTAGCCCATTGTACAGCACAAACGAAATATTTCTTTATTCCCATAAAAAACAAATTTCCCAAGAAGAATTCACAATTAAGATGACAGAAAAAGAAAATTTTGAAATGTCTTTGCAAAGTGAAGAGCAATGACAAACGCTAGAGTTATGTAAAGAAAGAATGGAAAAACAGCTGGAAGAAATAACAAAAAAATGAGTAGAGAAATCACATAGGCAACACGATGAGGAACAAGAGAAAGAAGTTGAAAAGATGGCTTCCAATGTTGAAAATATTATGAGATTGATCTGCACACTTCAGTTAAACATAAAGCTACACATGTTGGATCCAAGGAGTAAACTGAAAAGAAAAATTGAGAATATTTGACGTTTTCTCTTCCTTCATGGGTTCATCAACCTTCGAGGATATACTTTGCAACAAGTTTATTAGAGAGTGACAATTCAAATGATTTTCAGCAAAATTTGAGATATTCATAGATTGAATTTATTCATTCTCAGCAAAATTTGAGATATTCATACATTGAATTTATTCATTCTTCAAGACTTTATAACTTGAGGTCAAGTTTTCTTTAAGTGGGAAAAATGATGGGAGAAGAATTATAGAAATAATACTACTAATATTATTTAAAAGGATTGCTATTTATTTTAGGTTTACATTCTGAAATAGGTTAGTAGTTTAGTATTATTTTTAACTATATTCTTAATTACTCAGTACTTATGTTCTAAATCAGTTTTAATTTGTTTTTCTATTCAAAATTTATGGTAGTATTAAGTAGTTAAGTATTAGATTTTCTTAGTAATCATTGTTGTGACCACTATAAATTTGTAAATCAAATGGTTTGTAAATAAGATATTCAGTTTTACCAAATTTTATATTTCGTCAATGAGTAATTTTCTTCTTCTTGGTTTCTAAGAGTTCTTATCTCCCTAATGAATTCCAATGAGACCTTAATGGATCCTAGGTTACTTGTCTAATTTAGATGTTATAAGAATACCTTTGTAAGCTTGAATAAGATCTGCAAATCTATCCCCTCTTTTGTTATGCATCACAAACGACATCTAGGTTGAAGGCTAAATTCCACAACTGTCTTCCTTAAAGACATTAGAGAAGCAAATGGTTAAGGAATTCCTTCTCGCTCATGCAATCAAACCATCTTTTAACAAGGATGGGGGCCATCTTCGTTACATTGCCAATCATTAGAGTCCCCCCCCCGAGGTCATATCACACAAGAAAAAGGTAACAAGAGGAGAGGCCATTCTTTTCCAAATATACTTATAGTTCCAAGGAGAGCAGTTCACAATTTGATCCGAGGCCAATGAGGAATGGTTACAAGATTTAACAAAATATAGACAGTCCTTGAAGAGATTTCATATCTGTTGATCCATTCTGTTAGGCTGCAGCCAACAATCATAGTGTATCCGGTTAAGAGTAATGTTCGGGTGCCGAATATAGTCTGGTTTAGAGTGATGTCCAAGTGCAGCCAAAATTTGTGGACCACATTATGTTAAAAGTATGCAGAATATGTGCAATGTGGTATATTTCAGAGAGACATTTTAAAGACAGCAGCAATCTACTAAATATCCCCTGAGCCACATAACCAATGATCGACCTACAAACCAAGTTCTCATAACTCTACTTGAGAGATTGAAGTTTACCATATGTCACAAGAATCACAAGCAATTGATGTATCAAGATTTGAATCCCCTTCAAAATTTGTCGGTTCAGTTCGAATTTTGCAGCCATCTCCATCCAAGCAGATAACTGCCTACACAATGATTAAATACAAAGATTTAGGTGGTGAAAAGATTGATACATTAACTCTATTTAGAGATGGAAGTCTAGAACAGAAAGTTGATAGTAAGATATTTATCCTGAATACAGATAGAACCTTGCTTCACTAGCAAACCCTTCTCACAAAAACAAAAATGTTATACTATATTACCAAACATGAACAAAGCTTGGACTAGCATCAATATCTCCATTGCTAAGATAGACAGGATAATGCCATTGCAAGAGATCTTTGCTAACAGTTTCTTCCCCATTTACATCTATAAATCCACATTGAAAATTTCAAGTCTTTTCCAGTATGCAAAAATATATCCCAAATTATATCTAGGGATGGCAATGAATCAGGCCCAGAGCAAGTTTCATGAAGCTCGAACAAGTTCCAAACATAAAATAAAGAAACACAAAACCAACCTGGTTGATCTGGACAGATTGGAGGAAGCAAAATTAATGGCTGCTTGGAGAGAAATAGTCAATTATTCATGTGATCAAGGAGATTTTGTTGAGAGGCTTGCAGACAAGGTTGTCTGCTCAGCATCAACTGATTCAACTCTTAAATTTTTTTTATTATGCATATTCCTTGTCTAACATTTATGTGTTCTATTTATTCTATTTACTATTTCTTTCCTTCCTTGGGCTTTTTTCTCATATCAGACCAAGAGAATGGACCCTCTTCTAGTTGCTTAATCCAGATAAATGATTCCCAAGATAAAGCAAACAACTAGGGAATTTACTGCTAACATCAAGTTAAGAACCATAAACCTGACTATAAAGCATCAACAATCATGATAGTAAAAGTTCAGAAGACTCAGCAAGGTTCACTCCTCTAGCAACTTGAAGGCATAATAAGTCGGTGCACTTACATTTTCATCAATATAGTATGAAGGAAAAGAAAGAGTATTGCCCTTCCCGTCAACAAACCATTCGTCATCCCTGCGTTAAGGGGGATAAAAAATATCAACTATAGCATTAAAGCCAAGATACTATTACAGCATACTAAAATATAGTATAATATATATGTATATATAAAAAGAGAAGTATTATCAGAAAGAGGGAGGAGAAATACAAGATAGAGAGTAATAGTGTCTATATTGTATTATTAGAAGTTTTACAATGTATCATAAATGCAAATTGTCGTGACAAATCACTAACCCCTGCAAAAAATATGCCACATTTTTTTCAATAAGTCAGTCGCTATGATTCACTCATACATGATATAGCGTATCAATTATTGTGTCAATTCCCAGGTGATTGAATGGACCTAAAATCTTCAGCAATCTACTTACACCACAATATTATTCCGTGCTGGAACATCTACAAAGTATAACAAGATTTTTTCTTTACTTAAAATGATTACTCATAAAATATTGCTAAATGTCAGGATTTATGGCAAACTAATAGTAACCAGCCACTAAAAGTGGACAAGTTTCCAATTAATAACATGAAGTGGGTACCAGCATAAGTCTAGACGAACAATTCTTAACCTGAAAACACTTTGGTTCACAATCAGTAGGGACCCTTCTTCCCTCTCCCAATCTGAGGTATGTGCCTCAGCAACACTTCATGAAGGATGCAAGAATAGTTGATGTTGGTTTTCCCAGTAAAAAGCAAAACAACAGTTTACTTGGGCCTGTTCTTCAAGTGAGCTGAGGAATGCCATGGTGATTAGGAAATCCAATAATGCTGAAACGTTTGTGATACAATTGGATTTCTTAATCGATCTATTCTTTTTTGTTTAGGGAGCCCTCTGTTGTCTTTTCTTTAGCCTATTTGTTCTCTTCCAACTATGAGGGAGGTAATTGATTTCCAGTTAAGGCCAAGTCCTTCAGAATTTTTAGGGTAGCGGATAGCATCCTCAGGACGGTGTTTGTTTCAGAATTCCCAAAGGAGAAAATTTATCAAACTCTTCTTCCGTCAGAATTAAGGAGCTTCGACTTTTATCCAACTGCAGCAACTTGTGCAACTTATAGGTTTTGAGCTTGTGAGATTACGTGTGCGGTGCTCAAGTGTTTTAATTCTTCCAAAATTGCATTAATTGCATTTTGAATTGTCTAGATTTTGGCATAAGTTACTGCCTCATATGCATCTTGTCATCCATCCAATTCAACATTAGTCACTGTTATTGAAGCCGGTAAATAAAGTAAGGGACAAAATAATTGAAACTTTTCTTGAAGCAATGTTGAATTGGTCTGATTTGGTGAAAACTGGTCAAGGAGGCCTGTTATAGTTGAAACAAGCTTTAAAAGTCAAAAGAAAAGCAAAATTTGCAGTTCACACTCATGGGTCATGGATGTGTGGGGCCGAGGCGCTGGTTTCCAGTCACTTTACAGAGTTGTAATTCTGACAATAGGCTGCTTGAAATGGTAAAAGCAGATTAAGGGATAGTGTCAGATGTGCTTGCAGCTGATGCAACTATGAATATGGAGGATACGAAGAAAGACAGTGATTTCAAGTTGGAAGGCTTGATGGCTTATTTGTTGCAGAAATCTTGCAAACAAAACTAGTGATTGTTTTGCAATTGAGAAGCATATCGAGGGTGGGCATGCCATAGAAATGCCAGTGAACCAAACTTTTGCACCTAAATAGGGAGTGCCTCGTTTCTCTCATCTTGAGCATAACCATTTTGTGCACACTATAATCCTCACATTTTGGATTTTAATTTTAATTCCCTACCCAATGTCCTGTTTATTAAAATAATAACCTTTTCGGTGGGGACAATATGAATTGCAACATTGATTTTTCACCAAAGGAGTGCAACCCGTATATAAAAGATTACAAGTCTAGCAAAATGTCAATTATGTTCCTTAAATCTTCGTTTGGAAAAAGCAGTTGACCATTAATCAAGAAATCAAGTCCTGGAACCAAGAGTTCTTTCTATCTAGGATATTAATCAGACACGTTTTAAAATCTCTATACCTACAAAAAGACATTTAGTTATAGATCCGTCTATTCAGTCAATTGTGACAAATGTTTGCCCCCAAGATCCTAATGGGATCCTTAAGAAACTGAACTTTACATTAGTTTACTCTTCTGGGAAAGAAGTTAGGATTAGAGTATCACCTAAGACTTATCTTAGAAGGAAATGCAGTACTAAGTTTGAACTGAGGAGATTAACCTCTACCATCCATCTTCTCCGAATGTTCTCAAGAGGAAAAATATCATAATGTTTTCAAGAGGAAAAAAGATCAAGTAAGTTATTTCTCAGGCTAATCAGGATATTGCTATACTTCAGGAGACTAAGATGGATTTTTTCAATTGCTCCTTGTTCATAACATTTAGGATTCTGGATTTAAGAGCTGGTATTTTACTCTATCTGTAGGGGTGTCAGGGGTTTGATTCTCTGCTCTTCCCTCTTCTCTTTTCTCCATATTAAAAAAAGTACTGGGGTTGGTTCTTTTGTTGATCAGATTGAAGGGTCATTTTCTTTCGACTTTCTTGAATATTGGCAATAAGGGGTCTCGGTGGTTTTCTTGTGAATGCGAGCCTACTCATCCTAGTATGCTATCTTTTTTATATAGCACTTTTTGATGTATTGCTGATGATTATAATACTTGCAAAGATACTTTAGAAGATGTTTACCGTGAATAGGATTACTGTAACCACAAGGGAGTAAATTATTTCACTCAAGATTTTAAACTTAGGGATCTCCCTCTTTCCAATATAAACATACTTGGCCAGTTAATAGTGGCAGGATCATCTCCTCTTGTATTGGTAGGTTTCTAGTATCCAATCACGGCAAAACTGACTTGATTCAGGGATCTTGCCTCACCCAGTGTCTAAACCATTTCCTATCCTCTTGGAATCTAGCCGTTTGAATTGGAGCCCTACCCCTTTTTGTTTTAAAAACATGTGGCTAACACATAATGATTTCTTGGGTAACATCAACACTTTGGTTGCACAAGTGTAACCCTATGGGTCGGAAAGTTCTTAATTTCATGAAAAGCTTCATTTCTTTAAGGATAAGTGGAAGATTTGGAAAACAAAGAAAGGTCTTAGTGATACTTGAGTTAGGAAAAATTATATTCTTGATCGAATTTCTGTTCTCGATAGAATGGCCTTGGACAATGTTATAATGATTATCAAATTATAAGGTTGACCTCTCTTAAATTTTGAGGCATTGCTTATTAATGAAGAGATGTAATTCGAGACAAATGGGTGAAGGAATTTGATGCTAACTCTAAATGTTTTCATGGTGGTCAGCAATAAGATGCAGAAGAGTTTTAGTAAGGAACTAGAACTGGAAGGGGCCAAAGTGGTAAGAGATTCAACAGCCTTTGGTCCTTGATAAATAAACTTTTAGAATCTCTATGAGGATGAGAACATCAACAAGCCTTTTATCAGGGGTCTTTGTTGGTGTTCGAGTGGGGAGCAAGCTGGATAGGTTGAGTGTCTGTTTGACAAAGATGAAGTCAAGAGCTGTTTAGAACCTTGGTACTAAGAAGGCTTTGGGGACCAATAGTTTTGCTATTGCCTTCTTTCAGGTTTAGTATAATACCATAAAGGATGATTTAGTCATAATTTTTAAGGAAGTTTATATCAATTGTAAGGTAGGAAGTATGAATTCCGCTTCTATTACTTGGTCCATAAGAAAGATCATTCTGTTAAAGTGTTTAATTACCACCCTACTAGTACAATTATGTGTTTATAAGATCATCTCAAAAGTGCTCTCATAGAGGTTGAATAAGATACTCGAAGAGATGATATCTTTTCACTAGAGTGAATTTACGCCGGGAAGGGGGGGAGAGAGAACTTTAGGTGCCTCTCTCTTTTGCTAATGAGGCAGGAAGGAAGGTGTAAAGTTGAGAAACAAAGGCTTGGAATTCAAGTTGGATTTTGTGAAAAACTATTTTTTTTTTGTAAAAAGTGTGAAATATATATTGAAAAGGTATCACGATGGTACAGAAAATTTACAAAAGTGTTAGGATGTCAATGACATTTCTAAAATTCTCATCCCTAATAATGTCATGCTCTAACAAGATATACCCCAAAAAATGACACCATCTATCTCTCAACCTATAAGATGCTACCTCTTTACCCTCAAAAGCTCTAAAATTCTTTTCTTTCCAAATGACCAAAAAATGGTCAATGGAATCAATTTTTCAACTTATCTTCTTTTACATAACTCATCCCATGCCAAAATTTCCTCTCTAACAGCACCAGACATCACCCATTTAATCCCCAGAAGACCATAAATCATGTTCCATAGATCATAAGCTGCAGGACACCACAAAAGAAGATGATTGCAAGACTCCACCGCATTCATGCATAAGTAACATTTGTTTACCATAATATGACCTCTAGTCATCAACTTATCTATAGTCAGAATGCATTCTGGCTAGCCTCCTAAGCAAAAAAAAAAAAACGATTCTAGGAGGCGTCTTTAATTTCCAAATTTGGTGAACCGAATAGTTGTGGCTCCCGTCAGGTCCACTCCTCACAATGTGCTTGTAATAAGATTTAACTGAGAAGTATCCATTCTAGTTCAGCTTCCAAAGAACATGATCTGGCCCAGTATTTACCTGTTGTGAGGCTAGTAGTTGCAAAAGAGCTTCACACTCACATTTTTTCTAATCATTCAGGGTTCTAGTAACGTTCACCATCCAATCCCTGACGCCATTAAGGTCCCTGTACGCCTCCTCAATCACCATACTTCTTGATTGTGCAATAAATTAGGGTTTCCTCGATAAGGTCGTGGAGAGGAAAGGCTTTGGGTGTCAAACGGAAAAACTTCATCTTGGGTTGCTCTCTTTAGCTGCTTTTTGTTGTTTTGGTTAATGGCAAAGCTAGAGAATGGTTTTCAAGGTAGCACGGTATGACACAATGGGTCCTCTGCATCTTCTTCTCTTTTTAGAAAAAAAAAATTAAGCATATTTTTCTCTCTTTGAGTTGAATATCCTCTAGAGATTATGATAAAGACTTACCCAAGGGGTTTTAAAACTGATCTTGATACGTTGGAGATGCCCAATTTTCAGTTTGGAGATGATACAATTCGTTTGTTTTCCTATAATCACATTAAACTTTCAATGATCAGGTTCAAGAGAGTCCATGAGAGAGGACATAGAGTTGATGGAGTCTTGATATTGGGAATCTTTATCTTAAAAATTATTCTTTTAACTAAATGGTTATGATGGTTTCTTTTGGAACCCAACTCCTTGTAGCATGCACAAGGCTATTAAGAGAAAGTTTGGTATGCACCAAAATGGCTGGAGTTTCAGATTAATGCTTCGAGTACATATAAGAGCTCCTGGAAGGCTATTTCCAGCCTTTATGCTTTGTTTTTACCCCTAGTAAATTAAGGGTTGGCAATGGCCCTCAATTGCTTTTTTAGGAAGGACCCTTGGCTTGATAATCCTTCTAGCCTCCTTTTTCCCTCGCTTAACAATTGACCATCACTTCCCCATCGCTTAATTTAGACCAATCTAAGATTCCCATATGTGACATTTGAATTTCCTGAGAAACCTTGATAATTGGGAAACATCTTATATGGTCTCTTCAATAGCTTCTAGAGTATGCAGTCTTTTCTAATCCCCTTGACTGCAGAATATGGCCTTTGGATTCCTCGAGGTTTTTTCCTTACAAGTCATACCGTGGTTTTTTTGACTCATAATCTTGCCTCTCATAACGATGTTTTCCATGAATGCTTATGAAAGGTTCTCACTCCCTCAAGATTAAACTTCTTGCATGAAGCATTGTTCTGGGCAAACTTTATTTTATTTTTTAAATAAAAAGTATGAATGGTATTATTCACAAAGGTATCAAGGGAGAACTGCCCATATAAAGTTTGGTTAGTGTATCTGTAATATTCCCAAAATCCTCCGTCCTATAAATATTATACCCCAACATCAAGGACCCAAAAAAATGAAACCACCTATCCTTGATCTTGTGAATCTCATTCTAACTAGCCTCAAAAGCCCTATTGAGTTCCAGAACCATCTTTATATAAAATTCGATGTTCTTGGAATCTATTGCATCAGATCTTAAATGCTTTTAGTCTCTCTCGGGTTTCACCTAGTACGTCAATGGTTTTCTCTCTCCTGTCCTATTAGGTATGAGAATGAAGATGAAGGTTAAGGCTCTCTATTAAGGGGCATTTTCCAGGAAGATGTGGGTCATTTGGTTGGAGAGAAATGCCGAAATTTTTAAGGATCCATTTTCTCTTTTTTTTTTTTAAGCTCTAGGATAAGCTACCTTTCGTTGCTCCTAAGAGGGTTTAAGCACGTAGTCTATTTTAAGGATTTATCTTCATCTGTACTGTAAAGAGATTGTCTAGCTATTCTCTCACAAGATTAGCTAGGCTTTCTTATTTTTTCTCCTTTTTGTTTACTTCTTTTCTAAGGATTCCAAATCCTCTCTATTTTGTACTCTTTTCTTTCCCTTCATTAATATATTTCTTTTTCTATCGAAAAAAGAGGTACCAAGATAGTTGCATGAATTATCCAAATAAGACTGCAAGAACAAAATGCTGATGTAATACTGACTCTACAATATTCATGGGTTTTAGTAAAGTAAAACCAACAAAATTGGGGGAGGGGGGGAACTTTTTTTAAGAGGAAAAACAATGGGAAAGAACTTAATAAGAAATACCTGGAAAATGTTTCCTCATCAACCTTGTGGCTTCCAATAATATCATATATCTTCAAGATAAATGAATAGTCAGCAAGCTCAGCCAACAATTTGTGCAAACTTCCAAACATGACTTAAAAGGAATTCAAAGAATGAAGAGTAAATGAATAATCAGCATGCTCAGCCAACAATTTGTGCAAACTTCCAAACATGACGTTACAGGAACTCAAAGAATGAAAAAGGCATATGAATGAGAAAAAAAAGAAACATTTTTTTGAAGGGAAGGACAAATGATTGTAAAATGCGAAGCAGAAAGAATACATCTAATAATGCATCACTCACCGGGATACACGTGATCAACTGAAATTCACTCTGGCAAAGTGGGCAAAGGTTTGTGATAGTAGACCAGTTGTCAATGCATGCAAAACAGAACCTGAACTCACAAAATCCACACAAGATACTTATCCAAATTTGCTTTCAGCCAATGAAACAAAAAGCTTACATAACCAACACAATGTTGATATTTTTATATCCATATGAATGCAGATGATGAAAAGTTTTTGACTTCTCTTGAAACCCTTCATAAACCAGATCAAAGAACATAGCTTTATACTAGGTTAGACCTTAACAATGTGACATTTTAGGGATCTCGGAATCAAATAGCATATAAATGGAGAATGTTTGGTTCCAATCCCAAGATGATGTTGTTGAACACTAAGGTGAACCTCCAACCTTTCCTAAGACCAGATTTGCCAAAGGAGAATAATTTCTAAAACAGAATAAAGCTGTTGACATCCAATGTGCCACAGGAAAATAATTTCTGAAACAGAATAAAGCTGTTGACATCCAATGAATTCCATAAGTCAAAGCATTGCATATCCATGGAAATCCTGTGAAATAAAATATCCACATATGCAAATGGCAAGCATTTTAAAACTAAAAATAGAGACTTTTCAATAACAATTAAGAATACTCCAAAGTTTCATAAAGGCTTATCCAGAACACCTAGTTCTTAATCACCAGCCATATCCTATGACAGATTAGAAAATATGGAGAAAAGACAAGAAGGAACAAAAGGAAGGGATATGGGTTCTTAGTGCATACCAATGCTGGCAGCAATCCAGAAGACCCCTGTCAATGATAATATCCATGCATATTCCACATCTTTCACCTTCAATATTAGAAAGATCCTGCAAATTATAAAAATTTTTTCCACAAAAATCTATAATTGTCATAAATCACAAACAGTATCTGAAGTCTGAACAGCTGTTTCTGCTTTGAACTATTTTGCTGAAATAATAGAATTTTCTTTCTTGAGTACTGATATCTCTTTTTCTACAATAGAAAAATAGAAATAAAATAATTAAGTAGGAGTCAGGCCAAGAATCCCTCAAGCATCACCGCTAAGGTAGGCCTAGAAACCAGTAACTTGTGATAAAACGAAGGCTTACATGATTATTCTCTTCAATTTCAACCGGTTCCTCTTCCAATAAGTTAGCCGTAACAAAATCCAGCTCCATTTCGCAATCTACTTAACGTACCTATCAAATGAAAATCTGCATCCCAAAAAAAAAATTAAAAAGAAAAAATTGAGAATAAACTAATCGAAAGGAAAATAGGAACTGAAATTTATTTTTCACTTGCATATATCTGTTCAAGTTTTGACTGGCGCTGAGCTGGGATAAATTTCCGATGAGAAGAAAAAGACATTAAGAAATTAATGGATTGATGGTTCTCAAAGTGATCATTTTAAGGGGAAAATGGGGAATTGAGAAAAAACAAGAAGGAAATCAGGCTAAGTGGATGAAAATACCTGCAAGTGAAGATTACATGAGGCAGAGAAAGACCGCCATTCGCGTCTTCCTGGGCGAGGTGACTGCAGCGAGTAAATGCAAACGGAATGGAGGGGCAAGTTGGTCATTACATGTTTACAAATGTTAAAGTGTAGCGTTTTGGAGCAAACGTGTTTCCCTTTTTTTAAAAAAAAAACAAATAAAAATAAAAAATCATTTTGATTTTTAGTATTTAATATTTTATTATAAATATTTACATACATAGGGACAGAAGACATATTCCATCCACTTCATTCAAGTGTCCATCCCACCTTGCTAAATATTTTTTTTTTTGTTTATTCTATGTAATGTATTTAGTATTTAATATTCATTATGAACATTTAATTTTATTATTTGTTTTATAAACTAAAAATTTCACATTATTTTCTTAATTTAGTGGAGAATTTGCATCATGCTCATACTGAATTAAATATAGATTTACAAAATAAATCCCTCAAAATTTATAGAATTGTTTCTAACATATAGCTTTAGTAATGATTTGTAGGTGGTTATGTAACACCCAAAAATTTGTATTTTATTTTATTTTTATTTTTTTAATTTATTTTAATTTTATTAGAATTTTTATTTAATTTTATTCTCTTTTAATATTTAATTTATAAGGTTTTAATTTAATTTAATTTAAATTAATAGAAATAGAAATAAAAATAATAATAAAATAGGGTAAAATTATTTTTGAGATTTAATTGAAATTGATTTTAAAGAAAATGAGTGAAAATTTGGATTCTGGGGGTGTTTTTGAAAAGAAAATCGAAAACCAGGGGTCAAAACGCAATTTAGAAAAATAGTACCACGTCAGCAGCCCCTGCCAACCAGGACACGCCACGTGGCAGGGACGCTAACGCGGAACGGAGACACGTTGACTATCCGTGTGGGTGCGATCGGACGGCCTAGATCTGTTCTCGCGCGCACAGACGGCCCAGATCAAAGGCGCACGTGGATGACCCAAATCTCACGCGTGCGGACGGCCTAGATTTGATCATGCATGAACGGTCCAGATTTATTCTCAATTTAATCGCGATCGGACGGCCCAGATTAAATCATGATGGAAGGCTTAGATTAAAAGGGGAGGGTTATAAATAATCGCATCCACACTCAACTCAAACCCTAGCCACCAGAACCCTCGACGAAGAAGACGACCCAGCCACAGGAGGAACTGGCCGCCGCCACCTGCCGCCGCACCGGAGGCCGCCAAACAAGGTAAAATTTCTCCCATTTGCTCGTTTTTCGATGCCGAACCTTCCTGTGGCCAAATTGGAGCCAAACCACCAGCTGATTGGCTGGAAAACACCGTCGAAGTCCAGCGGTGCCGCCGCGTGTTTCCTCGATTTTTGCCTCCGATGAGGCCCTTCCCGTTTCCCGTTCGATGTAATTTTTATACCACTGTGACCACCGTCCTTTTCTCTACAGGTTGACTGGAGCAAAACACCGAATCACAACTCGCGCCGGAGGAGCCACCGCACCTGAGAGTTTCGCCACCGGTAAGTCTCGGTTTTCTAAAATTTTTTTGCCCACCGAGGGGCCTAGAGGTGTTTTATCACAGGAACCAATGCAAGTTTGGCCGAATACGGCCGAAAACGGTCAGAAACGGCCAACCCAAGGCAGATCGTCGCCGCGGGCGGTGGCACCATCACCGGAGCACAGCGAAACCGCCGTGTCGGAATTTCGATATTGGCCGAAAGGGCCCTGGGTCTGATTTGGGATTTTTTGGGGACACGTGCAGGTACCGGAAGTGTGTTTCAGTTTCTGGAGAAAATTCAGGGAATCTAGGGACTGCCCATAGGCGCAGTGAGAACCCGATTTCAGACTCCGAAACAAGTAAAGATCTCTCACCTTATTTCCTATCATGGCATTAAAGCCTAATAAATGATAAAACGATATTTTATGAATTAATAGATATGTATAATTGATTAAGGTTGCTAATGGAGCCCGAATCTGATATATTTTCGGTCAGGTGTTGTTTGTTTTATTTTACAGTTTTCAATGCAGTATGGTGTCTGATGTGTTTATTCTATGGTTTCATATGCATGAATTACGGTCTCATTTATTATGCTTTGAATTATTGTGAATTCGATGTTGTGTTACCTTATTTGGTGTCCATTACTGGTTTACGTATTTGTGTTTGATTGGATAATTGAGATTTAAAAAAATAGTAAAAAGGTATGTGAATTGATAATGGATAATGTCGACAGCTTCACTAGATATCCTGGGAGATGGTGGACGGACCGGGTCCATAGGGAACCCTAACTGGAACATGGTCTCTCATATCGAACGGGGTATGGAGACTTTATGTGTTTTGGCGCTCATACCGGACGGGGTATGGGGACGGCTCGTTTCACCCTCATACCGGACGGGGTATTGAGGTCTATGGTTTTGGCGCCCATACCGGACGGGTTATGGGGACGGCCCTAGAATTAAGTTATTAATGTGAGTGGTTCACGTGTAACAGGGACCCCCTATAGATCCCCATGGATACTAGTAGGCTGAATAAAAGGGAATAATTGTTGCCTGATGATTGAAATACAAAAGCATGATATGTGTTATGTTGCAGAGTGTGCGTGATCTTATAATATTTATGATGTAATTGTTTTCATAAATTATTTTCATGAATCTCACCGAGATAGGTGGACAGTAAAAGATTTTATTATTGATAAATGAGTTTGTATAAATTATGCTCAATTAGTCGTTTTCGTTTTCTACCAACCTTTACTTCTGTGATAGTGAGATACTGTGATGTCTTTACTGAGCTAGTGTAGCTCATTCCTTACTTAACCATTTTAGATCAGGAGGATTTGGTTCTCGAGCCCGTTCTGCAGGAAGACGACGAGTAGAAGCAAAAGAATTATTTAGTTTTCCTTACAGTATTCTTTCATAGTATTTCCTTTAAGTTAGTTTATTCTTTCATACTTTAATTCGTTTTGGTTATTGTGTAAGGGATGTTAATCATAATTTGTTTTATTTCGTTTCTGCACTTAGAATAAATATATATACATTTTTTTTTTAATTTTCGGGGCCGTTACAGTTGGTATTAGAGCCGCGTTCCTTGGACCCGTCCCTTACACAATAATACTTAGAGGAATACCAAACTGAGAATTATTACTCAACCCTTCCTTGTGAAATGCAGGTGCAGAGAGATAAGGAGAGGGAGACCTCCACTAAACCGAGCAGCCCGGGATGATTCACTTCGGGAGGATGTTGACAGAATATTTGAGATGCTCGAAAGGATCATGGCTACTCAACAAGGTTGAGAGGAGAGAAGGGAATTACCCAACCCTCCCCCACTATTACAGTTTGAGCCACCGCTACAGCGGATGGATCCCGAGTCGCCCCAACAAGAGCCTGCTCCCCCACAGTACCACCCGGTACCACCGCCGCAGTATAATCTGGTGCCTCAGCCACAATATTGTCCGGCCCCGCCATAGTATGATCCGGTGCCCCCACTATATCAGCAGGTGCCACCACAGGGCCCCCTAGTTTATCCTCAGCCCCGGCCCAGTCCCTCTTCCACGTGACCCAGCTCCTTCCCTGATTGACCTGGGCTACGTAGAGAGGTATAGGAGACTAAACCCTTCTACTTTTGCAAGGGAGTCCTCTTTTGAAAATGCCCAGTACTGGTTGGCGGAGACAGAGAAGGCTTTCAAGACCTTAGGAGTGGTTCCTGAGCAGAGGGTTACTCTTGCTTCCTACATGCTAGTGGGGGAATCAGATCGTTGGTGGGAGCTCAAGCAGACCACCCTGCCCACGTTTGTCACTTAGGAGCAGTTCTTAGCAGCCTTTCATGCTGAGTACCTCCCCGAGCACATCCGACATTTAAAGGAGATGAAGTTTGTTCAGCTAGTCTAGGGAAACATGACAGTGTCGGAATACGCTCGTAAATTCTTAGAGCTGGGCCGATACTCCCCTAAAACACTGATGGATGAGGGCAGAAAGGCCAGGAGGTTCCAGTGGGACCTCCGCCCAGAGATCAAGCGGCATTTGTTGGTACTAGAGCTCAAGACATATTCAGCTGTTCTGACAAAGGCGCAGATCGTGAAGAGGAGTTTCAACACCCTTTCCTAGTCATCAGGGAGTCATAGACCCTCAGTTCCACCCCGTATACCAGCACCTATTGCGCCTGTCCAACAAAATAAGAGGCCCAGACCGGTGATCAAGGCTCCCCCTCAGGCTCCAGGGGCAGCACGTGGCAAGATCTGTCAGCACTGCGGCAGGGATCATGGAGACCGACCCTGCTATCGCCTCAACAACACCTGTCGCATATGTGGTAGTACCCAGCACTATGCGAGAGAGTGCCCGTAGAACCAGAACCAAGGAAGACCTCCTTTTTAGGGTAGGGTTTACAACCTCACCCAGTAGGATGCCGACACCGACCCGAACGTGGTACAGGGTATGTACACTATCTATGACCATATTGCTCATGTTTTATTTGACACTGGTGCATCGCATTCATTTGTTTCACATGTTTTTGCATCCAAACTTAATGTATCACTTGATAAACTTGATTCAATGTTGTTTGTGTCTACTGCTGGGAGTGAAACACTATTAGGAGAAGTTATCTATAGGGCTTGTGCCGTGGAGATAGCAAATAAGAAGTTGAGTGTAGATCTAATAGGGTTAGACACAGAGGATTTTGATGTAATTTTAGGGATGGATTGCCTAGCGGCGTATCACACCACCATAGATTGCTTTAACAAGAAGGTTGTATTTAATCCTACTAATGAGGAGCCATTTACAAATTAATAAAATTATTTGATACTTATTCCTTGATGGAAAGTTTCCTTAATTTTCAAGTACTTTAACCTTGCTATTTTCTCTAACTAGGCAAGCCCAAGAAGGAAATTTGTATCTAAGAGATTCTGGTAGTCCAAGACTTTCTAGATGTGTTTCCGGACGAACTGCCCGGGCTGCCAGTGGACAGGGAAGTTGAGTTCACTATAGACCTACAACCTGGCACCCAACTCTTTTTAGTTGCTCCTTACCGCATGAGCCGCGTTGAGATGGAAGAGCTGAGGAAACAAATCACTGAATTGCAAGATAGTGATTTTATTAGACATAGTGTGTCTCATTGGGGTGCTGGAGTCACGTTTTCCAGAAAGGGAGATGGAACGTTGAGACTGTGTATTGATTACAGATGATTGAACAAGGTCACAATCAAGAACAAATACCCCCTTCCTAAAATTAACGACCTCTTCGATCAGCTGCAGGGTGCACAAGTCTTCTCCAAAATAGACCTGCGATCAGGTTACCATTAAGTGAAAATAAGAACAGAGACATCCCCAAAACGACCTTTCGAACCAGGTACGGGCACTATGAGTTCCTGGTCATGCCATTTGGGCTAACCAACGCCCCGGCCATCTTTATGGATCTGATGAACAGGGTCTTCAGAGAATTCTTGGATCAATTTGTTATTGTGCATCGATGATATCTTGGTCTACTCAAAAAGCAGAGAAGAGCATGCTCACCATCTAGCCCAAGTTTTACAGGTCCTTAGAAAAAAGAAGCTATATGCAAAGTTGAGTAAGTGTGGATTCTGGCTGGAGCAGACTGCATTCCTAGGACACATTATATCGAAGGAAGGAATATCAGTGAATCCCGAAAAGGTTGAAGCGGTACTTGGCTGGGAGAAGTTGACATCAGTTAAGGAGATTCGTAGCTTCCTGGGGATGGCAGGTTATTATCGCAGATTTGTCGAAGGATTCTCTAGTCTAGCGGCTCCCCTAACCCAGCTCACAAAGAAAAATGCCAAGTTTGAGTGGAATAAGGACTGTGAAAGAAGTTTTTCAGAATTAAAGGAGCGGCTGACCATTGCACCCGTACTGGCCTTACCGAGTGGATCGGGGGGATATACAGTTTATAGTGATGCCTCCTATCTAGGCCTGGGTTGTGTCCTGATGCAGCATGGGAAGGTCATAGCCTATGGGTCCAGACAGTTAAAGAATCATGAGAAGAATTACCCCACCCATGACTTGGAACTTGCCGCAATCATACACGCCTTGAAAACCTAGTGCCATTATTTATACGGAGAGACCTTCCAGATCTATACCGATCATAAGAGTCTGAATCACATATTCACTCAAAAGGATCTTAACATGCGTTAGAGAAGGTGGATGGAACTCCTTAAAGACTATGATTATGATATCTTGTATCATCCTAGTAAGGGCAACGTGGTGGCAGATGCTCTCAGCAAGAAAAATGCAGGTATTTTAGCCCAATTAATGGTTTCAAAACGCAGGCAAATTGGGGCCACACAACAGGTTCGGCTTCAGGACCTGAAGAGAGTCGCATGTTTGGGTCGTCTGACCGTCCAGCCCGAGTTAATACAGAGAATAAGAAAAGCTCAGTCAGTCGACCCCGCTTTGGTAGCCCGCAAGAATGATGCAGAACAAGGAGTGAGCTCAGAATTCTGAATTTCTGCCGATGGGTTACTCCGTTTTCAGGACAGGGTATATGTCCCAGACGACAGTGAGTTAAAGAGAGACATCATGACATAGTCCCAAAGCTCCAAGTTTGTCATGCATCCCGAAAGCACCAAAATGTACTAAAGCATGTGACCCCGGTTTTGGTGGAATGGGATGAAGAGGGACATAGCTGACTTTGTATCTAAATGTTTGGTATGTCAGCAGGTCAAGACAGAGCATCAACGCTTAGCCGGGTTACTTCAGCCCTTACCGATTCCGGAGTAGAAGTGGGAACATATCGCCATGGACTTCGTAACAGGATTACCTAAGGCACGTTCAAGACATGACATCATCTGGGTAATTATTGACTGGCTTACCAAGTCTTCCCACTTTCTAGCCATCCGGATAACCGATCCCTTGAACAAGTTGGTAAGAATGTATATCCGGGAAATAGTCAGATTGCATGGAGTTCCAGTGACAGTGGTATCCGATAGGGACCCCAAGTTCACTTCTCGATTTTGGAGTAGCTTTCAGCAGGCCATGAGAACAAAGCTGTCTCTCAGTACTGCCTTCCATCCTCAGACTGATGGACAGTCAGAAAGGATAATCCGTACACTTGAGAATATGCTCCGAGCTTGTGTCCTTGACTTTGGGGGCCATTGGGACGACCATCTACCCCTGATAGAATTTGCCTACAACAACAGCTACCAAGTGAGCATTGGCATGGCTCCGTATGAGGCGTTATATGAGCGCCTATGCAGATCGCTGATTTGTTGGGAAGAAGTGGGCGACAGAAAATTGCTCAGCCCGGAGTTGGTGGAGGAGACCACGTCTAAAATAGTTAAAATCAGAAAGAACATTCAGACGGTTCAGAGCAGACAGAAGAGTTATGCGGACACCCGGATGAGAGATTTAGCGTTTGAGTAAGGCGACTAGGTGTTCCTTAAGGTCACTCCTTTCAAAAGAATTAGTAGGTTCGGTAGGAAAGGAAAACTGAACCCCTGATTTATTGGACCATATGAAGTCTTAGACAGGATTGGTACTGCCGCCTACAGACTAGCACTACCTCCAGAGCTCTCCAAGGTCCACAATATGTTTCATGTATCCATGCTACGTAAGTATAACCCGGACTCCTCTCATGTCTTGGCTCATGAACCGCTCTCACTCCAAGAGAACTTATCTTATGAGGAAGTCCCAGTCGGTATCACGGATCGAAAGAGCAGAATACTCTGCAACCAGAAAATATCATTTGTAAAGGTAGTGTGGCAGAACCACTCGTCAAGGGAGGCTACTTGGGAGGTAGAATCAGATTTTAGAGCCCAGTATCCTCATTTGTTCAACTAAGAGTAAGAGGCAAATTTGGGAGACCAAATTTCTTTAAGGGGGGGAAAGTTGTAACACCAAAAAATTTGTATTTTATTTTTTTTAATTTATTTTAATTTTATTAGAATTTTTGTTTAATTTTATTCTATTTTAATATTTAATTTATAAGATTTTAATTTAATTTAA
Source organism: Carica papaya (assembly GCF_054855325.1). NCBI lineage: Eukaryota > Viridiplantae > Streptophyta > Magnoliopsida > Brassicales > Caricaceae > Carica > Carica papaya. The sequence continues at coordinate 13,680,255 of NC_142312.1, read as the reverse complement.
TTTAAATAAATAGAAATAAAAATAATAATAATAATAAAATATGGTAAAATTATTTTTGGGATTTAATTGAAATTGATTTTGGGAAAAATGGGTGAAAATTTAGATTTATGGGGGTGTTTTTGAAAAGAAAATCGAAAACCAAGGGTCAAACCGCAATTTAAAAAAATAGTACCACGGCAGCAGCCCAGTCAGCAGCCCCAGCCAATCAGGACATGCCGCGTTGCAGGGACGCTGACGTGGGAAGCCACGCGGGACGGAGACACGTTGGCAATCCGTGTACGCGCGATTGGACGGCTCAGATTCGTTCCCGCACGCACGGACGGCCCAGATCAAAGACGCGTGCGGACGACCCAGATCTCACGCGTGCGGATGGCCCATATTTGATCACACATGGACGGCCCAGATATATTTTTAATTTAATCGCGATCGGACGGCCCATATTAAATCATGATGGATGGTTCAGATTAAAAGGGGAGGGTTATAAATAATCGCATCCACACCCAACCCCAAACCCTAGCCGCCAGAACCCTCGTCGGAGAAGACGACCTAGCCACTGGAGGAACCGGCCTCCGCCACCCGCTGCCGCACCGGAGGACTTTCCGGCCGCCAAACGAGGTAAAATTTCTCTCATTGGCTCGTTTTTCGGTGCCGAACATCTCTATGGCCAAATCGGAGCCAAACCACCAGCCGATTGGCCAGAAAACACCGCCAAAGTCCAGCGGCACCGCCGCGAGTTTTTTCGATTTTTGCCTCTGATGAGGCCCTTCTCGTTTTCCGTTCGATGTAATTTTTATACCACTTTGACCACCGTCCTTTTCTCTACAGGTTGATCGGAGCAAAACACCGAATCGCAACTCGCATCGGAGGAGCTGCTGCACCCGAGAGCTTCGCCGCCGGTAAGTCTCAATTTTATGGAATTTTTTGGCCCACCGAGGGCCCTAGAGGTGTTTTATCACAGGAACCAATGCAAGTTTGGCCGAATTTGGCCGAAAACGGCTGGAAACGGCCAACCCGAGGCAGATTGTTGCCGCGGGTGGCGGCACCGTCGCTGGAGCACGGCGGAGCTGCCGTGCCGGAATTTTGATATTGGCCGAAAGGGCCCTGGGTCTAATTTGCGGTTTTTTGGGGACACGTACAGGTATCGGAAGTGTGTTTCAGTTTCTGGAGAAAATTCAGGGAATCTAGGGACTGCCCGTAGGCACAGTGAGAACTCGATTTAAGACTCCGAAACAAGTAAGGATCTCTCACCCTATTTCTTATCACGACATTGAAGCCTAATAAATGATAAAACAGTATTTTATGAATTAATAGATATGTATAATTGATTAAGGTTGCTAATGGAGCCCGAATCTGATATATTTTCGGTCAACTGTTATTTGTTTTATTTTACAGTTTTGAATGCAGTATGATGCCTAATGTGTTTATTCTATGGTTTTATATGCATGAATCACAGTCTCATTTATTATGCTTTGAATTATTGGGAACCCGATGTTGTGTTGCCTTGTTTGGTGTCCATTACTAGTTTACGTATTTGTGTTTGATTGGATAATTGAGATTAAGAAAAATGGTAAAAAGGTATGTGAATTGATAATAGATAATGTCGACAGCCTCACTAGATATCATAGGAGATGGTGGACGGACCGGGTCCATAGGGAACCCTACCGGGAGCGTGGTCTCTCATATCAGACGGGGTATGGAGACTTTTTGTGTTTTGGCGCCCATATCGGACGGGGTATGGGGACGGCCCGTTTCACCCTCATACCGGACGGGGTATTGAGGTTTATGGTTTTGGCCCCCATACCGGATGGGTTATGAGTTTGTATAAATTATGTTCCATTGGTCGTTTTCGTTTTCTACCAACTTTTATTTATGTGACAGTGAGATAGTGTGGTGTCTTTACTGGGCTAATACAGCTCATTCATTACTTAACCATTTTAGATCAGGAGGATTTGGTTCCCGAGCCCGTTCTGTAGGAAGACAGCGAGTAGAAGCAAAAGAATTATTTAGTTTTCCTTACAGTATTCTTTCATGGTATTTCATTTAATTTAGTTTATTCTTTCATACTTTAATTCGTTTTGGTTATTGTGTAAGGGATCTTAATCACAATCTATTTTATTTCGCTTCCGCACTTAAAATAAATATATATATATTCTTTTAATTTCCGGGGCCATTACAGGTTACATGTCCTAGGAGAGCAATTTATGTCTTACTTTATGTTTGAAATAAATGAATGTGTAAAGTTCATATTTATTGTAATTGGGATATGATAAAAGTTTAATTGAAAATAATAAAAACTGAAATCTTATATAGAATTAGGATATTTCATTCTAAATTTATCAGAATTAATAAACTCTTAAATGTATTATTTTATTCTGAAGTAAATTTTTTAAAAATAATTCAATTATTGTTAACATATAATAAATTTAAATTGAATTTATGCATTATGTATTTACATCAATCACAATACAATAAAGTATAAATAATCTTTCAAATAAGTACATAATAAAATATAATATAATTTGAGCTTGTAATTTTATACATAAAAATATATATATATATAATAACCATTAGACAAAGTACTTTTTTTTTCAACTGAAAATTCCTAATAAAAGCATAAAAAAGAGGGAAAAAAAATGCATATAGTCAGAAGGGTTGACTTTTTCTTGGCAAAGTCTAAGGAAGTACAGAATTCCATATTTTATGTTGTCAGAAAAATGAAGATGCGTCATATCGCAGGGTCATAGGCGTGATTTTGCATGTCCAATCATCACACACCAATCTAATAAAATCCCACACGAAAAAAGTAACAATCTTGAAAGCTCACTTCTCACCTTTGAAGTACATTTTGCCTCAAGTAGTCAGTTACCACACAGCCATAAACGATATTATAGTTAATTCAAATACAGACAGCTTACGGATACAGATACAGAAGCAGAAGAAGAAGAAGAAGAAGAAGAAGAAGAAGAAGAAGAAGAAGAAAGGGTAATAAACCCAGGTCAGCTCCAATCAAAAACCTTTCGTATCTTGATTTCATAAATGTATGTGTAATGTTTTCTCATGTAGGTGACGTGGTCAGATTAGGAAACCTTGAAAACGTTGAATCACGTTTGTATTTTCCAATAAATGGAGTACTTTTGATGATTAACGTCTTACTTTCTTCTTTGGATTTAGGTCCTACTTCTCCTGTTCTGTTGAGAGTTGACTTTCCTTGAAAAGCATTATTTCCCCTGTAAATTCCCGGATCCATTTTGTTTCCTATTTTCTATATTTCCATAAATTTCTTGTATATATGATGGGTTGGATAGCATCGCATCCTCTGCCTCCTTGACTCTTTTACTTAAAACGTTAAAGCTAAAATAAATGGGAAAAATTGTGTTTTATTGTTGTGATACTCCAATTTCAGAAGGGTACATGATTGTTTAGCTTCATATCAAGATTCAAATCACATACTACCAACAACTTAAACTTAAACTTAAACTTTAGAAGATCGGTTGTTTAGATGTAGAGAGTTATTGGACTAATAGTGTTTAGGCACTGGGTATTATAGATATAACCGTTAGCTTATTTTATTGAGAAGGAGAACTTGATTCTTTCTTCTAAAAGTTGGATCTAATGTGAACTTATCAAGCAAGACAAATGGAGTATATACCTTTAATCTGTAACATACTTGATAATATATAATGATAGTGTTTTCATACTTGTTTTTCCTTTCATATTTGGATGTGGAAGCAATTATGTCTGCTTTCAAGAGTTGCTTTTGCATGAAGAAGTATGGGAAAAGAGCAGGACTTGAGGATCCAATTATACTTGCTTCTGAAACACCATGTAAGATCAAAACTACCGTTTCTCATTCTTCTTGCACTCTGTTGGAAAGTAGTAGCTACTATGCAGCAAGAATAGCAAAGAAATGTATTATAATGTGCTTATTTTACTGATTTACTTTTGAAATAAATAAGATGTTAAAAAAGTTTTCCAACACTTGATTCAAGCTGTGTGGATTCCAGCATCAGACAGATAAGAAAATATAAGAAAATATCTAGATAACTTTTGTCATCATCCACTATATCCTCATGAACATCTGTTTGGATTGTCTTGCATCACTATATCCACTTTATTATTCTTTCATCTTAGATTACTATTTCCATAGAAATTCCAATGCTGACCTCGTTTTTTTTTTTCTTTTTGTAACTTCCCATCCCTCTTTCTTTATTTGGCCTTTGGATTCCATGAACTAGAACCTTTATTTTTTGGCAGTTACCGTGAATGAAGTAGAAGCTTTATATAATCTGTTCAAGAAGCTAAGCAGTTCCCTAGTTGACGATGGTCTTATCCATAAGGTATCTCCACCACAGGGTTGAGTACAGAAATCTGTTTATTATCTGAGATGTCTAATGACCTACTTATGGCTATTTAACCGGCTTTCTAAAAGCGATTTCTTTGGTTTGGCAGAATATTGATGTCTGGGATTAGCTCTTTACTGCTAACTTCTTGCCTTATTTTCGGCAGGAGGAATTCCAACTTGCACTTTTCAACAACCAAAGCAAGCAAAATCTATTTGCCGACAGAGTATGGATATCAACACTTCTTTTTTTTCAGTTGTCCCTTAAGGAATTCATGTTACTAACTTGAGTTGGACTTACCACTTTACATATTTTTATAATTTCTCAGGTGTAGTGTAACATAAATTTGGAGAATATCATAAATTTCCAATATTTCATCCCTAGTAATTGCAGGTATTTGATCTGTTTGATATTAAACGTAATGGCGTTATCGAATTTGGGGAATTTGTTCGGTCATTAAGTGTCTTCCACCCAAATGCTCCTCAAGCAGAGAAAAGTGAATGTATGATACAGCATGTTGTTATAGAACAAATCAGAAATTTTCCTTTTTTCTCCACAATTTTGTACTGAAAATTTGAGTATAAACTGGATTCCAACTCTCTCAAATACAGGCACTAATCTGGAAAATGTTCTTTTTCAGTTGCATTTAGGTTGTATGATCTATGGAATACCGGCTACATTGACCGTGAACAGGTGACAACTCTTGCAAATTTTCTCTTTTTCTTGCTGTTTATTTTATTGGATAACAACCGTAGTAGCATATCACTAACAATATGAAGTGAAGATTACCTACTGAATTAAGGGAGTTGTTTGTGATAGATCCATCCTCTAGGGACTGAACTAGTAGCCAGTTCCATATCCTGTTTCCGAATTTTATTACTCTTGAAATTCTATTTATTATGCTAATGTTCCATCATAAATCCAATATGCATAATCCAACCTTTCGTATTCCATTTTGGGAATCATTATCGATCTTGAAGTTGAAGGAGATGGTATTGGCTCTTACGAGAGAATCAGACCTTGGACTTTCTGATGATGCAGCAGACTCAATTGTGGACAAGGTGTCTACTATTCTGGATTCTTATACTGCTGTATTTCTATCATTCTTATTTCTCAATTTCATTTGTTTTCTATTTTTTACAGACAATGATGGAGGCAGATTTGGACGGAGATGGAAAGATTAATCCGAGAGAATGGAAAGAATATGTTGAACGGAATCCATCTCTCTTAAAGAACATGACTCTTCCGCATCTGAAGTGTGTCCTAAAACTCTTTACAGTTTCAGCTAAAATTTCATTTGAGTGTTCATTGCTAGACCATTAGAGAACTTTAAACTTTCTTATCTTCTGCTCATATGACATACAAGTTCCAAAATTAGAGTCACAATCTTGAATTCCTCTTTGATGTTTACTTTTCAGGGAACTGACTCTAGCATTTCCCAGCTTTGTGATGGACACCAAAGTTCGAGACTATAAATGACTGTAACTTTCACCTGGTTATCGCAGAAATCTTCCTTGTGCATTAATAGTTGCATGTAAAGCTGTCCCAGTAAAATGTTTTGGACACTATGTAAAATAATGTTCAGCAGCTGCACTTTTTCTGGCTTCTTTTACACCATACACATCGGGACTATGAAGGGTGCTAATTGATTGTTTACATTACTAGATTTTATTGATAGTTCAACTGTTTGAAAGTTGGCTAAAGGTTTGTTTTTGGCATGAAGATAAAGAAAATGTAAAAGAGACAAGTGCTCTTGCGGTTATTTCAATTATACAGCTACAATTATGTTTTCCGTTCTTTCAAATTTTCTGCTGATAATTTGGCTATGAAGTTTATCAGGTTCTCTCTATCACCAATTAAAAGTGAAGAACAGATCATGGTTACTTCCATCTGCCATCCCACAACAGAAGGATGCTCATTACTCTTGATTAACCATAACAAACTTAAGATTAATATTTCTGTTTTAGACGCTAGTTACTCTTGATTTATTGTATATGCCTGTAAATATATTGCTGTTTTTTTCAGGATGAGGGTTTTATTAGCCAGAACAAAGTAAAGCACCAAAGAAAACATGTTTATATATGAAAATATAGGTAAGGAGAAAAAGTGCAGAGCATCTAGTCGTAACGAATGGGAAAACATGTTCAACCATTAGACCTAGAAGCAGCAACCATCTGTTCCAAATTCATGGGATAACACATTTTCGTGTGGCCGTCATTCCACACATTGTCTGCCAGTATAGCATTCACTGCATCAGTTGGATGAAATTGATCCCACCAGATATGATTAGCTGCATTCCTGCAAGCCATTTCTGGTGTTAAGCACATGATCCAACCTTTATACTTGCCCAATCCACAACAAGCTTCTGTAGTGACATTGAAACCTGATCAAAGAGGATATAATGTAAGCCCATCCTTTACTCCATGGATCTCTCTAACCAAAAATTTTACAAGAGAAAAGTTACCGTAAAGTTGATGATTCTCAATAATATCCATAGAACCTTCAAAAACATCACAGAAGATGATGTTTGCGTCAGGAAGCTCATCGTGAACCTCCTCCACGGTGTATCTCATTAGAAAGTTGAACTCCATAATCATGTCGTTTATTTCCTCAGCACACTCTCCGTTCTTACTTTGATACTTCCACAGGTAGTAAGGAGCACAACCAATAGGAGCCACTCCCATTACAACCACATTCCTTACATCTGTGTTGTACAAGCTCTGTGGCATCAACAATTACAAAAGTTAAAGAAATTTCTCAAGCAATCAACAAACAAGTAGAATGAACAGACAGGAGTGACCTTAATTGCCTCTCTCATGCCTGATGCTAGGAATTTGCTAAAACCCCATGGTAGGTACCGGTTTTGCACATTGGATACATTACGCAGATAGTAATGTATGTAGTCGTTTACACCAATCGAAAGATAAAGCACAGATTTTGAGATGAGATCAGTTGCAACATCCTGACCCATTGTTAGTACAAACTGCTGGTAGGTATCTGTGAACTGCTGAATCTGGTTAGTTAAGGAGATGTGTTGACCCTGCAGCAGATTACTTCCAGAGTAAGAGCTGATCAATATATTTTTCCCTACTTGAGACATCTACATATATTACTTCAATTTTAAGTTACTTCAATGATGAACAGGGATTATGCATTAACCGGGTGGATGAATATTCATGCACAGATAGAAAATAGTGAAAGCGTTTACCAATTCTGACCCGCTTGAGAAAATAATTCCAGCAGCAGCCGATGCATAGTTGACTCCTTGAATCATATCTTCAACAGCTCCAATGTGTCCAAGATAACTTGGTACAAATGGAAGCCCAAGACGCACAGCTGTGTCAAAATCAGATGAGTGATTGAATTATGCAGCTAGTCTAACAAGCCTAAATGCTAGATAATACATGAGAGAAACCAGTACGTTCCTCTCCAATTTTCTCCTTTTTCTTTTTCTGAAAACCAGCGGAACAGAACAAGATGGAGATGCGACAATCAATTTCATTTGCCTTTTTTTCCGTTCCATTTTCTCAGCAACCAAACAGAAGGGAACCAAGAAGAAAAGACGAATAGAACCAAGAAAAAGATAAAGTCTTCATCCAACCCACATTCTCAGCATCCAAGAAAAGAGTTAAAAAATCAAGAACGACATATCCACTTTCCAATTTTCTATTCTTCCCCTAATTTTCTAAGGAAAAGAAAAAAAAAACAAGTAGTTACCAAGATAATCAACTGGGATTCTTCCATTACAAAAGCGGCCGGTGGGTTGATGGGTATCGAAGTCTCTGCCGTAGGGAAGATGATCAGCTCGAGCAAAAGTTCCAAGAAAATTATTGGTACCGCAATCAACAGAGGAGTCTCCGATGACAAAAAAAGCCGGGACGAGAGGATGAGAGTGGTGCGGAGGGTCGGCTGTCAAGGATTGAGACAGTGAGAGTACAGAGGAAAAAGAAGAAGGTGGTAGGGTCAGAGAGGTTGATGATAAACCGTAGAGTTGTTGAGGGATAGGGAAGGATGTAGGTTGTGGAGATACTATAACCACCATTAGAATGGAGAAGAGAAGAAGAAGAAGAAGAAGAGGGTTGAAGGTCATATTGTTAGAGTCAGAGGAAGTCTGAGCGATGGCGGGAACCATGTTTATAGGCTGTAATTTTAGGCCATTTCAGCTCGCTTCACTTAACAATAAATGGGCCAGTTATTTATTTATTTTGGTAATTACAAATTTCATTTTTATTACAACCTCCCATTTAAAAAAAATTAAATAATTAAAATTATTAAAAATTTTGAGTAATTTGAAAAAATGCGTATTAATAATTTCTTTTTTTTTCTTTTTACTTCTCTCTTATATTATTGACTTTCACTGTAAAAATAGAAAGACTATAAGTAATTAATGAAAAGTTTTGTTTAATGAAATGATGTATTGATTTATAATAAAGTAATCCTCTGTCTTTTGGATTGAATTATATACGTGCAACATTGTTTTTCAATTTAATTATTTGTAATAATTAAATTTGAAGGGATTTAAAGCTTACTACTAATTTAATTTTAAATAGAACTAATATTGAAACAAATTCATAGTTTAGAAGACTTATATATAAAGAAAATATATAAACTTAGTTAGAACTTTCCCAAATTCTTATAATAATTTATTTATCAAAACCATATAATATAATGAAACTATATTTATTAAAAGAGAGACATACTAGCTAGATAAATTTTTTTTAAAGAAAAACAATTATTTTTATCATCAAGTATATAGCAATCTTATTGCATACATATACATTTTAGTATAACTATTACCACATCAAATAGCATCATTAAAAAATATTAATTATTTTTAAAATTTATTGAATTACACATTTCAATTATATATTTAATCAGTATGACTAAATGATCACAAAAATTAATACAATTTGATAAGTATAAATTATATTTATGACATATAATTGAATTAATTATTTATCTATATTAATTCAATTAATATATTACATATTTATATATATATTTAATTAATATATAATTAAATTAATTAGTATACACATTGCATATTAATTTTTTAACTATTACATATTTAATGATTACTAAATTAAATTATTTTGATTAATAATATTTTAATTTATGTATTTTTTATTTTTATCAAGAAACTTATACTCAAATACGTTGTTGCTTATATAAACATTGTATATATAATACACGAGTTTGGAATTTGGCCTGGAATTAATTTTAGCATTTAAAAATAATTATAAAATTATTTAAAAATTAATTTAATTTTTATTGAATTTATTGAAAAAAAATAGGTTAAAGATGTAATCGAAAACAATTTTGAAAAAAAGTGGTGAAAATTTGAGTTCGATGGTATTTTTGAAAGAAAAATTAAAGATAGAGGGTTAAAGTGAAAATAAGAAAAATTGTGTCACGTAGGACCACCCAGTCAGCAGCTCTGACGAATCGGAACACGCCGCGTAGTAAGGTACGCTGACGTCGGTGCTACGCAGGCTATCCACGCGCCCCGCGATCAGACGGTCTAGGATCGATCACGCGCGCATGCGACTCGAATTTATTTCTCCATTAAGCACGATCGGACGATCGAGATCAAATTGCAATGGACGGTCTAGATTCATTTCTTCCTTACGCACGATTGGATGGACGAGATCGATCGCGATGGACGACCCAGATCAACGCAGTATGGATATAAATACCTTGCATCACACGAGAGCCCAAATCGCCAACCGCCAACCGCCAAAAAAGATAAAAATTCCTCCTACTCGCTCAGAATTCAATTCTGAGCACCTTTGTAGTCAAATCAGAGCAAAAAGGATGGCGGATGAGTAAAAAATCTTGGATAAAGCCCGACGAAGCCACTGCGATCAAAACCCCTCCGATGAACCCATTCCCAATTTTTGTTTTATGTAATTTTTCGATCATTTTATTCATCATCCTTTTCTGTGCAGGTTAGTTGAAGAAAGAATCTCAGCCACGAAGGGGAACCGGTGGAGTTACCGCACTCGGAGGTCCCCCCCGCCGGTAGGTTCAGTTTTTTGTGATTTTTCGGCCAACCAAGGCCTCTAACATGTTTTTCTGTAGGGATACGACAAAAATCGGCCAAAATCCGGTCAAAACTGATTAGGCAGAGGCGAACCGCTATTGTGGGCGGCAGAGCTAGTGCTGGAACCTCAAAATTGGCTGTGATGAGTTTTAAATACATATTTTAGATTTTTAGAGTATTTTTATGTATGTGACGAGTGTTTTGGATTTTGCAAAAAAAATTTAGGAAGTTTGGTACCTGTTAAGAGGCATAGTAGGCAGCGCGACGTCTCGAAACACCAATCTGGGTAAGGATCTCTCATTCTATTCTCTGTTACGGTAAATTGAGGCTTAACATTGCATAATCTCGTGTTCTCATAAAAAAATAGAAAATACTAAATATAATTATAGGTTACTACTAGAGCTGGGACCGATTAGTGCACATTTTATCCTAATTCAAAGTTTATTTTTATGTACTACCTAAATTATTAACCATTACATTGTGTATGCTTACATTGATAGTTTTTATAGTCTTCTCGATTATCTAGGTTAATTGGTTCCTTTCTGCATAATTTATCTGATTATTTGATTACTTGGTTATTGGTTGTGATAAGTTTAATCGCTTGCTTAAATGCCATTTATTTGATTTGTGAATATAAAATGAGATATTAATACTGCGTGGTTGATTGTGATGTTGATGAAAATCTGTATGTGAAAGACTTACTAGGTACCTGGAAAAGGGTGGACGGGTCCGGTACATAGAGAACCCTACCGTGAACGTTACCTAAGTCAGATGGGGCTGGGAAGTCCCTTACCAGTAAGGTTTGGTAGATATGGTTCACTCTCATACCGTGAACGTTACCTAAGTCAGATAGGGTATCAAGGTGGTAAAATATCTGGCGCCAATTATCAGAAGGGGTATGGGGACGATTGGTTTAATTTTTTAATTGGATATTGGGTTCACGAGAAATGGACATTGCTATAGACCCTTAGGGATATCAGTAAGCAGGTAAAAATAAAAAGTGATCATCTCTTGTTATTTTATATGTTAAAATAAAAAGTGTATGAATATGGGTCTCAATAGGTTATTTTTGAAAAAACTTGTTATGTGAATACGGAATAAATGACTTTCTTTATATTAAATGAATTTACATTAAATTAAGAGCTTCATTAGTTATTTTTCTGATTTTTACCAATCTTTAGTTTTCTGTATTTGTGATTAGTGTGATATTCTACTAGGCTACTGTAGCTCATCTTTTCATTAACTATTTCAGATTAAGAGAACCAGGATCCAGATCCTGATCAATAAGAGGGTTGTAAGTAATTCACTACTTGGACTCCCTCTAAGTGCTAATGAAGATCGTTCTAGGATATTTATTTATTCGCTTTTTTTTAATTATCATTTGTCTTTTAGAAGGGACTTTTCCGTAGTCTTATTGGGCATTTTAAATTATTGTGTAAAGAATGTAAACCATGACTCTATTAATCACTTCCGCATTTAATTTGTAAAATTATTTCTTTTTAAGTTTTGGGTCTTTACAGTTGGTATCAGAGCCAAGTTCCTCGTAACCATTTCTTACACAAGACTTAAAAATGCCAAATACACACAATCGTCCAAACCTTCCTTGTGCAATACAGGTACAAGGATATGAGGAGAGAAAGACCCCACTAAACGGAATAGCTCGAGATGGTTCACTTTAAGAGGATGTTGATTGACTCTTTGATATGTTGGAGAGACTCATTTCTATCCAGCAGGTTTGAGAGAAAATGGGGGAGCTGTCTTACCCTCCTCTACTGCCATAATTCAAGCCACCCTAATAGCGAGATGATCCAAAGCCACCCTGGGGCAACCCTACTCCTCCACCCTATCATCCGACAATGCCACAACAACATCTGGGTCCCTCTTCCATGGGACTCGATTTCACCCATGATGGACCTGATAGAGATTGACACAAGGGGGCCTTGATGTATTTTCTAGGAATGAATTGGTTAGCACTGTATCAAGCCATCGTGGATTGTTTCCACAAGAAATTTATATTTAAGCCTCCTAACAAAGAGTCATTTACAAGCTAATAAAAGTTATGAATATTATTCTTTTATAACAATTTCCTCATTACATAGCACTTTAACTCGGTTGTTTTCCCTACATAGGCAAACCTACGAAAGAAGTTTGCATTCAAGAGATCCTAGTAGTTCGAGACTTCCCAGATGTATTTTCTTGATGAACTACCCGAACTGCTAGTGGACAAAGAAGTTGAGTTCACTATAGATCTTCAGTCAGATACCCAGCCTATCTTGGTTGTCGCTTACTGCATTAGTCGTATTGAGATAGAAGAGTTGAGAAAATACATCAATGACTTGCAAGATATTCATCTGACATAGTGTGTCTTTTTAGGTGCTGGAGTCACATTCGCAAGGAAAGATGATAGGACGTTAAGATTATGTATTGAATGTAGGGGATTGAAAGGGTCACGATCAAGAATAAGTACCCCATCTCCAAGATCGATGACCTTTTTGATCAGTTGTAGGGTGCTCAGGTCTTCTCTAAAATAGGCTTGCGTTCAGGTTACCATCAGATAAATATAAGGGCAGATGACATTTTCAAGACAGCCTTCAGAACCAGGCACGGACACTATGAGTTCCTGGTCATGCCATTTGGACTAACTAGTACACCAACCATTTTTATGGACTTGATGAACAGGATTTTCAGACAATTCCTGGATCAGTTCATCATTGTATTTATCGATGATATCATTGTTTATTTAAAAAGCAGAGAGGAACACGCTCACCACCTGATTCAGTTTTACAGGTTCTCAGAGAAAAGAAGTTATATGCAAAGTTGAGTAAGTGTAGGTTATGCCTCGAGCAGACTACATTTCTAGAGCACATCATATCAAGGGATGGAGTGTCAATGAACCCTGAAAAAGTTAAGGCAGTTCTTGGTTGAGAGGGATTGACCTCGGTCAAGGAGATTCATAACTTTCTAGGATTGGCAGGTTATTACTGCAGGTTTGTGGAATGATTTTCTATCATAGTCGCTCCTTTGACCCGGCTCACAAAGAAGAACGTTAAGTTTGAGTGGAATGAAGACTGTGAATAAGCTTTTCAGAACTAAAGAAACAGTTGACTACTACACCTGTGTTAGCTTTACTAAGTGAGACAGGTGGATATACAGTTTATAGTGATATCTCCTACATGAGGTTGGGTTGTGTTCTGATGCAGTATGGGAAGGTCATGGCCTATGGGTCCAGACAGTTGAAGAGTCATGAGAAAAACTACCACACCCACGACTTAGAACTTGCCGCTATTATCCACGCATCAAAGACTTGGCGCCACTACTTGTATGGAGAGACTTTTCATATCTATACCGACCATAAGAGCTTGAAACATATATTCATTCAGAAGGATCTCAAAATGCATTAGAGATGTTGGATAGAACTCTTCAAAAACTACGATTGTAACATTTTCTATCACCTGGGTAAGGGCAATGTAGTAGTTAACGCGCTCAGCAGAAAAAGTACATGTATGTTAGCTCACCTAATAGTTTCAGAATGCAGGGTAATAAGGGTCACATAATAGACACAACTTTAGGACTTGAAGAGAGTTACATGCTTGGCCCACCTGACTGTTCAACCTGAATTGATCCAGAGAATAAAGGAAGCTCAATCCGCCGATTCTACCCTAGCAGCTCTCAGGAAGGATGCAGAACATGGAGTAAATTTAGAATTTCGAGTCTTTGTCGATGGGTTGCCCAGATTTCTGGACATGATGTGTGTTCTAGGTGATAGTGAACTGAAAAGGGGCATCATGACAGAGGCTCATAGCTCAAAGTTTGCTATACATCACAAAAGCACTAAAATATATCAAAGTATGCGACCCCAGTTTTGATGGAACATGATGGAAAGAGAGGTAACCAACTTTATTTCTAAGTGTCTAGTATGTCAACAGGTTAAGGAAGAGCCTCAATGCCCAGGCATACTACTTCAGCTATTATCAATCCTGGAGTGGAAGTGGGAACATATCACAATGGATTTCATGATAGAGTTGGCTAAGGCACGCTCAGAACATGATGTCATTTGGGTAATTGTCGACCGGCTCACCAAGTCTTCTCACTTCTTGGCTATCAAGATAACCGATCCCTTGGATAAGCTAACAAGAAGGTATATCTGGGAGATAATCAAGTTACATAAAGTGCTAGTGACAGTAGTATCCGACAGAGACTCCAGGTTCACTTCTCGATTTTGCTCTAGTTTTCAACAAGTCATGAGAATGAAACTATCTCTTTGTACTACATTCCACCCTTAGACCAATGGACAATCAGGGAGGAAGATTCGCACACTGGAGGATATGCTTCGAGTTTATGTTTTTGACTTTGGGGTTCATTGGGATGATCACTTACCTTTAATAGAGTTCGCTTACAATAAAAGCTACTAAGCAAGTATCGACATGGCTCCGTATGAGGCATTATATGACCACTCATGCAGATCGTCGATCTGTTGGGAAGATATGGGTGATAGAAAATTGTTCGGTCCAGATCTTGTAGAGGAGACTACAACCAAGATAGTTAAGATCAGGAAAAACATCCAGACGGCACAGAGTAGGCATAAAAGTTATGCAGACACCCAGATGAGGGATTTGGAATTTGAGAAAGGTGATCAAGTGTTCCTCAAGGTCACTCTTTTCAAGGGAATCAGTAGGTTTGGCAAGATGAGGAAATTAAATCTCCGATTCATTTGACCATTTGAGATCTTAGACAGAATTAGTATCGCCATCTACAGACTGACACTGCCTTCAAAGCTATTTAGGGTTCATAATGTATTTCATATATCCATGCTACGCAAGTATAACTCGGACCCCTCGCACATCTTGGCCCACGAGCCCATTTCACTTCAGGAGGTTTTCTCCTATGAGAAGGTACCAGTGAGCATTGTAGTCTGAAAGAGCAGAGTACTTCCCAATAGAGAAATTTCTTTCGTCAAGATCCTATGGCAGAATCACACATAAAAAGAGGTCACATGGGAGGTAGAATCAGACTTTAGAGCCTAGTATCTCAAACTGTTTGACTAAGTGAGACGGTGATAAATTTGAGGGACTAAATTTCTTCTTAAAGGGGGGAGAATTGTAATATTCAGACCTGAAATTTGGCCTGAGATCGATTTTAGCATTTAAAATTAAATAGAAAATTATTTAAAAATTAATTTAATTTTTGTTGAATTTATTAAAAAAATAGATTATGGGTGTAATTGAAAATGGGTCGCGGCAAAAAACCCCAAAACTCCTCCAATGAGCCCCTTCCCGATTCCCGTTTTACGTAATTTTTTGATCATTATGTTCACCGTCCTTTTCTATGCAGGTTAGTCGAAGAAAGAACCTCAGTCACGAAAGAGGACCGGTAGAGCCGCTGCACTCGGAGGTCCTCCCCGCTGGTTGGTTCGATTTTTTATGATTTTTCGGCCAACCAAGTCCCCTAGCATGCTTTTATGTAGGGATGCGGCCAAAACAGGCCAAAATCCAGCCAAAACTGGCTAGGCCAAGGTGAATTGCAGCCGTATGCGATGGAGACGACACCAAAGCACGGCGACACCACCGTGCCGGAGCCCTAAAATTTGTCAGAATAAATTTTGGACACCAATTTTGGATTTCTATGGTATTTTTAGGTACGTGACGAGTGTTTTAGTATCTTAATTTAAGTAAATTCATTTATCATAAGTAAAACCATTTATTGCATACTTACCGTTGCAAGATTTATAAAACTGACCTATAGAGACAATAACTCAAATAACGTCATAATCTCATATTCAAGTGAGAAAGAACAACACTTTCTATTTTTATTTTTTTACTGGTATCTTTGGAGGTCTGTAGGGATATCCCACTATGTGTGAACCAATATCTAAATTTTTCAACTAGTTGGCCGTCCTCATACCCTATCCGGTATGAATGCCAAGAATACCATCTCTTGATACCCCATCCGGTATGATGTAATGTTCATGGTAGGATTTCCTATGTACCCGGTCCGTCCACCATCTCCCAAGATATCCAGTAAGACAATCATTCATTAATTTACATAATCAAATAATTTTTCGTTTGTATATTAATTTTTATTTTTATAAATCAATCGTAAATCATGCAAGACAAGAAACATGTGCATCAAGGAGGCTTAAATCATTTAACTATTCTAGTATATTATCATATATTTAAAGTTATAACATTAACAATCAGTTAAATAGTACAACGCAAATAAATGACTAACCAGTTTTGGCTCCAGTAGTAACCTATAATTATTCTCAAATTTTTTTAAATTACACAAAATATCATATTATTAATTATTAAGCTTCAATTCCATAATAGAGAATAAGGTGAGGAATTCTTACCCAAATTAGTATCTAAAACACCGAACTTTCTACTATGTCTACTGGCGGTCCCCAAATTTTTTGAATTTTTCTGTAGAGATTAAAATACGCTTTACGTACATAAAAATACCCCAAAAATTCAAAATCAGTGTTAAAAATCCTTTCCGGCCAATTTTGGAGTTCCGACACGGTGGCACCGCCGTACTCCAGTGACGGCACCACCGTCCACGGTAGTGATTTGCCTTGACTGGCCGTTTTTTACTGGTTTTGGCTAATTTCGGCTGTCTTTATACATTTTCCTGTGAAAAAACACGTTTGGGGACCTCAATTGACCAAAAAAAATAAAAAAATAGAAACCTACCAGTGGTGGGGTTTTCTGGTACAGTGGCTTCGCCGACTCAGCTTTGCAACTAAGAGTTTCTTTTCAGTCAACCTGTAAAAAACAGAATGGTAAACACAACGGTGAAAAAATCGCACGGAACAGGAAATGGGAAGGGGCTTATTGGAGGTGATTGCAAGTTTTGCCCGTAACGGCTCTGCCGGGCTTTGCTCGTAATTTTTGGCTCACCGGCCGTTTATTTTGCTCCAATATGGCGACAGGGGTGCACAGAATCGAATTCTAATCGGGTGGAAGAATTTTTACTCTTTTTAGCAGTCGGAGGTGGCTCTGGTGCGGCGGGGGACAGTCGTTGGCTCCTTTCTCCAGCGAGAGGCTGGCAGCTAGGGTTCAGGTTTAGTGTGATGCAAAATATTTATACCCATCTTGTGTTAAGCTGGACCGTTCATCGCGTTTAATCTCGACCATTTGATTCTGCCTAAGGAGGAAACGAATCTAGGCCATTCTTCACGTTTGATCTCGATCATCTAATCGCACCTAAGGAGGAAACGAATCTGGACCGTTCATCACATTTGATCACAACCGTTCGATCACGCCTGAGGAGAGAAATGATCTGGACAGTCCACGTGCAAAATTTTCGCGTGGCAAAATTTTCTTTAATTGCATTCTGACCCCCCCAGTTTCTGATTTTTCTTTCAAAAACACCATCTGAACCCAAATTTTTACCCATTTTTTCCAAAATTATTTTTAATTTCATCTCCAACATTTTTTTTCTCCATAATTTCACATTAAATTAAAATTTATTAATTTTAAAAATAGATTCTTATACATTTTTAGAATGTTAAAATTAATTTCTGGCTAAATTCTCGGTCTGGGTATTACAGAAGGGGTATAGGAACGATCAGTTAATTGTTTAATTGGATATTGGGTTCACGAGTTGGGAGACATTCCTATGATCCCCAAGGGTACCAATAAGTGGGTAAAACTGAAAAGTGATCGTCTCTTATTATTTTATATGTGAAAATAAAAAGTGTATGAATGTGGGTCTTCATAGGTTATTTTTTGAAAAACTCGTTCATGAATACGGAATAAATGACTTTCTTTATATTAAATAAATTTACATTAAATTAAAGGCTCCATTAGTTATTTTTCTAGTTTTTACCAATCTTCAGTTTTCCGTATCTGTGAATAGTGCGATATTTTTACTGGGCTAATGTAACTCACCATTTCATTAACTATTTCAGATCAAGAGGATCAGGAAACAGATCCTGATCAACAAGATGATTATGTACCGTTCATTACCTGTACTCCTTTTAAGTGCTAGTGAAGATCTTCTTAGGATATTTATTTATTCATTTTTCTTTAATTAACATTTGTCTTTTAGAAGGGACATTCCCGTAGTCCTATTGGGCATTTTTAATTATTGTGTAAGGAATGTAAACCCTGACTCTATTAATCACTTCCGTATTTTATTTGTGAAATTATTTTCGTTTAAGTTCCGAGTCTTTACAGTATATGATTTTTAAATGTATTGCATGTTATATTAATATTATTTTAATTTATATAGAATAAATATTAGGTAAAATGATAATAACAACATAAATACAAATAATTATATTATATTTTTTTATGGCTTTCATTATTTTTTATAATTTATTTTAGACATTTATTAAAAATAAAGAATATGTTTAATATAATTATATTAATTGCATTTTAGATTTAAGTAAAAAAACGCACATATATGCTGGAGAACTATTTTTCACCTATTGATGACAAGTCTTATTCACCAAATATACACAATCCTTAACTCTATATTTTAAACACTAATTGAGAGAGAAACTTGAGGAAAATGAGACTGAGGTACCTAGAAAAGTTTTCTAAAAGGAAAAGAGAGAGAGAGTAGGCTCAAGGATGCAACTACTGTAAAAGCAAACTGGAGAACATGCTGTATTATGTCAATGTTGCTCGAGGAAAAAGAAACTTAACAAGAGAGAGAAGACACGCAAGGAACCTTCAGGACGTATGTCAAACTTGTATGTAAGTTTATGAAGCTTGAGGAGAGAGAGACACATATTTTGAATTTTTTAAAGGAAAGAGAAGCTTAACCTTCATTGAGAAAGCTTAAGGAGAGAGAGATACATATTCTAGTTTACTTCAAGTAAAAGAAGCTTACATTGGCATGTTTTTTGCACCATATAGAGATATCATCTTTTTCCATTTATACTCCATATCTTCTCTTCTTATTTGATGAAGATCAAAGATTGAATTCCTTTAATGTTTAAGATTTTGCAAAGGTCTTGTCAGATGTTATCCTTGTATGCAATTGCTAGGCATGACATGTTGTTAATGTGGCTAAATGGCTTTTAACTCTTTTCTTCTCTAACCAATTAAGGGATACTTCTCAGCGCTACAATCTTTAATTAGATTAATTGAATTACCATATGGGCTTATTGAAGTAAGTGATAGGATGCGATCAACATGATACTTTTCACTCAATTTTTTATGAAGAATAGTATTGTAATACTCGAGCCTGAAAATTGGTCAGAGATAATTTTTTTATTTTTAAAAAATATTTTAATTTAGTTTTATTGAATTTTTTGAGAAAAATAAATTAGGGATGAAATTGAAAGTAATTTTGGAGAAAAGGGGTGAAATTTTGAATTTTGGAATTTTTTGAAAGAAAAATTAAAAACAGGAGGTTAAAATGCAAAAAGAAAAAGTTCGACTACGTGGGACGGACCAGTTTGCAGTTATGGCGAATTGGAGCATGCCGCATGGCAACCCCAGTGACATCGGCACCATGCTGGAAGCCACGCGAGTGATCTGCGTGCCCAGCGATCCGACGGCCCAGATCTTATCCCGTGCGCGTGAACGACCCAGATGCGTTTTTTATTTAAATGTAATAGAATAGATGAGATAGATCGTGATCGACGGCTTGGATTCGCCCACGCCATCAGCCTAAACAAAAATGCATTGAATGGTCCTCCTAGCTCCACATTGACGCAAAACGAACGGCTCGGATCAAAGAAGAGAGGGTATTTAAACTCCTCTTCACAGGAGAACCCGACCCTAGCAACCAGCCTCCCCCTGGAGAAGAAGAACCTGACACCGGATAAGAAGATTAACTGCTGGCCGCCGCCATACCGGAGCCACTGTTGACTGCCAAAAAAGTAAAAATTTCTCATTCTCACTCGAAATTCAATTCCGAGTCTCCCCATAGCCATTTTGGAGATGGCAGGTGAGCCAGAAACTGCGGGTAAAGCTCAGCGGAGTTCTTGCGACAAAAACCCTAAAATCTATCCGATGAGCCCCTTCCCATTTTCTGTTTTGCATGATTCTTTGACCATTATGTTCACTATCCCTTTCTGTGTAGGTTAGCTGAATCAGAAACCCTAACTGCGAAGGAAAACCTGGGGAGCCACTGCACCCGGAGACCCCCCTGCCGATAGGTTGGGTTTTTTTTTTTTATTTTTCTGGGCAATTGAGCCTTCATAATGTGTTTCTTCACAGGGGTACATGTAAAACTGGCCAAAATCGGCCAAGTTAAGGCAAACCACTGCCATGGGCGGCGAAGTTGACGATGGAGCACCGTGCCAAAACCCTAAAATTGGCCATAAAGAGATTTCGACACCGATTTTGGGTTTTTATAGTATTTTTAGGTACGTGAAGAGTATTTTGATTCTTGTAGAAAAAATTTAAGAAAATTCAGGTCCCACCGGGAGGCGTAGTGGGTAACACAGCATTTCAAAACACCGATCCTAGTAATGATCTCTCACCTTATTCTTTGTTACGATAAATTGAGACTTAATAATCAATAATCTCATATTTTATAAAAATTAGAAAAACCGTAATAATAATTACAAGTTACTAATGGAGCTGGAACTAGTCAGTATATGATTGCCCTGATTTATTGTTCATTTTCTTTTATGTTACTTAAGATGTTTTGTAACACTCAACATTTGCTTTTATTTTTATTTTTATTTTTTAAAATATAATTATTATTTATTTAATTTATTTTAATTTAATGAAAAAAAATTGATAAAAGATTTAATTGAAAATAATTGTGGAAAAAATAGGTGAAAATTTGGGTTTTAGGGGTATTTTTGAAAGAAAAATCAGAAATCGAGGGTCAAAATATAATTTAAAAAAATTGTGCTACGTCAGATGCCCGGTCAGCAGCCCCAACCAACCAGGACGCGCCAGGTGGCAGAGGTGCTGACACGGAAGGCCACGCGGGGGTGAGCCAAGTGGGTCGTCCGTGCGCGCTGGAATGGATTGAAAATTTGGGTTCTAGGGGTATTTTTGAAAGAAAAATCAGAAATCGAGGGTCAAAATATAATTTAAAAAAATTGTGCTCCGTCAGATGCCCGGTCAGCAGCCCCAACCAACCAGGACGCGCCAGGTGGCAGAGGTGCTGACACGGAAGGCCACGCGGGGGTGAGCCACGTAGGTGATCCGCGTGCGCGCGATCGAATGACTGAGGTCCATTCCAGCGCGCACAGACGACCCAGATTGAAATCGCGCATGGACGTCTCAGATTGAATCGTGCATGGACGGCCCAAATTGAATCGTGATGAACGGCCCAAATTCAATCCCTATTTAATCGCGATCGAAAGGTCCAGATTAAAAGCGATGGACGACCCAGATCAAAAGCGGATGAGTATAAATAACCCCATCCACACCCAAACCCTAACCCAAGCCACCAGAATCCCTCGCTGGAGAAGACAACCCAGCCACCGGGGAGCCAACCGCTGCCACCCGCCGCCACGCCGGAGCAATTTTCAACCGCCAAACAAGGTAAAAATTCTACCCTTTGCTCAGAATTTAATTTTAAACACACCCATGACCAAATCGAAGCAAAAGAATCGGTTGATTGGCCAGAAAACGCTGGCAAAGCCCGTCGGCACCGTCGCGGGGTATTTTAGAAAACAACTCCGATGAGTCCCTTCTCGATTCCCATTCGGTTTTTTATGTTTTTTTTGACAAATCAAGGGCTCTAAGTGTGTTTTCTCAGAGGAATTGATGTAAATTGGTTGAATTCAGCCGAAAACAGCCAACCCGAAGTAAATTTCCTCCGCAAGTGGTGGCGCCATCGCCGTAGCACGACAGAGCTGCCGTGCTGGATTTTTAAAATTTGTTGAGTAGGCCCTGAGACTGATTTTTGGGTTTATTTTGGACATTTGTAGGTATTGTAAGTGCGTTTCAGTTCCCGAAGAGAAATTCAGGGAACCTAGGGACTGCCTGTAGGTGCAGTAAACCATTTAGCTTTTCAGTGTCAAATCAAGTAAGGACCCATTACCCTATTTCCTATCATAGATTTGAATTTAGAATAAATGATAATACGCTCTTTGTACAAATTAAATAGATATGCATAATTAATTACGGGTTGCTAATGGAGCCCAAAATCGAACATTGTTATCTGTTGATTTTAATTGATTTATTTTACAGTTTAAAAGCATGATGGTATCTGTTTTATCTATTTTATTGTTTTAAATGCATGTATTACTACCTTACTTGACCACTGTGTGATTTTGGGATTTAAGATATGATTGCATTATCGGATGCATGTTCATTTATTTATGTGATTATGTTTGATTTGGTAACGGGGACTAAGGAAAAACAAGAAAGGGGTGTGATCAAATAAACAGATAAGACGACACCTCACTAGATATCCTGGGTGATGGTGGACGGACTAGGTTCATAAGAAACTCTACTGTGAACGTTATCTCATACCGGACGGGTGGTGGAGACTTGGTCATTTGGCGCTTATACCGGACGGGGTATGGGGACAGCTGCTTCACCCTCATACCAGATGGGGTATTAAGGTTTAATGTCTTGGTGCTCATACGGAACGGGTATGGGGACGGCTCTGTAATTAAGATTGATAAGGAAAAGGGTTCAAGTGTAGCGGAGACACCCCTATGGATCCCCATTGATACTAGTAGGCTGGTGAAGCGAGAAACAGTTATGATATAGTTATTGTTAATGAATACGAATTTATGATATGTTCTATGTTATTAATTGTGCAGGAAGTTATGATCTGTATGATGTTATTATCTCTATAGGTTGTTTTCATAAATTCCACAATGGTAAGTGAACTGTAAATGATTTTACGTTTGATAAACGAATTTGCTAAATTTAGTGCTCTATTAGTTGTTTTGATTTTCTACCAACCTTTGCTTCTGTGCTGGTGTTATAGTGTGAGATCCTTACTGGGTTAGTATAAACCATCCCTTATCTAACCATTTCAGATCAAAAGGACCTGGTTTTACAGCCCGATCCGCAGGAAGATTGCAAATAGATGCTAGATACTTTCTATTTTCCATTATCTTTTGTATTTCTCATTTTTCTTTCAGAGGATTCATTCTGAAATATTTGTTTAGTACTTTTTAGTCATTATGTAAGGGATGTAAACCTTAACCTTTTATTTCACTTCCGCACTTAAATTATTATATATTTCCTTTTGGATTTCTGGGGTCGTTACAGTTGGTATCAGTGCCACGTTCCTCGGACCCGTCCCTTACACAATAATACTTAGAGAAACACCAAACCAATGAATTATCACTCAACCATTCCTTGTGAAATGCAGGTAGAGAGAGATGAGGAGAGGAAGACCCCCACTAAACCGAGCAGCCCAGGATGGTTCGCTTAGAGAAGATGTTGGCAGGATATTTGAGATGTTGGAGAGACTCATTACTGCCTAGCAGGATCGAGAGGAGAGGAGGGAGCTATCTGACCCTCCCCCGTGGCCACAGGTTGAGCCACCACTACAGCGAGAGGATCCCGAGCCACCCTGGTACGACCCTGCTCCTCCACAGTACCACCCGATACCACCGCAGTATGATCCGGTGCACCAACTACAGTACCGCCCAGCACCGTCATAGTACAATCCGGAGCCCCCACCGTATTAAAAAGTACCACCACAGGGACCCCCAGTCTATCCTTAGCCTGGCCCAGTCCTTTTTTCATGGGACCCAATTCCTCCCACGATTGACCCGGTCTATATAGAGAGGTACAAGAGACTAAACTCATCTACTTTTGTAGGGAGATCCTCTTTTAAAGATGTTGAGTACTAGTTGGCAGAGACAGAGAATGCCTTCAAGACCCTAAGGGTGACTTCTGAGCAGAAGATCACCCTTGCTACCTACATGCTAGTGGGAGAAGCAGGCCACTGGTGGGAACTCAAACAGACCACTCTGCTTATTCTAATTACTTGGGAACAGTTCCTATCAGCCTTTCATGCAGAGTACCTCCCAAAGCATCTCCGACATCTGAAGGAGATGGAGTTCGTCCATTTGATCCAGGGGAACATGACTGTGTCAAAAGATGCTCGTAAGTTCCTTGAGTTGGGTCGATACTCCCCTAAGACGTTGTTGGATGAGGACAGGAAGGCTAGGAGGTTCTAGTGGGGCCTCCACTCAGAGATTAGGCATCATTTGTTTGTGCTGGAGTTTAGGACTTATTTGGTCGTTCTGGCCAAGGCACAGCTGGTAGAGAGGAGCTTCCACACCCTCCCTCAGACAGCAGGGAAACTCAGACCCTCAGTTCCACCCTGCAGATCAGCACCTACTGTGTCTGTCCAACAGAACAAGAGGCCTAGGCCGGTGATCCAGGCTCTCCCTCAGGCTCCAGTGGCAGGACGTGGTAAGATCTATCAGCATTGCGGCAGGGATCATGGGGACTAATCTGCTACCGCCTCAATAACACCTGTCGCATATGTGGTAATGCCCAACATTATGCAAGAGAGTGCCCAAGGAACCAGAATCAGGGCAAACCTCCTATCCAGGGCAGGGCTTACAACCTCGCCTAGCAGGATGCTGAAGCCAACCCAGACGTGGTACAGGGTATGTACACTATCTGTATCTATTTTGCTCATGTTTTGATTGACACTGGTGCATCTCATTCATTTGTTTCACCAATTTTTGCATCAAAATTTAATGCATTACCTGATAAACTTGATGTTATATTGTTTGTGTCTACTGTTGGGAGTTTGACACTATTGGGAGAAGTCGTCTACAGGGCTTGTGTCGTAGAGATGGTAGATAGGAAATTGAGTGTGAACCTAATAGAATTAGACACGGGAGATTTTGATGTAATTTTAGGAATGAATTGGTTAGAGGCGTATGACGCCACCGTAAATTGTTTTAGCAAGAAGGTTGTATTCAATCCTCCTAATGATGAGCCATTTACCAATTAATAAAATTATTTAGTACTTATTCCTTGATGGCAAGTTTTCTTATTCGTCGAGTACTTTAACCCTACTATTTTTTCTAACTAGGAAAATTCAAGAAAGAGAATGATATTCAAGAGATTCCAGTAATCCGAGACTTACTAGATGTGTTTCCGAATGAACTACCCAGACTACCAGTGGACAGGAAAATTGAATTCACCATAGACCTACAGCAAGGCACCCAGGCACCTAGCCTATTTTAGTTGCTCCTTACCACATGAGTCATGTCGAGATGGAGGAACTGAGGAAACAGATCACTGAATTGCATGACAGTGGTTTTATCAGATACAGTGTGTCCCCTTGGGGTGCCGGAGTCACTTTTTCCAAAAAGGGAGATGGAACGTTGAGACTATGTATTGATTACAGAGGATTGAATAGAGTCACAATCAAGAACAAGTATCCCCTTCCCAGGACAGCTTTTCGAACCAGGTACGGACACTATGAGTTCCCAGTCATGCCATTTGGGCTAACCAACGCCCCAGCCATCTTCATAGATATGATGAACAGGGTCTTTAGACAATTTTTAGATCAATTTGTTATCGTGTTCATCGATGACATCCTCGTTTATTCAAAAAGCAGAGAGGAACATGCTGACCATCTAGCTCAGGTTTTATAGGTTCTTAGAAGAAAGAAGTTGTATGCAAAGTTGAGTAAGTGTGAATTTTGGCTTGAGCAGACCACCTTCTTAGGATACATCATATCAAAGGATGGAGTATTAATGAACCCTAAAAAGGTTGAAGCGGTGTTCGATTGGGAGAAATTGACATCAATTAAAGAGATCCGTAGCTTTCTAGGAATGACAGGCTATTACCGTAGGTTTGTTGAAGAATTTTTTAGTCTAGCTGCTCCCTTGACTTGGCTCAAAAAGAAGAATGTCAAGTTTGAGAGGAATGAGGACTGTGAAAGAAGTTTTTTAGAACTAAAGAAGTGACTAACTACTGCACCTGTGCTAGCCTTACCGAGTGGATCGGGGGGATATATAGTTTACACTGATGCCTCCTATCTAGGCCTGGATTGTGTTATAATGCAGCATGGGAAAGTCATAGCCTATGGGTCTAGACAGTTAAAAAGTCATGAGAAAAACTATCTCACCCATGACTTAGAGCTTGCCGCAATCATACACGCCTTGAAGACTTGGTATCATTATTTATATGAAGAGACCTTTCAGATCTATACCGATCACAAGAGTTTGAAACACATATTCACTCAAAAGAATCTCAACATGCGTCAGAGAAGGTGGATAGAACTTCTTAAAGACTATGATTGTGACATCTTGTATCATCTGGGTAAGGGTAACGTGGTAGCCGATGCACTCAGCAGAAAAAGTGTAGGTATATTAGCCCATTTGATGGTTTCAAAATGCAGGCAGATTGGGGCCACATAACAGGTTCAGCTTCAGGACTTGAGGAGAGCCACATGTTTGGGTCATATGACCGTTCAGCTTAAGTTAATCCAGAGAATAAAGGAAACTCAGTCAGCCGATCCCGCCCTAGTAGCCCTCAAGAAAGATGCAGAATAGGAAGTTAGCTCAGAATTCTGAGTCTCCGCTGATAGGTTGCTCCGATTCTAGGACAGAGTGTGTGTTTCAGGTGACAGTGAGTTAAAGAGAGATATCATGACAGAGGCCCATAGCTCAGAGTTTGCCATGTATCCCGAAAGCACTAAAATGTACCAAAGTATGCGACCCAAATTTTGGTGGAACGGGATGAAAAAAGATATAGCTGACTTGGTTTCTAAGTGTTTGGTATATCAGCAGGTCAAGGTAGAGCATCAGCGCTCGGGTGGGCTACTTCAACCATTATCAATCCCAGAATAGAAGTGGGAACATATCACCATGGACTTCGTGACATGATTACCTAAGGCACGCTTAGGACATGATGTCATCTGGGTAATTATCGACCAGCTTATCAAGTCTTCCCATTTTTTGACCATCAGGATGACTGATCCCTTGGACAAGTTAGCAAAAATGTATATTCAAGAAATAGTGAGATTACATGGAGTCCCAGTGATACTGGTGTCCGACAAGGACCCCAGGTTCACTTCTCGATTTTGGAGTAGCTTTCAGCAAGCCATGGAAATGAAGCTGTCCCTCAGTACTACACCTTCAGATTGATGGACAGATAGAAAGGATAATCCATACACTTGAGGATATGCTCCGAGCTTGTGTCCTTGACTCCGGGGGGCCATTGGGATGACTATCTACCCCTGATAGAGTTCGCCCACACAACAGCTACCAAACAAGTATTGGCATAACTTTGTATGAGGCATTATATGGGCGCCCATACAGATCGCCGATTTGTTGGGAAGAAGTGGGCGATAGAAAACTATTCGGCTCAGAGTTGGTAAAAGAGATCATATCCAAAATAGTTAAGATCAAGAAGAACATTCAGACGGCTCAGAGTAGGCAGAAGAGTTATGCGAACACCCGAATGAAAGATTTAGAATTTGAGGAATGCGACCGGGTGTTCCTTAAGGTCACTTCTTTCAAAAGAATCAATAGGTCCGGTAAGAGGGGAAAACTGAACCCCCGATTTATTGGACCATTTAAAGTCTTAGACAGGATTGGTACTGCCGCCTACAAACTAGCACTGCCTCCAGAACTTTCTAAGGTCCACAATATGTTTCATGTGTCCACGTTATGCAAGTACAATTCGGACCCCTCTCATGTCTTGGCCTACGAACCTCTTCCACACCATGAGGATTTATCCTATGAGGAAGTACCAGTCGGCATTGTGGATCAAAAGAGAAGATTACTCTGCAACTGGAAAATTTTCTTTGTAAAGATCGTATGGCAGAACCATATACCAAGGGAGGCTACATGAGAGCTAGAATAAGACTTTAGAGCCCAGTATCTTCAGTTATTCGATTGAGAGTGATAGACAAATTTGAGGGACCAAATTTCTTTAAGGGGGGAGAGTTGTAACACCAAACATTTGCTTTTATTTTTATTTTTATTTTTTTAAATATAATTATTATTTATTTAATTTATTTTAATTTAATGAAAAAAATTTATAAAGGATTTAATTGAAAATAATTTTGAAAAAAATGGGTGAAAGTTTGGGTTATGGGGGTATTTTTGAAAGAAAAATCGAAAATCGGATGTCAAAACATAATTTAAAAAAATTACGCCACGTCAGATGACCGGTCAGCAATCCCGACCAACCAGGACTTGCCAGGTGGCAGAGGCGATGATGCAGGAGGCCACGCGGGGAGGGGGGGCACGTGGGCGATCTGCGTGCACACGATCGAACGACTGAGGTTCGTTCCTGCGTAAATGGACGGCCCAGAATGAAATCGTGCACGGACGGCCTAGATTGAATCACGCATGGATGACTCAGATTGAGTCGCGATGAACGGTCCAGATTCACTCCCTATTTAATCGCGATCGGACGGTCCAGATCAAAAGCAATAGATAGCCCAAATCAAAAGCGGATGGGTATAAATAACCCCATCCGCACCCAAACCCTAACCCTAGTCGCCAGAACCCCTCGCCGGAGAAGACAACCCAGTCGCCAGGGAGCCGACCGCCGTCACCCACTGTAGCACCGGAGCAATTTTCGACCGCCAAACGAGGTAAAAATTTTACTCTTTGCTCAGAATTTAATTTTAAACACACCCATGACTAAATCAGAGCAAAAGGACCGGCCGATTGGCTGAAAAATGCTAGCAAAACTCAGCGGCACTACTGCGGGGTATTTTGGAAAATGCCTCAGATGAGACCCTTCCCAATTCCTGTTCGATGTGATTTTTCCACCGTTGTGATCACCGTTTCCTTCTCTATAGTTTGACCGGAGAAAAACACCCAACCACAATGTGAGCCGGGGGAGCCGCCACACCGAAGAGCCCCGCCACTGGTGAGTTTCACTTTTTACATTTTTGGGTCAACCGAGGGCTCTAAGTGTGGTTTCTCGTTGGAATTGATGCAAATTTGGCTGAATTCGGCCAAAAATTGCCGTAAACAACCAACCCGAAGTGGATCGCTGGCGCAAATAGTGGCGCCGTCGCTGGATCACGGCGGAGCCGCCGTGCTGGATTTCTGAAATTGGCCGAGTAGGCCCTGGGACTAATTTTTGGGTTTATTTCGGACATTTGTTGGTACCGTAAGCGCGTTTCAGTTCTCGAAGAAAAATTCATGAAACCTAAGGACCGTCCATAGGTGCAGTAAATCTTTTAGCTTTTCGACGTCAAATCAAGTAAGGAACCCTCACCCTATTTCCTGTCATAGATTTTATGTTTGAATAAATGATAATACGGTCTTTGTATAAATTAAATAGATATGTATAATTAATTACGGGTTGCTAATGGAGCCGGAAATCAGACATTCTTCTCTGTTGATTTTTATTGATTTATTTTACAATCTAAAAGCTTGATGGTATCTGATTTATCTACTTTATGGTTTTAAATGCATGTATTACTGCCTTACTTGACCACTATGTGATTTTTGGATTTAAGATATGATTGCATTACCGGATGCATGTTCATTTGTTTATGTGATTATGTTTAATTTGGTAATGGGGACTAAGGAAAAACAGGAAAAGGATGCAATCAAATAAACAGATAAGACGGCAGCCTCACTAGATATCTTGAGAGATGGTGGACGGCCGAATTCATAGGGAATCCTACCGTGAACGTTGTCTCATACCGGACGGGGTATGGAGACTTGGTCATTTGGTGCTCATATCGGATGGGGTGTGGGGACGGCCGCTTGACCCTCATATCAGACAGGGTATTGAGGTTTAATGTTTTGGTGCTCATATCGGATGGGGTATGGGGACAGTTTTGTAATTATTGTTAAAGAAAAGGATTCATGTGTAGTGGGGACACCCCTATGGATCCCCATGGATACTAGTAGGCTGGTGAAACGAGAAACGGTTATGATTTAGTTATTGTTAATGAATATGAATTTATGATATGTTCTATGTTACTGATTGTGCATGAAGTTATGATCAGTATGATGTTATTGTCTCTATAGGTTATTTTCATAAATTCCACAATGGTAAGTGAACTGTAAGTGATTTTATGATTGATAAACAAATTTGCTAAATTTAGTGCTCCATTAGTTATTTTGATTTTCTATCAACCTTTGCTTTTGTGCTGGTGTTATAGTATGATATCCTTACTGGGCTAGTGTAGCTCATCCCTTATCTAACCATTTCAAATCAAGAGGATCTGGTTCCAAAGCCCGATCCACAGGAAGATTGTGAGTAGATACTAGATACTTTCTATTTTCCATTATCTTTCGTGTTTTTTGTGTTTCTTTCAGAGGATTCATTCCGAAATGTTTATTTGGTACTTTCTAGTCATTGTGTAAGGGATGTAAACCTTAACTTTTTATTTCGCTTCCGCACTTAAATTATTATATATTTCTTTTTGAATTTTCGGGGTCGTTACATGTTTACTATTGCATTGTGTAAATTAAATTGCTAGTTTAAATTGTGTTCTC
Source organism: Carica papaya (assembly GCF_054855325.1). Classification (NCBI taxonomy): domain Eukaryota; kingdom Viridiplantae; phylum Streptophyta; class Magnoliopsida; order Brassicales; family Caricaceae; genus Carica; species Carica papaya. The sequence goes on along the minus strand of NC_142312.1, from coordinate 13,649,534 downwards.
GGTTATTTGGTTTACTTAGGGTTCTCCCGTACTGATTATTTGGTTATTTGGTTACTTGGTTACTTGGTTATTCAGTTATGTAAATTGAATCGCTTGCTTAAATGTCGTTTAAATTGATCTGTAATTGTGTAATATACATTTTTTGGTTGTTTGGACGATGAGAATCTATGTATATGAAAGCTTACTGGGTATCTTGGGAAAGGATGGACGAACCTGGTACATATGGAACCCTACTGTGGACATTACCTCAGTCGGACGGGGCTGAGAAGTTCCTTACCGGAAGGGTTTAGAAAAAATGGTTCACCTCATACCGAACGGGGTATCGAGGGGATGGTATGTTGGCACGCATTACCAGACGAGGTATGGGAACAGCCAGGTTAATTATCAAATCGAGATACTGGGTTCACGAGTAAAGAGATATCCCTATGGACCCCTAGGGGTCCTAGTAAGTAGGTTAAAAATGAAGAATTACTGATCTTATATATGAAATTAAAATGTTATTTGGTTACTTGTCTTCATAAGTTGACTTTGAAAAAACATGTAACGGTAAATGTGAAAAAAAACGTTTTAAAGTTAAATGTATTTACTTAAATCAATGGCTTTATTAGTTATTTTGTGATTTTTACCAACTTTCAGTTTTTCGTATCAGTGATTAGTGTAATATCGTTACTGGGCTAGTGTATCTCACCCTTTTATTAACCATTTTATATCAAGAAAACCAAGATCTAGATCTCAATTAGCAAGAGGGTTATGAGTAGATCACCTCTCGGACTCTCATTCAAGTGCTAGTAGAGGTTAATCCCCTAGAATATCTATTTATTTGTTTTAATTATCGTTTGTCTTTCTTTGTGAACTAATGTAGAAGGGACATTCTCATAACCCTATTGGATATTCCAATTGACTGTGTAAGGAATATAAACCCTAACTTTATTGTTCCCTTCCGCATTTAGATATTAAACCCTTTTCTTTTAGTTTCGGGCTTTTACAAGTATTGAATGGAATGACAAGCCACAACATGCACTAAAACTAGCTTTTGAATTTTTGCTTGTGATGATCAAAAGAGATAATAATAATTTTTAACTATTTATATTTTAAGACCTCAAAAAGTTGACTCAAGTTGTGAGTTAGTTTGTTTTATATCCTCGTAAGTTACATCTTTCTGCTTTTTATTGAATCATTCAATATCTGAAAGATACAATGGATTGTGGTCTCTTTTTTCTTTCCACTTCATCTAAGGAGTTTGTTGTCTTTACTGATGTTGATTATGCTAGGTTCCTTGATACACAACATTCTACTAGTGGTTGGTGTGTCTTTTTCGGTTCAACACCTATTGCATAGAAGTGCAAGAAAAAAGATTGTGTTACTAAGTCTTTAACTAAAACAGAATACAGCTCCATGTCATCGGTTGGTTCAAAAATTATTTAGCTTCGTTGGCTTCTTTTGGAGTTTGGTGTTTCTTATGATAAGCTTACCTCTCTTTATGCTGAAAATATTAGTGTTATTTGCATAGCCACTAATCATGTTCACCATGAACATAAAAAACACATTGAGGTGGATTGTCATTACATTTGTGGACTTGTATTCATCATGTGTCATATCAAGATCAAGTTGTTGATTTGCTCACCAAATCCATGATATGTGCTCGCCATCATTATTTGGTTTCCAAATTGATACTTGTTGACACCTAACATCAATTTGAGGGAGGATGTCAGCATAATTTATAAAAACCTAGAACTTAAAGGGAAATAAAATCATAAATTAAATGTGGAAGCAAATAATAGAGTTAGGACTTACATTCCTTATATAATAGTTTAGAAAACCCAATAGGGATATGAGAATGTCCCTTCTAAAAAACAAATAGTAATAAAGCAAAATGAATAAATAAATATCCTAAAACAACCTTCACTAGTACTTGAAGGGAGTTCGGGTGGTTAACTACTCACTACCTTCTTGTTGATCGAGATCTGAATCTTGGTTCTCTTGATCTGAAATAGTTAATAAAAAAGTGAGCTACACTATCCCAGTAAGAATATCACACTAATCACAAATACGGAAAACTGAATATTGATAAAAATTAGAAAAACAATTAATGGAGCCCTTAATTTGATATAAATACATTTAATATAGAGAAAGTCACTTATTCCGTACTTATGTAACGAGTTTTTTCAAAAACATCCTATAAAGACCCATATTCATACACATTTTATTTTCACCTATAAGATAACAAGAGACGATCACTTTCTATTTTTACCTGCTTACCAGTACCCTTAGGAGTCTGTAGAGATGTCCCCCTACTTTGATTCGTTTCTCAAATAGGATTGATCGGACAGTGGAGATTGGGCCATGCAACCTCAAATAGACGGTCCGTTTCGAACGAGGAGGAGTATTTAGACTCATTTTCCACCAAAACTCTAACTCTCGCCGCAACCAATTCGTCATAGAATAAGAAGCAGGGCAGCCAAAAGAGAAGTTGGCCGCCGTTGCTGCCGCACTAGAACCCTCATCGACGCTGGAAGGTGAGTTTTTTCTTCCCTTTCGATAAGCCAGAAACAGAGGGCAGAGCTCGGCCGAGCTGCCACACCTGAAACCCAAAACTCCTGTGGTGAGCCCGTTCCCTTCTATTTTTTGACCATTGATTTCCTAACGTATTTTTGGTGCATGGAAACTGAAGGAAAACTGCGACCGCGAGGGAGGAACAGTGGAGCCGCCGCGTCGGAAACCCTAAACCATCGGTAAGTCTCAAATTTTTCCCTTTTTCTGCCAATAGAGGCCACCTAACCTTGAATTTCGCAAGTTTTTGCACAGGATTGGCCAAAACTAGGCTGATCGAGAGGAGGCGCCGCCGTAGGTACTAGAGCCAACACTAGAGCATCGCAGTGCTACCGTGCCGGAACCCTAAATCTGCCCCGAGAGAGTTTTAATCCCCTTTTGACCCTTTTTCACGTATTTCTATGATAATTGATGCGTGTTTTAGATTTTTATGAAAAAATTCAAGAAATTCGAGAACTGAAAACTGTTGGAAAGTGCAGTGAAAAAGGAGGTATTTCGAACACTAACCTGGGGTAAGAATCCTTCATCCTTTCTCCCATTATGGTTAATTAAAGTCTAATAAATAATAAACAAAAGGTTTTAAATATTGGCAACCTCTGATTAATTAAATACAGGTCATCACTCGAGCTAGTAATCGGTCAATGTATAATTATCCTAACTTATATGTGTTGCTTATTTATTGTTATACTACTTTGTTCGCTTACCACTACTTCATACACTTTAATTCATTTAATTTAATTGCTTTCTCGTTTATTAGTTTACTCAACCGTTTTATCCCTATCAATTAATTGGTTTGAAATGAATGTCTTGATTACACTTTCTTTTATTATTGAGTATTAAACTATATTGTCTATTAAATTATCGTTCTATTTTCCTATAATTATGAAATGAGATTGTTGTATGTATTTAATGGCTAAATTATGATGTGGAAATATATGTTTTCGTTAACGTTATCAAACTAAAAGGCTTACTAAGTGTCATAAAAAAGGGTGTACAAACCTGGTACATAGGGTAAACCCTACCGTGGAGGTTACCCTTAGTCGAATGGGGTTGAGAAATCCCATACCGGAAGGAGTTAAGTATTTTGTTCACACTCATACTGGACGGGGTATTGAGGTGGTGGTATATTTGGTGCTCATTACCGGATGGGGTATAGAGACGACCAGTTGATTAATAGAATGGATATTAGGTCCACGGTAGTAGGAACCCCTATGGACCCCCAGCGACATTAGTAAATAAGTAAATGGGTAAATTGATTACCGTTGGTATCTTAAAATGGAGGATGCGCATTACTATTATATTTCCTTCCTTCATAAATGGTATCTGGGAACTTAAAAGTAAGTAAGAAATAAATGTTTTCAAGTTAAATGAATTTACTTAAAAAGTAAAATAAGTTCTATTGATTGTTTTATGATTTCTACCAACCTTTGATTTTCCGTATTGGTAGTAAAGTGTTGATATTTTTACTGAGGTAGTGTAGCTCATCCCCTTATTATTAACCATTATAGATCAGGACGACCAAGATCTGGATCCTGAGCTGCAAGAGAGTTAACAAATTAAAGGTTGTCTCCTATTTTTTCCCAGTTACGCAGTGGAGGTCAATCACATAGGTTCCTAGTTTTTACTTTTCTTTCTTTTATGTTTTATTTTCTTCAAGGGATATTCTTGTATCCCTATTGAGCATTTTGATTAACTCTACAAGGAATGTAGTCCGAAATTAATAAACTTCTTCCACAAACTTATAAACTTCAATATTATTATTTAGTATAAATGTTCGGGCATTTATAGTTGGTATCAGAGCCAGGTTCTGTGAAACTGTTCCTTGCGCATATGGTTAGAATAATTCAATATAAGTTGAATCTCAAACTTTGTTGTGAAATGTAGGTACAAGGACATGAGGAGAGGAAGATTCCTGCTAACTAGGGCAGCCCGGGTGAGATTGCTTTGAGAGGATGTCGATCGGCTCTTTGAGATATTGGAGAGACTCATTTTTGTGCAGCAGGCTACGGAAGAGATGAGGGAACTGTCTGATCCCCCTCCACCACTGCCACAGTATGAGCCACCTCCATACTGAGAGGGTCCAATGCCACCACAGTACAATCCTACTCTTCCACTGTATCATCTGGCATCGCCACAGTACAATCTCGTGCCCCCACCATACAATCAGGTACTGCCATAGGGTTACCCGGTCCCTCCCTAGCATAATCCAATTCCCCTTCAGCAGGACCCAGCTCCACCTGTAATGGACCCAGGCTACATCGAGAGGTATAAAAGATTTAATCCATATACTTTTATAGGGGTATCCACTTTTGAAGAAGTTGAATACTAGTTAACAGAGATGGAGAAGGCATTCGCAACTCTTGGAGTGGTTCTTGAACAGAAGTTCATTCTTGCCACTTACATGCTCGTGGGTGAGGCAGCGCGTTGGTTAAAACTGAAGTAGGACATTCTACCCATCCCAGTCACTTGGGAACAGTTCCTAATAGCTTTCAATGTTGAGTACATTCCATAACACCTTCGGCATCTAAAAGAGATGGAGTTTGCACACTTGGTCCAGGGGGATACGTCAGTATCAGAGTATGCTCAGAAATTTCTAGAGTTAGGCCGATACTCTCTTGAGAACATGATAGACGAAGGTAGAAAGGCAAGAAAGTTTGAGTGGAGTCTCCGTCCTGATATTAGACAGTAACTGTATGTGCTCGAGCTCAGCACATATTCAACAGTTTTAGCCAAGACACAGCTGATAGAAAGGAACTTCAGTATTTTTCCTCTAGGAGTGAGTAACTCCAGGCCCCCGATTCAACATTGCAGGCCAGCACCTACTACACTGAACCAATAGAACAAGAGACCAAGACCCGTAACTCAAGCTCCTTCTTAGGCCTTAACGACAGGACGCAACAAGACTTGCCAGCACTGTGGCAAGGATTATGGGGACCAAACCTACTATTACCTTAACAACACCTCCCGTATATGCGGGAGTGCCCCAATACTACATAAGAGATTGCCCGTGGAATCAAAATCAGGCTAGATCTGCAGTCCAGGGCATAGTCTATAGCCTCACCCAGCAGGATGCTGAAGTCGACCTAGACATCATACAGGATGCGTACACTAATTGTGACCACCTTACAAATTTTTTTAATTGATAGCACTTGACATGGGGGATTTTGATATAATTATGTGAATGAACTGGTTAGCAACGTATCACGCCACTGTGGACTATTTTCATAAAAAGTTTGTGATCAACATTTCTAAAAAAGAGTCTTTTACAAATTTATAAAAGTTTTAGATATTATTCACACATGGTAACTGCGTTGTTTATCAAATGCCATAACTCAGTTATTCTTTTCCACGTTAAGCAAGACTAAGAAAGAAATTTGCATTCAAGATATCTCTATTATTCGAGAATTTTTAGATGCATTCCCTGATAAACTACCAAGACTGCTAGTAGATTGAGAAGTTAAATTTGTCATAGATTTTCAGCCAGCCCATCTCAGTTGCCCCATACCGAATGACTCATGTCTAGATGGAAGAATTGATAAAACAGATCAAGGAGTTGTAGGCTAATGGGTTCATCCGGCATAACATATCTCCCTGGGGTACCGGAGTCACGTTCGTAAGAAAAAGTTATGGGTCTTTGAGGTTATGTATTAAGTACAGGGAATTAAACATGGTCACAATCAAGAACAAGTACCCCCTCTCTAAGATTGATGATCTTTTCAACCAGTTATAGGGTGTTCAAATTTTTTTCAAGCTTAACTTGCACTCGGATATCATCAGGTAAAGATCAAGGCAGTAGACATCACTAAAACAGCCTTCAGAACCCAGTATGGGCACTATGAGTTCCTAGTCATGCCATTTGGGTTAACTAATATACCTGCGATCTTTATGAACTTGATGAACAGGGTCTTCAGGCCGTTTTTAAATTAGTTCGTCATAATATTTATTGATGATATCTTGGCCTATTCGAAGAGCAAGGAGGAACACGCTCGGTATCAGACTTAGGTCTTACAGGTTCTCAGAAAAAAGAAACTAAATGCAAAATTGAGTAAGTGTAGATTTTGGCTAGAGCAGACTTCCTTCATAGGGTACATAATATCAAAAGATAAAGTGTCAATGAATCCCGAGAAGATTGATGCAGTGATGGGTTGGAAGCAGTTGACTTAAGGAAGTTCGAACCTTTCTAGGTAAGACAGGTTATTACCGTAGGTTTGTAGAAGGGTTTTCAAGTATAGTCACCCCCTTTACCTGACTTACGAAGAAAAACGTCAAGTTTAAGTGGGATGATGAATATGAAAGGAGCTTTACAGAATTTAAGAAACGACTAACAACTATCCTAGTCTTGGCTCTGTCGAATGGAGCAGGTGGATATACAGTATATAGTAATGCGTCCTCCCAAGGACTGGATTACGTTCTGATGGAGCACAGGAAGGACATAACTTATGGGTTCAGACAGTTGAAAACTCATAAAAAGAATTACCCCACCCACGACTTAGAACTTGCCACCGTTATTAATATAGGAAAACATTTGAAATTTATACATACCATAAGAGTTTAAAGCATATATTCACATAGAAGGATCTCAATGTGCACTAAAGACGTTAGATAGAGCTCCTCAAGGATTATGATTGTAAGATCTTATATAACCCGGGCAAGAGTAACATGGTAACTAATGCTCTCAGCACGAAGAATGCAGGTATATCAGCTCACATAATAGTTTCTGAGTACAGGGTAATAAAGGTTACGCAGCAGATACGGCTCTAGGATTTAAAAATAACCATATGTCTGCCCACCTAGTAGTCTAACATGAATTAATCTAAAGAACAAAAGAGGCTCAACTGACAGATCTTACTCTAGCAACTCTTAGAAAGGATACAGAACAGGGTTTAAACTCAGAATTCTAAGTCTCTGCCAATGGGTTGCTTAGGTTCTAAGATAGGTCATGTGTCCCAAATGACAGCAAACTAAAAAATAATATCATGATAGAGGCTCACAGTTCAAAGTTCACCATACATCCGGGAACTACTAAAATGTATCAAAGCATGTGACCCCAATTTTGGTAGAACGGGATGAAAAAGAAAATTGTTTATTTCGTCTCTAAGTGCGTTATATGTCAACAGATCAAGGCAGAACATCAATGTCCAAGCGGACTACTTCAGCTATTACCAATTCTGGAGTGAAAATAGAGACACATCACCATGGACTTTATAACAGGGTTGCCTATGGCACGTTCGGGGCATGACGCAATCTGGGTGATATTTAATCGACTCACTAAGTCCTCTTATTTCTTAGCCATCAAAATGACTGATCCCTTGGACAAACTAGATAGAATCTACATTCGAGAAATAATCAGACCACATAGAGTTTTGGTGACAGTGGTATCAAACAGGGACCCTAGGTTCACCTCTCGATTTTAAACAAGCTTCCAACAAGTAATGAAGATGAAATTGTCTCTTAGCACAACATTCCACCCTTAGATAGATGGACAATCAGAGCGAACTATTTGTGCATTGGAGGATATGCTTAGGACTTGTGTTCTGAATTTCGGAGGGCACTAGGATGACCAACCCTGTAGATCGTTGATCTGTTGAGAATTGGATGATAGAAAATTAATTGGTCCAGATCTTGTAGATGAGACCACAACGAAGATAGTTAAAATTATGATAAACATCCAGACGACCCAGAGTAGACAAAAAAGTTATGCAGACAACCGAAGAAGAGATTTAGAATTTGAGAAAGGAGATCGAGTGTTCCTTAAGATCACCCCCTTTAAGGGTATCAGCAGGTTTGGAAAGAGAAAAAAGTTGAACCCCGGTTCATCGGACCGTTTGAGATCTTAGACTGGATTGGGACATCCGCCTAGGGGCTAGCACTATCTCCATAACTATCTAGAGTCCATAACGTATTTCATGTGCCAAGTCTACGCAAGTACAACCCAAATCCCTCACATGTCTTGTCTTATAAACCACTTTCACTCCATGATGATTTATCTTACGAGGTGGTACCGATTGGTATTTTTTATCGGAAGAGCAGAGTACTTCGCAATAGAGAAATTTCCTTCATCAATGTCCTGTGGTAGAATCACTCGCAGGACGAGGTCACTTGGGAGTTGGAATTAAACTTCAGTACTCAATATCCTCAATTATTTGACTAGTGGGAGAAAAGCAAATTTGAGAGAGCAAATTTTCTTAAGGGGATGAGAGTTGTAATATCCCGAGCCTGGAATTTAGGCTCGAGATAATTAAATTTATATTAATAATAATTTTAGAAATTTTAATTTTAATTTTTCTTAAAAGTTTTGAAAAAATATACATTTTAGGTGTATTTAAAAATAATTTTCAAAAGTTATGGTTGAACTAGAAATAAAGAATGATTTATTTGAAGAGAAAATTGAAAAACTGTGGCAAAAGTACAAAAATAAAACAATGGCCACGTAGGACTGCCACGTCAGTGACACGGTCAGTCATCGTGTATCGCATGGCAGACACGTAGGAAGCCATGTGGGCAATCTGCATGCCAACCGATCCAACGGTTCGGATTTGCTCCCGCACGCACGAACGGCCCAAATCTATTTTTCCTTCAAGCACAATTGAAAGGTCCACGTGCCTTCGATCGGACGACTCTAATTCGTTTCCCAAATTAAATAGATTAGACAGTGGAGATTGAGTCATGCAGCCTTAAATGGATGATCCGGATCAAAGGAGGAGTCCCATACCGGAAGGGGTTGGGAAGTGTTTTGTTCACGCTCATACCGGACAGGGTATTTAGGAGGTGGTATGTTTCGAGCCCATTACCGGATGGGGTATAGGGACAACGGATTGATTAATGGAATGTATATTAGGTTCACGTATAGTAGGAACCCCTATGGACCACCAGCTGCACCGATAAGTAAATAAATGGGTAAGTTGATTACTGTTGGTATCTTAAAATGGATGATATGCATTACTATTTTGTTTCCTTCCTACATAAATTGTATCCGAGAACTTAAAGATAAGTAAGGAATAAATATTTTCAAGTTAAATGAATTTACTTTAAAAAAAAAAAAAGCTATATTGGTTGTTTTACGATTTCTACGAACCTTTGATTTTCTGTATCGGTAGTAAAGTGTTGATATTTTTACTGAGTTAGTGTGACTAACCCCTTTATTATTAACCATTTCATATTAGGACGACCAAGATCCGAATCCTTAGTAATAAGAGAGTTAGCAAATTAAAGGTCAACCACATAGGTTCCTAGTTTACACATTTCTTTCTTTTATGTTTCATTTTCTTCAATGGACATTCCCATAGCCCTATTAGCATTTCAATTAAACTATGCAATGACTATAACCCAAAATTAGTAAACTTTTTCCACAAACTTATAAAATTCAATATTATTATTTAGTACAAATGTTCGGGCCTTTACATTTCTACGCTCAAATATGGCATATGTCTTGGTTGTCTGTTTCCTAATTTGGCCATATGTCTACCCATTCTTTATTAGTTATGATTTTGACCCCATTTACATGAAAATTATTCATTTAGGTCCATAGATTTATAAAAGACCTCTTATTTTTTGAAAATTCCTTCAATTAAACCCTCAGAGCCTTCATTTAATCAATTTTAATTATTTACAACCTTTTAAATTATATGTATTTATAACCTTTTAAATTATTTTACATATAATTTATATTCAATTAAGGTCAGATATTACAAGTTTGTAATTGTTGAATTATCCTAATATACTTTCGGTTTCCCTCTCGATAAATGACCACATACGACCGCCACGTCAGCAACACGGTCAGTCGTCATGCGCCTCATGGTAGACACATAGGAAGCCATGCAGGCAATCCGCATCCCAACCGATCCAACGGTTCGGATTTGCTCCCGCACGCACGAACGGTCCAAATCTATTTCTCCTTTAGGCACGATTGAAAGGTCTATGTGCCTTCAATCGGACGACTATAATTGGTTTCACAAATTGGATAGATCAAACAGTGGAGATTGTGCCTTGCAGCCTCAAATGGACTATCCGGATCAAAAGAGGAGAAGTATTTAAACTCATCTTCCACTGAAACCCTAACCCTAAACGCAACAAGTTCGCCGAAGAAGAAGAAGAAGGGTAGCTGGAAGAGAAGCTGACCACCTTGGTCGCCGCACTAGAATCGTCGCCAATGCTGGAACAGCAGAGTCGCCGCACCGGAAACCCCAAACAGTCAGTAAGTCTCAGTTTTTTTCCTTTTTCCACCAATAGAGGCCATATAACCTCGAATTTTGCCGGTTTTCACATATGACCAGCTGAAACTGACCTGACCGAGAGAAAACACCACTGTAGGCGGCAGAGCCAGCATCGGAACATGGGAATGCCATCGTGCCAGAACCCTAAACCGGCTTTGAGAAAATTTTAACCCTCTTTTGGCTGATTTTCATGTATTTCCATGATAATTGACGTGTATTTTTAGTTTTTGCAGAAAAATTCAAGAAATCCGATAATCGAGAACTATCGAAAAGTGCAGTGAAAAAAATGGTTTTTCGAACACCGATCCGGGGTAAGAATCCCTCATCCTTTTTTCTATTACGAGTAATTAATGTATAATAAAGAATAAACAGAAAGTTTTAAATATTGGAAACTCCTAATTAAGTAAATACAAGTCACCAATAGATCTGGTAACCGGTCAGTATATAATTGTCTTATCTTATATGTGTTGCTTATATATTACTATGTTGCTTTGTTGGCTTACCGTTACTTCATACACTTTAATTCATTGGTTTTAATTGCTTTTTCGTTTATTAGTTTACTCAACCGTTTTATTGATATCAGTTAATTGGTTTGAAATAAATGTCTTGATTACATTTTCTTTTATTATTGAGTATTAAACTATATTATTATTAAATTATCGTTCTATTTTCCTGTAGTTATTAAATGAGATTGTTGTATGTATTTGGTGGCTATATGATGATGTGGACATGTATGTGTTAGTTAACCTTATCAAACTAAAAGACTTACTGGCTGTCATGGAAAATAGTGTATGGACCCGGTACATAGGGCAAACGCTACCGTGGACGTTACCCTTAGTCGAACAAGGCTGAGAAGTCCCATACCGAAAAGGGTTGGGAAGTGTTTTGTTCACGCTCATACCCGACGGGGTATTAAGACGGTGGTATGTTTCGTGCCCATTACTGGAGGGGATATGGGGACGGTGGATTGATTAATAGAATGGATATTAGGTCCACGTATAGTGGGAACCCCTATGGACCCCCAGCTGCACCGATAAGTAAGTTAATGGGTAAGTTTATTACTGTTGGTATCTAAGAATGGATGATATGCATTACTATTTTGTTTCCCTCCTTCATAAATGGTATCCAAGAACTTAAAGGTAAGTAATGAATAAATATTTTCAAGTTAAATGAATTTAAATTTAAAAAAAAAAGCTATATTGGTTATTTTACGATTTCTACTAACTTTTGATATTCTCTATCGGTAGTAGTATAACACCTAAAAATTTTCTTTTTGTAATTTAGGATTTTGTTCTAAATGTAATAAAATAATTTTTTAATTTTAATTTTAATTTTATTTTTTTAAAGTAAAAAATGAAATAAAATTGATAGTGAATTTAATTGAAAATAATTTTGGAAAAAAGGGGTGAAAATTTGGGTTCTCGGGGTATTTTTGAAAGAAAAATAAAAAAACATAAGCCAAAACGTAATTTTGGGAAGTTTCACCACGTCAGACGCCCAGTCAGCAAGCCCGGTGAATTAAAACGTGCCGTGTGGCAGCGGATGCTGATGCGATGACACTTTAGCGATCCGCGTGCCTGCGATCGAACGACCTAACTCCATTCCCGCGCGTACGAATGACCTGGATGCGCTCCCTCCCAAATGCGATCGAATAGCCAGATTCAAATGTGATCTGGAGTGAATCGCGATGGACGACCCAAATTAAAAGCGGACAAATATAAATAACCCTCATCCGCACCAAAATCTAACCCTAGCTGCTAGACCCCCTCGCTAGAGAAGATAACCCAGTCGCCGGGGAGTTGACCGCCGCCACCTGCTGCCGTACTAGAACCCTTTTCGACTGCCAAAAAAGGTAAAAACTTACCCTTTTTGCATGAAATTCATTTTTAAGCTCACTCATGGCTAAATCAGAGCAAAAAGACCGGTTAATTGGTCGAAAAATACCAACAAAGCCCGGTAGTGCCACCGCAGGGAATTTCACAAAACGCCTCCGATGAGGCCCTTTTCGATTCCCGTTTCATGTAAATTTTCCACCGTTGTGATAACTGTTTTCTTCTCTACAGGTTGACCGAAGCAAAACACCCAACCGCAACATGAGCTGGACGAGTTGCTGCACCGGATAGCCCCGTCGCAGGTGAGTTTCAATTTTTCGTATTTTTTGGGCCAACTGATGCCCTTAAATGTGTTTTCTCGTAGGGATCGATGCAAAATTGGCCAAATTCAGCCAAAAATGACAAAAAATGGTTGACCCGAGGCGGATAACCACCGCGGGCGGCGGCAGCATCGCCGGAGCATGGCGAAACTGCCGTGCCGGAAGTTCGAGATTGGCCGAGTGGGCCCTATGATTGATTTTGGATTTATTTATAACATTTGTAGATATTATTAGCGCATTTTAATTTTCGAAAAAAAATTCAGGGAACTAGGAACCGCTTATAGGCGCAGTAAATATAAAATAAAAGTATGAGTTGGTCAATTCTCACAATTGAAGTAAGCCATATTAATTTAGCTATAATTGTGGTGATGTTAGTTTCATAATTTTAGCATGGATAATAACAAAGATAAATTGCCTACTAATTTGTTGCCTATAATTATACTAATATATATGGAAAGATAGTCACGCTATTATACACGAGAACATTATGTAATCTTATAACACTTTCTCTCAAGTTAGATATTAATCATGCATAACTTATTACGAAGATACTCAGTCCGAGTTTAATTTAGAGCTGTTGTGAATATAACCTAGTTGATCTCCCGTCTTCATGTAGCAAGTAAGTATCAAATTTTCCTGAATCTTCTGATGGATGAAGTGAGAATCAACCTTGATATGTTTGATTCTTTCATGGTACACTGGATTTGAGGCATTATGAAGTGCAACATGATTACAACAATAGATTTTTCCAAGTAATATGTGCTTCAAACGAACTTTAGCTAAAAGGTGATGTATCCATAAGACTTCGCATGTGGACTGTTATAACTTTGTGCTTGGACTATGCACTAGATCAGGACACGACGATCTACTTCTTACTTCTCCATGATACATGATTTCCATCAACAAAAATATTATAACCTGTAGTGGACTGTCTACTAATTTTTGATCAAACCCATCAACATCTATAAAGTATTCAATGTGAGTGTGCCCATGATTGTTAAATAATATTCCAAGTACCAAAGAACTTTTGAAGTAGCACAAAATCTATTTTACAACCTCCCAGTTTTTGATTGTAGGTGCAGATACAAATTTACTAGCAACACTGACACAATATACAATATTTGGGTGAGTCACTGTTAGGTAGTTCAGTTTCCCAATTAGTCACCTGTATGTTTCTGAATCATCAATGGGATCACCATAGTCTTTTATAGTATGTACATTTGGTACAATTGGTGTATTGCATGGCTTAGTTCCCAGCTTTCTGGTTTTTGCAAGTAAATCAAGTATACATTTCCTCTTAGATAAGAAAATTTCTTTCTTACTTCTTGTTACTTCAACTCTCTAAAGTATTTTAGCCACTCCAAGTCTTTGGTGTGAAATTTTTTATTCAAGATTGACTTAACAGAAGATATTCCTATATGATCATCTCATATAATAAAAATATCATCAACATAAACAATAAGAAGTATAATACCAGCTGTTGACTGTTTATAGAAGAATGAGTGATCACACTTGCTCTTTTTTAATCTAAACTCTAAAATTATTTTACTAAACTTTTCAAGCCAAGCACAGAGACTCTGCTTAGTATACAAAAATTTCTTCAAATAACAAAGTTTAATGTACTCTTCCCAAGCAAAAAAAATCTATGTGGTTGCTCCATATACACTTCTTCTAAGAAATCACCATGAAGAAATGAATTCTTAATATCCAACTAGTGTAAAAAGCAATTTCAGGAGGTCGCAATAGAGATCAATAAATTGACATATGTAAGTTTGGCCAATAGAGATAATGTATCAAAATAATCCACCTCATAAGTCCGAACATACTCTTTTGCTACAGGTCTAGCTTTAAGCATTGTCATAGAACTATCTAGATTTATTTTGACTAAAAAGACCCATTTACACCCTACAACTGTTTTACCTTTGGGTAAATCCACCAAATCCTAAGTATAATTTTTATCAAGAGTATTTATCTCTTCAAGTATTGCATTACATCAGCCAAGGTGATTCAGAGCCTCCTTAACTGTGTTGGGTATTAAAATTTAATCTATAGAGACAATTAAAGAGCTAGACAAAGGAGACGAATGATCATATAAAATAAAATTACTAATGGGATAAGTAAAGTTAGGAAGGGTGTATTGACATTTACCTTTACAAAGATTAATGGGAAGATCAAGGTCATGTGGGAAGGGTTAGATGATGAAGAAGCTGGTGCAGGACATCTATCACTATTCTGTTGTCTTTTGAAATAAACATGAACAATTAACGGTTGTTCTTGAGTTAGAGGCACACCATCATCAGTTTGTGCAACTATAACTGGAGACACATAAGAAAAAACATGATTATCTTATTGTTAAATAGAGGTACTAGGTGGGAGCCTATAAATGAGCTACTCATCGTTCTCTACCTAATTTTTAGAATTGGATAGTGAGGAGAAAAATAATATATTCTTTGAAAAAAATTTCATCAGTTGACCCCAAGTATTTATTGAGATATAGAAAGTAACACTAATATCCCTATTGGAGGCGAGAATAGTCCTAGAAAAACACACTTTTAGGCTTTTGGGTCCAATTTGGTAATATTAAGTCGTACATCTCAAACATAACAAGTGCTACCATATGCTTGAAACTGCATAAAAAATAATGACTTGTTTAGAAAAAGAACACTGTAAAGAACATTACCTTCAAGTACTGTAGATAATAGACTATTAATCAAGAAACAAGTCGTGAAAACAACATCAGCGCCGAATTACTTAACGACTTGTGTTTGGAACAAAAGGGCTCTAATAGTTTCAAATAAATGTTAGCTCTCTCCCAACAATCTTGTTTTGAGAGGGTGTATCAACACAGGAGTACATGTGAAAAATTCCTTGTCGAGTCATATAATTCTGAAATAAGTTTGACATATATATATTTTTACATTATCACTTCTTAATACATACACAGAAAAGTAATCTGAGTTTTGATTTCCGCATGAAAAACAGAAAAAAATGAGCAAACACTTCATAACAATTTTTTATAAAATATATCAAAGTCATTTGAGAAAAATCATCCACAAAGGTAATAAAATACTTAAATCCTGTTTTAGACAACAAGACAAGGACCCCATATATCATAATGAATTAATTCAAAATAAGATTCAACTCATTTATTAATTCTTGGACTTGACTAGTTATGCTGATGTTTTACAAATTGACATAACTCATAATCTAAGGAAGATATATAATGAAATTGAGGTTATATCTTCTTCAATATAGTGAGAGATTGATGTCCTAATTGATAATGTGCTTCAAATGGATAAACAATACTGTAGAAGGCAATCGACCCAAGTAGCAAGATTGTAGAGACCTTTTGATATACGTCATTTACCAGTAATCTGTTTCGTCATAAGATCCTGAAAAAGACAATGGTCAAAAAAGAATAAGATACAACAATTAAGATCTTTCATAAGTCCACTTACATAAATCAAATTGAAAATAAGTTTTAAGTAGACTTAATACATATGACATGATAATAAATGAAGTTGGTTTTATGGTCCCAAAACTCATAATATTATAGTTTACCTATCAATAATGGTTACAGGAGAAGGTGGTTTGTGTGATTGAAAACTAAAAAAACTATTAGGATTACCTGACATGTGATTTGTAGCACTAGAATCAACCATTTATTTATTTGAAGAGGATATAAGACATCTTTTACCCGAATTAGTAGTAGTAAATGGTGTGCATTCCTTCAAGATTCTTAAAATTAAGAGAATTTTATATACTCATTAGCTAAAATTATAATAGTTTTCTCATAAGAGGATCTAGCAATAACAATAGCAATATTAACAGTTTATATGCTTTGATTCTGATTCTATAATTTCTTATACTATCACTTTGTATGTCATAGCTCATGGTAATAGTAGCAGACAATATTGCGTATATCACTGTTCTGATTATCCATAGCTTTATTTCATCCCCTGTTATTATTCATTCCTCCTCTTTTGGTTACAAGAACATTAGTTTGCTCACTGGGTGTAGTATACTCTATTCACAACATCTTATTGAACACTTCCTAAAGAGAGGTGATCTTAGAACCATATAGACTATGAGACTTGGTAATCTCAAATTGATGGAAGATTAGCCAAGAAACTCGTTATGGTCATCTTCTCAATTTGGATTTATTGTACCTTGATGTCAATACTAAATGACAAAAGTACATTAAATTCCTCATATGTCTTCTTGAACTCCATAACATAGGCCTGTGAGATTTGGCCTCATTTTCAATACATTAGAAGGCCTTGCAAACATCATACATATGAGATACATTTTCTTTATTTGAATACAAGAATTTTAAATAACTCATTAGTTCTTTAACGAACTCACAGTAATTAATTAAGACAATTACCTCACTGTCAATTGAATTTCTAATCTGTAAACACAATCATGCATCATCTCTTAGCCATCATTTTCAATTTCATCAGTGAAAAGGTCTTGAATCAAGTGATCATCTTTATCAAAACTACATAGATAAATTCTAATAGTCATGCTCCACTCGAAGTAATTAGTGCTATTCAATTTATGTTCGGTAATTTTTGACAAAACTTGGACTATCTCCCTTACAAAAAATTTATTATCACCCATTTTAATTGAGGAATTAAAAATGCCACCTATAAAACATAGCAGCCAAAGATACACGAATAACATTGTAAATAAACTAGAAATTTATATGTAGAGAGAATATCTAGACATGCATGACCACCACTGGAACCTCATGACTGTCACCGGAAACCCATGCCCCTTTGATTTGAAATTACCATAGAACACCTGAATTCATAATGGATCTCGCAAAATCAAGCCGAAAACCTGTTGGAATATAGATTTCGTGTAATTTGGCCTTCACCTCAGTCTCCTTCTTTTTTATCTTCTAGTTTTGTGCACGGATTATGTCGAACAATGCCTCTTTAACTTCTGTCTTCGTGAAGCTGCCGCTCGTCTTCTAGTTCTAGACGCGCACAGGAAGATCACTACATAAGAAGATCCTCGCATGATTCTATTTCTCACCGATTTAGGCTCTTCTGTTTCTCCATCGCAACAACTGCCATAAAGTTAATCGAGATAGACTAGGTTGGAGACTTACACCCAGACGATTTAAAAGATTCAAACACGCACTAAAGATCGTCGCACGAATCCGGTGTCATATCAATCCAACTTCTTCCGCTTCATCACTGTGCAGGTCACACATTGATATAATTAGAGGTCGATTTTGTCAACCACCACCGGTGCTGAGAACAGTTTGTTCAACCCCGCTTTTGGTATAATCTAATTTGGCTCCCTCTCAAACCCTAATCCTAATTTTGAGACCATTTAAACATTAAAAAATATATGAATATTTCTTATTATTTTATTCCAATAAGATTGGGTATATATATACATATAGAAGGATCTATATATGGTAATAAACATAAATTACGCTATTAATTTGTCTAGAATTATATTAATATATATAGAAAGATAATCACGCTATTATACATGATAATATTATGTAATCTTGTAACATTCATAAATAAGAGTTGAGAGGAAAAAAAGGAGAGGCATAGTGCGAAAGAGAGAAGAAGAAGGGTGAAATCTCGGGAAGACGTGAGACGAAACGTGTAACACCCTAATTTTTTTTATTATTAGGAGTATTATTTTATTTTAATTTCTTTTAATTTTTTTCTTTATATATGAATATAATAATTTATTATGTAATAATATATAGTTTTAAATTAGTTTAATTTAATTAAATAGAAATAAAAATAATAATAATAATAAAAAAGGATAAAATTATTTTTGTGATTTAATTGAAAACAATTTTAGAAAAAATGGGTGAAAATTTGGGTTCTGGGGTATTTTTTAAAAGAAAATTAAAAATCGAGGGTCAAAACATAATTTAAAAAAATTGCGCCATGTCAGCAGCCCCGGCCAACCAGGACGCGCCGCGTGGCAGAGACGCTGATGCGGGAGGCCACGTGGGCAATCTGTGTGCGCGCGATCGAACGGTAGAGATCCGTTCTTGTGCGCACGGACGGCCTAAATCAAAGGCACGTGCGGACGGCCCAGATTGCACGCATACGAACGGCCCAGATTGAATCGCGCACGGACGATCCAGATCACATCGCGATGAACGGTCCAGATTCATTCTCTTTTTAATCACGATGGACGGTTCAGATTAAAAGTGGAAGGTTATAAATAATCTCATCCACACCAAAACCCTAACCCTAGCCGCCAGAGCTCTCGCCGGAGAAGACAGCCCAGCCACCGGGGAATTGATCGCCGCCACCCGCCGTCGCACCGGAGCACCTTCCGGCGGCCAAACGAGGTAAAAATTCTCTCCTTGACTTGAATTTCGATTCTAAACCCACCTGTGGCCAATTCGGAGCCAAAACATTGGCCAATTGGCTGAAAAACACCACCGAAGCCCAGCGGTGCCGCAACGAGTTTTCTCAATTTTTGCCTCCGATGAGGCCCTTCCCAATTCCCATTCGATGTAATTTTTAAACCATTGTGACCACCATTCCTTCCTCTACAGGTTAACCGAAACAAAACACCAAATCGTGACTCGAGCCAGAGGAATCGCCGCATCGGAGAGCCCCGCCACTGGTAAGTTTCAGTTTTCGGTGTTTTTTCGGCCCACCGAAGGCCCTAGGGGTGTTTTATCGCCGGAACCAATGCAAGTTTGGCTGAATTCGGCTGAAAACGGCCAACCTGAGGTGGATCGCCACCGCAAGCGGTGAGGCCGTCGTCGAAGCACGGCGGAGCCGCCATGCCGAAATTTCGAAATTGGCCGAGTAGGCCCTAGGTCTGATTTTGAGTTATTTGGGGGACATGTGCAGGTACCGTAAGTGCGTTTCAGTGCCCGTAGGTGCAGTAAAAAATGGGTTTTAGACTTCGAATCAAGTAAGGATCGCTCACCCTATTTCCTATCGCGGAATTAAAGTTTAATTGAATGGAAATATCGTATTTTTGCAATTAATAGATATGTATAATTAGTTAAGGTTGCTGATGGAGCCCGAATCTAATATATTTTTTGCTCAGTTCCTGTTTTATTTATTTTACAGTTTTAAATGCGTTACGGTATGTTGCTTATTTATTCTATGGTTTCGGATGCATGAATCACTGTTTACTTCACTGTTGCTTGGTTTCGTGGATTTAATGTATGTTTGCCTCATTGAATGCACGTTACTTGTTTAAGTGTTCATGTTTATGTGAGAAATAGAAAACTAAGAAAAGAATAGAAAAGGGTATGTGAATTGATAAATGGATAAGTTGACAGCCTCACCAGATATCCTGGGAGATGGTGGATGGACCGGGTCCATAGAGAACTCTACCGGGAACGTTGTCTCATACCGGACGAGGTATGGAGACTTTAAATATTTTAGCGCCCATACCGGACGGGGTGTAGGGACGACCCTGTAATTAAGTTGTTAAAGTTAATGGTTCACGTGTAGCGGGGACCCCTATGGATCCCCATGGATACTGGTAGGCTGATAAAAGAGGAAAATTGTTGTTTGATGATTGAAAAATAAAAGTATGACATGTTCTATGTTATAGAGTATGTATGAATTCATGATATCTTTGATGTTATTGTTTCTATGGGTCGTTTTCATAAATCTCACCGAGGTAAGTGGATAGTAAATGGTTTTATTATTGATTAATGAATTTGTCAAAAATTGTGCTCCATTGGTCATTGTTGTTTTTCTACCAACCTTTACTTCTGTGACAGTGATATAGTGTAACGTCTTTACTAGGCTAGTGTAGCTCATTCCTTACTTAACCATTTCAGATCAGGAGGACTTGGTTTCCGAGCCCATTCCGCAGGAAGACGGCGAGTAGATGCCTAAATATTTTATAGTTTTCCTTATAGTATTTCATTTTTAGTATTTTCTTTAGTTAACTTATTCTTTCATATTATTAGTACGTTTCGGTTATTGTGTAAGAGATATTAATCAGAACTTTTTATTTCGCTTCCGCACTCAAAATTTATATATACATTTCCTTTTTAATTTCTGAGGTCATTACAAAACGAGCCTGCCCGCGGGAGTGTAGAGGCTAAACCTGAACCCCCAATGTCAGAAATCGCGCGCTATAAGTTAATGTAACCCCCCTCTCTTATATAATTTATTTTTAAGGTTGATTATTTTAATAACATCGCATGTATTTCCATTTGAAAAGGGAACCCAAAACCAAGGGGCTCTGGATTTAGGAAAAATTGTAATGGAAGTTTTTGATCAAGAAACAAGAAACATGGTAAGAATGATATAGTCTCCTAAACTTATACCTGCGATTTAGTAGGAATCAAACCCGTGTCTTCTCCTCAGCAAAGAGAAATTTTACCATTCGACTATATTTGTATTTTTACATTCTTGATACGGAATTTTTTGACAATATTTATTCAGAGTTAGACCAGATACTCTTTTCATTGCAATTTTATCAAATTTCACCACCAAACCAATTACAATTACCAATAATATAATATACAAATATTATATTAATAAAAATATTAATAATTTTATCTATTTTATTATATTCTTTATATTTATATTATATATATGTCTTTTATAATTTTTTTTCTTAAAAAATCTATTTTTTATATATATTTTTTATTTTCATAATTATAATATAATCATGTATTATAATATATTATATAATTATTATTTATATAACTAAAATATAAATAACTATAAAATTAAATGCTTAATATTTTAGATTTGAAATTGTAGATCTGTACACTATGAACATGAATATGGTATGTAAAGTTAAACATCTATGTGGATTTCTATGACCAAATAATCATAAAAATTAATACGATTTGACAAGTATAAATTATATTTATGACATATAATTAATTTAATTATTTATCTATAATAATTGAATTAATATATACTATATGTTTATATATATTTAATTTATATATAATTAATTTAATTAGTATATGAATTGTATATTAATTTTTTAACTATTACATATTTAATGATTACTAAAATAAATTGTTTTGATAAAAAATATTTTAATTTATGTATTTTTTTATTTTTATCAAGAAACTTATATTCAAATCTGTTGTCGCATATATAAACATTGTATATAATTTTTAAATGTATTGCATGTTATAGCAATATTATTTTAATTTATATAGAATAAATATTAGGTAAGTTGCAAAGTAAATATGAATAATTAAATTATGTTATTTTTAATCAACGAATATATTTTATATAATTTTTCCTTATTTTTTATAATTTTTTTCAGAAATTTAATAAAAATAAAGAATGTGTTTAATATAATTATATTAATTGCATATTCAAATAAGAAAAAAAACACATATATGCTGGAGACCTAGTATTATTATATTTAAGCCTAAAGAGAAAAATAATTCATATACTATTGATACTTTTCTATTAGACCTTCGGATTCTTTGTTGTATAAACTCATATTTTAAAAATATTTCTAAATAAATACTCAAAGTTAACAGAAATTATCTCACAATTAGTCCACGCCACATGTTCAAGTATTGATTGATCACGTGTTGATAATATGGAAAAAAATTTACATGTTATCCTCCATATCATCATAAATTATTTTTCACCTATTAATAACAAGTCTTATTCACTTTATACTCACAATCCTTAACTCTATATATCAAAAACTAATTGTAAGAGAGAGAGAGAGAGAGAGAGAGAGAGAGAGAGAGAGAGAGAGAGAGAGAGAGAGAGAGAGAGAGAGAGAGAGAAAGAGAGAAAGAGAGAGAAAGAGCATGAGGATGCGACTACTTTGGAGGCAAACTGGAGGACATGTTGCACTAGGCCAATGTTGCTTGAGGAGAAAAAATCTTAACAAGAGAGAGATGGCGCACGAGGAACCTTCAAGAAGAGAGAGAGACATATAAGCTTGTATGCAAGTTTATAAAGCTTGAGGAAAGAGAGACACATATTTTGGTTTTCTTCAAGAAGAGATAAGCTTGTCTGAAAGTTGAGAAAGCTTAAGGAGAGAGAGATATATTCTAGTCTACTTTAAGGAGAAAGAGGTTGCTTTGGCAATTTTTTTGCACCATACATAGATATCATCTCTTTTCCATTTGTACTCAGCATCTTCCCTTCTAGTTCGATGAAGATCAAAGCTTGAATTCCTTTAATGTTTAAGATTTTACAAATATTGTGGGATGCTGTCCTCATATGGAATTACTAGCCATAACATGTTATTCATGCTGCTAAATGGATTTTGGCTCTTCTCTTCTCTAACCAATTGAGGGATATGCTTCAGTGCCACATCTTCAATAAGATCAATGAATTACCATATGGGCTTATGATGGACAAATTCGCAAGCGCATGAAATTGTTCAAGTAACAAAGTGATAAGTAGAGTATCGTCCCATAGAAATTGTGTATCAAGTACCAAAATTGTAGAAATTCTACTATTATCTGGAAATCGAAATTAAATTTAAGAAAAAAAATTAAAACAAATTAATAAAAGCAAAATAATTAATTTAGGAAAACTATCAATGAAAATACACCAGAGTAATTGATTTTACTTGAATTTTGGGTATGTTTGAGTTTTAATTTTGCAATCAATTTAATATAGTTTTGTAATGCCCCAAACTCTAATAACGAGCCACAGACGTACTCATACCATTCCCTAGCTACTTTAGCCTAGAAACATCCATATGCTCAGCTCAGAAATTTAAAATAAAACCTAATATCTCTTGTGATATATATAGAACATTAATATCTACAAAATATGAGGTTAAAATATAGAGTTTAACAAAACGAAACAATGACAAAAATGAAAACAAAATGTACACTGATTAGGGCACATTCATGTGTCGTTCACTCTTCCAACTATTGCTTCAAATCCACCTGCTCTGAAAAATATCAGGGTGAAATTTAATGAACTTACCAACTCAATAAATATTCCTATTATTCTATACTTAAATTAGGCATCATGAAAACATACACATACATGTAATAAATGCAATATTTAAAATTACTCAAAATCATAAATTCTTTATAAGTTTACATAGTGCTTTTTTAATTTCACAATCTCTATAATTAAATAATTCACTTATTCTTAACCATTAATTTTTATCTTGGAATTTTACACATTTGAACTCGAATCATTTCTACGCTCGAATATCACAATACACTCGAATACCATATCTACACTTGAGATATTACATGTACACGCGGAATAATACATCTAGGGTTTCATCGCGTCATCGTATGGATAACCCCCATCGTATGGATAACACACACAATCTCACATTGGTCACAACAGGTACGTTTGCTAGGTGACCCTTACACTAACACACACCTATCCAAGTGCAGGTTCACCATAATCACACACACATACCACCTCATCGATCCAGACTAAACGAGTAAGGTATCTCAAGGTCCATACACTCTTCACTCATATCCAGTTCCTTAACTTGATTCTTATTTTAATTATTTCTTAAGGTATTTTTTTTTATTTTACTTATTAATTAGTAACATCTCTTTTTCTCTCACTAACCTCACTTACTTATTTCCTCATATATTATCACTTTTATTTTACAATTTTAATTTGTTATAGTCACAATTCTCAATTTTTTAGTACTTTTTCGTGCCAAGTCATATTAGAGTCATGCAATCCTATAATTTTCATGGAAATAAGAATACAGGCAAGCAACCAATATAAATCAAATGTCCTCCATTCCATCCTGACAGGTTCATACTACTTGTATAATATATGGGGCTTTGTTCTTCTTAGTAATTTGTATCTATTCTATTTCAAGCAACAAATTAATAAAATCAAGCATAGAGAGTAAAATTCTAAATAAAAGCATGGAATAAACGTGATACTTACAAACTCCTTCGCAAGATTGTCCTCAAGCTTGTTTAATGGCCTAGAATCACTACACACAAGCATAAAGAAATTTAATCTAATAGCAGTGAATTAAAATCTAAGAAGGAAAATATTAGCAATTGTTTCAAAAAAAAAAATCACTGTCGAAAATGATTTTCTAATTTTTTAAGAAGAACCCCTCGCATATCGCTACGAGCAATGCGATTTTACTTTGGAAATTGCCAGCGTTTGTATAATTCTTAACTTCTAATACCTGCACACACATACACGTTAATACGGCTTCCCCATGACGAAGGAGGGAAAGAGGAAATCACCTAGTTCAGGTTCGGTACCACGTAAACTCGAATGACTTTGAGTTCAACACTTCTTTTTTTTCTTCCGATCTGGAGACTCTGCAATGTTTTCCTTCTTCTTCTTTAGTTGCTCTCTCTCACTTCTTGCTACAGTTTTCCTATGCGCATCCTGCTCTCCTTATTCATGATTTCAATTTTCCTTATTATTCTTCATCAATTCGCAGCCTTCGGAATATCGCCCTCTCTCAGTCGTACTGCTCATCCCTTTCTTTCTCTTTCTCTTTTTCTCTCTCAATTTTAGTAATCCTCTTTTGAATGAAAGAAAACTAGGTTAGGATTTCCTTTTTATGCCCTCATCCTCGCCATTTGTTCTTAAAGATCCAATCTTAGTCGTTCAATCATCCGTGTTAAAGAGTCATTGGATCGAGTTTAAACGGTCAAATCTTAGTCATCTGTTTCTTAATTTTTGAAAATTATTCGTTTAGGTCCCTTAAAATCATAAAAGACCTCTAATTTTTAAAAATTCCTTCATTTAAACCCTCAAAGCCTTCATTTAATCAATTTTAATAATTTACAACCTTCTAAATTATATGTATTTATAACCTTTTAAAATATCTTACATATAATATACATTCAATTGAGATCAGATATTACAATCCTCCCCCTTACAAAAAATTTGGTCATCCAAATTTGATTACAAACTTTAAAAACAAGTCAGGATATTGGGCTCACATCAAGTCTTCAGTTTCCCAGGTAGCCTCCACTTGAGAATGATGTCGTCAGAGTACCTTGACGATCAAAATGGTTTTGTTTCCTTAGCACCCTCCAGTTGGCAAAAAAGATCATTAATCTTTGGCAGATGATATATATTCTTAATGGTAACTCGATTGAGTTCTCTATAATTAATACACATTCGTTGGGTTCCATCTCTTTTATTCGTAAAAGTTACAAGAACAACCCAAGGAGAGACACTAGGGTAAATGAATCCTTTGTTAGAGTTTTTTTAACTATTTCTTTAACTCTTCCATCTCCCCCCTTCCCATTATGTAAGGAGCAATAAAAATAGGCTGGGTACTTGACTATAAGTCAATAAAGAACTCTATCTCATGATCTGGTGTTAGTACTAGAAGCTCATCAAAAAATACATATGGAAATTCTTGACTACTAGTACATCTTGAAGATTAAACTCTTTATTTTTATTGCCTTGGATGATGTCAGGATTTGCTTCAGCATTAGGTGCGATAAGGGTATACACTCATTCTTGTACTAGAGCTCTGGTATTGCCTTTCATGAATGGACAATTACGGATTATGTGTTTTTGACTTCCACATTTGAAACATGATCGAGTGACGCGATAACATGTCTGGTTGCCATGATCATTCCCATATCAGGGACATGTTGGTGCCAGACCTGCTACTACTGAGGGTTTGGAAGGTGCTGCTGTTGTCACCTTAGGCCTCTTATCTTATGGATCGACCCTTGGAGTCGGTCTCCTTGGAGCTAAAAAGGGTCTGGGACTGTCTACTCCTAATGATGAACCCTTGAATCTGTTCTCTATTATCTTGGTGTTTATCACATGAATATGTATTAAGCTCTAGAACTGCAAGTTGATCTTGAACCTCTGAGCACAGTCCCCACTAAAATTTCCTTGCCATCTATCCTTCTTTGGTCATGATTGTTATGGCGAAGCGACTCAACTCAATGAACTTCCGAGCATACTCATCTACGGACAAGTTCCCCTGACTCAACTATATAAACTCTCACTCTTTCTGATGTTGGAGGCGGGCAGGGAAACATTAGGTGTTGAACGCCTCTAAAACCTTTTCCCCGGTGATGGGCTTAGGTAAAGTGGTCTACTTGAGGTAGTCCCATCAATGCTCAGCTTCACCCACGAACATATACATGGCTAGGATCACCTTCTGCTCGATGGTCACAACTAGAGCTGTGAATGCCTTTTCTATAGCCACAACCATTTTTTTACCTCAATAAAATTCATCGGACCTGCAAAAGTTCAAGGATTAAGTTTCACTAACCTCCTATGACACCCCAGATCCATATTTGGTTGTTCTGGGTCATGTTGGAGTGGTACTTGGGGAGGATCAGGTAAATCTTCTCTACCCTCTCTAGGTTGATTGACATTGGCAATCCTCTCAACCATGAAGTACAGACGATCAATATCTTCTAGGAGGGACCTAAAATTAGCATGTTGCCTTGGTAGAGATCCCCCATGCCTCATTTTGCGATTCTATATCCATAAAAAAATGATTTAAACATTCCAAATTAACTTTCATACATGTTTAACATCCCTAAAATCATATAAGGTTATGTTTAAACTATAAAACCTCATGCACAAGGGATGATCCTAGGAAAGTGTGTTATGATACCACCTGTAATACCCCAAGCCCCAATAATGAGGCATGGACCTAGTCATATCATTCCCTAGATCCAAGGCCCCAAACCCCAATAACAAGGCCCGAACATACTCATATCATTCCCCAGCTACTAGGGCCCACAAGCATCAATATGCGCAGCTTAAAAATTCAAAATAAAACTTAACATCCTTTGTGATATATACAGCATTTACACATATATAACATGAAATTAAAATGTAGAGTTTAATAAAATGATGTGATATAAAAAAAAACAAAATATACACTTATTAGGACACCTTCACGTCTCCTTCACTTCCCAGTTGTTGCTCCGGATCCACCTACTCTGAAATATATTAGAGAAAAATTTAATGAGCTTCATCAATTCAATAAGTATTCCTATTATTCTATACCCAAATCAGACATCATGCAAACACACGCATATATGTAATAAATGTAATATTTAAAATTACTCAAAATCATAAATTCTTTATAAGTTTACACAATGCTTTTAATTTCACAATCTCTATAATTAAATAATTCACTTATTCTTAACCATTAATTCTTATCTCGAAATTTCACACATTTCACTCGAATATCACATTTGCACTCAAATCATTTCTTGTAACACCCCTAGCCTGGGAATTAGGCTCGGGACAATTAAATTAATATTAATAATAATTTTAGAAATTTTAATTTTAATTTTTCTTAGAATTTTTGAAAAAATATACATTTTAGGTATATTTGAAAACAATTTTCAAAAGTTATGGCCAAACTAAAAATAAAGAATGACCTATTTGAAAAGAGAATTAAAAAATTGGGGTAAAAGTACAAAAGTGCAAAACTAAAAAAATTACCACGTAGGACCGCCATGTCAGCAACACAGCCAATCGTCGTGTGCTGCATGATAGACACGCGGATACACATCCATATGGGAAGCCACGCAGGCAAACCGCATGCCAATTGATCCAACGGTCCAGATTCAATCTCACAAGCACGAACGACCCAGATCTGTTTCTCCTTCAGGCACGATCGGTCCACGTACTTTTGATCGAACGGCTATGATTCATTTCTCAAATAGGATAGATCGAACGGTGGAGATTGGGCCATGCAGCCTCAAATAAACGATCCAGATCGAAGGAGGAGGAGTATTTAGACTCCTTTTCCACCAAAATCCTAACTCTAGCCGTAACCAGTTCGTTAGAGAAGAAGAAGCAGGGCAGTTAGAAGAGAAGTTGGCCACCGTCGCTGTCGCACTAGAACCCTCACTGACGCCAGAAAGTGAGTTTTTTCTTCCCTTTCGATTCATCTTTCAATTTTAAGCCACCCCAAACCCTTCTCGGTGCCAAAAACCCTAACGAAAAGCCAGAAATAGAGGGCAGAGCTCGGCCGAGCTACCGCACCTGAAACCCAAAACCCCTATGGTGAGCCCGTATCCCCTTCCTGTTCCCTTTTATTTTTCGACCATTGATTTCTTAACGTGTTTTTGGTGCATGAAAACTGAAGGAAAACTACGATCGCAAGGGAGGAACGGTGGAGACACCAAGCCGGAAACCCTAAACCGCCAGTAAGTCTCAATTTTTTCCATTTTTCTACCAACAAAAGCCACCTAATCTCGAATTTCGCAGGATTTTGCACAGGACGGGCCAAAACTGGCCTGACCAAGAGGAGGTACTATCGTAGGTACCGGAGCCAGCACTGGAGCACGACAATGCTACCGTACCGGAACCCTAAACCTACCTCGAGAGAGTCTTAACCCCCTTTTGACCATTTTTCACATATTTCCATGATAATTGACGCGTGTTTTTGGTTTTCACCAAAAAACTCAAGAAATTTAGGAGCTGAAAACCACTGGGAACTGCAGTGAAAAAGGAGGTGTTTCGAACACCAACCTGGGGTAAGAATTCCTCATCTTTTCTCTCGTTAATAAAGAAAGCGTAATTAAGACATTCATTTCAAACCAATTAATTGATAGAAATAAAACGGTTGAGTAAATTAATAAACAAGAAAGCGATTAAAACCAATGAATTAAAGTGTATGAAGTAGCGGTAAACAAACAAAGTAGTATAGCAATAAATAAGCAACACAGATAAGTTAGGACAATTACACACTAACTGATTACCGGCTCGATTGGTGACCTATATTTAATTAATTAGAGGTTGCCAATATTTAAAATCTTTTATTTATTATTTACTAGACTTTAATTAACTATATTGTCTATTAAATTATCGTTCTATTTTCCTATAATTATTAAATGAGATTGTTGTATGTATTTGGTGGCTAAATGATGATGTGGACATGTATGTTTTAGTTAACGTTATCAAACTAAAAGGCTTACTAGGTGTCATGGGAAAGGATGTACAGACCCGGTACATAGGGCAAACCCTACCGTGGAGGTTACCCTTAGTCGAATGGGATTGAGAAGTCCTGTACCGGAAGGAGTTAAGAAGTGTTTTGTTTACGCTCATATCGGACGGGATATTAAGGCGGAGGTATGTTTGACGCCCATTACCAGACGGGTTATGGAGATGGTCGGTTGATTAATAGAATGAATATTGAGTTCACGTGTAGTGGGAACCCCTATAGACCCCCAACGGCACTAGTAAGTAAGTAAATGGGTAAATTGATTACTGTTGGTATCTTAGAATGGATGACGTGCATTATTATTCTAGTTTCCTCCTTCATAAATGGTATCCGAGAACTTAAAGCTAAGTAAGGAATAAATGTTTTCAAGTTAAATGAATTTACTTAAAAAGTAAAATAAGTTCTATTGGTTGTTTTATGATTCCTACCAGTCTTTGATTTTCCGTATCGGTAGTAAAGTGTTGATATTTTTACTGAGATAATGTAGCTCATCCCCTTATTATTAACCATTATAGATCAGGACGAGTAAGATCTGGATCTTGAGTTGCAAGAGAGTTAGCGAATTAAAGGTTGTCTCCTATTTTTTCCCAGTTACGCAGTGGAGGTCGATCACATAGGTTCTTAGTTTATACTTTTCTTTCTTTTATGTTTCATTTTCTTCAAGGGATACTCCCATATACTTATTGAGCATTTTGATTCAACTGTACAAGGAATGTAACCCAAAATTAGTAAACTGCTTCCACAAACTTATAAACTTCACGTTATTATTTAATATAAATGTTCGAGCATTTACACTTGGTATCAGAGTCAGGTTCCTCATAACCGTTCCTTGCACATATGGTTAAAATAATTCAATACAACTTGAATCTCAAACTTTGTTGTGAAATTTAGATACAAGAACACGAGGAGAGGAAGACTCCTGCTAAATAGGGCAGCCCGAGAGGGATTGCTTTGAGAGGATGTCGATCGGCTCTTTGAGGTGCTGGAGAGACTCATTTTTACGCAGCAGGCCAGGGAAGATATGAGGGAGCTGTCTGATCCCCCTCCACCGCTGCCACAGTATGAGCCACCTCCGCACTGAGAGGATCTAGTGCCACCACAGTACAATCCTACTCTTCCGCCGTATCATCTAGCATCACCATAATATAATCTGGTGCCTCTGCCATACAATCAGATACTGCCATAGGGCCACCCAGTCCCTCCCCAGCATAATCCAATTCCCCTTTAGTAGGACCCAGCTCCACTCGTGATGGACTCAAGCTACATCGAGAGGTATAAAAAACTTAATCCATCTACTTTTGTAGGGGCATCCACTTTTGAAGAAGTTGAATACTAGTTAACAGAGATGGAGAAGGCCTTCAAAACTCTTGGCGTGGTTCTCGAACAGAAGGTCATTCTTGCCATTTACATGCTCGTGGGTGAGGCAGGGCGTTGGTTGAAACTGAAGCAGGACACTCTATCCACCCTAGTCACTTGGGAACAGTTCCTGATAGCTTCTAATATTGAGTACCTTCTAGAACACCTTTAGCATCTGAAGGAGATGGAGTTTGCACACTTAGTCCAGGGAGATATGTCAGTATCAGAGTATGCTCAGAAATTTCTAGAGTTAGATCGATACTCTCCTGAGAATATGATAGACGAAGGCAGAAAGGCAAGGAAGTTTAAGTGGGGTCTCCATCCTGATATTAGACAGCAACTGTATGTGTTTGAGCTCAGCAGTTTTGGCCAAGACACAGTTGATAGAAAGGAACCTCTGTATTTTTCCTCCAGTAGTGGGCAACTCCAGGCCCCCGGTTCAACATCGCAAACCGGCACCTACTACATTGAACTAGTAGAACAAGAGACTAAGGCCCGCAACTCAAGCTCCTTCTCAAGCACTAGTGACAGGATGCAACAAGACTCGCCAACACTGTGGCAAGGATCATGGGGACAGACCCTACTATCACCTCAACAATACCTCCCACATATGCGGGAGTGTCCAACACTGTACGAGAGAGTACCCGTGGAATCAGAATCAGGCCAGACCTACAGTCTAGGGCAAAATCTATAGCCTTACCCAACAGGATGCTGAAGTCAACCTGGACGTCATACAGGATACGTATACTATTTGTGACCACCTGATAAATTTTTTAATTGATATTGGTGCTTCACATTCTTTTGTTTCACATACTTTTATTAAAAATTTAAATATGTTACCTGAAAGTCTTGATTTTGTATTATTTGTATCTACACCTGGGAACACTACTAGGAGATATTATATACAAAGCTTGTATAATATAAATAGCAGGTAAAAAATTGAGTATAGATCTGATAGCACTTGACACGGAAGATTTTGATGTAATTCTATGAATGAACTGGTTAACGGCGTATCACACCATTGTGGACTGTTTTCATAAGAAGTTTGTGTTCAACATTCCTAATAAAGAGTCTTTTACAAATTTATAAAAGTTTTAGATATTATTCATACATAGTAATTGCATTGTTTATCAAATGCCATAACTCAGCTATTCTTTTTCACGTTAAGCAAGGCTAAGAAAGAAATTTGCATTCAAGATATCCCTATTATTCAAGATTTTTCAGATGTATTCCCTGATGAACTATCAGGACTGCTAATAGATCAAGAAGTTGAATTTGTCATAGATTTTTAGCCTGACACCCAGCCCATCTCGGTTGTCCCATACCGAATGACTCGTGTCGAGATAAAAGAACTAAGAAAACATATCAAGGAGTTGTAGGCTAATGGGTTCATCCACCATAACATATCTCTCTGGGGTACTGGAGTCATGTTCATAAGAAAAAATGATGGATCTTTGAGGTTATATATTGACTAAAGGGAATTAAATATGGTCACAATCAAGAACAAGTACCCTCTCTCCAAGATTGATGATCTTTTTAACCAGTTATAGGGTGTTCAGATTTTTTTCAAGATTGACTTGCACTCGGATACCATCAGGTAAAGATCAAGGCAGAAGATCACTAAAATAGCCTTTAAAACCCAGTATGGGCACTATGAGTTCCTAGTCATGCCATTCGGGTTAACTAATATACCTGCGATCTTTATGAACTTGATGAACAGGGTTTTCAGGCCGTTCTTGAATCAGTTCGTCATAGTATTTATTGATGATATCCTAGTCTATTCGAAGAGTAGGGAGGAACACACTCAGTATCCGACTTAGATCTTACAGGTTCTCAGAAAAAAGAAACTATATACAAAATTGAGTAAGTGTGGGTTTTGGCTTGAGTAGACTTCCTTCCTATGGTACATAATATCAAAAGATGGTGTGTCAATGAATCCCAAGAAGATTGATGTATTGATGGGTTGGAAGTAGTTGACTTTGATTAAGGAAGTTCGAAGCTTTCTGGGTAAGACAGGTTATTACCGCAGGTTTGTAGAAGGGTTTTCAAGTATAGTCGCCCCCTTTACCTGACTTGTGAAGAAAAATGTCAAGTTTGAGTGGGATGATGAATGTGAAAGGAGCTTTACAGAATTTAAAAAACAACTAACTATTGTGCTAGTCTTGGCTCTGTCGAATAGAGCGGGTGGATATACAGTATATAGTGATGCGTCCTCCCAAGGATTGGGTTGCATTCTCATGCAGCACATGAATGTCATAGCTTATGGGTTCAGGCAATTGAAAACTCATGAAAAGAATTGCCCTACCAACGACTTGGAACTTGCTGCCATTATTATATAGAGAAACATTTAAAATTTATACAGACCATAAGAATTTAAAGCATATATTCACATAGAAGGATCTTAATATGCACCAAAGGCGTTGGATAGAGCTCTTCAAGGATTACGATTGTAAGATCATGTATCACCCGGGTAAGGGTAATGTGGTAGTCGACATTCTCAGCACGAAGAATGCAGGTATATCAGCTCACATAATGGTTTCTGAATACAGGGTAATAAAGGCTACGCTGTAGATACAGCTCAAGGATTTGAAAATAGCCATATGCCTGGCCCATCAAGCGGTCTAACCTGAATTAATCTAGAGAACAAAGGAGGCTCAACTGACCGATCTTACTTTAGCAACTCTTAAAAAGGATACAGAACAGGGTTTAAATTCAGAATTCTGAGTCTCTGGCGATGGGTTGCTCAGGTTCCAGGATAGGCTATGTGTCCAAAATGACAGCGAACTAAAAAATGATATCATGATAGAGGCTCACAGTTCAAAGTTCACCATATATCTGGGAAGTACTAAAATGTATCAAAGCATGTGACCCCAATTTTGGTAGAACATGATGAAAAATAAAATTTTTTATTTCATCTCCAAGTGCCTTATATGTCAACAGATCAAGGCAGAGTATCAACATCCAAATGGGCTACTTCAACCATTACCAATTTTGGAGTGAAAATGGAGACATATCACCATGGACTTTATAACAGGGTTCCCTATGGCACGTTCGGGGCATGACGCAATTTGGGTGATTGTTAACCGACTCATTAAGTCCTCTCATTTCTTAGCCATCAAAATGATTGATCCCTTGGACAAACTAGATAGAATCTACATTCGAGAGATAATCAGACTACATAGAGTTTTGGTAACAGTGGTATTAAACAGGGATCCTAGGTTTACCTCTCGATTTTGGACAAGCTTCCAATAAGCAATGAAGATGAAATTGTCTCTTAGCACAACGTTCCACCCTTAGACAAATAGACAATCAGAGCGAACCATTTGCATACTAGAGGATATGCTTAGGGCTTGTGTTTTGACTTTCGAAAGGCACTGGGATGACAAACCCTGTAGATCGTCGATCTATTGAGAATTGGATGATAGAAAATTAACTGGTCCAGATTTTATAGATGAGACCACAATGAAGATAGTTAAAATTAGGATTAACATCCAGACGACCCAGAGTAGACAAAAAAGTTATGCAGACAACTGAAGAAGAGATTTAGAATTTGAGAAAGGAGATCGAGTATTCCTTAAGGTCACCTCCTTTAAGGGTATAGGCAGGTTTGAAAAGAGGAAAAAGTTGAACCCCTGGTTCATTGGACCGTTTGAGATCTTAGACAAGATTGGAACATCCGCCTACAGGCTAGCACTACCTCCATAACTATCTAGAGTCCATAACGTATTTCATGTGTCAATTCCACGCAAGTACAACTCGGATCCCTCACATGTCTTGTCTTATCAGCCACTTTCACTCCATGATGATTTATCTTACGAGTAGGTACCGGTTGGTATTTTGGATCGAAAGAGCAGAGTGCTTCGCAACAGAGAAATTTTCTTCATCAAGGTCCTATGGCAGAATCACTTGCAGGACGAGGTCACTTGGGAGTTGGAATTAGACTTTAGTATCCAGTATCCTCAATTGTTTGACTAGTGGGAGAAAAGCAAATTTGAAAGACCAAATTTTCTTAAAGGAAGGAAAATTGTAACACCCCGAGCCTGGGATTTAGGCTTGATATAAATAAATTTATATTAATAATAATTTTAGAAATTTTAATTTTAATTTTTCTTAAATTTTTTGAAAAAATATACATTTTAGGTGTATTTGAAAATAATTTTCGAAAGTTATGGTTGAACTAGAAATAAGGAATGATCTTTTGTAGAGAAAATTAAAAAACTGTGCAAAAGTGCAAAAATAAAAATGGCCACGTAGGACTGCCACGTCAGTAACACGGTCAGTCGTCGTGCGCCGCATGGCAGACACGTAGGAAGCCATGTGGGCAATCCGCATGCCAATCGATCCAACGATTCGGATTTTCTCCCGTATGCACGAACGGCCCAAATTTGTTCCCCCTTCAAGCGCGATTGAAAGGTCCACGTGCCTTCGATTGGATGACTCTAATTCGTTTTCCAAATTGGATAGATCAGACAATGGAGATTGGGTCGTGCAGCCTCAAATGGACGATCTGGATCAAAGGACGAGTCCCATAACAGAAGGGGTTGGGAAGTGTTTTGTTCACGCTCATACCAGACGGGGTATTGAGGCGGTGGTATGTTTCGAGCCCCATTACCGGATGGGGTATGGGGACAGCAGATTGATTAATGGAATGGATATTAGGTTCACGTATAGTGGGAACCCCTATGGACCCCCAACTGCACTGATAAGTAAGTAAATGGGTAAGTTGATTACTGTTGGTATCTTAGAATGGATGATATGCATTACTATTCTGCTTCTCTCCTTCATAAATAGTATTCAAGAACTTAAAGAGAAGTAAGGAATAAATATTTTCAAGTTAAATGAATTTACTTTTAAAAAAAAGCTATATTGGTTGTTTTATGATTTCTACCAACCTTTGATTTTCTATATCGATAGTAAAGTGTTGATATTCTTACTGAGTTAGTGTGGCTCACCTCTTTATTATTAACAATTTTATATTAGGACGACCAAGATCCGAATCCTTAGCAATAAGAGAGTTAGCAAATTAAAGGTCGACCATATAGGTTCCCAGTTTACACGTTTCTTTCTTTTATGTTTCATTTTCTTCAATGGACATTCCCGTAACCTTATTGACATTTCAATTAAACTGTGCAATGAATATAACCCAGAATTAGTAAACTTCTTCCGTAAACTTATAAAATTCAATATTATTATTTAGTACAAATGTTCGGGCCTTTACATTTCTATGCTCAAATATGACAATACATTCAAGCACCATATCTACACTCAAGCTATCATGGGTACACTTGCAATAACACATTTAGGGTTTCATCACGCGATGTTGTTTATGTCATCATCGAGAATAGGCAAAGAAGATCCTCCCATCGCATAGATAACACACAAATAATCACATATTGACCACAACAAGTACGTTTGCTATGTGACCCTTATACTCACATATACCCATCCGTGCGCAAGTTCACCATAATCACACACACACCCCTTCCTTGATTCAGACTAAATAAGTAAGGTATCTCAGGCTCCATACACTCTTCAATCATATCCACTTTCTTTACTTGATTTCTTTCATTCAATTAAACTTGTTAATTCTTATTTTAATTATTTATTAAGATATTTTATTTATTTTACTTCTTAAGTAATCACATATATTTTTCTCTCACTCATCTCACTCACTTATTTCCTCAAATATTATCACTTTTATTTTATAGTTTTATTTCGTTCTAGTCACAGTTCTCGAATTTTTAGTCCATTTTCATGCCAAGTCATATCATAGTCATGCAATCCCATAATTTTCACGAAAATAGGAATATAGGCAAACAACCATAACAGATCAAATGTCCTCCACTCCATCTTGGCAGTTCACACTGCTTGTAAAATGTATGTGTTTTTGTTCTTCTTAGTAATCTGTATTTGTTGTAGTTCAAGCAAAAAATTAATAAAATCAAGCATAGAGAGTAAAACTCCAAAAACAAGCATAGAATGGACGAGATACTCACAAACTCCTTCACACAAATCGTTCTTAAGCTCGTTTAATGGCCTAGAATCACTACACACAAGCACAAAAAAATTTAATCTAATAAAAATGAATTAAAATCTTTAAAAAAATATTAGCAGCCTCGGGTTTCTAAAAACTCACCATCAAAAATGATTTCTCAATTTTCCTAGAAGAACCCCTCGCACATTGCAACGAGCAGTGCGATTCTACTTTAGAAATTGCTGGCATTGGTGGGATTCTTGACTTCTAGGACTGGCACACACATACGCGTTAGTACAACATCCCTTTGGGAAACCCATGACAAAGAAGGGAAAGAGCAAATCACCTAGTTTCGGTTTAGTACCATGAAAATGCAAACGACTTTGGGTTTGAAAATTCTATTTCTTCCTCTGGTCTGGAGCCTCTAGGTCCTTTCCCTACTTCTTCGGCCGCTCTCTCTCACTTCTCTCTCTAATTTTTCTGAGCGCCTTTATCTCTCCTTATTTTTATTTTCGATTTTCATTCTTTTTCTTTGTCGATCCGCAGCCTCTGAAATACCGCCCTCTCTTAGTCCCGCTCCTACTCCCTCTTTCTCTCTTTCTCTTTCTCTCACTGCACTTTCTTCTCTCTCTCAATTTCGACTCTCCTATTTCAAATAAAATGAAACCAAGTTAACTCGCCCTCATTGTCCGATCTTATAATCCAATCTAAGCCATTCAATCATCCATGTCTACGAGCCATTGGATCGGCTTTAAACGGTCAAATCTTGGTTTTCTGTTTCCTAATTTTTCCATATGTCTACCCATTCTTTATTAGTTATGATTTTGACCCCATTTACATGAAAATTATTCATTTAGGTCCATAGATTTATAAAAGATCTCTTAGTTTTTGAAAATTCCTTCAATTAAACCCTTAGAGCCTTCATTTAATCAATTTTAATTTTTTACAACCTTCTAAATTGTATGTATTTACAACCTTGTAAATTATTTTACATATAATTTATATTCAATTAAGGTCAGATATTACAAGTTTGTAATGGTTGAATTATCCTAATATACTTTCGGTTTCCCTCTCGATATTTCCTAAATCTATCAATTAACAAAAACTAACCTTTTATACTAATTATTAATTTGATTCAATTAAATATGCGACAACTCAATTCCTCCATATTAAATTGACTATATTATTTTTTGTTTATATCTCAATAAACACTCAATAGTATATGTTTAATTAATGAAATTTCGCTCTCGTCATTCTAAAACCATCAATATAAAATAAAAGCATGAGTTGGTCAATTCTCACAATTGAAGTAAGCCATATTAATTTAGCTATAATTGTGATGATGTTAGTTCCATAATTTTAGCATATCATGTTCCTTAATAGATTCTTATAGTCATGTACTTAAATGTATATTTTCTAGTTAGCTTTATTTCCTAGTTAGTCTTTTTTTTTTGTGTATATGTAAAGAGATATCAATTTCATGTGCCCATCAGTTTTTATTTTTTATTATCAGGTCAGGCCATTTATATGTCAAATTTTGTAATTTAAGTACCTAAATAATTGTTGTATTATTCAATAAAATTATTTAATTAATATTATTTATACATAAGTTATACATAATAATTTTTAAATTTTATTAGAAGGACTGTCATGTAATTATTAGATATAAATATTCTTTACACCTAAAAATATAATCAAAATTCAAATATTCTAAATACTTTTATATAATTTTAAGTTAAACGACTTTAGTTGCTTCATTTATGTGTCAATAGCAATACTTTCTACCTATATATAACTTTTGCATGCATGCTTCCTCAACTTGAAAAATTTTGTATCATCTCTATGCTGAATGTATGAATTTTGATTTAATATTTTTTATGTATAAAGTATAATAAATACATAAATAATGGCAATAAAAGTTAATTAGCGAATCATATAAAAATTATTTAATTATTTAAAAAAAAAATTTGGTGCAACATGTATTTATGTGTATTTATTAAGATATTGTATAATTTTATTTTTATGAGAATATATATTTAAGTTCGAATTATGTATTCGGGTGTAACTATTAAAAGTTATAATTAGTTATATTACTATTAGTATATATTTATGATATAATTATTAAAATATATTAATTTTTATTAAAATTTGAACATAAGTTTAATGATTACCCTTCTTGTCAATTATTAATGTTAATACTCAATGGTTAAGTTAAATCCATGAAAAGACAATAAGTGAATATTTTTTTTTATATAAATATAAATATGTGTTAATTGAATTGAATTTAATTTATTTTAATTTGATTAAATAAAATTAATAGTAATAATAATAATAAAAAGGGTAAAAAATAATTAAGGATTTAATTGAAAATAATTTTAGGAAAAATGGGTGAAATTTTGAGTTCTAGGGGTATTTTTGAAAGAAAAATCGGAAAACGGTGGTCAAAACGTAATTTAAAAAAGTTAAGCCACGTCAGCTGCCCGGTCAGCAGCCCCAACCAACCAGGACATGCCAAGTGGCAGAGACACTGACGCGGGAGGCCACGTGGACAATCCGTGTGCGTGTGATCGAACGGTTGAGATTCATTCCCGCGCACACGGACGGCCCAGATTGCATCGCGCATGGACGACCCAGCTTGAATCGCGATGAACGACTCAGATTCACTCCCTATTTAATTGCTATCGGACGGTCTAGATTAAAAGTGATGGACGTCCCAGATCAAAAGCGGATGGGTATAAATAACCCCATCTGCACCCAAACCCTAACCCTAGCCGCCAGAGCCCCTCACCGGAGAAGACAGCCCAGCCGCCGAGGAGCTGACCGCTGCCACCCGCCGCCGCACCGGAGCAATTTTCGACCGCCAACGAGGTAAAAATTCTACCCTTTGCTCAGAATTTGATTCCAAACCAACCCATGGCCAAATCAGAGTGAAAGCACCGGCCAATTGGCCAGAAAACACCATCGAAGCTCAGCGGCACCGCTGTGGGTGTTTCGATTTTCGCCTCCAATGAGGCCCTTCCCGATTCCTATTCGATGTGATTTTTTCACCGTTGTAATCACCGTTTCCTCCTCTACAGGTTGACTGGAGCAAACCACCCAACTGCAACATGAGCCGGAGGAGCCGCTGCACCGGAGAGCCCCACCGCCAGTGAATTTCAATTTTCTACGTTTTTTCAGCCCACCGAGGGCCCTAAGTGTGTTTTCTCACAGGAATCGATGCAAGTTTGGCTGAATTCGGCCGAAAATGACCGAAAATAGCCAACCTGAGGCGGATTGCCTCTGCGGGCGGTGGCACCGTCGTTGGAGCACGACGGAGCCGCCGTGCCAGAATTTCAAAATTAGTTGAGTAGGCCTTGGGTTTGATTTTTGGGTTATTTGGGACATGTGTAGGTACCGTAAGCGCATTTCAGTTCCCGAAGAAAAATTCAAGGAACCTAGGGACC
This sequence comes from Carica papaya, assembly GCF_054855325.1. Lineage (NCBI taxonomy): Eukaryota > Viridiplantae > Streptophyta > Magnoliopsida > Brassicales > Caricaceae > Carica > Carica papaya. Next base: position 13,608,968 of record NC_142312.1, on the reverse strand, counting down.
ACCCGTTGACGCAGTAACAATCTAGTTTTTGGCGTCAAACCAAGTAAGGACCCCTCACCCTATTTCCTATCATGGAATTGAAGTTTGAATAAATGATAATATTGTATTTTGTACAAATTAAATAGATATGCATAATTAATTAAGGTTGCTAATGGAGCCCGAACTAGACGTTATTCTCTGTCGATTCTTACTTTATTTATTTTACAGTTTAAATGCATTATGGTATCTGGTCTATCTATTTTATGGTTTTAAATGCATGTATTACTGTCTTACTTGACCACTGTGTGATTTTGGAACTTAAGATATGAATGTATTATTGGATGCATGTTTATTGTTTATGTGATTATGTTCAACTTGGTAATTGAGACTAAGGAAAAACAGATAAGGTGACAGCTTCACTAGATATCATGGGAGATAGTGGACGGACCGGGTTCATAGGGAACCCTACCGTGAACGTTGTCTCATACCGAACGGGGTATGGAGACTTGGTCATTTGGCGCTCATACCGGATGGGGTATGGGAATAGCCTACTTCACCCTCATACCGGACGGGGTATTGAGGTTTAATTTCTTGTAGCTCATATCAGACGGGGTATGGGGACGGCCCTGGAATTAAGATTGTTAAGAAGAATGGTTCACGTGTAGCGGGGACTCCCCTATGGATCCCCATGGATATTAGTAGGCTAGTGAAAACGAGAAACGGTGAGAATCAGTTATTGTTAATGAATACGGATTTATGATGTGTTTTATGTTACTGATTATGCATGAAATTGTGATCTGTATGATGTTATTGTCTTTATAGGTTGTTTTCACAGGTTCTCCAAGGGTAAGAAAAAAGGTAAATGGTTTTATTTTAAATAAATGTATTGGTTTAAAATTTGTGCTCCATTGGTTGTTTTTGGTTTTCTACCAACCTTTACTTCTGTGATGGTGATATAGTGTGATGTCCTTACTGGGTTAGTGTAGCTCATTCCTTATTTAACCATTTCAGATCAGGAGGACCTGGTTCCCGAGCCCGATCCACAAGAAGACAGCGGGTAGATGCTAGATGCTTATTAGTTTCCTTTATTTTTTTCATTTCTCGTATTTCTTTCAGAGAACTTATTCCGTGATGTTGTTTAGTACTTTTAAGTTATTGTGTAAGGGATGTAACCTTAATCTTTTATTTTACTTCCGCACTCAGATTATTATATGTATTTCCTTTTGAATTTCTGAGGCTGTTACAGTTGGTATCAGAGCTGCGTTCCTTGGACCCGTCCCTTACACAATAATATTTAGAGAAACACCAAACAATGAATTATCGCTCAACTCTTCATTGTGAAATGCAGGTATAAAGAGATGAGAAGAGGAAGACCCCCACTAAACCGAGCAGCCCGAGAGGGTTCGCTCAGGGAAGACGTGGACAGGATATTTGAGATGTTAGAAAGACCTATGACGACCCAGCAGGGCCGAGAGGAGATGAGGGAGCTACCTGACCCTCCCCCGCTGTCATAGGTTGAGCCACCACTGCAGCGAGAGGATCCTGAGCCACCTCGATACGACTTTACTCCTCCACAGTACCACCCGGTGCCACCGCCGCAGTATAATCCAGTGCCCCAGCCACAGTACTGCCCGGCACCGCCACAGTATAATCTAGTGCCCCCACCATATCAGCAAGTACCACCACAGGGCCCCCCAGTCTATCCTCAGCCAGGCCCAGTCCCTCTTCCACGGGGCCCAGTTCCCCACGATTGACCCAGGCTACATAGAGAGGTACAGGAGACTGAACCCATCTACTTTTGCAGGGAAATCCTCTTTTGAAGATGCCTAGTACTAGTTGGCGGAGACGAAGAAAGTCTTCAAGACCCTAGGGATGACTCCCGAGCAGAGGGTCACCCTTGTACCTACATGCTGGTGGGAGAAGCAGACTACTAGTGGGAACTTAAGCAGACCACCCTGTCTATTCCAGTTACTTAAGAACAATTCCTAGCAGCCTTTCATGCAGAGTACCTCCCAGAGCACATCCGACATCTGAAGGAGATGGAGTTTGTCCAATTGGTCTAGGGGAACATGACAGTGTCAGAATATGCTCGTAAGTTCCTAGAGTTGGGCCAATACTCCCCTGAGACGTTGATGGATGAGGGCAGGAAGACTAGGAGGTTCCAGTGGGGCCTCCGTCTAGAGATTAAGCAGCATTTGTTTGTACTGGAGCTCGGGACTTATTTGGCCGTTCTGGCCAAGGCACTGTTAGTGGAGAGGAGCCTCTACACCCTTCCTCAGTCAGCAGGTAACCACAGACCCTCAGCTCCACCCCACAGACCAGCACCTACTGCGTCTGTCCAACAGAACAAGAGGCCCAGACCGGTGATCCAGGCTCCCCCTCAAGCTCAAGTGGCAGGACGTGATAAGATCTGTCAACATTGCGGCAGGGATCACGGGGACCGACCATGCTACCACCTAAATAACACTTGTCGCATATGTGGTAGTGCCCAACACTATGGGAGAGAGTGCTCAAGGAACCAGAATCAGAGCAGACCTCCTATCCATAGCAGGGCTTACAACCTCACCCAGCAGGATGCCGAAGCCAACTCGAACGTGGTACAGGGTATGTATAATATCTGTAACCATCTTACTCATATTTTGATTGACATTGGTGCACCGCATTCATTTGTTTCACCTATTTTTGCATCCAAATTTAATGTATTACCTGATAAACTTGATTCAGTATTATTTGTGTCTACTGCGGGGAGTGTAACACTATTAGGAGAAGTTGTCTACAGGGCTTGTGCCGTAGAGATAGCAAATAGAAAACTGAGTGTAGATCTAATAGAATTAGACACAGGGAATTTTGATGTAATCTTAGGGATGAATTGGCTAGCAGCGTATCACGCCACCGTAGATTATTTTAGTAAGAAGGTTGTATTCAATCCTCCTAATGATGAGCCGTTTACAAATTAATAAAATCATTTAGTACTTATTCCTTGATGACAAGTTTTCTTATTTATCGAGTACCTTAACCTTGTTATTTTCTCTAACTAGGCAAACCTAAGAAAGAGAATTGTATTCAAGAGATTTCGGTAGTCCGAGACTTTCCAGATGTGTTTCCGGATGAACTACCCGGACTACCAGTGGACAGAAAAATTGAGTTCACCATAGATCTACAGCCAGGCACCCGGCCTATTTTGGTTGCTTCTTACCGCATGAGCCGCGTTGAGATGGAGGAGCTAAGGAAACAAATCACTGAATTGCAAGACAGTGATTTTATCATACATAGTGTGTCACCTTGGGGTGCCAGAGTCACTTTTTCCAAAAAGGGGGATGGAACGTTAAGACTATCTATTGATTACAGAAGATTGAACAGGCTCACAATCAAGAACAAGCATCCCATTCCCAGGATTGATGACCTCTTCGATCAGTTGCAGGGTGTGCAGGTCTTCTCCAAAATAGACCTGCGATCAGGTTACCATCAGGTGAAAATAAGGACAAAAAACATCCCCAAGACGGCTTTTCGAATCAGGTACGAACACTATGAGTTCCTGGTCATGCCATTTGGGCTAACCAATGCCCCAGCCATCTTCATGGATCTGATGAGCAGGTTCTTCAGACAATTTTTAGATCAATTTGTTATCATGTTCATCGATGACATCCTGGTCTACTCAAAAAGCAGAGAGGAACATGCTCACCATCTAGTTCAGGTTTTACAGGTTCTCAGAAAAAAGAAACTGTATGCAAAGTTGAGTAAGTGTGGATTTTGGCTTGAGCAGACCGCTTTCTTGGGACATATCATATCAATAGATGGAGTATCACTGAATCCTGAAAAGGTTGAAGCAGTGCTTGGCTGGGAGAAATTGACATCAGTTAAAGAAATCTGTAGCTTTCTAGGAATGGCAGGCTATTACCGCAGGTTCGTTGAAGGATTTTCTAGTCTAGCAGCTCCCCTAACCTGACTCAGAAAGAAGAATGCCAAGTTTGAGTGGAATGAGGACTGTGAAAGAAGTTTTTAAAAACTAAAGAAGCGGCTGACTACTGCACCTGTGCTGGCCTTACCGAGTGGATCGGGGGGATATACAGTTTACAATGATGCCTGGGTTGTGTTCTAATGCAGCATGGGAAGGTCATAGCCTATGGGTTCAGACAGTTAAATAGTCATGAGAAAAATTATCCTACCCATGACTTAGAGCTTATCGCAATCATACACGCCTTGAAGACTTGGCACCATTATTTATATGGAGAGACCTTTCAGATCTATACCAATCACAAGAGTTTGAAACACATATTCACTCAAAAGGATCTCAACATGCGTCAGAGAAGGTGGATAGAACTTCTTAAGGACTATGATTGTGACATCTTGTACCATACGGGTAAGTGCAAGTATCTTAGCCCATTTGATGGTTTCAGAATGCAGGCAAATTGGGGCCACACAATAGGTTCGACTTCAGGACTTGAGGAGAGTCACATGTTTGAACCATCTGACCATCCAGCCTGAGTTAATCCAGAGAATAAGAAAAACTCAGTCAGCTGATCCCGCCCTAGTAGCCCTCAAGAACGATGCAGAACAGGGAGTTAGCTCAGAATTTTGAGTCTCCGCTGATGGGTTACTCTGATTCCAGGATAGGGTGTGTGTTCCAGGTGACAGTGAGTTAAAGAGAGACATCATGACAGAGGCACATAGCTCAAAGTTTACCATGCATCCTGGAACCACTAAAATGTACCAAAGCATACGACCCCGGTTTTGGTGGAATGGGATGAAAAGAGACATAGCTGACTTTGTGTCTAAATGCTTGGTATGTCAGCAGGTCAAGGTAGAGCATCAGCGCCCAACAAGTTACTTCAGCCTTTACCGATCCCAGAGTGGATGTGGAAAAATATCATTATGGATTTTGTGACAGGGTTACCTAAGGCACGCTTAAGACATAATGCCATCTAGGTAGTTGTCGACCGACTTACCAAGTCTTCCCACTTCTTAGCCATCAGGATGATCGATCCCTTGGACAAGTTAGCAAGAATATATATCCAGTAAATAGTTAGACTGCATGGAGTCTTAGTGACAGTGGTGTCCGACAGGGACCTCAGGTTCATTTCTCGATTTTGGAGTAGCTTTCAGCAAACCATGGGAACGAAGCTGTACCTCAGTACTGCCTTCCACCCTCAGACTGATGGACAGTCAGAAAGGACGATCCGTACACTTGAGAATATGCTCTGAGCTTGTGTTCTTGGCTCTGGGGGCCATTGGGAAGACCATCTACCCATGATAGAGTTCGCCTACAACAACAGCTACCAAGCGAGTATTCGCATGGCTCCGTATGAGGCGTTATATGGGCTCCCATGTAGATCATCGATTTATTGGGAAGAAGTGAGCGATGAAAAATTGTTCGGCCAGGAGCTGGTAGAGGAGACTACATCTAATATAGTTAAGATCAGGAAGAACATTCAGATAACTTAGAGCAGGCAAAAGAGTTATGCGAACACCCAGATGAGAGATTTAGCATTTGAGAAAGGCGACCGGGTGTTCCTTAAAGTCACTCCTTTCAAAGAAATTAGTAGGTTCGGTAGGAGGGAAAAAATGAACCCCCGATTTATTGGACCATTTGAAGTCTTAGACAGGATTGGTACCGTCGCCTACATACTAGCACTGCCTCCAGAACTTTTCAAGGTCTACAATGTGTTTCATGTGTCCATGCTACACAAGTACAACCCGGATCCCTCTCATGTCTTCGCCCACAAACCTCTCCCACTCCAGGAGGACTTATCATGCGAGGAAGTACCAGTCAGCATTACGGATCGAAAGAGCAGATTACTCTGCAACCGAAAAATATCATTTGTAAAGGTCGTATGGCAGAACCACACACCAAGGGAGGCTACATGGGAGCTGGAATCAGACTTTAGAGCCCAGTAACCCCAGTTATTCGATCGAGAGTAAGAGGCAAATTTGAGAGACCAAATTATTTTAGGGGGGAGAGTTGTAACACCCAATTATTATTATTTTTTTTATTATTATTTTTATGTCATTTTATTTTTTCTATATAAATATAAATATGTGTTAATTGAATTGAATTTATTTTATTTTATTTTAATTTGATTAAATAAAATTAATAGTAATCATAATAATAAAAAGAGTAAAAAAAATAATTGAGGATTTAATTGAAAATAATTTTAGGAAAAATAGGTGAAAATTTAGGTTTTGGGGGTATTTTTGAAAGAAAAATCAGAAAAGGGGAGTCAAAACTGCCGAATTCAGCCAAACTTGCATCTGTTCCTGTGAGAAAACATACTTAAGGCCCTTGGTGGGGCTCTCCGGTGCGGCAGCTCCTCCGTCTCACGTTGCGGTTGGGTGTTTTGCTCCGGTCAACCTGTAGAGAAGGAAACAGTGATCACAACGGTAGAAAAATCACATCGAATGGGAATCGGAAAGGGCCTCATCGAAGGCAAAAACTGAAACACCCCACGGCGGCGCCGCTGAGATTCGGCAGCGATTTCTGGCCAATTGGCCGGTGCTTTCACTCTGATTTGGCATGGGTGGGTTTAGAATCAAATTCTAAGCAAAGGGTAGAATTTTTACCTCATTTGGTGGCTGAAAATTGCTCCGGTGCTGGAGCGGGTGGGGGCGGTCGGCTCCCCAGCGGTTGGGCTGCCTTCTCCGGCGAGGGGCTCTAGCGGCTAGGGTTAGGGTTTGGGTACGGATGGAGTTATTTATACCCATTTACTTTTGATCTGGGCCATCCATCGCTTTTAATTTGAACTGTCCGATTGCGATTAAATAGGGAGTGAATCTGGGCCGTTCGTGCGCGATTCAATCTGTGCTGTCCGTGCGCGATGCAATCTGGGCCGGCCGAAAATGGCCGAAAACAGCCAACCCGAGGCGGATCGCCGCCGTGCTAGAATTTTAAAATTAGTCGAGTAGGCCCTGGGTTTGATTTTTGGGTTATTTGGGACATGTGTAGGTACCGTAAGCGCGTTTCAGTTCCCGAGAAAAATTCAGGGACCGCCTTTAGGCACAGTAACAATCTAGTTTTCAGCATCGAACCAATAAGGACCCACACCCTATTTCTTATCATGGAATTGAAGTTTGAATAAATGATAATACTGTATTTTGTACAAATTAAATAGATATGTATAATTAATTAAGGTTTCTAATGGATCCCAAACCGGACGTTATTCTCTGTCGATTCTTGCTTGATTTATTTTACAGTTTAAATGCATTATGGTATCTGGTCTATCTATTCTATGGCTTTAAATGCATGTATTACTGTCTTACTTGACCACTGTGTAATTTTGGAATTTAAGATATGATTGTATTACCGGGTGCATGTTTATTATTTATGTGATTATGTTCAACTTGATAACAGAGACTAAGGGAAAACAGATAAGGTGACAGCCTCACTAGATATCTTGGGAGATGGTGAATGGACCGGGTTCATAAGGAACCCTACCGTGAATGTTGTCTCATACTGGACGGGGCATGGAGACTTGGTCATTTAGCACTCATACCGGACGGGGTATTGGGATATCTCTGGAATTAAGATTGTTAAGAAGAATGGTTCACGTGTAGCGGGGACTCCCCTATGGATCCCCATGGATATTAGTAGACTGGTGAAAACGAGAAACGGTGACAATCATTTATTGTTAATGAATACAGATTTATGATGTGTTTTATGTTACTGATTATGCATGAAATTGTAATTTGTATGTTGTTATTGTCTTTATAGGTTGTTTTCACAGGTTCTCCAAGAGTAAGAAAAAGGGTAAATGGTTTTATTTTAAATAAATGTATTGGTTTAAAATTTGTGCTCCATTGGTTGTTTTTGGTTTTCTATCAACCTTTACTTCTGTGACCATGATATAGTGTGATGTCTTTACTGGGCTAGTGTAGCTCATTCCTTATTTAACCATTTAAGATCAGGAGGACCTAGTTCCCGAGCCCGATCCACAAGAAGACGGCGAGTAGATGCTAGATGCTTATTAGTTTCCTTTATTTTTCTCATTTCTCATATTTCTTTCAGAGAACTTATTCCATGATGTTGTTCAGTACTTTTAAGTTATTGTGTAAGGGATGTTAACCTTAATCTTTTATTTCGTTTCCGTACTTAAATTATTATATGTATTTTCTTTTAAATTTCCGGGGCTGTTACAAAATGCACCCAACCACCCAACTCAAAATTCAATGTAATCACATTGGGTTTTGATGTGCCAAAAAGCAAAGCTTTATATATATATATATATGTTGTTTCCATAAACCAAGAGAAGTGGGGTAGTGTATAATTGCATAATTTGTAATGGTGGTTATCTGGATAATTAAACTGCTCCCATAATTATTCATCATGTTTCATATGAGCTCTACCCTACACTTTACATCATTTTTTGCACTTCCAACGCACCTTGGAATTTCTAAGCTGCCATTTTATATATCTATTTACCTCAAACTATCAATTGATGCTATTACATTACATTTATATATTGGTTTAATTACTACATTAATTTTTATTTAATCTACTTTTATCTAAATTAATATTTATATTTTGCTATATTTAAATATATAATATATTTTTAAAAAATTATTTAAATAAATTTTTGAGAGTCAGTTTTTACTAATATTATTTATATATTTATCACATAACCATTGAGATATCCCCATGACAAATTTCTTTTAAATACTTAAATCATTCTTATATTATTTATTTTTTAAAAAATAAAATTATATACTTTTAATATAACATCACGTAGATAGGAAACATGATCTTCAAAGTATTTTCGAGAAAAAAATGAAAGGAGGAGAAGGAGGAAGACGTGTAGTGAGAAAAGTCTCACATCGTTTCCTTCCTAGCTCCCTTGGCTCCAATACTCTATAAATAGGGGATGGGGAGAATAATGTAAAATATAGTGAGAAAAGTTCCACATTACTTCGTTACTAACTCTCTTAGCTCCATTCTCCTATAAATATGAGATGAGGGGGAATGAGGAGGCATTGTAATACTTGAATCCGAAATTTGGCCCAAGATCAATTTTAATATTTAAAAAATATATAAAAATTAATTCATAAATTTTTTTATTTTAATTTTTATTGAATTTATTGAAAAAAATAGGTTAGAGATGAAATCAAAAATAATTTTCAAAAGAATGGGTGAAAATTTAGGTTACGATAGTGTTTTTTTTAAAAAAATTAGAAATAGGGGATCAGAGTGCAAATAGAAACAATTATGCCACATAAGACCACCTAGTCAGCAGCTCCGACGAACTGGAGCACGCTGCGTGGCAAGGGGCGCCGATGTCGGTGTTAGTGTGATATTCTTACTAGGTTAGTGTAACTCACTTTTTCATTAACTATTTCAAATAAAGAGGACCAAGATCCAAATTCCAATCAGCAAGAGAGTTGTGAGTATTTCACTACCCGGACTCCCTTCAAGTACTAATCAAGGTGGTTCTAAGATATTTATTTATTCATTTTGCTTTAATTACCATTTGTCTTTTAGAAGGGATATTCTCATATCCCTATTGGGTATTCTAAACTATTATGTAATGAATGTAAACCCTGACTTTATTATTCGCTTCCGCATTTAATTTATGACTTTGTTTCTATTTAAGTTCCAGACCTTTACAGTTGGTATCAGAGCTGCGTTCATTGGAACCATTCTTCATACAAAAATTTAAAAACATCAAATACAAACTATCGCCCAACCCTTCCTTGTAAAAGTTAAGTACAAGAATATAAGGAGAGAAAGGCCCCCATTAAGCCGAGCAGCCCAGGATGGTTTGCTTTGAGAGGATATTGGCCAACTCTTTAAGATACTAGAGAGACTCATCTCTGTTCAGCAGGATCGGGAGGAAAGGAGGGAGCTACCTGACCCTCCCCCACTGCCACAGTTTGAGCCACCCTTGCAGTGGAAAGATCCAGAGCCACCGCAGTACAATCCTACTCCTCGATCATATCATCCGGCACCGCCACAGGGCCACCTGGTCCCTCCCCAGCACAATCTGGTCCCTTTTCCATGGGACCCAGTTTCACCCATGATGGACTTGATAGAGATTGACACGGGAGACTTTGATGTAATTTTGAGAATGAACTGGTTAACGACATATCACACAACTGTAGATTATTTTCACAAGAAACTTGTATTCAACCCTCCTAATGAAGAGTTATTTACAAGTTAATAAAAAATTTAAATATTATTTTCTCATCGCGATTTCCTTATTACAAAGTGCTTTAACTAGATTGTTTTCTCTACACTAGGCAAACCTAAGAAAGTAGTTTGCATTCAAGAGATTCTAGTAGTTCGAGACTTCCCATATGTGTTTTCCTGATGAACTACCCGGACTGCCAGTGGATAGAGAAGTTGAGTTCACCATAGATCTTCAGTCGGGCATCCAGCTTATCTTGGTTGCCCCTTACAGCATGAGTCGTGTTGAGATGAAATAGCTGAGGAAACAAATTAATAAATTGCAGGATAGTGGGTTCATCTGACATAGTGTCTCCTCTTGGGGTGGGTTCAACTGTAGAATGTTTCTACAAGAAACTTGTATTCAACCCTCCTAATGAAGAGTCATTTACAAGTTAATAAAAATTTTAAATATTATTTTCTCATGGCAATTTCCTTATTACAAAGTGCTTTAACTAGGTTGTTTTCTCTACACTAGGCAAACCTAAGAAAAAAGTTTCCATTCAAGAGATTCTGGTAGTCCGAGACTTTCCAGATGTGTTTTCCTGATGAACTACTCGGACTGTCAGTGGATAGAGAAGTTGAGTTCACCATAGACCTTCAGTCAGACTCCCAGCCTATCTCAGTTGCCCCTTACCGCATGAGTCGTGTTGAGATGGAAGAGCTGATGAAACAGATCAATGAATTGCAGGATAGTGGGTTCATCCGACATAGTGTATCCCTTTGGGATACTGTTCACATTTACAGGAGATTAAACAGAGTCACAATCAAGAACAAGTACCTCCTCCCCAGGATCAATGACCTTTTTGACCAGTTGTAGGATGCCCAGGTCTTCTCCAAAATAGACTTGCATTCAGTTTACCATCAGGTAAAGATCAGGGCAGAGGACATTCTCAAGACAACCTTCCGAACCAGGTACGATCACTATGAGTTCCTGGTCATGCCATTTGAACTAACCAATGCATCAACCATCTTTATGGACTTGATGAATAGGATTTTCATACAATTTCTAGATCAGTTCGTCATTGTATTTATCGATGATATCCTAGTATATTCAAAAAGTAGAGAGAAACACGTTCACCACCTGACTCAAGTATTACAGGTTCTTAGAGAAAAGAAGTTGTATCCAAAATTGAGTAAGTGTGGGTCCTGCCTCGAGCAGACTACCTTCCTAGGGCACATCATATCAAGGGATGGAGTGTCAGTAAACTTCGAAAAAGTTGAGGCAGTACTTGGTTGGGAGAAATTTATCTCAGTCAAAGAGATTCGTAGCTTTCTGGGAATGGCAGGTTATTACCGCAGGTTTGTGAAATGATTTTTTAGCCTAGCTGCTTATTTGACCCTACTCATAAAGAAGAACGTTAAGTTTGAGTAGAACGAGAACTGTGAAAAGAACTTTTTAGAACTAAAGATGTGATTGACTACTGCACCCGTGTTGGCTTTACTGAATAGGACAGGTGAATGTACAGTTTATAATGATGCCTCCTACCTAGGGTTGGGTTGTGTTCTGATGCAGAGTGGGAAGGTCATAGCCTATGGGTCCAAACAGTTGAAGAGTTACGAGAAAAACTACCACACCCACGACTTAGAACTTGCTGCTATTATCCACACCTTGAAGACTTGGCGCTACTACTTATATGGGGAGACTTTTCAGATCTATACCAACCATAAGAGCTTGAAACACATATTCAGTTAGAAGGATCTCAACATGCATCAGAGATGTTAGATAGAGATGTTGGATAGAACTCCTCAGGGATTACGATTGCAACATTTTATATCACCCAGGCAAGGACAATGTGGTAGCCGACGCACTCAGCAAAAGAAGTGCAGGTATGTTAGCTCACCTAATAGTTTTTGAATGCAGGGTAATATAGGCCAAACAACAGATATGACTTCAGGACTTGAAGAGAGTTACATGCGTGGCCCACCTGACTGTTCAACCTGAGCTGATCCAAAGAATAAAAGAAGCCCAATCCGCCGATTCCACCCTAGCAACTCTTAGAAAGGATGCATAACAGGGAGTAAATTTAGAATACCAAGTCTCTGCTGATGGGTTGCTCAAATTTCATGACAGAGTATGTATCCTAGGTGACAGTGAACTAAAAAGGGACATCATGACAGAGGCTCATAACTCAAAGTTTGCCATGCATCCCAGAAGTACTAAAATATATCAAAGTATGTGACCTCGATTTTGGTGGAACGAGATGAAAAGAGAGGTAGCTGAATTTGTTTCCAAGTGTCTAATATATCAATAGGTTAAGGCAGAATGTCAATGCGCAGGCGGGCTACTTCAGCCATTACTGAACCCGGAGTGGAAGTGGAAACACATCACATTGGATTTTGTGACAGGGTTGCCTAGGACACGCTCAGGAATGATGCCATTTGGGTAATTGTCGACCAGCTCACCAAGTCTTTTTACTTTTTGGCTATCAAGATGACCAACCCCTTGGAGTAGATAGCAAGAATGTATATTCAGGAGATCGTCATGTTACATGGAGTGTTAGTGATAGTAGTATTCGACAGGAACCCCAGGTTCACTTCTCAGTTTTGGTTTAGTTTTCAACAAGCCATAGAAACAAAACTGTCTCTTAGTACTGCATTCCACCCTCAAACTGATGGAAAATCAGAGAGGACAATTTGCACACTAGAGGATATACTCCGAGCTTGTGTTATTGACTTCGGGGGCGATTTGAATGATCATTTACCCTTAATAGAGTTCGCTTATAATAATAGCTACTAGTCAAGTATTGGCATGGCTCCGTACGAGGTGTTGTATGGCTGCCCATGCAGATCACCGATCTGTTGGAAAAAGGTGGGTGATAGAAAATTATTCTGCCCATATCTTATGAAGGAGACTACAGCTAAGATAGTTAAGATCAGGAAGAACATCTAGACGACTCAGGCCAGACAAAAAAGTTATATGGACACTCGAAGGAGGGATTTGAAATTTGAGAAAGGTGATTAAGTGTTCCTCAAGGTCACCATTTTCAAGAGAATTAATAGGTTTGGCAAAAAGGGGAAATTAAATCCCTGGTTCAGTGGGCCATTTGAGATCTTATATAGAATTGGTACCACCGCCTACAGACTAGCATTACCTCCATACCTATCCAGGGTTCATAATGTGTTTCATGTGTCCATGTTACGCCAATACAACTCGGACCCTTCACACATTTTGGCCCACGAGCCCCTTTCACTCCAAGAGGATCTATTCTATGAGAAAGTACCAGTGGGCATTGTAGACCGAAAGAGTAGAGTACTTCGCAACAAAAAAAATCCCTTTGTCAAGGTCATATGGTAGAATAACACGCAGAAAGAGGCCACATGGGAGCTAGAATCAGACTTCAGAGTCCAATATCCCAACTATTTGACTAAGTGAGAGGACGATAAATTTGAGGGACCAAATTTCTTCTTAAGATGGGAGACTTGTAATATCCGGACCCAAAATTTGGCCTAAGATCAATTTTAACATTTAAAAAATATATAAAAATTTATTTATAAATTTATTTACTTTAATTTTTGTTGAATTTATTGAAAAAAATAGGTTAGGGATGAAATCAAAAATAATTTTAGAAAAAAAAGGTAAAATTTTGGTTCAGTAGGTATTTTTAAAAGAAAAATTAAAAACATGGGGTCAGAGTGCAAATAGAAAAAATTGTAACATATACGACCGTTCAGTCAGCAACCTCGATGAATCAGAGAATGCCGCGTGGTGAGGCGCGCTGATGTCGATGCCACACAGACGATCTGCATGTTCCGTGATCGGACATTCCAGGATCGATCTAGCGCGCATGGTCGGCCCAAATTTGTTTCCCCCATAAGCGCGATCGGACGGTCCAGATTCATTTCCTCCTTATGCGCGATCGGACTGACGAGATCGATCGCGATAGATGGCCCAAATCAACACGAGATAGATATAAATACCTCGCATCACACGGAAAACTAAACTCTAGCCGTCAGACCTCGCCGGAGAAAAAAACCCAGATGCTGGAGAAGGAGCCCGACCGCTAACTGCCGCCGCACCGGAGCCACTGTCGACCACCAAAAAAGTAAAAATTTCTCCTACCCACTAGGAATTCGATTCCCAACATCCTTTTAACTAAATCGGAGTAAAAGGGGGCGGGTGAGCCGAGAACTGCGGGAAAAGTCCGACGGAGCCGCCGCGGCCAAAACCCTAAAACTCCTTCGATGAGTCCCTTCTCGATTCTTCTTTTATGTGATTTTTTAATCATTGCGTTCACCGCCCTTTTCTGTGTAAGTTAGCCAAAGAAAGAACTTCAGCCGCGAAGGAGAACTAGTGGAGCCACTGCACCAGCCGGTTTCACCCCACTAGTAGGTTCGATTTTTTATAACTTTTCGGCTAACCGAGGTTCTAACGTATTTTTTTGCAAGGATACAGCTAAAATCGCCCAAAAATTGCTCAAAACTAGCTAAAATTAGCTAGGCCAAAGTGAACCACCACCGTGGGCGGTGGAGCTAGCGTTGGAGCATGGCGTCAGTGTCGTGCCAGAACTCCAAAATTGGCCAAAATGAGTTTTGGACACCGATTTTGGATTTTTAGGGTATTTTTAGCTACGTGATAAGTGTTTTGGATTTCGTAGAAAAAAATTAGAAAATTCGGCACCCGTTAGAAGGCGTAGTAGACAGTGAGATATCCCGAAACACCGATCCATATAAGGATCTCTCACTCTATTCTCCGCTACGGCAAATTGAGGATTAATAATCGATAATTATATATTTTTATGAAAAAGTAGAGAACTCTAAAAATAATTACAGGTCACTAGTGGGGTCGGAACCGGTTAGTTCACGATTGTTTTGACTTTTAATTTTTTTTATTGTATTGCTCTATTGGCTTATTATTATATGGTGCATGTTCTAAATTTATATTTTTTATAGCCTTATCGATTTATCTAGTTTATTCGACTATATACTATCAGCATGAATGTAGTTTAAGTGATCTGTGAATATAAAATGAGCTATTAATATTGTGTGGTTGATTGTTATATTGATGAAAATCTGTATGTGAAAGACTTACTAAGTACCCAAGAAAGGGCAGACGAGCCCGGTACATAGGAAACCCTATCGTGAACGTTACCTCAGTCATACGGGGCTGTGAAGTCCCTTACTAGTAAGATTTGAAAAATATAGTTCACCCTCATGCCGGACGGGGTATCGAGATGGTGGAATGTTTGGAGCCCATTACCGAACGAGATATGGGGATGGCCGGTTAATTGTTTAATTTGATAGTAAATTCTTGAGTAGAGGAACATCTCTATGGACCCCCAGGGGTATCGGTAAGCAGGTAAAAATTGAAAGTAATTGTCTCTTGTTATCTTATATGTGAAAATAAAAAGTTTATGAATATGACTCTTCATAGGTTATTTTTAGAAAAACTTATTAAGTAAATACGGAATAAATCTTGTTCTTTATATTAAATGAATTTACATTAAATTAAGGGCTCTATTAGTTGTTTTTCTAATTTTTACCAATTTTTAATTTTTCGTATCTGTGATTAGTGTGATATTCTTATTAGGCTAATGTAGCTCACCCTTTCATTAACTATTTCATATCAAAAGGACCAAGATCCAAATTCCAATCAGCACGAGGGTTGTGAGTATTTCACTACTCGGACTCCCTTCAAGTACTAATGAAGGTGGTTTTAGGATATTTATTTATTTATTTTGCTTTAATTACCATTTATCTTTTAGAAGGGACATTCCCATAGCTCTATTAGGTATTCTAAACTATTGTGTAAGGAATGTAAACCCTAACTCTATTATTTGCTTCCACATTTAATTTATAACTTTATTTCTATTTAAGTTCCGGACCTTTACAGGCATAGTGTAACATCCTATAAATAAAACATACGGCCTTCAAGGTGTTTTTGAGAATAAAAGAATAAATTTATAATCATAAATAAAATATTTTTGAGAGTTTGAAGAATCCTATAAAATTTAAGAGTTTTGTAAAAATAATAAATTTTTCAAAATAAAAGAATACCCATAAAATATTGAGGAAGAATTTAGCAGAAAACGAAAAATAGAAACAATGATAATTTTTGGAAGGTTTAATTTAAATTACAATCCTCATAAGGATTACAAATAATTACTTAGAAAGAAAAAATTATTATAAATTATATTAAGAGGAATATTATAATTAAGGCAAAAAAAGGGAACAAATTTTAAATATTTTGAAACTATGGATAAATTAATTTAAAAATAAAAGAACTAAATTTTAAGGATTTTTAAAGAGAAAAGAAAACCTATAAATTTTAGAGACATAAGGTGGCGAAAGTCCTACATGGTTTAAACTTTCTTGGCTCACCTCTCCTATATAAATATGGTACATGTTGGTCTAAGTGGTAAGAGTCCCATATCACTTAAGGTAGAAAACCCCATTGTCTCCCATCTCCTATAAATAAGGGATGAAGGGAAGGGAAGAGAGAAGTGTAGTGGGAGAAACTTCAACAGGTTTTATTTTTTCCAACTCTTTTGGCTCTCCTCTCCTATAAATATGGGATCGCGGAAAGGGAAGAGAAGTATAATGGGAAAACTCTCATAATTTATTTTTGCCAACCTTTTTAACTCCTTACTCAAATATATAAGGGATGGAGGGAAGATACATAGTGGGGATTATGTCTTTCTCTTATAAATAAGGTGTAACACCCAAACCTTTTATTATTATTATTATTTTTTATTTTATTGGAATTATTTTAGTTTTATTTCATTTTAATAATTAATTTATTTTGTAATAATTATATGTTTTAATTTAATTTAAGTTAATTTAATAGAAATAAAATAATAATAATAATAATGATAAAATGGAGTAAAATTATTTTTTGGGAATTAATTGAAAATGATTTTGGGAAAAAAGGGTGAAAATTTGGATTCTGGAGGTGTTTTTGCAAAGAAAATCAAAAACTGGGGGTAAAAACGTAATTTAGAAAACTAGCACCACGTCAACAGCCACATCAGCAGCCCGATCAGCAACCCTGGCCAATCAGGACACGCCGGGTGGTAAGGACGCTGACGCGGGGAGCCACGCGGGACAAAACCACGTGGGCGAACCGCGTATGCGCGATCGGACAGCCCAGATTAAATCATGATGGATGGCTCAGATTAAAATGAGAAGGTTATAAATAACCTCACTCACACCCAACCCCAAACCCTAGCCGCCAGAGCCCTCGCTGGAGAAGACGACCCAGCCACTGGACGAACCGGCCGCTCCACCCGCCGCCACCCGCCGCCGCACCAGAGCAATTCCCGGCCGCCAAAAGAGGTAAAATTTTTCTCCTTGACTCGGTTTTCTATGCCGAATCTACCTGTGGCCAAATCGGAGAAAAACCACTGGCCAATTGGCTAAAAAACACCGCCGAAGCCCATCAGCACCGCTGAAGCCCAGCGACGTCGCCGCGGGCTTCCTCGATATTTACCACCGATGAGGCCCTTCCCGGTTCCTGTTCGATGTAATTTTTACACTACTGTAACCACCATCCTTTTCTCTATAGGTTGACCAGAGCAAAACACCAAATCGCTACTCGCGCCGGAGGAGCCGCCGTACCCGAGAGCTCTGACGCTGGTAAGTCTCAGTTTTCTAGATTTTTTTGGCCCACCGAGGGCCCTAGGGTATTTTATCATAGGAACCAATGCAAGTTTAGCCGAATTCGGCCGAAAACGGTCAGAAACGGCCAACCTGAGGCGGATCACCGACGTGGGCGGCAGCGCTGTCATCGGAGTACGGCGGAGCCACCATGCCAGAATTCTAAAATTGGTCGAAAATGCCCTAGGTCTGATTTGGGATTTTTTGGGGACATGTGCAGGTACCGGAAGTATATTTCAGTTTCCAGAAAAAAAATTCAGGGAATCTAGGGACTGCCCGTAGGCGCAGTGAGAACCCAATTTCAGACTCCGAAACAAGTAAGGATCTCTCACCCTATTTCTTATTACGGCATTAAAGCTTAATAAATGATAAAATGGTATGTTATGAATTAATAGATATGTATAATTAATTAAGGTTGCTAATGGAGCCCAAATCTGATGTATTTTTCGGTCAGGTGTTGTTTGATTTATTTTACAGTTTTGAATGCAGTATGGTGTCTGATGTGTTTATTCTATGGTTTCGTATGTATGAATCACGGTTTCATTTATTATGGTTTGAATTATTGTGAACCCGATGTTGTGTTGCCTTGTTTGGTATCTAATACTGGTTTACGTGTTTATGTTTGATTGGATAATTGATATTAAGAAAAATAAAAAAAGGTATGTGAATTGATAAATGGATAATGTCGACAGCCTAACTAGATATCCGGGAGATGGTGGACAGACCGGGTCCATAGGGAACCCTACCGGAAACGTGGTCTCTCATATCGGACAGGGTATGGAGACTTTGTGTTTTGGCGCCCATACCGGACGAGGTATGGGGACGACCCTGATATTAAGTTATTAATGTGAATGGTTCACGTGTAGCGGGGACCCTCTATGGATCCCCATGGATACTAGCAGGCTGATAAAAGAGGAAATTTATTGTCTGATGATTGAAATACAAAAGTATGATATGTGTTATGTTACAGAATGTGCATGATCTTATGATGTTTATGATGTTATTGTTTATCATAAGTTGTTTTCATGAATCTCACCAAGGTAAGTGGACAGTAAAGGTTTTTATTATTGATAAATGAGTTTGTTATAAATTATGCTCCATTTGTCTTTTTTGTTTTCTACCAACCTTTACTTCTGTGACAGCGAGATAGTGTGATGTCTTTACTGGGCTAGTGTAGCTCATTCCTTACTTAACCATTTCAGATCAGGAAGACTTGGTTCCCGAGCCTGTCCCGTAGGAAGACGGCAAGTAGATATCTAAAGATTTCATAGTTTTATTTATAACATTCATCTCTGGTATTTACTTTATTTAGTTTATTTTTTCATACGTTTAGTACGTTTGGATTATTGTGTAAGGGATATTAATCAAAATTTTTATTCCGCTTCCTCATTTAGAATTTTTCTTATATATACATTTTCCTTTAAAATTCCGGGGCCGTTACATAAGGGATTGAGGGAAGATGCATAGTGGAGAAAACTCCCACATAATTTATTTTTGCTAACTCCATTCGCTTCCCTTTTTTATTGTAAACATTAAAAAATATATGAATATTTCTTGTTATTTCAATCCAATAGAGTTAGGGATATTTATACCTATAGCCATATCTATGTATGGTAACAAACATAAATTTCCCTACTAATTTGTTGCCTATAATTATACTAATATATATGGAAAGATAGTCACGCTATTATACACGAGAATATTATGTAATCTTATAATACTCTCCCTCAAGTTAGATATTAATAATGCACAACTTATTACGAAGATACTCAATCTGAGTTTAATTTAGAGTTGTTGTGAATATAACCTAGTTGATCCCCTGTCTTCATGTAGCAAGTAAGTATCAAATTTTTCTAAATCTTCTCATGGATGAAGTGACAATCAACCTTGATATGTTTGATTCTTTCATGGTACACTGGATTCGAGGCATTATAAAGGGCAACATGATTATTGCAATAGATTTTTCTAGGTAATATGTGCTTTAAACCAACTTTAGCTAAAAGGTGATGTACCCATAAGACTTCGCATGTGGACTGTTATAACTTTGTGCTTGGACTCTGCACTAGATTAGGACACGACGATCTACTTTTTACTTCTCCATGATACGTGATTTCCATCAACAATTAGTCACCTGTGTGTTTCTGAATCATCAATGGGATCACCATAATCTTTTATAGTATATACATTTGGCACAATTGGTGTATTGCATGGCTTAGCTCCCAACTTTTTGGTTTTTGCAAGTAAATCAAGTATACATTTCCTCTTAGATAAGAAAATTTATTTCTTACTTCTTATTACTTCGACTCCCTAAAGTATTTTAGCCACTCCAAGTCTTTGGTGTGAAATTTTGTATTCAAGAATGACTTAAGAGAAGATATTCCCATATGATTATCTCATATAATAAAAATATCATCAGCATAAACAATAAGAAGTATAATACCAGCTGTTGATTGTTTATAGAAGAATGAGTGATCACACTTGCTCTTTTTTAACCTAAACTCTAAAATTATTTTACTAAACTTGTCAAGCCAAGCACGAAGACTCTACTTAGCATACAAAAATTTCTTCAAATAACAAAGTTTAATGTACTCTTCCCAAGCAAAAAAAATCTATGTGGTTGCTCCATATATACTTCTTTTAAGATATCACCATGAAGAAATGTATTCTTAATATCCAACTAGTGTAAAAAGCAGTTTCGGGAGATCGCAATAGAGATCAATAAACGGATATATGTAAGTTTGGCCAATAAAGAGAATGTATCAGAATAATCCACCTCATAAGTCTAAACATAGTCTTTTGCTACAAGTCTAGCTTTAAGTCTTATCACAGAACCATCTAGATTTATTTTGATCGAAAAGACCCATTACACCCTACAGCTTTTTTTACCTTTGGGTGAATCCACCAAATCCTAAGTATAATTTTTATCAAGAGTATTTATCTCTTCAAATATTGCATTACATGAACCAAGGTGATTCAGAGTCTCCTTAACTGTATTGGGTATTAAAATTTAATCTATAGAGACAACTAAAGAGCTAGACAAAGGAGATAAATGACAATATGAAATAAAATTACTAATGGGATAAGTAGAGTTAGGAAGGGTGTATTAACATTTACCTTTACAAAGATTAATGGGAAGATCAAGGTCATGTGGGAAGGGGTAGATGATGAAGAAGCTGGTGCAGGACATCTATTATTAGTCTGTTGTCTTTTGAAATAAACACAAACAATTGACAGTTGTTCTTGAGTTAGAGGCACACCATCATCAGTTTGTGCAACTATAACTGGAGACACATAAGAAAAAGCATGATTATCTTATTGCTAAATAGAGGTATTGGGTGGGAACCTATAAATGAGCTACTCATCGTTCTCTACCTAATTTTTAGAATTGGACAGTGAGGAGAAAAATAATATATTCTTTGAAAAAAAATTACACCGGTTGACACCAAGTATTTATTGAGATATGGAAAGTAACACTAATATCCATAGAAAAACACACTTTTAGGCTTTTGGGTCCAACTTGGTAATATTTAGTTGTACATCTCAAACATAACAAGTGCTACCAGATACCTGAAGCTACATAAAAAATAATGACTTCTTTAGAAAAATAACATTGTAAAGAACATTACCTTCAAGTACTGTAGATAATAGACAATTAATCAAGAAACAAGTCGTGGAAACAACATCAATGTTAAATTACTTCGGGACCTGTTTTTGGAACACAAGGGCTCTAATAGTTTCAAATAAATGTTAGCTCTCTCCCAACAATCTTGTTTTGAGAGGGTGTATCAGCACAGGAGTACAAGTGAAAAATCCCTTGTCGAGTAATATAATTCTGAAATAAGTCTGACATATATATTATTTTGCATTATCACTTCTTAATACAAACACAGAAACAGTAATTTGAGTTTTGATTTCTGCATGAAAAACAGAAAAATGAGCAAACACTTCATAATAATTTTTTATAAAATATATCAAAGTCATTTGAGAAAAATCATCCACAAAGGTAACAAAATACTTAAATCCTGTTTTAGATAACAAGACAAGGACTCCATATATCATAGTGAATTAATTTAAAATAAGACTCAACTCATTTATTAATTCTTGGACTTGACTAGTTATGGTGATGATTTACAAATTGACATGACTCATAATCTAATAAAGATATCTCATGAAACTGAGGTTATATCTTCTTTAATATAGTGAGAGATGGATGTCCTAATTGATAATGTGCTTCAAATGGATCGACGACACTAGAGAAGGCAATTGACCCAAGTAGCAAGATTGTAGAGACCTTTTGATAAATGTCATTTACCAATAATCTGTTTCGTCATAAGATCCTGAAAAAGACAATGGTCAAGAAAGAATAAGATATAAAAACTAAGATCTTTGGTAAGTCTACTTACATAAATTAGATTGAAAATAAGTTTTAAGTAGACTTAATACATATGACATGATAATAGATAAAGTTAGTTTTATGGTCCCAAAACTTATAATATTATAGGTTTACCTATCAGCAATGGTTACGAGAGAAGGTGATTTGTGTGATCGAAAACTAAAAAAGCTATTAGTATTACCTGACATGTGATTGGTAGCACTAGAATCAACCATTTATTTATTTGAAAAGGAGATAAGACATATTTTACCCGATTTAGTAGTAGTACATGGTGTGCATTCCTTCAAGATTCTTGAAACTAAGATAATTTTATATACTCGTCAGCTGAAATTATAATAATTTTATCATAAGAGGAGCTAGCAATAACAATAGCAATAATTTCCTATACTATCGCTTTGTATGTCATAGTTCATGGTAATAGTAGCAGACAATATTATGTGTATCATTGTTCTGATTATCCATAGCTTTATTTCCTCCCCTGTTATTATTCATTCCTCCTCTTTTGGTAACAAGAACATTAGTCTGCTCACTGGGTGTAGTATTCTCTATTCACAACATCCTATTGAACACTTCTTAAATAGAGGTGATCTTAGAACCATATAGAATATGAGACTTGGTAATCTCAAATTGATGGAAGATTAGCCAAGAAACTCGTTATGGCCATATCCTCTATTTGGATTTGTTGTACCTTGATGTCAATACTAAATTATAAAAGTACATTAAACTCCTCATACGTTTTCTTGAACTCCATAACATAGGCTTGTGAGATTTGGCCTCATTTTCAATACATTAAAAAGCCTTGCAAACTTCATACATGTGAGATACATTTTCTTTATCTAAATACAAGAATTTTAAATAACTCATTAGTTCTTTAATAAACTCACAGTAATTAATTAAGACAATTACCTCACTGTCAATTGAATTTCTAATCTGCAGACACAATCATGTATCATCTCTCAGCCATCATTTTCAGTTCCATCAGTGAAAAGGTCTTGAATCAAGTGATCATCTTTATAAACACTACATAGATAAACCCTAATAGTCACGCTCCACTCTAATAATTAGTGTTATTCAATTTATGTTCAGTAATTTTTGACAAAACTTGGACTATCTCCCTTACAAAAAATTTATTATCACCCATTTTAATTCAGGAATTAAAAATGCCACCTAGAATACTTAGAAAACATAGCAGCCAAAGATACACGAATAACATTGTAAATAAACTATAAATTCATATGTAGAGAGAATACCTAGACATGCACGACCACCACTGGAACCTCATGACTACCACCGGAAACCCATGCACCATTATTGAAAACACTAAGTGATGCCCCTTTGATTAAAAATTACCATAGAACACCCAAATTTGGAATGGATCTCGTAAAATCAAGCCGAAAACCTGCTGGAATATGGATTTCGCACAATCTGGCCTTCACCTCAGCTTCATTCTCTTTGATCTTCTAGTTTTTGTGCACGGATTATGTCGAACAATGCCTCTTTGACTTCTGTCTTCGTGCAACTGCTGCTCGTCTTCTAGTTCTAGATGCGCACGAAAAGATCACTATATAGGAAGATCATCGCGTGATTCTATTTCTCACTGATTTGGGCTCTTCTGTTTCACCATCGCAACAACTACTACAAAGTTGATTGAGATAGACTAGGCTGGAGACTTACACCCAGACGATTCAAAAGATTCAAACACGCACCAAAGATTATTACACGAATTCGGTGTCGTGCCGATCCAACTTCTTCTGCTTCATCACCATGCAGGTCACACACTGATCTAATCAGAGGTCGATTTTGTCAACCACCGCCGGTGCCGAGGACAATTTGTTCAACCTCGCTTCTGGTCTGATCTAATTTGGCTCCCTCTCAAACCCTAATCCTAGTTTCGATACCATATATGTAACGATCTGGAAACTCTAAAGGAGATAAATTATAAATTTAGTGCATGAGCGAAATAAATAGTTAGGGTTTACATTCCTTATACAATAATTCAGATTACCCAATATGGCTATAGGAATTACCATTTTAAAAGAAATAACGAAAAATTAAAGAAATAGATGAAAAATAAACAACTAGCATCTTACTTGCAACCCTCTTGTAGATCGAACTTTGGATCTTGGTCATCTTGATCTAAAATGGTTAATGAAAGAATAAGCTACACTAGCTCAGTAAGAATATCATACTACTCACCGACACAGAAATGAAGGTTGGTAGAAATCATAAAAATAACTAATGGAGCTCTTAATTTAAGTAAATTTATTTATCATAAATAAAATTATTTACCGCATACTTACTGTGGCGAGATTTCAAAAAAAAAAACAACTTATAAAGCCAATAACATAAACAATATCAAAATCTTATATTCAATCAGTCAGAAAGACGACCTTCTCTTTTATCAACCTACTGGTATCCATGGGGGTCCATAAGGATATCTCCACTACGTGTGAACATTTATTCAACATTTTCAAATAATTGGCCGTCCTCATATCCCGTCCGATATGAGTGCCAAAAGATACCATCCTTCAATACCCATTCGTATGAGGCAGTGTTCGCGGTAGGGTTCTTTATGTACCCGGTCTGTCCATCATCTCCTAAGATATCCAGTGAGATTGTTGTTCATCCATCCACTTAATCAAACAATTTTTCATTTACCTTTAATTTTCAGTTTTCCAATTTAATTATAATCACATAAAACAAGCAACATACGCATCAAGCAAACACAATCACATCACAATACCAATTCCAATGTATTATCATGCATTTAAAAACTGTAAAATCGGGCAATTAGTTAAACATAGCAAACAGTAATAAGTAATCGGTTCCGACTCCATTAGTAACCTGTAATTAATTACGAATATTTTCTAAGTTTCACAAAATACCAAATTATTTAAAATTAAACTTCAATCCATAACAGAGAATAAGGTGAGGGATTCTTACTCGAATTGGTGTCCGAACACTAAGCTTTTAGCTGTGCTTACTAACGGTCTCTGAGTTTTTTAAATTTTTCTTCGATGATTAAAATGCGCTTTAAGTACCTAGAAATATCCCAAAAACCCCAAAATCAGTATTAGAAACTCTTTTTGGCAGATTTTAAAATTTTGGCACGGTAGCTCCGCCATGCTCCAGCGATGGCACCGCCGTCCGCGGTGGTAGTTTACCTCGGGTTGGCTGTTTTCAATCAATTTTGGTCGGTTTTGTACCCCTCCCTGTGATAAAACACGTTAAAGGGCCTCGGTTGGCCCAAAAAAATCAAAAAACAGAAGCTTACAGGCGGTGGAGTTTTTCGGTATGGTGACTCTGCTGGCTCACCTTCGCAATTTGGTGTTTTGCTTTGGTCAACCTGTAGAGAAATAAATGGTGATTACAATGGTGGAAAAATTATACAAAATGGGAATCAGAAAAGGCTTCATCGGAGGCGATTTTTGCTTTTTTTCGTGATAGCAGCATCAGGCTTTGCCTGCGGTTTTTGGGTCATTCGATGGTTCTTTTGCTCTGATTTGGCCATGAGGGTGTTCAAAATTGAATTTTGAGTGAATGAGGAAAATGTTACCTCTTTTGGCAGTCGGAGGGCTCCGGCACAGCGACAAGCAGCGGTCAACTCCCTTCCCGGCGACTAATTGTTTTCTTCAGGGAGGGGGGGTGGGTTGGCGGTTAGGGTTAGAGTTTGGTGTAAAGAGGGTTATTTATATCCGTCTCCTTTTAATCTGGGCCGTTCATCGCGTTTGATCTAGACCGTCTGATCGCATTTTAATAGGAAGTGAATCTAGACCGTTCATTGCGATTTGATCTAGACCATCCGATCGCACTTAAATAGAAAGTGGATCTGAACCGTTCATCGCATTTAATCGTGACCGTTCGATCGCGGACATGCGAATTGCCAACGTGACCTCCCGCGTGGCCCTGCATTAGCGTGCCTTGCCATGCAGCGTGCTTCTGTAGCAGCCCCGGTAATTTAAAATGGAATTTATATTAAAAATATCAAATGCGGAAGCGAAGTCAAAATTTGATTAACATCCCTTACACTAAAACCAAAAACGTGCTCACAAAATATAAAAGATCAAACTACCTAAAGGAGAAACTTGAAAGTAAAAGCTACGAATATGACTATGGAGTCTTTAGGCGTTCCCTTCGTCGTCCTCCTGCGGAACCGGCTCGGGAACGATGTCCTCTTGATCTGAAATGATTAAATAAGGAATGAGCTACACTAGCCCAGTAAAGACATCACGATATCTCACCGTCACGGAGGTAAAGGTGGGTAGAAAATACAAAAAGACCAATGGAGCATAATTTACAACAAATCCTTTTATTAATAATAAAACTTTTACCATTCACTTACCTCGGTGAAATTCATAAAATAATATACGAAAGCAATAACATCATCATCATCATGAAATCATATATATAAACTGTATAACATAATACCTATCAAGCTTTTCGTAATTCAATCGTTACACAACATATTTTCCTCATTTACCAGCCCACTAGTATCCATGGGGATCCATAGGGGTCCCGCTACCCGTTAACCCTTAACACTTGAAATCATATTCCAGGGCCGTCCCCATACCCCGTCCGGTATGGGCGCCAAACCATAGACCTCATTACCCCGTCTGGTATGGGCGCCAAACCATAGACCTCATTACCCCGTCCGGTATGAGGGTGAAACGGGCCGTCCCCATACCCCGTCCGGTATGGGCGCCAAAACACATAAGATCTCCATACCCCGTCCGGTATGGGAGACCACAATCCCGGTAGGGTTCCCTACGGACCCGGTCCGTCCACCATCTCCCAGGATATCAAGTCAGGCTGAACACATTATACAATTTCCATTTACATAATCTTTCATTCTCCTTTTCCCTCAGTCAGCATTATCAATCACATACAAACAAGCAAAACGATAATTTATGCCAAACAGACAACATACAGCATCAATATGCCGGTCATTCAATCCATAATCAATAAAACAGTAAAATATGCACACGAAATTATAAAATGAAAACATTGAACCTCATGCTGCATTTAAAACTGTAAAACAGGCCAAATAACAGTTAACCGACAAACACACTAGACTCGGGCTCCATTAGCAACCTTAAGCAATTTCACACATTTGTTGATTCATGAAATACCGTTTTATCATTTATTGAACTTTAAAACCGTGATAGGAAATAGGGTGAGGGGTCCTTACACGTTTCGGGGTCCGAACACGGCTTCACAGTGCGCCTACAGGCTGTCCCTAATTTTCCCTGAATTTTTCTCGGAAAACTGAAACGCACTACTGGTACCTGCTCATATTCCAAAAAAAATCCCAAATTAGGCCCAGGGCCCCTTTTGGCCAATATCGCAACTCCGGCACGGCGGCTCCGCCGTGCTCCGGCGACGGCGGTTTGCCTCGGGTTGGCCGTTTTCGGCCGTTTCCAGCTGAATTCGGCCACACTCGCATTGGTTCCTGTGATAAAACAACCCTACGGCCCTCGGGGGGCCGAAAATTTACGGAAAACCGAAGCTTACCGGTGGCGGTGCTCTCGGGTGCGGCGGCTCTCCGGTGAAGTTCGTGTTTTGGTGATTCGGCTCCGATCAACCTGTAGAGAAAAGAATGGTGATCACGGTGATATAAAAATTGCATTAAACGGAGGTCGGGAAGGGCCTCATCGGAGGCAAAAATCGAGAAGGGGCACGGCGGCGCCGCTGGCTTTCGGCCGTGTTTTCCGGCCATTTGGCTAGGATTTTGGCTCCGATTTGGCCACTGGGGAAATCAGCGTGGAAAAACGAGTCGGGGGTATGAAATTTACGTCGATCGGCGGTCAGAAATTCCTCCTATGCGGCAGCGGGTGGCGGTGGCCGGCTTCTGGTTCGTCTTCTCCGGCGAGGGCAGGCGGCTAGGGTTTGGGGTCTGGTGTGGGGGTCTTATTTATACCCTTTTGCCTTTTGATCTCAGCCGTTCATTTTGATTTAATCTGGGCCATCCGTTTTTTATTTAATCTGGGCCGTCCGTGCGATTAAATATGGGCCGTCCGTGCGCGCGATTGATCTGGGCCGTCCGATCGCGTGCACGCGGATCGCCAACGTGGCCCGTCCCTGGTCGACGTGGTTTTGCCACGTGGCAGGTCCTAGTTGGCCAGGGCTGCTGACGTGGCACGCGCGTTTTTTTTTTTTTTTTCCTTCAATTTCCCCGGGCGCTACAGCTTCGGTTCGTCGGGACTGCTGACTGAGTGTCCTACATGACACAATTTTTTTAAATTATATTTTGACCTCCAGTTTCTAATTTTTCTTTCAAAAACACCCCAATAAGCCAAATTTTCACCTTTTTTTTTCCAAAATTGTTTTCAATTTCATCCTCCATTTAATTTTTTTCATTTTTATATTAAATAAAAATTCAAAAACTAAAAAAATTATATTTATTTATTAATTTTAATTACATTAAAATTAATTAAGGGTATTACAATGTAAACATTAAAAAATATATGAATATTTCTTGTTATTTTATTCCAATAAGATTGGATATATATATATACATATAAAAGGATCTATATATGGTAATAAACATAAATTACGCTATTAATTTGTTTAGAATTATATTAATATATATAGAAAGATAATTACGCTATTATACACAATAATATTATATAATCTTCTAACACATATAAATAAGAGTTGAGAGGAAAAAGGCAGAGGCATAGTACGAAAGGGAGAAGAAGAGGGTGAAATCTTAGGACGATGTGAGACGAAACAGGCCTGCCCGTGGGAGTGTAGAGGCTAAACTCGAACCCCCAATGTTAGAAATCGTGCTATAAGTTAATCTAACCCCCCTCTCTTATTTAATTTATTTTGAAGGTTGATTATTTTAATAACATTGCATGTATTTTCATTTGAAAAGGGAACCGAAAACCAAGGGGCTCTAGATTTAGGAAAAATGGTAATGGAAGTTTTTGGTCAATAAACAAGAACTATGGTAAGAATGATATAGTCTCCTAACCTTATATATTCGATTTAGTAGGAATCAAATCCGCGTCTTCTCCTTAGCAAAGAAAAATTTTACCATTCGACTATATCCACGTTTTTACATTTTTAATACATAAATTTTTTGATAATATTTGTTTAGAGTTAGACCAGATACTCTTTTTATTATAATTTTATCAAATTTCACCACCAAACCAATTACAATTACCAATAATATAATATACAAATATTATATTAATAAAAATGTTAATAATTTTATCTATTTTATTATATTATTTATATTTATATTATATATATGTTTTTTATTATAATATTTTTTGTAAAAAAAAATTTATTATATATATATTTTTTATTTTTATAATTTGTATATATTTTTATAATTATAATATAATTATATATTATAATATATTATATAATTATTATTTATATAATTAAAATATAAATAATTATAAAATTAAATGCTCAATATTTTAGATTTGAAATTGTAGATCTGTACATTATGAGCATGAATATGGTATGTAAAGTTAAACATCTATGTGGATTTCTATAAATAAATGATCATAAAAATTAATACGATTTGACAAGTATAAATTATATTTGTGACATATAATTAATTTAGTTATTTATCTATAATAATTGAATTAAAATATATGATATGTACATATATATTTATTTATATAATTAATTTAATTAGTATATACATTGTATATTAATTTTTTAACTATTAAATATTTAATGATTGCTAAAATAAATTATTTTGATTAACAATATTTTAATTTATGTATTTTTTTATTTTTATCAAGAAACTTATTGCATATATAAATATTGTATATGATTTTTAAATTTATTGCATGTTATACTAATATTGTTTTAATATATATAGAATAAATATTAGGTAAATTACAATATAAATATAAATAATTAAATTATGTTATTTTTAATCAAAAATATATATATTTTTTATAAATTTTCTTTTTTTTTATAATTTATTTTAGAAATTTAATAAAAATAAAGAATATGTTTAATATAATTATATTAATTGCATATTCAAATAAAGTAAAAAAAAACATATATGTTGGAGATTAGTATAATTATATTTAAACCTAAAAAGAAAAATGATTCATATACTATTGATACTTTTTTGTTTAAAACTTTCGGACCTTTCTATTGTCTAAACTCATATTTTTAAAATATTTCTAAATAAATACTCAAAGTTAACAAAAATTATCTCACAATTAGTCAATGTCACATGATCAAGTTTTTTTTTTTTTTTTGTTAAAAGAGAAATACAAGCAAGGAAAAACCAAAAGGGCCCATGTCTAAATATTACACATTTTAGGTCAGGAGACCTCAATGATATCCTCTCTAAGGATGTTCAGAATTCCCATGAGAGGGTATTGTAGAGAATATAGTCCAATGGGCTAGTCAAAAGCCTGATTTGCCCGATATACAAGTTGTATCTTGACAATCCAATCTTTTATGAGCCAAATCTTGATTGCTAAAATGAGATTAGAATTTGCGTTGACTGAGATCACATCATTGTTGAGCACTTTATTAAGGATCTGAACGGCAAGGGTGTTATCCAACTTTAAGATAACATGGTGCGAACCCAGATTCCAAGCTAGCTTAAGACCATCTAGGGCCCCCCAGAACTTTGCCTGGAGAATGGAGCAAACCCTAATGTTCCTAAGTTGTCCCCCAAGCCACTGACCGTTGCTATCCTTACCCAGTACACGAGCACAGGTAATGTCACTACTTTCACAGCGGGCCCCATTTGTGTTGATCTTGATCCAGTTCTGGGGAGGTGGTAACCAACTGATGAGTTTCTCCTACTTCTGAACATGACGATCAGATATGGTAGATCCAAAGCTAGAGGCTTGGAAAGTGTACTCCGCCATGCTGAACACCTCATGTCTCAATTAATCCAAACTAAGAGGACTCCTACTGAAGATGAACGCATTTTTTTTTCTTCTAAAGAAACCAACAGGTGAAGCCAAACACCGTCCTCTAGTTCTGGAAGGAAGAGCACCAACTATTTTTATTCTTCAAGTTAGCGTAAACCAGTCATCGAATGCAGTACTGAAGAAAGTATGGACTACCGTCTATGGGATAATCTTCTACCAAAGGGCCTTCGCCTGATAACATTCCCTCAAAACATGGTTAATGTCCTCAATGCCAAGCCATCATTCGTCATGTGTCTGCGAACCTGCTGCTAGCTAGTAATCATCTTCGTAGGACCAGCCAAAGAAAATATCGGATACGTTGTGCGCCCAGCCATTTCAACACTAAGTTCCATATGTTATCTGCAAAAAGAGAAGAGATGTTATAATCATATTATAAGCGGATTTAACAGAAAACTTATCATCTAATGAGAGACCCCAATATAGAACATCCGTTTCTATACCCTCATGAGGGAGACTGACCGCAACCAGCTACAGGAGAACTCTAGCAAGGAACATGCTCTGCAGACAGTTCTAATCCCACTAACCATGCGAGACCACCAGATCCCTAACTCTTTAGGACCCGCGAGTGTTATCGATGGGTTGGAAGGTAAGGAGCTTAAGGGGACCACATCTCCCCAGCCAATTATCCTCCTAAAATCTCACGGCAGTTCTATCCTCGAAGTGCTAAGCCAACCCAAACCACACATCCTCCTAGAGACCATTCAGCTTGCTCCATAAATAAGAGCAAGAGCCTAAGTTTTTGGTTACCTTGTAATGGAGATTCCACATATACTTATGACATAGGATTTTGATCCAAAGGAGATGGGCCTTAGTGATAATATTAAAGCCCACTTTCATGATAAAAGCTTTATTGAGTGTCTTGTGGCTCATAATACCACCTCCCCAATGGGTGGTCATCTGGCACATCATTCCAACTTACAAGGCTCGTCTTTTTCGCATCGTTTGATGATCCCCAAATGAAATCCTGCACAAGCCAATCAATTTGGTCTGGGGAGAGCAGCGGTTTGCATAGCATAGATGAGGATAGCCATAAAGACTGATTTGGCTAAAGTGAGGTTATCGGCCATAGACAGGCTACTAGCCTTCTAACCAGACAACTTCTTATGTACATTCTCTAAAATGTACCTATAGGTGTCCTTGGTTACCCTACCATGAAGAAGGGGAACACCAAGGTACGTGCCCAGATTCTTGGACACCTGAACCCTAAAGGTCGAGCTAATATGTTTAGCGTCTCTGTCTGCAACGTTATGAGAAAAGAAGATATGTGTTTTAGACATGCTAATTTTATGTCCAGAACTCTCATAGAACTCCACGAGCACTGTCTTGATGAGTTGTACCTGACTATTTGAAGTCTCACTAAAAAGAATCAAATCATCTGCAAAGAAGAGTTGCGAAAGTTTAGGGGTCCCTGGTCACAGGGAGATCAGATGCCATGCCTCACTATAGACCAACCGATCGATATACTGGATAGTCGCTCCATGCACAACACAAAGATGTAAGCGAGAGGGGATCGCCTTGGTGAATACCTCTCGAGGGAGCGAACTCCTCAACGGGTTCCCCATTCCATAGGAGTTGTATAGAGTCAATACTAATGCAATGCATGACAACACGAGTCATGGCCTGTGGGAGGCCAACATCCTGAAGGGTATCCTCAATGAAATCCCAGCTAAGTCTATCATAGGCTTTCTCAAGATCCACTTTGATAGCCATCCAACCCACATTGCCTTTCTTACGCCTCATCGAGTGAATAACTTACTAGGCCATAATAATATTATTAAAAATGCTTCGACCTTCGACAAAGCTCGCTTGAGTCTCACTGATCAAGCCAGACATAATACTCTTGAGCTTATTAGTAATGAGTTAAGTGATAATTTTATACGAGACATTAAGCAGGCTTATAGGGCAAAAATCCTTGATTGACTTTGGCCTTGTCATTTTAGGGATCAGAGTGATTAAAGTTTTCTTAAGGCCTTTCTCCATCTTCTCCCCTTGAAAACTTTTCGTCACCATATCACAAACTGAGTCCCCAACCACGTCCTAGTGGTGCTAGTAGAAGGTCACATGCAAGCCATCAGGCCTGGCCCCTTGAGAGGTTTCATGTCAAATGAGGCTGCACAAATATCCTCTATGGTGACCAGACTACTCAAGGCATTGAGAGTGTATATATTGAAGGCTAGGAATCTACCACGGATAATAAAGATGGGACCATTAGATGTATCATTAGAGTATAGTGCTCTAAAAAAAATAGTGGCTATGTGTTTAAGTTGACCCTCATCTAAAATCTAATTGCCCGTATTATCTTGGAGCATAACAATCTTATTCCGCCTACGTTTGGCCATCGTGCGCACGTGGAAGTAGGTTGTGTTCGTGTCACCTAGAGAGATGAACTCGCATCACGAATTTTGCATTCAATAGAGTTCCTCTTGTAAAAAAGTATTCTCGAGCTCCTAGTAGAGGGAAACCTTGAGCCTACTGTGATACTCCAAGTTGGAGCTTTCAAGGGTTTATTGAATGCCATTGAGACAAGGCATTAAGCACCTCTTTTTCTAGAAGATATGGCCAAGATTGTGGTGTTCCAATCCTTACCATGTCTAAAAAAATTATCCAAAGTGGCCTAGAATGAATCACCACCCTTTCAGGTATTTAGGATGAGATTAGGAAAGTCCGAGTAGGTAAGTGAGGCCGCAAGGAAACGAAATGGTGGGGGGTACGTACATACTCGTACCATTCCTCAGCTACTGGGGCTCATAAACAACTATATGCGCAACTTAGAAATTCAAAATAAAACCTAACATCTCTTGTGATATATACAACATTTACATATGTTGCGATAAAAAAATGTAGAGTTTAATAAAATGATGGGATAACAAACATAAAAACAAAATATACACTGATTTGGACACCTTCATGTGTTGTTCACTCTTCTGGCTATTGCTCTGAATCCACCTACTCTGAAAAATATCAAGGTGAAATTTAATGAGGTTCACCAACTCAATAAGTATTCTCGTTATGGTATACATGAATCAAGCATCATGCAAACACACGCATACATGTAATAAATGCAATATTTAAAATTACCCAAAATCATAAATTCTATATAAGTTTACATAATGCTTTTAATTTTATTATCTTTACAATTAAAAAATTAACTTATTTTTAACTATTAATTCTTATCTCATAACTTCACACATTTCACTCGGTTATCACATTTGCACTCTAATCATTTTTACACTCGAATATCACGATACACTTGAATACTATATCTACACTTGAGATATCACATGTACACTTAGAATAACACATCTAGGGTTTTATTGTGCAATGCCATTTATATTATCATCGATGATAGGCAAAGAAGATCCCCTCATCGTATGGATAACATGCACATAACATGCACATAATCTAACATTGACCATAACATGTACGTTTGCTAGGTGACCCTTACACTCACATACACCTATCCATATGCGAATCACCCACATGGTCTCCCGTGTGGTACTGACGTCAGTGTGTTTGACACGTGGCGTGTTCTAGTTCGTCGGGGTTGCTAACTGGATCGTCCTACATAGCCGAATTTTCTCTTTTTATACTTAGTCCCATGTTTCTAATTTTTCTTTTAAAAACACTCTCCTAACTCAAATTTTCACTCATTTTTCCCAAAACTATTCTCAATCTCATCCCTAATTTATCTTTTCTTAAAATTTCAATTAAATAAAAATAAATTAAATTAAGTAATTATTTTAATAAAATAATTTAATAAGAAAAAATTATCCCGGACTGCTTTTTCGGGTCCGTGTATTACATATATACCCTCTCATTGATTCATACTAAACGAGTATATATTTCAGGGTCCATGCACTCTTCACTCATATCCACTTCCCTCACTTGATTTCTTTCATTCAATTAAATTTGTTAATTCTCATTTTAATTATTTATTAAGTTATTTTATTTATTTTACTTTTTAATTAATAATATCTCTTTTTCTCTCGCTAATATCATTCACTTATTTCCTCAAATATTATCACTTTCATTTTGCAGTTTTATTTTATTCTAGTCACAGTTCTCAAATTTTCTATCCTTTTTCATGCCAGGTCATATCACAGTAAAACAATCTCACAATTGTCACGGAAACAAGAATGTAGGCAAGCAACCATAACATATCAAATGTCTTCCTGTAGCGCCCGGACCGAGGAGAAAAAAAAAAAAAAAAAGCCACGTCAGCAGGCCCGGTCAGCAGTCCCGGCCAAC
This sequence comes from Carica papaya, assembly GCF_054855325.1. Lineage (NCBI taxonomy): Eukaryota > Viridiplantae > Streptophyta > Magnoliopsida > Brassicales > Caricaceae > Carica > Carica papaya. The sequence goes on along the minus strand of NC_142312.1, from coordinate 13,573,678 downwards.
CGGGACCTGCCACGTGGCAAAACCACGTCGTTCCAAAAAGGGCCACGTTGGCGATCCGCGTGGGCGCGATCGGACGGCCCAGATTTAAACGCACGGACGGCCCAGATTTAATCAAAAACGGACGGCCCAGATTAAAACAAAATGGACGGCTGAGATCAAAAGGCAAGGGGTTATAAATAGAACCCCCACACCAGACCACAAACCCTAGCCGCCTGCCGCTCGCCGGAGAAGACGAACCAGAAGCCGGCCGCCGCCACCCGCCGCCGCACCGGAGGAACTTCCGACCGCCGATCGAGGTAAATTTCGTACCCCCGACTCGTTTTTCCACGTTGATTCCTCCTGTGGCCAAATCGGAGCCAAAATCCCGGCCAAACGGCCGGAATGCACGGTCGAAGCCCAGCGGCGCCGCCACGCCCTTCTCGGTTTTTGCCTCCGATGAGGCCCTTCCCGGCCTCCGTTTGATGCAATTTTTATATCACCGTGATCACCACTCTTTTCTCTACAGGTTGACCGGAGCCGAATCACCAAAACACGAACCTCGCCGGAGAGCCGCCGCACCCGAGAGCGCCGCCGCCGGTAAGCTCCGTTTTTCCGTGATTTTTTGGCCCCCCGAGAGCCCTAGGGTTGTTTTCTCGCAGGGACCGATGCGAGTGTGGCCGAATTCAGCCGAAAACGGCCGAAAAAAACCAACCCGAGGCGAATCGCCGCCGCCAGCGGCGGCGCCGTCGCCGGAGCACGGCGGAGCCGCCGTGCCGGAGTTGCGATTTGGGCCGAAAGGGGCCCTGGGCCTAATTTGGGATTTTTTTTGGAACACGTGCAGGTACCAGTAGTGCGTTTCAGTTCCCCGAGGAAAATTCAGGGAAAATTAGGGACAGCCTGCAAGCGCACTGTGAAGCCGTGTTCGGACCCCGAAACGAGTAAGGACCCCTCACCCTATTTCCTATCACGGTTTTAAAGTCCAATAAATGATAAAACGGTTTTTCATGAATCAACGAATGTGTGAAATTGCTTAAGGTCGCTAATGGAGCCCGAGTCTAGTGTGTTTGTCGGTTAACTGTTATTTGGCCTGTTTTACAGTTTTAAATGCAGCATGAGGTTCGATGTTTTCATTTTATAGTTCCGTGTGCATATTATACTGTTTTCTTGATTATGAATTGAATAACCGGGATATTGATACTATATGTTGTCTGTTTGGCATAAATTATCGTTTTGCTTATTTGTATGTGATTGATAATGCTGACTGAGGGAAAAAGGGCGAATGAAAGATTATGTGAATGGAAATTGTATAATGTGTTCAGCCTGACTAGATATCCTGGGAGATGGTGGACGGACCGGGTCCGTAGGGAACCCTACCGGGATTGTGATCTCCCATACCGGACGGGGTATGGAGATCTTATGTGTTTTGGCACCCATACTGGACGGGGTATGGGGACGGCCCGTTTCACCCTCATACCGGACGGGGTAATGAGGTTTATAGTTTTGGCGCCCATACCGGACAGGGTATGAGGACGGCCCTGGAATATGATTTCAAGTGTTAAGGATTAACGGGTAGCGGGACCCCTATGGATCCCCATGGATACTAGTGGGCTGGTGAATTAGGAAAATATGTTGTGAAACTATTGAATCACGAAGAGGGTGATAGGTATTATGTTATACAGTTCATATATATGTTTTCATGATGATGATGATGTTATTGCTTTCGTATATTGTTTTATGAATTTCACCGAGTTAAGTAAATGGTAAAGGTTTTATTTTCGATAAAAGGATTTGTTGTAAATTATGCTCCATTGGTCTTTTTGTGTTTTCTACCCACCTTTACCTCCGTGACGGTGAGATATCGTGATGTCTTTACTGGGCTAGTGTAGCTCATTCCTTATTTAATCATTTCAGATCAAGAGGACATCGTTCCCGAGCCGGTTCCGCAGGAGGACGACGAAGGGGACGCCTAAAGACTCCATAGTCACATTCGAAGTTTTTACTTTCGAGTTTTCTCCCTTAGGTAGTTTGATTCTTTATATTTTGTGAGCACGTTTTTGGTTTTGGTGTAAGGGATGTTATTCAAATTTTGACTTCGCTTCCGCATTTGATATTTTTAATATACATTCCATTATAAATTTTCGGGGTCGTTACACTTCCACTCTATCCTGACAGGTTCACACTGCCTGGACAATGTATGTAATGCCCAGAAAATTGGGCAATTTTGTTCTTTTATTATGAATTTTATTTATTAAGTTTTTTTTTTTTAAAAAGTGCCACATCAGCAGCCACGTCAGCGGCCCAGTCAGCAGCCCTGGCCAACCAGGACCTGCCGCGTGGCAAGACCACGTCGACCCAGGGACGGGCCACGTTGGCGATCTGCGTGCGCGCGATCGGACGGCCCAGATTTAATCAAAAAGGAAGGCTGAGATCAAAAGACAAAAGGGTATAAATAGAACCCCCACACCTGACCACAAAAACCCTAGCCGCCTGCCCTCGCCGGAGAAGACGAACCAGACGCCGGAGGAGCCGGCGCCGCCACCCGCCGCCGCACCAGGGAGATTTTCGACCGCCGATCGAGGTAAATTTCATACCTCCGACTCGTTTTTCCACGCTGAGTTCCCCTGTGACCAAATCGGAGCCAAAATCCCGGCCAAACGGCCGAAAGCCAGCGGCGCCGCCACGCCCCTCCTCGGTTTTTGCCTCCGATGAAGCCCTTCCCGGCCTCCGTTTGATGCAATTTTTATATCACCATGATCACCATTCTTTTCTCTATAGGTTGATCGGAGCCGAATCACCAAAACACGATCCTCGCCGGAGAGCCGCCGCACCCGAGAGCACCGCCGCCGGTAAGCTTCAGTTTTTCGTAATTTTTTGGCCCCCCGATGGCCCTAGGGTTGTTTTATCGCAGGGACCGATGCAAGTGTGGCCGAATTCGGACAGAAACGGCTGAAAACGGCCAACCCGAGGCGAATCGCCGCCGCAAGCGGCGGAGCCGCCGTGCCGGAATTGCGATATTGGCCAAAAAGGGGCCCTGGGCCTAATTTGGGATTTTTTGGAACACGTGCAGGTACCAGTAGTGCGTTTCAGTTCCCCGAAAAAAATTCAAGGAAAATTAGGGACAGCCTGTAGGCGCACTGTGAAGCCGTGTTCGGACCCCGAAACGAGTAAGGACCCCTCACCCTACTTCCTATCACGGTATTAAAGTTCAATAATGATAAAACGGTAATTCTTGAATCAACGAATGTGTGAAATTGCTTAAGGTCGCCAATGGAGCCCGAGTCTAGTGTGTTGGTCGGTTAACTGTTATTTGGCATATTTTACAGTTTTAAATGCAGTATGAGGTTTGATGTTTTTATTTCATTGTTTCGTGTGCATATTTTACTGTTTTATTGATTATGGGTTGAATGACTGAGAAACCGATACTGTATGTTGTCTTGTTTGGCATAAATTACTGTTTTGCTTGTTTGTGTGTGAATTGATGATGCTGACTGAAGAAAAGGGGAATGAAAGGGTATGTAAATTGATAATTGTATAATGTGATCAGCCTGACTAGATATCCTGGGAGATGGTGGACGGACCGGGTCCGTAGGGAACCCTACCGGGATTGTGGTCTATCATACCGGACGGGGTATGGAGACCCTATGTGTTTTGGCGCCCATACCAGACGGACTATGGGGACGGCCCGTTTCACCCTCATACCGGACGGGGTATTGAGGTTTATAGTTTTGGCGCCCATACCGGACGGGGTATGGGGACGGCCCTGGAATCTGATTACAAGTGTTAAGGGTTCACGGGTAGCGGGACCCCTATGGATCCCCATGGATACTAGTAGGCTGGTAAAAGAAGAAAAAATATGTTGTGTAATGATTGAATTACAAAAGGCGTGATAAGTATTATGTTATACAGTTTATATGATTTCATGATGATGATAATGTTATTGCTTTCGTATACGGTTTTATGATTTTCACCGAGGTAAGTGGATGGTAAAGGTTTTATTATTGATAAAAGGATTTGTTGTAAATTATGCTCCATTAGTCTTTTTGTGTTTTCTACCCACCTTTACCTCCGTGACGGTGAGATATCGTGATGTCTTTACTGTGCTAGTGTAGCTCATTCCTTATTTAATCATTTCAGATCAGGAAGACATTGTTCCCGAGCCCGTTCCGCAGGAAGACGACGAAGGGGACGTCTAAAGACTCCATAGTCATATTCATAGCTTTTACTTTCGAATTTCTCTTTTAGTTAGTTTGATCTTTTATATTTTGAACACGTTTTTTGTTTTGGTGTAAGGGATGTTAATCAAAATTTTGACTTCGCTTCCACATTTGACATTTTTAATACACATATTTCATTTTAAATTTCCGGGGCCGTTACAATGTATGAGTTTTTGTTCTTCTCCGTCATCTGTATATGTTCTATTTCAAGCAATAAATTAAAAAATCAAGCATGGAGAGTAAAATTCCAAACATAGGCATAGAATGGACGGGATACTTACAAACTCCTTTGTACAGATCGTCCTCAAGCTCGTTTAATGGCCTAAAATCACTACACGCAAGCACGAACAAATTTAATCTAACAAAAATGAATTAAAATCTAAAAAGGAAAATATTAACAGCCTTGGGTTTCCAAGAACTCACCACCAGAAACAATTTTTTAGTTTCTTGAGAAGAAGCCCTCGCACATCGCTGTGAACATTGCAATTCTGCTTTGGAAATTATTAGTGTTGATGCGATTCTTAACTTTTGAGACTTGCACACATATACGCATTAATTCAGCTTCCCTTTGGGAAATCCATAAAGAATGAGGGAAAGAGGAAATCACCGAGTTCGAGTTCGGTACCACAAAAATCCAAATGACTTTGTGTTCGACATTTTTTTTTCTTCTTCTAATCTGGAGCCTCTGCATCATTTGCCTTCTTCTTTTTCTTCTTCTTTAACCACTCCCTCTCACTTCTCTCTTCGGTTTTCCTGAGCGCCTCCCTCCCTCCTTATCCCATATTTCAATTCTCCTTCTTTTTTTAATCGATCTGTAGCATCCAGAACATCACTCTCTTTGAGTCGCGCTCTTCATCCCTCTCTCTCTCTCTCTCTCTCTCTCTCTCTCTCTCTCTTTCTCCTTCTCTAACCGCGCTTTCTTCTCTCTCTCATTTTTTGCTCTCATTTTTCGAACGAAAGGAAACCAAGTTATGGTTTCCTTTCTATGCCACTCACCTTCCCCTCTGTTTGGATGGTATTATTTTGTGGTTCATTAATGTAGGGTATGGCGGTAGAATGACAAAATTCTGTTTGTTTGCTGATGGTATAGTTAGTTTAGGGTGTTTAATAGTATCCAAAACACAAAATCTGGGTAAATTTTTAAAATTGCCGATTTGGTGGTTTTTGACGGGCTCATATTTTTATTCTGATTACACCCTCATTAAATTTTATTAATTTTCATTTTACCCTTGAAGAAACCCTTATTTCAGACTTCATTTTCCTTCATAACAAATTTATTTCTTGATAGTTTAAGAAAAAAATTCATTAAGAATTACAGTTTAAATAATTTAAGTATAAGTTAAATGAATATTTTTTCTTCTTTTTTTTTTCCTTCAATATTACATACAAATAAGACTATGATAAATTGGTAATTTAACTTAATATACAACTATATTAACCTATATTGCCAAATAAAACAATTGTCGTTACCATACATTAATACACCGTCTTCCCAAATATGTCATAATTTTATAATTACCATCATGTGCACTTGCCATACATTACCTTACATTAATTACCCACCACAAAAATTATCCAAACAAAGCATTCGCCATCCGATCTTACAAATCCAATCTGAGTCGTTCAATCGTCCGTGTCTAAGAGCTGTTGGATAATCTTTAGGCAATTAAATCTTAGTTGTCTGTAATTTTGCCATTTGTCTGCCTATTCTTTATTAAATTGTAGTTTTGACCCCATTTTCATGAAACTTATTCATGTAGGTCCCTTAGATTTATAAAAGACCTCTAATTTTTTGAAAATTTCTTCAATTAAACCCTTAAAGCCTTCATTTAATCAATTTTAAGTATCTATAAACTTCTAAATTATATGTATTTACAACATTTTAAATTATTTTATATAAAATTTATATTTAATTAATGTTGGATATTACAAGTTTGCAATGGTTTAATTATCTTAATATATTTTCGATTTCTCTCCCAGTATTTTCTAAGTATATCAATTAACAACTACTAATCTTTTATAACAATTATTAATTTGATTAAATTAAATATGTGATAACTTAAATCCTCCATGTTAAATTGACTATATTACTTTTGTTTATATCTCAATTAATACTTAAAAGTATATGTCTAATTAATAAAATTTCACTCTTATTATTCTAAAACCATCAATAAATAATAAAGGTATGAGTAGTCTTTCACAACCAAATTAAGTTTAATACTATTAAATTGCAACAAAATAAAAACTAAAAATTAAACAATAAATTTACCTTTGATTCAAGTTATGTCAATTACTCTAGTAAAAAAAAAATTAACTTGACATAGTGAATTGAGCAATAACATTTATAATTGAGAGAAATTCAATCATATAATAATCAAAAATAAATTTATGAAAAAATTCAAATACTAGCATTTGGGTTTCATCACAAAAAATCTTTGAAAATTAGAAAAATAGTTATAAACACATTTATTTATCATAAATATATTTTGTCATCTTCTCTTATCTATAAAATGAACATATATTCTCATTTCACATTATGCTTCCATCAAGTAAAGTTCTAAAATACCTGTGCATTGTTAGATGAAGAGAAGTCGGAAAATTAATGATTTTATTAAAGGAGAATGAATCTCAATCATATTATAAATACATTATTTTCGAATGATATACAATTATAATTTTTTTAAAAAAAAAAAAGATATACTAAATTCAATAGAATTGGACAAATTAATTTCTGCATCAAATTTTTTTACAAATAACATGAATTGGAAGTTTGAGGTTGTAACAGCCTCGGAAATTCATAATGGAATGTATATTAAAAATATCAAATGCAGAAGCGAAGTCAAAAATTCGATTAACATCCCTTACACTAAAACCAAAAACGTGCTCACAATATAAAAGATCAAACTACCTAAAGGAGAAACTTGAAAGTAAAAGCTACAAATATGACTATGGAGTCTTTAGGCGTCCCCTTCGTCGTCCTCCTGCGGAACTGGCTCGGGAACAAGGTCTTCCTGATCTGAAATGATTAAATAAGGAATGAGATACACTAGCCCAGTAAAGACATCACGATATCTCACCGTCACGGAGGTAAAGGTGGGTAGAAAACACAAAAAAATCAATGGAGCATAATTTACAACAAAACCTTTTATCAATAACAAAACCTTTACCATTCACTTACCTCGGTGAAATTCATAAGTCAATATACGAAAAACAATAACATCATCATCATCATGAAATCATATATAAACTGTATAACGTAATACTTATCAAGCCTTTCGTAATACAATCGTTACACAATATATTTTTCTCATTTACCAGCCCACTAGTATCCATGGGGATCCATAGGGGTCCCGCTACCCGTTAACCCTTAACACTTGAAATCATATTCCAGGGCCGCCAAAACTATAAACCTCATTACCCCGTCCGGTATGAGGGTGAAACGGGCCGTCCCCATACCCCGTCCGGTATGGGCGCCAAAACACATAAGATCTCCATACCCCGTCCGGTATGGGAGACCACAATCCCGGTAGGGTTCCCTACGGACCCGGTCCGTCCACCATCTCCCAGGATATCTAGTCAGGCTGACCACATTATACAATTACCCATTTACATAATCTTTCATTCTCTTTTTTCCTCAATCAGCATTATCAATGCACATACAAACAAGCAAGACGATAATTTATGCCAAACACACAACATACAGTATCAATATCCCAATCATTCAATCCATAATCAGTAAAATAGTAAAATATGCACACGAAACTATAAAATGAAAACATCAAACCTCATGCTGCATTTAAAACTGTAAAACAGGCCAAATAACAGTTAACCGACAAACACACTAGACTCGGGCTCCATTAGCGACCTTAAGCAATTTCACACATTCGTTGATTCATGAAATACCGTTTTATCATTTATTGAACTTTAAAACCGTGATAGGAAATAGGGTGAGGGGTCCTTACACGTTTCGGGGTCCGAATACCGCTTCACAGTGCGCCTACAGGCTGTCCCCAATTTTCCCTGAATTTTTCTCGGGGAACTGAAACATACTACTGGTACTTGTACGTGTTCCAAAAAATCCCAAATTAGGCCCAGGGCCCCCTTTCGGCCAATATCGCAACTCCGGCACGGCGGCTCCGCCGTGCTCCGGCGACGGCGGTTTGCCTCGGGTTGGCCGTTTTCGGCCGTTTCCGGCCGAATTCGGCCACACTCGCATTGATTCCTGCGATAAAACAACCCTACGGCCCTCGGGGGACCGAAAATTTACGAAAAACTGAAGCTTACCGGCGGCGGTGCTCTTGGGTGCGGTGGCTCTCCGGTGAAGTTCGTGTTTTGGTGATTCGGCTCCGATCAACCTGTAGAGAAAAGAATGGTGATCACGGTGATATAAAAATTGCATTAAACGGAGGCCGGGAAGGGCCTCATCGAAGGCAAAATCCGAGGAGGGGCGCGGCGGCGCCGCTGGCTTTCGGCCGTTTGGCCGGGATTTTGGCTCCGATTTGGCCACTGGGGAAATCAGCGTGGAAAAACGAGTCGGGGTATGAAATTTACCTCGATCGGCGGTCGGAAATCCCTCCGGTGCGGCAGCAGGTGGCGGCGACCGGCTTCTGGTTCGTCTTCTCCGGCGAGGGCAGGCGGCTAGGGTTTTGTGGTCTAGTGTGGGGGTTCTATTTATACCCTTTTGCCTTTTGATCTTAGCCGTCCATTTTGATTTAATCTGGGCCGTCCGTTTTTGATTAAATCTGGACCGTCCGTGCGCGCGATTGATCTGGACCGTCCGATCGCGCGCACGCTGATCGCCAACGTGGCCCGTCCCCGGTCGACGTGGTTTTGCCACGTGGCAGGTCCTGGTTTGGCCAGGACTGCTGACTGGATCTGCTGACGTGGCTGCTGACGTGGCGCGCGCGCGTTTTTTTTTTTTTTTTCTCTTCTTCTTCAATTTCCCGGGCGCTACAGAGGTAGATAGATAAATAAATAAAATGGCACCTTAAAAAAATTCCAAGATCCGTTCGAAGTGCATAAAATGGTGTAAAGTGTAGTGCAGGGCTCATATGAAAACATGATGAAGAATGATTTATCCAGATATATCGTACATACCACCATTAAAAAATTATGCAATTTATACTACCCCACTTCTCTTGGTTTATGGAGCACAACGTATATCTATATCTATATCTATATATATATATATATAAAGCTTTGGTTTTTTGCATATCATATCAAAATCCCAATCTGATTACATTGAATTTTGAGTAGGGTGGTTGGGTGAATTTGGTCACCATTTCTTTTCAAAGAAGTTTCCTACTTCAGTCAGACCAAATTAAGTTTGCATGTCATGTATTTATGTGTAGTTATTAAGATATTGTATAATTTTATTTTTTTCATAAAAGTTTATGTTTTAAATTTGAATTATGTATTCTCAGTGGAACTATCAAAAATTACAATTAGTTATGTTGTTATTAGTATGTATTTATTATATAATCATTAAAATATTTTTTTGTTAAAATTTAGCTTAATGATTACCCTTCTTTTTAATTATTATTGTTTCTACTCAATTGTTATTTTTTTAATTTTTTATTTAAAAAAAAAAAAAATCAGAGTCCATAAACATGGTCAAGTTAAATGCACGAAACGACAATAAGTGAACTTTTTTAGTATTGAATTCTTTTCGTATGCAACGGCAACAAAAGTGGTCCGTTGTCAAATCATAACTTTAAAAAAAAAAAAAAAAAGTTAAATTTTATAAATTCATTTTAAATAATATTAGTTATTAATTTATTTTAATAAATTTTATAAAGATTCAATAGGGATATATTTTAAATAAATAAATTATCATTATAAAATAATTTTTACCACTATGCATGAGTAAATAGAGAAGAAAGAAAAGGAGAGGAAAAAAAAAGTAATATTTGATTTAAAAGAAAATAAAAAGGAACATATATATATATATATCTTATTTAAATGATCAAAGATCACTCCATCTAAACAGAGTATTACTGTTAAATAAATAAGTATTATAGTGATTTTAATATTATAATTACTAAATTTAATGGTGATTTATGGATTTAATCATAAAATTAAGTACAATCCCCTAATTTTATGTTTAACATAATATTTGTTTTTCTAATATTTTTACTGTAAAACAAATATTATGTTAATTTCCTTTAGTCATTTCAGGAAATTCATTTATTATGCCACTAAACTTATATCTGTACTAATCAATAATTATTTTATGAATATATGTATTTATATCCAAATATATAATATAGAAATGAAAAAGAAATCTTTGTAATTAATATATTTAGAAAAAACTTTTCCCATAACTGAAAATTACAGTTGAAAATGTCAAATGAGTCAATCCTTACAGCAAAATATGATCCAAATCCAAATCCAAACCCAAACTTGGAATTGTAATTTCTAAATATAAATTTCAGTCAGTAATTTTTAAACGGTGAGAAGGACATTTACGTTTTGGTTAACGAAAACAAAGTTGCCTCCCATGGCAGCTTAAGAGACTTTCCGTCTCTCTTAAACGGAAAACACTTAACGGCGTCATTGTCATCCATTCAAAACATACGCTGCACCCGTCAAAGCCGTTGGGTCAAACCTTTATATAAACCCAACGGCTACATTTCCGTTTTCCTCTCCTCCGAAATCTTTTTCTCTCTCCTCTCTCCTTCGGCGAAAACTTTTTTTATTTCATCAGAGAAATCGACGAGAAGCCCGCTCCATTTTCTTTGAATCAAAAACGTACTCACCAAGTAATATTCATCTGGGAAGATGGCCTGCGCTCAATTAGTCGCCATGTAAATCGCCATCCACCGCTTCTCGTCGATTTTTCACTTCCCATTTTGCCGCCCATTTCCTTTTGATTCTTTCCTTTTGGTAACATTCGTTGTCTGCCTCTTAGAGATTTGGCCCCCAGCAAGAATTGCAAATTATTTTTCGCCATAGCCCCCACCTTCCCCTTAATCCGCGAAGTTTCAAATACCAAGCCCTGGAGCTTAAGATTCGATCTTTATCGAATTTTTGGCTTCTGGGTTTCACCGATATTAGATTCTTTTTTGTTATTTGTAATTTTGTGGGAAAAAGGGTGCTGGGTGTTTCAGTTTCTGCAGGGATTTTAGATTTTCTGTACAGATTTTTGAGTTTTGCTTTTATGGGCTGTGTATATATTTTGATCATTTGATCAAATTGATTGACGGGTATTTCCATTGACACCTATCGATCAGTTCTTACTTTAGGCGAATAAGAGGGACTTGGGTTTGTATTTTGGGTTTGTAATAATTTTAAAGAATGTCTGCTGCCGATGTTGCTTTGAGCCCGATTTGCAAAGAATCGGTTAAATCTCGTGGTTACTTCGATAGCCAGCCAGGACTTCGCTCAAGCGAGTCGATCTTGATATATCTTAGTGTTTCTGGTTCTGTGATTCCAATGCGGGTGTTGGAGTCTGATTCAATAGCCTCAGTGAAACTAAGGATTCAGACATGCAAAGGGTTTGTAGTAAAGAAGCAGAAGCTCGTTTTTGGAGGCCGAGAATTGGCACGCAATGATTGTCTGGTCAAGGATTATGGTGTCACTGGTGGTAACGTCTTGCATTTGGTTCTGAAGCTCTCTGACCTCCTGCTCACCACTGTTAGGGCCACTTGTGGGAAGGAATTCGAGTTTCATGTTGATCGTCATCAAAACGTTGGCTATCTCAAGCAAAAGATAGCAAAGAAGGGGAAAGGTTTTATTGAGGTTGATGATCAAGAAATCTTTTTTAATGGAGAGAGGCTTGATAATCAAAGGCTCATTGACGATATATGCAAGGACAGTGATGCCGTGCTCCATTTGCTGGTCAAAAAATCAGCAAAAGTGAGGGCTAAGCCTGTTGAGAAAGATTTGGAGCTCTCAGTTGTTGCAGCTGACCTGAATGAGAGAAGAGATAGTGTAGTAGACAGAGGAGAGAGCCAATCTGAGAAGCTTCAGATTGTAAATAAGGAGCCATTAGATAGAGGTTTATTATTGGAACCGGTTATTGTTAACCCCAAGATTACATTTCCTCCCATTATATGGGATATGATTAAGGCTACTTATGATGGTTTGCGGAGAGGTAATCAACCCATCAAGTCATCCGAGGGAACAGGAGGAACTTATTTCATGCCGGATTCAGCGGGTCTCAACTATGTTTCTGTGTTCAAGCCTATGGATGAAGAACCCATGGCTATGAATAACCCCAATGGCTTACCCTTGTCAACAGAGGGTGAAGGACTGAAAAGGGGAACAAGGGTAGGAGAAGGAGCATTGAGGGAAGTTGCAGCATATATATTGGACCACCCACGTACTGGCCTTCACTCATGCTCCAATGAGGTCATGGGCTTTGCTGGTGTACCCCCTACAGTTATGGTTCAATGCTTGCACAAAGGGTTTAACCATCCAGAAGGGTACCAACATGCACCCAAGAATGTTAAAGTTGGGTCATTGCAAATGTTCATGAAGAATTATGGGTGTTGTGAGGACATCGGTCCAGGAGCTTTCCCTGTAGAGGAGGTGCATAAGATCAGTGTTTTTGATATAAGGATGGCAAATGCAGACAGGCATGGGGGGAACCTATTGATTGGGAAAGGGGATGAGGGACAGACCGTGCTAATCCCAATTGATCATGGCTACTGCTTGCCTGAGAATGTGAGTGTTTTCTATTATTCATTTTATGACAAGTCTGTTTTCTTAATGTTTGTATCCTTTGCGTCATTGTTTTTATAATCAACTGGTAAGACAAGCATTTTTCAATCTAAGATCATAGTTTGTGGCCATTTGAAATTAAGGTATAGTGGAGTTGTTGTCTGAGCAATTGCCTTAATCCAGACAAGATACATAGACACACACAAGGGGGGGCTCAAATTGGGTTCAAATTCTGGTTTTAAGATTTGACAAGGAAAAATGCTCAAGTTCAGTGTCAAGACCAGGCAAAGCAGTATTTTTGCCTGAACTTTTGTATTGAAGGTGGGAGTGGATCAGCAAGATGGGCTAAAGAGAAATGCAAACATGAATAAACAGTTAAAATTGGACTTTCACATAGACTTCTATTTGGAATGTTGGATCTGTTTTGTCTTGGAATTTGCATATTTTTAGGCAAAGTTTTCAGTTTAGAGAAAAGATCGAAGTTTGAATGTCTGTTTGGTGATTGTTATTTTATGCTTGATCACAATTGATATGCAGTCAGTAGAGCTTGTGTGGAAGACCTGACATGATTTGCCATATTCTGTTATTATTTTTTTATCTGGACATCTTCTGGATGATCGATAGTTTCAGTGGTGTTAGTAATCTAATGAATAGTTGCTTGTGCATTGTTGAAATCTAATCCCCCGAGAACTGAGAAAAAGATTATTGTTTTAGCTCTTCATAAATCTTTTTGTCCTATTTTGCAGTTTGAAGATTGCACATTTGATTGGCTCTACTGGCCCCAAGCACGAAAGCCTTTCTCTCCTGACACCATAGACTATATAAAGTCCCTGGACTCTGAACGTGATGTTGCACTGCTTAAATTTTATGGGTGGGACATTCCAGTTGAATGTGCTCGTATACTTCATATATCTACCATGCTTCTGAAGAAGGGAGCAGAGCGAGGTCTTACTCCCTTTGCCATTGGAAGCATCATGTGTAGAGAAACAGTGAATAAGGAGTCCTTGATTGAGAAGATAGTCCATGAAGCTCAGGATTCCCTGCTTCCCGACATGAGTGAAGCTTCATTTCTTGAAACCGTTTCCAAGATAATGGATTTTTGGCTGGACAAGCTAACAAAATAAAGTGATCTGGTTCCTAGGTACAAATGTTTTGTATGTATTAATTGGATGGCTGGTCCATTTTGGATGGACTGCAGGTTTTAAGGACTGTGGATGGCCTATATTGTTGATGTAGGCCAGAAGCTTTCATTTTCCTTCTCACTTGTGTCAAAATTACTACTATATTTGGATGCTTAGCAGAAATATAAGATAATATTGAATAATTCGAGTGCGGAATTTTGCTAAAGGTTTTGTAGGTCGAATTCAACTCGAGTGGGAGCTTCAAAAACTTGTGTGAAAGAGTCAGTCCCATATTTATATATGTTCACAAGTGAGTTGAAGTCCAGTAAATACCATATATATGTAAGGAGTTATAGCCAGCAAGAATGGAAGGATATAATTAAAGAAGAAAAAAAGATTATTTTTCATATGGTGTTGATATTTGTTACTTGAGTTGTTTTTTCCCAGAATTTGTGTGTGGATCAGATGTTTGAAGCTGTTCCATTTACTTTATGCAAAAAATAGATCCTTCACTCTGTCTCTTCCAGATCCTCATATGATTGTGTTTTACTCAAAATTAACATTTTAATTGAATCATCTTACTTTTTACTTCTAAATGCATTAGACATGCATAGATAAATTGCAGTGGATCAATTCCCAATTCAGTCTAGGAGATTAGGAATTAATTGTTTAATTCGATCTCCTTTCAACTCTACTTAGAAATAGTTTTATTTACAATCTTTAGCCATTCTTTGGTTAAAAATAAAAGAAAAAATCTCCATCATCTTCTAAATATATATACATATATATCCATTATCAAGGCAAAAAAAAAGAAATCCTTTGACCATTTTACCTCAGATTCTAAAACTATCCCTAATTATTTTCCTATCATCTCATTACTAATAATAAGTCATAAGTCACAGATTTTCTTCCCATTTTTCAAAAAAAATAACAATAACTTCTTTAGTTTTAAAAATCAAATTTCAATTCAATAGGAAAATTCTTGATAAGATGAATAAATCAGATCACATATAAAAATATTAAATATGAAAACCAGCTTTGTTTTTAAGATGCATTGTGTAAATTTATTTTTAGATTTTCAAATAATTAAATTTTAAAAAAATTTTGGCTATAAATTAGCTGTTGGGTATTGAAAAAGAAAAAAAAAAAAACAAGCAATCAATAATAACATCCATGTGATGATCTTACCAGAGAAAATTAGATATAAATAATAAAAGATATACAACTTTCTCTAAAATAAATTAATCAAACTTGCAAAATCTAAAATTTTCAATAAATATGTAACGGCCCCGAAAATTAAAAGGAAATGTATAAATTTATTCTAAGTGCAGAAGCGAAATAAAATAGATTATTATTAACATCATTTACACAATAACCAAAACGAATTAAGCGTATAAAAGAATAAACTAACTAAAGGAAATATTATGAATGAATACTATAAGAAAAATTAATAAATTCTTAAGCTTCTACTCGCCGTCTTCCTGTAGAACGGGCTCGGGAACCAAGTCCTCCTGATCTGAAATGGTTAAGTAAGGAATGAGGTACACTAACCCAGTAAAGACATCACACTATCTCACTGTCACAGAAGTAAAGGTTAGTAGAAAACAAAAACGACCAATAGAACATAATTTATAACAAACTCATTTATCAATAATAAAAACATTTACTATCGACTTATCTCGGTGAGATTTATGAAAACAACTTATAAGAAACCATAACATCATAAACATCATAAGATCATGCACACTCTGTAACATAACACATATCATACTTTTGTATTTCAATCATCAGGCAACAAATTTCCTCTTTTACCAGGCTACTAGTATCCATGGGGATCCATAGGGGGTCCCTGCTACACGTGAACCATTCAGATTAATAACTTAATTCCAGGGCCGTCTCATACCCCGTCCAGTATGGGCGCCAAAACTATAAACCTCAATACCCCGTCCAGTATGAGGGTGAAACGAGCCGTCTCCATACCCCGTCCGGTATGGGCGCCAAAACACATAAAGTCTCCATACTCCGTCCGATATGAGAGACCACGTTCCCGGTAGGGTTTCCTATAGACCCGGTCTGTCCACCATCTCCCAAGATATCTAGTCAGGCTGTCGACATTATCTATTTATTAATTCACATACCTTTTTTTATTTTTTTCTTAATCTCAATTATTCAATCAAACATAAATACGTAAACCAGTAATGGACACCAAACAAGGCAACACAACATCGGGTTCACAATAATTCAAAACATAATAAATGAAACTGGGATTCATGCATACAAAATCATATAATAAATACATCAGGCACCATACTGCATTTAAAACTGTAAAATAAATCAAACAACAACTGACCGAAAAATACATCATATTCGGGCTCCATTAGCAACCTTAATTAATTATACATATCTATTAATTCACAACATACCATTTTATCATTTATTAAGCTTTGATGTCGTAATAGAAAATAGGGTGAGAGATCCTTACTTGTTTCGGAGTCTGAAATCGGGTTCTCACTACACCTACGGGCAGTCCGTATATTCCCTGAATTTTTCTCCGGAAACTGAAACACACTTCTGGTACCTGTACATGTCCCCAAAAAATTCTAAATCAGACCCAGGGCCTTTTCGGCCAATTTCGGAATTCCGGCACGGTGGCTCCGCCATGCTCCGGTGACGGCGCCGTTGCCCACAGCAGCGATCAGCCTCGGGTTGGCCGTTTCTGACCGTTTTCAGCCGAATTCGGTTCCTGTGATAATACACTTCTAGGGCCCTCGGTGGGCCAAAAAATTTCAGAAAACCGAGACTTACCGGCAACGAAACTCTCGGGTACGGCGGCTCCTCCGGCGCGAGTTGTGATTTGGTGTTTTGCTCCGGTCAACCTGTAGAGAAAAGGACGGTGGTCACAGTGGTATAAAAATTACATCAAACGGGAACCGAAAAAGGCCTCATCGGAGGCAAAAACTGAGAAAATCCGCAGCGGCGCTGCTGGACTTCGACGGTATTTTTCAGCCAATCGGCTAGTGGTTTGGCTCCGATTTGGCCACAAGGAGGTTCAACATCGAAAAATGAGCCAATGGGAGAAATTTTACTTCGTTTGGCGGCCGAAAAATCCTCCGTTGCGGCGGCGGGTGGCGGCAGCCGATTCCTCCAGTGGCTGGGTCGTCTTCTCCGGCGAGGGTTCTGGCGACTAGGGTTTGGGGTTGGGTGTGGATGCGATTATTTATAATCTTCCCCTTTTAATCTGAGCCGTCCATCATGATTTAATCTGGACCGTCCGATTGCGATTAAATTAGAAATAAATATGGGTCGTCGATCGCGATGTGATCTGGGCCGTCCTGCGCGCTTTTGATCTGGGCCGTTCGTGCGTGCGGGAATGGATCTGGGCCGTCTGATCGCGCGCACGCGGATCGCCCACGTGTCTCCGTCCCGCGTGGCTTCCCGCATCAGCATCCCTGCCACGCGGCGTGTCTTGGTTGGCCGGGGTTGCTGAAGGGGCTGCTGACGGGGCATTATTTTTTTAAATTACGTTTTGACCCCCTGGTTTTCGATTTTCTTTTCAAAAACACTCCCATAATCCAAATTTTCACTCTTTTTTCCCCAAAATCAATTTCAATTAAATTCTAAAAATAATTTTACCCTATATTATTATTATTATTATTATTATTTCTATTAAATTAAATTAAAACCTTATAAATTAAATATTAAAATAGAATAAAATTAAAAAAAATTCTAATAAAAATTAAAATAAAAATAAGATAAAATACAATAAAAATTTTGGGTGTTACAAAATAAGTAGTATAATTTTAATCAGTTGTAGTTGTCAAACTTCTCCTAAAATGAGAGTGTTTATTCCAATTTATTTTAGAGAAAGGTTTGATTTTTATAATTATTTCATTTTTTGTAACATCTTATTATATCTTAAAGGTTAAAACAAAATTTTATACGATTTAAAATAAATTAATTAAATTCAAATATGTAAATGAACAAAAGTTTATATATTTTTAAAAATTACAAAATGTATCTAAAATATAAAATTTATGGACATGAATTTATCTGAACATTCGATTAAAATGTCCCACTCATAAAATTTAAGCAGTGTAACATCTCGTTCCGAATCTGAATTTTTTTTCTGTTTCTCTAACTATCTCATCAATCAAGGACTCCTTATTCATTGTTTCTCTACACATGATGCTTCTAGTGGCAAAAGGAGTAAGATCTTGCTCTGCTCCCTTCTTCAGAAGCATAGTAGATATATGAAGTGTACAAGTACATTCGACCGGAATGTCCCACCCATAAAATTTAAGCAATGCAACATCTCGTTCAAAATTCAGAAACTTTATATAGTTTATAGTGTAAGAAGAGAAAGGTTTTTGTACTTGAGGCCAATATAGCCAATCAAATGTGCAATCCTCAAACTGTAAAATAGGACAAAAAGATTTATAAAAGTTACAAGAAGCTAGCATAGGTAATAAAATTTATTTATTGACTCAAAATTTTGTAACATTGGTCCATTTTTTGTAATTGAATAACGAAATCTATGATAGAGTAAGCATGAGAATCAAGTCCTTTAAATAGTTTGAGAATTTTTTAGATTGTTCACTCTTAAAGAAAAAATAAACATTCAAATTATTGTAGAAAATAAATCAAGATTATAAAAAATAGGAGCCTCCATTTCAGACAAATTGTATGAATAAAGCCATATTTTAGGTGAATAATATAGATTGTTCATAACCTAACATAGGTATTGTAATTTATTTTCTTAGAGCTCTAGGTTTCACAATTTTGGCCCACTTTTCGTAATTATACAATGACATGTATTTATGAGCAAATGTGTGATAAATGAGTTTTTTTAATAAATTTGAAACTTTTTAGATTTATTTATCTAAAAGCAATAAAATATTGAATATCACAGAAAATTTTGAAGGTCACGGCCATGATACCATAGTAAACCCTAGCTAATGATGACTAGTATTAATTGATATATAATAAGTCGCTTGGCTTAACATAATAAATGTACATAAAAATTATAATAGAGTAATTTATTACAGAGAACTCTAACCAAAAATACCTTGCAGAATATTATAGAATTAATCTTTTTGAAAAAATATTTTGCAGAGTTTGAAAACATAGAGTATATTGAAAAAGAATCCTCAATGCCTTAGCCATGAGACTAATCATGTAAGTAATTACATACCAAACCTATACTCTAAGTATCACAAGCAGGTTTTAAGTTAATCTATGTAAGAAATATTGTAGTATAGTGAAAAATATCTTTATATAGTTATATAGGATTAAGGATCTTTTTTTCTTATTTACATAATAACAATAAACTCAAAAGTTTAATGATTGAATATATTCTTTAATCATTCATAAATTTGATCAAATATTTGATCCTATTTTATATTGTTTGTGGTTAACATTCACTAAATCTAGCATTGCCAAGTCTGTCTCTCGATCAAGATAGGTGTTTGTTGTAACGGCCCCGGAAATTTAAAATGAAATGTATATTAAAAATGTCAAATGCGGAAGCGAAGTCAAAAATTCGATTAACATCCCTTACACTAAAACTAAAAACGTGCTCACAATATAAAAGATTAAACTACCTAAAGGAGAAACTTGAAAGTAAAAGCTACGAATATGACTATGGAGTCTTTAGGCGTCCCCTTCGTCGTCCTCCTGCGGAACCGGCTCGGGAACAATGTCTTCCTGATCTGAAATGATTAAATAAGGAATGAGCTACACCAGCCCAGTAAAGACATCACGATATCTCACCGTCACGGAGGTAAAAGTGGGTAGAAAACACAAAAAGACCAATAGAGCATAATTTACAACAAATCCTTTTATCAATAATAAAACCTTTACCATTCACTTACCTCGGTGAAATTCATAAAAACAATATACGAAAGCAATAACATCATCATCATCATGAAATCATATATAAACTGTATAACATAATACTTATCAAGCCTCTCGTAATTCAATCATTACACAATATATTTTTCTTCGTTTACCAGCCCACTAGTATCCATAGGGATCCATAGGGGTCCCGCTACCCGTTAACCCTTAACACTTGAAATCATATTCCAGAGCCGTCCCTATACCCCGTCCGGTATGGGCGCCAAACTATAAACCTCATTACCCCGTCCGGTATGAGGGTGAAACGGGTCGTCCCCATACCCCGTCCGGTATGGGCGCCAAAACACATAAGATCTCCATACCCCGTCCGGTATGGGAGACCACAATCCCGGTAGGGTTCCCTACGGACCCGGTCCGTCCACCATCTCCCAGGATATCTAATAAGGCTGACCACATTATACAATTTTCCATTTACATAATCTTTCATTCTCCTTTTTCCTCAGTCAGCATTATCAATCACATACAAACAAGCAAAACGATAATTTATGCCAAACAGACAACATACAGCATCAATATCCTAGTCATTCAATTCATAATCAATAAAACAGTAAAATATGCACACGAAACTATAAAATGAAAACATCGAACCTCATGCTGCATTTAAAACTGTAAAACAGGCCAAATAACAGTTAACCGACAAACACACTAGACTCGGGTTCTATTAGCGACCTTAAGCAATTTCACACATTCGTTGATTCAAGAAATACCGTTTTATCATTATTGAACTTTAATACCGTGATAGAAAATAGGGTGAGGGGTCCTTACTCGTTTCGGGGTCCGAACACGGCTTCACAGTGCGCCTGTAGGCTGTCCCTAATTTTCCCTGAATTTTTCCCGGGGAACTGAAACGCACTACTGGTACCTGCACGTGTTCCCAAAAATCCCAAATTAGGCCCAGGGCCCCTTTCGGCCAATATCGCAACTCCGGCACGGCGGCTCCGCCGTGCTCCGGCGACGGCGCCGCCGCAAGCGGCGGCGGTTCGCCTCGGGTTGGCCGTTTTCGGTAGAATTCGGCCACACTCGCATTGGTTCCTGTGATAAAACAACCCTACGGCCCTCGGGGGGCCGAAAATTTACGGAAAACCGAAGCTTACCGGCGGCGGTGCTCTCGGGTGCGGCGGCTCTCCGGTGAAGTTCGTGTTTTAGTGATTCGGCTCCGATCAACCTGTAGAGAAAAGAATGGTGATCACGGTGATATAAAAATTGCATTAAACGGAGGCCGGGAAGGGCCTCATCGGAGGCAAAAACTGAGGAGGGGCGTGGCGGCGCCGCTGGCTTTCGGCCGTGTTTTCCGGCCGTTTGGCCGGGATTTTGGCTCCGATTTGGCCACTGGGGAAATTAACGTGGAAAAACGAGTCGGGGGTATGAAATTTACCTCGATCGACGGTCGAAAATCTCCCCGGTGCGGCGGCGGGTGGCGGCGGCCGGCTCTGGTTCGTCTTCTCCGGCGAGGGCAGGCGGCTAGGGTTTTGTGGTCTGGTGTGGGGGTTCTATTTATACCCTTTTGCCTTTTGATCTTAGCCGTCCATTTTGATTTAATCTGGGCCGTCCGTTTTTTATTAAATCTGGGACGTCCGTGCGATTAAATCTGGGCCGTCCGTGCGCGCGATTGATCTGGGCCGTCCGATCGCGCGCACGCAGATCGCCAACGTGGCCCGTCCCCGGTCGACGTGGTTTTGCCACGTGGCAGGTCCTGGTTGGGCAGGACTGCTGACGTGGCTGCTGACGGCGCCCGCGTTTTTTTTTTTTTCTTTCTTTCCGGGCATTACATTTGTTGTCCAGCTGATCCAATATTTTCTTATTTTGGTAGTTGTTTGAGCATAATAATAATTTATTTTTTTATTCATTAATTCTAAGAACTAAAATGATGAACAAATGAGACTTAAATTCAATGTTAATTGAAAAAGTATTCATTTAGTTAAAAACTATTAGTGCAATGCAAATATAGTCCCTAAACTATGCATCATATACACTAAAATAAAAGAAATATTGTTATTTAGATGCTCCCAATCCATTGCTTTACATTAGCAAGTCTGAAGTCCAGATATAAATTGTTGCAGTTACAGTTATTAAAAACAAAATTTAAATCAAATCTAACTGTATCTATTTAATTTTGTACAAATTAAATAGATGTGCATAACTAATTACAGATTGTTAATGGAGCTCGAACCGGACATTGTTCTCTGTTGATTTATTTTACAGTCTAAAAGTATGATAGTATCTGATTTATCTATTTTATGGTTTAAATGCATGTATTACTGTCTTATCTAACTACTCTTTGATTTAGGATTTGAGATATGATTGCATTACCAGATGCATGTTTATTTGTTTATGTGATTATGTTTGATTTTGTAATGGAGACTAAAGGAAAATAGGTAAGGGGTATGATCAAATAAACAAATGGAATGACAACCTTACTAGATATCCTAGGAGATGGTGGATGGATCGGGTACAGTGAGAACCCTACCGTGAACGTTGTTTCATAACGGACGAGGTATGGAGTGGTAACTTGGCGCTCATACTGGACTGGATATGGGGATGGCCCGCTTCACCCTCATACCGGACGAGGTATTGAGGTTTAATGTCTTGTCGCTCATACTGAATGGGGTATGGGGACGACCTTGTAATTGAGATTGTTAAAGGAAAGAGTTCACGTGTAGCGGGGACACCCCTATGAACCCCTATGGATACTAGTAGGCTGGTGAAATGAGAAACGGTTATGATTTGGTTTATTGTTAATGGATATGAATTTATGATATGTTCTATGTTACTGATTCATGAAGTTATGATATGTATGGTATTTTGTCTCTATAGGTTGTTTTCATAAATTGCACTATGATAAGTGAACGGTAAATGATTTTATGATTGATAAACGAATTTGCTAAATTTAGTGCTTCATTAGTTGTTTTAATTTTATACAAACATTTGCTTCTATGTCGCTGATATAGTGTGATATCCTTACTGGGATAGTGTAGCTCATCTTTTATTTAACCATTTCAGATCAAGAGTACCTGGTTCGATAGCCCGATCCGCAAGAAAATTGCGAGTAGATGCTAGATACTTTCTATTTTCCATTACTTTTTTTATTTTTCGTGTTTCTTTTAGAGTATTCATTCTGTAATACTGTTTAGTACTTTGAAGTTATTGTGTAAGAGATGTAAATTTTAATCTTTTATTTCGCTTCCGCACTTAAATTATTATATATTTTCTTTTAAATTTGCGGAATCGTTACAGTTACAGCTATTGGAAATAATTTTTTAATCAAATATGAGAGTATCTTTTATATTGAGTTATTGTGTAACTTATAATTCAAAATGATTACGCCTCAAATATTTGTATATCTCAATTAACAAAATAAACTCCAGTTTAGATGACATTTGAAAATTATCATACATGTTATGTAACCTGTAGATGTACATCATACAACAACATACAAATATTTTAATGTTAAATGTCTAATCATGTAACAATCACAAATGAGAAATAACAAAAAAATTAAATTTTGAACTGTTTTGGTTAAAAACCTCAAATCTCATTGGAGATATTGAAAAATAATGTGCAAATATGTTATGTAAATTGGCTTTTACAACAGACATGGTTGAAGAACAAAATTACTAGGACTAGATTTTTTATTGAGAGACTTGTTACAGCTTGGTGATTAGCCTAACTTAAATTTGTGCTGCCTAATTCCAGTAGCACTACGCACAACTTGCTTCTTTTTTACTTTTTTGAACTACATAACTAGTTTTTTACATTTATATTTTGTGTCAACAACACCTAGCTTATCATCATATATTATAAGTATAATTTGGACTTTTAAGTCTTATCTCACTTTAGTTCTTAAAAAAATCGATTTTTTTTTTTCTGGGGAAAAAGTGAAATATAAAAGATAGATGATAATTATAACCGTGGAGAGAATAACATATCCAAAAATTTGTTTCCTCCCTTGAGCCGAAAGCATTCTCATGACTCTAGCTGAGGATTTGAGTTGAGTAGAAGACGAAAGAAATACCCAAGAAGAAACAAATAAAGAAAACAAAAAGAAAAAGAAAGTCAGTCTTTAATATGAATCATCAATGATTACTATTCATACTCATTTCACTTTCATTTATATTATTCCCAAACACGCCCTTATGAGTTCTTTCTCTCAAGATTCCTTCCCTTCCCTCTCCTTCTCTCTTCACTTTTATTTTCATCACGAACAAATACTAAAATATCTTATCAGAACCAGAAAAATATGAGCAAACCACATGGCCACAGGCCTAACTCAGGCCGTACAAATCTTGCCTCTTGCATAGTCGCCACCATTTTCTTGATCTTTCTCCTCATCATTATCCTCATAGTATACTTCACCGTCTTTAAACCCAAAGACCCCAAGATTTCTGTCACCGCCGTCCAGCTTCCCTCCTTCTCCGTCTCCAACAACACCGTCAGCTTCACTTTCTCTCAGTACGTCACCGTCAACAACCCCAACAGAGCTGTTTTCTCTCACTACGACAGCACCATCCAGCTCCTTTACTCCGGCGGCCAAGTGGGTTTCATGTTCATTCCCGCCGGCAAGATCCAGGCCGGTCAGACCCAGTACATGGCTGCCACCTTCGCCGTTCAGTCCTTCCCGCTTGGGGCAGCCGCCTCTGCCGCACAGGCAGCCACTTTTGCAGGGCCGGTACCAACCGGGTTGGGGGGACCCGGATATCCCTACCGGGTCGGACCAACTTTGGAGATAGAATCGAGGATGGAGATGGCCGGTCGAGTGAGGGTTTTGCATTTCTTTACCCACCACGTTGAGGCTAAAGCTGAATGCAGAGTCGCCATTGCTGTGAGTGATGGATCTGTGTTGGGTTTCCACTGTTAATGTTTAGTTAGTCAGCAATAACTATTCTTTTTTATTTGGGCGTGTTTTTGTTAGTTGTAGTTGTTGATTCTATATGTCCAAATTCGTTGAAGAAGGTTGGAAGTGTAAAAATATTTTTTTTTTTTTTTTTTTTTTTTGGTTTTATGGCTTGTAAGACTTAAGTAGTTTTTAGATTTTTGTTTATGGAAAGTGGGTATTTTCGTTTCTAATTGAGGTTGATGAAGGTGAAGATTTTGAAGATTGTAGGAAGAAGCATAATTGATATCTGGGTGTGTTCGATTAATTGAGGTTTAAGTAAAGTTGGATGCTAGTCAATATTTACTTTGCTGGTTGAATAGTCTTGAGACTGAGAGAATACTGAGAGTTTGGTCCAGGGATGAGCTTATTTGATTAGGTTTTAAAGAAGAAAAATTTGATGGATGACAGGTTTGGGGATCTTCACCAAACATTTGGAAACAATAAAATGAGGTCTGAAAATTGAGGAAATTGTGAGTGGGGAAAGAAGAAAATGGTGGAGAGTGCAGAAGGATACAGCAAAGCAAGTCATGATTCAGTGTACGTCACTGTTCAGTAGTACACACTACCTTGAGATTTGCGTCCGTCTTTTTCCTACTTTTTGACTTTTTCGTTGGAGCAGTTCCACGCCTCACCTTACGTATTGCAAGCTTGAAGTATTGGGGCCCCAAAACATGAAAACAAAATCTGAAGTTTGATCCATGTAAGCTTAATATTTATGTTCCTGATTACTTCATCCATCATATATATTTATCAAACAAAAACATTACACTATTTTTCTTGCCACGTAAAAAACATTATATTATTTTTCTACAATTTCGTTAATTTAAAATATATGAATTAGTAACATATATTTTTTAGAAAAATTAATACAAGTATCATCTTTACTAAACTGACTCAGATAATTAAAAAAATATATATAAAAAAATAAATAAATAAATTATCTTCCACCGAGCTTTATCCCAATTCTCAGCAGTCAGCTGATCCAAACTATATGGGTGATCAAGACCCTCATTTTATTTATTTGTAACTTAAAGAGGCATCTGCATGATGTATATTGGCAGGATTGCGGAATAAGAACATGAATTCGAGCAGCTCCAAACACTTGGCACATCAATACCAATATACCAATTGAGCTTTTCGTTAGGCTTAAAATTCAATTGAATTTTAGTTTTGATAATAGCATTTTAAAAGTAACATTCTACATGCATTATAATGAGAGAGAAGAACATTTAGTCTCTGCCCACAGCAAGATGCACTAATAGCTACAACAGTAGAAATATATATAATTTCAAGAAACACATAACCAACAATTTCATAGTTGCAGTTGGAAGACATAAATAGATCCATTTGTACAATGATGGAACATTTTCTTACCAACAACTACTGGTACTTGTAAAACTGGGACTTGAGCTGCTGGTCATCCCTCCACCATTGGTGGATTCCATGGGCTTGTTTGAAATTCTCCACAGGGGTTAAGTTCACGGTCAGATTTGCAGATGGAATGAGGTGTATTGGCTCGCCCGGTGCATCCTTCCCAAGTGCACTCATCACTAGACCTCCTAGAGAATGTTGGGTTGCTACCTTCTCAATGGCGCCCACTCCTATCTCCTCCATTTTTTTCCTGTGTTCAAAGTATCCTACATATTCAGAGCACAAATGATCATTGGGATTCACGTATAAAAATGGAACCCACGCAGCAACTGAAAGAAATGGATCTGCAGTGCGATTCCTTTGTTGGTTAGCGTTCAAAGCAAGAGCAAGTCCAGCTGTGATCACACTGCCTGCAATTCGGATCCCATGTTTTACTTTCTTAGCCTTGATTCTTTCTATCGGGGGAGATAAAAATGGTGGATTAAACAGAAAAGATTCAAGATAAATGCCAGACTTGGCCATAGTTTTTCCAGCAAGCATTCCCATGGCAGCTCCCAAGGAATGGCCAGCTAACCACACATTTGATTCACCAACAGAGGCAACTGTGTTTCGAACTGCCTGCATAGCAATCTCAAACCGAGATGTCTGGTGGAGTCCATTTCGGATAATTTGGATATCTAGGTCGAAGTCCCTCGAGAAGGAATCTGCCTTAGTTATGGTGCCTCGCAAGGCAACTACATAACGCGGACTTCGATCAGTTGAATCATTACGAGGAGATGCCGAAGGGCAATATTCATAAATTGCACCGAATGTGCAAAAATCAACATCGTCCACAAGCTGACGAAGCAACCGAAAATGGAAAAACTCCCACCAGGGAGGAGCAAGAGCTTGAGAACCTTCGCGTTTTAGCTGGCGGTCTCGCTCTAGAGTGTAGACACCCTGAACCAAGCTAGCTGCTACTGACCTTTGATGATCTATATTTGTCCTGCATAAAATAGTATAAAACATTCTCTGTCTCAAAGTCATATTTGCTGATGCAAAAACAGAATAAACCATGCATCTTCCAGGGAATACTGTTAGCAGTTGCAACAAGTAAAAACTGTAATAAGATTCCTTTTTTCTAAAATCAAGCCCAATATGGGTCATACAATTATTAAGAACTGGCGAAAGATCAGAATTTACTTCCTCAAAGTGTGGATATAACCAAAGACTCATCCTCAACATAGTATTTCACAATATCCTGATGCTAAGATGTAACTCCATTTAGTTGTGTTGAAGGAGAAAACTTCTGTTTCTTTTTTTTGAAAATTCTATATATTAAAAGCTTTCTATTGTTGAAGAAAAGTAT
Organism: Carica papaya; assembly: GCF_054855325.1. Taxonomy (NCBI): domain Eukaryota; kingdom Viridiplantae; phylum Streptophyta; class Magnoliopsida; order Brassicales; family Caricaceae; genus Carica; species Carica papaya. The sequence goes on along the minus strand of NC_142312.1, from coordinate 13,546,195 downwards.
CATAGTTAATAATTTATCTTTCCCATAATATTGTGGAATGTAATGTAACTAGGTAACAATGTGTTTTTCAAGATATTATAGAAATTACAAAAGGGAAAAATCCTTTCTGGTCAGAGGAGCTACAACATTGCAGTAAGATCAATAATGTATATAGAAATAATGATTAATAAGGTCAAAATTACCAAAATTATTAAGGAACATAAACATCATTGATCATAAATGATGGGGTTGAATTATCATTATCATGAACAATGGGGTCAAAACAATTACCAAAATTATAGTTTGAAAATTACTTTTTTACATATGATACATAATATTCTTTCAAAATCAAAGTGGCAAATTACCCCAGATTAACACAAGGAGCTGCATCTTTCTTTTTACGAGCTTTCTATTTGTTATTAGAAAAATGATGTTTTCTATCCATTGCTCAAGTGTGTCATGTCTACTTTCTTAGCTATTAAAAGAAAAATAAAGGACTTGATACGGCCTTAGAGTTCTTAGGTTATTGAATTCAGATTCAGCAAAATCCAACAGAAGATCCTTGGACCATGATCGTTATTAAATGGGGAAGAGAATCTGAAGGTTTCTTTTTTTTTTCTTTGGTAGCAGAGATAAGAATATAATAAAAAAATATAGAAGATACTTTTAGAATGGTATATATATTTACATATCCCATGTAATATTTTTAAAATATTATTAGCAAATAAGAAAGCTAAAAGAAATTTGGTTAATCATTTTCTTACTTCCCCGGGAGACAAACAATTGTTCTGGAAAAGCTGTCACATTTATTTCTACAAAGCAGCTAATATTTACCATTTTTAATTAAAAGAATTGGGAAAAAGTAACTATACTTGATATCAAAATCTTGAAAAGCAAGACTGGCAATTGGAAAAAACGCAAACCTAGAAGCACAATCAAGCGATTACGTCCACAAAATATATCTGATGTGAGAGAACCACAAACGAGAATTGAACAGTGGATAGATTTATGCGTGTAGATGCAAATCGAAGTATAGACAATTCAGAGAGAGTGGAATGCAGTACCAATCAATAACAGTTAGGTGTAAGGGCCCTGAAAGGCTAAAATCATCCCTTTCGGAGGACATAGCATCATATGTTCTTCGAATTTCGTCTTCTCAGAATACTTAACAGAAGATCTGCGCACAAGGAAAATTAAGCAGGAATATATTAATTACAAGAGGAAATACCTTCACATTTTACCACTTATGTCAATAGCACAGATGAAGTTCACAGTGTTACCTAGAATAAACTAAACCCTGGACGCATTTTTCAACAAAATCAATCAGGAGAATTCATTTAATCCAGAATAGCAATAATCTGAAGAGTGGCAGGAGAAACGATTTAAAACACTATGCTTATACTATTTTGATTTGACCAAAGTCTAAATACTAATAGAATTTCTAATAAGTAGCTCACTCAATTTCACCATAACTTTAAAAGGCTGATCATCTGGTTTTGCTTCAAAACTTAAAAAACCCATTGGCAAGTAAAGAATCCACTTCCATAACATGCTTCGTTCTCGGACTCAATTGCTCAGGCACAAGGCTAAAATGTTCTGGGTTATACCAATGCTATACAACAAAGAAATTCATATTGTAATGCAATCCATACAAAAACTGGCCAGGACGTGGAACTAAAAGAATATGTGATAAGTCCCGTGTTTCACCTCAATTGCCAGATAATATCAACCAGCTCCCTACTCCCTCCATACAGAAATGTCGAATATTCTTCAGATGTTTCCTCATTCCTTTAAAACCTCTGGTCCAATATTACCAAATCCTACCATCAATAAACCTGCTTTCGTACTATCAAAGCCTATGTGATCGATACATCTGAACCACATAAACCCTACAGCACTCTTTCATCAAAATGACCCTCCTTTACAACCACAAACCACACAAAAATTTCCCTCCAAATGTTCCATTATTTGGACACCATTACCACAATGCGTGCAGCCAGCAGACCATAGAACCTCTTACGTCCCTATCCAATTGACATGGGTGGACTTTTCTAAATTTACAAACGATGAAGAGAGTGGCGCACAGGTAGCTCACCAGTAAATCTGAGGCCCTACAGGTACCCTTGCCCACAGAAAACCAAGATAGAAGCACAAGTGAAAAAATGCTAGAGCACTCCATCATACAGCCCAGTCACAGCCTTTCTCTTCACCAAAAGTTGTTAGTCAGGAAGAATGATGGTACTTAGAGATTCTATGTTGATTATAAAGAATTTAACAAGGTGACCGTGAAGGATAAGTTTCTTATACCTACGATAAACAACTTACTCGAGGAGTTTAATGGGCCAACCATTTTCTCAAAAGTAGATTTGTGGGTAGGATACCACCAGATCCGAGTGAGAGATCTATACAAGACTGTTTCGAACCCATCATGAGCATTACGAGTTTAAGGTAGTACCTTTCACACTCACCAATGCCCCAGTAACCTTCCAGGCATGAATGAATTCAATTTTTGCAAATATTTAAGTAGTTTATACTGGTATTTTTTTATGAACGTTCTGGTTTTCAGCAAAAGCACCGAGGATCACATTAAACATTTGGAGCCGGTGCTAAGGACAAAAAAAATCACCAGCTTTATGCTAAAAAGTCCAAATGTTTTCTTGGCCTCTGGAAAGTAGAATATTTAGGTCACATCGTCTGGAGAAGAGTATAGACCGATCCAAAGAAAGTAGAGGCAGTGACCATTTGGACGAAACGCACCTCTCGTAAGTCATTGAAAATATTGCTTTGTCTCACTGGCTACTATAGGAAATTTGAGGGCAACTATGGCATCATCAGTCGCCCCCTTACTGACATGCTGAAAGAAGACAATTTTAAGTGGACAATGGAGGCAACAGAGGCTTTTGAAAACCTTAAGCGATCTATGACAACAGCCCTGGTGTTAAGGCTGTCTGACTTTACAAAACCTTTCACCATAGAAGCTGATAACAGTGGGATAAGGATTGGTGTTGCTTCAATGCAAGAGGGGCAGCAAATTGCTTTTATTAGCAAAGCATTGTGCCAAACGAAAAGGAGTTTCTAGCAATATTGCATGCTATCTCCAAATGGAGACATTACCTAGAAGGAGGTTTCTTCGTCATCAAGACCGACCAAAAGAGTATAAAAAACCTCCTTGAACAGCAGGTTCATTCTATGACTCAGCAGCAAGGGAAAATGAAATAGTTGGGCTAGACTACACTATAATATACAAGAAAGAGGCTGAAAATCGAGTAGCTGATGCGCTTTCCCAAAGGAATTCGTAGAACCAAACAGAGGAAAACCTGAAAGCCACTGCCAGGGAATAATTGCATGCCTTACCTCTGGCCTCCATACCTGTCTGATTGCAAGAAGCGGAAAACAATATAAAGATGATAAGAAAATACAAAAACTTAAACAGGAGTTGATCTTCCAACCCACTGCAAAACCTCCTTTTCAGCTGGTCAATGGCATCGTTAAATAAAGGGAAGGACTGTGATTGGAAGTCACTCTCGGTTAAGGCAGAGAGTCTTACAAGAGTGTCATGATTCTGCCATTGGGGGACATTTAGGGATTAGAGGCACTTATAACTGGCTCAAGTAGCATTTTTCTGGGAATGCCTCATACAGGATGTGTTAGACAGGATCAGAAAACGCGATGTTTGTCAACGTTGCAAAACAAAAAGGACAGCATCACCAGGCTTGCTAAAACCTTTGCCAGTTCCTAAACAGGCATGGATATATATATTCATGGATTTCATCCAAAAATTACCTAAGTCTGGTGGCCTAGACATGATTCTGGTTGTGGTTCTGAGAATGACTAAGTATGGCCCTTTCTTAGGCTCAAACACCCATTTTCCACCCCCAAAGTAGCATAGATTTGTGTTGATAATGTCTACCAGCTACATGGACTGCTATAGATGATTGATAAAGTTTTCAGCAGCCTATTTCAGGAGGAGTTCATGCGGCTCACAGGGACCAAGTTGCATATGAGTTCCACCTACCATCCCCAAACAGATGGACAGACCAAGAGGCTTATTCAATGCCTTGAAACTTATTTGCGGTGCATGACCTTCAAGAGGCCTCAACTTTGGGGAAAATGGCTTCATTTGGCAGAATGGTGGTTTAGCACTACCCACCACTCTACCATCAGATTGAGTCCCTTTCAGGCCCTTTATAAATTTTTCCCACCTTATCATTTAGAGGTCCTTGATTTTGAAACACCAACAGCGAAGGTGGAAGAATATTGGGAAGAAAGATAGAAAATGATCAGCCTCCCTAGACAACAGCTGCTATCCGTGTAATACCTAGTTCTGAAATTTGGATCGGAATTAATTTTAAAATTAAAAATATATATATATATATATATATATATAATTTTTAAATTTATAAATTTTTATTTAATGTAAAATTAAGAAAAAAAAATAGGTGAAGGATGAAATTGAAAACAATTTTGAAAAAAAATGAGTGAAAATTTGGATTCGGATGGTATTTTTTAAAGAAATATCAGAAACTGGGAGTTAAAACGCAATTAACAAAAAATGCACCATGTAGGACCGGGGTCAGCAGCCCCAACAAACCAGAGCGCGCCACGTAGTAAGGCACGCTGACTCGATGCCACGCAGAAGGCCACACTGGCAATCCGCGTGCCTGCAATCCGACAACCCGGATGCGTTCCTGCGCGCGTGGATGGTCCGGATTTGTTCACACCTCAGACACGATCGGACGATCGCGATTAAACACGATGAACGGTTCATATTCATTTTCTCTTTAAACGCGATGAAAGGCCTAAATTTAAGGGAGACGGGTATAAATATCTCACTTCACACCGAACCCAAACTCTAACCGCCAGCCCCCCTCCGAAGAAGAAGAACCAGTCGCCGGAGAAGGGAGCCGACCGCCGCCCCCCGCCACGCCGGAGCCACTTCCAACCGCCAAGAAAAGATAAAAATTCTCTTATTCGCTCGGAATTTGATTTTGAACACACTCATGGCCAAATCGTAGCAAAAGGAGCAGCGGATGAGCCGGAAACTGCGGGTAAATCCGGTAGCGCCACTGCGAGAAAAACCAAAAATCGCTTCCAATGAGCCCCTTCCAATTTCTCGTTTCGTGCGATTTTTCCATCATTGTGTTCACCATTATGTTTTCTACAAGTTGACCCAAAAAAAAAAGCCCAACCGTGAAAGTGAGCCGGCGGAGCCCCTGCATCGAAAAATCCCACTGCCGGTAAGTTTTTGTTTTTCGACTTTTTTCGGCCAACCGTGTTTTCTCACAAGAATGGGTACAAAACTAGCCGAAACCGACCAAAACTGACCAAAAACGGACAATCCGAAGCAAACCGCCGCCACGAGCGGCGGTACCATCGCCGAAGCACATCGGTGCTGCTGTGCCGGAATTTTAAAATTAGTCAGAAAATATTTTTAACACCGATTTTGGGATTTTCTATATATTTTTAGGTACATGAAGTGTATTTTTACCTCTGCAGAAAAATTCAGGAACTGCCAGTAGGCGCAGCTGAAAGTTCGGTGTTTCGAACACCGATTCGAGTAAGAATCATTCACCTTATTCCCTATTATGGAGTTTAAGTTTAATTATAAATAATACGGTATTTTGCGTAATTTAGAAAAATTCGATAATTAATTACAAATTACTAATAGAAGCGGAACTGGTTATTTATTACTATTTGTCCTATTTTAACTGATTGTTTGATTTTACAGTTTTAAATACATGATAATACACTGAAATTGGTAAGATGATTCAGTTGTGTTTTCTTGATGTATGTATTGCTTGTCTTGCATGATTTACAGTTAAATTGTGAAACTAAAAATTAAATGTAAATGGAAAATTACTTGGTTAAATGAATTAATGAAACGGTTATCTTACTGAATAACCTGGGAGATGGTGGACGGACCGGATATATAGGGAACCCTACCGTAAATGTTACCTCATACCAGACGGAGTATCGAGAAATGGCATTTTTGGCGCTCATACCGGACGAGGTATGGGGACGGCCCAATTCACCCTCATACCGAACGGGGTATTGAGGGATGGTACTTTTGGCGCTCATATTGGACGGGGTATGAGGACGGCCGGTTAGTTGACAAGTTTTGTTATGGGTTCACGCGTGGTGGGACATCCCTATGTACCCACAGGGATACCAGTAAGCAAATAAAAAAGGAAAAGTTGTTGTTCTGCTTAATTGATTATGAGATTATGATGTTATTTGTGTTTTTACCTCTATAGGTCGGTTTTTGAAATCCCGCTACGATAAATATGCAATAAATGATTTTATTTATGATAAATGAATTTACTTAATTTAAGAGCTCTATTAGTTATTGTTATAATTTTTACCAATCTTTATTTTTGTATCGGTAAGTAGTGTGATATTCTTACTGTGCTAGTGTAGCTCATTCTTTCATTAACCATTTCACATCAAGAGAACCAAGATCCAGATTCCGATCAATAAGAGAATTGTGGATAGTCCACCACATTGATTCCCTTCAAAGGTTAGTGAATATCGTCTTAAAATACCTAATTATTTACTTTTCATTTACTTTCTGATTTTTACTTGTTTTTTTAGAAGGGTAATTCTCGTATCCCTATTGGGTATTCTAAATTATTGTGTAAGAAATATAAACCCTAACTCTATTATTTCGCTTCTGCATTCAATTAATGTCTTTATCTCCCTTTCAGTTCTGGGGCGTTACAATCTGCCCACAACAGGATGAAATAAGTCGTGGATAGTCATAAAACAAATAGATAATTTGAATAACAGAGGTTGGTCCTCCTAAAACTGCAGTTCTACAGACAGGTTTCAGTGGCATACAAAAAGAATTTGAAGCTTTTCGCAAAGTATTTTTTGGACCCTTTACCATCAAGAAAAGGATTGGCCATGTAGCCTACAAGCTGAAGTTACCAGAAAAATCCAAAATTCATCCAGAATTTAATGTGTCTCAGTTAAAAAGACACTATTGAGGCAACAAGCACCATTTTGAAGATTTGCTAGAGCTAGACCAAGAAGGAAGATTTCAAGTGGAGGAGCCACTTAAGATTCTATAGGACCAAATTGTGTTCAAGGAAGGCAATCCCCTTAAACAAGGGCTAGTTCAGTGGCTTAACTGGGAAGAAGAAGATGCCACTTGGGAAGATTTTTTTTTAATAAAAAAAATAAAAAGTAAAATAATATATTAATAGGCACCAAAGGGGAAAAAATAAAAAGTAAAATAATATATTAATAGGCACCAAAGGGGTACCAACCCATATACAAAGAACTTACAAATCTAATAAAATGTCAACAAGGTCCCCACCTCCATAAGATAAAGATGATGACCCAAAATCAAAAAGCCAAAACCCTGGAACAATCTATTTCTGATCCTATCAAAATCCCCACCTCCATAAGTTAAAGAGGATGACCCAAAATAAAAAATCCAAGACTCTGGAACAATCAATTCTTGATCCTATCAAAACCCCCCACATCACTAATATTGGGAACAAGATTCTTGTTGAGGAAGGGGAATTTTTAGGACCAACACTCCCTACACAGTAACCGATCCAGGACCTGCACCAGTGAAACCATTTAAGGTTTACTAGAGGAGTCCGCATCCTCAAGCGGGGAACCCATGAGGTTACACCAAAATGGTAGTAATTAGCCAAAATAATTTTGCTAAGCTCAGAATAGTTACTGGATTCTTAGATTAGTTATATAACTGTTTTTCTTTATAGCTATGCTCTTTATTTCGGTGATATTCTGTATTATGTACTATTCTATTTTGAATTAGAATTTACAGTAGAAATAGGACAGTACGAATGTAACGAGAACCTATGCAAAAATTTCAAAGAAACATCAACCACTCTTCCGAGAAATTTATTTTCGGATTCTCTTCTCTCTAATTCTTCTATACTCTCTTTCCCTTCTGCTCATTTTCTTCTTCCTTAAGCTCTCTATTCTCCCTCCTCTTTTTCACACTCTGCACTTTTCTCTCCAAATTTTTTTCCCTGTTTGGGTCTATGTCTAGGGCTCCTAATACATTACTTGACAGGGAGGAATTTCCTAATCAAGATTGGTCACCAAAGTCTGAAATACCTCCTTCAACAACAAATCACTATTGGGACCAACAAAGATATCTTGCTGAATTGCACAGTTATGATTTTGACATCATTACAGAGGGTAAAGATAAGCTTGCAGCAGATGCTATCTTTGGAACTCATGGTGCTGAACTACTTCAACTCATAGTTTCTAAGCTATTGTAGTCTATGGCTGCAATTAGAGAAACTTAGTGTGAAAACCTTCACTTGAAACTGTTGATCTCTCAACTTCAATTAAAAAGCTTACAAAAAGCCCATTAACGTGGGATGACAACATCTTGTGAAGTGAACACAGAGTGTGATTGGAAACAACTCTCAACTCAGATGGTCACTAATACAACTGTACAATCAGTCCACTATACTAGGTCATTCAGGAATGCAAGTTACTGTGAAATGGCCACAAGCTATGTTATACTGGAAAGGATTCGAAAAAGATGTCAGGAACTTTCTCAGGCATGCTGCACTTGCCAACAATTTAAACCTGACAGCATGGAGCAAACCGGACTACTATAGCCACTTCCAGTCTCTGAGAATGTGTAGTGCAGCAATGGCATGGATTTCATAGATGGTTTTCCCCCTCCACAAGGCAAGGAATCCATCTTTGTGGTCATGGGCAGGTTAAGCAGATACATCCATTCTGTTCCTCTTAGATATCCCTTAGTGCTAAAACAGTAGCCCAAGCTTATTTAAACATCATCTTCAAGCTACAAAAGTTACTTATCTCTATGGTAAGTGACCAGAACTTCCTATTCCTCAGCAATCTTTGGAATGAACTGTTTCAACTCCAAGGAGTAGTCATTCATCTGCCTATCATCCACAAACTGATGGCCAAATAGAAATTACTAATTCATGTTTGCGAAAATATGTGTTTGCTGCATGACTAGAGAAACCCCTAACTGATGGTGCAATAAATTTCTTCAGTAGAATGGTGGCAGAATAGATCATTTTACACATCAGCCAATGCTACAGCATTTGAAATCCTAATGGCTATTGACCACCATTATATTTACCCTATTTTCCAGGAGATACTCCATCAAGGCTGTCAATAGATTTCTCACTTACAGGAACTTACTCTCTCCTTGTTCAAGCGACACCTACAAAGAGTGAGAAACTCAATGAAACAACAAGCTGATTGCCATAGGTCTAACTGCCAGTACTATATAGGTAATTGTCTATGTCAATTTGCAACGAAACAGATAACACTTCAGACTGACCAAAAAGCTCTCCCCTGCTTAACGTGGATCCTACAAAATTGTTGCTCAAGTGGGACAGGTTGCTTACAAGTTGGATCCACCACATGACTCTTCTATCCATCCAGTTCTTCACGTATCTCGACTGAAGAAGAGTTAAATAATATACAACAACCTATTCTCATTCTTCCCAACATTGATGACTTAGAGCACCCTAGACCCATTGCAATATTAGATATAGAATTGTTCACAGGGTTGAGCTCCAGCAGCACAGCTATTTGTGCACTTGAATGGCACTTAACCTGATAATGCACAGTGCACTATCTCTATGACCACCAACAATATTATCCTGACAAATTGACCCCTGTGAATAAAGGTATTTCTGACGTGGGAGGATCTGATTTAGAGGGCAGTTGATTCAGTTGCGATTTAGAGGGCAGAGCTAATCATAAGTAGTTAGATCAGTTAGAACAGAGTAATATGCGAAATTAAAGGCAAGAGCAGTGCACAAATAGACATACAGATAGTAAAAGAGGAATGCTTGATTGAATAATGCTTACTTCCTATTATCTTCTTTCCCTTCCTTCCTCCCTCCTTCAACTATTCCTTTCCTCGTCTAAATGTCTTTCCCTTCTGTTTGAGCACACCTGCACAGTGGAGATATAGCTTAGGCTGTATCACATTCTTTCCACCTCAACGAGTTTAAGATAGGTGATGAAGAAAAGACGGGCGAAAACTATAGCACATTCATCAAATAAACTATGATGATATGCAAGAAAGGGAATGCATGAAACATACACGCACTGATTCCACATATGCGTCTAATCTACATATTTTCCAACTAAGCAGGAATTCTTCTGATAAGGAAAAAATATAAGAGATCGGAGAACATTTTACTCTGGTAACTTCAAGGAAGATGATAAAACCTACATGTACAGTGCACTGTTCATTAAAAAAAATGAAATCCAACTAAGCATAAATCAACAGCCAAAGCTTATGTTAAGTTGAAATCCATAAATGACGTCCAACGAGAGATAATGCTTAATTTGAGCTCCAGAAACAATCGAATCGCCATTGTCATTGTTATCAGGGAAAAAGATGAAGCGAAGCAACGCGCACGAGAACTGTTTTCCAAAGGAGAAAACACCGACTAGATCGGTGACACCACGCGTACGATATGATTTGGAACGAAAGAAGAAAAATGCTTATCACGCATTGACTATGGTAGAAAATGCTTAAGAAAAGAAACTAAGAGCTAGATTAAAAAGACAATGTACCTTGAATCCCCTTGATAAGCTGAAGATATAAAAGATTAAAGGTATGATAGGAACTGGACATGAATTAAGTTTTGAAATGACTGGGTCGGAAGGAAGATGTTGGTTGAGGAGGCAAACCAGAGGAGCCCGTCTTTTCTAAACATGGTGGTGTCTCGGGTCGGGCATGATTAGGTTCCCGGTTCCGTGTGTGAAACGACGCCGTTAGCTTACTCATCAACCGATGGCTACTGCGCACATTTATGATGGGGCCTCCAGGTTGGGTTGCAGAAGTTAGGTCCAACCCACTCTCAGCTTCTTCACTTCCAACCAACACCGCAGGAGATGCTTGTCCTATCAAAATTTATTAAATGACTTAATAATTGATATGCACATTTAAAATCATTAAATTAATAATTAATTCAAAATGATTTAGCTCCATACTGGAGAAACAATTTTTTCCGAAAGAATTTTCAAGGTTTTTTGTATATAAAAATACATTTTTAATATTCAAATCAAAGTTTTACATATTTTAAAATAAATTTTATTGATATCATCTATTGATAAAATTACTTTTGTATATCTATAAATTATTTTAAATGATAAAATTAATTAACATTTTTTTTTTTTTGCATAATCGTTTTTAAGTACGTACATGTGTGTATATTTATATACCCATTACAGTTAATTTTACCTCAGGAATTATGTTTTGCATTTTTTACGATTGGCTTTTAATTTATCATGATCAATTAAAATTATTGAAGATTTCATTGTACAATTCAGATTTTGTCGACATGTACGTTCAGAAGAAAGTTGAGCATCGCACTGGTACATTAAATGAACGATTTAAAGTGGAAATTTATTGAGCGAAGAGATCCTTCAGACCATAAATCCTGTGGTTGCTGGTTCGGAGAGCTCTGTTTGAAATAAATTTATGAATTTGTAAAAATTTTCATTATTTTATTTCATTTAGATATTATTTTTTTATATCATCTTTCAAAAAAAAATTCACAAAAGTTTCACTATTTTTTCAACTGAATCAAATTCATCAACACAAATTCTATTTTTTTATTCAATATAAATTTATAAAAAGATTCAACTTTCCAAGATTAGAAACCGCAAACTGTTGAAGCCTATAAGTCAAACAACAGAGAACCAATATTTTGCAAATTACGACTTATAAGGAGCATTGATAACAGATTAAGAGATACTGATAACAGGTATCGTTACGATCTCTGGAAAAGCCTGTATATTTTACGTTTGTAGCAACGGTGACAAAATTAAGAGATATTGATAACAGACGTTGGATGTGTATTACTACTACAAAATACAGTCTCCTTCCTCCTCCGTATAAATCAAAGAATTGACACATTTCTGCATGAAAAAAAAGTTGATTGAAAATATAGTATATCTACTTAGACCAAGCCACTGAATCAATTTCTGCCTGTGCACTCCTGTATAACTCGAGCCTCTTTGCAAGGGCACTCCGTCGCTCCATGATTGCAGGATCTTCATTCAACAAGGCTGACAAACGCTTTTGCTGCACCATATATTCACAAAAAATTTTAGATTTCACTTGAAATAGAGGATAGATATTATATACAAAATTTGGAATTTGTCCTCACATCCAGTTTGCCCAACTCAGTGAAGAAATGATCGAGTAAGCTTCGTTTTGCCTCCCGAACTTGACAGTAAACCACAGACTTGGGAATGGAGTTGCGAAGACTTGCACAGACCATATTGACATAAGACAATACGGTTGTTCCTGTTCATAAGTATAGAAGAAGACAAATTTCATAGTGGTAGATATGAGACTGTGGATCTTTGAGGGCTTTTTGCGACATTTTTCTACGAAATTGAAGACAAAAGAAAACTTACCAATTCGCCTCAGATAAGAATCATTGTATCTATCAAAAATTGAATGTGTTGGGTTGCCACCCTTGTCCACATCTTGTGGAAGCTTCCGGAAGAAATCGACAGTCAGATAGCTACACTCCATGTCAACCAGCTTAAGTGTTGCCTTTTTGCTTTCTTCCCGCATTCTTTCAAGTGAATCACAAGCTGCATTTGTAACCTCCACTCGAAGAGCAGGGTACTGCTTTAGCTCCTGAGAATCAAGCAAATAAAGAATGATAGAACATTTTATTAGTTAAGCATCTGTCTCAATCAAGCACCGTGGATGCTTTATAAAGTTTATACTAAAAGCTCATATAAAAATTGAAGGGATCTGATTATTTTATATAAATAATTTATAAATAATTCTGTTCCTCTTCAATATGCATGCTTGCAAACATGGTCTAATATATGAACCAAAAACCAGGAATATGTCCTGTTTTCAAATTCCCTTTCTTTTCACATGAATGTCATAATGCCAATGCTGTGTTATAAGAGTGAGCTGGGACTTTCACTTTTATTTTCCTAAATTCACGTATTTCTAATACCCCCATGCCTACAAGTTTGGATCAACCTTCCTTTTAAAAAAAAAATTTATTTGTCACTGACTATCACATTTATTTTTGTCTATTGAAATGAAAGACATTTTGAAGCAAAGTCAAAAGAATAGTAGCCGTTTCTTTACAAGCCTAGAGATAACTGAACATGTTTACTTTATAATAATTGAACATGTTTACTTTATAATAATTGAACATGTTTACTTCATAATAATTGAACATGTAGGAAGTCCAACAATGATGATCCTTTTTGTGCCACTTGGAATGAAATAGAAGCATGTACTGTTAAAGCATTGAGACACAAAATAGGACAAAGAAATAATATTTCGTTAGGCCAGGAACATACTGGAGTCTCGCTGATAGCTTTGTGGATGAGATCCTTCAGTATTGCATGAACCTGTGAATACGATTTGAATGAAAATAAAACAAATCAATCCACAGTGAATTGACAGAGTGCAACATCCAATCTATTCAACAATTATTGATGTGAGGGAAGTCAACCTGTAGGTGAACTGTGGCATACAGCCATGATGCATGAAAGCAAAGAGAAAAAAGAAAGACAAAATAATAAGGGCTGTTTACAGAATTGTCATGGAGAAACACACAGGTGAATGATATCATTGAATGACTGTCTTGAGACAACTGTGGATCAATAAATATGATGACCTAGACCATGGTTTGATAAGGAAGATTAACTATGGAGACCTTTTTCATCAAAAAACTAGGAAGAACTTTTCTGAAAGAATTAAGTACCTTAGGAAAGTTTCAAAAATAGTGACTTGTTACTAAATAACCTCATGGACAAGGAAAATGCATTTTTAGAAACAAATATATATATATGGTGAATCAATTAATAGAAAACAAACAAAATGCTTAATATAATAGTTTTCATGCATACCGCATCTACAGCTGCCTCAGCAGGACCTCTGATAGTGATCAAAGAAGATTCAATCAGGCGTCGGTATCCTTGCTCAGGAGCTATTAAATGAGGCTGATATCCATCAGCTTCAGTGATGAGCTTCCGAATATTTTCCATGGAGAGTTGCTTGTCAAATTGCAACCTTTTAAGCGCAGCAGGAAGTTGGTTATCGAAAACATTGTAAATTTTATCACCACCAGGGCGCCTGTGGGACATGCATACACAAATCAAACATATCTTTGTTTAACACTTAGAATTTGCTGCTTTCAGCTTGCTCTAAAACGAAGCTAAAAAGGGGTGATCGAGGAGATAGTGAAAATAAAATACATACACTCCATCAAGATGCTCCTTATATATCTGATCAAAAAGACGACAAATCTCCATGATTGAGTACAATTTCCCCTGTATGTCACAAAGCACAAATATTAGCATTTCTAAAGATCCTTTTTTGTCACACGACCACACACATGACTATTCCACTATCTGTTCTGACCTTTCGGATCAATGAAAGGTAGTAATAAAATGATCCCAGCACTAATAAATTTGACCTTAAACAAGTGTCTAAAATAATAATTTAAGAAATGATGCAGCAAACTTACCCCAGCATCAGCTGCAATAGGCTTTCCAAGGCGACTCAATTCAGTTTCAAGTTCTATAATTGTTTTATTAATAAGGGATTGGATGCCAGGGATTCTGGACTTGATTACAGTTTCCAAATGCTGAAAAAATATGAACCATTATGATTAAGTTCTCAAGACACAGTTAATATCAAAACAAGGAGTATCTTGATTTTCTCCAAATACAAAAAATTAATTACTAATATAAATATTTCCTACCTTTGAAAGCACTTTTGCTAGATGCTCAGAGCCCATTCTATGAGCAAGGTGCTTATATTCTGGGGTATTAGCAAAGTACTCTCTCTCTCGACGTCGAGCAGCAATCATATCAACATTCTTGTTGATATCTGCTTGTGAACGATTCACGACACCAACCCAAGGAAATTTTAGTCGGTAAGCTTTCCCTTCCAGTATCTGAAGCAAACCAAGATATGAGTATGATGATGCCAAAGACATGTAATGCTTCCAAATGCTCGTAAGCATGTCTGAAACATATGATATATAATTGCCACATGTTCAATAATTTCAAAAGAAGAAAAGGAATTTGCAACTAATTGTGCCATGCACTCAAGATTATACAGAGAAAGGGAGGATCCTCAAAGAAAGATGTGAGGTTACTCATGAAATTTGTTGCACATGGAGACATTTGGACCAACTCAGTCCTATCACCATCACTGGACACAAGTCTACTCATGTCCCTGGGCAGCTCAGAGAACAAGGTAAAGAGTCACTCATGAAAATTGATGTGCAAGGTACATCATCTGGCAAAACCAGTATCCTTGTTAAGCCAATTGTACACAGGTCAATGTGGAACACTTAACAGATAGTACTGAACTGGCATTTCCAGACACCATGGCTGTGCATCAAAAGCCAGAAAATATTCAAGTATATATAGTCACGAGACTTCTCAACAAGAATTCTTCATGTTCTTGTCTTGTAAAACTGAAGATGAAGTTAAACAAAGAAATGGACTGCATCATTTGGATGTCGCCATGAAAACAAGAAACTAAGAGCGGCTTACATCGACTGCATCAGTTCCCTTGTCCATAAGATCAATCTTCGTCAAGACTCCAAGTGTCCTCTCCCCTGAAAATTTTCATAAAAACACTTGAAATTTTGGAGAACTATCGTGGTATTTCAAACTTTTCCTCAATATAGAACTCATTGACAACTGTACAGTTTATAAGACAGGAAATAAACTTGAAATTTTATTGAGTGATCAAATAATTCTCCACTGGGAAAATCTGAGCAAGCTTAGAAAATATTAAATAAAAGTTATATAGTAGGCAAAAGAACTGTTTAATAATTCAAATAAAATTTGAAATTTATTTTGAGCATCAAATAATTCTCTATGGGGAGAACGTGAGCAAGCTTAGAAGAGTATTAAATAACAGGTTTAAGTAGGGAAAAGAACTGTTATTAATTCAAATAACAATATCAGAAAAGGATACCTGTAGGATCCACCTCACGCGAAATTTTAATTGCATCTGACGTAGCAAGATCTTGGTTGGCTGGTGAAATTGCCAAAATAATACAGTTGGGCTGCATACAGTTCAAACTTTCATTAATGCATTAACCTTGAAAATGTAGATTTAAAAGCATATTGAAAAACATAACATGGAAATTCAAAAAATCAGTCAAAGAAAACCACCAAACGAGGACCAGAAAACCACTTATTCTGGAATTTTTCTCATACAAGTATAAATGAAGCATTCAAGAAGCACGTTTAACTATGGTAACAAAATAAAGAAGGAAAGCAAAAGAACGAAAAACTGCAGGCACTTGTAACATTATTTACCTTTTCAATGTAGGACCGGACCATATTTTCAATATCCTGCACAATACTGTCTGGTTGACCCTCTGCATCACCCAAGAAAATAAGTTAGCCTCAACTGCCAAATTATACAACAAAGCATGATGAAGAATTCAACCTCAATTTGTTTATGGTAAAATGTCACTTTTTTATTTTATTTTTTCTAATATTTTCTGAAGAAAGGAATTCTAACTAGTTTCTCAAAATCTTGGTTTAATAATTCTCGGTTTCACCAGAAGGACTGGAGGCATAGAGTTCAGTAGCCAAGTATATCAATATCCTTTCGCTTGATGTTATTGTCCATAGTAGAAGTAAAACAGTAGCACATAGAGTTTTCATCAGGATTTCACACGGCAGTTGACTTGATAGCCTGCAGATGTGTGAGCAGTTTATGTTTTGTTTACTTATCTTTATCTGCAGCAGTTTTTCGTTTTGCTTGTAGCAAAGAGTTGGTTACTTCAGCTAAGATAAGTCACCTAAACTGTAGAGGTAGCTATGTGTCATTATCTTGTCCTAAATATGAGTATATATAATCAGTTCTGCATGAAATAAAAAGGAGGCAGAGAATTAATTAAAAGTGTACTTGAGTACTTCTTTACACAAAGCAGCGGGTTCTTTCTTAATGAACCCAAACTTTTCCAGGAAGAACAGGCCAGAAAAGCAGAAGAATTCAAATGCGTTCCGAGTTTCTTTTTTTTTCTTATGATTTTTTGTCTCAAGCCCTATAACCAGACCCCAGGGGCTAAGGAACATATCACTTTAACTTTCCTTTGACCACGTAGGAATCCAACAGAAAGCAGGAGAATAAATCATTACACGTAAAGAACTAAAAAGCACATGAAACTCACCAACTGCTACTTTTGTAAGCCCAGGAAGATCGATAAGTGTCAAGTTGACAACTGCAAGACCAGATAAGAAAGTTATTATATTTGAAAATCATAACGGGGATATTCCACATGGCAATCAGGTTTTATCCCAAAACAACCATTTTATCTCATTAATTAACAATGGTGTGCTAAAGCAATAAAATTTCTTGAGTCTAATACCTTCGTTTGTACATAAGAACTAGCATTCATCAAAGGTAGCAAGGAGCAGTAAACAAATGAGATTCACATTCCTGCCCTTACCATTAGGAGAATATATACTGAGATGAATTGGAACACTAGAAATTTGTTTGGTGCGGCCAGTTTCTCGGTCAGTCTCATCTTGAATCTCCTTCCGCACAGCAGCTACATAGATTTAATTATCATTAACACTTGCAACAATAACACGCATAATATCATGTAATGAGAATAAAGCTAAGAACAAAAGTAAGAGAAAGATATCTACAGAAATCGGTGAATCGTTTTCTCGGAAGGTGAAGAAACTCTGCGTATTCTCTGCTGCCTTCCTCACTCTTATGCAGCTGCAGGACAAGGGGACGACGAGTAACAATCCCTGCAAAAATTTTGTTGCAAAAACGTTCACACTTAATAAGGATATGGCAACAAAAAAGTGCATCCATGAGTGTAAGAAGATATATCACCAGATCCTCGGGGCAAGAAGTCCTTGCCCACAATGCTCTCCAGCACCGACGACTTCCCTGAACTCTGTTAGACAATTATCAATAAATAAGAATAAAGAGATATATTTCGCTCGAGGAGGAAGGGCAAGACAAACGGTATAATCATTTGGGGGTTCCAGAACAGCATTTTCCTTTCATTAACACTTAAAGCAAGTTATGAAATACAAAATAAAACCAAAATAATAGCAGTGCTCTCCTCTCTACATAGTATAAATGTTACTATCCCCAAATAATAAATACCTGTAAGGGAAGATCAAGGAGCAGTAATCTTAAACGCAATCCACAGATAACCTTACATAATATGCGTCATTTAATTTACTTGTACGTAAGTTGGAAAAGTAGGGTTCTAGTCAAAGCTAAATTTAAACAGAAGATCTATGAGACTAACTCGCCATTAATCCTTAATAACGCTCGTGCTTTCAAGATCCAAAAACTGTCAAAGTTGGTGAAACATAGAAGAAAACCAGCAAATCAAGGCCAAAACGAAAACAATAACGATTTCAGAACAACATAACAGCCAAATATGAGATTAACAAGACAGTTAAGCAAAACAAGCTTAGCTCTATGAAACAGTGAGTAAAACAGATAATAATGAAATTGACGAAAGAAAAAGGAGTCACCTGACCACCGACGACGGCGATCGCGGGCAAGGAGTCCCAAAGAGTAGGCAATGCACTTGTATCTCCATGGTCACCAAGCGCTGTACATGCTCTCTGTATTTTGTTGACCAGAGAAATTAGATTCTCCATTTTCCTGAGAGGTCGGTGCGAAGTAAGAAATCAGCGCCGGCGACAGATAACAGCGCGATCAAGTGGATCCGATAGGTTCCCGGCGGAAAAGCGTCGCCGTTGAGATGAGAGATCTGTGATGGTGATACGCCCTCTGCCGAGAGAGAGAGGATTTGGAAGTTTAAAATGACGGAGTAGAGAGAGAGAGAGAGAGAGAGAGAGAGAGAGAGAGAGAGAGAAATGTAATTGTGAGAAGGTAAAGAAAAATGAGAAGCGCGTTGTAAAGGGAACAAGAGAACGGCAGAGACGGTTCCTAGGATTTAGCTTTGCTTGATCCTCCACGAGTAGCGAGATTTTGGATGCAACGTCACTTTCTACTCGTACTAATTATGAAAACAGAAAACTAGTTATTTTACTAAATAGTGCATTTAATTTAATTAATTTCCATAATAAAGTGTTCAAAATGATGACTGTGTCCTCTTTTATAAAATTTTAATGCTTCTGTTCAATCAATAATAAAATAATTTGAATCTTGCAGAAAAATTCGATAGTTCATTTCAATTTTACGTGACTTATTTAAAATTAAATCTTTAATTAATTTGTTTCTGTTTAATTTTATAAATATCCAATATTTTACAGTTTTCCTTAAAAGTAAACTTTTTTGAAGTGTTGATAATTTTAATAAACGACAGTGTGGTTTAATTTAATTTATTTCAAAAATTAGTTTGTTTATTTGTATTTTAAATCCAGATTCAATATCATACTTGAAGTGGAATAAATTTGTTGGTGAATTATAAGATATATTTCTCTAAAAATAATTATGGAGTGTAATTCTCAATAATTTTATTTATATATTTTTAAATTAAAAATAAATTAATTAATATTATATAAAAAGAAGATGATCGATAAGATGCTTAAATTATTTACTCAGTTATTATCAATTCTTAATTATATATATATATTTGATCGTATAGAAAAAAAAGAAATTATGTAAATCAAAGGTGATGGTCGTGATCATGTTGGTTTTAAAAATGTGACCGTTAATATGAAGTTTCTTTTTCTTTTTCTCTTTTTTTTTTTTTTTTTTTTTGGGGGGGGGGGAGTTTGAGAGTCGTTAACTTGAGGATAAAACAACGAATATTTTTTTTGAGCCTTCTTCTTTAAATAAATTTTTTTTTTAAAAAAGAGTAAACTATCAAGAAAGGACATTTTGGTTAGTTGCCAAAAAAATTCTAAAGATTTGAAAAAGTTGCCACGTGTCTGAACCTAAATTAATCAGAGCCTGTCCACCCTTTTGTGTTAATTGCGGCATAATTAAAGAGCTCTTTATTCAATTTAAATGTCATTTCACAATAAAATAAAGGTTCCAACGGCACTAATGGAATGGTAAATTATTGAGAAATGTAGATTGCAATAAGTGTTCAGAGAAAAAGCCTCTTGTAAGTAAGTGCTTTTCTTTTTGAATTTTCAACACAATCATTGTACTTGGTCTTTTTTTCAGAAAAAATTACCAAACTATAGATAGGTTAATAATATTCAACCCAATGCCTTTTATATACATATATCTATATATAATATTAATTTTTTAGAATTTTGTAATAAATAAAACGATTTGTGATAAACCTTACTTTTGAAGCTCCCAATTTTTTTTACAGCTTTTTTCAAACCAGCATCCCCTCCCTCCTTTTATATAAAATTCTCAAGCCTGTTGACACATAAATATTCAAAACGATGAACCAATTGAGATGAAATAATTTAATTAGTTTTCAAATAGCAAAGGAACCAAACTGAAATACAATAATTATTCAAACTTTTTAATATAACAAATAGTAACATTCTCTTCAACATTGATCCAGAAATTTCACTATTAAAATAAATCTCTGAACTTTTCGAATCCATTGAAGCAATTTTTTCTCTATTCAATTCATTTGCTGCTTCTGTCTTGTAGCACCATTGTTCTATTTATTGAATCTTAATTTTTTTTTTTTTTTTTGGTTAAAACATCTTTCTTCTCATAAGACTCCAGTAGAGGTAGGAATCTATTAAGGCAAAGTTGATTTTATCTACTACATATTTTTTTTTTACGTAAAATCTAATTTTGTACTTCTTAAAAGTTTTTTTTTCTTTTTTATATAAGAGTTATAGATATAACCCATCAAAGAATAATACACTTTTAATTGATTTTCTTTTTTCCTCACAATCCTCATAGGTAATATTATGAATTAAAAAAATCTCATAAAGGGAATGTTTTTGAGCCTCACATTGATGTTAGTTGTAACAACAAGAAAATAAAATAAAAACACTAAGGGGCAGAAGAGAGGGGCGGAGAATAAAAGAAGACGAAGAAGAGAAGAGCGCCTCAAACACCGTCACTCATCGGAGGTAATATTGGCATAGTTCCGACCACCAATCCCCCCCCCCCGTTTTGTGTTTATGTATGTATACTTGAATATGTATAAATACATATATATATAAATATAAATATATGTGCAGTTATAGATATGCAGTATATATAAATATATATAGGTGTTAGTGCAGAAACAGATATAAACGACAGATGTGTACAAATTTTATATATATATGTGCAGCGTTTATTTTGCATGTCTGTGTATATACATGTACATTTATAAATAAGTACATATGCAGTGTATACGTATATACATATGCGTGTTAGTGTAGTCATATATATGTATACATTAGGTATGTGTGTGCGTCTTATATATATAAAAATATATATGCAGTGTTTATGTATTTGTGTCCATATATCTACACATATATGTTTGTGCATTTGCAAATAGGTATGTATATGCAAAAATTATATACATATAGATATGCGTGTTGGTGTAGATGTATATAAATATAGTGGGTATGGGTGCGCGTTGTATATATATACACACATAGTGTAATCATGTACGTGTAGTCATGTGTATATATATATATACATACATATATAAATGTGAGTCTACACGTGTGTGTGTGTGTGTGTGTGTGTGTGTGTATATATGTAAAAGAAATAGTAAATAAAATTGAGGTTTTGGAACCTTTGGAAAAGGAAATGTTGTAAGCAAGTTCTAATAAGGTTTAGGAAAGTAATTTTATGGGAGAATTAAATTAGAAATAAATTGATGAGTGAAATAAGAATAATAGTGGTTAGATAAAAAAAAAATATGTAAAGTAAAGTGAAATTAGGTTCTAAGGTTTATAAGGATTGAGATTTTCTAAACAAATTTGAGAAATTGGTTTAGAAACTGAAGAAATTTGTGAGGATCGATCAATTTATAAAATTTAGTTCAATTCAATAAAGCAGTAAAAATTGAGTCAATTTCTATTCGAAATTACATATTTTTCTAAAAATTTTGGTCACTGAATTTAAAATTTTATAGATTATTTTCAAATTATGTTTTAGTGTATATATATATTTTTGAAAAATATGCATATGAATGACAATGTAATTGTGTATATAAGTTGATATCGATGCAAATATATTGTGTGTTTTGCATATATATGTGTAGTTGGATGTGAATTTTTCTTTTGAAAAATAAGATCTCGTAAATTTTTGAGTTTTTAAAGTTATGACATAAAATAGAAGTAACTTTTGAAGAGAAAACAAGTTATCAGTTATCATAGAAGAGAATTTACAAACTTGATATATAAGATGAACCCTACCATAGATGTGTTCTCAGTCATACGGGGCTAAGAAATCTCATACCGTATGAGGTTACGAATTGATTTAATTACGTTCATACTGGACGGGGTATTGAGACGATTTATAATTGTGGTGTTCATTACCATACGGGATATGAGAACGACTGATAAATTATAAAAGAAATATTTTGTATATTCACATGTAGAGGGGATCTCTATGGACTCCCAATGATACTGTTAATAAAAATAACAATATGTAATAGAAATAAAAATGGTAAGTAATATTGGTTTTGATGAAATGGTAAGAAACCCAAAGTTTCACATTTTTTTATATGTGTATTAATTATGCTTCTCACTGTAATTCTAACGATATCTTAATGTTATGTATGAATGATTGTGTGAACTGATAGTATTATTTTTCTTGAAAATAGAAACTACCTGAATACGTACCTGACATGGTTGATGGTATTTGTGAACGAAATAAAATTATTTGAATATGAATCCAATATGATATGATGATATTTATGAATAAAAATGATATGTATAATATCTAAATATGATCATGTTGAGAATGAGTAATGAAAAGTATGAGGTTCGTGATTGTTTTTTTTTAGGTTATATTTAGCGGTAATGATGATGAATATGATTGTTTTTCAAATTAGATTTCTTTAAATATAAAGTACTGTCTGATATATAAAATTATTGTTATGCTTGAGAATTTTGTTTTAAATAAAATTTGCATATATTTTATAAATATGATGTGATGGGTGAATGCATGTCTTTGTTATAAACACTCTCTTTTTTTACTAAGTACGTGAAACTCACTCTAATTCACACATTCCTCAGTGCAGATTATTTTGGATCAGGAGCACGTTCAAAGTCGAAAGAAAACTCTAAATGAACATTTAGAGACTTTTAAAATATTACTTTGTAAAATAGATTCTTATAATAATGTAATGTAATGAGTTTTAATGAATCTCATGATTTATAATTCCGTACAAGAGATATATGATTGAATTTTAAAGTTTAGAATATTGTTTCACAGATTTATCAAGTTATATGCACGGGTTACCGCTTATTTCTCTTTAGAGAAAGTGGATCATTACATTAGTACTGGTAATAAGACGTTGGTAAAACTTATTTAAAAAAAAAAGATTTTACTAATGTAACACCCACAAAAATTTGTTTTAATTTAATAATTAATAAATGTAATTTTTTAATTATTTTATTTTATTTTATTTGAAGTAAAAATTGAATGATGATGAAATTAGAAACAATTTTGAGGAAAATAGGTAAAAATTTGAGTTCTGTGGGCATTTTTGAAAGAAAAATCGAAAATCAAGAGTCAAAGTGCAATTTGGAGAAGTTCTACCACGTGGGACGCCGGGCCAACAGCCCCGACGAACCTGGATGCGCCACGTGGCAACGGGCACTGATGCGGTACCACGCAGGCAATTCGCGTGCCCGCAATCGAACGGCCCAAGTTCATTCCCCCGCGCATGGACAGCCTAGATGCGCTCCCTCCCAAACGCGATCGAACGGCAAGATTCAAACGCGATCAGACAGCCCAAAGTGAATTGCGATGGACGGTCCAAATTGGATCGCAATGAACGGTGCAGATTCACTTCCTATTTAATCGCGATCGGACGGTCCAGATCAAACGCAATGGACGGCCCAAATCAAAAGCGAACGGATATAAATAACCTTCATTCATACCAAACCCTAACCTTAGCCGCCAGACCTCATCGCCGAAAAAGACGACTTAGCCGTCGGGGAGCCGATCGCAGCCACCCGCCGCCACACCAGAACCCTTTCCGACTGCCAAAAAAGGTAAAAACTTTTCCTTTTGCACAAAATTCAATGTTAAGCTCACCCATGGCCAAATCGGAGTAAAAAGACTGGTCAATTGGCCGAAAAACACTGGCGAAGCTTGGTGGCGCCGCCGCAGGGAATTTCATAAAATGCATCCGATGAGGCCTTTTTTGATTCCTGTTCTGTGTAATTTTTTTACCGTTGTAATTACTGTGTCCTTCTCTATAGGTTGACCAGAGCAAAATACCCAATCGCAACGTGAGCGGGAGGAACCGCCATACCGGAGAGCCCCGCTGCCGGTGAGTTTCAGTTTTTTGTATTTTTTCGACCAACGGAGGCCTTTTAACGTGTTTTCTCACAGGAATCGATGTAAAATCGACTAAATTTGGCCGAAACGACCGAAAACAGCCAACTCGAGGAGGATCGTCGTCGCCGGAATTCTAAAATTTACCGAGTGGGTCGTGGGACTGATTTTGAGTTTGTTTGAAATATTTGTAGGTACTATTAGCGCGTTTCGATTCCTGGAGAAAAATTCAGGGAACCTAGAGACCGCCCATAGGTGCAGTAAACAGCTTAGCTTTTCGGACGTCAAATCGAGTAAGGAACCCTCACCCTAGGACCGCCCATAGGCGCAGTAAATAGCTTAACTTTTCAGACGTTAAATCGAGTAAGGATCCCTCACCCTATTCCCTATCATAGAATTGAAGTCTAAATAAATAATAATATGGTATTTATACAAATTAAATAAATGTGCATAATTAATTACGGATTGCTAATAGAACCCGAACTGAAAATTATTCTTTGTTGATTTCTGTTAATTTATTTTATAGTCTAAAAGTATGATGATATCTAGTTTATCACTTTTATTATTTGAATGCATGAATTGTTGCCTTATGTGACTACTGTTTGATTGAGAAATTGAGATATGATTATATTCCCTGATGCATGTTTGTTTACTTATGTGATCTTAGTCGATTTGAAAAATGGGGACTAAAGAAAAACGGAAAAGTTGTGTGATTAAATAAACAGATGGAATGACAGCTTTATTGAATATTCTAGGAGATGGTGGACGAACTGGGTACATAAAAAATCCTACCGTGAATGTTGTCTCATACCGGACGGGGTATGGAGACTTGATAATTTGGCGTTCATAACGGACGGAGTATGAGGACGACCCACTTCTCCCTCATACCGGATGGGGTATTGAGGTTTAATAAATTGGCACTCATATCGGAGGGTGTATGAGAACGACTCATAATTGATATTGTTAAAAGAAAGGGTTCACGTGTAGCAGGGACATCCCTATGAACCCAAATGGATACTAGTAGACTAGTGAAAAATGGTGACAGTTATTCTTTGGTTATTTGACGATGTGTATAGATTTATAATATGTGTTATGTTGCTGATCTTATATAAAATTATGATTCGTATGATATTATTGTCTGCATAGGTTGTTTTTATAAATTCCACTGTAGTAAGTGAACGGTAAATGGTTTTATGATTGATAAATGGATTTGTTAAATTTAGTGCTCCATTAGTTGTTTTTGTTTTTATACCCATATTTATTTCTATGTCAGTGATATAGTGTGATATCTTTACTGACTAGTGTAACTCATTCCTTATTTAACCATTTCAGATCAAGATGACCAAGTTTTAGAGTCCTATCTGCATGAAGATTGAGAGTAGATACTAGATATTTTCTCTTTTATGTTTATTTCCTTATTTCTTGTGTTTCTTTCAAAATTGTGAATTTCGTAATGCTGTTTAGTACTTTTAAGTTATTGTGTAAAGAATGTAAATCTTAATATTTTTATTTCGCTTCCGTACTTAAGTTATTATCTATTTCCTTTTGGATTTCCGGGGTCGTTACAGTATTTGTGAATGAAATAAAATTATTTGATTATGAATCCAATATAATATTATGATATTTATGAATGAGAATTATATGTATAACATCTAAATATGAACATGTTTAGAATGAGTAATGAAAAGTATGAGGTTCGTGATTTTTTTTTTAGGTTATATTTAGCGGTAATGATGATGAGTATGATTGTTTTTCAAATTGGATTTCTTTAAATATAAAATATTGTGTGATATATAAAATTATTGTTATGCTTGAGAATTTTGTTTTAAATAAAATCTGCATATATTTTATAAATATGATGTGATGGGTGAATGCATGTCTTTGTTATAGACAGTGTCTATTTTCTTATTAAGCACGTGAAACTCACCCTAATTCACACCTCCTTCAGTGCAGATTAGTTTGAATCAGGAGCACGTTCAAAGTCGAAAGAAAACTCTAAATGAACCTTTAAAGATTTTGAGAATATTGCTTTGTAAAATAGATTCAATTACATTATAGTAATGTAATGTAAAGAGTTTTAGTGAGTCTCGTGATTTATAGTTCCGTACAAGAGATATATGATTGAATTTTAAATTTTAGAATATTGTTGTACAGATTTATCAAGTTATATGCACGGGTTAGTGCTCATTTCTCTTCAGAGAAAGCAGGTCGTTACATCAGTGTTGGTAATAAGACGTTGTTAAAACTCATTTTTCAAAAAAAAAAAAAGATTTTACTAACATTCAAATAAATTAGCTTATGTAATTTTAACTCACAAAATTATCATAAAAGTATTTAGTGACCGTCTTAAAAAAGGTCATCGGAAAGATATCATTGTACAATAACCATACATAGCACGAAAACTAAGATAATCAAAAAAGAATTATGGCAATTAAGGTGAATCTTTAAAAAATTTATAATTTAGTCATCTAAAATTGTATAGAAGATATTCTTTCAATAAGAGGTCTATAAAAAACTAGAGTCGAAGTAACCATATGATATATTTATTCCTCATTGATGAATATTGTTATATGGTTATATATATATATGTGTATGTGTATTTGTTATATTTTATTGAAATATTAACTCATGTTATCTATTTAAAAAGTCTAATATAAAGATTGGAAACTTCTCATGATGGTGGAAAGGGGACATTTATTTTATCATCTTTTTTTTTTTCTTGACTTCTTTTTTTTTTTTTTTTTTATATATACTTTTTACTGAAACTTCTTGAGAACAAGTGGACATTATCATGAAATGTTTAAACAACTTAATTCCATGAAAAAATTTAGTTTTAAATGCAGCTATAATCAAAAGACTAACTACAATTAATATAATTTTGTTTACTATTGACTTTGGGCACTACTTGGGAGTCCCTATATTATATCAAAGAATCAGTTGTAGCACATAGCAACGGCGGGGTGGTTCCAGATCCCTCTTTTTTTTTTTTTTTTTTTTTTTCTTGGCTTTGATATACACTTTTATCAATGTAATTTACTTCTGTTATCTTAACCTACTTTATGCAAAAAAATCCTTCTATCCATAACCTTGACCTCCACATTAGACAAGTTGAATCAGGAATTCATATGGAGATCAAAAGTCATGTATATAAATAATCAATCTAGTTAAGTGCAAGAAGGGTTACCAAGCCTAGGAACTTCTCAATTTAAGGATTTCAAATATGAAATAAAAGTATTGGGATGTTTCTCATGAAGCTTATAGGAAAGAATGGTGAGGAACCAAATAGTCTTTAAGTTCAAACCTGAAAGAGCAAAATATGAAAAGCCCATAAAAGAGCAGCCTAGAAAATCCAATAGAAAACCCACGCCCAACCCGAAGTACCTGCACTAAACCAAAGCAGAAGAGCAGAACGAAAAAAGAGCAGCAGGAGGAAAGAAGTTGCAGAAGAACCAGTCAACACCCTCAAACGGCCACCACCAGAACCGGTCAATCCTCTTCAGTTTTTACTCTCTAGTACCTTGTTATTTCTAGCCGTTAGTTTTTTAAGTTTTTCTCCATCCGTAAATGTAAGAAATTGGTTGATCTCTATGTGTATTTAAGGACGCATTATCAACGAATGAAGGTAGAACATTTTAAGCAGCAAATTTTTTAGTTTTATTCTCACCATAAACATAATTATTTATCTCTCTGACTGGGACCTATTATTGGTATCAGAGCAGGATAGCGTCAAACAAGGAACGCATTGAGAATCTTGAGCAAGGTTTGGGTGGATTGCAGGAATCGGTCAGTAGGCTGGAAGTAGGAATGACGGGCAAACCTCGGCTCGTTGAGGAAAACTTGCAACGCTTCTCAGACACGATGATGTCCAGCCGCGAAGCTTTTGCAAGCAACTCCATAGGGCGACTCGGACAGGCACAACCCGTCAGGGACGACGGACTCGAACGTATAGAAACGGGGAGGCAGAACTTCTACTCGAAGGTGGCAAAATTAGAATTTCCGACCTTCGCCGGCGACGACTCGACGAAGTGGTTCAATTGGACTGAGCAGTTCTTCGAGTTACAAGGCACCACTGACAGCAACAACATCACCTTGGCCGCTTTCCACCTTGAAGGAGAAGCAAATCAATGGTTGTAGTGGTTCAGAAAAATCTGTTAGGAAGGAGGAAGGGAGATTACCTGGACCTTGTTCACAAGTGAGCTGTGGACCGGATTTGGGCTGCCCAAATGCGAAGACTTTGATGAGACCCTTTTTAGAATTAAACAACCGGGCTCCCTCAGAGACTACCCAAAAGAATATGAGAAGCTCGACAACAGGGTTCAGTGCTGGACCCAAAAGGCCATGGTTGGAACCTTAAACTCGAGCTGGGATCCGATTGCTCAAGCCCAAAACGTTAAGAGAGGCAATCAATCTGGCCCGAATGAGAAGACCAGCTGGGCCGACAAAGGAGAGCCATCAGGGTCGGGCGAAATCCGCTTCCCAACATGAACCCGATTGTCCCAAACCTTAACCTCAGACGTGAGACAACCGAAACGACGTTCGTGGGAGGAGATGCAGTGTTGCCGCTTGCAGGGCCTCTATTTCTACTGCGACAAAAAGTTCTCCACCGGGCACCGATGTCGATGGCCGTAGTTAATGATAATGGAAGGGGCTGATGACGAAGAAGACCCGGACGACACCGACGGCCCCGACATTTCTCTTCGTGCCTTGGTTGGATGGGCAACAACCTGAACGATGCGTCTTTCTGCCACGATCGAGAAACAGAAGGTGGTCGCTCATTGATAGCGGCTCGACACACAATTTCATAAGGGAACGGGTCGGCGATCGCTTGCGGCTTACTGTAGTGCCGACCGAGTCTTTCTAAGTGAAGATGTCCAATAAACCAGCCCATGAAGTGCCAAGGACAGTTCACATAGTTCTTGTCACCCTTTAAAGTATCCCTTTTTATCTCATAGTATATGTTTTACCTTTGACCGGCCTGGATTTGGTGCTAGGTGTACAATGGCTGGAATTACTTGGAACGGGCACATGTGATTAGAGAAAGATGACCATGGAATTCTTCTGGGAAGGTTGAATGCGACGGTTGTAAGGCACCGGGACATAAGCCATTCGGTTAGCATCCATGAGATCGGTTAGTAAGTTGTTGAGACAGAAAAATTTAAAGGTGGCAATATGCATGCAGGTTGAAGTAAAACCAAATCTGGCAGTATCTGAGACAAGTATGGATGAGTTATTGGCTGAATATCATGATATATTTCAGGAACCAAACCGCTTTCCACCAGTGAGAAAAATTGCACACTAAATCAGCCTCAAAGAAGGGACCGATCCGTTCAATATCAGGCCCTACAAGTATGCTTACTTTCAAAAGACTGAAATTGAAAGACAAGTTCAAGAAATATTGAAAATGGGGATCATTAAGCCGAGTGTTAGTCCTTTCTCATCCCCAGAATTATTGGTTAAGAAAAAAAATGGAACATGACATTTTTGTACAGATTACAGAGCCTTGAATGTTGTAACCATCAAAATCACTTCCCTATCGACATGCTTGACGAACTACATGGAGCGGCCTATTTCACTAAATTGGATTTGACCTCCGAATATCACCAAGTTTGAGTACATCCACCAAACACCCACAAAATAGCCTTGCAAACATATAATAGTTATTATGAGTATTTGATCATGCCATTTGGCTTATGCATTGCCCCCTTAACCTTTTAGGCAATTACGAACAATGTCTTTCGACCATACTTACATTGGTTCATCTTGGAATTCTTTAATGATATCTTGATTTACAATTTTGATTGGAAATTGAAGTTGGAATAGTTTAAGCAGGCTTTTAAAATCTTAAGATAACGTTAGCTCTTTGTGAAGTTCAAAAAATACGTATTTGATAAAAAATGAGTTAAGAGTATTTGGGCATATCATTACCGCTCAAGAATTAAAGGTTGATCAAAACAAAATACGGACGATATTGAGCTGGTCCAGCCCAACTACTATCACTGAGCTAAAAGGGTTCATTGGGTTAACTAGATATTACCGGAAGTTTGTTCAGAATTACGGATAATAGCCAAGCCTCTCACCAATTTGTTGAAGAAGGGCCAATTCGGATGGAATGATGAAGCCAAAACTGCTTTTACCACACTTAAACAAGCCTTAACTTCCAAGCCTACACTTGCCTTACCCAACTTCAATGAGCCTTTCACCATTGAGGCGGATACATTCGGACACAGCATTGGAGTCGTTCTCACACAAAATGAATGGCCAATTGCATACATGAGCCAAGCATTAGGGATAGCCAAACAGTCATGGTTAGTTTATACCAAGGAAATGCTGACAATTGTAATTGTACTACAAGTATGCCAACCTTATTTGATGAGACATAAGTTCTTTATCAAGACAAATCAATGTAGCCTAAAATACCTCATGAAACAATGGATTGTCACTTTCGAACAATATAAATGAATTTTTAAGCTCTTTGGGTGCATGATAACTCAGGATCAACTAACAGAATCCAAAACCTCATATATAATGATGTGGGACTCGAAATTAACTAATGTGATAAAAAATTATGCATATATATCAGTAACTAAAAACTCAAAACCTTAAATAAACCCTCTTTACTAGATGCACACTTAACGGAGAGTAAAAACCAAGATAATAAAGATAAATAAATTAATTAGAATGTCACAAAAAGAATTTTCGATAAGTTAAAATCAATTTGAGAAAGGAGAATGATGAAAACGTCAGTAGACATCAAGTCCCCACTCAATAAAAAAGGTTTAAAAAATCTCCTTAGTTGAAAACTAAAAGTTCATAATTTTATTGATTGAAACTTAAATTATTACAAGTAGCAATTGATGATCTATTTATAGTGTAAGCTAAGTGAATAATAAGGAAAATAATATCCTAATTTAATGAAGAAATTACATAGAAAATTAAATATAGAATATCATATAATAGGAACAATAATAAAATTAAGAGAATTATAAGTAAAATAGGATAAATAAAATCTCATTTTTTAAATAGAGAAGATCTTAATTAATTATAGAGAATTATGAGAAGAAATTCTGGTAATATATTTTCCTCTTTCTCAAATATTTTCATTTTCCGTGAGATTTGATATTTAAGAAGTTTTTCTATTTATCAAGATAGCTTGCGATTTACGATTAATTTCCTTCCTTCGTTGATTATCCCTCTTAAGAAGAAAAATTTCTCGTGGGATTTGGAAAGAAAATTCTATAGGATTTTCCCTTTCCTTGTTCACATCAATACGATTATGAGATCATCTATAAGCTGAAAAAAGAGAGTAGGGTTGTCGATGCACTGTCTAGACAAGTGCGTAGCCCAAACCTAGATGCCTTATTTGTATCCCACCATTAAATATGGGAAGATATCAAGAAAAAAACTATAGGTCACTCTTACATGAAAAGAATTGGGCAGTTAGTATCAAACAAGGCAGGACAACCTTACTGTTAGAAAAATGATCTAATTCTATACAAAAATAAAGTAGTGGTACCGTCGGGATCTGAAATCATATAACAACTCTGTACGCTTATCCTGATTCCCAAATAGGGGGCTATTCAGGCATGCTTTGTACCTACAAGAGACTTGCACAGTAGATCTATTGGCCCTCAATGTGAAGAGTAGTCCAAGAATATGTATCAATTTGTGAGACATGTCAGTGAGCTAAATATGACACCCTATCACCTGCAGGTCTCATTCAATCATTGCTTATTGCTTGCCAAATATGGGATATCATTACCATAGATTTCATTGACGAGCTTCCACCATCACAAGGTAAAAACACAATCTTGGTTGTAGTTGATTGCCTTGTCAAAGCAGCCCACTTCTTGGCCTTGTCTCACCCTTATATCACAAAGACGATAATTGATAAGTTTGTCGAAAGGGTGGTAAAACTCCATGGTATGCCATGTTCCATCATCAGTGACCCGCACCCCATCTTCATAAGTCATTTCTGGAATGAATTCTTTAAAATGTCAAGAACCTAACTGAAAATAAGTTCCTTATACCATCTGTAAATTGATGGTCAAACGGAAATAGTCAATTAATGTGTTGAGCCGTATTTTTGGTGGCTCGCCCATTAGCAACCTCACAAATACAGCGCCCTCCTCCCTTGGGTTGAGTTTTAGTACAATACTACCTTTCATTTTTTTCTGTTGGGATGACCCTTTTTCAGGCATTGTATTGGTGATCCCCTCCCACCATTCCATACTACCACAAAGACACGACCTTTATTAATTAAGTTGATCAACAACTCAATGACTGCAACGAATTACTTATACAGTTGAAGACAACCTCCACGCCGCAATCGATCGCATGCAACAACAAGCAAATGCCAAGAGGATGTGGAATTTAAAATTAGAGATTAGGTTTTTCCCAAATACCAACCATACCAGCATCAAACCGTATTTTGAAGAGCAACTGAAAAGCTATCTTATCGATTATTTGGATCATACCAAATTGAACAAAAAATGGAACTAGTAACATACAAGCTTAAGCTGCTCGAAGGAACTCGAATACACCCCATTTTCCATGTATCACTGCTTAAGAAAAAATTGGGAGACTGTCCAAGATTTACCACCCACAACTGAAGAAGGTGACATCATACTACAACTAGTACACATCTTCGACACCCGTTGGATCAATAGAGGGTCTAAAGTTGTGGAAGAAAGTGTGGTTAAGTGGCAGCATTTACCAACGGAAGATGCAACTTGGAAAAATACGTAATAACTCCTGGAAAAATTTCTCAACCTGAACCTTGGGGACAAGGCTCCTTCAAACAGGGGGAGTAATGATAAGCCCATAAAAGAGCAGCCTAGAAAATCCCATAGAAAACCCATGCCCAACCTGAAGTACCTGCACTAAACCAAAGAAGAGGAGCGAAACGGAAAAAGAGCAGAAGAAGAAAAAAAGTTGTAGAAGAACCGATCAACACCCTCAAACAGCCACCACTAGAACCGGTCAATCCTCTTCAGTTCTCACTCTCCATTATCTTGTTATTTCTAGCTTTCAAATTTTTAAGTTTATCCCCATTCATAAATGTAAGAAATTGGTTGATCTCTATGTGCATTTGAGGATACATTATCAATGAATAAAAGTAGAACATTTTAAGCAACACATTTTCTGATTTTATTCTCACCATAAGCAGAATTATTTACCTATCTGACTGGGACCTATCAAAATACTTCATGAATCAAGATCCTTGATGTATATTTTCTTGTAAGAGTTCCTAAATGTGGAGAGACTTATTCAAATAATAATAGGCCATCATAAAAATGAGCATTATATGGTCAGTAGAGATCAGAAAATGATCAAGTTCTGGATTAATCTTTATATTAGTGATAGACTGCTCTATTACCATGCATCTCATCTAACACTTTATTAGTAATAGTGTGTTCAAAAAAACTAGTTATATGAAATGTATCAAAAAATCATTATGATAATTTTATTTTAAATATAATGTAGTAAACATTCATTAATAAAAAAAAATTGTTATTTTTATCTTTATTCTATACTATCATTTATGGATATTCATTAATTACTGAGTCAATGAGACTATGATGAGATATTATAGATTCAAATATTTTAGTATACAATATATCATTCACAATAAAATATTTAATCTTATTAAATATTAGTATAATAGATATCACGGTACTGTATAAGTACTATTTAAAAAAATATGAATGATAATAAGTCGGGTTTGATATACATTTCACAGGCTTTGATCACCTCAATCAGATATAAGAATGAAAATTTTGAATTTATCACCAACTCAAAATACAAAAGCATTACGTATGTTTTACATGATTGGTAGTATTTTAAGGAGGTGACGAATAAGTCTATTGATAATTTTACTAAACCATCTTGATTGGTGGATCATTTAAAATCTCAAAAACAAATATGAGCACCCATGGAATTGTGAGCTAAAAGGTTATCTTCTCCACCATAACATGACTCTTCACAAAAAAAAAAAAAAAAAAAAAAGGAACTAATATATTTATAGAGCAAATTGTTCGTAACCTCTCCTATATAATGATATTGATAATAAGATAATATTAGAATTTCAAGAAACTTATATATAGTTGAAGCTCCTGGAGAACCCAATTTTTTTACAAATGGCACCTACGGTTACAAGCTCAACATGGATGTCTTTAGTTGGGGCAACTTCATGCCTATGGTCGTTAGTGGTTTGAAAAAAAAAAAAAAAAAACTAGGATTACATGTATTTATTACTAACATTTGCATCATTTCCTTTACTATTATTGAGACTGGAGTTTATTCTTAAATGTCTTAACCTAGTATGGATAAAAAAATAAAAAGAATATTGTGAAGGTTGATTCTCTTTATTTTAAAAATATGTTATTCTATTTAGTTAGCGAAATTGATCCGACTATCTTCATTTATCACTAAATATAGAAAAAAAAAATACTTGTACGAATTGCTTTCCTAGCATGACCTGTGACTTTCATAGGAAGACCTTCTTGTTGACTTTTTCGCTAAATGGTCTTGATATGAATATTTTCTTAAATATGTGAAAGCAATTAGTTCAAGTAATTGATTTAACTTTAACATAAATCTATATAATGTTTCTTTTCCTTAAAAAAGAGGCCAAATCAATTACTTGACTTTGTTGGATCAGCTAACGGAGAGGGCACTTTTATTATGCACTCAAGAAATGAATTCTGTAATTGATTTACTGACCATACTAGAGGCCTACAATGGTTGCAAAGAAAATTTAAAAAATTTTAAAAAATATTCAAAGTATTTAAAAATTTTTTAACTTTATTAATTTTTTCCTACATTTTATTATTAATAATTAATTATATATTTTTATAAATAAACTTGAAAAATTCCCACAAATTATCATTTAATTGAATGATTATTCTTTTGATCTATCTCCCTCCCTTGAAAGTGTAGTTTCAACTCATATCCTGTGCGTAGCTGGATGTAGGGAGAAGGGATAAAAAAAAAGAATTGGAAAAATGCCCTGCTTCCGGCAGAAATCATTTCTTAACATCACAGACTTTGTCACTCCAGCCTTGGGGCAAAGCCACGATTAACAGATTAAAAAGAACTAATTTACTTATAAAAGATTCCAACTCAAAATTTGCCATTACATACACCAGATAACGAGGAAAAAATTATCAGGCTAAATACAAGAGGATAAATAATTTAGATTCTGATAAGATCTGTAGCAGTACATTCTCAATATCCTGGAAAAAGAAAGCACCCCTGTACAGCCACAGAGCATTGTGACTTGAAATAGGTACAAAAAAGAGGCATCTATAAATTAACCTTTGTGTAGTATTTTTATTCACTGTTTATTTTATTTAGTTATTTATATCTTTTTTTTGGTATATGCTACTACTGAAATAATAATCAGCTTAAGAATGTGGTCAATGGAAGTTCAGGAAAACCTACTACCAGAATTCAGAGACCTATAAGCATATGATACTGTGCATGTGACGCAAAGCAACAGTATAGAGTTAAGCAGGAGTAAAAGCTCTCTCAACTATGATTAGTCTCAGGAGATCCATAGCCATAAGGGTTCTTGCTTGCCCAGTTCCATTGATCCCTGCACATCTCCTCAATGCCATATTTTGACCTGCGAGGAAGTCCATTCTATATATTATGAACCTAAACAGTGAATAGGAAAAGATACAAGCGACAGAAGTCCTCCACTTTGAAGATCTTGTCGTCAGATTGAATATGAGTATAAGTTCCATAAAGTAAACTTATTGGCATTATATGCTGTTTAAAAGCCAAAATCTTAAAAACAGTTGTGTTTCTACTCGGTAACGAATAAATATGGACTAGATAAGGAATAGCCACTGACAAAATTGGAAGATCCAACAGTATTTTCAACAAAGATTTGTGTGTAAACATACATTAACACTTACTTCCAATTTAATTCACGCTCTGCTTTCTCTGTTGATGCATACACGATCTCAGCATCACCAGGTCTCCGTCCAGCCATGACAAGAGGAATTTTCTGATGAAAATAATCAAAGCATGATCTATGAGAAGCAAGAACCAAAAGGTACATACATAACGAGCAAAAGAAATAACTTGCAGGACAAGTTCCAGGATTCTTCAAGGGGATACCCAATTAATTCATCTTCCAAATTCTTGGATTTGATTCTTTAAATTCAGTTAATCATATTAGTCCAAGGTCTGGGTTTCGATTATTTCTGGAAGAGGTACAAATGGTGAGGCTATAAAAAAGAAGGTAGTTGTCCTTGTCGAATTTCACAACTATACTTCAGAATCAAGTTTCCTTGTCTTTACGAAACATTATTTGAGTAATTCCTTTTGACAACTAAAATGGATTTTGTTGTTTAAGAAAGAAATAAAATTAATAACTACTACATGGCTTGCAAAGAAAGAACTGAAGCAAATATATTTAACACTAGGAATGGCTCAAAGCACCGGGAATTAAATATCAGATAAAGAAAACTACCTTTCCAGATGCCTTTTCAAATGCAGAGACCATCTCCAAGACTGACGTTCCTTTGCCTGTTCCAAGGTTGTACACCTCGCAACCTGCAAACCAAATATTTTATAGAAGGAAGAAGACTCACTAGAAGTATCTTTGCATCAGGAGGGTGCTTCCATAAATCAAAGAATTATACAACATATGTAGAACAGCCAAGAAATCCATGCATGCCAACTAGAAATAGGGCGCTCAATTTTCAAATTAATGGACCAGAAAATAAATATGGCAAATATCAGAAATTGAGCAAAATAAAAAAAGGGAACAGCCGTTTTACACATACCTATGCTACGATCAGATAGCTTACGCAGTGCAGCAATGTGCCCGTCTGCTAAATCAACAACATGAATGTAATCCCGCACCTGAGACAGGATACACAAAATGAAGATTAACCCCTTCTATCTTGGTACCTGGTTGGTGACTAGGAAAAGAAAATTATTCAGGTTGCCAGGAATAAATTTCTATGAGGTCAAATCCACAGCAGAGAAGTTTCCCAAGTTCAAGCGAATAAAAGATTCTCACGAAGGTTATGATTAAATCATGTTCAGAATTATCTTTTATAGCAATATTTAACCACTCTGACAAAAATATTATGGTACTTTCTAAAAGTGGAAGTTGCAACGACAAATGTATATTTCCTAACTGGGAGTCTCAAAAGTGCATGTAAACCAAAATATTTCATAAAAATAACATAATACTTGATTAAATGCATACCCCAGTTCCATCAACTGTGTTATAATCATTTCCAAAAACTGTCAAGGCTGGTCTCCTAGCAACAGCAACTTGTTGGACAAAAGGCATGAGATTGTTTGGAATTCCACGAGGATCCTCACCAATGTGGCCACTAGGATGTGCTCCAACTGGATTGAAGTATCTCAGCAATATGATTTTCCATTCAGAGTCAGAGCGATGTATATCACAGCAAATCTCTTCAATGAAAAGCTGAAAGATTAATCATCGTAGAGAACTTGAGATGATATCAACGAGTTGATCATTGAAAAGGTTTCAGAAAACTTTTATAGAGTTCAATCAGCAAAAGTAAAAACCATTTATCTAATGCAGTAAAAGATATATATTCAGTACCTTAGTTCGTCCATAGGGGTTTGCTGCGCACAAGGGGAACTCTTCTGTGCATGGGACAACCTTTGGCCAGCCATACACAGTTGCTGATGATGAAAACACAAGCTGAAACAAATTAAAACTGAGAATATTAGCCATGTTGATCATGGTACAGAGTCAACACAAAGATCCAAAAAACCAGAAGATTGATGATAAAATATTATCTGAGGGAGAAAGACAGGAGTACATTTTTACACCCATGTGCAGACATTACTTCCAGCAGGGCAATTGTTCCTATGAGATTGTTGTCATAATAAAGTAATGGTTTCTCTACACTTTCACCGACAGCTTTCAGTCCAGCAAAATGTATAACAGCATCAAACCTGAAATACAAAAGGCATATTGGTTCCTCGTCCAATGGAGAATATATCCTATTTATAAATTTTAGTAAATGGTTTTCACATCAAGACATTTTAACCAACAGGTTGGGTCCAATTAACAACCCACTTTTTGGTCTCTCTTCACCCTTTATTGATAATAACAGCCATATAAAGAATCGAGACACAAATTGGAGAAACACAGATGAGTAACAATAGCTGTCAATCCAGAGGTAATAATAAGACCAAACAAGATATAATAAGGGATCATACAAAGACATGCCACGAGGAAAATGCTCCACAACAATCAGTTTCAAACAAAAGGAGGTACATATAGAAAGAGATTGACAGGAAAGTTACTTTGTTTCAGAGAAAATTTTCTCCAGCGCTGGCTTGTCTCGAAGGTCCACCTGCGGTTAAAGCAGGGAGGTAAAAAAACATCAGGGCATGATGAATTTTGGTAAATTTATATTGCGCAAATCAAAATAAGACAAGAATAATTCGCAACAGTGAGCCACATGACATCGCATTTGAAGAAACCAAGGTTTTGATTCTAAGTTGAGACATCGAAATCAGGCAAATCTAATTTGAACAGGAAAGTTAGAATTCAAACCTTGAGAATTTCCGGGAAAAGAACAAATCTAAAGATTTCTAGGGACTAAACAACAAATTGTAAATGAAACAGGCTGGCAATCAGCCAAATTACGCGTAGTGTCGAATCAGAAACAGCAATTCACAACTCAAACAACAAAATGAATCAATTAATTACGTAATTAAGAAAAGTAATCAAATGAGAACATTGTTAAAGCCAGAGAAAGCATAATTCAGATGCTAACTCCATCATTAAATTACGTAAACAGTTATTATCCAACTCCAAGGCCCAAAACTTTTGACGCCAAAAAGGAACTTTTTTCTTTTTTTCCCCCCCTTCAATCAGTGAAATTCACACTACACTTTATGTATTAAAAAAAAGTTAAAAAAGATAGAAACGGTTACAAAAATTAATATTTAAAAAAGGAAGAAGAAAAAGAATAACGAACCTGGTAAAAGGAGAGATTGTTGCCGAATTCACCAGCGAGTTCCTTGACTCGTTTGATGGAGATATCAGAGGAGTTATCAAGATTGTCAACGACGACGGTACGGTAACCTCCCAACAACAATTGTAAGACGGTGTGGCTGCCGATGTAACCGGCACCGCCGGTGACCAGTATATTCTTGGCCATGAAATTGGTAGGAAGCAGGAGGGAGAGGAAGGTAAGACGTAGTTTACGGAAGGAAAGTAGGAAGAGTTTGTATGAGAGAAAAAGCAAAAGAGGTGGCTTATTTATAGCTGGGAAAGGAACAGAGGATACGTGAAAGACATGGAATGGAATGGGGAAAGGGATTTTATATAGAGAAGATTTTCGTTACGTTTTTTGAGGGGGAGAAGGAGGAAACGGACACGTGGTTCAGATTTTGTCTCTGTGTGAATCTTCTTCGCTTGTTTTACTGATGAGGAGTTTGTTTATAAGGGGCGTTTAAAGATTCTAAGACCGTTGGTGCAGGTGTGAATTGACAAAATTACCCTCCAAATTTTATGGTTAATTTTGTATTTTGATTTTTTTGGGGGATTAAATAATTAAATATTTAATTACTTAATGTATTTAAATTATTGTTCATTTCAAGAATATTCGATTCATGTGTCTGGTTTTGGGATTGATATTCTGAGTTCTGATTTAGAAAATAAAAAATATGAACGACTTTAGTTGCGGTT
Source organism: Carica papaya (assembly GCF_054855325.1). Taxonomy (NCBI): domain Eukaryota; kingdom Viridiplantae; phylum Streptophyta; class Magnoliopsida; order Brassicales; family Caricaceae; genus Carica; species Carica papaya. The sequence continues at coordinate 13,506,122 of NC_142312.1, read as the reverse complement.
TCTTGTGAATTGAAAAACCCTTTGCATTTATTTTATGTCTCGTGTTGGATACATAATATAACAAAAGAAATTCATGAATTATGTATGTCACTTTGAAGCAAACAAGAGTTCTGCTCATTTATTTATGACACTTCATTCACAATGAATTACTGATGTTGAATCCAAAAAAAAAAAAAAAAAAAAAAAATTTATGGGTCAATAAAGCAATTTAAAAATAAAAAAAAAATTTAAAAAATCTTGCCTGTCACGTTATAAGTGCAGAATCATCTGTATTTTTCCTCCCTTGTTTTTTATTATGGCAGTGGAAATTGAATACTCAAAAATGGAAGTGCTTTTTATCATGAAATTTCTCGAGCATATCTTTTGAAAGCCCTTTTCAAAGAATAAAAAAAAGGTAGTTAGTTGCTGTTTGAGATATATATGCAAATAAATATTATATTATTATTGATAATGGTTAGCTTCCCACTACATTAATTTGGGCATAACAAGATTTCAATACAAGTCTACAATGTGGGTTTTCCTTTTTACGAGTGAAATAAGATGTTTAGCCTACAAGTTTTCTGTATAATAGAATAACAATAATTGCATAAACTGGGTTGCATGTTACTCTCTATATCTTATAAAATTCTCTTACTTAACCCTTTTTACATGCAAAAGTAATGGCACAGGAAAAGATTAGCTAAGCATAAAGGAATATATTTAGAAAAGAAGGTAAAAAGAGAACCAAAAAAGGTGTCTATCATCATTTCAAACACAAGAACATTGTTTAAATATTCCAACTAGGAACTAGTTTGGTTCGATTGGACCAGCAAGAAAGCTTATCCCGGTAATCCAATCCACCTGCCACAATTGATAGCTCAACAAACAGAAATAAATAAAATGCCTTCTCTTTTTGTATTTTTTCCCTTTAGGTTTGGAAAACCATCACCGTCTCAAATGTCACTTCCATCCCTTGGACTTTGACTATCTGACAAACGAACAAAGTGGATATGGAAGCCACCAGAATTCTGTTTGAAAGGAAAAAGAAAGCACAGGAAAAAATTTGCACGCAACTGAGAAGCATCATCCTTGTTTCTTCGCCTTCCAAGTTTATCCATCCACATTCCAATTGGATAAAACTCAACATAAAAGCTTTACCTTCACATCGCAAATTGTCATCAGGTTTTTGTCATATATAGAAATTATTCTTCTTCTGGATGACTATCATATAAAAAAAACTCAAGCCGAGTTTCAATACAAATGCACATTTCTTACAGCTTTTAAAGAGAAGAAACAACTGTTTCACGGTTAAAATGCATGATTCGTGTACTATCATTGATTTAGGAAAGAGGGTTAGCAATTCAAACACAGTTGATGCCACTATTCCTGCTTTCGACCAAAAATATTTCCAGACTTCCGCTTCATAGATGCTTCTGCCTTGAGACCTAGAGCTGTTAGGTATCTCATGTAAAAAGACAGAAAGAGGATTTCTGCTTGCTTTTCAATTGATATAACTAGAAAGCTCTTTGGGGGCAGGGACATATATTGGTCTGCAAAGCAGGCATCATGTCAGTCATATGAATAGAAGTCACATATCCAGACCTACTCTGGTGGTATAGGTTGAGCACTGAGAAGTCTTTCAGCTTCATCATTAGCTTCAGCTTGTAGTCTCCATTTCTGCAGCGAAAATGAAAAAGAAAATGTACATTAATGAATACATGTTTAATCACTACTCTAGGGTAGAGCCTGATTACAAATAACAAATTATCGCTCTCCCCCCCCCCCCCTCTCTCTCTCTCTCTCTCTCTCTCTCTACAGGGAATTAAACTTCGTAGAAAATCATAATGGCATGTTTCTGGTTGTCTCCATAGAATTCCAACTTTTATTCTCTTCTCCTCTCGAAGAATTACTAGGATTTTGTTAAACCTAGCCAGTTGGTTAGCCACTTCTCCCTCCAGCAAAGAGGGAGAAGGTTTGAATCTGACTTGCTGCTTGTCACCAACACAAAGCAGGTTTATTCTGCTTAGTTACCCATTACCAAAAGTTAATTTTTCAGCCATTAAATTCTAAATAAGTGAAGATTTTTAGAGAAAAATGAATTATTAATTTTATTTCTTATGTTTTGTGTTTTCACTTAAAAATATATATAGAATAGTTATCCTTATTTTAAATGAACTCTAATTATAAGATATAACTATACTATTAGAATTCTAAGTAATAAAATATCATATTTAGTATAGTATTCTATTTAGCATGAAATCTTTATTCACACTCCCCCTCAAGTTGGCAACTCCCCCTCAAGTTGGCGCAAAAATATCACATGCCCAATTTATAAATCAAGTTCAGAAAAGATTTATTGTATAATTCTTTAGTAAAAATGTCAGCCACCTGATTACCAAAAGATACATGATATAAGCATAAAGAGCCACCAACCACCTTCTCTTTTATGAAATGTCGATCAATCTCAATGTGTTTTGTTCTGTCATGTTGAATTGAATTATGAGCAATGTTAATAACTACTTTTTTGTCACAAAACATGAATAGTCTCTCCTCTTTAAACAATTTTAACTCATTGATTAGTTTTTGCAACCATAATAATTCACATACTTCTTAAATCATTGCTCTATATTCTCCCTCAGCATTGGAGCGGGTAACCACACTTTATTTCTTACTTTTACATGTGACCAAATTGCCTCCTACAAGTGTGTAGTAACCTGTAGTTGATCTTTTATCATTTAGAAACCCAGCCCAATCGGAATCTGTAAATGCTTCTATTTTAAAGTGACCATGTATAGAAAAGAACAGACATTTTCCTAATGTAGACTTCAGATATCGTAATATGCGGAAGACAATATGTAAATGAGTCTCACGAAGGTTATAGATATACTGACTCACCAGACTAACTGCATATGTTATATCAGGTCTGATATGTGAGAGATAAATGAGTCGTCCAACTAGTTTCTGATATCTTCCCAAATCAACTGATGTACCACTACCTGCTTGTAGTTTGTAGATGCTCTCAATAGGTGATTCTGCCGGCTTGCAACACATCATACTAGTCTCCTCTAGTAAGTGTGGAATATATTTTCTTTGAGAAATGAAAATCCTTTTATTGGACCTGACAACTTCAATTCTCAAGACATATTGTAATTTTCCTAAATCATTTATTTCAAACTCTTGAGTAAGAAGTTACTTCAATCGAGTCATCTCCTTTGTGTCACAAAGTATGATCAACATTGCTTTGTTGATATCCAAAAGAGATCATAACTCTTCTAAACCGTTCAAACTATACAATTTGAGACTGCTTCAATCCATAAAAAGCCTTTTTTAATTGGCAAACTTTTTCTTGCATCCTCTCATTTTCAAATCTAAGGGGAATTTTCATGTACAGACTTTCTCTAAATCTCCATGGAGGAATGCATTTTTTACATCAAACTACTGTAAATCTCAATCAAGGTTAGCTGCATAAGACAAAAGTATCATAATTGTGTTCATCTTCGCAATAGGGGCAAATGTCTCCTGATAGTCAAATCTATAGGTTTGAGTAAATCCTTACTACCAATCTAACTTTGTACCTTTCGATCGATCCGTCTGCTTTGTGTTTTACGGTGAACACCCATTTGCAACCAACTATTTTTTTTTCCCTGTGAATGTGAAACAAGTTCTCATGTTTCATTCTTTATCAATGTTCTTATTTCTTTAATAATGGCTTCCTTCCACTTCAGATCTCCTAGAGCTTCTCTCCAATTCTGTGGAATAGACACAGAGGAAATAAAGAAGACAAAAACTCTATAGGAAGGAGATAGAGAGTTATAGGAAACAAAATTAGATATAGGGTGCTTAGTGCAAGTTCTCGTTTCATTTCTAATAGCAATAGATTTATTTGATAAATCACAAGAGAAAGATAACTCACCAGTATCTTTTGGAATCAGAGAAGATTTTTAACATGGGACAGACTGCATGATGGCTTTTTCAGACTTCTCTCTCCTTGAATACCTTTTCAAGTTTGATTTATCCAGATGTTCAACATTATCTTCTTGAATAAGACCTTTTGCAATAGAATTCTCCTCCTGAATATGATTCTCAATTGTTACCCAATTAGGTATCACTTCTTCCTTCTTACTCTCCCCCTGAAGAGGTGTTGAGTTTGAGTTGAAATAAGACTCGTTTTCCCTAAAGGTAACATCCATAGTTCGAAAGTATTTTCTAAATGATGGATGCTAATACTTGTAACCTTTTTGGGTATAAGAATATCTAACAAATATATACTTAAGAGTTTTAGATTCTATCTTTCCCACATTTCTAGAATGAACAAAGCACACACATCCAAATACTTTTGGGAGAACAATATAGGAATTTTTTCCTTATAAAACCTCCATAAAACTTTTAAAATTCAGGACCCGCAAAAGCATTTTATTGATAAGATAGACAATTGAGATAACGGCATCTCCCCAATAACTCTTTGATAGATTCATGGTGAATATTAGCGACCGATCTACCTCCAGTATGTGTCTGTTTTTCCTTTCAACAATCTTATTTTGTTCACTAGTGTAAGCACAACTTATCTGATGAATTATCCTATTTGACCCGAGGTAGGCACGGAACCCACTATCCATATATTTTATACCATTGTCAGTTCTCAAAATCTTAATTTTAGCATCAAACTATGTACATATCATTTTATGAAATGATTGAAAACATGAAAACAAATTACATTTTGTTTTTAACAGATAAATTCATGTTAATCTAGTGCAACAGTCAATAAAAGTAACAAACCATCTATGACCAGAAAGAGATCTATTCTAAGTAGGTCCTCACACATAAGTGTGAATAGTCATAAAATGATCAGTACTTATATTATTACTTAAATGATAAGAATTCGTTTTATGTTTAACAAGTTCGCATGAGTCATAAAACAAAAACTCCATAAAAGTTATTTTAAATAAATTAAAATATAATTTTTCTAAAATAAAAAAAAGATGTCCCAATCGTTAGTGTCATTGTAGTATCTTCATATTGACTTTTTTATTCCCAATAGTTGTTTGATTTTCAATTAAATTTTGATGTTTATTCAAGATATATAAGTCATCTTGCAGTTTACTAGTGTCAATCCTCTTCTCGGTTTGAAGATCCTGAAAGATGCAATGATTTAGAAAAAAATCAATTTTACAGTCGAGATCTCTGATTATGGCACTAATAGATAAAAAATTGTTAGAAAAACTAGGCACATATAAAATTTAAAATAGTGTGATAGCAGGAGTATAACTAATAGAATTTAATTCCCGATACAAGGGTGTATGACCCATCTATTATATGGATATTATCCCCTTCAGTCTAAGAAAATAGGTTAAGAATTCTTTAGAAAAATTTGTCATATATCTGTTAGATCAAGAGTATATAATCCAATTATCAGGAGTGGAAATAAGATAAAGATGAACAATACCTTATTTTACCATATTTGATGCACCAACAGTTGATAAGGAGTTAAGTTGACTCAGAAGATACTTCAAGTTTTGAATTTCTTCTATGGAAAATGCTCCAACGGATGGTGAATCAGGTGTATCCCTCGCTTCAACAAAATTTGCTTGAGCTCTTGCAATTCCACATCTTCTTCCTCCCCGACCTCTAATTGGTCTTCCATACAACTTCCAACAAGTTTTCCAAGTGTGTTTTGACTTGCTACAATAGTCACATTTCTGTATATCTCTAAATTGATTAAACTGAGCAACTTATCCAACATTCTCAACTGCTACAATGTGAAACATGACATTTCTTCTACTTTTTTCTTACTGGACATAAACATAAGTTTATTCTAATGAGGGAAACTGATCCTTACCGAGTACCTGGACCCGTATTTGATCATATTCGATATTCACACCAGCTAAGCGCTCTCTTTTTATTAATTTGATGTGAAATTTGACTGCATCGGCAGAATAATCTGCTTGAAAATCTTGATAGTAATCTAACTCCTATCATAATCCATTTAGTTTAGAAAAATATTGAGAAATACTCATCTCTCCTTACTTTGTGTCATAAACTTTATTCTGAAGTTCATAAATTTGGACATTATTACCATTATGTGAATATGTAAGAGATGTTGCATCCATATTTTTTCGGTAGTGTTAAGTAACAGCTATGTTATGACAATATGGGGTTGCATTGAATTAATGAGTCATGACATTACTAAAGAGCTCGCAGAGTCCCATCTATTATATTTTAAACTACTAACATTTAGTTTTTTCACTTCACCAGTAATGTAACCCTACAATCCTTTAGATTTGATGAACAGTAAACAAGACCTCGACCAAACAATATAATTCGTTTCATCAACTTTTACGGGATTGATTTGTAATGAAGGATTATCAAAACTAGTAACACTCACTTTTTTTTCTTCTATCATCTTGTGGTATTAAAAATAATGAGAAAGATACTCAATAAGAAAAGACGAACCTCCTAATATGCACCAAATGAGCCAAGAAAAAGACCAAAAAATCCAAAAAAAGCCAAAAAATCCGAAAATAGATATGGCTAGACTCGGCTCGGCTCAGCGGCGACTCGGACTCAGAAAGCTTGGCTCAGGAGCGCGGAATGGCAAGATCGGATGTCCCCGTGAGCGGAAAGCTGGATTGGCATGCGGAAGACATATGTTCGACAATGCAGCGCGGTTCAGTGTGCGGTCGGAGCGGGAGGTCCAGACGAGTCGCCTCAAGGCGAGGAACAGTTAGGAAGACGCGGCAGAAGGTACGGTTCAGTGGATCAGCCGAATGTGCGCAGCTGCATGAAATTTGGAATCTGGGCGTGCGATGCGTCTTGGATCGCGTGCGAAACACCAAAAAAGAGCCAGATCTTGGTTTGCAACGGCCGTGCGACGCGATTCAGCCCATAATGAGGTGATTCTTCCCGGCGCATGGGGTTCACGCGCTTCCACTACCAACAGCGCGTATGCCTCACACGCGGCAGAGATTCCTCCGGTCTGGTGTTAGTGAGCGACAGCTTCATCTAGGTGGTTGGAGAGATTGGATGTTTTGATAGGTGAGTACCAACTCAGCTTATTTTGCTATTTTAACGTTTTGAAAAAAATCCTGAAATTAGAACCCTAAAATTAACTTTATTTTGACTTGATATCACGAAGATTTTTAGAGAAAAATGAACTACTAATTTTATTTCTTATGTTTTGTATTTACACTTAAAAGATATATATAAAATAACTATCCTTATTCTAGGTGGACTCTAATTACAGAATATAACTATGTTATTAGAACTTTAACTAACAAAATATCATATTTAGTATAGTATTCTACTTAGTATGAAATCTTTATCAACAATAAGACAGAACAGCTTTCAAGCAATGGATATACCTCTTCAAGATTTTCCAGCTCCATCATTTGCTGTATTTGTTCAGCGATCATTTCCTGCAAAAAGAACAAAAAAAGACACTTACTTCAACAGTTATAATTCAAACCAACTTAGAGACATACATGTAAACAAGTGCCACACACCGTATTGCCCACTGCTTCAGCAGCAAGCACATCAGAGTCCATTTCTACCTCGATTTCAATCATTGAAGAAATCTAACAAATAGATGAGAGCCCAGTTTAATTAGTTGATGACACTTTGCATCCAGAACGCAAATCTGGAGGGTTGTTCAGAGGTGAGAAGAGAACAAGATGTTGATTAACTTAAGGTGAGACATTCATCTTACTCTTGCATAGCTGTCAATTAATTCAATCCTTCCCTTCAGGGAATTTTCCAACCCTTCTCGAACCCGTTTGACCCTACTTCTGCGAGCACTGAGGAGGAAGAAAGCAGAAATTACTGTTTAGAAGTAATGGACGCAAAAGAATAAAGTTTCAGATTTTCAATTCTCTTTAATACACTAGTGCTATTCTTTTTCACCAAGGAAAAAAATAAATCATGTTGAAAAGTTAAATTATCAATTAATAAAATAACAATAGTACTATTTCAGATGACAAACCGATAAGAAGGCTCCCCAACAGCAAAAATTTTGTTCTCCAGCTGGCATATTCGAGCCAACATCCAGACCTAGAAGAAAACAAGTCAACTTTTCGAGTAAGGATTAAAAGAAAGACAACTGCTACTTTCTTTTCAATGGAACGCATTGTCAATTTTTTGGATAATACAAGACAATCTTCAACAATCATGCATGGCATAAATCTACAATTTTTATAGAAATTATTTGTAATTTAACTAAAAGATGATGAAAATGCTCCCAAAAATGTAAAAGAAAAAGATCTCATATGTAATTCACGTGGATTGGAGCAATACATTCTAAATTTAATCAACTCAACTAAAAGATACTGAAAATCCTCCTTAAACGAAAACACTTCACCACATGAAATTTAATGTGGAATTATAACATTGTTTCTTTTTTAATCAGTTTGCATCCTCGTCATTTATTTAAGTGAAATTTTGTTAATGAATTCCATAAAAAATTTTAATTTATTCCAAATATAGAAGAAAAGATTGTCATGGGATAACTTTCCGGATTATATCATGTCCAAATCATAAGCCATACTCAGTTTAACTCCCACCATATAACACAACTAATTTGACAATGCAGAGATTGCTTCTGACGATATTCAGATAGATAATGAAGTCTGGTGCTTTTAATAATTAATATACCAACAAGAAGTCAAAACATTGAATTGAGACACACGAAAATAGACCATCTCTTAACATTTCTCCCACCATCATCTGAACGAACTTGTTTTTGTTAGCATCACTCACGTTTTCACAACAATCATAAATTATATGTTCGAAGTTATATTTTTTATTAAGTTACTTATTAGGAATATAATCTCCATCAGCACTAACCATACAACAAGATGTTCAAGAGGCCAGGGTGGTCCGACACTTGAGATTTTTATCATTACAGGAAAACTCAAATCTTCCCAACTCCAAGAGAGTCAAGTTTGGAAAAAGAAAAGGACTACTAACTGAAGGAAGTAGTTTATAGTACACTTGGTTGCTCTTCCATGAGAAAAATACCTCTTTTTCAGCAGTGTCTTTTAGATCCTTGATGCGAGACTGAAGTATGTCATATTGAGACAAAAGTTGCTGCTTGATAGCTAGTGCATCCACTGATCTTGGAGGAAGCTAGACATTTAAGAATAGAAAAAACACAATTAACTAGTTAAGGACTTAACTTTAAAAAAAAGTAACTAGTTAAGGACAAGAAAGCAATCAGTAAACAAAAATAAGCATAACTTACGCCCACACCAAAAAGATTCCATATGAATCGTAGAAATGATATTGCAGAGTTAAAAAAACTACCCTTATGTGCAATTAAGAAGCACTAGTGAATTAAACAGTATTGGTCAACAGCATCTTGATAAATTCTAAATACTTAAACATGCCAACTTTATAGAATCAGAATATTCTATTATGCAACTCTGGTCAATAGCCCATGACATGTTTTCAGAAGAAACAAAGACAGAAAAAAGGTTGAGCCACTTAAATCATAGCTGTTTGATCCTATAATTTGTCAGATTTGGACAATATTATATTATTAAGCAAATACCCACTTCTATGAAAATAAATCTGAATAAACTAAAAGGAACTTTCACTCAAAGCAAGGAACAATTATGATAATAAGATGCATAACAAGAAAATACTACAAGGATGTAGTTAACTAGCTCAAAATTTAACCAATTCTATACTTCAAAAAAAAAAAAAAAGAACGCAGATGAAACTGGAACACATTTAACTTAATACTTTATTTAGTAATTTAAATCTAGAACCAAATTTCCTGTAGAGACTGTGGCTAACAGAGAGGGAGAATATAAATTTAAATCTAGAACTAAAATCAGGAAAAAGGTCACCTGATTCAACTGGGGGAGAACATAAGCATTTAAAGTGGCTCCAACAGAGAGGGACGCAACTGCAGCAACTGAAAGTATCTGAGGCAAGCTGGGATCAATCATTCCAGAAGCAGCATCACCAGCGGCCAAAACAGCAAGAAGTGAAATCAGGGCGGAAGGTGTAAATAAGGAAGAGTTTTCATCTTTCATGGGAGCTCTTAGTAATAGTGATTCACGACCATCTCTGTGGTTAGTCAGGCACATAGGTTCTCCAGGGTAGAAATTTGGAGCCTTTGGAGTAAACTTAAAGGGACCCACCTCTCGATAAATATTTGATGGGGCCGCACAAGCAATAGTCACCCTTTCTCCTTCTTGTGCAGGGAGATCAACAGTTTCGGTTGCAAACCTGTGAGTACGTGCCATACCAGAAGGGGTTTGAACCTGAAAGTTGGAAGAAAGCTGAATTAAAAGCTTCTCAAGTCAGATTATTTATTTGCCACAACTCCAGAAAATCTCAACCAAAAAGAGTGTGTGAGGAAATGGCATCTAATGTGCTTCTTTTTCACATCATGAAGACAACTGTCCTATAAGTCTACAAGTTTAAAATAAACAAAGTGTACCACAAGAGAGTGAACAGCAGCAGGAATGCTTTTCTTCATTATTTGTAGAAATCTGAGGCCTCTTTCCCAAACCGGAACGTCCTTGCTGCGTTCGGCAGGAGGAGTTCCTTAGAAAAGTGAATATCCCGGCATCAACACCATAAACAAATATGTGGATTTATCAATTGGAAAAAAAAGCATGGTCAAGGGTATTTATGACTTTAAAATTACATCTATACTAAATAAACCACAAAGCAAATGTGGTTTAGAATCTTAATTTTGCATATGAAGCTATTATGAACTTGAAGTGCTACAATAACAACCAGCTAACAGAAGCCAACTGGAATATTTTTTGATGAGAAGGAAAACTGACTTGAAATTAGATAAGATGAAAGTGAACCGACCTGAGTTCTTCTGACTCAATCCTAATGATGTTTCCTGAAACAAGCTCATACTGGTATCGGCATTTGGCACAAGATGCAATCTACAGAGCAAGTATTGCGACAACGTTAAAATATTATATGAAAGGAGCTTATCCCCCAAGTTTGGATTAGAGTAAGTTATATGGAGAAAAGGTCATACAGTGTCAGCCACTCAACTTACCGCAAGCATTACTAAAAGTAGAAGATTTAATAATTGAACAAGCCAAAAAGCTAAATCTAGACAAAGAACTATGATTCATTTAAGAACTGAAAAGATTAAAAAAAAATATCAAGAAAAGCTACAAATTTGTGTTTTTTTAAGAAAAACACACACACATAATAAGCTCACAACTGAATCATGAAGTAAACGAACCACCAAGTAGATAACTATAAAAGAAATACCTGGACTCCCTGCTGAGGTTGAGCCACTGCAACGGCTACCAAACAACTTGGACATCTTACAACCTTTCCAAAAGGAACCTGTTAACACTCAGAAGGGGAAACCAAAATGTTTTAAATAGATATCATAAGCATATACATAGATAAAGAAAACGGAATGAAGAAAAGGATTACACAAAATAATTGTCTAATTTTAAAAATAATGTCTGCTGGGTCCATTTCCTTACCTTCGAACAGAGATCAAAGAATGTTATAAATGTAGGCAAGATACGAACACAAGGATCTTAATTTTTTTTCATCAGTAAAGAGAGATTTCATTATATAACCATTTAAAATTTACATTACAAAGAAATACAAACTACACTTCACATACCTCCTCCCCAGGGGAGACACCAACTCGGCATATATCGTCGATCAACCTAAGAGCATCTGAAACCCTCAAGGACGCTGCAAGACCCTGAACTAACGTAGTATAAACATTAACGTCCGGTCTAGACCATTTCCACCTCTCAACCAGAGGCCCATTTTCACTAACATCTGTATCAAATCATCAAACAAAATGTAAGTTCAAAACACTAAACTAAGCAACAACCCGTTGGATTTTCAGCTACCTTGATCGAAGCTTGCACGCATCGCGTAGAAAACAGAGAGTGCCAAGTCAGCATTGTTCCGATCGAGGGCGGCTTTTATGATTAAACCACAATCAGAATTACTAACGACGCCGCCATTTAGTTCGGTACTTTGAGCGATAACATCGAGGGCCTCACTGGCGTCTTTAGCACCTGAAGCCCTGGCAAGCAACTCGTCGTTTAATACGTTAGAGACAGAACCGGAGTTCTCAGCGACGCCGTTTGGAGTCTCGCTTAAGGAAGCACGTGTGGTGAAGGAGGAATAGTATGTGGATTTCTTGAGACTGGAAGAAGGAAATAACACACCGGTGGTGAAGAGGAAAGATAAGAGAGCAGTACTGTTGTTGTGAAGAGAAGATTCAGAGAGTTTTGCGAGGTGAGGAGAAGGAGATGAAGGAGAGAACCGAGAGAGTAGAGTGGAGGCTAAGCTTAGAGTCATTTCTCTTCCCCTTTTTCAGCTATCTTCTTGTAAACGAATTTTTATTAAGAAAAAATTAAAAGCAGAAGCTTGAAAAACTGTTGACGATAAAGATGAGGAAGGAGAGGCTGGTACTTGCGAGGAGGACAGGAGTGGGCGAGGAGGGGGGGAGGAGTGGAGAGTTTGTTTTAGGTTCATTCTTGGTTGTATGTATCTGTGAGCTCGAAATGATCGTGAGCCGTTAAAATAAGATCAGACGGCTTAAAAATATCAAACATAAAAAACAGAAAATATATGGAGGTGCGGGGAATCGAACCCCGTGCCTCTCGCATGCGAAGCGAGCGCTCTACCATATGAGCTACACCCCCTTGATATTTTAATTGGCTGTTTAATCAACAATATATTAATTAAAAAATGAACTTGAAAAAAAAGTAACAATCTACTTTAGCAAATCCGTAAACAATACAGTTGTGCTATGAGAACCTTAAATAATAAGTCAAAAAGTAAATTCTGAAAGGTAATTAAATCAAACTATATATTCCCTCACCGCCTTGATACGATGACTGAATGTGATCCATACAATAACTGAATACACTTAATTTTAGTTAACAAAACCATACTTCCACTTACTAAATTCATTTAAGTGTTCAGCTCTGGAAACCGCGCAAGATAAATACACTTGATGCAGAGAAACATTGATCAATTTTACAGAATTGCAGGCTGCTATACACTGCTAGATCAGAAAAAAATTATATTTGAAAAAAAAAAGTACCAAGGTTGAAGTTGAATGTCCTTGAACAGAGAACACCAGAAGGACCAAAAAAGCAATAAAGCAAGAGAAAAAAGTAAATGGCAAATCCTTTTTTTTTTTTTATCTGGGCACCAAGCCATGCAACATACATCCAATGCCTATCTTTTAGCAACGTTATACTCCAAACATACATCAGTTGCTAAATCGCGCTCTTGCCCAAGGCACTCTTGGCCTACTGCCTCCATTACGTTGTAAATTGCTGTTCTTCTGCCTTGATAATGCCCTCATCCTCTGCTCTTTCATATTTGCAAACAGGGAGTCCAGTGTTTGAGGCCTCTGCTTGGCTGCCACATTCCCTTGCTGAGACTGATTTTCCTGTTGCTGAGGCACCTGTAAAGTAAGTAACTGCCAGTTAACACTGCACTGGAATTCTTTAAGACATGACATATTTAAAACCTACAAGCATCACAAGCATGGCCTGAGCCATTTTATCATAGTCAATCCTTCAAGCTCTCCACTTGTCTCTATAGTTTCAATGTTCAGCATTTTACTGGAAAGCAGACAAAAGTAGCTATGAGAAGAAAAAGAAAGAGTACCTTCACAGCAAAGCCTCCACTTGCAGCCCTTCTCTGTGTTGGCAGAGCTCCAAACCTGCAGTCAAAAACACCCAAAAAAAAAGCAATTGGAGAAACTGAGGTAGAACATCAAATCGAGAAGCCTAAAGTCGGAAGAAACCCAAGAGCCACTGAAGATGCCACTGCCAAAGCTGATGAGTTGCAGTGCCAAAACTAATTTATCATCACGGATAGGCTCTACATATATCTCACTAAGAGAATGATAAGATAAACCATTCAGCAAAAATGAATGACCTCCAGAAGGGATGAGAATGTGTTGCATTGGAAATGCCTTGCTACTGTGAAAGGTTAAGAAGATAGAGGGAGAAGAAGCCTTCATATCATAGCAGAGCTTGAGGAGAGCATCGGCCAATTCTTCATGCATACTCATTCTTGAGGAATATCAATACCAGATTCAAAATAAAATTAACAAACCACCCTCATAAGCTGCAAAATGCCTTCCCTAGAAGGCATCAAATTCCCTCGTCAGGTCTAAAGTACTACAAAAGATGAAACTACACCCATTTTGACATTCACCAATGCAAGATTCTAGCCACTTCCTTTTTGCAGATACACAGAAACAGCCAGTATATATTGTTATCCAATTTTAAATCTAAGGTTTTCACAATAATTGCATCCCAATCTTTAAAGATCATAATAATCCAGACATCTAAGGAACAGATGAGAACAAGTCAGGACAGAATGAAGGATGATGACAATAAATTGACAGCTGAAGCAGCCATTGCGTTATATTTGTCTCCCAGATAAATATCAGCAGAGCACTCAAAGATCAACAATCTCATTTATCTTCTTCTCATGTAAGAAGAATCAATAGAATGTCACACGAGGGTGTATAAAATCAAAGCAAATGTAGGATAAGTTAGGAGAGTGCACCACATTCCCAAAAGCAAATAAATCAACAATAGCTCTAGAGTCAAAGCAGCAGGTCCCTCCATGGAAGAAGTCACACTTCTATTCCCAACATTTGGCTTCAGAAAAGCAGAAAATTATAGTCAAGAAATCTGCTTTCATAAGTGTCATGCCCATCAGAGTAATCCATTAGATACCCAACAAATATCAGTGGGAGGAAGAGCGGTCTGTGCTATAAAAAACAATGAACCAGCTAGGCAGAGTGTTTATCCATCTGCTAAATAAATTATCTCACTCAATAAAATTCTAGTGCTTCCAATCAGCCTCAATTCTTTATTGTTCAATCCCATTTCTTTGGTAGATACTGCTCCACCAAACTTAGAGACTCTACTACCACAGCCAAGAATGACAAGAGACCAATTCGAAGTGGATGCTCATAAACAAATGATGTGTACCATATCTGAAAGATGTCCATCGTCATAGAATGCACGTAATCATTCAAGCATTCCACTCAGGATAGCATGAACAGAAACATCGAATTCATTTATGCCCAAACTGGCTACTTTCCATAAAACCAATCACAATTACGTGCGCAACATTATGTAGGGTGACAAAAAGCAACCAGCAAATTGCAGAGGTCATCTACAATATTGAAATCCAGATTTACCTGTAAAATATCCAAACAAGGATGGAAAGGACAAACTCAAGACCTACCATCACCATTCAAATAATATAAAGAACAAAATTGCTGCTTGCTTCGCAAAAACGATATAATAAATCAACTGACAGGTACCTTGATTTGTTAAATTCTGCCATTCGAACACCAGAAGAAGCTCTAACAAAAAAAGGAGCAACAGCAGCCTTCCGAGCAACCTCTTTTGTGAAAGGAAATTGGTTTCCTTGAAAATTTGATCTTCTCTTTGCAAGAGCCCCCTGCTCATTAATAACAGGTCAACAAAATAATACCACTATTAGAGATTGAAAAAAAAACAAAACAAAACATACGCAAGATAACAGAGAGGAAAAAGCACCAACCTGTCTAACAGCAGACCTGGAGTCCATATATCGTCTCACCTTCAATGCATTCTCTTTGGCAGCATTAAATTTCTGATTTTTATTCTGTTAAAATAACAAACATAAAATAATATTTAACCAGAACTCTGAATCATGTGGCTGCGAATAACACCAGATAGCATATAAGTGTTCTTTTGTGAGGACATCTTTCTTACTGGAGGTCTTCGCTGCTTCTTTCCTTTAGTTGAGGTATTCTTAGACATCTTGATGATATCATCTAGGTTAATAAAGGTAAGAAAACACATGAGTATGGCTTAAGTATTGCAGGCACAAACGAATATGCCTAAATACTAAAAATGCAAGTTATCATACCCAAAGCCATGCCCATTTTCTTCTCAGTGAGTGCAATTGCCTCAGCTGTAAGTGGTTCAGCCGCCATCTGAGAGAGAAGGAATAACTGAGTGATACTGGAAAACTAACAATAATATGAGAAGAGATAACAAGTAAAACTGGAAAAAGCATCTAATGATCATAACACCAAAAAGGTTAACAATTACTTTAGAAGTTAGCTGGAAGGAGGAAGAAAAAAAGGATTTTTTCATCACGCTCAAAGATCGAATTACTCTACAAAGGAATAATATTTGGAACCAATTCGATTAGCAAGTATAACTCAGAATGGCCATGTAATTCTCATAACGCACCTTCATAAGCCCTTCACCTTCATAAGCCCTTCACATACCTTTAGTTAGTAATTTCGCTTACAGAAAACAGTATAAAGTATAAACAACAGCAAAATCAACACATACCCCAAAACAAAACAAAACAAGCATACATTTGGAAATCAGAAACCTTCTTAAAGAGCAACACTACTCAAGTTAATTTACCATTCAAAAAAAAAAGGGCAAAACAAACAACCAAGAATACAAAAGTCAATTCAGATTGCCACGATTCAATTTCGCAAAAACAAGAGAAATGGCACCTAATCTAGGGTTTCCAATTTTGTTTAACAAAATCCAATACAGCAGCCTGAAAAAGAAATCATCAAAGAAATTACACGCAGACGAAGCATATAAAGGGCGAGAGATCCAGAAGCGGTGCTCAAAAAGAAAAGAAATTTCAAAAACAAACGAAAAAACACGAAGGCTTTCAGATAACAGAATAGGGCTCACCGATTGCAGCGTGAAAACTCGACGAAGCTCGCTCTGATGTCTGATGAAGCGATAATCAAACAGAGCGTGGACCAGAGTAGGGTTAGAGATTCGCGCACACAGAGATATATGCGAAAGGGGACCGAGGAAAAGAAGGAGAGGAAAGAAAATGGGTAATTTTTTGAGAGTGAAAAATAAGAACGCGTCAATAAAAGAGTAATTTATGAAGGAAGACGGATTTGTAAAGTGGAAATTCAGATTGTTTCATAATATTATTTCAAATCCGTAAATATTACGTCATATTAATTAATACATCTGCTTGCTTTCCCTTCTCTTAATCAAGCAACTGAAATCATCTCCCAGTAGGATACAGCTCACCGTTGTAAATAATGGCTTGCCATGCTGGTTCTGGAATACGTTCTTACGTGGCACTGTTTTTATTGGCTGTTACTTTCTTCAACTAATTTGGGTTTTATTTCCCATATTTAACTAGCCATTCCACGTGCCATATTGAATTTCTTTTTTAAAATTTTACATAATAAATTAGTAAAACAAATTTAGGTGTAATAAAAATTAATTTTCATAAATAAATTTTATGTATATTTTAAGAAAATAATTTATTAATTTTTATTTATAAATATTTATTTTAAAAAAAATCAACATATTATATATTATTTTAATAACATAATACATAATATTAATATATAAATCATGATGATAATAGTAAAATATATAAACCTCAATAGAACTTATAGTAAATCATCTTTAAAAAAATGATATTTAGTTAATATTTAAAGGTATAACATTATCAATCATTATAAATAAATTAGAGATGTAAATTCATTTGGTGTAGACCTCATAAAGATTATATGTATTGCATATTTGTGCATTTGTATTATTCTAGATTATCGCAAGTGATTAAACACTTATTATAAGATAAAATTAGTGCATTAAGAGAACGTACCTCTATTTTTCTAATATTTTCTATTATTTTGATTGGCATCTCTTTGTATCATGTGTCTTTTATCAACACTTTCATTTTTATTATGCAGTTGAAAACAATAATGTACAAAATAAAATAAGATGAAATTAATATAATGATAGATAATAATTAACGAAATGAAATCTAGTTATCTTTGGCAAATTGTTTAATATCTCTTTGAAAATAATGTTTCTTGTCCTTTTTTTAATTTAGGTTGCTTTGATTTTAATCCCTTTTAAAGAAGTTACCTTTGAAAAAACATAAAATTGTTCATTATGTATACTTGTTAAGACAAATGCAAACCAACTTTTTTTAATGATCAACCTTTACTTCTGTTTATTATCATAATGCAACAAACTTTTACTGGAAATTGTTTATGCTTGATAATGATATAAATTCATTCATATCCTTGGAATTAATATGTAGTCTCTAATTTTCTCTATATTATTATCTTCACTTGAATAGTATATTTGTTCATTTTAGTGATTGTAAGTCATGTTTATTTATACATACCAAGTGAAGAATTTATATTTTTCAGAAGTATAATTGTCATACCATTTTTTACCTATAAAATATGATTTAAAAGTTCTAATATCTTAAATGATTTTAGGAACTCTAGAGATATAGTGTTGATTGGTTTTTTGTGACTTATGAGCTTTTAAACATCTCATCAAAATGTATTCATGTGTTTCACTTTAAACATTTATTGAAACTAAAGAATAGAAAAAGAATTCGAATTTTGAAATTGTAGTTGTACGCTCCTTTTTATTATCAGTTTTTGCAGTAGAAGCTGTTGTTCATTTATACAAGAAGGAAAGGAAGAAGCGCGCAAAATATAACAGAAAATTAGTACTAACATGAGGTCTGCGTGCTAAATAAAATAACAGTCCTACGTGGCAAAACAAATTAACAGAACTAACAATATCAACTAATCACCAATAAAAAATTAATGTATTGTATTAGGCCCCTACAAGTTGGGAAGAGTAAATATTGAAAATTCCAAGCTTGGATAACAGCAGATGAAATTGAGTACGCAAGGCTTTGGTGAAGAAATCTGCAAACTGTTGAGATGAAGAAACAAACATTAACCATGTAAGACCTTACTAAACTTTTTCACGAATGAGATGGCAATCAATCTCAATATGCTTGGTTCTTTCGTGAAAAATAGGATTATGGGCAATCTTCATGGAAGAATGATTATCACATAATAACAATGCTGCAGCAGGTGGAATAATATGCAGATCATTAAGAAGAAAGGATAAGCATTGAATTTTACAAGCTGTGGTAACCATAACGCGATACTCTACTTCAATAGAAGACTTAGCAATGGTAGTTTACTTTTTAGACTTTTAGGAAATAAGAGCATCTCCAAAGAAAATGCAGAAACCAGTGATGGATTTGCGAGTAAGAGGACTTGAGCCCAATCAAAGTCAGAAAATGCTTACAGCTGGCAGGTAGATGAAGAAGAAAATAATAAGCCTTGACCAGGAGCTAGTTTAAGGTAACGCAGAATCCTGTGGACAGCAGTTAGGTCTGCTGTGGTGGGAGTATCCATGTGTTGAGAAACTTGTTGTACAACAAAGGATAAATCTGGCCTAGTATTAGTTAAATATAACAGTTTTCCAACTAATTGGCGTTAAGCAATAGCATCAACTAAGGAAGTAGATTCAGTAGAAGTTGGAGAACCATTAACAACCAGAGTTGAGACTGGTTTGCAACCCAGAAAATCAGTTTCTGTAAGCATTTCAAGGGCATAATTACGTTGACAAATGTGAATTTCAGAATGAGAACGAGCAATTTCAAAGCCAAAAAAATATTTGAGTGTGCCAAGATCTTTGATGTTGAAGGATGCATAGAGAAAAGCTTTAATATCTGAAAGAGCTGTCATGTTATCACTAGCCAAAATAATGTCATTTACGTGCACCAACAAAGCAAGAAAATAATTAGTGGAATGTTTGACAAAGGGAGATGAATCAACAGCACCATGAACAAATCCATGTCGTAGTAAAGCTGAAGATAGTTTGGTATACCATTGGCGACTAGCTTGTTTAAGTCCACGAAGGGACTTTTTGAGTTTGCAAACCTAATGGGAAAAGGAAACAAACCAGGTGGAGGAAGTATATAAACTTTTTCATCAAGGTCACCATGCAAAAATGCATTATTAATGTCTAGTTGATGTGGAAACTATCCTTTAACAGCAACAACAAGGAATGTTTTGATAGTTGTCATTTTGGCAACATAAGAGAATGTTTTTATATAATCAAATCCAAATTGTTGTTTAAAGCTTTTGGCAACGAGTCTAGCTTTATACAGTTTAACAGATCTGTCATCTTTATATTTGACCTTAAATACTCATTTGCAGCCAATAGGATGTTTTCTAAGAGGTAGAGAAGTGAGATCCCAAGTGTTGTTAGCTTCAAGAGCTTTTAATTTAGCTTGCATAGCAGCACACCAATGTGAGTGTTTAACAGCCTCAGAATAAGTTTTAGGCTCACTGGATACAATAATAACAAGAGCAAAGGCTTTATATGAAGTAGATAAATTAGAATAAGAAAGTACTTGAGAAAGAGTGTGAGGTGAGCTTGTACATGAAAAATCTGTCTATTTGATATGTGAAATCATGAGTAGCCTGAGCAGCCTCCTTATTGATCAATTGACAATGGTAATCATGAAGGTATGAAGGAGTATGTCTGGTTCTAATAGAACATTGAAGAGAAACTAGTTATGGAGGAGGATCAGAATTAGAAGGTGAAAAAGTATCAGAATGAGAAGAAGAAAAAAATTCCAAAGATTAATATGGAACAGGATAAACAAAAGAAGTATCTGAAGATGGAGAATAAGGGAAGTTTTTCTCATAAAAAATCACATTTCTTGAAACTACAATTTTCTTGGTATGCAAATTCAGAACTCTATAATCTTTGGTGCCAGGTTTGTAACCCAAAAAAATACCCTTAATGGCTATGGGAGAAAACTTGGATTTGTTATGTGATAGTGTAGAAACAAAACAAAGACAGCTAAAAACCCTTATATGAGATAAATCTGGTGGAGGTTAATGTAATAATTCATAAGGAGTCTTGTTATTTATAATGGGAGATGGGATACGATTGATTACGTGTATAACATGAGCAATAAAGAAGGGCCAATATGAAGCAGGTAAATAACTTTGAAATTTCAAAGCACAAGCCACATTAAGAAAATGTTGATGTATGCGTTCTGCTAAGCCATTCTATTGAGGTGTCTCAATACATGAAGTTTGGTGTATTATACTATGAAGATTGTAGAAATCAGTTATAAAAAATTTAGAGCCATTATCACTTCTAATAGACTGAATTTTAGAATGAAATTGAGTGGAAACCAAGGTATAAAAGTTCTGTAATAACTGTCTTGTTTCAAATTTACATCGCATAAAGAAAATCCAGGTAAAACGGCTGAAGTCATCTATAATAGTGAGAAAGTATTTATAACCAGAGATAAAATTCTTAGGAAGACCCCAAATATCCACGTGAATTAACACAAAACAATGTTTACTACTTGTAGTACTCAAGGGAAAAGACAAACGTTTTTGTTTGGCCATATGACAAATATCACAAACAAAATTAGAAGGAGTAGAAATCCCCAAATGAGATTGTAGAAGCTGTTGGAGTCTAGGAGTGAATAGATGCCCCATGCAATAATGTCATAATTCAAAAGATGTGGTGGACAGGGATGAAACATGATTGACAACTGGTGTAGGTGAAGAACATGTCAAGTGATAAAGACCATCTCTATGCTCAGCTAGCCCAATCATTTTCCACGATCGAAGGGCTTGTATGAAACATGGATGATTAAGGAAAACAAAGCAACAATCAATAGTTGATGTAAGTTTTTGAACTGATAATCAATTGAAGGTAAACTGTGGAACAAAGAGAACTAAAGTAAGTGTGAGATCTTGTGAAATGTGAACAACTCCAATGTGAGTAACTGAAAGAGTAAGATCATTAGGTAATTTAACAAAGAAATGCGAAGAGAATCTCCTTGGGCAAATTGTTCTCTTAAATCATTTCAAACATCTATTGCAGTGTCTAGCCAAATAATACTTTATGCAATAGATGGAGAAACAGAGTGCATCAACTATGATAAAAACCATGGTGTTGCAACATTGCCAAATAGAATAAAGAGAATCATTTTTTTTCAGGTGCTGGAATGCTTCCATCTATAAAATTGAGTTTGTTTCTTTGATAGAAGAGCCATCTTCATGGATCTACACCATGAATGGTAATTAGATTCCAGTAAGAACAGGTGAAACTAAAATTAGGGATGAGTTTTCATTTGGATGCAGATAATAAGGACTAGAAAGAGATTTTTTTGATTTGGAAGTCATTGAACTAGGAGTTGCCATTGAAGATAGCTAAAAGAAGAAAAGAATATTGTTTGGTAGAAGAAAAATAAAACTGAGGAGAAATCAAAGAGGAAGAAAATTATTTTGCTCCGTTACCATATTGAAACTAAAGAATAGAAAGAACAATTCAAATTTTGAAATTTGTAGTTGTACACCCCTTTTTTTATTATCAATTTTTGCAGTAGAAGCTGTTGTTCATTTATACAAGAAGGAAAGGAAGAAGCGCGCAAAATATAACAGAAAATTAGTGCTAACATGAGGCCCGCATGCTAAATAAAGTAACGGTCCTACATGGCAAAACAAATTAATAGAACTAACAATATCAACTAATCACCAATAAAAAATTAATGTATTGTATTAACATTAGATAAAATAAAATCATTTAACTAACTACTTTAATAGAGTTAAAATAGTCATTTTTTGTCAGCAGTTTATATTTACTATGTCTTTAAAATTGAGGATATGTTTCATTAGTGATATTTATGATTGAATTATTTGATTGAGAGGAATCAATTTGGAATATCAATCCAATATTTTTCTTTTCATTATCTTATATTACAAGTATTTCTCTGTTGTTAGTTTGATTAGCCACTTATTAAAATTTTTTTCTTTTTCTTTTTTGTTAGCTTAGTAGAACTTTCTTCAATCTCGTTAGTTCTCATACTTTATATAATTTGAAAAATCTACGGTAGTCTTAAATTTGAGACTTATTTATATTTGCTTGTATTATATTCAAATTTTTCTCTTTAGTTATCCTTCTAAATGGTTTACATGAAACATATTTGTTCTTAAATCCCAAAATATTATTTAGTGCTATGTATATAACCTCAAAAACATTGTAATGGTCCATGGGGGCTTTCATGCTGTTAGATTTTTTCTAACATGTGGACTTAATGTGTGCCTTGGTATGCGTAACAAGCTATCAATTTAATGCCTCCGTTTAAAAATGACCAAATACGGTTAAACAGTATTAGATCTTAATGCATCGAGTTTAAGTATAAGTTTGTAGTATACAAATATAATTTTTGTAATATTTTCGTTTTATGATGGGCGAAATGAAAATTGTAAAAGTTTATTGATATAAAGGCGATTATGGTCCCCGAATCAAAAGATCACCATTTTATTTTTCTAAAATTCCATCACAAAAAAAGACTAATTTTTTAGGCATCATGTTAATTCAGAAGATTCTACCATCAGACATGAACAATTCTTCCACGATAGATTCAGATACATTTTTCTTTACATTTCTTATTGATTCAGTACAAAATTATGTGTTTAGATTTATAAATCTATTGACTTGAAAATATTGTTTGATTCTAACAATTAATATCAAAGCATTTCTCGTATTGGATTTTTAATATTCAAATTTTTTATTATTGTGATTTTAGATTTTAAGAAATATATATATTTATATATATATAAATAAAGATTAGAAATATATATCTTCAGGATCAAGAAATACATATATATATGTATTTTTAAATCAGAATATATATATATTTTAAAAAAACTAAAAAATATATGTATATATATATGAATTTAGGATGTATATATATATGAAGCAGGAAAAAAAAAAAGCAGTGGTCGATCGCCGTTACATGAAGAAGAAAGCTCGGTAGTCACGCAACAGTTCGACAGCAAAATGGCTACCAAATCTCACGTGTAACGGCTGTATTTAATTACTATTGTAGGGACTTACAAGTTAATATTATGTCCAAAAATAGAGTGTTAATGGAGTATTCGGTATCTTGATATGAGAATATACTTTTATTTAAAATTCATTATTAAAGTTTATAGTTTAATATTTTTATGTGAATATTAATTAATTTATTTATTTTTATATGTTCTCTGTTTAGCTTCCTTTTCTACTAGAAGTATTACCGTAAATATTAATTTCATCCCAATATTGAATGGTACAAATTTCAAGCAATGGAAGAATAATGTTCGATTTATGCTTGGAGTTATAGATCTGGATTAAGCTTTACAGGTTGATTAACTTGATCTGATTACTCTTGACAGTACCCCTGAGGAAAAGAAGGAGTTTGAAAGATGGAATTTGTCAAACCGTATGAGTATGTTGGTTATGAAACATGTCATTTTGAGGTTTTTCACGGCACTATGTCTAATGAGATCACAATATTTAGAGATTTTCTTCATTCTCTAGTACAACGTTTTACCAGAAGTGGTAAGGCTAAAGTATGTACACTTATATCGACTCTTATTTCCATGAGATATAAAAGAAATGGAAATATCAAAGAGTATATAATGGAGATGTCACATGTGCATGCAAAGCTCAAGGCACTTAGAGTAGAATTGTCACAAGAAGTGCTTGTATATTTTGTTTTGATTTCTTTTTTATCATAGTTCAATCATTTCAATGTGACATACAACTGTCGAAAGAATATTAGAATATGAATGAGCTCATTTTACATTATGTTTAAGATGAGAAAAGGCTCAAGTATGAGATTAAAAAAATGTTCATTTTGCAATGATCTCAAAGAATAAGAAGAAAAAGAAAAAGAAAACAAGTATATCTGTTGTGGTTCCAGTACAACAGAAGAAACAACAGAAGGTTCAAATCGAAAATATTTGTTTCTTCTATAAAGCTCCAAGACACTAGAAAAAGCACTGCGCTACCTATCATGTGTGGCGTGCAAAGAAATGTATGCTTCTTAATTTTATTTATTTTGAGGTTAATTTAACTTCTGTACCTATACATACCTAGTGGATAGATTCTGGTAGTACAACTCACATTAGTGTATCTATGCAAGGTTGCTTCCATTGCCGCAAGCCAAATGACGGTGACATATTCATTTATGTGGGCGACGACAAACTAGTCGAGGTGGAAACAATTGACAAATTTAGATTGTTGTTAAGGACTAGATTTTATTTGGATTTAGAATAGACTTTTATTATACCGTCATTTAGACAAAATGTGATTTTTGTTTTTGTATTGGACAAATTTGGTTATTCATGTTTATTTAGAAATGAAAAATTTAGTCTTCTTCTTAATTCAAATTTGATTGGTTCTAATTTTTTTATCAGTGCATGATAATTTTTATTTGCTTGATACAATTGCTTCTTATAATGAATAATTACATGTTGGTACAAGAGGTGTAAAAAAAAATTAACCAATAAGAATTCTACTTTATTATGGCACAAGAGATTAGGTCACATCTCCTAAAAGAGAATTGAGAGATTTATGTCAAATGAAATTATAGATCTCCTTGATTTTATAGATTTTAACAGATGTGTCCATTGTTTTAAAAAAAAACAGATAAATATTAAGAGATTAAATGCAAACAGGGTATTAGAACTCATTCATACAAATATTTATGAACCATTCCCTACGACTTCATTGAATGGTCAATAATAGTTTATAACGTTCATATATAATTATTCCAGATATAACTACTTATATCTTATTCATGAGAAGTTCTAGTCCCTGAATGTGTTCAAGAGTTTTAAAGTAAAAATTGAGAACCAACTCAATAAAAGGGTTAAAATTATTAGATCTTAACGTGGTAATGAATACTACAGTAGATTTGACAGACCAGCTGAACAGTGTTTAGGACCGTTTGCTCGATTCCTAGATGAATACAGTATCGTCTCATAATACACCATGTCAGGTTCTCTTTACGTGAATAATGTTACTGAAAGGCGAAATAGAACACTTAAGAATATGGTGATAAGTATGATTAGTCATTTTACTTTACTTGAATCACTTTGTGGAGAAGCATTAAAGACTGCAACATATTTAATTAATAGAGTTCCAACTAAAACAACTACAAAGACCTCTTATGAGTTTTAGATGGGCAAAAAGTCTAGTTTGAGACATTTGCACATTTAGAGATATCCAGTTGAGGACAAACCTTATAGACCATAGGAAAAAAAATTAGACTCCAGAACTGGTAGTTGTTATTTTATTAGTTATTCTAAACAATTCAAGGGTTACAAATTTTATGATCCCACTGCTAAGATAATTTTTAAGATTAGAACTGTCCAGTTTTTGAAGGATTTTGAGTTTGCAGGGGGGCAAAGAGTCTGAGACCTTGTCTTTGAAGAGGAATAGGTTAATGGGTCGATATTCCTATTCATTCAATTGCTCTTGACAATGATCAGGATCAGACTCTTATAGCTAGTATTGTTTAAGAAACAAATCTAGATCAAAACAATGTTATAGTATCTCTCGTTCATGTTCAAACTGTTCCTAAAGTACAAACTTTACACCCTCAAGAACTTATGTCATTAAGGAGATCCATTAGAGAGATAATAAGTGTAATTCTAGATTATTATATTGTATATCTCCAAAAACATAAGTTTGACATTGGTATGGTAGAAGATAATCCTATCAACTTTCATCAAGTAATGAAAAGTTCTAACTCTCAAAAGTTGATTGATACTATCAATGAAGAGATAAAGTCCATGAAGGACTGGGATCTTGTCCCATTACCTAAGAATGCGAAACTCATTGATTACAAATGGATAAGGATTCAAAAGATAATGTGGAGAGGTATAAATCTCGTTTTGTCACTAAAGGCTTTACGCAAAAAGAAAACATTGATTATAAAGAGGCTTTCTCTCTGATTTCATGGAAAGACTCTTTCAGGACTATAATAGCTTTAGTGATGCATTTTTATTTTGAGTTATATCATATGGATGTTAAGACAACGTTTCTCAATAGTGATATTGATGAGATAATTTATATAGTGCAACTAGAAAACTTTGTATTTGGAGATGCACAACAAATGGTTTATAGACTAAAAAAATCCATTTATGCACTTAAGCAAGCTTCCCGTCAATGGTATCATAAATTTCATCAAGTCATCATCTCGTTTAGTTTTGAGATGAATTTAGTAAAAAAATTGTGTATACCATAAGTTCAGTATGAGTAAATATATTTTTTTGTTTAATATATCGATGACATATTGCTTGGCAGTAGTGATATATACTTATTGCACGAAACCAAAAGATTTTTTATAAAGAAATTTGAAATAAAAAATCTTGAGAACATGTCTTTTATATTAGGGATTTAGATACACCAGAATCGCTCTTGAAGTATTATTAAATTATCACAAAAAGAGTTATATCGAAAAAGTTCTTAAAAGGTTTGGTATGCATGATTGTAAATCAGGTGACTCCCATTTACCTAAAGGAGACAAGTTTACTCTAAGTCAATACCCAAAAAATGACCTAGAGACTATGGAGAAGTAAAAAATTTCTTATACTTCAGTTGTAGGGAGTCTTATGTACGCACAAGTTTGTACGCATCCGGATATTACATATATTATTGGGATGTTATGTAGATATTTAAGCAATCCAGGTATGAATTATTAGAAAGCAGTCAAACATGTCATACGATATCTATAGAGAACAAAAAGTTATTGCTCATATACAGGAGGTCAGATTAGTTGGAGATTATTAGTCATTCTGATTCTAATTTCTCCGGATGTCAAGACAACATAAAATCTACATTAGACTATATCTACTTGCTTGATGGGGGAGTTATTTCCTAAAGAAGTGTTAAGCAAACATTTGTAGCCTCTTCTACTGTGCAACAAAGTTTGTACCTTGTTATGAGACATTCAATCATTGAATATGATTGTGAAATTTTATCATAGAGCTGCGTATTGTTGATGACATAGGAGTTCGACGAAGTCAAAACATATATATATATATATATATATCAAGTTCCTTGTTAAAAAAAGTTCAGAGTAAACAGATATTGATAGAGCACATTGAAACAAACTTCATGATTGCGAATTCGCTCATTAAGGGATTATTACTTAAGGTCTTTCATGAGTACACTGCTCATATGGGTGTTGTATCATTAGATGATGTATAGGTTCCATGGAAGTCTTGTACCATAGGTGCATTTATTTTATAAGACATATCATAAACTTTGTACTTTAATTTTGGTTTATGGTTATATTGTTTCCTTTCAGTTCTTATGTTTTTTTATTTTTGTTTATATATATTATCTTTGAGTTTTCTTACAGTTGATCTCACTAAGGTTAAGGCATGACCAGTTAAAAATATGCATATTTAGATCACATAGCATGTAATTTTTATACTGCACATTCATGCTTGATCCATGACGCTCGGTTATACTGATATACGTGACAATTGATGAGTTTAACTATGGTAGCTGTAACGAAGACCGTTTTGATCCTATGTCGTTATGGTTGATGGACAGGATTGTTTGGTGATGAATTCAGATATTGATAGCATAATTTTGAGTACTCGTATGATTATTTAACGCATAGTTAAGGTGTCACATAAAGCCCAAGTGAGAGATTGTTGGATTTTTTCTTACATGTGGGCTTAATGTGAGACTTGGTATGCATATGAGACTATTAATTTAATGAGTTTGTTTAAAAGTGATCAAATACGGTTAAATAATATTGAACTTTAATGCATCGAGTTTAAGTATGAACTTGTAGTCTGCAAATACTATTTTTGTAATATTCTCGTTTTCTGATAAGCAAAATAAGAATTATAAAAATTTGTCGATATAAAAGGCGGTTATGGTCTCCGATATTTTTCTAAAATTCCATCATAAAAAAACTAGTTTTTGAAATATCGTGTTTATTCGAAAGATTCTACCATCGGATGCGAATAATTCTTCCGCGATGAATTTATGTATGCTTTCGTTTACATTTTTCATTAATTCAGTATGAGATTGTATATTCGGATTTACAGATCTATTGATTTGAAAATCGTTTTTTATTCTAACACATGCCAAATAATCAAAGAGCAGTGATAGATGAGCTTTGCTAATTATGTTCCTTGTTTGATTCCATGTATACTAATTTCAAATGGTTTAAGGGGACATGAGCATAAAAAATAGCAAAAAATAAAGAAGAAAAATAAATAAATAAAGAAAAAATGATCGAAAATATATGGACAAAATAAGTAAATGTTGGGGCATGTCGCGAAATGCACAAATACTTGGAAGAAATTATTGATGGAAAATCAAAAAGTGGTTAAGACAATATGAGCTTTTCTTACTCCGATATGATCTACTGAGAATTCTAGGTATCAAGGGGTAGATAAGCCTTTTGTGAGAAATATGATATCTAGCAAAAACTCTCATTCTTTTGTATCTTGAAAAAGTCCTCTTCATAACTATTGTGAACTGTTCAATAACTTTTGTTTATTAAAACACAAAATTTTAAGTCGAACTTTCCCAAAGTCCCATGCAAAATTTTCGTTGCTAAATTCGTTCAATTGAGTTTTTAATTTTTTTTTAAAAGCACAAAAATAAAAAAATAGAAAACAATTTAGTAGTTTTCATTTATTTTAAAATTTCAAAGTTCTTCTAAGAGTAATAATTTGTGCTCTAACAAAATTCATGATAAACATAAAAAAAAAGAAAAAAAAACTAAATGATAATTAGACATAATTCAAAACATTTTGCATCGACTTTCATCTTTGTTAAGGAGTTTGTGATAAGAGACATGATATTTTACTTTCATTTTTTGTTGAGGAGTTGTGAATGAGATGTATGACATTGCTTTTATTTTCATAGAGGAGGTTGAGATGAGATACATGATGCTCTACTTTTATTCTCGTGGAGGCAATTGTGACGAGATGTATGATGTTCGAGTTTTATTTTTATAGAAAAGAGTGTGAATGAGATGCACAACTAAACATAATCTAAATTAATTAAAATAGTTATAAAAGAAATGCATAAATTTAATCATTTACAGTAGTAGTCTCCAAATGAGAGACATAGAGCTCTGAATTTCACATGAAGAACCTATGACAAAAATGCATAGTGAAAACTCAAAATACTTTACATTTTGCAAGAAAAGCACATTGTCTAACATTTTCTATTGTTGATTATGTATGCATTTTCATGACAAAATTAGGATACCTCTTGTTTTTACTTGATGTTTGATAAAAGTTTAAGTAAATAAGGACATTTATCATACTCAAATTTGTCTAGCCTAATAATAATAATAATAAAAATTAAATGTGCGATGAAAGGTATGCACGAAAATAATTTATTTATTTTCAATCTTCAATTTTAATTTTTGTCATACTAATGAGAACATAACAAAAAAATGTTTAGAAATAAGAAAATAAGAGAAATGAAAGACAGATAAAGAAATTAAAAAAGTAAAAAACTTAAAAATTACAAAAGAGAAAAAAAAAAAAGGGAGTAACTAATGAAAATGAGACTTTTATCATTAGAACATGGTTGACTAAAATATTCTCTATATAGGTTATTTAAATTTTAATTTTTAAATTAATTATTTTTTATTCTATAGCATAGAATTTTAAAAGATATAGAAATTATATTGTACAGCAAGTAGCATTAGAATCATTTTATAGAAAGGTAATATTTTTAGCGTTGATTTTAGTTGTTAAATAATTGGAGTAAATCAAATTAAATAGCGACTTGGCTTTTGTATTGAACTCCCGCAACCCTAAATTGGTTGGTCTCGTTAACACTGTAGCCACGTGAATCATTATAATAAATTTAATTTTAGAAGATGTTTTGTTATTTTTTTTTATTTTTTATTTTTTTGTTAATCTTAACTTTGAAACGAGATTTATTTGGACCAATTTTATTAAATTTAAATTAAATTTGACTAATTTTTACAATAAAAAATTAAAATAAATAATAAAATCATAAACTATAATCGTTCATAAAGATTAATAAAATGAACAATAATTTTATCTAATTATTATATTTAATTTTAGTTTGTGCACAAGAAAATTGCAGCGAATTGAAAATCAGGTTGCTTGGATTATTTCCGAAACTAGTTCTGGATGTCTAGGCAGGAAAATTTTCACCTCCATGAAAAACATATTTATTCTAAAAACACTATTTTTCTACCCCACTCTTCCATGTGGGACTTAAATTTTCAGAAGGAATAACAAAATTTGATTAGTTATCTCCATAGATCCATTTCTCTGCATTGCTTGTATAACTAACCAATTCCTCTGGTTTAAACCACAAGTTGATCTCATCCTTGGCAGTCTCTGGGCCATCACTGCCGTGTATGATGTTCCTACATGGAAAAAAGGTAATCATTACGAAATGCAATTATATACAGATAGCAGATCAACAACCGTAATGCTATTATAATATCATCAAGTTCGTGGAAGCAAGATTGATTTTTCCACATTTAAAACCTCTTACCTTCCAACAACAACAGCCAGATCACCTCTGATTGTTCCAGGTTCAGATTTCTGAGGGTCTGTAGCTCCAATGAGTTTTCGGCCATATCTTATTACTCCTTCTCCTTCCCAGACCTGTATAAGTTGGAACCCTTTCAGCAGAGTTCTAATGTTTACCTTTCATGATAATAAATATTTCCACTTCTTACCATGGCAACTACAGGACCAGAGCTGAGGAAGTCACACAAGCCATTAAAGAAGGGTCTTTCCTTCAGATCGTGATAATGCTTCTGGGCAAATGCCTTTGAAGGAGCCGCTACTTTGATTGCCACAAGCTTGAACCCCTTGCGCTCAAATCGAGAAATGATTTCTGAAATCTGAAACGTAGAAGGAAAAATCTCGAATCAGATGTCACCCATTTCCCACTCTCAATGGGAAACATGAGGTAAAAAGGATGACAAAAATCCATAAGAGAGGAGGAGGAGAGAGAGAGACAATCGAGAAATGATTTCTGAAATCCAACACACAGAAGGAAAAATCTCTAATCAGATGTCACCCATTTCCGCTCTCAACATGAAAGATGAGGTGAAAAGGATGATAAAGTTCCATGAGAGAGGAGGAGGGTGAGAAACAATGAAACCAGGATCAACACAACTCATCCAGAAGCCATTTAGGTAGTTTAGAGTAGTTCGTATGATATTTACTTTTATAGTTTAAGCTAAGTTGCTTGACACAGGCATAGGCTTTTTCAGTTTAAAAGATTGAAATCACATCTTACCAGTCCTCTCTGCACTCCATCGGGTTTTATAGCAATGAAGGTACGCTCCATCTGGATAGAGAAAAAGTTCGAACACTTGAGTGGAATAAAATGGAAACGAAGAAATGAGGGAAAATAAGAAGTGACAAAAAGTAAGTGAAGGTGGATATGAATAAACAGTTGATAAGGTACCTCTGAAGCATGTACTTCCTGCTCCTGAAGCATGTAAGCTACAACAAGAGAGTAAAACAAATGCAAATTAGTATCAAATTTTATATGAAATAAAAAGAAAGTTATGAGTAGCATAGACC
Source organism: Carica papaya (assembly GCF_054855325.1). Taxonomy (NCBI): domain Eukaryota; kingdom Viridiplantae; phylum Streptophyta; class Magnoliopsida; order Brassicales; family Caricaceae; genus Carica; species Carica papaya. The sequence continues at coordinate 13,473,898 of NC_142312.1, read as the reverse complement.
TTTCTCTTTAGCAAAACGCAACTTGGACCACTAAAGTAGAAAGGAAGAAGGAAAATTTATCCCACGTTATTTAGTTGATGAGCAATCCGGATACACTGACAATTTCTTATTACAGTTACTAGTTTGACAGGAGAAAAGAAAACATTGCTAGAAGTGAGTAGTGGTAGATGGGAGAGGGCAAATGCCATGGTACAATGTTGGGAAAAAAAAAATGGAACGAAGTCAAAGCTGTAAAAAATTTCAGCAAAGAATATTTCACCCATTTCCATGCTCACGCACTGTGTGATTGCTGTAGAAGAGGTCTCAGTTGCCACAATGCTAAAACTAGGGCAGGGGCAAGGCTCCTCTTCCTTTTCATATCAAACTACTAAAGCTAATTTCCTACTCAAACTTCAACAATGTCTCAGTTAAATTAACTAAAAAGAAGTATAAAAAATATATATTGCTTTTGTACATGACACGAAGGAAAAACGCCCCACTTAACCAAAAAGTGGGGCGTTTGATACGCATGATCCCATTCCTTACAAATAAAACAGGTTACAATGCATGTTGAAGCAAAAATATAAAATTCAACTACAGCATTAGCTGCACAGACGGAAATGAAAAAGAAATACAAAAAAAAAAAAAAAAAGAGGAGATTAGTTATGTGTACAACCTGCGGCAGGAAGGGCAAGAACTCCAGAAACCCAACTCCTAGATGCATTTCCAGAATCAGATCTTCCATGGAAGGCTGCTAGGAAAGGTAACTTCCCATTCAATGAAACTGCAGCCACGGCAGCTGCAGCTCGTCCTTCTGCATATGGGACCACTCAATGCATTCAATGAAGGATGCTATAAAGCGAACTTGATAACCTCAATTTACAAATTAGTTATACAATAATCATCGTGTCCTGTAGCATCAATTATTGAATCGAACATGAACAAGAGAATCATGCTTCATGGCATCAAATACCAAGATGCTTACAGATTACGCATTATATATATTCAAGCTTAAATACTCTCAGAAAAAAAAAAAAAAAATTCAAGTTTAAATGTAAGACGAGCAGATGGATGGATGTCAAACAATTATATAGAGAATAAAGTGATCACTCTCAAAAGGGAGGAAGGCAGTTGAAAAGCAGAAAAGATGTGACGTGCAAATAAATTAGTCATGGTGAGTAAAAACAAAGAGAATCAAGGCAGGCATAAAGCATTAAAAATCCTCCACTTTTTAGGTCCTATTTTGAGTCTTGACATATCAAATCATCAACAGGAACAGAAATATGGCAATTTACATTAGGAGTTAATTCCAACAATTAGTTACAAAGTTAAAATTGAAGTTCTTTAAGCCACAAAAAAATAATAATATATATACATATAAAGGCTATATTTTGAGAATTGGAGGAGTTTTGATGACCCAAATTACGAGGCCGAAAAGTTCATTTTTTGTTTCTTTCTTTTCAGTACCTATAATCCAGAAGCATCATTGAAAACAAAAAGAAGGCAATGACTTTTTTCTTTTCGGTTAAACAAAATGAATTTCCGCAAAGTCATGCTTAATAAGAAGAAATCTAGAGATCAAATTAAAGAAAAAAAAAAAAAAAAAAAGCGGAACCAAAAGATGGACTGGCCAAGTGCAAAAGGAGTCTAAAAACTTAAAACAAAAATCTAAGAAAGCAAGGGCCCCATTTCAATCATGTAACCAACAAAGCTATGGGGAATGACTGTCATCAAGAGTAACAACAAAAAATTGAGAAACGGATTCACGTATTCATATTAAAAAAAAAAATTAAAAAAAAAAAAAGGAATGCGTAAATGTCATCATATGAATTTTAATGGGCTCCAAATCAATCATCTTAATGTCATTTCTCAACCATGTATTTCCAGAGAGCAGCGATCCGGCGCCAGAATATTCAAAACTATGAATAACCGAATGTACCAAAAATTTAGAATCGCCATACGCAAATTTGATCGAAGCATGAAGAAGACAAAATAGAAAACGAAAAAGTACCAGAGTAAAAGCGAGCGTTCTTTGAAGCTGAAAGGAGAGACCTGGCAGCTCTAGAAACAGATCTGCAAAGTAGAGAACTCATCTTTCTCTATAAACCGTTGAAAACAAGGAAATTGAGGGAGCTTTTGCTACGAGGAAAGGCGGAGGGAAAGTTGAAAATAAATGTGGAGGAGTTATGATAGAGTGAGGTTCAGAGGAAGTGAGAGCTTTTATACACGTGAGCTTGTAAATAAGCGAAACATGGGATATGGTGATTGGTTCTTGTAATGTGCGGTCGGGTCAAAAACCCTACATTTATGAAGAAGATCTCTCCCTCCGGTTGCTCTCTCTGCGGTACTTGTACTGTAATTGTGATTTTTCATTTTTCATACTAAGAAATTAAAATATAATTAAGACACGTGATCTTCATTTAATAATTAATAAATGTAACGACTGTGCTGCGTTGCATAAAAGACTTTTTAGAAAAAATAAAATGAGGAAATGTGAGCTTTTTGAGTTTTGTCCGGTTCTAATGTAAAAGATCATATTACACCAATTCACACAATTAATTATTTATATTACCAAGTAAACTAAAAAATAAGTTAATTAATTATTAATACCGTAACAAAAAGATATCTTATTCAAATTTATTATGCTACCTCACTTTCCTCCGTACCAAGTTACAACAAAGATTTTATATGTAGAATCATAACTACATCATTAATCTAGAATCATAAACCCATATCAATTTTTCTAGAAAATAAATAAATAAATAAATCATATTTACAAGAAACAAAGAACAACGACAATAACATAGGGGCAGATAGGTTCCTGATCCCATCCAAAATGGACTCATGTCCATCAAAAGCTTACTCTTATAAATGACTAACTATTTACATTCTTCTCTTTTCTGAAACAACAAAGAGACTGAACAATTTACATTTCAGTTGAACCATTGGGAAGTTTTGTACCACACTCCAATTGGCAATCACATCTTAACGCCGCCAACCAAGAGTCCACCTGAAAAAAGATAAGAAAAAATTCAAATTAACATAACCCACTTCACTATCACAATGAATTCCCTCCAATAAAATATGCCAGATGGCTAGTCTATACGTCATTTGAATATTATAGATATTTCTGATTGCATTCCTTATTACCGTGATCATGCATTAATCAACCTTTCTTCCTTTTCGTTTCATCTCTTGTATGTATATACCCTTATATATCTACATAAATTCTCTTCGTTTTTATTTTGGCAGAGACTTGTTCAATTATTATTTCTTCCCTCTATTCTTCTTCTTCTTCTGTGATCACTTGATCTAGGTAATAGCATTTTGTTGTGTGAAGTTGCCTATTTTATCCCCATATCACAATGACATTTGTTACTCTGATCGGCATTTTGACACTGGATAGCTGACAGAAGATGGAATTTTTTAAATGGGTCCAATTATGTTCTTTGGCCTCAAGAGATGTGCAGTTTTCTTGAAGGACGCAAGTTATGGCAGTATATCACTGATTGTGTCCAAACATATTAGAAACAACAATGAAAATGAAGAGCATTTTATCTCCGACAAGAGGAATGAGAAAGTAAGAACCATCATATTCTTACTTGGTTTCATGACACTACTATTCTTGTTGTAAAGAGTCATTTTCATCATTCTGCCATTGCCAAAGAAGTATGAGATTTCTTTCCCAAGCATGTCTCTGCCTCTGACATTTCTCATCGATGCCAACTTCTGGGCTCTAGGAATTCTTACTCTATGTGAAGTTCAACCAATAACCAAGTTTCTTTCTAATGCGGAAGTGATTTGGGACTAATTAGCCTTAATGGAACCAATCTTGGAAGATCCTGAAGATGAAAAGAAACTTTTTGCCTATCATGATCAAATGAGCTCAGATACAGCCTTTGCCACAAAGTCTTTAGCAATACTCAGACCTCCAAAAAGTGCGACTGTAGATACTTTTGGCAAGCCATATTATTTGATTTCTGAATGCCTAAAAACGAATGGTCTAAGTAGACCAACACGAGTTGTCAATCATCATCAAAGTTGTTTTAAGTTAATTCTTCAAACAAGTTGCAGTCGATAATACTGATACTGCTTCTCCAACTGTCAACACCATGTTTTTGTCTCTCCGGATGATCTACACTCTTCTACACAAACTCTTCTACTTCTCATTGTTCCTTTTCAACTGCTCTTTCATCCTTATCGGGTAGTCTTTGGTCCTACAAATACCTTGATTATGCCTGTAGCAATCAGGTGACCTCAAATTCATCTCTGTTTTAAGTCCAGATCCCCGCCATTGACGCACCTATTATACATATGACTGATAATTCAAAATCAATGTTAGTCAAATAGGCACGGTCTTCTCTTTTCCTGATTTATTACCTATTCCAAGACTTCCTCTAAATCTTATCTATCTGCCAACTTTTAGTTCTTCGTCTTGATTTGTATTTTTCTTCTTGTGGTTGTCAGGTAATGGATCTGCAAAAAGAAGAGATAGTTGGGACAGACCATAAGGTTGATAATCTGATTCAGGTCAATTCATTGAAAATTCCTTCACTCATTGTTTATCATTTTGCCGCCACTTTGACCTTAATCTTTTGGCATTCATCTTGGCCATGTGTCATTTTTTGAACTACATAGTTTGTGTCTACTGGTCTTTTGAGTTCTCCTTTATGAAATAAAAGATAATTGTCTGTGATGTAAATTAGGAAAACATCACGCATTCTCTTTTAATATTAGTAATTTTGTTTCATCTGCACCATTTTTGGATCACTTCATCAACATAAGTTGGGGCTTGCTCCTACACCCACTGTAGGTGCATCTAGATACTCTGTTATCTTTGTTATAATTATTTTAGATACTATGGTTTTATCTTATGCAAGGAAGGCCTCTGATTCCATCATATATTATCAGTCTACTTCCATGGTTAACACTTGATATTCATATCCTTTGTACAGATAATGCCATGGAATACAAAAGAAACAAAAAATTCTTAAATTTCTTTCTCAACAATGCAACGCTTTTCAATGTTCATGTCTGCACAACTCTACAAAATGATCATGCTAAATGCAAACATCATTATGCACTGGACACTGTTCGTACTCTTCCCACCTCCTTGTGTCCTGGAACATTTTAAGGGGAAGCTGCTTCCATTTCCATTTATGACATTAATTGTTCCGATCCTCAGTTGTTTGCACTATGACTCTCTATGAGAGATGGTATACTAACTATAACGATCTTGGAGTAGTTGGATGTATTTGTTCGGTTTCATCTCCTATCCAATGACCTTATCAAACTGGAACCTGACTGCTCAACTTTGTTGCTTGCTTGTATGCGGGACAGAACACAAAGTTAATAGGTGTTGGGATCCTATCACCAAGCATCTTCGAATCTTCCCACATGTCAAATTTTGGAAAAGAACGTTTTTCATATGTTTACTTCTTGAAGATGATGAACCTTATCCACAGTGTCATCAATCTCAGCCATTCATATCTTAGAGTTACTGACCACGTTTACAAATTCCTATGTTTACTTCCTGAAGATGATGAACCTTATGGCGATGCTTCTTCTTCCCCAGACTCTACAGCCTCCTCGTCCTCTGACCTTGGACAGGTAAACAAACTTCGAAGCATTCTGGCGCATTACGTCTTCTGTGAATTCTGAATCATCTCTTCCTCTTTTCCATCCTTCAGAGTAAGTCAGCATCCTACTCACCTTTTTCTCTACCTTTACATCAACTTATGAACTCCTGTACTTTTCAAGAAGCTAGTGCCAACCCACATTTGGCAGCAAACTCTGTTGGAAGAATTGCAAGTTCTGGAGATAACAGATATATGGAACATGGTTTAAGGTTCATAGTTGGCTATAAATGGGATATATAAAATCAAGACATATAGTGATGGCACTGCGGATTGATGTAAGATCCATCTTGGGGTAAGAGGTTTACTAGAGGGAAACTGATTATGAAGATACATTTGCTCTAGTTGCTTGTCTGACCTCTGTCCAGAGCCTCTTAGCAATTGCAGCAGTATAAAAAGGTGGAACTTTTCTCAAATGAACATAAAGAATATTTTTCTCAATGGTGACTTATCCGAAGAGGCTCTGGAGGGAAGAAACTTCTGCTACTCTGTGTATAATCTATGATAAAAATTACAAGAGGTCGTGACAATATCACTTAATTCAAACAATCTCTTCATAAGGAGTTAAGGACGAAAAACCTCGACCCTCTCAATTATTTTCTTTGGCCTTGAGATTAATCTTGATGACTCTAGTTGTATTTATCTCAGCTTATGCAAGTGATTTATTCTCATGAGCTGGTTTGGCTGACAGTAAAATTGCCTCCATGCTCGTTGAAGCTAACTTAAATCTCGTTCTTACTGATGAATCAACTCTTTCCAGTCCTACTCTCTATTGTGAATTCACAGGCAATCTTATTATTTCCCTGACTATCACTCGACCAGATGTCACCAATCAATTTATCTTAACTCTACTAACTACTCAGTTTTCAGATGTTTTATGAATCCTTCGGTATGTTAAGGATTTATCATTCTGTCACTTTACTTCTCCTCCAAGTCACGTCTACAGTGAGGAGCCTTCTCCAATATAAACTAATGGGTGATCCTACTAGTCAACAATCTATGACTGGTTGTTGTTTCTTTCCGGAGTCAATCTCTCATCTTTTGGCACTGCAGGAAGCAAACACTAGTCTCTCAGTCTAGTATTGAAGTTGATATCAGGATATCATGTATTACCTCTGTTGTTATTGCATAATATGAGAGTTCATCAGATCAATTTTATCACTCTACCTTGTGACAATTGTAGTGCTATTAAATTGCTCATAATAATATATTTCACGAGTATCCTATACATATTAGGAATTATGTCACTTTGTTCATCATCATATTTGCCAAGGCACTCTCTGCCTTCTCTGTCTCAACCAAGCTGCTGACATCCAATAAAACTCATCCACCATGACCGTTAACGATATAACATGAAAAATTTAGTTGGATTCTTCAATTTACCTCGAGGTTAAGGGGATGTTGTAACATGCTAGAATACCCTAGAGATTAATTTGTGATTGTATTCCTTAATAAGATAATTAGCATTAATAGGATTAATATACCCTATTATAAATCACATACTCAAGATACATAAAAGACAGATTCTCTGCTTCACGTTATATTATACGTGTAATAAAATTTTAGGATCATTTTTTTTAGAAAAAGGAATTATTCACCACAGCTCTTGCAATGACACTTCTCAACAAAATGGGGTAGTAAAAAAAATAATAAGCACCTTTTATAAGCAGGTAGGTTTTTGATGTTTACCACTGATGTATCTAAATAGTTATGAGGAGAAGCAATTCTTACTGCTACATATCTTATCAACAGGATACTATAAAAAATTTTAAAATTTCAGACACCTCTGACAATTTTCAAAAACTCATTTACAATGTCTCGATTAATCTCATATTTACCATTAAAGGTTTGGATATGTTGTGTTTGTTTATATACATAATCATAATAGAAATAAGTTAGATCTACGAGCAATAAAATGTATTTTTTTATGATATTTTCTCATACAGAAATGGTACAAATATTTTTATCCTATCAGAAAAAAATATTTTGTCATAATGGATGTTACATTCTTTGAGTTTCGAAACTTTTTGAGTCCTCCTCTTCAAGGGGAGGGAGAAAGAAATGAAAACTCGGTGTTTGAAAATGAAAGGATTGAAAAAAAATTTAATGATTACACAAATAGTGAAACTATAACCTTTAATCTTGATATCTTAGATAAAGAAAACGGGGGTCCACCCTAGTGCTTGAACACAAAATAGTTACTAAGACAATGAATAATGCATATTTCAATGATGAAAGATTATTTAGAAAAGCTTATACTAAAAGAAATCTGATTCAAAGTTAGAAAGATGCATATATGCCTCCTCAAAACCAAGAATCTGATTCAATATTAGGATCTGAAAAATCAGGTACAATATCTGAATTTGTAAAGTATGAGTTTTTTTCTATTCAACAAGCGCAATTTGACCCTCTAGACCTCGCTATTGTTTTTAGGAAAGGAATGCGATCACGTACTCAACACCCTCTGTCAAATTTTGTATCTTATAAGAATTATCATCATCTTACCATATGTTTGTCTCACAATTGTTAAATGTGGATATACCTAAATCTATACGGGAAGCATTAAAGGTTCCTGAATGGAAGAAAGTTGTCATTGAAGAAAAGAGGCTCTAGAGAAGAGTAGAGTGATACGTGGGAAATGACTTGTTTGCTTGAAGGAAAATTGATCGTTAGGTGCAAGTGGGTTTTCACTGTAAAATTCAACTTAGATGGATCTTTGAAACATTTTTTTTTTGAAATAAAAGTAAAGTATTATTATGCACAAGGCACCAAAGGAGTACCGCTCATATACAAAATAGTTACAAATCTATCAACTGGTTGATGACCGCATCCATATTATCAATATCTTTTGACCCAATAAAATAGATCTAAAAGTGTATATCCACCTATCCTTAATGTTACCAAGTCTCCACCCCCTCAAAAACTCTACCATTTCTTTCTTTCCAAATTACCCAAAAAGAAAGTAAGTGCAATAAGAAATAGATGCCTCCCCTTTTCTTTACAAAACCCCTCCCAAGCCCAAAGTTCATTACTAACACTACCCGCCATAACCCAATCCACCCCAATAAGCCTCAAAACAGCAAACAAATGTTGTAAGTTACAGGGCAGCCCAATAACAGGTGGAAACGGGTCTCCTCATCAGCTTTGCATAAGAAGCACCTGTTAATCAGCACATTCCCTTTTCTTCTAAGCATGTCAACTGTTAAAATCCTCTCTTTAGCCGCTTCCCAAGCAAAAAAACTGATTCTAGGTGGTGCTTTAGATTTCCAAATTCGTGTGAAAGGGCCAGAATGGGTGTTGTTGTTCTCTCTCTTAGTACTGAATTCATAGTATGATCTAACAGAGAAGCTCCTCTTTTTGTCTAACTTCCAAATTCTATTATCCTTATTCTCGTCTATGTTAATATTAGATAAACACAGCAACAGCTCCACATACTCTTCTACTTCCCAATCCTGCAAATTACACTTGACCGGAACAGTCCATTCCCTACCCCCCACCAACTTCATAGGCTGCCTTCACACTCATCTCCTTGTCGCTGGCCACAGAGAAAATTCTGGGAAATTTATCTTTAAGTTTGAACTCCCCAGCCTATTCATCCAACCAGAATTGAATATCCTCTCCATTACCAACCTGTCAACCCAAACATTTCTCAAAAGTTTTATTTCCTTCCCTGATTTTCTTCCATAGCCCATCCCAATCTGTCTGAACTTTCCCCTCCTCCCACTCTCCCTCTCCCAATCACCCCATCTCACCCTAATAACTTGCTTCCACAGCTGCTCCTTCTCAATAGAAAACCTCCAAAGCCATTTTCCTTGGAGAACAGTGTTCAACTCTCTAATGGATCTTATCCCCAGCCCCCCTTCTCTAATGGTTCTCTTCACATCATTCCACTTAACCAAGTGGTACTTTCTACCACCCCCATCATCGCCCCAAAGCCATTTTCCTTGGAATGTTATATAAAACAAGATTAGTAACAAAAGAATTTACGCAAACCTATGGAATTGACTATCAAGAAATATTTATCCCTATTGCCAAATTGAATACTATTCGAGTGTTATTCTATATAATTATAAATTTATAGTGGCCATTATTTCAATTGGATATTAAAAATGCATTCCAATGGAGAACTAGAAGAAGAAATCTATATGGATGCATCACCTCGCTTTGAAGATAAATTCAGAGGGAAAGTTTGTAAGTTGCAGAAGTCACTATATGAACTAAAGTAGTTGCCCCGAGCTTAGTTCGAGAGATTTACCAGGTTTGTTAAAAAAGAAGGGTATAGTCAAGAACAATTTGATCATACAATGTTTGTGAAATACACTCTGATCATCCTGATAATACTTACCGGGAATGATGATGATGAGATATATAGGTTGAAAAAACATTTTGCGTTAGAAATTGAAATTAAAGATTTGTGTCCTTTATGCTACACCTTAGGTATGGAAATTATAAGGTCAAAGATAAGAATTTCTGTGTCACAAATAAAATATGTTTTTCACTTGCTAGAGGAAATGGACATGAGTGGCTGTAAACCAAGTGATACAACCATGGATCCTAATCAGAAGTTGGGATTTCTGATACAATTAATAAAAGTAGATATCAACGTCTTGTAGAAAAATTCATTTATTTGTCTCATACAAGACCTGATATTGCCTTTGTGGCTAATGTCGTGGGTCAGTATATACACTCACCTTACGAGGAACATTTGGAAGTTGTGTATAAGATTCTCAAGTATCTAAAGAGTATACCGGAAATGGAGTTGATATTTAAGAAAAGTGATAAAAGGAGTATAAAAATTTTCATAGATACAAACTAGGCAGGTTCCGTCTCATATAGACGATCAACTTCTGTTTACTATCTAATAGGAAAATCTGGTTACTTAGCGAAGTAAGAAACAAAGTGTGATTGCTAGAAACAGTATAAAAGCTTAGTATAGAACTATGGAAAATAGAGTTTGTGAGGTATTATGGATGAAAAGAGTACTTGAAAAACTAAGATTAGATGCAGAAGCGTCTATGAGACTTTTTTGTGATAACAAATCAGTTATAAACATTGCGCACAACCCAATTCAACATGATCATATGAAACACATTGAGATTAATAGACATTTCATTAAAAAAAAAACTGAAAAATGGAATTATTTGTATGTCGCTTGTGATTTTTAAGCAACAAACAGCTGATGTTTTTACTAGTGGGCATTTTAGACCAAAGTTTGAATCCTTCATTAACAAGTTGAGCATTATCAATATTTATGTATCAACTTGGGGGGAAGAAGGGGGTATAGAATATATGGAAAAAATCAAAATATTTGACTGCATATCTGCAGAAATTATTGCTGTATATTTGTAGGAATTATTGCTATTAATTGCATATTTATAGGAGTTATTGCTATTGATTGTATAGCTATTTACCTCAAAAATTAGAAAAATAAAATAGGAATGTAAAACTCTATAAAATCAACTCTTTGTACCATCTGGAAAAACCAGAAAATGAAGAAGAGAAAATCTTCCTTTTCCCGTTTGCGCTCAATTCGGATACTGTCACAAATGTTTTTGGCAGATTTGAAAAGTTAGTTTCTCATAATTGATCTCCCTCCTGCTATTGTTTCCTTCATTTAAAAGTGACAGACAACGGTAGATGTCTCTTTTTGGATCAACCTATGTATGTTGAAGATCTACTTCACCGTGGTGGAAGGAGAACTAAAAATTAATCTCTACTCCTGTTTTCTCGTGTGGGGAGCAAGGAAAGAGTCCCAAAACCAGCCCCTCGGTTTCCACTCCCACTTTTTACAGGAATATATTTGGTGCGTCGGAACATTTTATTCACTCACACTTTTTAGAGGAATGTAGTCAGTGCAGAACTACATATGACTTTTACTAGACTGGATTTGTTCTTTTGCTATCAATCAAGCTTGTTGGTAGATCCGCAAGCCTAGTTACAGTGAACGAACTCAGATCTACTGTCCAGCTTTATCATGATTCATCTATGACTCTAGTTGGTTATTCAGATGCTAATCAGGCTTGTTGTCTGAACAATAGGTGGTTTACAAAAGGTTATGTTTTCGTGGGTTCCAATTTGAGTTTGTGGAGAGCCAAGAAACATATTGCTCTTTCTCGGTCTAGTTTTTGCATTTGCTGTCGCTCACATTGTTGGCATTGTAATAGGTTGCTGAACTGCATTTACTTCTCTTCGAAAAAATTGATCATGTAATGTCAACACAACCATATGGCTTCACGCCTGGTCCAACATGTCCCATTCGAAACAAACTGAACTTGATATCAGATTTGTTCATGAGAAGGTTCAACTGGGAGTACTTGTTGCATGCTATGTTCCAAGTTAGGATCAAGTGGCTAATTTTTTTTGCGGAAGGGCTTATTGCATTTAGTTTCACTCATCTACGGTTTAATCTATGTGTTCTACCCTATGCAGCTTTGGGGAGGGCCTTAAGGGAGAAAATAATCTATAACTCCATAATTATGTTTGTATTTCTATAGGACTTCTCATAAGATTGTCCTCTACTTCTTGCATTGTGCCATTGATCATTGTACACTAATAAACATTAGAATTTATTCATAAACTATACAAGCACTGCATGCACCATTCCTAATTACAAGAAGATGACATAATGGCAGTTAGACGTACCTGGATTTTAGAAATGCTTGAGCATTCAAAACGCAGTCCTTGACGAGCTAAGATGTAAAAGCAATACCGTGTCTCATTGTCTTCTCTTGTAAAGCATGGAAGAGATCCTACTTCAACAACATCTGACAGTAAGGTGGAATCTTGAGGACTCAAATCTGCACCATAAATTTTTAAATGTTCATTACTAATCAACAATACAAAGGAAGCTTTGATCAAAGAATTTGCAGAAGCAATTGGAGATGATGCAGTGCAATTTCCTTTGGTGTGACAGTATGGAGAGGAGTAGATATTATCTAGGGGCATGGAACAGGGTGAAACAACCTTTCAGAGCGGAGGGTTGGGATTGAGATCTTTGGAAGGATTAAGTGGCTATGGAAGTTTATAAGGGAGCAGGGAAATTTTTGGATGAGGGTAATCAAGGCGAAACATGAAGTGGATGGACTGGGATGGTTCTCTATCCTAGGGATTCTCATTGGGTAGGGCTATGGAAGAGAATATGATTTGGGAGGGCGGACTTTCAAAAGTCTATTAGATGGAGGATGGGGGTGGGGTGAAATGTTGGATGGATGAATGGTGAATTTTTTTTTATTTTAAAAAAAGTAAGGATGCATTATCAAGGAGTGCTTGGTGGGTGCCCAAGATAACAAGGTAGGGTGCATGAAGTTTTTAGAAATTTAAGAGATTGGAAGATTACAGAATATATCAATTTGATGGAGTCACTCTCATCCAAAAAAATGGACCTTACTTCTTATGGTAAATCGGTGTGGAAGTTGACCTCGTCAGGAGTGTTCATGGTAAAATATATTTATGGGCACTTTGATAGCTGGCAAGGTGGATGGGGGAACATTTCCAGCCAAAAAAATTGAAAGGTCAAAAGCAACCCTAAGGATAATGTTCTTTGCTTGGAAGGCAGCAAATGCATACATTTTAACTTTACATGAATTGATAAGTGAAAAGAAAAAAATTGTTTTGGAATTTGCTTAATACTAGTGAAGATTTTAGAGGTATACAAGTCATAATTGGAAAGTAGTTCGAATGTGTTGTGTGAAGTGCTGGTGGTACACAATTATTTGTAGTTGTAATTGTTGTATGTGGGTGTTATATTTAGAGAAGGGATAGTAATTGTTCTTTTCATTCTTTCATCCAACAAATGATGCCTTTACATATATTTACATATGTCTTAAGAAGAATCTAAAACTGATTCCTTTTTCTATATTTTTACACAACTTTCTAGATAATTCTACATTCATTCATAACTTTTTTCTTCTTCTATATAGTTCTTCAAGCTTCTAGAGTCTTCTATCATCTTGTAGAATTCTCTTTCAGTATCTCCTATATTTTTTAGAGAATAAAACAGTTCCTTCTGATAGGGCATATGCAAGGAAGAATAAGAAAATAAAATATCAGGTTATATGTACTAATTATATAGGGTGTATGTGAATATGTAAGTGTTGTCTGTGTTTATGCAGGTGCTAAGTTATGTATAATGTGTGTAATTGGGAAGAATAAGCCTTGAAAGGCCAAAGGGAGCAGAATAGATAAATCTGGAAAATTTCTCCAGAAATAACTGCCACTAACTGCATCTGGGTGTTATTAAGAACATTTTGTCTTTTGGGATATGTTATGTATAAAGAAATATCCCAAGAAGAGTACTTTCCTACTCTAGATATTGTAGGATTCTCTCTTCCAAACAAGCTGCAATTTAATCTCACTCTAAAAAATAGATAAAGACAGGAAAGTAAAAAAGAAGGCTCTTTCTTCTCTCTGATTTTGTTGTTCATTGTCTCATAACAAGATCTGTCACTAGGACCCTAATAATTTTGTCCATGGGTTACACCCTTTTGTACTGTTAAATATATTCATTTTTCACTCTTAAAAACGGCATTTGCAGAAGCAAAGAAAATATAGTATAAAATTCTATATAATTACTCATAAGATTATGTAAGATTTAAAAAGTAAGAGAGATAAAGCCGGTTTTTCATAAAAAAGGCTATATGATAGAAAGAAATTGACTAAAGTCAATCACCTGTCGACACCAAAAAGAAGAAAAGACATGATCCATGGAGGACAACAAAGCGAGGAAGCCAATCATCGACTTCGCTATCATCAAGAGGGAGAGGTTCACCTGGCAGTGCTGCCCACCTCTGTAATTAGAATACCAAAAAAATCATGATTATCATAAAATATGAAAATAGCAAACTGTAGAAAATAATAACAGATACGATGTGGATGAACAGGATATGAAGAGTCATACAGTCCGGATATCCAAATAGCCAGATAGACGAGCAGACCGTAAAATTTCATCAACATGTTCCAACCTATATAAAACAGAAGAGGATCATATCATGACAAAAAAGAGACAAAACTGTTTGATTAAAAGCACAATCCAAAGCCCAAGTCACAAAGAAAACACAAGAATATAAAGAAAAGAGTAGGGTCTACAGTTTTCGTGATTTGTGAAGTTAGCAAGACTGACACCAGAGAAGATTGCAAATGCAGCTTCAATAGTAAATACCATGGAGTGTGACAACGTTGTAAACACTCAAAATAACCTAAATCTCAAAACTAAGATTCATATATTGACGGAAAAAAGGCAGAGATTTGTCCTATGCCTAAAGCTCTGTACTAAAGGAAGACTGCAGGGACATATAACATGCTAACTGTGTGATCTAGGTCTCTCATGTCATATTAACATTCAACTGACTAAACCAATGAATCAGAAAACAACATCACACATCAAAGAGCAAGATCAAATCTCCCTTACTGAGCTTTCAAGTGAGCTTCTCTCTCTTCTAGATCAGCAAGTCCTGATCTAAGTGATTCTAATTCTGCAGCACTTAACTCAATCTGAAAATAAAGAAAGATTACAGTGCTTAGAAAATATCTTGGTTTCATTAATAATACAAATTAGTCAGATGCAAAAAGCTGCCTGAAGAACCTTTTCCTGACCATTGGTGCTTGAGCCCCATGGCAACCCCCGGTGAGTAAAAAAATTTAACATGAACACGGCACTTCTCCACTTTCTTCGAGTGCGCAAATGACTATGGGATCTATGCTAAACCAAAAGGAAACAAAAATCAACTGGAAATTTCCGAGTCTTTGTTTCTATGTCATTATTATTTTCATAATTTAAAAAAAAAGAATACCTCTAAAGAATTATCAATTCTTGGAGGTGAAGTAGACGGAGAATTGCTTTGAGTCTCCACACTGGAAATTGAAACCTTAAAGTGATCTTGAAAAATCTTTAACTTCCCAGGACTATCATCCATTAAGTTATATTCAGCTTAAGGAAAAAGAGGAAGCCCCTGATGAGAAAAATAAGATGATAATTAGATGTCAAGCAATCAAACTTGACAACGCTTAAAATATTTCAAGTACGGCTATTCTTCCCTTAAAGAAATATTTTATATTATGAAAATGGTAGGCTGTAGGAATTCCTATAGTTTCTTTTGCAACAAAAAAACAGGAACCTAAATTTCAGTCTCCTTCAGAGGTAACAACTTTATCCTGGCGCCCTTACAAAATCAAAAGGAAGCTATAATTTTTGGAAACAAGAACAATATTTCCAAATCTTTTTAAGTCATGGTATCAAAAGGAGCTACTAATTTTGGGAAACAGGAAGAGTAGTTTTTAAGAGAAAAAGTAGTATTGTTAACAGGCACGAAAAGAGTGCCACTCAAGAACTTTACATAAAAGTGAAGTCAGATTATCTGTCAGGTTCCAGGTATCTCTTATTCTATTCGTCCGATGATGCTATCAAAAGGAGCAAATGCCTCCAAGACAGGAAGGGCAACTTTCTAACAGATCAGCATGAAAGCAAGGAAATGATACTTGTCGAGATCTGATGTTAATTAAGATTTCTTACAGATTTTCGGTAGCGTAGATAATTTATACAGCACCCTAAGCCTGCAGTATGGTAGTTATTCTGATAAACAGAGTTAGTGGTTCTTCTGGGTCTTAAATAGTTAGCAAACATGAAGCTGGTTAACAATTGGTGAGGAACTGCAAAAGATCTTCAAAGGCTATAATGTGGTAAATAATTACCCCAAAAGTATCCAAAAATTCATATAACCTGTAACAGAGTGTGCTCAGTTTTATTACTTTGAGCTCTAATTACTGCCTAGGGTATATGCAGAAGCATCTAAAAGTAGGCAGTTGTTCCCCATAATTAAATAAAGACAACATAGCCATGTTCATCATCCATCAGATCAAAAGATTTTTACGCCATGTTTGGAATAAAACTGTATGAAATTCACTCGCAAGTCCATACTTCATTTTACTAGAAGATACTATAAATCTTCTAGAAAGACAAGTTTGAGCTTATAGTTCTATATAACATTCAAACAACACATTTCAAATTCCATTAGTTCTATTGAAATTTAGAATTGGATGTTCTAATTTCACGTAAAATTTCATATAAACTCAATTCATTTTATCTTCTAATAGCATTTAGATACCCTCATAGTGAATTAAATATATATTTAAAAATGGTTTTAATAAAATTTCTGAATTTGTTCCAAACATAGCCTTGAGAACCGAGATTTCCACCCAAAAGTCAACCAGCAGTTCTTCTCTTACCCACGCAGATAGGAAATCCTCATTCTTCCTTATTAGGCACTTGTTAACAAAATAGTAGAGAAATAAAGAAAGATATAAGTTTGAGACAACCAAACTTGAGTCAAATGAAGATTGTATACCATCTAATAAAAAAGAAAACCAACTACGAAAAGTATGAAACTAAACACCTCTTTATTCTAAAGCTTCACGAAAACCCTACAGTTAAAGCATATTTCTTTTAAGAAAAAAAGCTGAAGTAAATTGATCATAATCTTGAACATACAAAAGCAGAAACATCCAGAATTCATCTGAACTAAATATACAATAACGATTACTGAAAGAAGCAGAGACTGAAGAGAAATAAATTAATTACCTGCAAAAAGAAAATGAGACTTCTAAACAGGAGAGAAGAGAAGGAAAAACTAAAGAAATGATCTTCTTCTTCTTCTTCTTCACAAAAAGTGCTTTATGCTTTGACCCCATGAACTTATACCGTACGACAGGTGTCAGAGTAAAAGTATTGATCGTATTGGTTAATAAGTAAAAGACGCTTTTACCCCTTCAATAGTTTAATTGTTAAAAAGCTGGAAGCTGATTGGCGCAATGATCTGCCCGTTGTCATTGCCCGCGGAATCGTGTATTATAATTAATGCATATTATTTATTATAGATAATCATTATTTTATGTATGTTAATTATTTTTTCCATCAAATAAAAACACGACACGTAATTAATTACCTTGTAAAGCTAATTTTGTAATTATGGAGCTGCAAATTATTAAAAAAAATTAACAAATTTTAATGGGAGAAAAAACACACATATATAATAAAGAGTTTGTCCCCACTCCATGATAATCTTTAAAAAGGTACATCATAATATTTTCTTCTTGTATATTATCATTTGTATTAAATTAGTTTTGTCACATTTTAATGTAAATGTATATTTACATTATATTAAATGAATAATTAAATTTTATTTAAATTAAATCAAATAATAACAACATATATGAAAGTTATTAGAATAGTTTATATGATAATCTTCATTCAAACTCCAAACTAACTTTGTACCATATTTTTGTTATTGTCTCTATTTTTTTTTAGTTTTTCTTCACTAGATTTTCTTTTTCACATATTATTATTTGATGTATTATTTTTTTTTAGTAGTACGGAATCTATTAATAATTAAAATAACAATTTCAATTAAAAAAATAAATAAAATATAATGGAATTATTTTATTAGGATGGTTATCATAAAACCTAATGCATTTTATTATTGTTGCCAAATTTATCACCGATTTTTTAATTAAAATAATTAATAATTATTATTTGATTATTTATTAAATTAACACTAACTTTAAAATAAGCATTATTTAAAAAAATTAACTGATTTTAACAGTAATCTTTCCTTAAAAATCTTTGTCAATTCAAACTCAAAATTTATTTATATCCAAACAAATAATAAAAATAATAGTGATAATAATCATAACAAAAGTGGATGTACTACTAATGATACGTGAGACAATAATGATAGAAACAATAACAATAATAACAATAATGATAATATAAGTGATAATGATAATGATAATATTAACAATAAATGCTATGATGTTCTAATGGCGAAATAACGATAATAATATTAAGAATGATAAAAAATAATAATAATAATACAAAAATAATAACAATAATAGTTAGCAGTGATTATAGTGATGAAAGCATTAACGATAATAAGATAGTAGTAACACGAATAACGATAATGATAGTTGAACAATAATAGCAATAATAATAATATTAAATAATAAATATAAAAAATTAAAATAAATAGTTAAAATACTATCAACACTAAAGATAGATTAATTCTTACTAATTAAATCAACCATATATATATAAATGTGTTCTAATGCCATTATCTCACACTTGTTTGGCTTAGGATAGGAATTAAGGATGAGAATTGGGCATATACTTAGAAAAGAAAAAGATTTATAAGTTATTTTTGTATTAGAAATTAAGATAGATTAGATAAATTCGACTAATTTGATTATTTTATGTAAATTATGTAAAATAATGTAGTTTGATTAAAATTAGATAAAATTACCATATCAGATCATTGTAACCACCTCGTAATTCCATTATGGTTTTCTTTTTAATCCCACGAACACATTGGTATGGGTCAGTCATCGAGACTAGAAGAAGCCCATCACAACGCATTCTGCAAACTCCATTTGTAAGGCCTAGTTGTAATCCTATGGCTTCAATGCCCATTTATAAGTTTATTTTTTTCATTTGTTCACCTTTAAATTCCACCTATAGCTTCAAAGATGGACCATTGTGGTGGCACCTTGTTTTGTCTTGTCTTGATAACGACCATGGTTAATGGTTTCTGGATAAAATAAACATCACATGTTTTATTTATATATATATATATATATATTTTTAAAACAGATCTTAACTTAAGATAGAACTATAAGACTTATAAGATATTAAAAGAAAAATATTTGTGGCCAGAATTATATGACTTGTATTATTACTTTTATTCCCTGATCTCCGAGCGTTGCTTCTGCAGATATGGCTTCTTCCATCAGTCACCCTACCCTTCAGGGTCCTCTACTTGCATCACAATTCCTCGGCCAAAACCACCTGTGGTTAGGCCATCATAGAACATCCTTTCCTGTTCAAAACCAACGGCAAGCTTATCAATCTCTGCTATGTGCTAAATTCGATCTATTCGAGATCATGGGAGGTAGAGGGCTGTGCAATGGGGAGAGAGGTATAAAGCAAGAATTGCAGAGGAACATACAACAAGAATCATCGGTTGCTGCTACAGACCAAGAGAATTATGGCATCATTGAAAAGCCAACTATGAATGTACCAGAAGATGCTTTTGAGAAGGAGATGATGGGGTTAACTGGTGGATTTCCGGGCGGCGAAAAAGGTTTGAAGAAGTTCATTGAGCAAAACCCACCCCCTAAAAATACTTCAACTACTAATTCAGGAAGCCTACCTGCTTTTTCCACCTCAGAGAAACCAAAACCGCCTGAATTACCACTTCTCATGCCTGGTATGATTGCCATTGTCAAGAATCCGAACAACCCATTTTACATGTACTGCGGCATTGTTCAGAGGATCACAGATGGAAAGGCAGGTGTTCTCTTTGAGGGAGGAAACTGGGATCGCCTGATAACTTTCAGGCTCGAAGAGCTTGAACGAAGGGAGAAGGGCCCTCCAATGAAAAATCCAAAATCTGCTGTTCTCGAACCTCTGCTCGAACAGGTTTCAGAATGATTCAGTCATTTTTTCTGATGTCCAAATGTGTGTAAGTTCATGACTGTGTTTTGCACTTCTGTCACTTGACCTTAGGCAGAAATCAAATCCATACTTTTCAATTATGCAACAACAAAGCATGTCCTTAGGCAGAAATCATCTCTGTACTTTTCAATTATGCAACAACAAAGCAAGACCATGAACCAGAAAAGAAAATGTAAATAGGCTGTTTTGTTGTGATTGAAGTTTATTCATATTATGCAACAATAAGGAAAGGATATGAACCGGAAAAGAAAATGTATATAGGCTGTTTTGTTGTGATTGCAGTTTGTTCATCATTTTGTAATCGTAATCTCCTTACATTTAGAGGAACCTTTTGGAACTTATGTTTTGATGTTCAGTGAATGAAGAAGATAACAAAGAAAAAAAGAACATGTTCCCCTTCCTTCTTGTAGTTCTACCATTTGATCAGATGCAGCCACCCAGCTGCCAAAAGAAGAAGACAAGATAACTAGAAAAAATCAGTACTCAAATATTATTGATGATCATTTGAATTTAAAAAGATCACAGACAAGAGAGTAGCAATAATCCCTAAGGATGACCAGAATGCTTTGGTGCTTCCTTTTATGCTGAAACCTCATATATACAACACGAACATAAGCAGTTGATAGTCAAAGATAAGAAGGAATGTCATATGTTTTGAATGCTTCATAACATGAACAATAATTAGCAAGGTACCGTTATATTCGCAATCACAAATGGAATGCAGAAACAGAACAAGGATTCACACAACATATACCTTAGTTTTAGTTATTAAACATTTTCAAGGCTTTCTTAATGATTAAATTACAGCAGTCAGGACAAGGAAAGGTCAAGGCAACATGACAAGTAATAGCAGAAATGATATTGACAGGCGGCCTTAATTACCAAAATGGATTCAATTTCTTCATTGGACACAGGAGTTCGTTTTGGCTGCAAAGAAGCTTTTCCCCCAACTGTTCCAGGAGCCTGTGAATTTGAGAAGAAACTCAGATTTGCATCGCCAGCTGTGGATGTCTCCTGAGACTGGGAAGAAGAACCTGAAAAGTAATCGTGTTAATATCATGCAAAAATTAGTATACATTCATGTAAATGTCTACAAGATAACGGAATTGATGTTTAAAACTCAAACCATATGTTCTCCACAGAAGAAACAAAACTATTCAATCTGAAAGTTACGCATTTTTCCCCTGCCTCGTTAAACGCACAAAAGAAGAATCCAAATGAGACACAAAGGTCACCCAGCTGAATTGGTATTTTTAAGAATCTATCTTTTCCATTAAGTTTAACGAATAAACTTCTTGTTATTGACAGAAACTTTAAAAACCTTCATTTGGGCAGCTTCCGCATGAACTCACTTGGAAGGACCAAAAGATATGGAGTAAAAGGGACAAAGTAAGCTAGACAAAATTGCCAATAAATAATGAAGAGAAACTGTTAAGAAATACTTAGGTTTCATTTAGTACACTCTTGAAAAATGCTTTTCATTCATTTATTCTTTCTCTTACTATTAACGATGTATTTTCATAAGCATATATATACATAGAGGAAATAAAAACTAGAAAATGGTTTCATATATTGAAGAAACCTTATTTTCACCCCAAAACCTATAAGCCAAGCAAAAATAAGTGGGCCATAAACCAAGAGAAGAATTTCATGATGAGATATCTCCTGCAGGTGAAAAAACATATAGAAACACCACAAACGAGCTAAGTATCAACTCCAACTCATCCAACCTAGTCAAGCTTCATCCCGGCAATGCATTAAGCAGAAATTTGAAACTTAGGATCCAACCAGCCATGTAATAAATGGTATAATACAATTAGTTACTCAATAACATAGTTAAACGGCAAATGTAGAGGCAATACAACTAAAGACAGCAAGGTATGTTCCACGAACAGAAATAGGAATGGCATCAAAACCACATGATGGCAATATCAACCTCATAGAAAACACCGGGCATCAATTAATGCATCTAAGAAGCATCAAAAGTCATCTATAAAAAAATTAAATAACCCATGCCGAGAAAGAAAATACCTGTTCATGTCAAGAAAATTTTTTTAGAAAAAAAAAAGCTTCACGTTTGATATCATTTTAGATTTTGATTATTGGAGACTTGACCGCCAAAAAGCACAAGAACAAAGTGCCGGTTAACATCCAAAAACCCAAATCTCGACATTGACACTGATCAGACAAGCATTCAATTTGTATAAAGCAACTCCTTAGGAATGATTAGATGATGTTTTATTGACCATAAATAATAAATCTAATGATCCTAAATTTGTATGCTGCAATAACTAATAGAAGATATAATATACTTGCTCATATATTCACATATACTTATATACGTCTCGTACACATCTGTTCGTCCAGAGAGTAAGAAAGATATTTATAGATAGACCTGAAGATTTTGGATGCCTCTGCGGAAACCTAATGCGAGGGATTCTCTTGAAAGCTTGGGCTCCACCCATCTCCCTTTCTCTTTCTCTGCTCGAAACTGCGAGTAGAGAGATTTGGGGGGAATTAGGGAAAAGAAGTAGGGTGTTGAGCAGTGTACGTAACTACTAGAACATCCTCGTGGCTAATCTTTACCTAGTCAACGGTTCCGGAATCTATTGTCTGAATCATTCCGTTGACCACTACGACGTCAAATCATTGCAACGGCGTCGTTTAATGTAACATTTTGGGCCTTCAGTTTCAATTGGCAATTGACATGGACCGGTTTGCTCCGCGAAAGCCCAAAACCAAGGTGCATGCTATTTTCTGGCAACGATATAGAGAATGAGAGAGAGAGAGAGAGAGAGAGAGAGAGAAAGAGGTTAACTCGGAGATCAATTTGTCAATCTCACGGGTTTATTTAAGATTAGTATATATTTTTAAACAAAAACTAAAGTTTTAATAAATTTTATTGTTAATAAAAATTAATATTATTATAATATGTTATATATATTGTATCATACAATTTTAATTTAAGTACAAAAAATATATACTTGGTTAACTGAACCAGTTCCATTTGGACCGACTAAATCGATTACTGCATACCCCGAGGAAGAGAGAGAAAGGGGCAAAAAAAAGAATCAAAGCAGTCTCCCTAAGCAGTTCAATTTGGACTAATTGAATTAGTTCTGTCAATTACTGCATACCCCTACAAAAAGTTTAATGGAGCTAACGGTCTGAAGATTATTTTGGAATGAATAAAATATTGAAGATTAAATAAAAAAGGGATGCAAAGTTTGTGGACTAAATAGGTATGTCTATTTTATTATCAAAATTTATTTTATGTTTAAAAATTATTTCATTTTTTTTAAATATCATGTGGTACTTTTGTTTTTACTCTTACATATACTAAATTAATATTATGTGCTATAAATTTTTTATATTTATATAAAAAATAATATAAATATTACTTAATGAAAATAAAAATTATATAGAAGTAAATAATTATTATGTAAAAGTTCAAATCCCTATCAAAGATTTCGAGCATATAACTCAGTAATAATAAAACGACAATACTGAAATTTATTATTTTAGCGGAAGTAATTACAGTTTGAAGGTTACATTATTTACACGTTTACTTAAAATGTCAAATAAAGGATATGAGAATGCCTTTGAAACTTAAACAGAAAAAAATATATAAAAAATAAATATGCTTAACCTCTACTCGAAACTGACGAAGCAAAAGAGGTAATTCCTTAACTGATCTATTGCTGTTTAAGATCTGGGTCTTAGTCGTCGTGATATGAAATAGTTAATAAAAAATGGCTAAGTTACACTAACTCAGTAAGAATATTAACACCTTACCACTGATACATAAAATCAAAGGGTTGTAGAAAACGTAAAACAACCAATGGAGCTCATTCTTAATAAAACTCGAGTGCTAGTGGATTTATTATTCGTTTCACTGAAAACATTAGCGCTTTCTCGACTAACCTTGAATTTCTCAAATGTCATTCATTAAGATAACAATCAGAATAACAATATAACAGTATACATACCAAAAGATGTATAAGAATTGACCATTCACTATTTTTCAAAATTGGATTCCTCATCATGTTCATCTATACTTTATAATTTTTTCTTTTCCTATCGGTGACACTGGGGGTCCATAGGGATCCCCACGACACGTGGACACAAATATCTTATTTGTAATCAAACGGTCGTCCCCATACCCCGTCTGGTAATGGGCACTACGATACATAATCGCCTCAATACTCCGTCTGGTATGAGCGTAATTAAATTGATTCCTAACTCTGTCTGGTATGAGACTTTCTAGTCCCATACGACTGAGGATAACGTCCACAGTAGGGTTCACCCTATGCACCAAGTCCGTCCACTCTTTTCTATGATACTCGGTAGCCCTTTTATTCAACGCCATTAGTTCATGTATATTTTTTTTTATGTACTATTTAGCCTTAAACGACACATATATCTGCATTCCAAATAACACAAGAGTACGAAATTCATATTTCAGAGTACGTGAGTGAAATAAATATGCATTATGCTGACTGAAATATGTTATGCACATAATAGAGCAACAAAAAATATAGATTAAAAAAATCATATTATGCTAACCATAAATTTAAATTAAATAAATTAAAATAAATAAAATAGTAAATAGATAAGCATAATAAAGCGACTGAAGAAATAACTAACACAATTAAAGTAATAGCAAGTATAAACTGACTAGTGACTGGCTCCATCGATAACCTGTACTTAATTAATCAAGGGGTCGCCAATTATCTAAATTTTTTATTTAATATTAATTTAGCTTTAATTTAACAATAATATGGAAAAAAGGTGAGAGATTGTTACTCTGGGTCGGTGTCCAAAACATCACATTTTTCACTACGGTTCTCGATAATTTTTGGTTCTTGAATTTTTTAGGTTTTTATGATAAGATTGAAATGTAA
The DNA here is from genome assembly GCF_054855325.1 of Carica papaya. Classification (NCBI taxonomy): domain Eukaryota; kingdom Viridiplantae; phylum Streptophyta; class Magnoliopsida; order Brassicales; family Caricaceae; genus Carica; species Carica papaya. Next base: position 13,448,879 of record NC_142312.1, on the reverse strand, counting down.
CGGCTCCGGAAATTTAAAATGAAATGTATATTAAAAATATCAAATGCGGAAGCGAAGTCAAAAATTCGATTAACATCCCTTACACTAAAACTAAAAAACGTGCTCACAAAATATAAAAGATCAAACTACCTAAAGGAGAAACTTGAAAGTAAAAGCTACGAATATGACTATGGAGTCTTTAGGCGTCCCCTTCGTCGTCCTCCTGCGGAACCGGCTCGGGAACGATGTCTTCCTGATCTGAAATGATTAAATAAGGAATGAGCTACACTAGCCCAGTAAAGACATCACGATATCTCACTGTCACGGAGGTAAAGGTGGGTAGAAAACACAAAAAGACCAATGGAGCATAATTTACAACAAATTCTTTTATCAATAATAAATCCTTCACCAACCACTTACCTCGGTGAAATCCATAAAACAGTATACGAAAGCAATAACATTATCATCATTATGAAATCATATATGAACTGTATAACATAATACTTGTCAATCCTTTTGTAATTCAATCGTTACACAACATATTTTTCTCATTTACCAGCCCACTAGTATCCATGGGGATCCATAGGGGTCCCGCTTGTAGCACCCGGAAAGGAGGAAAAAAAAAAAAAAAAAAAGGGGGGCCACGTCAGCAGGCCCGGTCAGCAGTCCCGGCCAACCGGGGCCTGCCACGTGGCAAGACCGCGTCACTCCGAAAGGAGCCACGTTGGCGATCCGCGTGGGTGTGATCCGACGGCCCAGATTCAATCGCACGGACGGCCCAGATTCAATCAAAAATGAACGGCCCAGATTAAAACGAAATGAACGGCTGTGATCAAAAGGCAAGGGGTTATAAATAGAACCCCCACACCAGACCACAAACCCTAGCCGCCCGCCGCTCGCCGGAGAAGACGAACCAGAGGCCGACCGCCGCCACCCGCCGCCGCACCGGGGAAATTTCCGACCGCCGATCGAGGTAAATTTCATACCCCCGACTCATTTTTCTCCGCTGATTCCTCCTATGGCCAAATTGAGGCCGAAATCCCGGCCAAACGGCCGGAATACGCGGCCGAAACCCAGCGGCGCCGCCGCGCCCCTCTCGGTTTTTGCCTCCAACGAGGTCCTTCCCGGCCTCCGTTCGATGCAATTTTTATATCACCGTGATCACCATTCTTTTCTCTACAGGTTGACCGAAGCCGAATCACCAAAACACGAACCTCGCCGGAGAGCCGCCGTACCCGAGAGCGCCGCCGCCGGTAAGCTCCGCTTTTCCGTGATTTTTGGCCCCCCGAGGGCCCTAGGGTTGTTTTCTGACAAGGACCAATGAGAGTGTGGCCGAATTCGGCCGAAAACGGTCGAAAACAGCCAACCCGAGGCGACTCGCCGCCGCCAGCGGCGGCGCCGTCGCCGGAGCACGGCGGAGCCGCCGTGCCGGAGTTGCGATTTGGTCCGAAAGGGGCCCTGGGCCTAATTTGGATTTTTTTTTGAACACGTGCAGGTACTGTTAGTGTGTTTCAGTTCCCCGGGAAAAATTCAGGGAAAATTAGGGACGGCCTGCAGGCGCACTGTGAATCGTATTCGGATCCCGAAAACAAGTAAGGACCCCTCACCCTATTTCCTATCACGGTATTAAAGTTCAAAATGATAAAACGGTATTTCTTGAATTAACGCATGTGTGAAATTGCTTAAGGTTGCTAATGGAGCCCGAGTCTAGTGTGATTGATGATTTACTATTATTTGGCCTGTTTTACAGCTTTAAATGCATTATGGGGTTTGATGTGTTCATTTTATAGTTTCGAGTGCATATATTACTGTTTTATTAATTATGGGTTGAATGACTGAAGAACTGATAATGTATGTTGTCTGTTTGGCATGAATTACGATTTGCTTTCTTAAATATGAATTGATGATGCTTATTGAGGAAAAGGGAAATGAAACATTTTGTAGACTGATAATTGTATGATGGGGTCAGCCTGACTAGATATCCTGGGAGATGGTGGACGGACCGGGTCCGTAGGGAACCCTACCGGGATTGTGGTCTCACATGCCGGACGGGGTATGGAGATCTTATGGTTTTGGCACCCATATCGGACGGGGTATGGGGACGGCCCGTTTCACCCTCATACCGGACGGGGTATTGAGGTTTATGGTTTTGGCGCCCATACCGGAAGGGGTATGGGGACGGCCCGTTTCACCCTCATACCGGACGGGGTATTGAGGTTCATGGTTTTGGCGCCCATACCGGACGGGGTATGGGGACGGCCCTGGAAACTGATTATGAATGTTAAAGGTTAACGGGTAGCGGAACCCCTATGGACCCCCACGGATACTAGTAGGCTGGTAAATGAGAAAAAGATATGTTGTACAATGATTGAATTACAAGAGGCGTGATAAGTGTTATGTTTTACAGCTTATATTATTCCATGATTATGATAATGTTATTATTTTTCTTATATTGTTTTCATAAATTCCACCGAGGTAAGTGGATGGTAAAGGTTTTCATGTTAATAAACGAGTTTATTGTAAATTATGCTCCATTGGTCTTTTTGTGTTTTTCTACCCACCTTTACCTCCGTGACGGTGAGATATCGTGATGTTCTTACTGGGCTAGTGTAGCTCACTCCTTATTTAACCATTTCAGATCAGGAAGACATGGTTCCCGAGCCCGTTCTGCAGGAGGACGACGAAGGGGATGCCTAGAGACTCTGTAGTCATACTCATAGTTTTATTTTCGAGTTTCTCTCTTAGTTTAGTTTAATCTTTTATATTTTAAGTACGTTTTTGGTTTTTCGTGTAAGGGATGTTAACTGAAATTTTGATCTCGCTTCCGCATTTGATACATTTAAATACTCATTTCATTTTAATAATTTCCGGGGCCGTCACAGTGCTACCCGTTAACCCTTAACACTTGAAATCAGATTCCAGGGCCGTCCCCATACCCCGTCCGGTATGGGCGCCAAAACTATAAACCTCATTACCCCGTCCGGTATGAGGGTGAAACGGGCCGTCCCCATACCCCGTCCGGTATGGGCGCAAAAACACATAAGATCTCCATACCCCGTCCGGTATGGGAGACCACAATCTTGGTAGGGTTCCTTACGGACCCGGTCCGTCCACCATCTCCCAGGATATCTAGTCAGGCTGACCACATTATACAATTACCCATTTACATAATCTTTCATTCTCTTTTCCCTCAGTCAGCATTATCAATCCACATATAAACAAGCAAAACGGTAATTTATGCCAAACAGACAACATACAGCATCAATATCCCCGTCATTCAATCCATAATCAGTAAAACAGTAAAATATGCACACGAAACTATAAAATGAAAACATCAAACCTCATACTGCATTTAAAACTGTAAAACAGGCCAAATAACAGTTAACCGACAAACACACTAGACTCGGGCTCCATTAGCGACCTTAAGCAATTTCACACATTCGTTGATTCATGAAATACCGTTTTATCATTTATTGAACTTTAATACCGTGATAGGAAATAGGGTGAGGGGTCCTTACTCGTTTCGGGGTCCGAACACGGCTTCACAGTGCGCCTACAGGCTGTCCCTAATTTTTTCTGAATTTTTCTCGGGGAACTGAAACGCACTACTAGTACCTGCACGTGTTCTAAAAAATCCCAAATTAGGCCCAGGGCCCCTTTTTGGCCAATATCGCAATTCCGGCACAGCGGCTCAGCCGTGCTCCGGCGACGGTGGCGCCGCTTACGGCGGCGATTCGCCTCGGTTTGGCCGTTTCTGGCCAAATTCGGCCACACTTGCATCGATCCTTGCGATAAAACAACCTTAGGGCCCTCGGGGGGCCAAAAAATTACGGAAAACCGAAGCTTACCGGCGGCAGTGCTCTCGGGTGCGGCGGCTCTCCGGTGAAGTTCGTGTTTTGGTGATTCGGCTCCGATCAACCTGTAGAGAAAAGTATGGTGATCACGGTGATATAAAAATTGCATCAAACGGAGGCCAGGAAGGGCCTCATCGGAGGCAAAAACTGAGAAGGGGCGCGGCGGCGCCGTTGGGGTTCGACCGTTTGGCCAGGATTTTGGCTCCGATTTGGCCACAGGGGAAATCAGCGTGGAAAAATGAGTCGGGGGTATGAAATTTACCTCGATCGGCGGTCGGAAATCTCCCCGGTGCGGCGGCCGGCGTCTCCGGCGTCTGGTTCGTCTTCTCCGGCGAGGACAGGCGGCTAGGGTTTTTGTGGTCTGGTGTGGGGGTTCTATTTATACCCTTTTGCCTTTTGATCTCAGCCGTCCATTTTGTTTTAATCTGGGCCGTCCGTTTTTTGATTAAATCTGGGCCGTCCTTGTGTTTTCATCTGGGCCGTCCGATCGCGCGTACGCGGATCGCCAACGTGGCCCGTCCCCGGTCGACGTGGTTTTGCCACGTGGCAGGTCCTGGTTGGCTGGGACTGCTGACTGGGTCTGCTGACGTGGCTGCTGACGTGACCTTTTTTTTTTCCTTCTTCAATTTTCCGGGCGTTACATGAAACGTACGTCAAAATGGTGTGAAAATACGCGAGGGACGACGAAAAAGAGACAAAACATCTCACCGGGGGTCAAGTTGGGGTTTCAGCGCGGTGGTTCCACTGCGCTTTGCTGCCTGATCCTCTTTTTCCTACGGCTCTTCTTTTCAGTCAAACCAGTTTCGGCCAGTTCTTAGTAAAAATCTATTTAAATCATGGTTAGTGGGTTTTTCTCGGTGAAAAGAGGGGAAAAAAGGTACTTACCAGCAGTTTTGGTCCTCCGATGCGGCAGTTCAGCTAAGCTCCACTATCCTTTCCTTGAAGTTTGCGGCTTTTCTCAGTTATCTTACACTGGAAAAATGTTAGACGACTAAGGGCAGAGAAACATGAAGAATAGGAAGAATTTTTTGGCTTATCAGAGTATTTTTAGTCTCCTGCATTGTGACGTTGTCATCCCTCCGGCAGTTGAGCTTTTCTCTAGTCGCCCTTCTTCTTCTTCTCCAGTCAGAGGCATCAGCTACAATTTTGGTGGTCATCCGAAATGATGCTTAAATACCCCCTTTCCCTCGATCTGAGCTGTCCATCCGGGCTCGCGTAGATCAACCTCAGTCGTTAGATCTCCCTTATTTAGGAAATAAATCCAAGACATTCGATTGAAGACACACGGATCGTTTGATCGCGCTTATCCGGGGAATTAACTCGGACCGTTTGCTCATGCAGGAGTGGCCCTGAGCCGTTCGATCTGCTTGGCACGCGGATTGCCCGCGTGACTTCCTGCGTGGAACCCATGCTGGCGTGTCTGCTATGCGGTGGACGACGATTCATTGTGCCATTGATTGGGCATGCACATAGCCTATATATTTTTTTTTTTTTTACGATTTGACACATATTTTCAAAATTTCTCTCAAACATACCATCTTTTATTTACAATTTGACCTTAGGCTTCTGAAAATTGTTTAAAAAACATCCAAAATGCATATATTAAAAAAATCAATAAAAATGATTAAAAATATTTCAAATTTAGGAACTTATTATTATTATTACTTAGAAACCAATACAATTCCTCATCCTGAGCCTAATTTTCGGACTCGAGATGTTACAACTCTCCCCCTAAAAAAAAGTTGGTCACTCAAATTGCTGTCCTCTAGGCATACAATTGAGGATACCTAGTCCTGAAGTTCGACTCTAACTCCCCGGTGGCCTCGTCCTACGAGTGATTCTGCTATAGGATTTTGATAAAAAAATTTCTCTGTTTTGAAGCATCCTACTCTTTCGGTCCACAATGCTGACAAGTACCTCCTCATAAAATAAATCTTTCTGAAATAGAAGTGGCTTGTAAGATAAAACATTCGAGGGGTCAGGGTTATACTTGTGCAACATTGACACATGAAGAAGTTATGGAATTTGGATAATTCTGGAGGCAGTGCTAATCTGTAGGCGGATATCCTAGTTCTGTCCAAAATCTCAAATGGTTTGATGAACTGAGAATTTAGTTTCTCCATCTTTCCAAACCTAGTGATGCCTTTAATGGGAGTGATTTTAAGGAATACTAAATCGTCTTTCTCAAATTCTAAATTTCTCCTTCGAGTGTCTACATAGTTCTTCTATCTACTCTGAGTCATTTAAATATTTTTCTTAATTTTGGCAATCTTTGCTGTGGTCTCATATACCAGGTCTAGACCAATCAATTTTCTATCACCTACTTCCTCCCAACAGATTGGTGATCTACAAGATCAACCATACAATTCTTTATACAAGGCCATACCAATACATGCCTGATAACTATTATTATAGCCGAACTTTACTAGGAGTAGGTGATCATCCTAGTGTCCTTTGAAATCTAGAACACAACTCCTGAGCATATCCTCTAGTGTGCGGAACATTCATTCTGATTGTCCATTTATCTGAGGGTAGAATGTTGTATTAAGAGATAATTTTTTTCTCATCGCTTGTTCAAAGCTTGTCCAAAATCTAGAGGTAAACTTGGGGTCCTTGCCACTGTCATCGAAATTCCATGTAGTCTGACTATCTCCCAAATATAAATTCTAACTAACTTGTCCAAGGAATTTGTTACTCTGATAGCTAGGAAGTGGGATGACTTAGTGAGTCTATCAATAATCACTCATATCGCATCATGTCCCGAATGTGTCTTAAATAATCCTGTTACAAATTCCATGATGATATGTTCCCATTTCCATTCCAAAATAGGTAGTAGCTTGATACTCTGCCTTAACCTGTTGGCATGTGAGATATTTGGAGACAAAATCAACAATATCCTTTTACATCCTGCTCCACCAGAATCGGGGTCATATGCTTTGGTACATCTTGGTGCTTCTTAGGTGCATGGTGAACTTCAAACTTTGAGTCTCTATCATGATTTTTCTCTTCAACTCACTATCACTAGGAACACATAACCTATCCTAAAACCTGAGCAACTCATCTACATAAACTCAGAACTCTGAATTCAAATCCTATTCTGTATCCTTTCTGAGAGTTGCTAAAGTGATATGACCAGTTGAGCCTCCCTTATTCTCTGGATTAACTCGCATTGGACCACTAAGTGAGATAGACATATTGCCATTTTCAAGCCTTATAGTTGTATCTACTGTGTGGCCTTTATCATTTTGTACTTAGAGACCATTATATGAGATAACATATATGCATTCTTCCTATTGAGGGCATCGGCTTCCACATTACCTTTGCCCGGGTGGTACAAGATCTTACAATCATAAACTTTAAGGAGTTCTATCCAACACCTCTGACGAATATTGACGTCCTTCTGGGTGAATATATGTTTTAGACTTTTATTATCCGTTTAGATTTTAAATGTCTCTCCACACAAGTAATGACGCCAAATCTCCAAGACATAGATAATCGCGACAAGATTTAAATCGTTGGTGGGGTAATTCTTTTTATGAACTTTTAACTACCTAGACCCATAAGCTATGACATTCTCGTGCTGCATCAAAACATAACCCAACTCTTTGTATGATGTGTTAATGTATGCTATATATCCACCTGTTCCATTTGGCAGAGCCAACACTGGTACGGTATTCAGTTATTCTTTGAGTTCAGTAAATCTTCTTTCACATTCCACATTCCAATCGGACTTGTCATTTTTCGTTGTGAGTCATGTCAGGGGGCTGATATACTTGAAAATTCTTCTAGAAACCTGCAATAATACCTTACTATACCCAAGAAACTTCTAATTTCCTTGACCGAGATCAACTACTTTCAACTCATCACTCCTTCAATCTTTTTGGAATTCACTAACACTCCATCTTTCGATACTACTTGTCCTATCAAAGAAGTCTGCTCAAGCCATAATCTACACTTACTCAACTTTGCATATAGCTTTTTCTTTCTGAGAACCTATATGACTTGAGTCAGATGTTGACTGCGTTCCTCTCTACTCTTAGAGTAAACCAGGATATCATCAATAAAGACTATGAAGAACTAGTCCAAAAATGGCCTGAAAATCCTGTTCATCAAATTCATAAAGATTGCATGTGCGTTAGTCAATCCGAACGGCATAACAAGGAACTCATAATGCTCATACTGGGTCCTAAAGGCTGTCTTAGGAATATTTTCTGCATTGATCATTACTTGATGGTATCCTAAATGTAGGTCGATCTTGGAAAACATCTGAGCACCATGTAACTGATCGAAAAGATCATCTATCATGAGAAGATGGTACTTGTTTTTAATTATGACATTGTTCAATTCTCTGTAGTCTATACATAATCTCAAGGACCCCTCACTCTTTTTTACAAACGTAACTTTGGCACCCCAAGGGGATATGTTGTGTTGGATGAACCTATTATCTTGTAACTCTTTGATCTATTTTCTTAGTTTTTTCATTTCAACACGACTCATTTGGTATGAGGCAACCGAGATGGGTTGAGTGTCAGGCTGAAAATCAATGACGAATTCTACTTCTCGATCTACTAGCAATCCTGGTAGTTCATTAAGGAATACGTCCAAGAAGTTTTGGACAACAGGAATATCTTAAATACAAATCTCTTTCTTGGGTTTGCTTAACGCAGAAAAAGAATAGTTAAATTAAACACATTTGATAAACAATACTACCACCATATGCCAACAATATTTAAGATTTTATTAATTAGTAAAAGACTCTTCGTTAACAATGTTGAATACAAACTTCTTGTGATAACAGTCAACAATAACATGATACGTTACTAACCAGTTCATCTCTAGGATTATATCAAAATTTTTTGTATCTAGTGCTATTAGATCTACGCTCAGTTTCCTACCTGTTATCTCTATGATACAAACTTTATATATAACATTCCCAATAATGTTCCATTCGTAGGTGTAGACACCCATAATACAGAATCAAGACGTTCAAGTAACACATTTAAATTTTGAGTAAAAACATGTGACACGAAAAAATGTGAAACACCAGTATCAATCAAAATATGTGCAAGGTGTTTGCAGATAGTATACGGATCATGTATCAGATTTGGTTTAGCTTCGACATCCGGTTGGGTGAGCGCATAGACTCTGCCATGGATCGCGGGTTTGGTCTGATTCTTATTTTTATTCTTCAGACACTCTCTCGTATAGTGTTGGGCACTCCCACATATGTGACAGGTGTTGTTAAGACGATAACAAGGCTGGTCTCCATGATCATTGCTACAGTGCTGACAAATCTTACCGTGTCTTGCTATCGGGGCCTGGGGAAGAGCTTGAGGTGTGGACCTTGGTCTCTTGTTCTACTGGTTCAATGTAGTATATACTGGTCTGCGATGCAGAATCAGAGGCTTGGAGTTGCCCATTGTTGAGGGGAAGATACAGAGGTTCATTTTTATTAATTGTGCATTGGCTAAGATTACTGAATAAGTGTCAAGCTCAAATACATATAGTTGCTGTATGATCTTAGGGCCAAGACCCCATTCAAACCTTCTTACCTTTCTGCCTCATACTTTCAGGGGAGTACCCGTGTAACTCTAGAAATTTCTGAGCATATTCTAATACTAACAAATTCCTCTAGACCAAGTATGCAAACTCCATTTCTTTCAGATATTGGAGATGTTATGGAAGATACTCAGCATTGAAGGCCGCCAAAAACTATTCCCAGGTGACTGGAGTTGGTAGAGTAGCCTACTTAAGTTGCCACAAATGCCTTGTCTCACCTACAAACATAAAAATGGCAAGGATAACCTTCTGTTCAGGAACTACACCAAGAGTCTCGAATACCTTCTCTGTCTCTGCTAACCAGTACTCAGCTTCTTCAAAATTAGATGGGTTAAGTCTGTTTTACCTCTTGATGTAGTTTGGGTCCATCATAGACAGAGTTAGGTCCTGTTAAAGGAGAAATGGATTATGCTAAGGAGGAACTGTGTGGCTCTGTAGCAGCACCAGATTGTACGGTGGAGGCACCAAATTATACTGCAGCGATGCCAGATGGTGCTGTGGGGGAGCTAGGTTGTATTGTGGGGGTACTGGATCCTTTCAATGTAGAGGTGGCTCACATTGTGGTAGAGGTAGAGGGGGATCGAATAACTCCCTTCTCTCCTCCTTGATCTGCTGGGCAGAAATGAGTCTCTTAAGTATCTTGAATAACCGATCAACATCGTCTCATAGCGATCCCTCCCGGGCGGCTCTATTTAGCGGGGTCTTCATCTCTTCATATTTCTTTACCTACATTTCATAAAAATGGTTTGAAATTTAGGTTGCATTAAATTTACTCTAACCCTATGTGCAATAAATGGTTTTGAGGAACGCGACTTTGATACCAACTGTAAAAGCCCAAACCCCTATCAAGAATGTTGAACGTATAACTCATTAATAGTAAAATGACAATACTGAGATTTATTATTTTACTTAAAATACTCAATAGAATCTATGAGAATGCCTTTGAAACTTAATTAGGGAAAAACATAAAAAGAAAATAAATATGCTAACCTCTACTCGAAACTGACAAAGCGAAATAGGTAATTCCTTAACTGGTCTCTTGTTGTTTATGATCTAGGTCTTGGTCGTCCTGATATGAAATGGTTAATAAGAAATGGGCAAGTTACACTATCTTAATAAGAATATCAACACCTTACCATTGATACGAAAAATCAAATGGGTGTAGAAAATATAAAATAACCAATGAAGCCCATTCTTAATAAAACTCGAATGCTAGTGTATTCATTATTTATTTTATTGAAAACGTTAGCATTTTCTCGACTAACCTTTAACTTCTCAAATGTCATTCATTATGATAAAAATCAGAATAACAATTTAACAGTATACATTCTAAAAGATGTATAACAATTGACCATTTGCTATTTCCCAAAATCAGATTCCTTACTATGTTTATTTCTACTTTATCATTTTATATTTTCTTATACTAGGGGTCCATAGCGATCCCCACTACACGTGGACATGAACATTTTTCTTAAATCAAACGGTCGTCCCCATATCCCATTCGGTAGTGGGCGCCATCATACACAACTGCCTCAATACCACATCCGGTAAGAGCATAATTAAACAAATTCCTAACTTCATCCAGTATGAGACTTTCCAGCCCAGTACGGGTGAGGGTAACGTCCATGATAGGGTTCACCCTATACACCAAGTCTGTACACTCTTTTTTATGATACCCAGTAAGCCTATTTATGCAATACTATTAGTTCACACATATCATTTCTTTTATTTACTATTTAATATTAAATGACACATATATCCTCTTCCTAAATAACACGAGTACGAAATCCATATTACAGAGTATGTGAGTGAAATAAATATGCATTATGCTGACTGAAATGTGTTATGCGCACAATAAAGCAACAAGAAACATTGTAATAGCCAGGTTCAGAATTTGGCCCGATATCAATTTTTGTGTTTATAAAAATAATTAAAAACATTATTTTAATTTTATTTTATTAAATTTTTTGAAAAAAAATAGGTTAGGTATGTAATTGAAAGTAATTTTAGAGAAAATAAGTGAAAATTTGAGTTTGTATGGTGTTTTTGAAAGAAAAAATAGAAATATGGAGTCAAACTACAAAAAACAAATTCAGCCATGTGGGACGGCCTAGTTAGCAGCCCCGACAAATAAGAGCACACCGCGTGGCAAAACACGCTGACGTCAGCACCACGTGGGCGATCCGCGTGCCTAGCGATCCGACGATCTAGATTCAATTACGTGCGCATGAATGGCTCAGATGCATTCACTCCTTAGGTGGGATCATACGAACGAGATCAAACACGATGAACGGTTCAGATTCGCCCACACAATCGGCCTAAACAAGCAACGATTAGATGACTTTCCTCGCTCCACATCAATGCGAATAGACGTGCCAGATCAATGCGATGTGAGTATATAAACATCGCATCGCAGGGGAACCCTAACCATAGCCGCCCTACCCTTGCCGGAGAATAAGGACCAGCTATCGGAAAAGGAGACCCACCCCTAGCCGCCGCTGCACTGGAGCCACCGTCGACTGTCAAAAAAGATAAAATTCTCCCCTAACCACTTGAAATTTAATTTTGAGTCTCCCCATGGCCATATTGGAGTAAAAGAGATGGCGGGTGAACTAAAAACTGCAGGCAAATTTGGACAGAGCCCTCGCGACCGAAACCCTAAAGCCCCTCCGATAAGCCCCTTTCCGTTTTTCGTTTTACAAAATTTTTTGACCATTGTGTTCACCATCCTTTTATGTGCATATTAGATGAAGAAGAAACCTCAGCCGCGAAGGAGAACCAGTAGAGCCACTGCACCCGGAGACCCTCCTTCCCCCCCGCCGATAGGTTTGGTTTTTTATGATTTTCTGGCCAACTGAGGCTCCCTAACGTGTTTTTTTACAAGGATACGTGTAAATTCGGCTAAAATCAGTTAGACTGAGGTAAACTGCTATCGCGGGCTCGGAGCCGGCGTTGGAGCACGGCAGTACTGCCATGCTAGAATCCTAAAATTGGTTGAAAAGGATTTTTTATACCAATTTAGAATTTTTAGGGTATTTTTAGTTGCGTGATGAGTATTTTGGATTTCACAAGAAAATTTAGGAAACCTGAGGCCCATAATAGATAGTACATCATTTCGAAACACTAATATAGTTAAGGATCTCTCATCCTATTCTTAGTTACGATAAATTGAGGATTAATAATTGATAATTGTGTGTTTTGTTAAAAATTAAAAAAACTCTAAAAATATTACATGTCACCAGTGGAGCCAGAACTGGTTAGTTCACATTTGTCCTGATTCCCTGTTTATTTTCCTGTACTGTCTATATTTGTTTACTATTATACTATGCATAATTGAATTGATAGCTTTTAAGATCTCTTCGATTATTTGGTTATTTGGTTCCTCATGCATTGTTTATTCGGTATTCTGATTATTTGATTATTTGACTATACTAAACTATATTGCTTGTTTAAGTGCCCTTAAAATTAATCAATGAATATACAATGAGATGTTGGTATGTTTTTAGTGGTTGTTTGGATTATGAGAATATAAATAAATGAAAGCTTACTGGGCATCCTAGGAAAGGGTAGACGGATCTGGTACATAGGAAATTTTACTGTGAATATTACCTCTATCGGATGTGGCTGAAAAGTCCCATACTGGATGGGTTTTGGAGAGATATGGTTCACTCTTATATCGGACGGGGTATAGAGGTGATGGTGTTTTTGGCATCCATTACCGGACGGGGTATAGGAACAGCTGGGTTAATTGTCAAATCATGATTTTGGGTTCACGAATAGAGGGATATTCCTATGAACCCCACGGGTCTCAGTAAGTAGGGTAAAAAAGAAGGATTACTGATACTATGTATGAAATTGAAATGTTATTTGGTTAATTGTCTTCATAGGTTGATTTTGGAAAAAAATCATAGCAGTAAGTATCGAATAAAATGTTTCAAAGTTAAATGTATTTATTTAAAGCAAATGTTCCATTAGTTATTTTATGATTTTTACCAACCTTCAATTTTTTGTATCAGTGATTAGTGTGATATTCTTATTAAGCTAGTGTAGCTTACTATTTCATTAACCATTTCAAATCAAGAGACTAAGATTCAGATCCTAATCAATAAGAGGGTTGTGAGTAGTCCACCTCCCGGACTCCCTTCAAGTGCTAGTGAAGGTTGTCCTATGATACTTATTCTTTTTTTTTTAATTATCGTTTGTCTTTTATGAACCACATAGAAGAAACATTCCTGTAGTCCTATTGGGTGATTCAATTTATTGTGTAAGGAATGTAAACCCTAACATTATTATTCTCTTCCGCATTTAAAATATAAATTCATTTCCATTTAAGTTTAAGGTCTTTATAAACATAGATTAAGAAAACTGTATTATATTAACCATAGATTTAAATCGAATAAATTGAAATAAATAAAACAGTAAATAGATAAGCACAATATAATGACTGAAGAAATAACTAACACAATTAAACTAATAACAAACATAGATTGATCAGTTATTGACTCCATCAGCAACCTGTACTTAATTAATCAAGGGGTTGCCAATTATCTAAAATTTCTATTTAATATTAATTTAGCTTTAATTTAACCATAATAGAGAAAATAGGTAAGGGATTCTTATTTTGGGTTGGTGTCCAGAACACCTCTTTTTTCACTACGGTTCATGTTTCTTGAATTTCTTGAGTTTTCCTGATAAGATTGAAATGTACATTAACATGGCATGAAAATACGCAAGTAACAGCGAAAAAAAGACAAAAAACTCGCCGGGATTGGGTTGGGCTTCAGGTGCGATAGTGCCGTCGTGCTTCGCCGCCTAATCATCCTTCTATGACGGCTCTTCCTCTTGGTCAGACTAGTTTCAGCCGGTTCTTGGTGAAAATCTATTAAATCATGGTTAGGGGAGGTGTTTCTCGGCGAAAGGAGGGAAAAAATAGGTGTTTACTAGCGATTTTGGTCCTCTAATGCGTTGTCCCTTCCTCACAGTTTGTTGTTTTTCTTGGTTATCCTACACCAAAAACACGTTAGACGGTTAAGGGTGAAGAAACAGGAAGAACATAAAGAATTTTTTGGCTTACTGAGTGTCATAGGAAAGAGTGTACAGGCTTAATGTATAAGGTGAACCCTACCATAAACGTTACCCTCAATCATACGGGGTTAGAAAGTCTCATACCAGACAAGGTTGTGAATTAGTTTAATTACACTCACACCGGACAGAGTATTGAGGCGATTGTATGTTGTAGCGCCCATTACTGGACGGGATGTAGAGACGACCATTTGATTACAAAGAAAATGTTCGTGTCCACATATAATGGGGATCTCTATAGACCCCCAATAACACCAGTAGAAAAAAGGTAAAATGATAGAGTAGAGATAAACATAGTAAGGAATTTGATGTTGAGAAATAACAAATGGTCAATTGTTATACATCTTTTCGAATGTATATTATTAGATTATTATTCTGATTTTTATCTTAATAAATGACATTTGAAAAAATGCTAATGTTTTCAGTAAAATGAATAATGACTGCACTAACATTTGAGTTTTATTAAGAATGAGCTCCATTAGTTGTTTTATGTTTTTTACAACTCTTTGATTTTCCGTATCAATAACAAGGCGTTGATATTCTTAATGAGATAGTGTAGTTCACTCATTTCTCATTAACTATTTCATATCAGAACGAGCAAAATCCGAATCTTGAATAACAAGAGACCAGCTAAAGAATTACCTCTTCCGCTTCGTCAGTTTCGAATAGAGATTAACTATATTCGTTTTCTTTTTATGTTTTTTCCTGTTTAAGTTTCAAAGACATTCCCATATTGAGCATTTTAAGTAAACGTGCAAAGAATGTAACATTCGAACTTTAATTGTTTCCGCTAAAATAATAAATTTCAGTATCGTCATTTTACTATTATTGAGTTATACGCTCGAAACCCCTGATAGTGGTTTGGATTTTTACATATTATATATAAATAATTATAATATAAATTATCATATTGAATATACACAAACTTTAAACTAGATAATTATCATGTGTACAAAATATAAATTTCATAATTATATAGAAATTAATATTAATGTTATTTTACATAAACAAAAATTAAATAGAAGAAAAAAATAATAATTTTTGATGGAAGATCTACATGATAAATTAGGTGCATAAAAAATAATAGGTGATTAAAAATTTATGTAGTGTATAATTTCAGAATTTATAAGCAACTATACAGCAATCACATAATAATATTATCATATTGACATTCTAAACTTATATTTAAAATATTTAAATAAATATCATCATATTAAACGGAAAGATAATTATTATTTATATAATCATATTAATTTAATTTTATATATTTAAACATTATATTTATATTTTAAAATGTTAAATGAATACATATATATATTAATCATATCAATAGGAAAATCACATGTATTAATAAAATATCAGTACACAGTTTTGATTATAGTATAATTTTAATTAAATAATCAATTGAATTATGATAACCTCCCTAATTATTTATTTGCTAACATTAATTTATAATAGATTAGAGAAAATACTTGAATGGTCACCCATAAACATCAAAATTATTTATGAACCCCCTTCGAAGATCAAATCTGCTACCGATCTAAATTTAAAGATGAAGAAGTCCAATAATGAGTTAGAGCCTTATGGCCCGCCCTACCATGCATTTACAGTTGTCATTTGGCTTAGCGCATCACTTTTTCTTTTCTTCCTAATCTTCTATGTTGGAAGAATTAATTCGATTTGATTTTTTTTTTTATTCCATTCAATAAGAGTTTATGGTAAATTGCTGATTTAGGTCCCAATTATAAGTTATGTCGTTTTCTATACAATTACAGAATAAAATAATTTTACAAATTTTAAAAAATAAATTTTTAATAAAAAAATATTTTAAAACATAATTATAAATATCATGAAAAGTTAAGGAATTAAAATTATAATTTAGGAACTTTTGAGTAAAAAGTTGAAGAGGTGTTGTGTTGGGCTTGATCAGATGTGAAAAAAATAGTAGAAGTCAATTGCCAAATACATTCATAGACTTGAAATTAATTGGAGTCAAGCTGGTGTAGTGGAAAAGTAAAAGCGCGTTAATTGGAGTATCATTTTCATGTCATTAGAATTTTAAAGCATACTTTTCAACATGTCTCGTACTTAATTTGATGATATAAAATAAAATTAATGTGATAATATATAAATAATTATTTTTTTTTATTTTTAAATATTATTACTCACTCAGATTATAAAATAAAAAAATGTGTATATTAGTTATCTATTTGATTTTTTAAAAATATAAAACAAAAATTTAATTTTTAATTAATTACAAAATATGCAATATATAAACTCTTAATCACATATTTCTTCATTCACATTCTCATTTAAATTGTAGATATTTCGGAAGTTAAGATATACCATAGCAGAAAATTAAGGTACCTTCTTTATTTGTATCTCACATTTTATCTTCCAGTTATTTGATTATAGTATGTACTTTAAATTTTTTAATTTAATTTAAATAAAAATAAATTTTAATACATTTCTCAATTATTATATAATTAATTCAATATTTTAATAAAATTATAATGTGTATAACATATGATAAAGTTAATAATTTAAACAATATTAAAATATTTTTTTACATGTTATCTTCTTAATTTTGAAATGCTTGTTTACATAATAAATTAGTTTTTAGAAATATTATAATATGTGACTAATGACTTCTTAATTTTTCATCTACAATTGATAAACATCTTAATATATTTATAATTATTATAGTTTAGTACTCAGATAAATAACCATATTATTAAAAAATATATATATATATTTGGTATTGCCATAGTTGTAGGGCATAATACATGTGAGTTAATAGTTGACAAAAACACGATAGTTGGTAGCAAGTTAGCTGAGACACCTATAAAATCACTAATATGAGCTTAGTCACCTTTTTAAGAACAATAATTATCATTTTTTTTGCCATTCAATAACTTCATGTATACATAATGTATGTTTGTGATATTCTTATAGTCATATTCTTTTATGGTTAAAATATTAATTTAGTTTATGTACAATTTTAGAATATTCAAATTGGTTTCTATATTATTTTTTCTTTTTTACTATTTTAGTCCACATTTTTAAAACATTTATGTTTCAGTATCTGATCATTAAGACGTCATGTAACAAAAACTGTAACTCAACTAAAGAGTCATAATGAAAAAAAAATTCAAAAAATACAAAACAAAAACTTACTTGTTCTCTTTAGTTTCTGAAGTGATTTTTACTAGTATCATGGTTTGTGAAACTCCAAAAGAGATATTATATTTGCTTAAAACTGAGTATTTAGGCAATGACAAAACCAGGTTAAGTTTTGAATCTTAAGAGAGAATTTGGAGAGAAGTCCTCCAATAAATTTTTGATGAGAAGTGCATTACATAATTGTAGATTGATAAGAAATGCATCAATAATTAGAGGTTTGTGAGATGTGCATCAACAACTGAAAAGAAATATTTCAAAATATGAAGATTATACAAGAAATATTAGAGAGAAGTACTCTAACAAAATAAATTTAGTGATCATAATTTTTACATTAAGAGAGAGTGTTAAAAATAAATGTAGAAATTATAATTTATTTTATTTATTAGTTTGAATTCAAATAGAATTTATCATTAGTTAGATTTAGAATATATTTATTTTTTAAAAAATTATGTTATTAGTTGAAGTTTATTTTTTAGAAGATTTGATTTATATTTATTTTTTAAATTATGATAGATTATTTTTAGAAAATCTGAATTCGATGTAATCTTATTTAAAGGTACTTTAAGTTGTTAAATGGGGAGAGAGTGAAGTCAATAAAGATTTAAGTTTTCTTCATCCTTAAAAAAATCGCAACAAATGATATCAGAACTTTGTTGGTCAGAGATATGTGAGAAAAAAAAAAATTATAGAGAGAAAACAAACAAGTCTCATACATCAAATACGACTTCAACTACCTTTCCTTTAGCTTTACCTCCCATTTTTACAGGAGAGAATTATCAATTATGAGCTGTGAAAATGCAAATATATCTACAATCTTTTGATTTATGGGATGTGGTTGAAAATGATGGTGAACTCACCATTGCCATCTCATCTAATTGCAGCTCAACTAAAGAATCATAACATAGAAAAATCTTAACATAACACAATCTAGTTGGATCTTTTTCCACGTCAGACGCTACATGTTCGATGATATGGCATAAGACATGACTTATTTTTATTCTTATAACAAATAAATTGGTCCAAGTTAAAAAATAAAGAAAATAAAACCACCATGGCTCTCACTTCCTTCTTCGACCCACAACCTCTCACTACTATGATACTTTCTGCAAGAATTCTTTGCAACAACCCCTCTCATTGGCACTACTAGTTGAGAGTCATTTTCTAGCATGCCTCGATTGAGAGTCATTTTTTGGTGGCACAAAACTCTACAGCATGCCTCGATTGAGTCATTTTTGTTGGTTTTTGTGTCTAGTCCTTAAGGACAAATTACTAAATTAAGAAAAAAAAAATAGGGCTGTAAGTTTTTTAGTGGGAATGGTTTCTTCTCCCGCACACATATATTTTTAGGCTGCATGGAGTTTGAAGAAGGAGAGTAGCACAACAGCACTAGAAAAAGCAAAAAAAAAAAATGGTTCTCTCTCACTCTCACGCACGCAGATTGAGAAGGGGGAGAAATACTTGGTTTGTTTTTTCAAAAAAGAAAAAGGAAAGCAAAAGATATTCATATTTTTCTTCTCTGTGTATAGGTATTAGGGCAGAAAATGAAGGTTGTTTGGTTATCTACACAGAAATCGAGATAGAGATTGTTGACAAAGATTGATAATTTTTCTTTGGTATTTTTGAATCAGTCTTTGGAAAATTATTATTTCTAATTATCTTGGTATGATCATTCAAGATAAATTAAGTTTGGTTAGAGAAGAGTTTGAGTATTTCTCCAGCATATTGTGTATTTAATTTTTGTAATAATAGATTTGATGCAGAATTTATTCAGTGATTTTTTCCTCTACACTGGAGGATTTTTCACACAAATTTTGCGTCTCTTTGTTTTATAGTTATTTATTTGCTTGCATAAATATTGATTTAGAGATTAATTGGCTTGGAATTGATAATTGGACCATCTGAATTAATTTTAGTGATTGTCTTAATTTGCACAAGTGAAAATTAGAATATTTGAAGACCTAACAAGTAGTATCAGAGCTAGGTTGATTGGTTTTTAGTTTGAGATTAATGATGTGAATTAGGATGGAAGAATTTACTGGTACAATAATTAAATTGTCTCTTCAAATTATTCAATTTAGAAGTCAAATATGAAAAATCTTCTTTATTGTAAGGATTTACATGATCCAATCATATTAAGAACTACTGAGCCAATGGAAAAATCATATGATGATTGAGAGTGAATAATAATGTCTAGTCGACAGTGAGTGAATAATAATGTCTATCATTATGTAAACAAATAAGTGAATGCACATGTTTTACGGAATAAATTAAAAAAATATGTATGAGAGAAAAAAATATTCTGAATAAAACTTTTGTCATTTCAAAGCTTGTCACTCTGAAGCTGAGAGATGAAAAATCAATCATAAAATACTTGAGTAAATTTCAAGAGTTAGTAAATGAGTTGAACACAATGAAAATGACTCTAGATGATGAATTGCAGGCATTATTGCTCTTGAATTATTTGTCAAACAGTTGAAAAACCTTGATAATTTCTCTTAGCAATTCTGCTCCAAATGATATTTTATCTCTACTTGTGGTAATAGATAGTTTATACAATAAAAAGACTATAAGAAAATATATGGGCTTTGAAACCTCCCAGACACTTATTACAATAACAAATAGCAGAGGTAGAAGTAAAAGTGAAGATCCTAAGAGCGTTATAAATCTAGAGGTAAAGCATAGTTAAAAGAAAAATTCAATTGTTATCATTGCAGTAAAGAGAGACATGAAAAGAAGCTGCATGGTTTAGAAAAAGAAACAAAATAGAGAGAAAAATTAGAAAAAGATAGATGATCAGAATACCACTTCAATTGTAGCTGATAATAATGAAGAACTAGTTGTATTTTCATTTGTTGAAGATTATAACCATGTCATTGATTCTGATACTAAATGATTGATTCTGTAGTATCATATCATGCTACACCCAAAAGAGATGTCTTTACTATGTACAAAGTAAGAAATTTTGGCAGAGTGAAGATGAGTAATACCAATTACGCAGATATTATGAACATTGGTGATATTGGTGTGCAGACAGATGTTGATTGCAAGTTGACTTTGATGTACAACATGTGCCAGATTCATATCTAATTTCTACTATTGTTATTGACTTAGATAGTTATTATATCTATTTGGTGGTAGTCAATGAAAAACTCACTAAATGTTCAATTGTAGTTGCTAGAGGCAAATTTCATCATACACTTTATAAGACTTAGGTAAATACTATTAAATGTGCAATGAATGCAACTGAATATGATGTTTCACCATATTTATGGCATAAGAGGCTGGCTCACATAAGTGAGAAGGACTTGTAGATTTTGGCAAAAAATTATTTTATTTCTTTTACTAAAGGTATGAGTTTAAACTATTGTGATTATTATGTATGTTAAACAACATATAATTTCTTTTACTAGCTCATATGAAATAAAAAATAATGTTATTAAATTAGTTTACTATGATGTATGTGGTCTTATTGATGTGGAAACTATAAGAGGTAGTAAACATTTTCTTGCTTTTATTGATGATGTTTTATGAAAGGTTTGGGTGTTTTGTTAGAAACAAAAGACAAGGTTTTTCAGTATTTTAAGTAATTTCATACCATGGTAGAAAGAGAGACAAGAACATCCTTAAAGTGTTTTTGCAGGACAATGGT
Organism: Carica papaya; assembly: GCF_054855325.1. Classification (NCBI taxonomy): domain Eukaryota; kingdom Viridiplantae; phylum Streptophyta; class Magnoliopsida; order Brassicales; family Caricaceae; genus Carica; species Carica papaya. Next base: position 13,427,573 of record NC_142312.1, on the reverse strand, counting down.
GGTGAATGTATTTCAAAAGAGTTTGAGAATTACTGCCTACGACATGAAATCAGATATGAGAAGATAATGTTTAGTACTTCTCAGCATAATGGTGTAGCCGAAAGAACAAACAAAACCCTTATTGAAAAGGTTAGATGCATGTTGAAAATGACTAATCTAACAAAGTTATTTTGGGAGTAAGCACTCTACACTGCCAGCTACTTGATAAATCAATCTCTATAAGCTCCTTTAGATTTTAATATTTCTCAGAGAGTATAGTATGAGAAGGATGCAAGTTATTCTCATTTGAAGGTATTTGGTTGAAAGACATTTATACATGTATCTAAAGAGGAGAGATAGAAACTTAATGACGTGACAATTCCATGTATTTTTCTAAGTTATGGAGATATAAAGTTTGGGTACAGATTATAGGATCTAGCGAAGAAGAAAGTCATCAAGTCTAGAGATGTGATTTTGATGAGCACAAGGTTAGACTTTGAGACATCATAGAAGATTATAAATGAAGATATTACTCTTCCTGCACTAATTTCTCCTTCAATCAGAGATGCCACAAATAAGGGATAGTTATATGATGATCAAGAGATTGATGATATATCAACACCAGATGATGTTGAATAGGAGGAATAACTCCTTGTACCTCAAGTTACATCATCCTTCTACTAGATATCCTAATTCTGAGTATATTATAGTTACTAAAAAGGGGGAGCTAGAAAGCTTCCAAAAAGCTCATAATTATTAAGAAAAAACTCAGTGGTTGATAGCAATACAAGAAGAGATGAGTTTTTTGAAGAAGAATAATACCTATGAGTTAGTTGTACTTCTAAAAGGTAGAAAATCTTTAAAAAATAAATGGGTATACAAATTTAAGATGGATGGTGAGAAGCTAGTGAAATATTAGGCTCGTTTGGTAGTAAAGAGTTTCAATTAGAAGAAAATGATTGATTTTGATAAGATATATTTTTTTCTATTGTAAAGATGAGCTCCATTCGAGTAATTCTTGGTTTGACTACTAGTGTAGATCTTGAGTTTGAGCAGTTAGATGTGAAGACAACATTCCTTTATGGTGATTTAGAAAGAAATCTACATGGATCAACTAAAGGGATTTAAAGTCAAAGGAAAAGAACATATGGTTTGTAGGTTGAAGAAGTGTCTGTATGGGTTGAAAATGGCTACAGGATAGTGATACACTAGAATAGATGCAAATCATTATGTGTGCTTCAGAATATTCTCAGATGATAAGTTTGTCATTCTATTATTTTATGTAGATGATATGCTGATAATAAGACAAGACATTACAGAGATTAGTGGTTTGAAAAAAGAATTGTTTGACTCTTTTGAGATGAAAAATTTTGGACTAGCATAACAGATTTTGGGTATATGGATTACTCGTGATAAGAAAGCTAAAAGTTATGGTTGTCACAAGAGATGTATGTTAAATAGGTTTTAAATAAATTTTATATGAAGAATGCTAAGCCAATTAGCACACTGCTTGCTAATCACTTCACACTTAGTAAGAAATTATGTCTGCTACTAAAAAAAATGATAGTTATTCCTTACTCTGCAATTAGAAGTTTGATGTATACTATGGTTTGCACTGGACCAGATGTTGCTTATTTTGTTGGTTTAGTAATCATATTTCTTTCTAGTCCTAATAAGAGTAATTGAGAAACAGTAAAATAAATTTTTAGATATTTGAGAGGTACTTTTAAGATATACTTATGTTTTGGAGGCACATAACCAATTCTAGAGAGATTTACATATATAGATATGACAGGTGACCTTAATAGTAGGAAATCTACTTCAGGGTATATGTTTACTTTTGCAGGGAGAGTTGTATCATCGCAGTGTAAATTGTAAAAATGTATTACTTTATCTACGACTGAGGCAGAGTATATAACTTTAACTGCAACAAGTAAAAAAATACTCTGTATGAAAATATTTCTCAAAGAGTTGAGTTTGAAGTAAAATAAATATATGATAAATTGTGATAGTCATAGTACTCTAAATATGAGTAAGAATGTCATATATCATTGTTGAACTAAGTATATTTATGTGAGATACCATTAGATATGAGATGTAATAAATAATAAAAAGATACTATTGAAAAAAATTCACACCGATAAAAATCCAACTGACATGTTGACCGAAGTAGTGATTCGTAATAAACATCAGTCTTGCATCAAGGTGGGACTGGTTAAAAATTGAACAATGTATGGTGGAAATCTCCTTATGGGTTTGAAGGGGAGATTGTTGGTTTTGTGTCCAATCCATAAGGGCAAATTAGTAAATTAAAAGAAATAAAAAGAAAAAAATTAGGGCTGTAAGTTTTTGTGTGAGAACGATTTCTTCTCCCACACACACATATATGTTGCACGGAGTTCGAAGAAGGAGAGCAATACAGCAGCACTAGAAAAGTAGAAAAAAAATTGGTTCTCTCACTCTCACACACGTAGATCGAGAATGTGAGAAAGACTTGGTTTATTTTTTAGAAAAGAAAAAGGAAAGCGAAACATATTCATATTTTTTCTCCTCTGCGCACAAGTATCAAGGCAGAAAAGGAAGTGTTGTTTGGTTATCTACAGAAAAATTGAGACAAAAATTATTGATAAAGATTGGTAATTGTTTTTTGGTATTTTTAAATCAATCTTTCGAGAATTATTATTTTTAATTATTTTGGTATGATCATTCAAGAGAAATTAAGTTTGTTCATAGAAGGATTTGTGATTTCTCTAGAATAATATGTACTCGATTTTCATAATAGTGAATTTGATTCGAAATTTATCTCATGGTTTTTTCCTCTAAATTAGAGAGTTTTTCGTGTAAATCTTGTGTCTTTTTGTTTTATTGTTGTTTATTTATTTGCATAAATATTGATTTGGAGATTAATTAGCTTGGAATTAATAATTGGATTATCTGAATTAATTTTGGTGATTGACTTAATTCACACGAGTGAAAATTAGAATATTTAAAGACCTAAAATTTTCTGGTGACACAATACTCTACGGCAAGACACTAAAGAATATTGGATATGTTCCTTCTACTTTCTCTACACCACCCAATGTCTCCATAACTATATTCTTAACAGTTGCCATCAAGACTGATTGAGTCAATCCCATATATGAGCTCACCAAGGCCGCGAGCAATATCGAGAATCAAATGATGAGCAGGTTAAAAGCTCAAACCATAACTATAATTATCGTTGCAAATTTAATTAGAATAGCCATTTTTGCCATGATCATTGTTTATGTATACCAACTTAAGAAGGAAAAAACTCTTAGAGATAACAACGACAATAACATCCAGAAAAAATCATATCATTCAATTAAAAAATCAATTATTGAATCTAAAAATCCATTAACTAAGATGATATGATCAATACAAGCAAAAATATCTTCATTTTCATGCTTGACCATGAAAGATAGCAACGAACCATTATCATTAGAGGCCAACAGCTTGATAATGACCATGAAAATGAACAGAGTAGAGCTATAATAATCAGTCATGTAAATGAGACAACCAATAAACATAGACACTTATTAGTGATTGTTGACAAAGAGAGCTAGCTAGAGCTACGGTGGTGAGAGAGGTTGTTGAAGAGAGTGTTTATAGAAAGCTATGATGATGATGAGAGGTTGTGCGTCAAAGAAAGAAAGGCATGACACTATTTTATTTTTATATTAGATCTACTATGTGTTATGAGAATAAAAAAATATTACATAAGATGTCATATAATTAAAAGCATGACATTGGATGTAGAAAAAAAAAAAACTAAACCAAATTATGCCACGGATGCAAACTAGGCCCACCTAGTATCTCTACTAACACTGATAACGAATAAGAACTAGAATTTGGTTTTAAGTTATAAAAGCTAAAATTAAAGAAAAAATAGCATATGAATCAATTTGAACATTTTAAAATAGTATAGAAACCAAATTAATATTTTGGTTTTTTCTTTTTAGTATAAAAGTTCAAACTCTAATTTTAATTGTGCTTTCCAAGAGAATAAGGAAATATAATAGTTTTTGTTGATAAATAATTATTTAATTGTTGTGTCATATGTATATTAGACTCCTAGATAATGCTAATTATTTTTTAAATTAATATATTCAGTTATAATTATACATAAACCCAAAGAACCTCATTGCAATTTCCACTAGGATTCATTATAAATGCAATTGTTGGATTAGCGTGAAGGTAAGTTTAGGAAAATGTATAGACTAAATGCCTCTATTCATCTTGACCATTTCAAAGATAGAGACTCACAACTGCTCTGGACCCGTATTGAGGAAGGTGAAAGAGGAGAGTCCTCTTTTGACCCTAAATCACTTTTATTATTGACTCATAATTTTATCAAATTATTAAAAAAATATATATATATATTTCTATTACATTTCTATTTATCAACAAAATTGTGTTTAAAAAATAATAATAATATTAGTGATCAAATTCTAATAAGTATAAAATTTTGGGGCAATTTGGTGATTTAATCCAAATAAAGTAAAAACTCACTTTTGCCCATCATCTCACTCTTGTTCTATATATATGTGTGTATGTGCGTGAATGGATGTAGGCATAAAGCTGCTTCAACTCTCTACTTGTACACCATAGCATAATTTATTATTTGTGTTTCTGTGTTCATATATATTACAGGCTATACTCAAACAATGCTGTCTCCTTTTGTTGGTTGCTTCAGTGGGTTATTGGCTGAAGACGAAATAGTAATGAAGAAACCAAGTGTGATTTACAGATCAGATGATGAGTTAAAGACCGATAAAAATGGAGATTTGTTGCAGACTCAGAAAGAGGAAAGTGTTATAAGAGTGAAAGTTACGATGACAAAAGCTGAGGCTGCTCGGTTACTGTCAAAGTGTAAAGATGGCGGAATTCTTGAGTTCAGAGACGTGGCTCGTGAGATGGTGAATGTTCCATTTAACAGAGTTCATCTTATCGTTCCTTCTTCCGCTATTACTCACACCAAACAAACCCTACTTGATACTGTTCCTGAAGAATAATTATGTTAATTAGATTATTTTCTAATTTATGTACGTAGCTAGAGGTTTCGTTTGCGGCTGTAATCTTGAGGAGGGAACCAGTTTCTTCTTGGGTTTTAAAGTTTTTTTAGCTGCTCTCTTTCTTCATCAGATGCCAAGAAAGCTGCTCAACTTCCCCCCCCCCCCCCCCTTTTGGGTTTTATGCTGGTAGGTTATGACTAGATAGTCACGGTGTTTACCAAGTTTCCCAAACAAATAAATTACTGTTACTATATAAATTATAAATTATATTTACCAACACATTTTTGTTGGATGTCGGACTTTTTTTATTCTTTATTTAAGAGATTATGTTATTATTAATGTATATATGTAAATTATTTTTGTGTTATCATGTTAAAATTAAGAAAATATTTGGCTTTAAATCCTATTTTTCTGATCCCTTTGATGACATTATATAATTTCAATCAATTTCAGTTCCTTAATTAAAAAAATGTTTATTATTATTAAATAATTATTATAATTTAGAAAATATTAAGAGAATTGTGATTTTGGCTATTATGATAAATATTATAAGAACAAAAAATTTGAGATCATCCAGAAAATTGGAGCATATTGGATAATAAATTTTTTTCATTGAAAGAAATAAAGATTTAGAATATTTTTTTGGTTCATGTATTAAATGTACACATTTATGAATTAGGGTATTGCTATTTATTTATATAAAACTTATTTAAGTATTTGGTACAAATAAATAAATTGAATTTATGTATGTCTTCTCACACTGATGGCAACAGAAATGGTCAAAGTTTGTACATAAATTTTGAAAATTTAGTCTCGAAGAGACTTTTGATAAATATGTCTACATCTTGATTGACGAAGAAATAATTAAAAATCCGGCTTCCATTTTGAGATCACAAATTCTTAACCAAAGTAAAATCAATTTCTACATGAAATATTAGACTAGCTAGCTGTAAGGTATCTGATATTCTAACACTGCCGTAAATTTTTTATATTCCGTATCGATAAAAGATCGGATTATTATTATTTGTTTTCTGATTTGTCAAGATATTAAATTATGTTCAAATTAAATTACAAAACCACTTGTTGGTATTATCCAAATTAAAAAAATAATAATAAAGAGTCGTTTAGATAGTGAAAAATGTACAATCCTTAATACATAATGTCTTTTAAATATATTATTACTTTTTTAACTGTTCAATAATAAGTTATTACTGTATAAAAAATTTACGTAATTTTTCGATAAGAATTATAATATAAGATTTTGTAAACGTTTTATAGTATAAGTATTTTATTATCTGTCGGTATAACTCATGAATTGAGAATAAACTAATAAAATTGAGAAGACTTTAAAAAGTCATGGATATATTTGCGTTAAGAGATGAGAAGACTATACTAGTTATAATAACTTTGTTGTCAAGAAAATAACCTAAGAAACTTAGTGATTTGAGAAAAAAACTCGCTTGGTAGCTTTTCTATTATTTAATATTAGGGATGACAATGAATTGTGATTAAATTTTGCAAAAACCTAAAACTCATCTAGTTTTTTAAATATCAAAATCTAAACACACCCCTAACTTAGAGAGCTTTAAACGTTAATTTTATTTTTGGTTGATCGAATTTTTAGGGTTTATTATATATGAATCAAATTAAGAAATATATAATAGATATATATTTTTAATTAATATTAAAATATATCATATAGACCAAATAAAAATACAAAAGTAAATTTTTCTAGTCAAAATTAAAAAAATATATCTATAACTAAATTAATTTTTGATAAATTTTTATATGTCTAATCTGAAAGTGGCATATTATGATTTAAAGAAAAAATAATTTAATTTATATTTAACCTGATTAAATTTTTAAAAAATATAATTTTAATCAATTTTGATTAGTTAGCTAATGTTCACCAGATCTATTCATGTTTTGCTATTTCTATTGAAGATATAACTAAATGCCAATGACCCTATAGTACAAATGTAAATTGGAATATAAACTATTATATCATTTTGTTGAAGGACAAATAACAATGTATCTATCTTGGATAACATCATAATGTATTAAAAAATTGTTTAGTCACTGAAACTAAGCTTGAAGTGTATGTTTTAAGCTACGAAATGACTTATTAAGCTTGCACACAAAGCCAAGATGGTTTTATCAGAGAAAAGAATACGTGATTTATATATATATATATATATATATATATATGAATTTTCATGGCTTTAAAGCGCTGGATACATTATTATATACTCTAATATTTGAAACTACAAATAAAAAACAAGTTTAATTTTTGTAAACTTAACAACCGGACTAGAGGTTTTGTTGCAACTAAGCCATTTTTATAATGATATTTGACACTGCCATATGATTTTCTTTGATTTTATATGTCAATTTATTACGAATAATGTTCTCATGGGTGACAAAGACTAAGTATTATTTTATATCAAAACCAAAAATTTTTTACTAACAATCTTCATGTACGGTTCATACTTGTTGTATTACGTTTGATCAAGCTACCACATTTGACAGTTACTCTAAAGGACATGCCTGCATGAAAATATATTTTTAAACCTAAAGCTAATTCAAAAATAATTATGGATTTGCAAGATAATAAGATGATGAGTAAAGTCAGTCTCGGTCTAAAATGAAAACCTCAAACACAACTCTTTAATTAATTTAATTCTGAGTATCATCTTAACCTAATTACCTGTTATACATGTATTCACACCAAATTCCAAGCATTAATGTGTATTACTCAATTTTTATTAAAAGTTAGTAACAATCTGCACAAATATTATGTAAAATAAAATTATAACTATTCAGATGGGATGTAAGTAGTTTGTATAATAGAGACATGTTCATGTTGTATACTATTTTAATTAATACTGAATTGACCAATAGCAAAGTTTATCATATCTATAATATACATTAAAATAATAGTGAAAAAAACCACATGCCTCTTTCTTATTTTTTCTTAAAATAATGTGTCAATATTAATTCTAATTATATATTCTATCAAGATAAATATCCACATATATTTTCAAATACAAAAATAAAATTAATATAATAAACTATATATTTGAATTTTTTAAATATAAAATAGAATTTAATTTATTAATTACAAATTGTACCCTATATAATTTTTAAGTGAAAAAATTTTGGTGATGTATATATTAGTTATTTATCTAAATTTTATAAATATAGATAAAATTTAAATTTTAAATTACTATAAATTATGCATTATAAAATTAATTTTTAAAATTATGTGTTATGATATTAATATGCACCTCTCATACAAAATAATTTTTGGTGGCTTGTGATCTTAAATATGTACTAGGGAAATGTGTTGTTTAATAAAAATCTTAAAGATAGAAAACCAATATGCACCCATACACAATACTTTTTTCACGATAGTAATCTATACATACACACGTGGGAGCTTTGTTACCTAAGGATTAACTGTCAATGGCAGGAGTCAAAGTTGTAAGGTGGAAAGTTAATTGAACGCGTAAATATGTTGATTACTTTAATCACTTTTAATAATTTCTGGTCAATTATTATTAGTTGCAAGATTATGTGGTATGCCATGAGAAAATCTCAATCAATAAATAAAATTAATTAAATTTCTTGGTCTCAAATTGACTGTACGGATATGAGAAACTATCAAAGATAATTCTATATAACTTAAAGTCTAAGCTATTAATTCTTAAAAATATATACGTATAAATCTAATGGTGAGGATTAGAGGGGGTAGAATGAAGGACTTAGATTAGATGAGAAGAGAAATACAAATATGGGTGGGCTGAGGAAAAAAAAAAAAAGAGAAAAAGAAAAGAAAGGAAACAAGGGAAAAGAAAGAGAGATCAGGCTACAGGGGAGAGCAGAGATTGAGGAAATTTGGAAGGGGATTCGGGAGAGGAAGTCGAAGAGAAGTACGAGTGAAGGCATTCTACAAATCTAGGAGACGATGAAAGCCAGAGGTAAATAAATTCTAAATTTCAGACTTGTGTATGATAATATAGTGTGAATTTCCATCTGGTCGATTCGGTGGTTGATTTATGATTCTGAAAGAGTAGAGCTGCGGAGAACGGTGGATAGAGATTGTTTAGTGGCGGAAGTGAAAGAAGGAGGTCAATCGCATAGAAGGAGTGTGGTGTACGGTGTGTTTAGGTTTGTGTTCGGTGAGGGATGAGATGACGTAGAATGTGTGTGAAGTAGGGGCTGTAGGTGAGAGAGGGAGGGAGTCTATCTGAAACTGGGAACGGCGATGTGCGTTGCCGTTTTGAGGTGTTGAGGTGCCGATATTGGTGCCGTGATTTGGAGTGTTGGTGCGCCGATATTAGCGACGACAAATAGGGAGGTTGATGCGCCGATGCTGGTGCTAGCGAAAATATGTATGTGTGTGGCCAATTGAGGGCCAATGTATGGGAGTGTGCACTGTATGTTGCGAGTTCGGGAGACGTGGCTGGGTGTATATGAGTATATCACCGATTTATGTATGTGGCCGACTGGGGCCGGTGTGCGTGAGTATGGACTGTGTCCCATGAGTTCTGATTTTGTGATTGAATGGAGTGATGTGGTGTGTGTGGTTGGTGTGTGCGTGAGTGGCCGAACTAAGGCTGGTATATATATATATATATATATATATATATATATATATATATATATATATATGTATGAACTGTGCTCATGACTGGTTGTGATGTGGTGGCAGGGACGAAGCTGTGCGTGTATTTTCACTGGGTGGAGTGTGAATATTGCTGAGGTAATTGTGTGTGTGGCCAATTAAAGGTCGGTATGGGTACAGGAAACGTAGGGGATATGTCCTAGAGGTAATGTTGTTGTGATGCTGTTGTGGTGTGGAGGTGTAGGGTGAGTGAGCGTAGCATAGGGGCTGGTATGAATTTGATATGGAAGTTAATGATGGGAGTTGAAGTGGGATAGTTACGAGTGCATAGAGGAATGGATGGGTGGAGGTAATGGGATGGTGGTCTTGTCGTACAGGCGTTACTAAAAGATCATAGGGATGGGTGAGAGTAGTATTGTGTCATAGGTGAAGGAGTATTGTCGGATTAGTTGTTCAAATGTATTTCCATGCTTTGTTTGAAATTTTGAATTTATTTTATTGGAATAGAGTATACTCACTAATGTTATTTACAAATATAATAGGATATGAGTTATTTACAGATATAATAGGATATGAGTCAGAGCTAAAACCCTAAGCGGTGGGATAATACGTAAATGAATCAAGTTAACTGAATAATGACATACAAAATTCACTCTAAATATTCAGACAATTTACTTCTCTATACTAGATATACATTCTTTTTTTTGAATCATTTGTCACTTAGAAACTATTAATTGTAAAGTGAAAGTACTAGGATTGATGTAGGTAACTATTGAATTGAATGCATGTGGTTTATTTGGATTTGAATGAGATCATGAATATAAATGAATGGAGCACAGGTGAAATTTGGGGCCATAGAACACCTAGAGATTTTACAGTTGGTATCAGAGTTAGGTTGCTAAGGTTAAATTATGTGGTAGATTGTAGAAGCATTTTAGGTTGAGTGATTGACGGAGGCTATTGTGATGCAGGTAGACAATGAGAGGGGATGAAGAGAGGCAGAGGTCGTCCTAGGAGGGGATCCACCCCAGCACCCTAGGATCCACCAGCAACGCGGCAGAGGGTGCCTTCCTTTCATCAGGTGCGCCTCCCCTTATCCACCTACGCCACCCACTACTCACCAGAGGCCCACTTCCATCTGTGTAGAGTGGTCAAAAGTCTAGCAGTGATGATCCGAGAGAGGGAATTTCGAGCAGAGGCCTCTTACACCCCACAATATAATGTTAGTCAAGGTGGAGTAGACACGAGTAACATTTGACTTGTCAATTAGTATGATGATCTCAAATTTAAAGAAACTCTTACGTCTAATCAAAATAAGAGAACACTCTATTAATAGTTTAAGGTAATATTAAACATTAAAAATTCGCAATTGGGTCAGTTCAATTATTATATCTCTATATACATCATCTATATATATGATTTAATTAATTAGATCAACTAATCTTTATCTTATAGAAACTATCACATAGATATTAGTCTTACCGGATCATTAATATCCTATTTTGATGATCCAATGACTAAAAATATTATAAATTAAATCATAAAAAGTTTTACTCTCATTATCAAGATCCACATCTTGATGTAAAATCTATAAATTTAATCAAAAATTTTATCACATATATTAAACAATAAGATAATAAATGTGATAATAAATATATTATTGTCATATATTAAAATAAACTATCAAATAATAATGTATTCAATATATTACATGAATAATTGGATCTTTAGCATAATACTTATATCTCTAACACTTTGATCCTCTTGTGGCTCAGAACAAAAAGAAGTTACCTCAGAACAAAAAGTACACCTAGCTACTTTTATATTGAAATGACCAGCGGAGCGATGGTGGAGTTTAAATAGGGGAGCCTTAGTCCCCCCAATAACTTGGGAAATGTTCTTAGAGGTCTTCAATGTAGAGTATTTTCCAGATTTTATTAGATAACGGAAAAAAAATGATTTTGCATAGCTTCAACAAGAAAAATTGTCAGTGGCAGAATATTCGGAGATATATATAAGCTTGGGACAATTTGCTCCAGAGATTATGATGAATGAGTGGAAAGAAGGCTAGGAGGTTTGAGAAGGGATTGAGACCGGAACTATATCATCAGATAGTGTTGTTCGCTTTACCCACATATCAAGCAGTGTTGGAGAAGGCATAACTAGTAGAGACCCTGCTCTAGAGTACAATATAGGGTTTCCTAGCCACAATCAGATGCCACCACAACCTAGTCAGACAAAGAAAAGACAGAAAATAGTGTAAGATTTAGCTACATATCACTAGATAACCCCGAGGAGTTCAGATTGTCCACACTGTGGCAGGAGTCATGGAGATCGCTCGTGTACTACTATTAATCGAGGATGCTACCGATGTGGCAATACCCAACACTTCGTACGGGATTTTCCCCTACCTAGGGAGCCTAGTAAACCGTTGGTACAGGGTCGTGTATTCGCCCTGACTGCTCAAGATGCGGAGGCAATCCCTGAAATGATATAAGGTACACTCTATGTTTCGAGTTTGCCAGCTAAGGTTTTAATTGAGCTGGGAGCCACACACTCATTCACTTCATGCATGTTTGCACCTAAGTTGAGGGTAGACCTGGTAGTGTTAGATTCCATACTTACAGTATCTACTCCCACTAGTGGTGCCTTATATACTAATGTAATATATAACTCATGTGGGGTAGAAATAACCGGGAGAGAATTAAAGCAAATTTGATTCTACTAGACATTAGAAATTTTGATGTAATTTTAGGGATGAATTGACTTGCCACTCATCATGCACATGTAGACTGCTTTCGTAAAGAAGTGGTATTTAGAATCCCGAATGAAGAACCTTTCTCTATATAAACAAAAGACGGACGAATTGTACTGCATAAAAAAAAATTGGGTTAGAGGTGGTAATAAATAGTTGTACTTTCATTTATTGTTTATACCTCATAATGCATGATGTACTGATCGATTCTATGATTGTGGTATGTGACATTTTGAGTTCATATACAGGCAAAGTAACGTTCTTACTAATGTATTTGATAAGTCATGATCGTAAGGGACTCACTCTGCAGGAGATACTTATAATACAAGATTGTATTGATGTATTTTCGGAGGACCTCCCTGGCTTATCACTGGACCGAGAAATTGAGTTCAGAATAGAGTTACAACCGAGAACACAACCTATTTCCAAGGCCCCATACAAGATGGCAAGATCAGAATTGTTGGAATTGAGTAAGTAATTACAGGAGCTGTTGGACAAGAAGTTCATAAGGCCGAGTGTGTCACCATGGGGAACACCAGTATTGTTTGTGAGGAAGAAAGATGGGACTAGCGCATGTGCATAGACTACAAAAACCTGAATCAAGTAACCATAAAAAATACGTATCAACTCCCGAGAATAGATAAACTCTTTGATCAGTTGTAGGGGGCCAAGGTATTTCAAAGATAGACTTACGATCTGGGTATCATCAGTTGAGAATGAGGACTGAGGACATAGCAAAGACGACATTTCACACCAAGTACATACATTATGAATTTCTTGTTATGCTTTTCGGACTAACGAATGCACCTGCAATATTCATGGATCTAATGAATTGAGACTTCACACCTCTCTTCTACCGCTATGTGATAGTGTTTATAGATGATATACTGATATATTTCAGAGATTTAGAAGAACACGCTAAACATTTAGTGATTGTATTAGAGATCCTTTGAAAGGCCAAGTTGTATGCTAAATTTAGTAAGTGTGAATTTTGGCTAGAGCAAATATCATTTCTGGGTCATATTGTGTCATAAAAAGGAGTATCTGTGGATCCTACGAAAGTAAAAGAAGTAGTGAAGTGGGAAAGATCGAGCACTATGGCAGAGGTCATGAGTTTTTTAGGATTAACAAGATATTATCACAAGTTTATCAAAGGCTTTTTGAGTATTGCAGCACTGCTTACTCGGCTGACTAAGAAGAGTGTAAAGTTTAAATGAGATGATGACTGTGAGGCTAGCTTCAATGAACTTAAGCAAAAACTCACTATAACACCAGTATTGATTATTCCGTATGGGGAAAGGAGTTTTGCAATATACAGTGATGCCTTATATTTAGGGTTAGGCTGTGTTCTTATGCAACATGGAAGGTAATTGTTAACAGATCCAGACAGTTGAAAGTACAAGAAAGAAATTATCCAACACATGATTTGGAATTAACGGCAATGATTTATGTATTGAAACTATGGCAGCATTACCTATATAGGGAGACTTTTGAAATTTACACCGATCACAAGAGCTTGCAGTATTTATTCACACAAAGAGAACTGAATATACAACAAAGATGATGAATGGATTTGTTAAAAGACTTTGACTGTAAAATTTGATACCATCCAGGAAAAGGTAATGTAGTAGTAAATGTTCTCAGTCGAAAGAGCACCGGAATGTTAGCATATTTAATGATATTTGAGTGGGAGGTACGTAAGGCAATGCAATGGTTGGAGATTCAGGAATAGTGTCGAGGGAAGTATGGGGCTAGCTTGAGGGCTCAGCTGACTTTGATTCAAAGGATTAAAAAGGGACAATTAGTGGATACCGAGTTACAAGTGATCAAGGAACGGGTCGAAAGAGGGGTACCAGTGGGGTATAGTGTGCATAATGATAGAGTACTCAGGTTTAAAACTCGGATATGGATTCCAAATAATACTGAATTATGACAGAAAATTCTTAAGGAAGCTCGCAATACCAGGTTTATCATTCATCCTGAGAGTACCAAAATGTACCGAAATTTGCCAAGGCATTATTAGTGGAGGGGAATGAAACGAGACATTACAGTGTTTGTGTCAAAATGTTTAACGTGTTAGCAAGTGAAGGTAGAACATTAGAAGCTTGGGGGGTTACTACAACCCTTGCTAGTGGAAATGAGAACACATATTTATGGACTTTGTGACTGGATTGCCAAGGACTCGCAAAAACCATGATAGTATTTGGATAGTTATGGATCGCCTAACCAAGTCATCACACTTCCTAGTTATGAAGGTATCAGATGCAGTTGATCAGTTGGGTATGTTATACATCAAGGAGATCGTCAGACTACATGGAATTTCGGTTTCTATTGTTTCAGATAGAGACCTCAGATTTATTTATAGATTTTGATGAAGTTTGCAACAGGATGTGAGTACTAACTTAAACTTTAGCACAACTTTTCATCTACAAACGGATGGACAAAATGGAGAGAACCATACAAGTATTGAAAGATATGCTGAGGGCATGTATTGTAGACATTGGGGGAAATTGGAAAGAGATACTGCCTCTAATGGAATTCACATATAATAATATTTACCATGCTAGCATCAGAATGGCTCCTTATAAGACTCTATATGGAGGACCCTACAGGTCACCCATTTGTTGGGATGAAATCGGAGAAATGCAATTATTGTGGCCGAAATTGGTAAAGGAGACCACTGCAAAGGTGGAGGTAATATGAAGGAATCTACAGACGGCATAGAGTAGACAAAAGGGATATGCAGATAACTGGAGGTGAGATTGACTTTTGAGGTAGGGGCCATGTATTTTTGAAGATATCTCCCATTAAAGGCTTGTTGAGATTTGGAAATAAAAAAAAATCAAGCCCCCAGTTTATAGGTCCTTTTGAGGTTCTTGAAAAAGTGGGTACAGTGGCGTATTAGATCGTACTTCCTCTGAGGTATGCTGGAGTTCATAATGTATTTCATGTGTCGATGTGCGGAAGTATCAACTCGACCTAACGCATATCATATGAGTTGAGTAACTTCTATTGGAAAGGGATCTAACTTACGAAGAGAAACTGATCAGAATCTTAGTGAGACAAGAAAGGAAATTGAGAAGTCAGGTAGTGTCTATGGTGAAAGTATTGTGGCAGCATCATAATAACAAGGAGGCAACTTCAGAACAAGAGGACGAAATGAAAATTAACTATCCGCAGTTATTTGAGATAATGTGACGAAATTTGAGGGTTCAAATTTCTTTTAGGGGGGAGGGGGGATTGTAATGTCCTGGTTGGTTAGGTGAACGGTGAGGATTAGAGGAGTAGAATGAAGGGCTGAGATTATATGAGAAGGGAAATATAAAAAGGGGTGGGCTGAGAAAAAAAGAAAGAAAGAAAAGGAAACATGGGAAAAAGGAAGAGAGATCGGACTATAGAGGAGATGAGAGATTAAAGAAATTTGGAAGGGGATTCGGGAGAGAGAGTCAAAGAGAAATACGAGTGAAGGCATTCTACAAATCTAGGAGATTATGGAAGCCAGAGGTAAATAAATTCTAAATTTCAGACTTGTGTATGACAATATAGTGTGAATTTCCATATGGTCGATTTGGTGGTTAATTTATGATTATAAAGGAATAGAGCGGCGAAGAACGGTGGATAGAGATTGTTTAGTGGTGGAAGTGAAAGAAGGAGCTCAATCACAGAAAATGAGTGTGGTGTATGGTGCGTTTAGGTTTGTGTTCAGTAAAGGAGGAGATGAGTTAGAATGTCTGTGAAGTAGGGGCTATAGGTGAAAGAAGGAGTCTACGTAAAATTGAGAACGGTGATGTGCATTGTCATTTCGAGGTGTTGATGTGCCGATATTAGTGCCGTGATTTAGAGTGTTGGTATGCCGATATTAGCATGTGTGTGTGGCCGATTGAGGGCCGATGTGTGCGAGTGTGCATTATATGTTGCGAGCTCAGGAGATGTGGTTAGGTGTATATATGTATATCACCAATATATGTGTGTGGCCAACTGGGGCCAGTGTGCGTGAGTATGGACTGTGTTCCATGAGTTCTAATTTGGCGATTGGATGGAGTGATGTGGTGTGTGTACATGTGTATGACTAGTGTGTGCGTGAGTGGCTGAACTAGGGCCTATATATATATATGTATGAATTGTGCTCATGACTTGTTGTGATGTAGTGGCAGGGACGAGGTTGTGTGTATATTTTCACTATGTGGAGTGTAAATATTGCTGAGGTAGTTGTATGTGTGGCCAATTAAAGGTCGGTATCGGTACAAAAAATGTAGGGGATTTGTCCTAGAAGTAATTTTGTTGTGGTGCCGTTGTGATGTGGAGTTGTAGGGTGAGTGAACATAGCGTAGGAGATGGTATGAATTTGATATGGTAGTTAATGATGGGAGTTGAAGTGGGATAGTTGAATGTGCATAGAGGAATGGATGGGTGGAGGTAATGGAATGGTGGTTTTGTCGTATAGGCGTTTACTAAAAAATCATAGGGAAGGGTGAGAGTAGTATTGTGTTATAGGTATAGGGGTATTGCCGGATTAGAGGTTCAAATGTATTTCCATACTATGTTTGAAACTCTAAAGTTATTTTACTGAAATAAAGTATCATCACTTTATATCATTTACAGATACAATAAGTCATGAGTCGGACTTAAAACCACAAGCGGTGGGACAATATGTAGAGGAATCAAGTTAACTAAACACTGACATACAAAATTCTCACTAGATATTCATACAATTTACTTCTCTATACTAGATATACATTCTTTTCTTTTTTAGATCATTTGTTACTCGAAACTATTAGTTGTAAAGTACAACTATTAGGATTGATGTAGGTAACTATTGAATGGAATGCACGTTACTTATTTAGATTTTAATGAGATCATGAATATAAATAAATGGAGTACAAGAAAATTTTGGGGACAGAGAACACCCGGGGGTGTTACATCTAAACTATTAGTCTTAAGCCAAAAAAAAAAAAACTACAGAAAATGTTTCTACCAGCAGATAATCTAATTGATTCAATTTTGTATTTTTGCACATTTAAAAAAATACTTGATTTGAATTAAACATAAATTAACTTATAATATTTTAAATTTTATTTATAATGATAGTTTAATATTACTTTAGATTTTATTTGGGAGAACAGTCCCATGCCAGAAAAACATACCTCTTAAGAAAAGAACAAAAATACAACGTCTCAGTACCCATTTCAATGAAATTAATCTTCTTGAGGAACCCATATATCAGGATACTGGGTAAATTAGACCTTCAGTGTTAGCAGAATAAGATAAGCAAAGGATTTATTATATAGAGTTTCCTACCCGGTGAACACCATAAGAACATTTACCTACCTTTGAATGATAAGGATCGTGAATCAATATCCAATAGTTTTGACACCCTATAGATTACCCTCAAATATCTCAAGGAGCTAATTCAAACATATCACAACTAAGAACTAAACAAGGAATCATTCGAACAGATCGCAACTAACTAAATGGGGACAAAATCGAGCAGTGCTAACTTCACTCAGCTAGCCTAATTACATGCCAAATCAAAGAAACTCAAGATCATGGCAGACAGGCAGCAGAAGCAATTATCTCCATTTGATTATTTAGCAGATTCTGGAGCCTCAGCAGTTTTGACTTCTATTGGGCATTGGGACACATAGGGCTTAAGCTGCAAACCATAAATCAGCAATGTGTAAACATGATATGGAAGTAAACCATATAGGAACAGATTAATCCAGTTCACAGTGCAAACAATTAATCCAGTTCACAGTGCAAACAATTCAAGTGACAATGCTATTATGGGAACGAATAATATTCTTTTTTTTTTTTTATAAAATTCATTTGGAATTGTCTAGAAACTTAATTTTTACCATTTAGAGAGGAATCTTTACCGCCTCAGTTAAAATAAACGTACATGTCTAAGTGAATTCCACAAATAAAATTCATTTGTTCTAAGCATAACTTAAATGACTAATTTCAGAGCTAGAAATTTTAGCTACAACGAGTAGTAAGTATCCATTATTCAGTGCATGATCACAGCTGTCCAAAGGATATTATGCAGTAGCAGCAACATTTGACTTCAATCCTCAGAATAAGCAAATTGATTGCAGATGATGAAATCATATCAAACACCAGCAATTAGGAATATTAAATGATCCAAGCAATTATTTGAACCTTTGAATGTCAAGACATAAATGCAGTGGAGAAAAAGCCAATGACAAAAGAGATAGCTTTCTTTTTTGGTGAGAAAAATCTTATTAAACTTGTTACAATCCCATCCCTTCCTTCACTTTGCTGGTGGCAGTTCAATTTTTTAGTAGGAGGCAAAGAAGTTTTATCTTTCATAAAGAGGGCATGCTGAAGTCAAAGATGAGGGCAGCAACAAGGCACAAGAATATACCTCACTTGTAAGCATAAGCCTCAATGATTCAATCATCTTGACCAGGAGGCACTTTACTGATTTCTTCACTAGAGGGCTAACAACAGTCTTTTATGAAGAACTTACAGCAGTCTTAAAATATTTTTTCGCAGCTCAGGTGAGATTCGAGGATTTTTATTCAACAATCCACTCGGTCCCCCACCTTCTACTATCAGAAAAACGTGAATATGTGTAAATATGTAAATATGTTATTTTTATCATGAACCTAAGATCTCTCTTCTCATTGCCTTAGAAGGCAATATAAAAGGGTCAAATCTCGTATCTAATAACTGGGAGAAAGTTATTATAATGCTTGGGATGAATTCTGACGGTACCCTTGCCAAAGAACTCGGATGCAAATCTGCCCAACTCCCTATAAAATATTTGGGTGTTCCTCTTGGTGCCAAACATAAAGACAGCAAAAGTTGGGAGCTGGTCATTGATGCTTTTCAAAACAAACTGGCATGCTGGAAAAGTAAATAGATATCTTTCCAAAGGTGGGAGACTTACTTTAATCAATAGCACCCTGTCTAACCTCCCTATCTACTATTTCTCGATGCTTGCTATACCTAAGAAAATTGCTAAGCAACTAGAGGCCATTCAATATCGTTTTCTTTGGGGTGATGGTGACTCTAACAGAAAGATCCACCTGGTTAAATGGGAGCAACTGAAAAAATCAAAGAGAGATGCGGATTAAGCATTAAATCCATCTCCAGCCTCAATAAAGCTTTACATAGTGAATTTGGAGGTTTTGGAATGAAAATAACAGTTTTTGGAAGAAAGTTATTTCGTGCAAATGGTTTGGCAACATGTATGACCCTACTATTTTGGAGAAGTTCAAGTTTGGTCTTAGCCTACGGAAGAGTATTTGGAGTTCTAGTAAAATGATCCTAAATAATTCCAAATGAATTGTTGGAAAGAGTGACAAAATTTGGTTTTGGCATGATACTTGGTGTGGACAAATGAGCCTCCAATGCCAATTTCTTCACATATTTGCTATCGCAAGAAACAAAGATATTCTTATGGAAAATGCTTATGGAATCAGCTCCCCTCTGGCTTGGAATGTGGCTGTCACCAGAAATTTGAAAGACTGGTTGTTGAAGAATATGAAAATCTTATCCAAATCCTTGCAAATGTTAAAATGGACACTGAAGCTGATAAATTAAGTTGGAATCTAAGCAAAAATGGCTCTTTTACTGTCAAATCTCTATACAGAAACTTGATTGACAAAAATCACTCTACTACTGTCTTCCCTTACAAAATCATATGGAATAACTCTATTCCACCCAGAATTTCGGTGTTTGCATGGAAAGCAGCTATGAACTCTATCCTCACGCTTGACAACCTTATGAGAAGAGATTTTATGTTGGCTAACTGGTGTGTCTTAGGCAAGCAGAATACGGAATCTTGCAACCATCTTCTTCTTTTCTGCCCAGCATCCTACAAACTATGGATTATGGTATACAAGCTGCTTGGTGTCTCTTGGGCTATGGCCAGTTCGGTCAAAGGTGAATTGTTAGCTTGGGAAGGACTCACTTCGGGTAAAAAGTGGCATAAGGTCATTCCTTTAACAATTCTTCGGATTATTTCAAAAGAAAGAAACTGTAGGATTTTTGAAGGCAAAGAAACAAATTGTCTTTATTAAGGATAGATGGCTTTCACTTTTTTGGCTCCATCATCTTTGGTCGTAACCCCTAACTCTTTTGATGATCTTGGACATATTGTAGATATATTCACTGATCTGTAAATACTCTCTTTATACATGGATTCGCCCCTTCGGCATTCTTTTTAATATTTTTACTCACTTTTATCTCAAAAAAAATCTTGTATCTAAAAACTCCACCATGGAATACTTCTCCATTGGACCAAGTTATTTTGGACATGAATTTGATCTTAATTTCAACTTCATCGTCTCTGACACATTTATGCTTTTGGTGTAATAGATTGAAGATGCAATATGGGCTAACAGTTAAACCCTTCATTCTTATCTTTTCCACATAAAGGGAAAACAAAATAAGGGAACGTGTGCCTGATTCTTATAAAAAAAATTATGCACCTGATTATAAGTTGCAGAATTCTAACATCCATCAGAAATTTGAAAAAGGAAAATAAAAAATATTTATGAGATATACATACCTTGAAGTCAGTTAAATCAGGGACAACATAATTAGGCAATTTCTCTTGCACCACAACATACCCACCTGCACCAACATTTTCCAATAAGTGTTAGAAGATAAATCCTTTATTTTTTAAGATAAGAAGATAAGCATGTAAGTGCCTTTAGCCATTGAACTTGTAACTTCCATGTCAGGATGTTCTACTTATTTTCAAATTGATCCAAAGTAAAAGAAATAAAAAAAAAATCATAGGCTTGTCTTTGAAGAGATTTAGTTGTCATCACCTCAAACAAGTAAAGTGTTAAATCTGCAAAGCTTGTAAATACAATTCGAAGACTTTAAAATTTTCCTATGTTGATTAGCTTCTTATGCCACTATTCACGAATAAGAATATTCAAAATTGTAACTAACTTCACACTAAACGATCTATGAGATAACCACACAAGCAAAAAGAAGAAAAACTTAATTTAACATCCACCACAGGTTCAATAATATTAACAACATATGCCAACATGCAACAGCAAACATATATCTAAAGCTCATACAGTGTCAATCAGCTACAGTTAAAAAGTTTGTTGAAAAATGATTCCTCGATATCCAGAATTCCAAGGTATGACAACTACAAGTATGATTGATAATAAACACCAAAACATAAGAAATACAATTAAAAGTAAAGTTGACGGCAAGTCATGGAACCTTTTCGTGTATGGAAACCCGTGGGTTTGCAATTCTTCCCTTTGTAGTAATCTCTAGGCGCTCGTTTAGATGAGAGAATGTCAAGAGAAGATGTGCGCTTTCTTCGCATAGCCCTTCCTATCCCTAGTATGAGTCCCAACGGCATTGTTCCCTCTTTCTCGCAAAAAGAATCAAACCTTAAAAACAAAAATAAGGCAATAACTCTTTAGCATCAGACTGTTGCAAGTTTTCCAGCGAAAGAGCACTTTTCTTTGTGAAAAGGAAATTAGGAAACCATTCAGCTAAGTGTGGAGAAGAGGGTTTTGAGGGGTTTTATGCTACTTCTCTATGCACCAAGGTCTTCATGAGTCCAAAATTGACAGGACTGGCAAAGACCAGAATCCCAGCACATACCAGAAAATAGACCAGACGGATGTGAAAAGGATCATAATGAATTTGTTTCCTTCCAAAGAACAAAATATATATATATATATATTTGTAGAATGCTGAAACAAATTACATACAAACTCATCATTCACTCTACTTTCTTAGCAGCCAAAAACACAGTACCCTTAGTGGAATGGAAAAACCTTACAACCAAATTAATTCTTCACCACATACTATCTCTATAAACCAATTGCATTCCTCTTTTTATTCCATTTTCATTGCATATGTCACAATGGAAGTAACACGAGACAAAAAGAACCCCATAAAAATAGATTTTTAAATTTTAAAGATTTTCAAATCACCATTGATCCTATTGGAAGAGGTAACAGATGCAAGAAAATTTACTAATCTAATTGTAGAGATGTTTTGGTTGAGGGTCAATACGGGGTAAGAAGATAGGATACGCAAACCATGTGATGAAACTAATTAATTTACAAAAATTAATTCAAAATCCTACTAATGGTGCATGTGTGTTAGTGACATTCATTCAAAAGTCATCCCACTAATAAATATTTATTTTCCATGAGGGAATGGGAAATTGAAATATATCTAAAGAGAAATTTAAATAAAAGTGAACAAAGCAAACGAAAATCTCATGAATAATTAATTCCTCCGCATTCCTTTTTTTCGTGCTATTCATGGTTTTTGCACTTTGTTAATCCATGACCAACAAGCTAAATTTATCCTTTACTTTTTGTTGTTATTTTATTTCTTCTACATTTTTCATATGAACTAATATGTTTTATGGCCATTAAGGAATAGAAAAGGAAAAAGGTAGGTGAGTTATCTGTGAAATCATGAGGCAAAAGCTATAGAGCAAGCATTTCCAAAGATCTAATGTTATGCTTCCAATCAATTACATGCCATAATGCTGAAAGGAAAATCAGACTCATTTAAAAGGAAATAGTCTACCAAAAGAAACATCAAATGGTGTTTAACTTGATCATCGAACTTAAACAAACTTCGTATTCACCTTTTATTTAACTACAATGTAAGACAAAACATAATTAGAAAAAAACAAGGGCCAAGCATAAATAGTAGTGTAATTTCTAAACTAGACTTGAAATATCAACAGACCTAAAGTATCTCATTTTCCTAATCAAACAAACCATTAGATGACTAATATCAGGAATCATACTCTCTTAATTTACATGATATCATTTACAAATCCACTATGTACTAGCAAACAATTATGCTGTGAAATGAATACTAATGCTTTGAATGAGGACCTAAAAAAAACAATTTTCGATAAGCATTCAAGAAGAGTAATCTTTTTGAAATATCCAACAAAGATACAATATACCATTTATTAATAAACTGCATTGTTAAGAAAGCCTAACTGAGATCAGAAAAGTTAAGGGGTTCAGGCACACCTACGGCTGGAGCGATTGGGTTCCAAACCTTTCTTTTCCTTTCCCTTTTTTTGCTTTCGTTCACCTTCGCTTGCTGTTTTCCTATCTGTACAAACGCAGAAATCCCTTTTTCTTCTCGATTCCCTTAAGATCCAAAATCGAAATCTCCCTTTCCTCACTGAATTCTAACCTACTCAGCGCCTTTCGGTTTGTCAGCTCTATTTTCTTCTCCCCCGCCGCACCTGCAAGCCTCTCTGTCGAACCGTCTGGCTCTGGAAGCAAAGCCACAAAACTCCTGAATCGCTTGACGTCGTCGTTTCGGTTGTTAGTAGTTTGAAATAAACGGCGTCGTTTTGGCAGAACTTAGAAAGGGTTTGGATTCTGGGCCAGCAAAACTGTGTTTGTTAATTTTGAACGGATTTTGGGCTGGTTGGATTAGGCTTTTAGGGTTTCATTCATTTTTCATGTCTTTTACTTCTTTCTCTTTTTACTTTATAACTTTTTTTTTTTTTTTTTGTTCTTTGATTCTTTTTCTTCTTAATTACATAATAATAATCTAAATTAAAATTTACTTAAAAATGAAAAAATTATTCAAATAAAATTAGAATGTTACAACATCTTAAAATACATTACATTAAAATCAAATTACTCCCTGAAATTCTTTTGATATTTTGGGGCTAAACAAAAACGTTTTGTTTGGTACAATATATTTCATTTTTTTCTGTTTGCTAATGATATTATTGTAAAAACTCTTATATCTATATAAAATGCATTTTAATATAAGGACATTGAGAGTTATATAATAACTAGTGCAAGTTTGAAAATTATGTACATAGTGTAGCAAGTAACAGTTTGGGCACAACCAAATTAGAGAAAAATCTTTACAGCTTTTTTGAACTCTATGAACGAATAAAATATGAATACACGTCTTAACGCTTATTATTATCATTTATACAATTTTGAAAATAAATTTATTTTTTTATGTTTATTAAAGAAATTTTCAATTTTTATAATTTTTAAACCCTTTATAGGATAATTTAATCATTTTCTACCAAAATTTCACAATTATATAAAAAAATCACGAATTAAAATAAATATGAAGATGAAATCTTAAAGAAATCTTTTTTGAGATTTAGTGTAACATGAGGAATAATTCATATCCAAAAATAATAACTTTTTAGTTTCTAATTATGATATAAATTATATCATCATAATTACTTAACATTTTTTGATAAATTGTTTCAAATGTAGGGATTAAGTTTTAATTCGACAAACCAGAACTGGATTGAATCATTCGTAGTTTAGTTAGTTTAGTTTAGTTCTTGCCCCTTCACAAGATCCAAAACCAATAACTTATAACCAAGCTATTAAAATCCCATGCTGGAAAAAGGCAACGGTCACTGAGATAAAAGCACTCGAAGCAAACCAAACCTGAGATCTTGTTACTCTACTTTTTGATAAGCGACCCATTAGTTTAAACAGGTCGACAAAATCAAAAGACAATAGAATGGCTATATTGAAAGATATAAAACTAGGTTAGTTTCAAAATGATATACCTAGAAATTCAGAATTGATTTTTTGGACACTTTCTCCCCTATTGCTAAATTAACTATCACTCAAACCCTATTGGCGGTCATTGTTGTAAAAGGCTAGTATCTTCATCAACTTGATATTAATAATACCTTTTTATATAGTGATTATGTTAAAAATAATAATTTACAAGTTAATGAGACTTTTTGTCTTTTAAGGAGTTAAAGATAATAATTTAAAAATTAATAAGATTTAATTAAAGAGTTTAAAATAATAATTGAGGACTTTTTATCTTATATAGAGTTAAGAATATAAATATGTGTCTTTTAATTTTTGTAGGTTATGGTTAATGAATTAGACTTTAATATAAGTCGTTTGAGTTTTCCTGTTTATGGTTCATAATTATCATTCATGTGTTTGAAAATTTAAGAGTTGTATTAGTACCCATATATACCAATGTATTTGAAAGTTTTTAGTATCAACCACAAATAAAAGCTTGAATCTTTCTATTAGTCTCATTTACTTCTTTCTCCTATTTTCAACAAAGTATTATATTGAGTTATTCTATCTCTTCAATTTTTTTCAATAAAGTGATATCAGAGCTTAAAATTCTAGGGAGATAACTAATAATAATCTATTTTTCTTCCAATTTTTTCTTCTTACAAAAGAAAATTATGAGAGTTTGTGTCTACCTATGAAAGTCATGTTTGACTCATAAGATATATAACATATTATAGATAAAAATTTTCCCCTATCTAAAGATAAAACATTATTGACTCAAAATGAGAAAGATTTTTTGGCGAAAACAACGAAGAGTTATTAACAAGCCCTTATACTTATCCATCAAAGTTTGGATGAATCTATGTTTTTTAAGGTGACTGATGCTACTAATGCAAAACAAGCTTGAGAGCTTTTGAATAATTCCCTCTAAGTGGTTGAAAATGTGAAGAATGTATGACTCCAAACTTTACGAGACAAATTTAAAGCTTTGCAAATGAAAAATGTTGTATCTATTTTAGATTTTTTTTCTCAAGGGTAAAGGTTATAATGGGCCAAATGAGGAAATATGGTGAGACGATGGAAGATGTTCACATGGTGTAGAAAATTCTTCGATCTTTACCACCAAAAATTGATTATGCGGTGTGTGTCATTGAAGAGTCGAAGGATCTAGATACTTTGACGTTTAAACAATTAGAGGAATCACTACAAACTCATGAAAATAAAATAAAGAGAAAACAAGAAGAGCTTTTGGAGCAAATTCTCAAATCAAATGCCTCTTTAAATGATGGTGGAAGATAAAGAGGATAAAGATAAGGTAGAGGACATAGTTGTGATCGAGGTCAAGTGTTTAAAAAAATGGCACTTAAGATGATGTCAAAAATGAAGATAAAAGCCAACAGTCAAGTAGAGTTCATAGAAGAAGAAAATAAAGAAGTAATTACAGAAATTCTAACAAGTCCAATATTGAATATTACAACTGTCATAGATATGACCATTATACTTGAAAATGTCGTAACCCTTCAAACGAAAAGGTGGAGTAAGTCAATTTTATAAATGATAAACAAGAAGATGAGGAAATAACTTTGTTGGTAGCATGTAAAGATGGAGATAATGATAACCATAATTGGTGGTACTTAGATATTGGAGCAAGCAATCACATGTGTAACTATATAAAAATTTATGGAGCCTGATGAGAAGATCAATGGCAATGTTTCTTTTAGAGACTCTCCAAAAGTCCAAATTCAAGTGAGATGTGTAATTCTAATTTCTTTTAAAAATGGTAGGCATGTACTCATTACTAATGTTTATTATGTGCTAAAGTTGAAAATTAATATTTTGAATGTGGGCCAACTTTTTTAAAAGTGATATGAAATTTACATGAAAGATTGTTGTCTTTGGCTTAGAGATTAAGATGTTAATTTGATTGTTAAAGTGCATACATCAAAGAATAAAATATTTGTCTTGAATTTCAAGACTATTGAAGTAAAATGTTTGAAGGCTAATATGGAAGATGAAACATGGTGTTAGCATATAAGATTTGGCCATTTGAACTTTTGTGCACTCAAGGTAATGAGAGAAGAAAAGATGGTGAAAAGAATGCCTTTGATCAACCATCATAATCAATTATGTGAAGTATGTCTACTTGGGAAACATTCAAGGAGTTTTCTAAAAGAAGCCACTACAAGAGCAACTAAACAACTTTAACTTGTACATATTGATGTATATGGACCAATCAATCCACCTTTATTTAGTAAAAACAAATACTTTCTACTATTTATTGATGATTTTAGTAGAAAGACTTAATTGTACTTTTTAAAGCAAAAATCAAATGCTTTTGCTACTTTTAAAACTTTCAAAACTCTTGTAAAAAAAAATTGTAGTTGTGAAATATAATCTTTAAAAATTGATAAAGGAGGTGAATTCACTTCTAAATAATTTTATAATTTTTGTGAATATAATAGAATTCATTGCCTTTTAGTAGTTCTAAAATCACCATAAAGTTGCGGAGAGAAAGAATAAAATTATTCTTAATATGACTAAAAACATGTTGAAAACCAAAAGGATGTCCAAAGAATTTTGGGCCGAAGTAATTTCTTATGCAATATATTTATCCAACAGATCTCCAACACCAAGTATGAAAGACAAAACTCCCCAAGAAGGATGGAGCGGAATAAAGCCTAGTGTTAATCATCTGTGAGTTTTTACAAGCATTGCATATGTTCATGTTCCACAATAAGAGAGATTTAAACTTGATGATCGAAGTGCCAAACATGTTTTCATTGGTTATGATGCAAATTCAAAAAATTACAAATTGTACAATCCAAGCAATGGTAAAATTATGGTGAGTAGAAATGTTGAATTTGATGAAAAGCTGACTTAGAATTGGGAGAAGTAAAAAGAAAATATTTATGAATTCTTCCTATATTTTGAAGAGGCAGGCCAAAAGACCATGGTGCCTTTGCAAGAGATAATTCCACTCACTTCTCCAACTCATGTTGAATCACCTAATTCTTAAGGAAGCTTAAGTAAAAGGCAACAAAAGATGAAGATCATTCAAGATCCATATGATTAAACTGAAGAGATTATTAACTTTGACATAAATAATTTTGATGAAGCCATGAACGATGCAAGATAGAGACAAGCCATGGAGGAAGAGATCAAATCCATAGAAAAAAACAACAGATGTGAGTTATTAACTTTTCTCAAAGGACACAAAACTATTAGCATTAAATGGGTGTACAAATAAAAAAAGGATTATCAAGAAAATGTGAAAAGATACAAGACAAGACTTGTGGCTAAAGGATA
Source organism: Carica papaya (assembly GCF_054855325.1). NCBI lineage: Eukaryota > Viridiplantae > Streptophyta > Magnoliopsida > Brassicales > Caricaceae > Carica > Carica papaya. Next base: position 13,399,349 of record NC_142312.1, on the reverse strand, counting down.
TAAACAGAAGCATGAAGTTGATTATGACGAGGTTTTTGCACTAGTTGTTTGCATGGAGACTGTTTGCTTGTGATTAACTATTTCAACTCAAATGAAGTGGAGAATTTTTCAACTTGATATGAATTCTACATTTCTTAATGGTTATTTTAACAAGGATGTTTATGTAGAGTAACTATTGGGTTTTGTGATTGAATGACATAAAGATAAGTGTTAAAATTGAAGAAAGCTTTGTATCAACTAAAACAAACGCTAAGGGCATGGAATAGCTGTATAAATAAGATAATGGATTTGTTCATTGTCTTCATGGATATACTCTTTATATGAAGTATCATGCTAATGATAATATTCTATTTATGTGTTTGTATGTGGATGATCTCATCTTCACTAGCAATAACCCAAGCTTGTTTGAAGAATTCAAGAAAACCATATTATTTGAATTTAAAATAATTGATATTGGGATGTCTTACTATTTGGGTCTTGAGGTAAAGTAAATGAAGATGACATATTTATTTCTCAAGAAGGCTACGCAATAAAGGTCTTAGAGAAATTCCAAATGTTTTATTACAATTCTGTGAACACACTTATAGAATATGAAGTCAAGTTATCAAAGTCTGATAATGGAAAAAAGATCGATCTCACTATCTTTAAAAGTCTTATGAGAAGTTTGAGATACTTAACTTTTACAAAACCCAATATTCTTTTTACAGTTAGACTAATAAGCCATTTTATGGAAGCTCCTACCACTTCTCACATGAATGTTACTAAAAGAATTCTATATTACCTTAAAGGTAATACTAATTTTGGGTTTTTTTATTCACCATTTAATGATTTTAAGCTTGTAGGATTTTATGATAATGATTCTGCTAGAGATCTTGATGATAAAAAAGTACTTCTAGCTTTGTATTTTTTTGTGGGTGATTGTGCAATTGCATAGAGTTTTAAGAAGCAAGCTATCATTACATTGTCAACTTGTGGATCTGAATATATAGCAGTAACTTCTTGCACTTGTCATGCCATATGGCTTATAAAGTTTTTGAAGGAACTTCATTTGATATAAGAAGAAACTACTAAAATTTTTATTGACAATAAATTTGCGTAAGCATTATCTAAGAATGTGGTATTTTATACATGAAGTAAGCACATAGATACAATGTATCATTTCATTAAGGATTGTATTGCTAAAAGGAAATTGAGCTCAAGAATTTCAAGGCTCAAGATTAAGTTACAGATATTTTTACCAAGCCACTCAAGTTTGAAGTTTTTCAAAGACTACGTGCTAACTTTGAAGTGAAAATGAAATTTGTAAATTAAAGAGGAGTGTTAGAAATAATAATTTTGATGTTAATGAGACTTTTTGTCTTCTAAGGAGTTAAATATAATAATTTAGAAATTAAAACAACTTAATTAAAAAGTTTAAAATAATAAATGGGGACTTTTTATCTTACATGGAGTTAAAAATATAAATATGTGTCTTTTGATTTTGTAGGTTATGATTAATGAATTAGATTTCAATATAAGTCCTTTAAGTTTTTATAGATGGTTATAGTTCATAATTATCATTTATATATTTAAAAGTTTAAGAGTTGTATAGTATATATATATACTCATATACTTAAAGGTCTTTAGTATCAATGACAAATGAAAGCTTGAGTCCTTCTATTAGCCTCTCTTACTTATTCCTCCTTTTTTAACAATGTATTATATTGAGTTATCATATCTCTTCAAATTTTTCCAACAGATTTGAATAAGTAAGTGTATATGACTCTTCCCTTGGGGGTTTAAGGCGTACAACCTAATCAAGTGTGTAACTTAAAAAAGAGTTTGTATAGTCTTAAATAAGCTAGATGATAATGGATTTGTGCAAGCCCATTTGAATTCGTCACTATTTCGTAAGCATTTTGATTTTTGTAATATTTCACTTAAGATAATGCGTTTTTTGTAAGAATCAATGTCTATGAGCGTAAATACACTCTGGATTTACTCTGTGACACTGGATTTTTGGGGTATAAACTGATTTCAACACTTATGGTTCCTTCTACAAAGTTGATAAAATAAGATGATGGTCTCTTGAGGATGCTACTATGTACATGCAACTTATTAGTAAGCTATTTTACCTTACCAATACTAGGCCTAACATTTGTAATTATATCAAACAACTGTCTCAATTCTCATATTCTTATACTCAAGCACAGTTACAAGCTCCAAATTGGGTTTTAAGGTAATTAAAATGAACACTAGGCCAAAGATTTTTTTATCTTGCATAGAATTCTCTCCATCTCAAGGCTTTTAGTGACTTAAATTGGGTAGCTTGTAGTGATTTTCGCAAATCTCTTACTGGATTTTGTGTTTTTCTTAGAGATGCACTCATATCTTGGAAGATCAAGAAGTAATAAATAGTTTTTTGGTCTTCCTTTGAAGCTGAACACAAGGCCTTTATTATGGTGACTTGTGAGTTGCAATGACTATCTTATCTACTTCATGATTTGTAAATTTATCTCCAATTATTGCCTTGTACTTTGACAATCTCTCAACTATAAAAATTGCTGAAAATTCAGTGTTTCACTAGCGCACAAAGCACATTAAAATCGATCATCATTTTGTTAGATAAAAGATTTTTGAAGGGCTTCTGCATCTGATGCCAGTTTCCTCTTCCCATAAACTTTCTGACTTCTTCATTAAGCCTCTTCTTACTCCTTAGTTTTAACATGCTATTGTCAAGTTAGGTATTTAAAATTTATATGCTCCAGCTTGAGGGAAGTAATTAGAGTTACTTGTAATTAAATGGTCATAAATGTAATTATTTATAAATACAAGGTCTGGTTTATAATTAGTTGTAAGTTAAATAAGCTCTCTGACTGCTTCATTAAGCCTCTTACTGCTCCTTAGTTTTAATATGCTATTATTGTAGTAACTGAAGAAAGAAAAAAAAAGGAAAAAAAGAAAAGAAAAAAAAGGAGGGGGGGGGGACGACTTTGTTTTGAAAGGGGAGAAAACGACATCGTTTTGATGAGGTAGGTGAGGTATAAATAAGAGATGGGAAAGAAAAGAAAGAAGGAAGGAAAAAAAGAAAAAAAAAAGAAAGAAAAGAGAAAACAGAGAAGGGAGAGAGCGGGAAGAAGAAAGAAAGAGAAAAGAATGTTCGAGAAAGAGAGAGAGGGGAGTCAGAGCGGAGAGGAACGAGAAGGGAGAGAGAAGAAGAAAGAGGACGGTGACAGTGCGATCAGCGGGAGGAAGGAAGATGGAAATGGGAGGTACGGTAATTTTAAGTTTTCTATTAGTTGATGTAGATTTGAGATTTTGCTGTAGGTGGAGGAGCTGTGGAAACGTGAGTGGAGGCGTATGGAGGAGGTTAGACTGCGGAAGGAAAGAGAGGAAAAAAATGTGGCGTAGAAGGGAGGTCTGTGAGGGAAAGGTGAGGTCGTGCGTGAGAGAGGGCGTATGGAAGAGGTTAGGCCGTGGGAGGAGAGAAAGGAAGGAGTGCGGTGTGTGTGAGTGCGGTATGTGAGGGAGAGGAGTTATTGTGTGTGCGTGAGGGTGAATTGAGGAGGTTAGGCCGTGGGAGGAGGAAAAGAAAGGAGTGCGGTGTGTGTGAGTGCGGTTTGTGAGGGAGAAGAGTTGTTGTGTGTGCGTGAGAGTGAATGGAGGTGGTTAGGTCGCAAGAGGAGGAAAAGGACGAAGTATGGTGTGTGTGAGTGCGGTCTGTGAGGGAGAGGAGCTATTGTGGGTGAGTGAGGGCGTATGGAGGAGGTTAGGCCGTGGGAGGAGAGAAAGGAAGGAGTGCGGTCTGTGAGGGAGAGGACCTGTTGTGTGTGGGTGAGGGTATATGGAGGAGGCTAGGCAGCGAAAGAAGGGAAATGAAGATGTATAAGGTGTGAGTGAGGTGATTTGGGGATTTGAGGGTGGAGTATCTAGAGTAAGCAAATATGTGTAAGGGAGGAAGTAGGGTGTGTGGATGTAGAAAGTTTGGGAGGAGGAAAGAGAGGCCGTAGACCGTGGAAATGAAGTGTTGATATGGAGGTGTGGGGGTGTCTCTGTGTAGGACGAGGGGATGTGTGGGGTAGCTGTGTGGTGTGAGGGTATGGGTCGTGTATAGATTGGTATAGCTGCTATAAATTTGGTAGTTAGCAAAGAAACATTACAGGTGTGGGTATGTTGAGTGTTAGTGCGTGCTTTATGGGGAGATGGATGTAGTTTAGGTACACAGGTTAAAAGTATAAGAAAGCTTCAAGATAAGGTAGGGGAGTAAGGACAGGATGATGTTGTGTTGGGTCGGTAGCATCAGGGGACGCCGATATTGGTTGTCACTACCTAAGAAAAGTAAGTTGATCACCGATGGTGGTGATGGTCGGGAGACTCCGAAGAGAATGGATTTGGTCGCCGATATTGGTGACGGTAAAAGATGGTATTTCTATGTGTGAGTGGCCTATTTGGGGTTGAGAGATAGGCGATTTATTGGTGGTCGCCAATATTGGTGACGGGTGTGAATATTTGTACGCTTGGGGTGACGTTGGGGGGTGGTCACACATGGTGTGCATGGTATTTAGGATATCGGGGTACGTTTTAGTCCTGCATAGTCCCATAGTGATGACAAGGTAGGCTTAGGTTGGGTGATGGGGTACATATAGAAATACTAGATTTTATATTTGATGCATATCATAATTGTAACTTAATTTTTACTGTACTGAGTTATATGAACTCACCCTCTAATGTTCACAGACGATGTAGGAATGGAGTCGGGATTGGAGTTGCTGGTTTCCGAGCCTAGTGTATAGAGCAACAGAGTAAGGATCTTTATGGACAGATTGAATATGTAAAAGTTGGTAGTAGAGTTGATAGTATGTTTGTTGATAGTGTATACGGCTGTATTTCACGTGATATTATATTTGTGATTACTGATCTATCTTAACTCTGAACAATAGATTGTGATGGTGTTTCTATGTGCATGTCTGACTTGAAACGAAATTTCTGTATTTGATCATGAATTTGCTGTAAACTACGTCATTAGAAATTAAAAAAAAAACGAGGCGTTACAATTATCAAGTTGGATATTTAAAATTTATATAGCTTGAGGGAAGCTATTAGAATTACTTGTAATTACTTGTACATAATGATCACAAATGTAATTCCTTATAAATACAAGGTCTGGTTTGTAATTAGGGGTAAGTTAAATCAAGTGTAACTGGGGATATAAAATGCCTCTTTAACCTCAATTAATGACAGTTCATTACTTTCCAATAATTTTACAAACTCGAGTTCTCTTTTTCTTCTCGTTTTTTTTTGCTTCCTGAGGAAGATTTAGTAGGCAGATATGGTAATTTGAGAAGTAAGCAACCATATTACAACAAGTGGCTAATGAAAATATTATTTTATATAATAGATATTTATTAATATAATAGATAAATATTTTAATTAATTATTTAGAAGTAATCTGAAATAACCAATAAAATTTATAAAATAATATTTCCATCATGTTATTAAAAAAATATGATATAATATTAATATGTATCTATTATACAAAGTAACTTTTTGCGATTTATTAACTAATATGTACGAGGAAACAAATGCGTTACTTAAGAAAAAAACGTGATGATAGAAAATCAATAGGCACCATATTATCCATGAAAAGTTGTGTGTGCCTGCCTGTAAGGGTAAGCGTGAATCAGAGAAGTAGATTGGACCGGCAAATTTGGTTTGGATCACAAAGCTCAGTCTACGCCCAAATTGGAATTGCGTAATGTTCGGTACAATTTTTGGTCCAAAAAACTACCCATCTCTTCTATTCCAAACCAATCAATTTCTTTAATATTAAAAATTAAAATAAAAAACATATATATATAATGCGTATTTATATATTACGGATAAAATATTAAATATGTAAATAATAAATATTTTTAATTATTCAAAATTAAACTATTAATATATATATCAATAACATATTTTAAAAAATTAAAATTTGGTCCAAAAAATCTTTTTTTTCTCTCAATTTCAATCTTTAGTCCGTTAACAGTGTCGTCGTGTTTTGTGGGTTATTTAAGAAAAAAAAGAAATTTGTGTTTCCATGGTAAGTATAATTATAATAGCCACAATCAAAGTCCAAGTTGGAGAGTTAATCAAACTCTTAAATTACTTTAATTACTTTTAACATACACTCTCAGGTTAATTATGATTAGTTACAAGATTATGAGCTCAAAATCTCCGGGACATAACATAAAAGAGTCAATTCCAGTGAAAGAAAATCAAACAATCTCAACCAGTAAATACAAATTCTTAGTTTGAAATTGAACGAACGTGTACGTCAAACTCTACATCATTGAAATTCTAAACTATTAGTCTTAACCAAAGAAAAGACAACTCCAAGCTATGGAAAATGATTCTATCAACAAAGTCTCTGCACGTTTACTTTTACCTCTTCTACTCATATAGTTTTTATATATTTATATACGTAATTTTCTTTCAAATTTCGTATTTCTATCTTCTTTTAGGCAAAAATAAAAAAATATAAGAAAATTCAGCATATCATGTGGAGGTTTTACTTAGAAGCTGCATGCTAGCTATGGAGTTGTGTCAAGTGTCAGAGATTTTCAAACTATATGCTGGAAGCATTTTTTTTTTTCAATAACGTTGAAAAAAGCCTTGAAAATGAATTAACTAGAATCAAACATCCTTGTCCCATATTTAATAAATAAATTTACCCAAAATTGAAATCTGACTATTTAAAGAGGTAATTAACTAACAACTAGTGAGAATATCTGTTTGTATTTGAGCCTACATAAAAATGCTTCTCTAGTATACATTTATATTGTTTATAATACATTAATAATTAATATATTTATTTTTTAAATAAAAATTTGTAAGTTTGAATAAGATTGTTCTTCTGTTTCTGTTTGTTCTCATTATTTTTTATTATTTCATAATTTAATGTTTATATATTATCGAATTAATAAATACATAAATTTTAGTAAGGATTTTAGTTTACGAGTCAATTGCATGTATAGAGGAGCGTGTTATCTGCGTGTGCGGAATTAATATATGTTCAATGTTGAGAAGTGATAGAGCTGGAGTTGTTACAAATAAGAAGAGTGTTAGACATTTATTTTTATAATTTGCTAAGATGAGGATTGAGGATTTAAAATCTTAACGACCCAAAGTTTGAGTGATCACTCAAACCAAAAAAATACAGAAGATCTAAGAAGAATAGCAAGCAAATCGCCTTTAAAAATCCCTCATCATCTCTCACACTAACCTAATAATTACCCATTTCCCCATCTGCAAATCATCTGCAAACCAGAAGAAAAGATCGACAAAAGAGAGAATATGTAGATATGTATACACGTTCAAGTGAAGATGAAGATAGTCATGAGGATGATCGATCCATCTCAAGACACTCGGGAGACTCCATTATGCTTTCCAGAGAAGGTTTCCATGGTTGATTTTTCCCCGATAATCTTCCTTTCTGTAAATCTTCCAAAACGTCTTGAAATCTCATTCCGTCATTAATATTCTCCAGTTGAAGCAACAATAACTCCAACTCCTCCCTCGACAACACTATCTTCACCTTCATTCCAACTTTCCCAAACCCTTGATCGTCACCTTTTGACTTTTCTTCACTTATCTCTGCTTGGATCTGCTGCCTAATAACTTCCTGCTCCTCCGTATGATCATGATATCTTTCTCTGCATGATTGCATGCAATTTCCCATGATTCTATCTTACTATTATGCCCAGAAAGCAATTAAAACAGGTCTGATTTCAAATGGGTAAAACTAAAAGGAATCCCAAAAGATGGGTAATGGTGATATATATATATATATGTATAATATATAAAATTATATCATCAGAACAAGTAGTTAATTTTGGTACGAAGGGGAGTGAGAGAAGTTGGTATTTATAGGCGTTAGGTGGTAATTAAATCTTTAGGTCAGATTCGTTTTGTTCACGGGTATTGAATTTTCTATCTACTTGAGCAATTATTTAATACATATATAATTAATATATATGACAATAACTAGGAACACTATTATTTAATTTAATGTCGAAGATTAATGTATTAAATATTACAGTGTTGAGTGATTAAAGGTGAAAAACTTAAATTCTGATTTTTAATTAAAAAAGATTGTGAATTTAAGAACCCTATAATATTATTATTATTTTTTTCTCAAAAAAAATCATAATCATAATATATGTAGGTTGGAGTTGTCTTTATTCTATATACACGTAATGTTATTGGTAATGTGTATGTATAATTGACATATATTGTTAAATTCTCTATTCTAATTTAATCCAAATTAAACATGCAGCATGTACATTATTAATGAATAATGGTGACACCACTTGGCATCAATTTATGGGGTGGTAATAATTTCTTGTTTATTCAAATAGGTAATTTGATTTGTTCTAAAGAACACTTTAGTCTACTTTGACTATTGTGGAAATTGATGACTAAAATTAAGAAGGGACCAGCTTTTTGTTTTGGTTGAATGTTTAATATAAGAAGTAATAATAAATGCAAACAAATTGTTAGGTTAATGTCAATTTTGTAACCAGCCACCTGCACTGTCATGGCCATCCTACTTAAAAACAAACATATAAATTAAAAGTTTACAACAGTATGACTAGTGACATACATATATATATATATATATATCACAATTTGCAACAGATTCCCTCGCATTAATATACAAAGAAATAAAATATTGAGATGTACTAACTTTTGATTTAATATATATATATATATAATAATGTTTCCTTAAATTAAGCCCTCCAATATTTAATTTATTCAAGTAGCTATTTGTCTGCATTGTTTTGTGGCATAATTTAAGTAGACTGGACTTGCTTTCAACCACTACTTCCCATCCTTCCATTTTCTTTCGGGAATTTGGATGATTTTAGTAATCTGATAATTTATATATTTAGCTTAGCACAAAGTAAATTATAGGGGAAATCTTACTTTCAACTTTTAACTTTGAACATTGGATTGCTTTTGGTTAATTTTATAAGCTTTTCAGTGTCATCTAATGGAGGGCATTCGAGAGATAAGAAATATATTCAAAAGCAACAAAACAAAAAATGAAAACTATATATATATATATATTATATGTTAATATGCGTTGATTTTGGAAATATTTTTTAAGATATTTTATATTTATTTTGAAGAGATATTTTATATATATCTTTAAAAATTTTGTAGGAAAAAAATTATGGTAATTTTTTCTATCTAAAAGTTTATAATCCTATTGGTGAAGTCGATCATAATAAAAAAATATACGCATATTTATTAAACTATATTAAATTATATATTTTTTATTTTATTATAATTGTGCGTGATTTAGAAATTAATTTTGGCATCATTATATGTAATCTTTTTTCTATTTCTTTCTCTTTGCTGGAATATATTAATTTTTATTTAGCCGAAAAACACTTATATTTAGACTTAATCTTTTGATTTTTTGTTAATTATTTCAAATGCCCACATTTTCTGCTTTTCTTGAACTTTCTAGCTTTTTGTTTGCTAATTGAATTAAAAGCTTCGAATAAGTTATGGAGAGAAATAGCATTAAACAGATTGAACAAAATTGGAATTCTAACAAGAGTAGAACATATATATATATATATATATAAAAGTAATCTTATAAATCTGAAATTAAAAACAGTAAATTATGAATTTAAAAATCAAAGTTATAATTTAATTCACAAGTCAATAAAATTTTAAAATTAAAAATAATTTTAGTAAAAAAAAAAAAAAAGAAAAAAAAGGCAATCACAAGGGTAGTTATACTTAGTATAAGTAAAGTAATACTAAAAATAAGACCATGGAGGTAGATTGGGAAACCCAATATTATTATTATTATTATTATTATTATTTTTAAACTTAAGAAATATAGTCTATATTTTCTAATACGGTAGGTTTGGTTTTCTAGTCATTCTTCTCCACTTACCATATAGATTTTTCAACCTCCCCTTGTCAAAATTCTGTCTTCCTGGTCAGCATAACGTGTGAACATAAATTAAATTTTATGAACACAAAATATATTCCAGTCCCAGCTCTAATTTGGTTATTTTTTTTTTCGAAAATGTGACTTTTAATGCTCCAAAAAAGTTGTAAACGTCTAGAAAATTTTTCTGGTATTTATATCTTTATAGGGAGTGGTAGAAATTCAACCATGCAACTTGTCTGCTTGTGACATACTACTATTCACAAGTTATAAAATTATAATATAATGATATAATTTGTTTATGAATAAAAACAGTCTTTTTCCTTACTCGATTTAATGTTCGTATATGACGTAAACTTTTTAGTTCATATTACATAAATCAATTCAATTAAAAAAACTTGACCAAGTTAAACAAAAAGAAAAAAAAAAAATCAGTCCACTAATTTTAATTCTAAAACTACAGAATTCCAAGTTCACCGTATCTGCCTCTTCGCAATATTTGGTTTTGTCATTCTTCCTTTTTATATATGTTTTAAGAGCTCATGGCTAAGCATATGACTTAGAAGGCTTCTTTAATTCTTAGCTAACTTAATTTATATATTTATTCCAATATACAAAAAGAATAAGGTTTAAACGAGCTCTACTTTTTACTCAGTTAAGATGTATCTCTTTTTATATTTTTAATATATGGTTTGTCTATTTGTAAGATGTTTATTTATGTTAGTTTATTGTGACAACTTGCGTACTGTACTCAGATATTAGTTGTCATTCTTATTTTCATAGAATTTGTTGTAAAACATTTTTATTCCAAAGTTGTATCTTATCCATGAGTAAACTGTTTCTTTTCCTCTATATGCTACTTCTTCATCATATAACTATTGTCTCCACTTTAGTATTGGGATGCTGCATAAACCAATAAACAGAAAAATTTATATAGGCTATTAAAAATAACATCTAGAATCTGTAATGCTGCATTTCCTTGTGTTTTAGTGCCGATAGTCATATCCCCACAGCAGACCTATACGAAATCTGCATATCTAACTCGAAATGCCTCCGATCACCCCCTCTCTCTGTCTCTCATGATCGACCCTCTCTCCCTCTCCCTCCTTTCCACCTCTCCATTCTCTCTCTCGGGTTTTTCCTTCAACAGATGCAATGTCTTTGCAATTTAGAGGGGGTGATTTTGGATTTTGGGGTTAAGTTCTGGATTTTGAAATTTTCCTTCATTTAAGTCCCTAAGCCCTTTTAAATTTATAAAAAGCCCCTGAACTATCTAGAAATTCTTATAGAACACCCCAAAAATTAAACTTTAAATTATAAGGGATGTTACATTTATACTTTTGAAATGTACTTGAAATTAAAAATATAGTTTCTAACTAGATTTTCAATTAGCGTCCTTGATGTTATGCTATTGCAAGATATATCAATGACTCCATTAGCAAATGAAATAAATTGGAAATGAACAAGAAGGAGCCAAAGTAAAAAAGGAATGAAATTGAAGTTACCCTCATCAATGCATAAAATGCTTAATATAATCTCAAATAAAATGTTGAAATGTAACAAAGAGTACTTTATTACATTTTATGTGTGTATATTCAAAATTGATAATTATTTAATTATAAAGTATTACAGTATTGATAAAGTTGTGTCCATGAATGAGGAGAGAGCAAGAGAGGGAGGGGAAGAAAACCTAAGAAGATATGGATATATCAAAAGGCGTATGGTATTTTTAACTATTAGCAATTATAATGAACTTAGTAGTAAACTATACTTACAAGATAGTAGTTTATTTAAAGGTGTTAGACAAGTATTTTTTATTCATTGTTTGTGGTTAAAGGAAAATGATATTCCTATATTGTTACATACTCATCAAATTGTTGTTTCATTACAATTGTAGTGTTCTACCTTTAATTAGTTTTGCAAAGTTTATTTATCTTATGCTTATCAAATTTTTATTTTCTAAAGCTTAATGTTTTTTTTTTTTTTAATCTATGGCCTTTTTTTCTTTTCAAATGACTAAGAAATCTCAAGATATCTTTCTTCTTTTTTTTTTGCCTCTCACTAAATGGTTATCATAGATTAAAGTTTACAAGGTAAGCATATAATCATTACAAAAGTTGCTTCTAATGTATTGCTACCCACCCTTGAAGATATGTTTTTCTCCATAGCTAATGGATATGGGGCCACCTAAATAAACTTAATGATATAAGTCATCTATGTTTCTATGCTAGTGTGCTCTTAGATTTTTCTATTTATTCACTATTCTTTTCTTATCTTCCTTCTAAATACTGAGAAAATAACAAGTCTAAGTAATTATCTTATGTTTTAGGTTAACCTATTCGATTTGATTCTTAATATTTTTGAAATAATCTGTACAAGCATATATACGTATATCTCTGAATTATTTTTTTAATTGAATCAGTATATGTAATATGAATTAAAAAGTCTGCATCAGATGCTACGACATCAGACATATGACACTTGACATGGACAAGACTCACTCATAATGTGTTATGTTGCTAACTTGGATCCACGTAATAGTGTTAAAGGGTATAATTGAAATATAAATTCTTTAAAAATACAATAACCAAAATAACAAATAAAAAAAGTTTTATACACTTTGGCCCTCTTTCAAATATTAACTTTTACAATTATATATAATTTTATTAATTATTGAGACTCTAAAACTAAGTCTGGCTGTCAAATTTTAATTTAAATAAAAATATCATTTTTCATCATTTGGAAAATACACAAATTTATATGAATTTATAAGATAAAAACTCAACGTAATTAGAAGGATTTGAGATTGATCAATAAGTTTATTTCTTTTGCTTAATCGTCCGCCATAATAAAGACTCGTGAGACACTACTTATATATATAGGCATATATGTAATATAATTTATAAATAAAATAAATAATAAAATTAAACAATAAAGAAGATGTCCACGTTTACGTGGTTCAGCTAGAATAACATTGAAAAAATTAACTATATATATAAAAAAATTATATTATTCGAACCTAAGGCTTCTAAATAAAATATTCAAACCTAAATAAATAAAATAAACTATTTTTATAATGAATAAAGAAATATATATATATATAGAAATCTGAAGAAAACTTTTTTTCTTTTCATCTGAAATTAACTATACGAACATCACCCACCTCTTTTTTGTCCCTACTTGTTTAATTTATACAAGCTGACAATCTTTATAATCAATCTACAAATTATATGATTTTTATTTTTGTGATTAGTATTAAAGATAACATGTTAGAATTAGACTGTACATTTCAGTGTATTTTTATTAAAAAAATATATATTATAATTACTATGTATGCGATTCTTTTATTTAATGAAATTTATTAATTTTTATTAAAAAAATATAAACTTAATTTCTTATCTACCTTCCAATCCACAATAAAAATGAAAAATCATATGATGCAAAGCAAAACAAAAGGGCATCTCGTGATCTTATTTTAACACACGCACACACACGTATAGTATAGTAGATAAACATAAGAGAAGACACAAACATCACAAGAAGTAGGCCAAACGCAATTGTTGTTGGGACTTTAATTATTTATGTATAAATTGAAATGCTATTCACAAGATTCACTTATCAACCAAACAATACCAGAGTTATTTTACTAAATTTTATTGTAAATAATTGATCACTAATTAGTTAAATATTTACGGATTTAAAATTGAATTGTATTCTCGTTTATAAATTACGTTTATATTTGTATATTCTCAGTAAATAAATATATTAAAAAAAATATTAGAAATCTCCTCTTACAAATCCTAGCTTTCCCCCGGATCAGAGAGCTTCCGGCTCTCTTCCTCTTCTGCGCGTTCCCTTCATTTTTCTGTGCTCTCAACAGTAGATCATTCTCGGACCGAACAAGCTGCTGTTTCAAACGACGTCGTTCGCATAGAACAGAAAATCGTTTCTACTGGGCCTTCAAACTGGTACAAGCCCAAGATAAGGTGTAGATTGTGAAGAAAATGGGTTGGGCTACGTGGAGGTAAAATTTCACTTCCTAAATTATTTAATCTCAAAAAATTACGATTACGAGCCCAAGTTAATTTAATTATTATATTTGCTTTTTTCATCCATGTTATGATATTGAAAGCAATTTTTTTCAATTGTTATAATGTATTAGATTTTATCAGAAAATATTATTGTACAGTCAAATTCCAATTATATAACTTTTTTTTAGAAAATAAATGATATAATTCGTCCCTGAGTTGTACAACATACATTATTTCTGCTTTAATAAATTTAGTATTTGAAATAATTTCATATATTTCTAAAAATTTATTCCCAAATTTGGCTTAATTCAATTATGAAAAATATAAATTTTATTAGGAGATTAAAAAAATTGATCTCATATCAATTAACAAAAAATCAAATCCTTTTTAGAAAAAAAAAAATAAATTACATTAATTTTGTATTCAAAACTTAAGTGTTAAGGGTTTTTTTGAAGGTCCAATATCACTACCCAGATTGACCTCATCCCTATCTTAGTTCCCTCTCTCGACCTCTCTCTTAAGCTCATATCCTCCTTCAACTTTAGCTCTAAAAACCTCACAAACTCCTACCTAAATATAAAATCCGCTCATTCCATGATTCCAAATTAGCATAAATCGAGTTCTAACATGGACCCCGACACTTTATTTGAGATTAAAAAATTCACACTGGACTAAAGTAAGAGCTCGTTAAGAACGATTGTGACAGAATATTTGCTACACAGTGTTGAGGAAGCTGGAGATGATCAGAACGTTAGGCCACCCGATAAGGCTGCACTTTGAGAATTTATTGATATAAAGGAACTCTGTTAAGTTTTGTTACATAAGCTAGACCTTCAAAAAAATGTTTTAAGGGATCATGTCATTATTTATTACACTTTTCTTCAATAATTTTGTAACCCACAAAAAAATATATCAACTAACATAAAATTTTAATTATTATATCATAACGATGTCGTTTAATGGCAAATAGTGAAAAGAAAAATCAATAAATTTGCATCACTATATATCATAATTTAATAATAGATATATTAAAAGAATTTTTAATTTAATTTTAATATATTTACATCATTTATCAACTAAACTAAAAATAATTTTACAAAAATGCTTAAGTTATTTTAATTTTTTTAAAAAACGCTATGCTTAACTTTATTTTCAATTTCTAAATGCCATTTTTATTGTGACTTGTACCGTATATACATATTATGTTACATATAAACATGTATGGATTGAAGAAATGATCAAAACTAAACCCAAGTATAGTTTTTCAATTCTTTTTCTAATTTTTTTTAAATTATTATGGTTTACGTTGGAAAATTCTCAATCTCAAAGTCAGTAGTCTTCTCTTCTAGCCAGAATAGTTACTTAGACAAAGAAATTGAAATTATAATATTACCACAGAAATCCCAAAATGTAGCTGCTACATTGCACTTATTTATATGCTAGTCAAGCGACACTTATTTATATGAAGTTCCCATCTCTAAATCTATAAAACAAAATTTATAAACTCTTCCATTCTAGATATGGAGTATCAAGTATAAATCTGCTTAGCAATTTTAATTTTTAATTAAAAATTTATAAATTTTATTAACTATTTAATATATACACACATCAATCATAATATAATTTTATAATAAAAATATATGAATTTATAATTTTTTTTAAAGAAAATAAAATATTAATGTAACACTCAATTATTTTTATTAATTCTATATAAATATAAATATGTATTAATTTAATTTAATTTATTTTAATAAAAATAATAATAATAATAAAAAGGTAAAAATTGGTTAGGAATTTAATTGAAAATAATTTTGGAAAAAAGGCGTGAAAATTTAGGTTATGTGGGTATTTTTGAAAGAAAAATTAGAAACCGGAGTCAAAACGCAATTTAGAAAAGTTACGCGACATCAGCTGTCTGGTCAGCAACCCCGACTAACCAGGACGCGCTAGGTGGCAGAGACGTTGACGCGGGAGGCCACGTGGGTGATCCGCGTGCGCGCGATCAAACAGCTGAGATTCGTTCCCGCGCGCATGGACGACCCAGATCAAAAACGCGCACGGACGACCCAGATTGCATCGCGCATTGACGGCTCAGATTGAATCGCGCACGGACATTCCAAATTGAATCGCGATGAACGGTCCAGATTCACTTCCTATTTAATTGCGATCGGACGGTCCAGATTAAAAGCGATGGACGGCCCAGATCAAAAGCGGATGGGTATAAATAACCCCATCCGCACCTAAACCCTAACCTTAGCCGCCAGAGCCCCTCGCCGGAGAAGACAGCCCAGCCACCAAGGAGCCGATCGCCGCCACTCGTCGCCACAACGGAGCAATTTTCGACCGCCAAACGAGGTAAAAATTATATCCTTAGCTCAGAATTTGATTCCAAACCCATCCATGGCCAAATTGGAGTGAAAGTGTAACAGCCCCGGTAATTCATAATGAAATGTATATTAAAAATATCAAATGCGGAAGCGAAGTCAAAATTTGAATAACATCCCTTACACTAAAACCAAAAACGTGCTCACAAAATATAAAAGATCAAACTACCTAAAGGAGAAACTTGAAAGTAAAAGCTACGAATGTGACTATGGAGTCTTTAGGCGTCCCCTTCGTCGTCCTCATGCGGAACCGGCTCGGGAACGATGTCCTCTTGATCTGAAATGATTAAATAAGGAATGAGCCTCACTAGCCCAGTAAAGACATCACGATATCTCACCGTCACGGAGGTAAAGGTGGGTAGAAAACACGAAAAGACCAATGGAGCATAATTTACAACAAATCCTTTTATTAATAATAAAACCTTTACCATTCACTTACCTCGGTAAAATTTATAAAACAATATACGAAAGCAATAACATCATCATCATCATGAAATCATATATAAACTGTATAACGTAATACTTATCAAGCCTTTCGTAATTCAATCGTTACACAATATATTTTCCTCATTTACCAGCCCACTAGTATCCATGGGGATCCATAGGGGTCCCGCTACCCGTTAACCCATAACACTTGAAATCATATTCCAGGGCCGTCCCCATACCCCGTCCGGTATGGGCGCCAAACCATAGACCTCATTACCCCGTCCGGTATGAGGGTGAAACGGGCCGTCCCCATACCCCGTCCGGTATGGGCGCCAAAACACATAAGATCTCCATACCCCGTCCGGTATGGGAGACCACAATCCCGGTAGGGTTCCCTACGGACCCGGTCCGTCCACCATCTCCCAAGATATCTAGTCAGGCTGACCACATTATACAATTTCCATTTACATAATCTTTCATTCTCCTTTTTCCCTCAGTCAGCATTATCAATCCACATACAAACAAGCAAATGATAATTTATGCTAAACAGACAACATACAGCATCAATATCCCAGTCATTCAATCCATAATCAGTAAAACAGTAAAATATGCACACGAAACTATAAAATGAAAACATCAAACCTCATGCTGCATTTAAAACTGTAAAACAGGCCAAATAACAGTTAACCGACAAACACACTAGACTCGGGCTCCATTAGCGACCTTAAGCAATTTCACACATTCGTTGATTCATGAAATACCGTTTTATCATTTATTGAACTTTAATACCGTGATAGGAAATAAGGTGAGGGGTCCTTACACGTTTCGGAGTCCGAACACGGCTTCACAGTGCGCTTGCAGGCTGTCCCTAATTTTTCCTGAATTTTTTTCGGGGAACTGAAACGCACTACTGGTACCTGCACGTGTTCCAAAAAAATTCCAAATTAGGCCCAGGGCCCCTTTCGGCCAATATCGCAACTCCGGCACGGCGGCTCCGCCGTGCTCCGGCGACGGCGGTTTGCCTCGAGTTAGCCGTTTTCGGCCAAATTCGGCCACACTCGCATTGGTTCCTGCGATAAAACAACCCTACGGCCCTCGGGGGGCTAAAAATTTACGAAAAACCGAAGCTTACCGGCGGCGGTGCTCTCGGGTGCGGCGGCTCTCCGGTGAAGTTTGTGTTTTGGTGATTCGGCTCCGATCAACCTGTAGAGAAAAGAATGGTGATCACGGTGATATAAAAATTGCATTAAACGGAGGCCGGGAAGGGCCTCATCGGAGGCAAAAACCGAGAAGGGGCGCGGCGGCGCCGCTGGCTTTCGGCCGTGTTTTTCGGCCGTTTGGCCGGGATTTTGGCTCCGATTTGGCCACTGGGGAAATCAGCGTGGAAAAACGAGTCGGGGGTATGAAATTTACCTCGATCGGCGGTCAGAAATCCCTCCGGTGCGGCGGCGGGTGGCGGCGGCCGGCTTCTGGTTCGTCTTCTCCGGCGAGGGCAGGCAGCTAGGGTTTGGGGTCTGGTGTGGGGGTCTTATTTATACCCTTTTGCCTTTTGATCTCAGCCGTCCATTTTGTTTTAATCTGGGCCGTCCGTTTTTGATTAAATCTGGGCCGTCCGTGTGATTAAATCTGGACCGTCCGTGCGCGCGATTGATCTGGACCGTCCGATCGTGCGCACTCGGATCGCCAACGTGGCCTGTCCTCGGTCGACGTAGTTTTGCCACGTGGCAGGTCCTAGTTGGCCAGGACTGCTGACTGGGTCTGCTGACGTGGCTGCTGACGTGGCACGCGTGTTTTTTTTTTTTCCTTCAATTTCTTCAATTTCCTCGGGCGCTACAGAAAGAACTGGCCAATTGGCCAAAAAACGCCGCCAAAGCTCAGCGGCACAGCCGCAGGGTGCTTCTATTTTCACCTCTGATGAGGCCCTTTCCAATTTCCGTTCGATGTGATTTTTCCACCGTTGTGATCACTATTTCCTCCTCTGTAGGTTGACCGGAGCAAAACACTAAACTGCAACGTGAACCGGAGGAGTTGTCGCACCGGAGAGCCCCACCGTTGATGAGTTTCGGTTTTCTATATTTTTTCGGTCCACCGAGGGCCCTAAGTGTGTTTTCTCACAGGAACCGATGCAAGTTTGGCTAAATTCAGCTGAAAACGGCCGAAAACAGCCAACCTGAGGTGAATCGCTGCCACAGGTGGCGGCGCCGTCGTCAGAGCACAGCGGAGCCACCTTGCCAAAATTTAAAAATTGGCTGAGTAGGTTTTGGGTCTGATTTTTGGGTTATTTGGGATATATGTAGGTATTGTAAGTGCGTTTTAGTTCCCAAGAAAAAATTTAAGGAACCGAGGGACCACTTGTAGACGCAGTAACAATCTAGTTTTCGGCGTCGAATCAAGTAAGGACCCATCACCATATTTCCTATCATGGAATTAAAGTTCGAATAGATGGTAATACTGTATTTTGTGCAAATTAATAGATATGCATAATTAATTAAGCTTGCTAATGGAGCCCGAACCGGACATTATTCTCTGTCGATCCCTGCTTGATTTATTTTACAGTTTAAATGCATTATGATATCTGGTCTATCTATTCTATGATTTTAAATGATTACTGTCTTACTTGACTACTGTGTGATTTTAGAATTTACGATATGATTGTATTACCGGGTGTATGTTTATTGTTTATGTGTTTATGTTCAACTTGGTAACGGAGACTAAGGAAAAACAGATAAGGTGACAGCCTTACTTGATATCCTGGGAGATGGTAGACGGACCGGGTTCATAGGGAACCCTACTGTGAACGTCGTCTCATACCGGATGGGGTATGGAGACTTAGTAATTTGGCGCTCATACCGGACGGGGTATGGGGACGGCCTGCTTCACCCTCATACCGGACGTGGTATTGAGGTTTAATGTCTTAGCGCTCATACCGGACGGGGTATGGGAACGACCTGCTTTACCCTCATACCGGATATGGTATTAAGGTTTAATGTCTTGGTGCTCATACCGGACGGGGTATGGGGACGGGCCTGGAATTAAAACTGTTAAGAAGAATGGTTCACGTGTAGCGGGGACACCCCTACGGATCCCCATGAATATTAGTAGGCTGGTGAAAATGAGAAACGGTGATAATCAGTTATTGTTAATGAATACGGATTTATAATATATTTTATGTTACTTAATATGCATGAAATTGTAATCTGTATGATGTTATTATCTTTATAGATTGTTTTCACAGATTCTCCAAAGGTAAGAAAAAAGGTAAATGGTTTTATTTTAAATAAATGTATTGCTTTAAAATTTGTACTCTATTGGTTATTTTTTATTTTTATTTTCTACCAACCTTTACTTCTGTGACGGTGATATAGTATGATGTCTTTACTGGGGTAATGTAACTCATTCCTTATTTAATCATTTCAGATCAGGAGGACCTGGTTCCCTATCCCGATCTACAAGGAGACTGCGAGTAGATGCTAGATGCTTTATAATTTTCTTTATTTTTCTTATTTCTCGTATTTTTTTTAGAGAACTTATTCCGTGATATTGTTTAGTACTTTTAAGTTATTGTGTAAGAGATGTTAACCTTAATTTTTTATTTCGCTTCCGCACTCAAATTATTATATGTATTTCTTTTTGAATTTTTGGGACCGTTACAATTAATAATTTAAATAAAATTACAATATGAGATATATTTGATTGGGTTACATAATAAAGAAAATAAAGTATGAATCATCTGCATAAACTTAAAATTTTTTAACTTTTTATAAATTACCAGCAACTTAAATAAAAAATAAATAAACTCCTAACAAACAAACGTATACATTGGAGTTGCCTTTAATTATTATTCCGTATGATCTCATGCATGACTTAAGCCCATGTATTCTTTATAAAGAAGACATGACTTGAACTCCTTCTAATGAGAACGGTCAAGAATGCATGACATTATTATGGTTATTAAATAATTAATACTGGATTTTTATTGGTTTGACATGTAACGATCTCTTGCATATATATTATATATATATATATTTATTTACGTATACATGTACATGTTTGGTGGTCCTTGCAATCGTACTAAATTGTATCAGTATATTATAATTAATATTATTTTAGTTTATTTAATATTTTCATTTAATATATTCATTACATACAATGTATTCAACTATAAGATGTCTTAAATAAATTCTTCTAAGTAATAATATTTTAATTTATGTTATATTTTTTTTAATAAAAAATGTGTATTTGAACATATAATTTAGTCATTTGAGTAGATATATATATTTTTTTAATACAATTTTTTTTAAAAGTATATATTTAAATCTTTCGTAACATGAAATTATTTGAAAATTTTGCAGAATGCGCCTTTGAGCATTAATGCAACCATAATAAGTTAAAATATTTAAAATTTTTCTTTAAACTATTTTTTTATTTAAAAATTTTCTTGTATTCTTAAAAAATAGTCAAAAATTTTCCTCTCCATTATATACAGCAAATACTATTTGAGAATAGCTAATAGCAGATAACCCCTCATCATGCTTAAATTTGACGATGTGGATACCACGTTAGCAACTCATTAGCACCTAAGTCAATAGTTTTTTTATTTTTTTATTTTTTTTTATCCTTCTTCCTTTATATGAGCATGAGCTTCTTCATCCCCATCTTCCTCTCAATCTTCTTTTTCCAAAAAAAAAAAAATAAATATATTTTTCTATTACAAGAAAAAAAAACTATAAAAATTTAAAAAACCTAAAAATAGCTAATGCTCTCTGTTCCGCCCAACCAAACACAGTATCCTTTGACTCCGACAACATTGACTTTAAACCAGGAGCTCTCAATCGTCACCACCACATGTAATGCCCAATTTTAATTTAATTTATGCAATTTTTTAATTTTTTAATTTTAATTTAGTGTAAAAATAAAGAAAATTTGATGGATGATGAAATTAAAAATAATTTTGGAGAAAAAAGGTGAAAATTTGAGTTTTCGGAATATTTTTGAAAGAAAAATCGAAAAATAAGGGTCAAAATATAATTTAAAAAATTTGTGCCGCATAAGATGCCCGGTCAGCAGCCCCGACGAATCAAAATGCATCGCGTGACAACGGACACTAATGCGATGCCACGCGGGAGGCCACCATGCGATCTGCGTGCCTGCGATCGAACGGCCCAGATACGTTCCCGCGCGCCCGGACGGCCTGGATGCATTTCCTCCCCAAATGCGATCGGACGATCCAGATTAGATCACGATGAATGGTCCAAATTAGATTGCGATGAACGGTATATATTCACTTCCTATTTAATCGCGATCGGACAGTCAAGATCAATCGCGATGGACGACTCATATTAAATGAAGATGAATATAAATAACCCTCTTCACACCAAATCCTAACCCTAGCCGCCAGACACCCTTGCTGGAGAAGAAGACCCAACCGCCGGGAAGGAGAGCCGTCACCACTCGCCACCGCACCGGAGCTACTTCTGACTGCTGAAAGAGGTAAAAAAAATTTTCTTCGCTCAGAATTCAATTTTGGACACCCCCATGACCAAATTGGAGTAAAAGAACTGGCTGATTGGCCGAAAACCGCGGGTAAAACCTGGCGGCACCGCCGCGAGAAATTTCACAAAATGCCTCCGATTAGGCCCTTCCCGATTCTCGTTCGGTGTAATTTTTTCACCATTGTGATCACCATTTCCTTCTCTACAGGTTGACTGGAGCAAAACGCCCAACCGCAATATGAGCCAAAGGAGCCACTGCACCGGAGAGCCCCACCACCAGTGAGTTTTAGTTTTTTGTATTTTTTCGGCCAACCGATGTCTCTTAACGTGTTTTCTTGTAGGAATTGATGCAAAATCGACCAAAAATAGTCGACCCGAGGCGGACCGCCGCCGCGGACGGTTGCACCGTCGTCAGAGCACGGCGAAACCGCCATGCCGGATTTCAGAATTGGCCAAAATTGGGTCTTGAGACTGATTTTGGATTTTTTGGGGACATTTATAGGTACTTATAGCGCGTTTTAATTCCCGAATAAAAATTCATGGAACCCGGGGACCGCCAATAGGTGCAGTTAATAGTTTAGCCTTTCGGGCATCAAATTGAGTAAGAATCCCTCACCTCATTTCATGTTATAGAATTGAAGTTTAATTAATATTAATACGGTATTTTGTATAAATTAGAAAATATTTGTAATTAATTACATGTTACTAATGGAGCCGGAACCAGTTACTTATTATTGTTTACTATGTTTAACTGATTGCCTAATTTTACAGTTTTAATGCATAATAATATCTTATTTATCGATTTTATAGTTTGAATGCATGTATTGTTGCCTTACGTGACTACTGTTAACTTGGAAAATCGAGATATGATTGCTTTCCCTGATGCATGTTTGTTTGTTTATGTGATTACAATTGAATTAGAAAATGGAGACTAAGGAAAAAACGAAAAATGATGTGATTAAGTGAATAGATGAAACGACAACCTTACTGGATATTATAGGAAATGGTGGATGGACCGGGTACAATAGGGAACCCTACTGTGAATGTTGTCTCATACTGGACGAGGTATCGAGACTTGATAATTTTGCGCTCATACCGGATGGGGTATGGCGACGACCCGTTTTACTCTCATACCGGATGAGATATTGAGATTTAGTAGTTTGGTACTTATATCGGACGGGGTATGAAGATGACCCTTTAATTGAGAATGTTAAAGGAAAGGGTTCACACGCAACCCGGACATCCTTATGAACCTCCATGGATACCAGTAGACTGATGGAAAAGGGACAGTGGTTGTTTGATTTATTGAATATAGATTTATAATGTGTGCATGTTTTCAATTGCATATAAAGTCATGATAATTGCTATGTTATTGTCTTTATAGGTTGTTTTTATAAATCTCATTTCGTTAAGTGGACGGTAAAATATTTTATTATTAATAAATGCATTTGTTTAATTAAGTGCTCCATTAGTTGTTTTGATTTTCTACCAACCTTCATTTCTGTGTTAGTGAGTAACGTGATATTCTAACTGGATTAGTGTAGCTCATTTCTTATTTAACCATTTCAGATCAAGAGAACCAGGATCCAGAGCTCAATCTACAAGAGGGTTGTAAGTAGGATACCCATTTTATTTATTTTTTGTTTATTTCTTCCATTTTTTTGTATTTCATTCAAAAGAGTAATTCCCGCAACACTACTTGGGACTTTAAGTTTACGTGTAAGGAATGTAAACCTTAACTATTTATTTCGCTTTCACACTAGATTCATAATTTATTTCTTTTGAAATTTTTGGGGTCATTGTAGTTGGTATCAAAGTCGCGTTTCTCGTACTCATTCCTTACACAAAACCCTTAGGAAACACAATGAATTGTCACTCAACCATTCCTTGTGAAATG
Source organism: Carica papaya (assembly GCF_054855325.1). Lineage (NCBI taxonomy): Eukaryota > Viridiplantae > Streptophyta > Magnoliopsida > Brassicales > Caricaceae > Carica > Carica papaya. The sequence goes on along the minus strand of NC_142312.1, from coordinate 13,375,188 downwards.
CAGGTACAGATAGATGAGGAGAGAAAGACCCCCACTAAACCGAGTTGTTCGGGAGGGTTCACTTAGAGAGGATGTTGACCGATTATTTGAGATGGTAGAGAGACTCATTACTACCCAACAGGCCTAAGAGGAAATGAGGGAGCTACCTGACCCTCCATCGTTGCCACAGGTTGAGCCACCCAACAGTGGGGGCATCCCGAGCCACCCTGATATGACTCTGCTCCTCCACAGGACCACCCGGCACCATCACAGTATGATCCTGTGCCCCAGCCACCGCATCACCCGATACCACCACAGTACAATCCAGTGCCTCCATCGTATCATCAAGTACCATTGTAGGGCTATCCAGTCTATCCTCAGCACAATCCAGTCCCTCATCAATGGGACCCAGCTCCTCTCATGATCGACCCAAGCTACATAAAAAGGTATAAAAAACTAAATCCATCTATTTTTGCAAGGGGATCCTCCTTTGAAAAAGCCGAGTGCTGGTTAGCTGAGACAGAGAAGGCCTTCAAGACCCTTGGGGTGATTCTTGAACAGAAGGTCATCTTTGCTACCTACATGCTAATGGAAGAAGCAGACCGCTAGTGGCAACTCAAGCAGACCATCCTGCCCTTTTCAATTACTTGGGAACAGTTTCTGACGGCCTTTCATGCAGAGTACCTCCCAAAGCATCTCCGACATCTGAAGGAGATGGAGTTTGCACACTTGATCCATGGGGACATGATTGTATCAGAATATGCTTGCAAGTTTCTAAAGTTGGGTCGATATTATCATGAGAGCATGATGGATGAAGGCAGGAAGGCTAAAAGATTCGAGTGGGGTCTCCGTCCTGAGATCAGGCAGTAGTTGTTTATTCTCGAGCTCAGTACTTATTCCGCTGTTCTAGCCAAGGCACAATTAGCAGAGAGGAGCCTTCGCACCTTCCCTCAAGTAGTAGGGAACCTTAGGTCTTCAGCCGCACATCGCAGATTAGCACCTACTGCACCTGTTCAATAGAACAAGAGACCCAGGCTGATGACTCAAGCTCCCCCTCAGGTTCCAGCAGCAAGATCTGTCAGCATTGTGGCAAAGATCATGGGGACCGACCCTGCTATCGCCTCAACAACACTTACCACATATGTGGTAGTGCCCAACATTATACAAGGGAGTGCTCAAGGAATGAGAACTAGGCCATACCTTCTATCCAGGGCAGGGCTTACAACTCACTCAACAGGATGCAAAAGCCAACTCGAATGTGGTACAGGGTATGTACACTATCTGTAACCATCTTGCTCATATTTTGATCGATACTGGTAATTTGTTTCACATGTTTTTGCATCAAAATTAGATGTATTACCTAAAAAACTTGATTCTGTGTTGTTTGTGTTTATTCCTGGGAGTAGGATACTACTGGGGGAGGTTGTATACAGGGTCTATGTTATAGATATAGCAGAAAAAAATTGAGTGTGGATCTAATAGAAATTGACACTGGAGACTTTGATGTAATTTTAGGAATAAACTAGCTAGCGGCGTATCAAGCCACTGTAGATTATTTTAGCAAGAAGGTTGTATTCAACCCTTCTAATGAGAAGTCATTTACAAATTAATAAAATCGTTTAACATTTGTTCCCTCATGAAAAATTTTCTTATTATCAAGTAACTTAACCAAAATGTTTTCTTTAACTAGGCAAACCCAAGAGAGAAATTTTTATTCAAGAGATTCCAGTATTTCGAGACTTTTTAAATATATTTATCGATGAACTACTTGGACTACCAGTAGACAAAGAAGTCGAATTCACCATAGACCTTTAGCCAGACACCCAACCTATTTCGGTTGCTCCTTACCGTATGAGACACGTTGAGATGGAGGAACTGAGGAAATAGATCACTAAATTATAAGATAGTAGATTCATCCGACATAGTGTGTCCAATTGGGGTGCTGGAGTCATATTTGTAGGAAAGGGAGATGGGACGTTGATGTTATGTATTGATTATAGAGGTCTGAACAGGGTCATGATCAAGAACAAGTATCCCCTCCCTAAGATCGATGACCTCTTTGATCAGTTGCAGGGTGCCTAGGTCTTCTCTAAGATAGACCTGCGTTCAGGTTACCATCAGGTAAAAATCAGGGCAGAAAACATTCCTAAAACAGCATTTCGAGCCAGGTACGGACACTATGAGTTCCTGATAATGCCATTTGGACTAACCAACACTCCAGCCATCTTCATTGACTTGATAAAAAGGGTTTTCAAACAATTTCTTGATCAATTTTTCATTGTATTCATCAATGATATCTTGGTCTACTCAAAGAGCAAAGAGGAACATGCTCACCATCTGACTCAGGTTTTACAGATTCTCAGGGAGAAGAAGTTATATGCAAAATTGAGTAACTGTGGGTTTTGCCTTGAGCAGACTACCTTCCTAGGACACATCATATCAAAGGATGGAGTGTCAGTGAACCCCAAAAAAGTTAAAACAGTACTCGAATGGAAAAAATTGACCTCAGTTAAGGAGATCCGTAGCTTTCTGGGGATGACAGGTTATTACCACAAGTTTGTGGAAGGGTTTTCTAGTCTAGCTGCTCCTCTGACTTGGCTCATAAAGAAAAATATCAAGTTTGAGTGGAACGAGGACTGTGAGAGAAGTGTTTCAAAATTAAAGAGACGGTTAACTAACGCACTTGTGTTGGCCTTGCCGAGCGGATAGGGTGAATATACAGTTTACAATGATGCCTCCTACCTAGGGTTAAGTTGTATTTTAATGCAGCATGAGAATGTCATAGGCTGTGGGTCCAGACAGTTGAAGAGTCATGAGAAAAACTACCACACCCATGACTTAGAACTTGTCGTAATTATCCACGCCTTGAAAGCTTGTCGCCATTATTTGTATGGAGAGATCTTTTAGATCTATATCGATCATAGGAGCTTTAAACACATATTCACTTAAAAAGATCTCAACATGCGTCAGAGAAGGTGGATAGAACTCCTAAAAGATTATGACTGTGACATCATATATCATCCGGGTAAGGGCAACGTGGTAGTCGACGCACTCAGCAGGAAAAGTGTAGGTGCATTAGCTCATTTGATGATTTTAGAATACAGACAAATAAGGGCCACACAACAGGTACGACTTCAGGACCTGAAGAGAGTCACATGTTTGGGCCACCTGAGTGTTCAGCCAGAGTTAATCCAGAGAATAAAGGAAGCTCAGTCCACTGATTCTACCTAGAAGCCCTCAAGAAAGATGCAGAACAGGGAGATAACTCAGAATTCTGAGTCTCTGCAGATGGGTTGCTCAGATTTTAGGATAAAGTGTGTGTTGCAGGTGACAGTGAGTTGAATAAGAACATCATGACAGAGGCCCATAGCTCAAAGTTTGTCATGCATCCTGGAAGTATTAAAATGTATTAAAGTATGCGACTCTGATTTTGGTGGAACGGGATAAAAAGAGATATAGCTTACTTTGTTTCTAAGTGTTTGATATGTCAGTAGGTCAAGATAGAGCATCAATACCCAAGTGAGCTACTTCAGCTATTACCAATTCTGGAATAGAAGTGGGAACATATCACCATGGATTTTATGACAGGATTGCCTAATGCACGTTCAGGACATGATGTCATATGGATAATTGTTGACTGACTTACCAAGTCTTTCCACTTATTGGCATCAGGATGATCGACCCTTTGGAGAAGTTGGCAAGAATGTACATTCGAAAAATAATCAGATTACATAGAGTGTCATGGAAGCGAAATTGTTACTTAGTACTGCATTCTACTCTCAGACCAATGGACAGTCAGAAAGAACGATCCGCACACTTGAGGATATGCTTCGAGCTTGTGTTCTTGACTTTGGGGGCCATTGAGATGACTATATATCCCTGATAGAGTTCGTCTATAACAACAGCTACCAAGAAAGTATAGGCATGACTCTGTATGAGGCATTGTATGGCTGCCCATGCAGATCGCTGATTTGTTAGGAAGAAGTGTGTGATACAAAATTATTCGGCCCAGACCTTTTAGAGGAGGCTACAACCAAAATAGTTAAGATCAGGAAGAACATTCAGACGGCTTAGAGCAGACAGAAGAGTTATGCAGACACCCAGAGGAGGGATTTAGAATTTGAGAAAGGCGATCGAGTATTCCTTAAGGTCACTCATTTCAAGAGAATCAGTAGGTTTGACAAGAGGGGGAAACTAAGCCCCCGGTTTATTGGGCCATTCGAGATCTTAGACAGAATTGGTACCACCGCCTACAGACTGGTCTTGCCTCCATAACTTTTCAGGGTCCATAATATGATTCATGTATCCATGCTACGCAAGTATAACTTGGACACCTCTCACGTTTTGGCCCACGAGCCTCTTTCACTCCAGGAGGATCTGTCCTATGAAGAAGTACTGGTCAGTATTGTGGACTGAAAGAACAGATTACTCCACAACTGAAAAATTTCCTTTGTTAAGGTCATATGACAGAATCACACAAGAGAGACCATATGGGAGTTAGAATTAGACTTCAAAGCCCAATATCTCCAGCTGTTTGATTGTGAGTGAGTGAGACAAATTTGAGGGATCAAATTTCTTTTAAGGGGGGAGAGTTGTAATGCTCAATTTTAATTTAATGTAAATTAAAATAATTTATGCAATTTTTTAATTTTTTATTATTTTAATTTAGTGTGAAAATGAAGAAAATTTGATGGAGGATGAAATTGAAAATGATTTTAAGGGAAAATATAACACCCAAAATAATTTTTTCTATTTTATTTTTTTTGATGTAATTTAATTTAAATTAATTTTTGTGAATATAAAAATATTAATAATGATAAAATTGGGTAAAAATATTATTTGGATTTAATTGAAATTGATTTTGGAAAAAATGGGTGAAAATTTGGATTCTGCGGGTATTTTTGAAAAGAAATTCAGAAACCGGGGGGTCAAAACACAATTTAGAAAAATTGTGTCACGTCAGCAGCCACGTCAGCAGCCCTGGCCAACCAGCACCTGCCGCGTGGCAAGGCCACGCCGACCCGGGAACGGGCCACATGGGCGATCCGCGTGCGCGCGATAGGACGGCCCAGATGCGTCCCCATGCGCACGGACGGCCCAGATCAAGCGTGTGCACGGACGGCCCAGATGCACGGGCACGGACGGCCCAGATTCAATCAAGTACGGACGGTCCAGATTTAATCGCGATGGACGGCCCAGATTTAATCCAAATTAAATCGCGATCGAACGGCCCAGATTAAATCAAGATGGACGGCTGTGATTAAAAGGCAAAGGGTATAAATAAACCCCCCACACCTGACCACAAAAACCCTAGCCGCTAGCCCTCGCCGGAGAAGACGAACCAGATGCCGGAGGAGCCGGCCGCTGCCACCTGCTACCGCACCGGGGAGTTTTCCGATCGCCGATCGAGGTAAATTTCATACTCCTGGCTCGTTTTTCAATGCTGAGTTCCCCTGTGGCTAAATCGGAGCCAAACTCCTGTCCAAACGGCCGGAAAACACGGCCGAAACCCAGCGGCTCCGCCGCACCCCTCCTCAGTTTTTGCCTCCGATGAGGCCCTTCCTGGCCTCCGTTTGATACAATTTTTATATCACCATGATCACCATTCTTTTCTCTACAGGTTGATCGGAGCCAAATCACTAAAACACGAACCACGCCGGAGAGCCACCGCACCCGAGAGCACCGCCGCCGGTAAGCTTCGGTTTTTCATAATTTTTTGGCCCCCCGAGGGCCCTAGGGTTGTTTTATCGCAGGGACCGATGTAAGTGTGGCCGAATTCGGCCGAAAACGGCCAACCCGAGGCGAATCGTCGTCGCCAGAGCACGGCGGAGCCGCCGTGCCGGAATTGCGATATTGGCTGAAAGGGGCCCTAGGTCTGATTCTGAGATTTTTGGGACATGTGCAGGTATTGGTAGCGTGTTTTAGTTTTTCGAAAAAAAATTTAGGAAATTTAGGGATAACCCGCAGGCGCTCGGAAAAGCCTATTTCGAGTCCCGAAAATAAGTAAGGATTTCTCACCCTATTTTCTATCACGGTATTAAAGTGCAATAAATGATAAAATGGTATTTCATGAATCAATAACTGTGTGAAATTATTTAAGATTGCTAATGGAGCCCGAGTCTAGTGTATTTGTCGGTCAGTTGTTGTTTGTTCTATTTTACAGTTTTAAATGCAGTATGATGTCTGATGTTTTTATTTCATAGTTTCGTGTGCATGTATCACTGTTTCATTGATTATGGACTGAATGACTGAGAACCCGATGTTGTGTGTTGTCTTGTTGGCATGAACTACTGGTTTGCATGTTTGTGTGTGACTTGATGATGGTAACTAAAGAAAAAGGGATAAAAGGTTATGTGAATTGGCAAACGGATAATGTGGACAGCTTGAGTAGGTATCCTGGGAGATGGTGGACGGACCGGGTCCGTAGAGAACCCTACCGGGAACGTGGTCTCTCATATCGGACGGGGTATGGAGACCTTATGTATTTTGGCGCCCATACCGGACGGGGTATGGGGACGGCCCATTTCACCCTCATACCGGACGGGGTATTGAGGTTCATGGTTTTGGCGCCCATACCGGACGGGGTATGGGGACGGCCCTGGAATCAGGTTATAAATGTTAAGGGTTCACGGGTAGCGAGACCCCTATGGATCCCCATGGATACTAGTAGGCTGGTAAAGAGAAATTATGCTGTTTAAAGATTGAAATGCAAACGCGTGATAAATGTTGTATTATAAAGTCTATGTGATAACGTGATGATGATAATGTGTTGCTTGTGTATTATTTTATGGATCTCACCCAGGTAAATGGAAAGTAAACGTTTTTATGAACAAATGGGTTTATTACAAATTATGCTCCATTGGTCGTTTTTGTTTTCTACCCACCCTTACTCCTGTGGCAGTGAGGTAGAGTGATGTCTTTACTGAGCCAGTGTAGCTCACTCCTTACTTAACCATTTCAGATCAGGAAGACGTGGTTCCCGAGCCCGTTCCGCAAGAAGACGGTGAAGGGGACGCCTAAAGATCCCATAGTTATAATTGTAGTTCTTACTTTCGAGCATTTATTTTAATTAGTTTATTCCCTCATTTGTTGAACACGTTTTGGTATTGCGTAAGGGATGTTAATTGCAATGTTTAATACGCTTCCGCAAATTCAGATTATTTATTTATATATATGCCTTTCCAATATTAAATTTTTCCGGGGCCATTACAGAAAAGGGTGAAAATTTGGGTTCTGAGTGTATTTTTAAAAGAAAAATCAGAAAATGGGGGTCAAATTATAATCTAAAAAACTTGTGCCATGTAGGATGCCCGATCAGCAGGCCCGGTGAACCAGAATGCGCTGCGTGGCAACGGACGATGATGCAGTGCCATGCGGGAGGCTACGCAGGTGATCCGCGTGCCCGCGATCAAACAACCCAGATCCGTTCCCTCGCACACAGACGACCTTGATGCATTCCCTCCCTAAACGTGATCAGACAGTCAGATTTAAACGCGATCGAACGGTTCAGATTAGATCACGATGAACGGCCTAGATTAAATCGTGATGAACAATCTAGATTTATTCCCTATTTAATCACGATCGGACGGTCCAGATCAAATGTGATAGATGGCCCTGATTAAATTGGAACATATATAAACAACCTTCTTCACACCGAACCTTAACTGTAGCTGCCAGACACCTTCGCCGGAGAAGAAGACCCAGCTGCCGGGAAAGAGAGCCGCCACCACTCGCCGTCATGCTAGAGCTACTTCCGGCTGCCAAAAGAGGTAAAAATTTTTTCCTTTGCTTGGAATTCAATTTTAAACACCCCATGGCCAAATCGAAGCAAAAAGACCAGCTGATTAGCTGAAAACTGCAGGTAAAGCCCGGCGGCGGCGGAGTTGCAGAGAATTTCACAAAACGCCTCCGATGAGGCCCTTTTCGATTCCCGTTCGGCGTAAATTTTCCACTATTATGATCACCATTTCCTTCTCTACAGGTTGACTGGAGCAAAACACCCAACCATAATGTGAGCTGGAAGAGCCGCCGCACCGGAGGAGCCGCCGTATCGGAGAGCCCCACCGCCGATGAATTTTGGTTTTTTATATTTTTTTGGTCAACCGAGGCCTCTTAACGTATTTTTTCACAGGAATTGATGCAAAATCGGCCAAAAACAGCCAATTAGAGGCGGACTGCCATCGCGGGCGACGACGCTGTCGTCGGAGCACGGTGAACCCTCCATGCCGGAATTTCAGAATTGGCCAAAATTGGGTCCTAAGACTGATTTTGGATTTTTTTGGGACATTTGTAGGTACTTATAGCGTATTTAATTCTCGAAAAAAAATTCAGAAAACCCGAGGACGTCCAATAGGCGCAGTCAACAGTTTAGCCTTTCGGGTATTAAATTGAGTAAGAATCCCTCACCTTATTCTATATTATGGAATTGAAGTTTAATTAATAATAATACGGTATTTTGTATAAATTAAAAAATATTCGTAATTAATTACATGTTACTAATGGAGCCGGAATCGGTTACTTATTACTGTTTACTATATTTAACTGATTGACTGATTTTATAGTTTAAATGCGTAATAATATCTTATTTATCAATTTTATGGTCTAAATGCATGTATTACTGCCTTACGTGACTACTGTTAAATTGAAAAACTGAGATATGATTACATTCCTTGATGCATGTTTGTTTGTTTATGTGATTACAGTTGAATTGAAAAATTGAGAGTAAGGAAAAAATGAAAAATGGTGTGATTAAGTAATGGATAAAATGACAGTCTTACTGGATATTCAGAAAAATTATGGACAGACCGAGTATAATAAGGAACCCTACCGTGAACGTTGTCTCATATCGGACGGGGTATCGAGACTTGGTAATTTGGCGCTTATACTGTACGGGGTATGGGAACGACCCGTTTCACCCTCATACCGAACGAGGTATTGAGGTTTAATAGTTTTACACTCATACCGGACGGGGTATGGAAACAACCATTTAATTGAGAATGTTAAAGAAAAAGGTTCACGTGCAGTGTGGACATCCCTATGAACCCCTATGGATACTAGCAGGCTGATGGAAAAGGGACAGTGGTTGTTTGATTTATTGAATATAGATTTATAATGTGTGCATGTTACCAATTGCATATGAAATCATGATAAGTGCTATGTTATTATATAACGGCCCCGGAAAATATTAAAATGAAATGAGTATTTAAATATATCAAATGCGGAAGCGAGATCAAAATTTCATTTAACATCCCTTACACGAAAAACCAAACAAACGTACTTAAAATATAAAAGGTTAAACTAACTAAGAAAGAAAACTCGAAAATAAACTATGCGTATGACTACAGAGTCTCTAGGCATCCCCTTCGTCGTCCTCCTGCGGAACGGGCTCGGGAACCATGTCTTCCTAATCTGAAATGGTTAATTAAGGAGTGAGCTACACTAGCCAGTAAGAACATCACGATATCTCACCGTCACGGAGATAAAGGTGGGAAGAAAACCACAAAAAGACCAATGGAGCATAATTTACAATAAACTCGTTTATTAACAACAAAACCTTTTATCAATAATAAAACTTTTACCATCCACTTACCTTGGTGGAATTTATGAAAAACAATATGAGAAAAACAATAACATTATCATAATCATTGAATAATCTAAGCTGTAAAACATAACACTTATCACGCCTCTTGTAATTCAATCATTGTACAACATATCTTTTTTTTCTCATTTACCAGCCTACTAGTATCCGTGGGGGTCCATAGGGGTTCCGCTACCCGTTAACCTTTAACATTCATAATCAGTTTCCAGGGCCGTCCCCATACCCCGTCCGGTATGGGCGCCAAAACCATGAACCTCAATACCCCGTCCGGTATGAGGGTGAAACGGGCCGTCCCCATACCCCGTCCGGTATGGGCGCCAAAACCATAAACCTCAATACCCCGTCCGGTATGAGGGTGAAACGGGCCGTCCCCATACCCCGTCCGGTATGGGCGCCAAAACCATAAGATCTCCATACCCCGTCCGGCATGTGAGACCACAATCCCGGTAGGGTTCCCTACGGACCCGGTCCGTCCACCATCTCCCAGGATATCTAGTCAGGCTGACCCCCATAATACAATTATCAGTTTACACAATCTTTCATTTTTTCCTTTTCCTCAATCAGCATCATCAATTCACATTTAAACAAGCAAATCGTAATTCATACCAAACAGACAACATACAGTATCAGTTTTTCAGTCATTCAACCCATAATTAATAAAAACGTAGTACATGCACACAAATCTGTAAAATGAACACATCAAACCTCATTTTGCATTTAAAGCTGTAAACAGGCCAAATAACAGTAAATCATCAATCACACTAGACTCGGGCTCCATTAGCAACCTTAAGCAATTTCACACATGCGTTAATTCAAGAAATACTGTTTTATCATTTTGAACTTTAATACCGTGATAGGAAATAGGGTGAGGGGTCCTTACTTGTTTTCGGGATCCGAATATGATTCACAGTGCGCCTGCAGGCTGTCCCTAATTTTCCCTGAATTTTTCCCGGGGAACTGAAACACGCTAACAGTACCTGCACGGGTTCCAAAAAAAATCCAAATTAGGCCCAGGGCCTCTTTCGGCCCAAATCGCAACTCCGGCACGGCGGCTCCGCCGTGCTCCGGCGACGGCGCCGCCGCTGGCGGCGGCGAGTCGCCTCGGGTTAACTGTTTTCAGCCGTTTTTGGCCGAATTCGGCCACACTCGCATTGGTCCTTGTCAGAAAACAACCCTAGGGCCCTCGGGGGGCCAAAAAATCACGGAAAAACGGAGCTTACCGGCGGCGGCGCTCTCGGGTACGGCGACTCTCCGGCGAAGTTCGTGTTTTGGTGATTTGGCTTCGGTCAACCTGTAGAGAAAAGAATGGTGATCACGGTGATATAAAAATTGCATCGAACGGAGGCCGGGAAGGGCCTCGTCGGAGGCAAAAACCGAGAGGGGGCGCGGCGGTGCCGCTGGGCTTCGGCCGCGTATTCCGGCCGTTTGGCCGGGATTTCGGCTTCGATTTGGCCATAGGAGGAATCAGTGGGGAAAAACGAGTCGGGGGTATGAAATTTACCTCGATCGGCGGTCGAAAATTTCCCCGGTGCGGCGGCGAGTGGCGGCGGGTGGCGGCGGTCGGCCTCTGGTTCGTCTTCTCCGGCGAGCGGCTGGCGGCTAGGGTTTGTGGTCTGGTGTGGAGGTTCTATTTATAACCCCTTGCCTTTTGATCACAGCCGTTCATTTTGTTTTAATCTGGGCCGTTCGTTTTTGATTGAATCTGGGCCGTCCGTGCGATTGAATCTGGGCCGTCCGATCGCGTGATTGATCTGGGCCGTCGGATCGCACCCACGCGGATCGCCAACGTGGCTCCTTTTGGAGTGACGCGGTCTTGCCACATGGCAGGCCCTGGTTGGCCGGGACTGCTGACCGGGCCTGCTGACGTGGCTGCTGACGTGGCCGCCCTTTTTTTTTTTTTTTTTTTTTTTTTTTTTTTCTCCTCCTTTCCGGGTGCTACATATTATCTCTATAGGTTGTTTTTATAAATTTTCCTATGTTAAGTGGACGGTAAATGATTTTATTATTAATAAATGCATTTGCTTAATTAAGTATTCCATTAGTTGTTTTGATTTTCTACCAACCTTCATTTTTGTGTCGGTGAGTAGTGTGATATTCTGACTAGGCTAGTATAGCTCATTTCTTATTTAACCATTTCAGATCAAGAGGATAAGGATACATAGCCCGATCCACAAGAGGGTTGGGAGTAGGATATCAGTTTTATTTATTTTTCGTTTATTTCTTTAATTTTTCTGTATTTATTTCAAAAGAGTAATTCCCATTGTACTATTTGAGACTTTAAGTTTATGTGTAAGGAATGTAAACTTTAACTATTTATTTTATTTTCGCACTAGATTCATAATTTATTTCATTTGAAATTTTCAGAGTCATTACACCACAACCCTTTCTCCTCCACAAAACCTCCCTATTTTTCTCGTCACTTTCACAGCCCCCAATTTCTTCACACAAAAGCCAATAATTGTTATCCTTGTTGGCTGGAAATAAAGTTAAAAACTAGAAGGATGACAAACTAATATGAGAAATAAGTCAATTTTTCATTCACAACTTAAATAAAGCAAAGAGTCTTTACATAAGCTGTATAAATAACTAACAAAGTAAACTACATAGAGTAAAAGCTATTGCATATGCAGATATTTTATTAGCTACTAATAGCAAATTTATATGAATTAGTATTCAGGAAAATCTGTTGCATATACATATATGATATTAACAACTAATAGCAAACTTAGGAACTAACTTTGACCCATTTACTTAATTGATTGATTTTCAATCATTCTCAATGCGCTCCCTTGATTCAAAATAACATATGTCTAATTACAGTCAGAAATAATCATGTTTGAGCTGAGACGAGGACTTTGTAAATAAGTCAACAACTTGATCATCTGTACCATAAAATTTTAACACTATTTCCCCATTTGCTACTAGTCTTCAAATGAAATGATGTTATATTTCTATATGCTTTGTTCTATCGCTAAAAGTTGGATTTTTTGTAATTGTAATCATACATTTATTGTCACAAAAAAATGCTAGTTGTTGCTACTTGTTCTTGGCCCAAATCAACAAAAATTCTTATAAGTCATATTGTTTTGCATGCTAATGATGTTACAGCAATGTATTACGCCTCTAAAGATGATAATGCAATAGTATCTTGCTTCTTTAAACTCCAAGAGACAACACTAGAACCTAGGCTAAAACTATAACCCGATGTACTTTTTCTTTCATCTAAAGAACCCGTCAAATCACTATTAGTATAATCAAATAGTTTGAAATTTGATACTTTAAAGTGTCAAATTCCAAAGTAAGTTGTTCAAGCAACATATTGCAAGATTCTTTTTAGTTGCTCCAAGGTGATGGTTTATTGGATTATGCATGAACTTGGACATAATACTGATAAAAAATGCAACGTCAAGTTGAGTGTGTATCAAACAATTTTGTCCACCTATCAACTTTTAGAAATAAGTTGCATCATCCTTTCTTGTGTCATCTTTATATTGCAATTTTTCATTTGAATTCAATATAGTGGAAGCCTTGTTGCAACTTAGCATGTTGAACTTGTTGAGTATATTAATTGTATACTTATGCTGTATAATGAAAATTTCATCTAATCCTCGTTTCACCTCAAGCCTAAGAAAATATTGCAAAAAATCCAAATATGTCATTCCAAATTTTTGCATCATGAAAAATTTAAAATCAATAAGAAGATGTTCACTTGACTCGAAATAAATCATGTCATCAACATACAGACAAATAACAAGAATATCAACTTTTCCTTCTTTTTTTAAATATAAAGCGAGCTCGTTATCACTTTTCTCAAACCTATTCTCATGAAAATAAATTTCAATCTTAGTATACCATGCTCGGTGGAGCTTGCTTAAGCCCATGCAACGCTTTTTTTAACTTAAAAACTTTATTCTCATGGTTGGCTACAACAAAGCCTTTAAGTTGAGAAACATAAACGTTCTCTTTCAAGTCTCCATTTAACAATGCAGATCTCACATCAAATTGAAAAACATGAAGAGATAAATGAGAAACTAAAGAAAACAATACCCTTATTATTTCAAAATGAGCAACTAATGAGAATGTTTCTTCAAAATTGACGTCTTGTTGTTGAGTATATCCCTTTTCTTATAAATCGAGCTTTATGCTTTTATATGTTTCCATTAGCTTGGTAATTAGTTCTAAATACCCATTTAAGTTTAATAACATGCTTCTTTTTAGTTTAATGCACCAATTTTCAAGTCTAATTTTTCTAGATTATCGTAATCTCTTCATCTATAGCATTCTCTCATTCTTATATTTATATAACTTCCTCATAAAATTATGGATTTGAAATACATAAAACAAAAGAACCAGATGCATAAATTTCCCTCAAGGACCTAAATTTCCTTGGAGGAGTTTCACTTGATGATGAGAAACTAGAGCTCACTAGACTTTAGGAATTATTGACTGTGGGATAAGAGCTTGTTGAGTTTGAAGGTGAAGACTTAGCAACAATATCTTCTAAAATTAGAATTTGATCATGTTTTTGAGCACCTTTTAAATCCATTATGGATCCTCATTAAAAACCACATGCCACTTAAAGGATTATATAGAATATATGCTTTTGATTGAGGACTATAACCAACAAAAATGTGTTTTTTAGGTTTTTTCATCAAGTTTATGGTGAGATTGAGAATTAATTAAAACATAGACTATAAAACCAAAAACTTTTAAGTGACTTACGTGTGGTTCCCTCCAGTTCTAGCCATTTCCACCACTGTTTGGTTTTTTTCATTCAACAATATCTTCTTGTTCCAAGATATATGGTGTAGTAAGCTCCTTACAAATACTACATTCTTCACAAAAAATATTAAATTCAGTGGTGTTGGCTATATTTGAGTTAATTGTCCAAATAATGCTAAAAGTAAGAAAAGAGAAGGGAAAGAATGAAATGTGTTTTATGTAATTTAAATTTTTATATATTTAATGAATTACAAACAAAGCTATTTATACATGTAAAGAATAAATTACAACCATAAATAATTTCTATGTTCATAAATAATTTATATTTTATACCATTCAAATTTTAAATAAGTTAATAATAGTAATTGTGAAAGAGTGGATTATGAATTTCTTTATTTTCTAACATTCCTTCAAGAAATTACCTTTGAACATAAATTTTAACTCTAAGAAAATCAAACTTGGCTTTTGGAAGTGTTTGGTGAATATATCGGCTAGTTGTTGTTTTGAGCTTTAATGGACTAAACTGATTTTTCCTTCACTTTCAGATTCTCCAACAAAATGATATTGACTTTGATATGTTTAGCCTTTCTATGCTGAAATGGATTCTTTGTAATAGCCCTTACTGACTTGTTATCACAAAATATCTTGATAGATTGTTTCTGAGTTACACCCACAAAATTCTTCTGAGCCAAATTATCAAATTTACAATGGCACATACTGCTATATACTCAACTTCGACTGTTAATTGAGCCAAAATATCTTGTTTTAGATTGAGCCAAGAAAATACACCATTTCCAAGCGAGAATACGTAGCCTGAAGTACTCTTTATATAATCCAAAAATCTAGCTCAATCACTGACTGAATATCGAATCAACTCTAAGTTTTCAATAGGATTGTACTAAATTCCATAGTCTAAAGTTCCTCTTAAATAGCGAAGAACTCTTTTAATTGCTTGCAGATATACTCGAGTTGGTATCTGCAGAAATCTGGATAACATACTCATAGTGTACATCATGTCTGGCTTTGTGATTGTTAGATACAATAAGCTACAAATCATACTTCTATACTGCTTCGTATCAGTTTCTCTAAAGTAATCTTTTGTATTAATTTATCATTTTGAGGCAAGGGTGTTGAAATGGGTTTGCAATTTTCCATTTTAAACTTTCTTAAGATATTTTTTACATATTTCTTTTGACATATGAATGTCCTTTCATCTGTTTGATTGATCTCCATGCCAAGAAAGTAATTTATCATGCGAAGATAAGTCGTATCGAACTATTTCATCATATTTTGCTTAAGTGTTTTTATCATAGTTAAATTATTTCCCATAATAATAAGATCATCCATATAAAGTGAGAGGATAATGATATTTGATCCTTTTGACTTAATGTACAAAATAATCTTATTTGGACTCCTTCTGAACCCTTGTTGAATGAAATGCATATCAGTTTAACAATACCATGCTCATAGAACTTTCTTAAGACTGTATAACACCTTTTTCAGCCTTAAACCTTTGTCTTTTTTCCCTTTATCTTGAATCATATGGGTCGTTCAACACAAATTTTTTCTAGAAGAAATCCATTGATAAAGATGGATTTCACATCAAGTTGATAAATCTTCCATCTTCTTTGTCATAGCAAAGTGAGAATAATTCTGACTATATTTTGACTTAATACTAAGGTAAAAGTCTCATTGTAATCCATGCCAAATTATTATGAATATCTTTTAGCTACCAGTCTATCTTTGTATTTTTGAATTGAATCATCTGGATTAAGGATTGTCTTGAATATCCATTTCACACCAATAACACCATTGTTTGGTAGTTTATTTTGTAGTTCTCATGTCTGGTTCTTCTCGATTATGTGAATTTCTTCTTCCATGGTAGTTCTCCATTTTTCATGTTAAGATGCTTCTTCATAGCAATTTGGTTCATGAGTTACAAAATAATAAAAATCACATTGTTCAATATTAGGATCAGGAGTTTTTTGAATATCTTTATATAATTCCGATAATCTCTAGAGCTTCTTAAGTGGTGCGTTAGATAAACTGTCATGCTCATATCTAGGAGAATCAATATCATCTGAGCCATTCCTAGACTCTTCCTGAGAATGTTAACCTGATTGATTGATTAATGTTGGTTTTGATGGGGAAGCTTCTTCTTATTGGAATGGTTGAGTTGTGACATACTTTATGTCAATATTATTATGCTCCTAATTCCAAGAAGCATTTTCATCAAATATAACATCTCTATTAACTTAAACTTGGCAGGTGTATGGGTTATATACTCTATATCTTTTTAGCTGAAAACTATAGTCAATGAAGATTGCTTTCTTTTTTTTTATCATCAAACTTGTGTCATTTTTCTGTTAGTACATAGATTAAATACACCCAAATACTCTTAAGTAACTTACCGACGGTTTATATATGAACCATGCTTCAATAGATGTATATCCTTCATCTGCCTTCATAGATAATCAATTTTGGAGATAAACATATGCATATATTGTTTTAGCCCAAAACTTGTTAGTTAAACCTCTACCCTTCAGCATCGACCATCACGATTATGTTCTTCTTTTTGAATATGTCATTTTGTTGTGGATTGTTGAAATAATAAGTTGATGATGTATACCTTTCTCATCACAAAACTTGTTAAATTCTCAGAACGTATACTCCTTCTCATTATCACTTTTGAACTTCTTAAGTTAGCAGGAATTTTCTTTTTCAACAAAACTCTTAAATTTGTAAAAAAAAAAACAATTGAAGATCTTGGACTGATCTTTAATGAAATAGACTCATATCATCTGAGAGTAATCATCAATAAATAAAATGAAATACCTGTTATTGTCAAGTGAAGGGGTTCTCATAGGACAACATATATCAATATGTACTAACTCTTGTTCTTTTATGCTTTCCATGGTTGTCCCATTGGAAATGATTGCCTTATCATTTTTCTTAGTTGATAGCCATCACATATGCCACTTGACAATGAAATGATAGGAAGACCTTTCACCATATTTTTTTGTGAAAGTAGTTTCAAACTGTAAAAGTTATTATGTCTGAAGTGCTTGTGTCATAGCCATGTTACCTCATCCATCCAAGCATGCATTGATTTTTCCCTTGCAACATACTACCATTATATAAGAAAATATTTTTGTTGCATTTTCAAGTAAGCAATTGAGTTTTCTTTTGGATCAAATACTGAACAAGGGTATTTAAACTAAAGAGAATACCCATTATGTATCATTTGAGAAACACTAAGTAAATTCTAATATAAACTAGGGATATATAGAACATTTTTGATAAATCTTATACCTTTCTTTGTCTGTACAGCAATAGTATATTTGCCTTCAGATTTTATTGTAGCTCCATTGCCCATTTTGGTAGAGACTTTAACTGATATGTCTATTTCATTAAATGCATGATAACACTTGGTCATATGATTAGTGCATCCAATAATAAGCCAAATATCCTTCTGATTAGAGATATTCTGACAAGCATAAAACAATTAATCTTCTTTATCCATATTCTTTGACATGCTTACTTGCTGCCTATTAAATTTGCATTTGTGCTCTATGTTACCAAATTTCTTGAAGAAACTATATTGTGACTTTCCCTTGTGCCAACAATTCCTTTATTCATGATTTTATTTTTTATAAATTTTATATTAAGGTAATTACCTTTCTTGTCTCCTTATTTGTTACTCCCTAAGTTGTATTATATTGGACCTTTGGTTTTATTTGATCATGAGGATGAAGGTTTATGCTTTGTTAGGAAGGCTCCTTCTAAAGATGCTTCAATCTTCTTGACATCCTGTTTTCTTGAACTTGAAGATAACTAATAAGTTTTGATATGGTTAACATCAATAGGGCTTTTGATTCTTCTATGACAATTATCACCGTCTCAAACTTTTTTGGTAAATTGACCAACATTTTCTCCACTATTCAGTTGATCTGTGCTATTATGTGCTTTTAGTTGATGTTGATTCATAAGCTCCATTACTCATGAAGAATAATTTTTTATGGTTTCTTCGTGTTATATACATTTTTAAATATTCAAACTCACATCGTAATGATTGAAGCTTGACTATTCTTATCTTTTTTATTCCTTCAAATTCATTCTTCAAGATTTCTAATGCTTCTTTGGCTGAAGTGACATTCATTATACATGGAAATATTGTACCTGAGGTGGCAAGATGAATTTTGGCTAATGTTTCTGCATCTTTTTTTGGCCAATCTATGGTCACTGAAGTTAATATATTAGTATCACCCTCAACTTCTGGTATACCATTTTCTTCTTGACATCCTATTTTCTTGAACTTGAAGATAACTAATAAGTTTTGATATGGTTAACATCAATAGGGCTTTTGATTCTTCTATGACAATTATCACCGTCTCAAACTTTTTTGGTAAATTGACCAACATTTTCTCCACTATTCAGTTGATCTGTGCTATTATGTGCTTTTAGTTGATGTTGATTCATAAGCTCCATTACTCATGAAGAATAATTTTTTATGGTTTCTTCGTGTTATATGCATTTTCAAATATTCAAACTCACATCGTAATGATTGAAGCTTGACTATTCTTATCTTTTTTATTCCTTCAAATTCATTCTTCGAAATTTCTAATGCTTCTTTGGCTGAAGTGACATTCATTATACATGGAAATATTGTACCTGAGGTGGCAAGATGAATTTTGGCTAATGTTTCTGCATCTTTTTTTGGCCAATCTATGGTCACTGAAGTTAATATATTAGTATCACCCTCAACTTCTGGTATACCATTTTCTTCTTGACATCCTATTTTCTTGAACTTGAAGATAACTAATAAGTTTTGATATGGTTAACATCAATAGGGCTTTTGATTCTTCTATGACAATTATCACCGTCTCAAACTTTTTTGGTAAATTGACCAACATTTTCTCCACTATTCAGTTGATCTGTGCTATTATGTGCTTTTAGTTGATGTTGATTCATAAGCTCCATTACTCATGAAGAATAATTTTTTATGGTTTCTTCGTGTTATATGCATTTTCAAATATTCAAACTCACATCGTAATGATTGAAGCTTGACTATTCTTATCTTTTTTATTCCTTCAAATTCATTCTTCGAAATTTCTAATGCTTCTTTGGCTGAAGTGACATTCATTATACATGGAAATATTGTACCTGAGGTGGCAAGATGAATTTTGGCTAATGTTTCTGCATCTTTTTTTGGCCAATCTATGGTCACTGAAGTTAATATATTAGTATCACCCTCAACTTCTGGTATACCATTTTCTACTACTTCCCATAAGCCAGATGAACATAAGACAAGCTTCATGTTAATACTCCAACATCCATAGTTTTCTTCATTGAAAAGAGGAACGACTTGTTGCTAGGTTGTGCTTGCGAAAGCCATAAATTATATTTTATAAAAAATTTACTGTAACCTTCTGGATCATTGAGACTCTAATACCACTTGTTGATAATATTGGAGTTAATTGTGTAAATAGTAATAAAAGTAAGAAAAGAAAAGGAGAAGAATGAAATGTGTTTTATGTAATACGAATTTTTATATATTTAGTAAATTACAAACAAAGCTATTTATACATGTAAAGAATAAATTACAACCATACACAATTTATACGTTCATAAATAATTTATATTTTGTGTCATTCAAATTTTAGATAAGTTAATAATAGAAATTGTGCAAGAGTGGATGACGAATTTCTTTATTTTCTAACAAGCGGAAATAAATTGACCTCATCTATTAGTATGACATCACTTGATATAATTGCCAGTATGATTTTCTAAGAAGGCCTTCAATTTTATAAAAGTGATTAAAACTTCATATTTAGATATGAGAAAATAAACTCAATTAATATGGTTGTAATCATTAATTAGGAATAAAAACACTAACACCCACCAAATGATTCGATATTAATGGATCTACATAAATCAGCATGCATCAATTCAATGCAACTACCAGCTCTCTATGATTTTCCTACTAGAAAATGTTTGTTGCTTTGTTTTCCCAAAACGCAAGCTTGTTGGAGTTCAACCTTGTTGGAGTTTTTCTAGGTGAAGAAAGCTTTATTTCAATTAACTCCATAAAATTAACAGTTTAATGTGTCCTTAAATAGGTTTATACATAAACTAATATCCTAAAAATAAGCTACCACTATCTAAAAAATAAACATGAACCAATCCTACACGATAAATTTCCTCTAACTAAAAGATAAACATGGATCAAAGTTAATTAAAAGAGAAGCTTATTGGGTTTTAAATTTATCATGTGGGCTTATATGTATAAATTACTGAGTATTAAAAAGTTATCAAATTAATTGAGCCCGATCAAAAAGTGATATGATACAGTTAAAGGTATATTGAGCCTTAATGCATCAAATTAAAGTATAAGCTTTATTTTAGGTGTTGAGATCAAATTTGTAATTCTTAATTTTGTG
The DNA here is from genome assembly GCF_054855325.1 of Carica papaya. Classification (NCBI taxonomy): domain Eukaryota; kingdom Viridiplantae; phylum Streptophyta; class Magnoliopsida; order Brassicales; family Caricaceae; genus Carica; species Carica papaya. The sequence continues at coordinate 13,354,449 of NC_142312.1, read as the reverse complement.
ATGGATCAAATTAGAAATATAGAAAATTTACAGGCAATTTGCCCATAAATAGGCGATTATGGTCTTTAAACTATACGTATGATTTTTTCTATTCTGATATCTCATCAGCAGAAATAGAGTGTGTGAGAACTCAAAAAATTACACGCGAATTTAGAAGATCTATCGCAGGACATGCAAATTTTTTTCACTATGGATTCAGGTAAACTTCCGTTGCAGAACTAATCTTTTAGATTTGGTATGAGTTTGGTTATTTAGATTTCATATCTAGTTTTGAAATCCCTATAAGTGGTATCAGAACCACCTCATATTAGATCTTTGATATTAAAATAATTTTTAGATTTTTTATGGTAAAATTTTGGATTAAGTATACATATTTTTTGCGGTCAATTTTCGGATTCGGATATATATAGATTTTTTCTTTTAATTATGGATTAAAGAACCAAAATTTTTCGGGATCTGTTTTTCTTTGCTTTTTGGAATTTTTAGATCTATTTTTTTGAATTACTTTTTAAAATTTTCAGATTTGTTTTCTCAGATTAATTTTCATATTTTTCATATATGTTTTTCGAAAATTAAAAATATATATGTATATATATAGTTTATAGACAAAGAAAAAATGAACAAAAGAGGGGATGGATTGGCCTCCCGGTCGCAGCTTAACAACTGCAACCACACCTGGTGCGGCGTGACCGTGAACCAGTTGCGACCTCCTAGTCGCAACATGCATAGAAGAAGCGGTGCCCATGGCCACCGAATGAAGGTAGAAGAAGAAGAAAAAGAAAAAAAAAACAAAATAAAAAGATGAAGAAAAATGAAGAAAGAAAACGAAAAAGGGAGGCCCGCGTATGCTTGGGCCTAAGGCCCAAACAGATTCTGGCTAGGCCCAACCTGGTAAGACTCAACCTGGTCTAATTCGAGCCGGTTTAGCTGATCAATTAATGGGTTGACCGATCAACGATTAACAACTGACTTTGACTACTCAATTTGTTGACCAAATAATTTTTTTAAAAAATTAATTAATAAAAAAATAAGAATATTTTATTTTTTATTATTTTTTTAAAAAATATTTTCTTTGTATAATTTTAAGAAGATTATAGATATTTTTCTTCATTTTACAGTAAAATTCAGTATAATTTTGAATTTAAATATCAGTATATGTGTATACATTTTGAAATGAATCAATTTACATAACATGTCACCAAAGTAATCTCTTTTGTGTTAAGTTATTTTATTTTAGAATGTAAACGGTTATATGAGTGTAATTTATATGAATACTAATCGACCCAAAGAAAGGTTAATGTTTAATATGATTGCATTCCTACATGTGGTAATAAATGTGTGACAGTTTTATATATATATGTATATATATATTTATATAGTTTGTAAACAAAGAAAAACATGAAGAAAAGGGGAGACAAATTAGCCTCCTGGTCACGGCTATATAGCCACAACCACGCCCACTGCGGCATGGCTGTGAAGCAGCCGCGACCTCCTATTTACAACATGCAGAAAAGAAGCAGTAGCCATGGCCACTGCATGAAGGTAGAAGAAGAAGACCAGAAAAAGAAGAAAGGGAGGCCCGCATACGCTTGGGCCTAAAGCCCAGAGGGATTCTAGTTGGGCCTAACCCAATTAGACTCGACCCTGTCAAGTTTGACCCGATTAAGCCAATCAGTCAACAAGTTGACTAGTCAACAATCAACCATTGACTTTGATTGGTTAACGATCAATCATTGACCAAATATTTTTTAAAAAAATTAATTAATTAAAAAAATAAAAATATTTTATTTATTTATTATTTTTAAAAGATATTTTCTTTGTATAATTTTAAGAACATTATAGATATTTTTCTTCATTTTACAGTAAAACTCAGTATAATTTTGAATTTAAATATTGGTGTATGTATATATATTTTAAAATTAATCAATTTATACAACATATCACCAAAGTGACATCTCTTGTACTAAGTTAATTTATTTTAGAATATAAATAGTTGTATAGGTGTAATTTATATAAATGTTAATCAGCCCAAAGGAAAGTTAATATTTAACGTAATTGCATTCCTACATGTGCTAATAAATGTGTGACAGTTATTTGGTTTTGTATGTGAACTATAAATTGGGTCAAATAAAGATTTAAAGGTATTAAATGAAGATTCATCGTTTGATGTGTTCTTAATGTCAGTATTTGATTGTTGTATCAAGATATCACTTACAAGTTAATATTTTATCCAAAGACAGAGTATTAATGAAGTGCTAGGTATCTTAAGATGATATTATCTTTATTTGAATTCATGATTATTGTTTCTAGTTTAAGTATTTATGTAATTAATAGTTGTTCTCTATTAAATTTCTGGTTCTACTGCAAATATCTCCGCGAGTGTTAATTCTATCACAATCTTAAATAACACAAACTCTAAGGCATGGAAAAAGAATGTTCTCGTTGTTCTAGGAGGTATGATTTGGACCTTACTTTACGGTTCGATCAACCCGATCCGCTTACTACTGAGAGTACCTCCGACAATAAGAGGGAGTTTGATAGGTGGAATCGTTCAAACAGTATAAATTTAATGATTGTGAAACATGTCATTTTACAAGTTTTTTGGGGCACTATGTCCGATGAGATAACTATAGCTAGGGGTTTCCTTAAGAACCTCGAGAAACGTTTTGCCAAGAATGAGAAGATTGAAACTAATACACTCTTGGTGAATCTTGTTTTCATGAGGTATAAAGGGAAATGAAACATAAGGGAGTACATTATGGAAATGTCTCATACTACTTTCAACTCAAAGCACCTAGACTGGACTTATCAGAAGAATTATTAGTGCACTTAGTTTTAATATATCTTCCACCATAGTTTATTCAGTTTAAGGTGAGCTACAACTGTCAGAAGGATTCTTGGTTCCTTAATGAGCTCATCTCTCACTGTGTTCAAGAAAACAAAATGCTAAAACATGAGTAGAAAGAGACTGCTCACTTAGCCACTATTTCTAAAGACAATAGGAACAAGAAAAGAAAGAATAATAAAGATGTTGCAGTTTATACACAACAAAAGAAACAACATAATAAACAAAATGAGGATGGTTGTTTCTTCTGTGGAGTTACAGGTCATAAGAAGAAACAGTGTAGCAACTATCACGCATGATGTGCAAAGAAATTTATACTTCTTAATTTTGTTTGTTCCGAGGTTAATTTAACTTCGGTACCTAGACACATATGGTTGATAGATTTTAGTGCAACAACTCACATTAGTGTGTCTATCCAGGGTTGTCTAAGTTATAGAAAGCCAAGTGAGGATGCTATATTCGTTTATGTTGGAACGACAAATCAATGGAAGTTGAGGCGATCAGGACATTTAGATTATTTTTAAGAACTGTTATTATTTGGATTTGAATGATACTTATGTTTGTCGTTTAGACGAAATTTGATTTCTATTTCCGTTTTGGACAAATTTAGTTATCGTTGTTCATTTGGAATGAAAACGAAAATAATCTCTTTCATGATTCAAAATTGGTTAGTATTGGTTCTTTATCAAGTTATGATAATCTATATTTCTGGATATAATTACTCTTATAATGAATCCTTGTATGTGTGTACACGAGGTGTAAAACATAAATTAACTAGTGAAAATTCCACCTTATTATGGCATAGACGATTAGATCATATCTCTGAAAGGAAAATTGAGAAATTTGTGTCAAATGAAATTCTTGATACCCTTGATTTTACATATTTTGACATGTGTTATTTACATTAAGGGGAAACATAAAAATATTAGGAGATTGGGTGCCAACAAGATTATGGATGTATTAAAATTTATACATACAGATATTTATGGACCATTTCCCTACAACTTCTTAGATTGGTAAAAAATACTTTATAACTTTCATAGATGATTAATCTAGATATGATTACATTTATCTCATTTATGAAAAATTACAGTATGTGTTCAGAAATTTTAAAGCTGCAATTGAGAACTAACTCAACAAAAAGATTAAAGCTGTTTGATCTGACCGTGGTGATGAATACTATGGTAGATATGACAGATCATGTGAATAATGTCTAGGACTGTTTACTAAATTCATAGATAAATGCGATATCGTCTCATAGTACACTATTCCGGGTTCACTTAACATGAATGGTGTTGCTCAAAGGCAAAATAGAATGCTCAAATTTATGAGAGTATGATAGTCATTCTACCTTACTTAAATCTCTTTGGGGAGAAGTATTAAATACCGCAACATATGTACTTAACATATTTCCAATTAAAACAATTGTAAAGACTCCTTATGAGTTTTGGACGGATAATAATCCTAGTATAAAGCATTTATACATTTGGGATGTCTAACTGATATAAGACCTTATAGACCAAATGAAAAGAAACTAGAATTAAGAACTGTTAGTTGTTATTTTGTTGGATATTCTGAAAGATCTGGGGGTTATAAGTTTTGTGATTCCACGACTAAGTCAATTTTTGAGACAAGAAATGCTCAGATCTTTGAGGATGTTGAGTTTGAAGGGGGAGAGAGAATTTGGAACCTTGTCTTTGAAGGAAAAACACATTAATATTCTATTAACTGCTATTATGAATGATTAGGATCAGACTCTTATACCTAACATTGCTAAGGAAGCAATTCTAGACTTATACAATGTCATTTACCTCCTATTCAAGCTCAAGAAGTTGTTCAAGAAGAACAAATTATACAATTTCAAGAATTAATGCCATTAAGAAGATCCACCAGATAGATGAGAAGTTTAATTTCATATGATTATATTATATTTCTCCAAGAGCATGAGGATGACATTGGAATAATGAAGATAATTTAATCAACTTCTGTCAAACCATGGAAAGTTCTAACTCTCAAAAGTGGATTAATGTCATGAATTAAGAGATTAAGTCCATGGAGGACAATGACATATGGGAACTTGTCCCAATGCTTGAAAGTGCAAAACCCATTAGTTACAAATAAATATTTAATATCAAGAGGGATTCGAAAGGTGATTTCGATAGGTACAAGGCTCTTGTTATCGCTAAGGGCTTCACATATAATGAAAAATTGATTATAAAGAGATATTCTCTTTAGTTTCATCAAAAACTCTTTCAGCACTATAATAGTTTTAGTGGCATATTTTAATCTTGAGTTACATCATCATATGGATGTTATGACAGTGTTTTTCAATGGTGACATTAGTGTGACAATTTTTATTATACAATCAGAAAACTTTATATCGGACAATACAATGGTTTACAAATTAAAAAAAATCTATATATGGACTCAAACAGGTTTTTCATCAATTATATTACAAATTCCATCAAGTTATCATCTCATTCGGTTTTGAGATTAATAGAGTGGATAATTGTATATACCATAAATTCAGTGGGAGTAAATATATTTTTTTTAGTTTTATATGTCAACGACGTACTACTTGCCAACAATGACATAGGTTTATTGTACAAAACCAAAAGATTTCTGATAAAACAAATTGAATGCAAGATCTTTGGGACACATTTTTTGTATTAGGAATTCAGATACATCGAGATCGCTCTCGAAATATTCTTGTATTGTCACAAAAAAAGTTATTTCGAAAAAGTTCTTAAGAAATTTGGCATGTAGGACTGTAAATAAGGTGACACCCCTATGTTTAAGGGAGTTAAGTTTACTCTAAATTAATGCCTCAAAAATAACTATAAGACTAAAGAAATGCAAAATATTCTTTATGCTTCAGCTGTAAGAAGTCTTATATATGCTCAAGTTTGTACATGTCGGATATTGCATACATTGTTGGACGCTAGGGATATATATTTGAGCAATCTAGGTATGGATCATTTAAAAGCAACAAAATGTGTCATGTGATATCTACAGAGAACGAAGGACTATAAGCTCATATACAGGAGATCAGATCAACTAGAGATTATTGATTATTTTGATTATGATTTAATCGAATGCCAAGAAAATAGGAGATCCACGTCAGACTATATCTTCTTGTTTGTTGGGGGAGTCGTTTCCTTGAAGAGTGTTAAGTAGACACTCATAGCCTTTTCAACCGCGGTAATAGAGTTTATAGCGTGTTATGAAGTGTCCAATCATGGAATATAGCTGTGAAATTTTATCACTAGATTGCGTATTGTAAATAACATTGAAAGACCATGAAAGTTATTTTGTGATAGTAAATCTGTAGTTATGTATTCTAGTAACAACACGAATTCGATGAAGTCGAACCATATAAAAATCAAGTTCCTAGTTGTTAAGGAAAAAAAATCAAAGTAATCAAATATCGATAGAGCACATCAGGACAAACTTCATGTTTGTGGATCCGCTTTCTAAGAGATTACCGCTTAAGGTCTTTCATGAGCACATTGCCCATATGGGTGTTGTATTTTCTGAGGATATATAGTTTCAGTGGGAGTTTTATACCTTATTTACTCTTCTAAATAAGACATATCTTTTAGTAAAGTTTGGAAAAGGTTTATATATATTTATTATCATGTTTCAATGATAAAGAATTCAATTTATTTTGTCTTTAAACTTGTTTACAGTTAATCTCATTAAGGTTTAAGTTAGGACCAGTTGGAAATAGGTATGTTCATATCACATTGCATGTAATTTTCATGTTACATATCCATGCTTGATCCATGTCATTTGGTTATATTGATATATGTAACCATTGATGGGTTTAGTTATGACAGATGTAATGAATACCGCTTTGATCCTATGTTGACATGATTGATGGACGAGATTGTTTATGGATGCATTCAGGTAATGATAACAAAATTAAGAGTACTCATAAAGTTATTTAATGCATAATTATAAGGTAACATATATAACTTAAGTGAGAGATTGTTGGATTTTAAATTTACCATGTAGACTTATATGTGTAAATTACTGTATATTAAAAGGCTATCAAATTAATTGGATTTGGTTAAAAATTGATATGATACAGTTAAAGGTATATTGGATCTTAATAAATCAAATTAAATTTTGAGTTTTATTTTTTATGTGTAGAAATAAAATCTATTATTCCTAATTTTGTGATCTGTCAAATTAAGAATGTAAAAAATTTACAAACAGATTTACCTATAAATAAGCAATTATGGTCCCCAAATTACATGTAGAGTTTTTCTATTATGATCTCTCATCACCAGAAATAAAGAGAGTATGAGAACTCAAAAAGTTACAACTAATTTGGAAGATTTACTGCAGAATGTACATATTTTTTTCACTATAAATTTAGGTACACTTTCGTTACAGATGTAGTCTCTTTAATTTGATATGAGTTTGATTATTTAGATTTCATATCTAGTTTTGAAATTCCAACAAAGTTTATTTGAATTCAAACTAAAAAATAGAAAAAATTATAATTTCTACATTAGTCTTCAATACTCTTTCTTAATATAAAAATTATAAGCACCAAAATTATCTTATTGAAACACCTCTTTCTAATATGTCTTGTTTAATCTTCATATTTTAAAGTATTTTTATTTGATTGTTGATGCATTTCTCACCAATATCCAATTATTGATGCATTTCTCATCAAAATCCAATTATTAATGCGCTTTTCAACAATCTCTAATTGTTGATACATTTCTCAACAATCTCCAATTATTGATGTATTTCTCAGTAATCTTCAATTATTAATGCACTTCTCATCAAAATCTGCTATTAATCTCTCGAAGAACTTCTCTCTAATTTTCAAAAAAGAGATTTTGCTTCTTGATCATAATTTGTTTGCTTGTTCTTAAACCTGCAGTTCTTTTATATATTCTCAAATCTTTTATAATTAAAATATTGTGGTTTACCTTTATGTTAACAATTTTTTTCATTATACTTGTCTTCTTTTCATACTCTGTATAGTGGAAATTTTCATTTTTTTTATGTTTCAGCGAAGAAGGCTCCCTTTATTGCTTTTTTTTTTTTAATCTTTTTATATTTTTTTCTTATAGTCACATGATTAAGAAAGACTCTAATACCATTTGTTTAAGTTTTCCTATGTGAAGAAAACTTGAATTTTAATTAACTCCATAAAATTAATAACTTCATGTATTTTTTAATAGATTTACACATAAACTAATATCTTAAAAATAAACTACCACTATTTAAAAGATAAACACGAACTAAATCTCCTAAAAAATAAAATTTTTCTAATTAAAAGATAAAGATTGATCAAATTTAATTAAAAGATAAAACCTATTTAAATTCAAACTAACAAATAAAATAAACTATAATTTATACATTAATCTTCAACAACTCTTAAGTAACCAATTAACTATATTTTTTTAACTTAAAATCTTCAATCCATTCTCATTCATATGTCCATAAGACAAATATTATAATCTAAATTCACCAATTTTTCTAATAACAAAGGCAAAATTATTAACTTGAGAAGCTTTAAGTGGAAATATTTTTTTTATGCCACTTGAACATTAATTATGACATTTTTACCTTCAACACTACATGAGTCTTTATCAAACAAAATTTTGTATCCATTATTCATCAATTGCCCAACATTTAGTAAATTATAAGCCAAACTAGGAACAAATTTTGCACATAAGTTAAAAGCTTAGTGTTACTATGGTTTCTTTTGATAACAATTATACATTTTCCTTTAACCTTAATCAACTTGTCATCACCTAATTAAACTATTGATTTTCCTGCCTCATCAAGTTCTCTAAATAATGACTTTGAATTTGACATATGATTTGAACACCCATTATACAGAAACTAAATAGTATCAACAACATTTTTATCAAAAGAGTGAGCATAAACAACATTCTTTCTTTTTCTTCTGCAACATTGGCATGCTTTCATTCATCTCTTTGCTTGGTCCAACAATGAGCCTCCTTGTGACCTAATTTCTCATAAAGAAACCAAACAGTACTTAATTTTATTCTGATTTTACTTGAACAATCTTTGTTTATCAACTCGTCCTCTTTGTCCTTGATTTCCATTGCAACCTTTTTTATGATAACCACTATGAGAACAACTTTTATTTGAGGCTTAATCATTTAATTTAGTGTGAGAGGAATCTTTTTTCACTTGAAAAATATTTTCTTCATTTTTTTTGGTAATGATCTATTCAACTTATCTTTATGAACTTGCAAAGAACTCATTAAATCATCAAAGGAATAAATAGATAAATCTTTAGACTCCTCTATTACAACAACCGCATGATCAAATTTAGGAGTTAAACTCCTTAATAATTTTTAAATCATAATCTTATCAGTAATTTTCTCACCATATGCCCTCACTTTGAGTGACAATTACAAAGGCCCTTGACAAAAATGTTTGAACATATTCAAATGTAGCTATTTGAAGCATTTTAAAGGTTTTATGAAGTATTTATAAGTTTAGTAGTAATTACATTTGATGACCCTTGAAATTATGTTTTGAGAGTTTGTCAAGCTTCCTTAGGCATAATTGTTATAAAAATTATGTTTTGAGAGTTTGTAATGGCTCTGATGCCACATATGGTGGTTGAAAATAAAGTAAAAAACTATAAAGATGACAAATTAAGATGAGAAATGAGCCAATTTTTCATTCACAATTTAAGTAAAACAATGAGCTTTTATATACGTTGTATAAATAATTATAAAGTTAAATACATAGAGTAAAATCTACTGCATATATAGATATTTTATTAGCCACTAACTACAAATTTATAGGAACTAACATTCAGAAAAATCTGCTGCATATGCAGATATAACATTAGTCACTAATAGCAAACTTGTAGGACTAACTTCGACTCATTCACTTAGCTGATTGATTTTGAATCATTCTCAATAATCCTCACATACCACTAGAACCTACAGAGCCACTTTGTTTCCAAACTCACCGTGGCCAAATCCATGCCCGTCTCTTTAAACCACCAGTGTTCCCATCTCCCTCAAAAAAATCAAGTCTATCTCTCGTGATAGTTGGTGCCATTGACACTTCTTAGACCAGGACTTCCCAACTATTCCATCAAATGTTGGCATCGAAATGCTTCGTAAAGCGTTGCATTTAAGGATACCAAGTCCATAGTAGAGGTACTCAACATCGAAAGCTTCAATGGTGTCCACATCACCCTATTTAGGGCTGGAGGCTCCATCAGAATGCAATTTAGCCCCATTGCGGTAGAGAAAGGCACCATCATCGTGGATAGCTCCGCGTTTTAGATGGTTGTTGGGGTGCTCCTTGTAATTTTGAAAGTGAACCCAGAAGTCACGGAGGGGATAGAGCTTGACACTCTCGAAACAAAGAAGATTGGAGAAACCGATAGTGGGTAAAGGGAAGAAGAGGGGAAAGAGTTTGTTGACTTGGTTGCTGATGCGTTGATGACATGCTTGTCAGCTCAGCGGTTCCCAAACAATGTTCGATGGTTCATTAAAGAGATAAAACTATAATACAAAGAAATTTTTTTAAAAAAATAATATATGAAAAATTTTAAATATTTTGTAAAGTACTTGAGCTCTTACCCTCTAAGATAAAGGAGGAAATAATTAATCACGGACCTAAGCTAAGTTGATTTTCTTGAAATGAATTTTTTCAAAAAAAGTTTTATTGGGCAGGTCTTTTCATGCTTTATTTTTCTAATTCTCGCACATAATCTAATTATTAAGTCGAGCTCCTGTTTATGCACGTAATTACACCTGAAGCAAGTAACTAAGTCAGAATATATATATATATATATATATACATATGAATAATATTTGAAGTGACTTACATTTACAGCTTAAAGTCCAGTGATGTTTTTATGCGAGACTAATTCAACTCGACGTGCAATGTTGGTGAGTAACTTTTTCTATGTGCTGCGGTCCCTTCAACATTCAAAGCTCGAACCAGCTGATAGAAGAAAAATTAATTGGTCACTGCATTTTTCCATAAAATATATTTGAAGCTAAGATGAAGTTATATTACAAAGCTATGGTCTACAAATGAATTATACACGTATAAATCAATATTGTGTTAAATTTTTATCGAATAATTATTTTAGTTAATGTAATTTTTCTATAAATAATAAGTACAAATATAATGTTATGTACCATTTTATACAAAATAATATATCGTGTTTAATTACAAAACTCAAGAATTAATTCCACACGGCTTTGAATCTAATGCCTAGTGAAGAAATCGCTATTTTCCTCCCCTGCATACTCTATTTTATTTTACTTTATTTTTTATTTTTTCCTGCATATCGTCATATTCAAAGAGTTTGAACGAGAATAATCCTTAAAATAATTATTGAATTATTTAGGGGCAGTTGCTTTTAGCAAAATCATTAATAATAAAATTATATTTATTTATTTATTTTTATATATAAATAAACTATCTCAAGTTTTAATTAATTATAAATACATCCAATAAAAAAAAAATTAACTGACTCATATTATCCTATTTGTATTAAAAAATATATATAATAAACTCATTAAAAATAAACATAGTTTAATCATCACAGTCTAAATAATAAAATATTAAGTTAAATATTTAATCTCACTAAACTAAACAAGTTAGAGTCACTGTAATTCTATAGAAAACCTATAAATTGACAAACCCTGCATTTCCTAATGATATTCAAACTTGTGATATTATTAATAAAATATAATCAATCTTAGCTATATTATAATATCTCCATATTAATAATACTCTCAGAATTTTTCAAATGTGTCATTTTCAACAGCTCCCAACACTTGTTAATATGCCATTAGATACTGGCTAATTTAGAAGCGTTGACCCAGAATCACCAACCAAACCTTCATAATTTTATCTAAACATTAATGTATAATTTCTATCCAACAAGTTTCTAGCTCTTACTGGATACTCAAGAAAACATAAGTCCCAACCTGCTATTACTCCATATATATCAGTCTATTTTCTTTCTTCTTCCTCTAGCTAGATATAGCTTGCTATATCACACCCAAAAAAAATGACAACCCCGCAACTCATCTTCTCCTTCACCATTCTATTCCTGCATCTCATTTTTCCCTTTCCTCTCACCGACGCCAATTGCCCTGTCGCACCATCTTGCGGACCCGGCACACCAACCGTCCGGTTCCCTTTCCGGCTAAGAGATACACAATCAACGCGGTGCGGTTACCCTGGCTTTGACCTCATATGCAATAACCAGACACAAACCTTAACCCTTAATATCCCAAATGCAGGAAACTTCACGGTCAACGACATTGACTACGAATTACAGGCTGTGCATGTCGGCGACCCCGGACTCTGCCTCGCTCAACGCTTTCTCCAAACTTTCAATCTCTCCGCTTCGCCTTTCTCTCCCGTCTTTACGGTGAACTTCGGGTTTTTCAACTGCTCTGAAAATATTCCTCTGTTTTCCGGCACGTTTCAAGCGATGTGTCTAAGCCGTGACAACTTCACGGTCCTGATGACACCGACGGGCTTTTCGTCTTACGCGACGCTGTCTTCGTTATGTCAGTTGATCGGGAATCGCTCCGTCCCTGGTCCGTGGACTTCTTGGCCGGGTATGGGTGGAAGTGTCCAGTTGATTTGGAACCAACCCGATTGCCGATCGTGTGAAGAAAGTGGAGGGGCTTGCGGGTTCATGAGCAGCTCGGGTCTTGAAATCGGATGCACCAATCTTCCAAGCAATGGTAAAAAGTTATCAGTCTACTAGCTTGTTCTTAATTTCATTTCATGCATGTTATGGAATTTAAACCAACACATTAGTTTCAACCAGTTTGGAAGGAACTTGAACAGTCATTACTTGGTAAAACCAGAAGGGGCATGGGATTTAAGGTTTGGTCAAATCCAGTGGCTCCACTTCCAATTTTTTGGATTGTGGGTAGTTTTCAGTTTAAGAAATGATGCCACGTGGCATGTTTCTGAAAGTAGGTCCTACAAGAATATTTTAATAAAAAAGACTTTCTAAGTTTATATTTTATAATATTAATTTGTGATAGGTTGTAAGTTGGACTGAGTCAGTTGTTTGGTTGGTGTTGGCCTTTGGCGTAAAGTAAGACCCCTTTTATATACATCTATATATATATATATATATATGCAAGATTAAGAGATGGTTTTAGATTTTCTTCAGTATCAAATGCATTTATTTATCAATTAATTGATATATTATATTAATTATAACATAATTAAAATACTTTTTAGATGAATATATGTACAAAAATATAATTAATTCGAATTAAACGTATTAATTATTCAATTGTTTAAGATTAATTAATTAAACCTACGTCTTCTTATAAAAACTAACTATTGAAGATATTTACATATAAGCTTTCAACAAATAATGCCAAACAACCTTAATTATTTTAAATATTGTATGTATTTCATATACAATTAATTCGAGAGCAATTATTATCAGATAACAACTAGTGTCTTAAATAAATAAAGTTACATTATAAAATTCTCTTAATTTTAATTTTTTAAATTTATATGTATTTCATTACTAACATTTAGTCAATATTCATGAAGGTCCTCCAAGGAGTATCAAGTATGGACTAATCATAGGCGTTGGTATACCTGGAGTTTTATGTTTGATCGGTTTAGGATGTTACTTCGGGAGCAAGGTGAAGATGTATGATCAACGACGAAACACGATTACTGAGTTGCCCAACACCATAGTCTCTCAACGTGATGTTGTCATTTGTGGCCTTAATAAATTTACCATTGACTCATACCCAAAAACTCTGTTAGGTGAAAGTAAGAGATTACCTGAGCCTAATCAAAACCTTTGTTCAATTTGTCTTTCCGAATACCAACCTAAAGAAATACTCAAAACTATACCCGAATGTAACCATTACTTTCACATTGATTGCATAGATGAGTGGCTTAGGGTCAAAGGAACATGTCCCTTGTGTCGTAATTCCCCACAACAAAATTTCAATGAACTTTCCCCCTCTACCTTATCATCTTCCTCTTCAACCTCTTTTTCGGCCTCATCTTAATAAATTTTCACCATTATACATATTGTTTGTGTATATATTTTGCTTGTTTGTGTGATGAAAGATTAAATTTCTCTTTTCCTAGTTGAGATTCTCTACAAATTAATTTCTTCTTCAGTCTACATTAATTCATGATAGATACAGTTTTTGTAATATTAATTTTAAGTAGGATGCAATAAAAAATTTATTTTCATATGTATTTATGTAATTATATTTGAACTAATAACTTAACTAGCAAGCATGACATTCCCATATACATTCATTACATATATGTACGTACAAATTTAGCATCCTTGTTATCATCTTCAAAATGTTTTACAGAAACTATATCTAAATTGGTTTCTCATGTCACTAACTTTATTTTGAAGTTATTATACTCAGAGATAATTAACACTTTTGTCTAGAAGTTGGAATAAATTACTAATAATAATTTTTCTGGCCTAAAAAATGAATAGTTTGCTAATTTGCACCTCAATTAATTAAAATCCTTCATGTTTAATAAGTGAGCTATGAGTCAAACTTAGTAGCTTCTTTATACTTGTTCTTGATTTACTTGTCGATGTTTGTCGAAACAAGGGCCACCTTTAAAAGTTTAATCAATAGGTTTATGCATCTTAACTTGTTCAATTCCTTTATTTAGGCAAAAAAAAATCTAAATTGGTTATTGCTATCCTGGTTTAGATATCTTCTATTAACTCATATGCTCAAACCATTCTTAACCTCTTTTACTCGGGAGACTTTGTTGTAAAAGATATTAATTATGTGAACCAAGTCCCCAAAATCAACGATCCTAATGGTTGCATCACAGTATACTTCCCCAACTTCAACCTCTTTATCTCTTAGTCCTATCCATTAACATCACTAAACCTCACATTCCTCAAGTGCTCTTCAACCAATGTTTTATTCGAGCTGTTTGTGCAGTCAAGCAAGGTGATTTGCCATAGCGGTGATAATTACACCATTATGGCATTTTGAAGTTTTAATTATGATCATCCATGCGAGGTGACTGCAAACATGTCGTGTGATAAGATCTTGATTGTTACTCCTCCAATTTTGTGGTACTTTGGATTGGATCTCGGTGTTTGTGTTAAAGTTAATATGGCTTGGATCTTCTTGTAGAGTATGTGAGATCAAGGAGGGAGTTGTCACTTCATCAGCTGCACTCACCTCAGTTACTTACTCCTTTTCTAATAGACATGTTATGCATTTAATGATTGTATATATATATATATATATATATATGCCAAGTATTAAATTGGTCTATATATTATTTATGAATATTCATATTATTCTATATACTAATTTTTTACTCTTTTTATATATCTATTTTTAAAAATCATCTATATTATCTGTCTTTAAAATATCATTATATGTTAGTGAATTTGGTACATGGTATACATTTATGCTTCTAGTTAAGGTAGATACCACGTGAAATCTGACGTGTAAAAAATTATCTTACTTTTTAATTTCTATTAATATAACAAAAAATTTAAAAATAAAAAATAAAACTTCCTACTTGTACATAGAAGAAAAATAATTTTTTTAACTTTTATTAAAAATATAAAAAAAAATCAATATTTTTACGCATCAAATGACACGTGAAATTTACCAAATATGAATAATCACTTGTCCAATCTGTTGTCACATGATAAATCTATCAAAAGTATTAGTAGCATCTAGTAAAGATGGACTAGTGTAGATAATTTTTTTATAATAGAGGAACCAAAAGCACAAAAATTAATAAAAGAACCAATTCAAATATTTAAAAATAGTAAAAGAATTAGTTTAGTATTAAGTCTATATATAGTCTACTCAATAGATCTAGTTGTAATTTGAATATCTTTGTACTGCTAGGTCATTCAATGTTTGCAACACTGATCATGATGTTCATGCGAGTTTCGTTGTTTATTGTGTCGACGGTTATAGTTCATATTTGGTGCGAGGTTTGAGATAATGAAGATAAAGATGAGACTTCAGCGTTAATGATAGAAACGTAATTGCCACTAGATAATCGTCAAAAATCAACTGTTATTATCAAGGGTCTTGATAAATGAAGGATTATAACATATGGAAAAATGGTAGTTGGAAAGGATAAGAATAAACATAAAATTTTGAGGGCAATTGCCCAATATGCCTATGTGATTATAGCCAAGGAAAAGAGCAATTGCGACTATTATTTTCATGTCGCTTCTATTGTTGCTCACTTTAAGATATACTCTTTTTGTCATGTTTATCACAATTCACACCAACTTTACTCATCATCTAAACCCGCTTATTTATCCTTGTGTGTTTTCTTGTAGCACTTTCACCTATGTCTTATCAAACTACTATATATATATATATATATATTAACAGTATGGATAGAGGTCAGTATATTGCATATTTGTTAAAATTACATGTTTTATTTATACAAAGCTTACATGTATGCAATTTACTAAGATAAAAAGTAAAGTCCAACTAGAGTCCAAGTTTGAAGCATTGTTATTTATCTTGTGAGTTGAGATTCAGTTTGAAGATAGATGTTTCAAAGTAAAGAGCTTTAAACACTAATAACAACTAAAACAAAATAAAGTTTTCTATTCCAAAAAAAAAAATCAAAGCACCCATCATTCAATAGTTTAAATATTCAAATTGATTTGACAAAACTATTAAAGGTTTATCTTTCTATGGATGTGGGAGTATGGTGTTCATAATTTGGTTTATACCGAAGGTGCTAAACTAAAAGTTTCAGTCTCCCTCAATCTAATCGTGATCCAAATTGAACATACCAAAATTTTACAAAATAAATAACTTACAATTTGTGGTTAGTATTAGATGAATTATTGTTGTTTTATTAATTTTATTAATTATGCCTTTAATAAATTATTATAGTTTACAAATTTGTTGTTTATTTAGTTTTATTAATAATTTTTTTAATTAAAAAGAATAGTTTAAAGAATTGATCCAACTCAATTTGGTTTAAACCAAATACATCTTAGTTTGAACTAAGTAGGATAAATTTTATTATGCTCAAATTTATCGGAGAGTTAAGCACTTGGAAATTGAGAATTATTTTTTTCATAAGGAAAATTTTGTACGTCAATTTATAATGTACAATTAAGCTTGAAATAAGAGATTGATTTGCTCTAAATTAAGAAAAAATTTCACATCTCTATAATTTCTAAACTAATAGAGTATAAATATAAAAAAATTATGACTGTATAATCTTTAAATTAATTGAGAAAATATTCCAACGCTCTCCCTCAATTTGGTATATGTTGAGAAAAATTAATATCTAAAGCATGCACAATCATACCAAAGTAAATAGCACAAGGTTTTTAAGTTATTCGACAGTGCGCCTACATCCATAGGTAAAACAGATAAAAAAGTATTTCACCATGTAATCTTATAGTACATCACCAAGTTTTTCACAAATAAAAACTCTCTATGATATACAGTAAATATTTTTCATGATAAATACAAATAAAATCCACTTATCCCCCATAAATATCACCAAGTTCTAAGATACATCAATAAATCTTCCCTTTAGCTTAAATTCTCTCTATCATCAAAGCAACTAACCGTCTTGTTGCATGCCCCCACTGGGGTGCTATTGAGTATCACATACTTCAGCCAAGTCTAAGTCGCACCTAAACTTGTTATATGATCCTTAAACTAAGTAACATCTACCATCAAGTTCTTCACATACAACACTAATCATCTTTTATGCATCTGAACTCTCCGGTTCCTGTAAATCAACTAATGCTACAACTGACAAGTTATATACAACCAGATTCTCATACCTCTGTGGTCGTCTAATATGTCTTTTCTCTCTGCCTGTGCAATACTATATGGTCATCTACTATTGGACTGAGCTTTTAACTCTGCTTGTGTAACGTCCACCCCTTTTATTTATGAAAAATAAATAAAAAAATTGGGAATTAGATTTAAATGAAAGAATTTTAAGAATTTTGGGGATTTAATTAATTTTAAGGATTTAAATGAAAACAAGTTAGGAAAAATGGGGGTGAAAGTATAAATAAGTGGAAGTGGAAAGAGGCAAAAAGAAAATAAGGAACGGACAGTCCTGATTGAACCGTCTGAGAAGATCATATGGGTAATATTTAATGAAGAACAAATGGCCCAAATCGAGTTAGGAAGATCCAACGGTTGGGAAAATGGGTATAAAAAGAAAAAGTTTAGGGTTTCTCCTCATTTGTAAAAGTAGCCAAAAAAGAGAGAATATAAGAGAAAGAGTTAAGCTGATCGGGTGAGAGGGAAGAGATGAGACTATCGCGCAGGAGAAGTTGAGAAGAATGAAAAAAGAGATGAAAAGAATAGGGAAGCCGAAAAAGAAGAAAGGAAAAGAGAAAAAAAAAAAGAAGAAAAGAAGAGTGGTCAAACGGGAAAGAGAAGGGGAACCGAGAACGGTCGCTACAAGGGAAGAAAAAAAGAAAGAAGAGGGAGAGGCAGAGACGGGAGAGTGGTGGAAGCCAAGCCAAAAGGAAGAAAGAAGAAGAGGAAATGGCTCGAGATCGAGGCAAGCAAGGTGTGAAAATCGTCACTCCAATCCCAAGCAAGGGAGCCATGGGGTGGTTGAAAGGAAACCACCAAGAGCTAAACCGAGGCCAAATTGCCCCATGTAAAAAATGTAAAGCATTTTTTTGTGTTTTTAGTGGATGTTGAGTGGCAAAAAAGTAGTGGTTGGGTGTCGGGTTGGCTGCGCGAGCTCGATCTAGCCACCTACCCACTCGGAAACCGAGGAGTTTCCTTAGGAGTGGGAATTCGACTCACCCATGGAAGCCAAAGGGTCTTCCTCGGGAATGAAGAACAGATTCACTCTTTTGGGATTCTGATTCAGCATTCGGGAAGCTGAAAAGTCTTCCTCGAATATGAAAATTTGATATGCCGAACGGGAAACTGAAAGACCTTCAGGTACGGATCCTGATGTTTTAGTGTATCTTATCGGGTTGTCATTGAAACTCGTAAATGTTATTAAATTAGTTTGGTTTATACTTAAATTATATTAATTAATTTGTGTTGTGCGCGTACAGGGAATTAGGATGTTCAGGCGTATCCAGGAAGATTGTTGGTAGGAGTATAAGTATTTATGATTCTGAACCTGAATTTGGATTTTGAAATTTTCATGTATTTTATTAATATATGTGTATTTTAAAATTTGAATGGATACTGACCCAATTTTTTATGAAGAACAGAACCCAAACCTATATAACTAGTGAACCTAAGCTATTAAAAATTATGAGGAGATAAAATCAGAAAATAAACCCAAAGACTGAGAAATACTTGGACTGTGATGAAAATTGAATTTAAAATTAAAAAAATTCCTAATTAAGTGGCAAATTAAAAAAGAAAATAAAATAATATAAGGAAATAAAAATAGAAAGGAGAATGAATGATTATGGTCGTGAAACATTCAATTAAATAAAATTTCAGAGAAAGTAGAATGAGAGTAAAATAAATGAGAAATAAAAAATGAGAGGATGTGAGTGATTAGGCTATGGATCCTAAATGCCTTTTTCCGTTTAGTCTGAATTGAGGAGAGTGTGTGTGTGTGACTGAAGTTCAGCGGACATGGTGAACCTGCACATGGATAGAGTTTGAAACCTAGTTCAGACGTGAACAGGTATTTGTTAGTATGGGTCATCTATCAAACGTACCTGCTGTGACCATTGTGAGATTCTGTATATGTGTGTTATCCATGCGATGGGAGAATCTATTTCGCCTCTCCTCAATGACGACATAAACGGCATCACGCGATGAAATCTTAGATATGGCCTTTCAAGTGTATATATGATCTTTCGTGTGTATGTGGTTATGTGGTCATATTTTGAGATTATGATTGACATTCAAGTGTATATATGTGTTCTTTCGAGAGTATGTGGATATAAATTTGAGGATTCTATATGATATTCGAGAGAATTTAGAAATCTGATCAGAAACATGTGAAATAGTGAAAATAATAAATGAATTTTGCATTAAAACATCATTATTGTATTTGTCTCATATTGTGTGTTTTACATTAAATCTTATCTGAACAAAGAGAACAGAAATACTTATTGAGTTGGTGAAACTCATTAAATTTTACCTTGATATTTTTCAGATGAGAAAGAAGAGGTAGAACCGCTACCATATGAGTAGGACCTGTAAAAGAATTCTTATTTATATATATTTTGTGCATATTCGAAAAAAATTTCATTTTGTTTTGTTAAACTCTAAATTTTGACCTCATGTTCTGTATACATAATTATTATATATATCACATGGGATGCTAGGTTGTATGATAAATTTTGATATGTGTATATGTATATTTTGTAGGCCATTGCATGAAAAGGACATGAACAAGAATTGCGTCTCATATCAAGTGTAAGGCATTACAGGTGATATTAGAGCCCACGTTCTTAAAATCATCTCTTATGCATGAGGTTTTAGAGTATAAATGTGATTGCTTGTAACTTTTGGGATGTTGAAGAGTAAGAATGTTCTAATTCATTCTTTTTGTATGTAGGGTTATAAAATGAGACGTGGACAACCTTCACCGGGACAACATCCCAATTATATGTCCTTACGAAAACACATTGATCGGTTGTATCACATGGTAGAGGAGCTTATTAATCAGCCTAATGAAGGTATACCTGGTCCTCTCTCAGTACCGGCTGCATATAATCCAGAACCAATCGTTATGGATCCAGATTGTCATAAAAAGTTTATGAAACTTAATCCTCCTACCTTTGTTAGTACTAAGAATTTCATTGAAGCTGAATGATGGTTGAAAGCAGTTGAAAAAGCATTCTGAGTTTTAGGGGTGACTTCTGAGCAGAAAGTGATCCTGGCTACATATCTACTTGTAGGTGAAGCTGATCGTTGGTGGAAATTCATACATACTACTTCACCAGTTCCCATCACCTGGGAAAATTTTATGGGGGCGTTCAATGCCGTTTCTTGCACGACTTCAACACTAGAAATAGTTGAAATTTATGCAGTTAATTCAGGGGAACCTGTCAGTAGTTGAGTATACTCGAAGATTCACTGAATTGACTCATTTTGCCAATCTGATGGTCAAGATACTCTAACAACATCATTCCCCAGTGGAAGCTACCTAGGAGACTGAAGACTCGATACGACCTCGATTTCCTCACCTGCTTTAAAGGCATATCAAATTTGGGGGACTAAACTAAGGCCGAATCACGCCATGTCAAAAAGGTAAAGCATTTTTTTAGTGGCTGTTGAGCGGTGGGGAAGCGATGGTTGGGTGTCAGGTTGGCTGCACGAGCTTGACCTGGCCACCTACCCGCTCGGGAACCATAGAGTTTCCTAAGGAGGAGGAATCTGACCCACCCAAGGAAGTCGAAAGGTCTTCCTTGGGAATGAAGACCAGATTCACTCTTTTGGGATTTCGATTCAACATTCAGGAAGCTGAAAAATCTTCCTCGAGTACAAATTCTGATATTTTTACGTATCTCAGTGGGCTGTCATTGAAACCCGTAAATTCAATTAAATTAGTTTTTTTATTACTTAAATTATATTAATTAATTTGTGTCATGTGCACACAGGGGATTAGGATGTTTAGTCAGATCCGAGAAGACTGTTGCATAGGAGTGTAAGTATTTCTGATTCTAAATTTGGATTCGAATTTTAAAATTTTCATGTATTTTATTAATTTATGTATATTTTAAATTTTGAATGGATACTGACTCAATTTTCGATGAAGAATAGAACCCGAACATATAACTAGTGAACTTAAGCTATTAGAAATTATGAGGAGATAAAATCAAAAAAAAAACCCAAAGAATGAGGAATACTTGGACTGTGATGAGAAATGAATTTAGAATTAAAAAAAATTCCTAATTAAGTAGAAAGTTGAAAAAGAAAAGAAAATAATAAAATAAAATAAAAATAGAAAGGAAAATGAATGATTATGGTTGTGAAACGATCAGTTAAATAAAATTTCAGAGTAAATAGAATGAGAGTAAATAAGAAATTAGAAATAAGAGAATGCAAGTGATTAGAGTATGGACCCTGAATGCCTTTTTTTGTTTAGTCTGAATCGAAAGGATTGTGTGTGTGGCTGAAGTTCAATGGGCATGGTGAACCTGCACATGGATAGAGTTTGAAACTTATTCCAGATGTGAACAGGTGTTTATGAGTGTGGGTTACCTAGCAAACGTACCTGTTATGGCCATTGTGAGATTATGTGTATATACTATCCATGCGATAGGGGAATCCATTTCGCCTCTCCTCGATGACGATATAAATTGTATCACACGATGAAACTTTAAAAATGGTCTTTCGAGTGTATATGTGATCTTTCGTGTGTATGTGATTATGTGGTCATATTTTGAGATTATGATTGACATTCGAGCGTATATATGTATTCTTTCGAGAGTATGTGGATATACATTTGAGGATTATATATGATATTCGAGAGAATTTAGAAATTCGATCAAAAACATGTGAAATGGTGAAAATAATAAATGAATTTTGCATTAAAACATCACTATTGTATTTGTCTCATATTGTGTATTTTGCATTAAATCTTATATGGAGTGAGAGAATGAAAATACTTATTAAGTTAGTTAAACTAATCAAATTTCACCCTGATATTTTTTAGAAGAGAAAGAAGAGTCAGAACCACTGTTAGATGAGTATGACAAGCTTGTAAAAGGATTCCTGTTTATGTATATTTTATGCATATTTGAGAAATTTTTATTTTGTTTTGTTAAACTCTAGATTTTGACCTCATATTCTGTATATATAATTACTGTATATATCACATGTGATGTTAGGTTATATGATAAATTTTGATTTATATATATGTATATTTTGTGGGTCCATTGCATGAACATGACATGAGTAAGAATTGCGCCTCATATCAAGTGTGGGGTGTTACAGCTTGTTCTCTAACACCATGATTTGATTATGTTATTGTTTTTCCCTTCTGACTATCTAGTGAAGTAGACTCATTAAATGTCACTTCTCTCTTGATAATCAAATTTGAAGACTTCTGATCACTATACCACAATCTGTAGCATTTCATTCTATATACATACTCTAGAAATATGCGCTATCGACTCAAGCTTACCATCCCTAACATGAGCATAAGCAAGACAATCAAACACCATCAATTAAGAGTAATAAGTAGGTGACCCAGACCATATCTCAAAAGGAGTTTTAATTAATAGTTGTGGATGGAGATCTATTACTAAGAAACTAGCAGTGTTCACAGTCAAAACCTAAAATTCATGTCCCAAACCTGAATGAGACAATATATTTTGTGCCCTGTCACAAATTGTCTTATTCATGCATTCTGCAATACCATTCTGTTATGGTTTTCCAACACAAATGCAGTGTCTCACTATTCCTTCTGTACTGCAAAAATCATCAAACACACAATTGCAAAATTCCAACCCATTGGTAGTCCTAAGACACTTGATCCTCCTCTCTATCTGCTTCTCAATCATGGTCTTCCATATGACAAATGTTGAAAATGACTCTTCCTTGGATTTCAGAAAATACACCCATATATTCCTAAAGTAATCATCTATCAATGTCATGAAATACATGACATCATTCTTGGAGGGAACTCTGTATGGACCCCATAAGTCAGAATGAACATAATCCAACTTATCTTCGATTTTGTGCACTATTTTTTTGTTAAACTTCACTTTAGTTTGATTACAAAATGCACAATGTTTAAAGAAATTCATGTTTCTTTCTTTATACCCATTCAACAAACTCTGTCTGCTCAAAACAAATAAGCCCTTGTCACTCATATGACCCAAACACAGATGCTACAACTGATTCTAATTACTACTCCCTTAAGCTACAGTAGCTTCCCCTAAAATTATATTTTCCTAAATAACATACAATGTAGATTCCAAACTGTCTTTTATGAGTATTTCAGAATCTTTACACACTTTAAGAATATCATTCTCCGCATGATATTTATAAACCTAAGTTGCTAATGTAGAAAGAGAAATCATATTCCTCTTCATCTAAGGAACATGTCAACACTCAATAATTCTAATGACACCATCAAAGATTCTTAATCTGATATTATAAATCTCAACTACAGATAGCGAACTGTCATATCTCATATACACAGTATCATTCATCTACTTGTAAGTAGCAAACCAATGGCTATGTGGACACGTGGAATGTAGTACCAGAATAAAAAATCCAGAAATTTTTTTATGATCCGAATTTACATATAGAACTACTCCAACATTGTTATCATTGTCATCACAATTATCACTATCAACTATATTAGCAAAACTCTCTTGCTCTTTTCCTCTCTTCAACATAGGATAGTCTCTCCTAAAGAGATCATTCTCCTCATACTCAAAATAATTTCCTTTTTACCTCTAGATTTTGATCTACCCCTTCAATGTGTTCTTCCCCTACTTACAAACCATTCATTTATGTTCTATACTCTATAAAGTTCTTTTGCAATTTATTTTATTTTAGTACATTACTAATATCATCTAGTAAAATATTATTTTTTTATACAGTAAAGAATCAACAAAAGTCTCATAAGAGAATGGTAATGAACATAGAACAATCAATGTCTGATTCTCATTTTCAATCTTAATATCTATGTTATACAGGTTCATAACTAAATAATTAAACTCATCAAGATGTTGTTTAATGGGTGTACATTCAGTCATTCTCAAATTGTACAGTCTTTTCTTCAGATAAAGGCAGTTTATCAGCAATTTTATAGAGTACAACTCTTCCAATTTTTCCACATAGTTGAATCCAAAATCTCTTCAGCAATTTCCTACAAAACATTGTCATTCACACTCCTACCCTCAGGATATCTTTCTTCAATTACTCCACATAAACCTTATAGAACTAGAGATGATCTCATTCTAATATTTCATATACTGAGACTCGTACCACCATTAAACTTCTCTATCTTATACTTTATGTATGTCATCTTGAATTTTTAGACTGTGCACCAAAAACGAAACAGAGAGAAATAACACTGTTAGAAAATAAAAAACCACTTATAGGGAGTCATCAATACACAGAAAACCACCACACGCAACCATTAGAGCATCGCATGCACCTCCAAATGCCGCCATGGACCACCATGCGTTGTCACATGCTCGTCCATGCACTGTCTCACATACGACCCCCAAAGGTATCACGCACTGCCGCTAGCTACTACTCACCACCACTGAAAACCACCAAAAACATAGAAAATGTCAGCGATTCCAAATTCAGAACAAATCTGTTGAGAAATTACCAAAAACATGCACGGAAACTCTTTCGTGCAAAGCTGAACATTGCGGCTTCTTTTTCTTCGATGCGCTTTCGTCTTTTTTCCTCTCTAGCTCTTCTTGTTTCAAGCACAGACGAAGTTGGACGTTGCATATCTGCCTTCAGTTTCTTTTCTTTGGCCCTTTTTTTGAGTAAATTGGGACAATCGCAGTTGATCTTCAAAAAGTTGCGCCATTGATCGACACGCAGGATTCAAAAAGTCGTGCCACCGATCAACACGCAGGGTTGTTCACCGCATGAATTTGTCCAGACAAGTCAGTCATACGTTCTGCCTTGCTGACCAGTCAACATTTGCGCGTGGATCCGCCACCCGCCACCGCTGCCTTTGTTTCTTCAAGTGGTGGTCGAGGATGTGCTGCAGGTCTGACTGTGACCTTTTAGCTTCTTTTGTTTTCTGCTTTCTCTCGCTAACCTGATCTCACTTTCTCTCTCTAAACTAACTCAAACTTGAGGTCTTATATCACTTGTTGGACAAAATTAATCCCTAAAACATATCAATCACACTAAAGTAAAAATAGAAAAAAAGAACACAATGTTTTTACATGATTCGACAGTGTGCTTACATCCACGGACAAAACTGGTAAGGAAGTATTCCACTATGTAATCTCATAGTACATCACAATAAGTTAGCAAACTTATTTATAAATAAACTAGTAGAGTTTTTCACAAATAAAAACTCTCTAAAATATACATCAAATATTCTTCATGATAAATACAAATAAAACCCACATAAATTATCCCGTAAAATATAGATAAATATTACCAAAATTCAAGATACATCAACAGTGCATAAATGTCACACATACTGAACTTTACAAGAAATCTTGAGAATATTTAATTTGAGAATGTTTTAGTAAGACTTTTAGTCAATTGATTATCATATCAAAGTTTACGTAACTCCATAATTTTTTTATATAACTTCTCCTTAATAAAAAATTTATCTACCTCAATATGCTTTGTTTGATCATTTTTTTATCAAGTTATGTGTAATATCACGTGCAACTTGATTATCACAATTTTAAAAATTTGTTGTCTCGATTAAACTCAAATCTTGCAAAAGTAATCTTCATCATGAGGCTTCACAAAATATGAGTTGCATGCCTTTGAGTTCAACTTATACACTTGAGCGAGCAATAACATTTTGTTTTTTGTTTTTCCATGCAATAAGAGTGGTCCTTCTAAATGTAAAGTAATCAAAAGTTGATTATTTATCATATATTCATCCAGCCTAATCGACATCAATATATGCATCTAAGCTTCGATTATTTGTACTTTTAGTAAATAATTTCCTTTTTAGGAGTAGACTTTAGATACCTCAAAATGTGAATAATTGTGCTCATATGTTGTTCTCTAGGATTATGTATAAATTGGCTGAAAATACTAAGTGCAAAAGCAAGATCTAGTCTTGTGTGAGCTAAGTACACCAACCTTCTTATAATCATTAATATCTCTATTTATCTAATAGTATTTGGTCCAACTTAACATATAACTTCAAATCTTTATTTGTTGGTGTATCTATTAGCTAACACACTATCATGTTGATCTCTTGTAATGAGTCTAATGCATATTTTTTCTTAAAAAAAATCATCTCCAATCCCAATAAAATATTTTAATGAACCAAGATCTTTCATTTTAAGTTCTTATACAAGTGCTCTTATAGTGTCTTTCTTCCTTGTGGATCAATTTTCTATAACTACTATGTCATCCACATATAAAAATAAATGTTTTGATATTATCCGAATGTTTTTTTAAAACAAAGAATGGTCAAAATTACACTAATGGTATCAAAAAATGACCATAGATTTTTTCAACATTCCAAACCACAAATTTTAGAGATTGCTTTAGGTCATACACTATTTTTCTTCAATTTATATATGACGCGATACCCACTGAATTCGCACCTAAACTAGAGGAGTGCAATAAGCGAGCAGGTACAGATGAGCTTTTAGGAAATGAAAAAAAGCAATTACGAGGTAACAAAACTTCAAACTACTCTGTTCCTGACCAAGTATCAAACAATAAGGTCGAATCAACCAAACAGAGTTTCCAGCCTAGGAAGAAACGACACCAGAAAGTGCCAGAAACCCGAAGGATAACAGGTCTTACTGCTAAGGATGGCTCGGCCCAAAAATCCCAGCCCAAGAAGAAAACCCGAATATAGTCAGGGTTTAGGTACCCATATGGTACATATATGTCGCAATACACGTACAGGATACTTGGCCCACACATCCACCAGTGTTCCAAGGCCCCATAGTGAAGCAGTCAAGGCAACTTTCTTGACGCAGAGACCTGGAGGCCCATACACGAGCAAGGAGGCCCACACGGCCCACGAACATGCCTGCGTGCCTGCATAGATCGCGTACACGAGCGCCCATGCACGCGACCTTTTAGGCCCGTGCAGAACTAACTACACACGCGCAAGCTCAAGGGACTGAATGTGCATATCCTGTACGAACGACCCAGCTGGCCCAAGCACACCAACCCCCGACTCTCGCGAGCCTTTTCCTGCACAGCCCGCACGGATTGGCTGACCTGGCCCATCAAGGTGACCCAAACCCAGCCTATCTTTCCTTTTTTGAACTATTTAATATTTTTTATTTATTTTCTTTTTAAAAAATTTAAAAGATTTTGGGACCCACTTTTTAATTACTCGTGTTTTAAAATTAAAAACCAACATGCCTAAATTAATTTTCACATGTTTTTTACATGGAAATCACATGAAATAAGCATTAAGTTATTTTAATTATTATTTTATTATAAATTCTATCCCTATGACCATTTAATTAATTTCTTTAGGACAGAATAATTACTTTATTATGTAATTATCCTAAATTTAGATAAAAAAAATTTTTAGGATATTATTTTATTAATTTATTTCAAGAATTTGTACTCATCTAGATTGTTCGAGAAAGGTTATAAATACGCCTTTGCTCATAGGTTGCAACACACCAATTACAATCAATTTGAGAAAAGTATTGAAAGCTTAGGTTTTCCTTCTTTTAGCATTTTTGCTAAATTAGCTTCTTCAAGTTCTTCAGGAAGTATGAGTCTTCAAAAGTCTTGTTGAGTCAAGCAGCGGGGATCAACTTATCGATAAGTCTGTGGCATTTTTCTTTTCTTTGTTTATTTTTCCTAGTGTTTGTTTTTGCATTCTTTTTAGAATTATAGATTCAATTAGAGGGAGGAGTTTATCTAGGCGATTATAGTTTTGATATTGCATAATGTTGAGTTATAGGAATTGATTTGATATTCCTCATACCCTCTCGCATCATCTGGTATCAGAGCTTAGGCTTCAAGAAACCCAAATCTATCTTTATTTGTTTTCAATATTTTGTTTATTAACAATTCAAATCAATTTTTGCTTTGTTCATATTGCATCCTACTTGAATTCATATCTATCTGTTTAATTCAAGTGGTTCGTATTTATTATTAAAAAAATCATATGTATCAAAATACAAAAATATCCAAATTACATCCCATAAGGCAATTGGCACATTGTTTGCATTTTGCATCACAAAAGTAGAATAATCACCTAATTAGTGATTGGAAATCTTTTGAGAAATTCAAGGAAAAGTACGTTACCTAACTGGTGTGAGCGAAAACTTTTGTTTTCATTCCGCACACTAACCACATTTAATTTTTGAATTGCATTTCTATAATTCTGTATCAATATTGAATGAAGAATTTTAACCGGTCATAAAGCATAACCGACAAATTATGGGTAGTATAAGTAGATACACCTACCGATTATATCCATCAGGGTTGATCGGATCTTTACGCATCAGTCTGAATTATCATTTTTTGGGATCTACATTTTTCTTTTCTTTATTTTGTGTTTGTTTCGTTACATAATTAAGCGACTAATTATTACTAGTTACTTAACATACAAAGAGCACACCATCCTTTTTTTTGTGTGCTTAATTCTAAGCTTCAGCAGAAATTAGAATCCTTTAGGGTTTCTTGTTGTGTCATAAAGACTAACGTGTAGACCCAATTCAAGTGGTTCCGATTTTGAATGCTCAAATCAACAAATGGAGCTGCCAATTGAGAGATTACGAGGTAAACACAAGCGAAGGTGAGGGAGAGATATTATTTTCACTAACTCTTGTCTTTACAGGAACTCCAAAATATCTCACTAAAGCACCAACAGCCGACTAACCATCCTAGAAGAAAGAGTCATGGACGTGTTCACTCAGATAAGTGTTTAATTGAAAAACATAATCGCTCGTATGGATCGCCAGGATCGAGGCAAGCATCACAGTTGCGCCCAACGCCAAATAGTGCACGACAAGACAAGATCGTGTGGCGACAATATTGATGATAGACAGGGAGGGCATCGTGAAGAGGTGAACAGAGACCTCCATGACTTCAAGTTCCAGATACCAGCCTTTCAAGGGAATAATGACCCCGAAGCCTACATCAAATTGGAACTAAAGGTCTATCGCATTTTCAGCTACCGCAACTATAATGAAGATAAAAAGCTCAAGTTTGCCACCCTTGAGTTTTTTTACTATGCCTCAGTATGGTGGGATCAATTAGCTCTTCTCCAGGAATGAGATGGAGACTTACTAATCACCACATGGCGAGAATTGAGATCCATCATGAGGAAGTGGTTTATGTCAGCTCACTTTGACAGAGACATGAATATAAAATTATAACTCCTGACCCAGGGTTCCAAGTCAGTAGAAGAGTACTATAAGGAAATAGAGATAACCATGATTAGGGCCCGAGTTGACGAATGGCCAAAAGCCACCATGGCACGATTTTTAGAGGGCCTCAACAAGGATATGACCAACATCCTTGAACTCCAAAACTCTATCGACCTGGATGAAATGGTGTACAAGGCCACCAAAATTGAAAAGCAACTGAAAGGTAGAGGACCAATCAGGGGTATATAGTAATGCTCCCCAAAAAAATCAAAGATGGACTTGAAGGGACAAAGGTAATAAAGTGGACGAGAGTAAAGGAAAATAACCCGCTAGCAATCCAATAATTAATCCTGAGGCACTAACCACCCGTCAGAGTACTGTTAAATGTTTCAAGTGCTTAGGAGTGGGGTATATTGCATCTCAATATCCTAATCAGCGTGTTATGATTATCCAAGATGATGGACATATCATTAGTGACCACGAAAGCTGTAACGAACAGAAAGATCTACTGCTAGTGGATGTAGAGAGTATAGCTCGAACAGTACAAGGAGATGTGTTTGTGGCTCAATGAGCACTAAACATACAGTTTAAGTCCGAAGGCAACAGTCAGAGAGAGTATTTTTCACTCCAGGTAGCTGGTCAACGGAAAGGTCTGTAGTGAGATAGTTGACAGAGGCAGTTGTGCTAACGTTGCCAGTACTTTGCTGGTGGATCAAGCAAGGTTGGCGTGCAAACAACAACCTACTCCCCACAAGTTACACCATTTGGATGACAGCAAAAAGATTGACGTCACCTAGTAGGTATGTGTCCCATTCTCTATTGGTGACTACACATATGAGATATTGTGCGATGTAGTTCCCATAAAAGCAGGATACCTGTTGCTAGGAAGGCCTTGGCATTATGACAAAGATGTTAGCCATGTTGGCTCAAGGAATCAGTACTCTATCCGCATGGGTAACTACACTCATATTTTAACACCTTTGTCAATAAGTGACACTTACGAGGATCAACTTAAAATTAAAAAATCATACGAGGAGTTCGCTAAGAGACAGGCGAAGAAGGACCACAATCTGAATCTGGATAAAAGTTGTTTCTTCATTCAAAAACAATCCGAGCACCTTTTCGGATGTCTAGTAAATCCTCTATCCTCATTGACCTTAGATGAAAAGTTTATAGTCACTGCAGATTCGAGGACAAATTCTCTCGAAGAAGGGAGAGATGATGTGATACCCGCTGAAGCCGCACCTAAACTAGAGGAGTGCAAAAAACGAGCTAGTACATATAAACTTTTAGGAAACGAAAGAAAGCAATTACGAGGTAACAATACTCCAAGCTACTATGTTCCTAATTAAGTATCAAACAGTAATGCCGAATTCACCAAACAAAGTTACTAGCCTACGAAGAAATGACACCAAAATGTGCCAGAAACCCGAAGGGTAATGGACCTTATTGCTAAGGAACGGCTAGACCCGAGAATCCCAACCCAAGAAGAAAGCCCGAATGTAGTCTAGGTTTGGGTACCCGTAAGGCACACATGTGTTACAATGCACATATAGCATACTTGGTCCACACATCCATCAATGTTCCAAGGTCCCGTGGTGAAGTAATCAAGGCAACTTTATACTCTGCAGGAAAATAAGAGACAAATAACTTTTTTAATACAGAGACCTAAAGACCCCCACGCAAGCAAGGAGGCCTATACGTGCGCCTGACATGCGGCCCAACCTGCATGACCCACCAACACGCATGTGTGCCCGCCCGAATCGCACACACGAGCGCTCGGGAGTACCCAAGCACGCAGCCCTCTAAACCCGCGTGAAACTGACCACACACGTGCAAACCCAAGGGACCGAGGGCACGTACCTTGTGCAGATAGGCCTGCGGACAACCCAACCGACCTAAACACACCAGCCTGCGACTCCCGCAGGGCTTTTCCTACGTAACCCGCATGGATCGGCTGGCTTGACCCATCTAGGTGACCCAAACCCGGCCAACCTTTTCCCTTTTTAACTATTTAATATTTTTTTATTTATTTTCTTATTTTAAATTTTTGAAAGGCTTTGGGACCTACTTTTTGATTACCCATGTTTTAAAATTAAAACCCATATGCCTAAATTAATTTCCACGAGTGTTTTACATGAAAATTACATGGGATAAATATTACGTAATTTTAATTGTTATTTTATTATAAATTCTATCCCTAGTATTATTTAATTAATTAGTTAGAATAGAATAATTATTTTATTATGTAATTATCCTAGATTTAGATAGAATTTTATCTAAAATATTATTTTATTAATTTATTTCAAGAGTTTGTACTCATCTAAATTGTTCAGAAAATGAGTATAAATAAGCATTTGCCCATAGATTGTAATACACTAATTACAATCAATTTGAAAGAATTCTTAAAAGTTTATACTTTTCTTTTTTAGCATTTTTGCTAAATTAACTTCTTCAAGCTCTTCGATAAGCAAGAGTCTTCAGAAGTCTTTTTGAGCCAAGGAGTGGGGATCAACTTATCGGTAAGTCCGTGATATTTTTTCTTTCCTTGTTTATTTTTTCTAGTCTTTGTTTTTGCATTCCTTTTATAATTGTAGATTTAATTAGAGGGAGGAGTTTATCTATGTGGTTATAGTCTCGGTATTGCATATGTTGAGTGGATTATAGAAATTTATTCAATCCTCTCTTACCCTCCCGCGTCAATATATTTTATGTCTGTACTTTTCTAATATCATCTATCTTAAGTGGGAGACTATACAGACTTCTTTAAATAATTCTTTGTGCATAAATGCATTTTTATACCAAATTGTTGTAATGATCAATCTAAATTGGTAGCTAAATATTACAAAACTCAAATAGTACTAATTTTTGCTACATATATAAATGTCTCTGGTAAATCCATAAGTTGGATATACCTTTCTACCACAAGTTTTCTTTAAACCTTTCAAGTATATCATATGTTTTATACTTTACAAGATAAATCCATCAACATTTTACTAGCTTTTTTTTTGTCGGCCAATCAATAAGCTCCCAAGTTTTACTGCTCGTAAATTGGGTCAATCAGACTTCTCACAAACTTGTAAACAATACTTATATTGAATAATTGATTTACGAATTATTTATTTGATTATGAAAAGTCAAAATTAGACACATCATGACTCATTGGATATTTGACTTTACTAGAAAGTTTATTTTCATATTTAAGTTTATGAATACTTCTAGTGAGACACTCTAGTAATTTTTTTCTGGATAGTTTAAGTACTTGATTAGAAACGTTTTCATTGAACGATTAGTATAGTAAATCATCAAAATACTCATATTTTTCTATTGATTGGATTTTATATATGCTTGTTAAATTAGTTTTATATCTTCCAAGTGTTCATTATCATCATGGTCTTAAATTATGACACTTGTATCCAATTTACAAATGATCACACTCTATAAGATCATGATTTAATGTCTCAATTTCCATTTGGTCATACCCTTAAAGTCCAAGCTCAAGGAAAAAATACAAGTCTTTACAAAAAGTAACATCTAATACATGGATGACAACAAGGCGGGTTCGAGATTGGTTTTACAACACTTGAATTTTATTGCCTCATAAAATAAAAACCCAAAATCGTTCCAAACTCAAGGCAAGTTTAATTTCGAAAAAAAAAAATGGAATGTGTTGAGTTTACTCTAATCCACACCCAACTTAATATTAATATAAATATAATTACATATTTATCAGTAAAAAATTAAAGGTAGATATTAGTAATAGATATGTATCACTTATACTTTTTTGGTATAAATATGTTTATATTAATGTATGTATATTTATATAAATATATCTATAACTATATTTATATTAATTAAAATAAAAATATAAATATACACTAGATTGGGTTTAGATGAGTTTTCCTATACTAAATGCAAATCCACCCTCGCCCTATAACTATTTTCTTGCCAATCCAAACTCAACTATTCTTTAAGTCCGTTATTTTAAAAAAAAAAAATCCAATGCAAATTGGCCTCAAGTAGGTCAGATTCGACTAACTTGGGTTGATATTGTCATCTTTAATCTGAGATTATAAGCATACTATTAATGTGGTTTGATTAAAAAAATATCTTATCTTGAAAAATATTTTATGTATATCTTGAAAGTTGTTTTATGTTTATCTTGAGAGATATTGTATATTTATCATAGAGAATATTTTATATATATTTTAGAGAAATTTTTAGAAAAAAATAAAAACTTCTATAATTCTCTCTAAGGTTGATGAACTTTCAAATTATCATAGTAAAAATATTTTTTCTCCATCTTAGACATATATGTAGATAAATTTGTTGAACTTGGTTAAATCTTGTCTTTTTTTTCTTATTTATACTCTATTTTGTTGTAATTGCATGCATGATGGAGATTAATTTTCTCAACACATGTTTCAAGTATGTCAAATTCAACAAATTTGTATTGATATTGCCATCTCTAATCCAATTTTATAAATATATGCTGAATTAGAGTGTGATATCGTTTATAACTACTTTGATTTATAGCATATTTAAGAAAAACATATTATAGGGTTCATGCTTATGGAGATGTCCACATACTATACAAAAAGAGATAACTTTATGGGAGATGCGCACATTCTTTACACGAAGAGGTAACTTCTAATAAAAATCAATTTGTTTGTTTCATTAACCCCATTTTGCAAGGGTGTCTTGCAATTCCCAAAATTCAAGTTTCAATGAATCTTTTTTTTTTTTTTTTAATTTTTAAATTTAAAAATGAAGAACTATTATTGATCATTGACAGGTGAATCAAATGGTAAATTGTCATGGTCTCAAAATAGAAGTATAGATGAAAGTAATTGTAAGGCCGGGAAGGTGTAAGACATGTACTTTCCCACCAATTCATTAATGCAAATGAATGATAGTCATAGTTTGCCATTATCAAGTAAGACTAAGTGGAATAAGCAATGAAATTATTAACAACTAAAGAAACAAAATAATAAAACTACAAGGTGGCCCTTTTTCTTCTTTTGTCATTTGATTTTCCCTTAAAAATTATGTTCCAAAAGCTTTTTTTTTTTTTTAGAAATAAAAAATTTAAAACTCAAAAATTAGGGCCCTTTTTCTTCTTATGGCTTACTTTTGTATGCTCTTTTCAATTCTAATGCCGTGTCATTTCCATTGGAAAATCAGTATTTATGATTTTCGACAGATAACTCAAAACTCTTAGAAAATTAAGGGGCTGTTTGCAATATGGACTCGGTGACGTATTGGGCTTTAAAAAGAGGAGGCTTGGATTGTTTGGGTCTCGAGGACTTAAGGGCTTGTGTCTGGTGCCTTTAATTGGAATGGATTTAAACTTGTTAATTTTGGATTGGGTTAATTCGGGTTTAGGAATTAGGTTGGGCAAAAAATGGACAAAATCAAATGATGGAATAATAATAATAATAATATAATTACTTGATATAATTATATTAGTAGCGTAATATGTAATTAAGAAAAAAAAAAAAAAAAAGAAATTAGAGTATTACAGAATTGGAGGAATTAAGAAGTATTCAAGTTGATATTAATTATTACATAATGTAAACATATAGGTAATTAATTATAAATTGGTTTATGTAATAATCGCTTTATAGTAAAGTCAAATGACAAAGTGAAATAGAATTTGAAGCGTTCTTAGTCAAACTAATACCCAAAAGAAAGATTATCTATCATAAGACGTTTTGAATGTGCTCCAGCGATTTCATTGACCATAAAATTTTTATACACATTTTATTTGTTTATTAAAAAGCATATTCACAACACCACACTTCCAAGATTCGGTAATGGAGATGTACACAAAATGGGTTTGTTTGTTTATTTTAAATAATATTTAAATATAATATATTTTATAATTATATAAACTTTAACTAAAAATTTAATTAATTTAAGCAAAGTTAAAAATTTGTTCATTATATGGATATCAAGAACTTTAACCCAACACATGACATGCATATTATTTAATCAATAATTGCTAATTTATTACTATGTGATTGATTAATTATAAATTTTTATTTGCTCCATATAAAATATATTTAACTGTCTTAATTTTCATCTCGAAAATTAATATAAAGTTGATTATCTCATTACTCTATTACAAATGAATTTACATACAAAATTAGTAAATTTATAAGATAAATTTCTTGTTGCATCATATATAATTCTTAAAATTATCCTAACAATAAACACTTGGTACACCATAATAGCATTAATATAAATTGCTGAGTAATAAGAGATAGAATGAATAAATGAACTGTGCATAATTTTAATAATTATTATAAAAAAGAAAAAATAAATGACACGAGTGGCAATAATGAGTTAGTTTTTAAATGATCTATATCCATTGTTTTGTAACTATTTGAAAACTTTGCCAAAA
Organism: Carica papaya; assembly: GCF_054855325.1. Classification (NCBI taxonomy): domain Eukaryota; kingdom Viridiplantae; phylum Streptophyta; class Magnoliopsida; order Brassicales; family Caricaceae; genus Carica; species Carica papaya. The sequence continues at coordinate 13,318,221 of NC_142312.1, read as the reverse complement.
TTTTTAACCATACACATATAATTAACACATTTTTTTTATGATATATATAGTAATGTAAAATTTTTTTAAAAAATAAAGTGTTTTAATTTTTTTTTTAATTAAAAATTTCTTTTATAAGGAAACCAAATGAATGAAATCTTTGTTCCACGTGCTTTTTTTTTATAAAAAAAAAAAAAACTTTTATTTCGATTTTCAATTTGGTTTTATCAAAATTCTTTTTCTTTCTAAAGTTTTCCTTTGAAATGAACCGAAGGAATGAAACCTCTTCCAACATGGTTCTCTTAAAACTCTTATTTTTAATTGCAATGTTTTCCGTACTTAAAAGAAGACCCCATAAAATCAGGAGCTGTCTGGTATTGGGTCAACGCTTGCCAGATACGAACAAGATAGCTGTATCTATATACACTATTATTATCTAAATAAATAAATAAGTTATTATCTTTTAAGGAAAAATTAGTTAATTAAAAAATTGAATGACAATTATCTAAAAATATTATTAAATTCATGACAAGGACACACAGCTAAAACAATAACCACATTAATTTACCACGTAAAAGTTGGAAGAGGATATACATGTATAATATGTCACACACAACAACAGCGACACTTATATTTTATTAATTACTTAGTTAATAATAATCTCTTTTTTTTTTTTTGTTTGAAGTAATCAAATCTTTTCTAACAAATTCAAATTTAACTTTAGAACCTATCTTCACAAATTGTCTAAAGGATCATAATTAAACAATTAAATCGGACTACATTAATTCAAATTAAATTTTAAAAAATTTGCAGATAAATAATATTAATTGACCATATTTTTAACCGATTTACTCTTTATATAATTAATTTTACTTAATCCGGACTGCAATTAAACTGGAATCATACTAATATTGTCTATTTCTATTTCATAAATTGAACCGTGTATGAACTAAATATATTGATCTGGTCTAATTTTTTTTAGTCTGGATCAAGTACTATAATATTATATTTAAGGCGTAGGGTCATAGCTTATATTTTAGTATGTTATGTATTTATCTGATACATACGTATGTATTAGTTGAAATGGTAAATTAATTATCATGTGGTGACGATATTTATTATTTTTTTATTAATATTAAAATGAGATTTTTGGATTTCTTTCTCCTCATCAAGGGGTTCGTCTATCTTCTTAATGCATAAGCTAGCTAAGTTGAGGTGTGTAACACCCCGAGCTCAAGAATTTGACTCAGAATTGTAAAATTTAATATCTTTTTTAATAATAAAAATTAACGAGTTTTAATTTTAATTACGTTTATTATTTTATTTTTTTTTATAAATATACATTTTAGGCATTTTTTAAATAATTTTCAAAAGTCAAGGTTAAACTGTAAATAAAAGGGGATATCTTTAAAAGAAAACTTTAAAAACATGGTCAAATTGCAAAAAAATATATATATATGGGCCACGTAGGACGGCCACTTCAGCAGCACGACGAATCAGGACGCTCCACGTGGCAGACACGCTAACACGGGCTCTACGCGAGCAATCTGTGTGCTAGGGCGATTGAATGACCTGT